>NC_092650.1:2500000-3750000 GCF_032118995.1 Asterias amurensis | reverse complement strand
ACCAGAGAGTGTACTGAAACTACCAAGATGTGGTCTTCTTATTTCCCATACCTCCTTTAAAGGCACTGGACACTATTGGTTATTACTAAAATAAAAAAAATTGTAAGCATAGAAAATACTTGGTAACAAGCAATGGAGAGCTGTTGATAGTATAACACATTGCGAGAAACGGGTCCCGGCTTTTGAAGTAACGTAGCTTTTGAGAGAAAAAAAGTAATTGCTCACTAATTTTTTTATTTGAATTGTCTCGAGACCTCAGCTCAGGGTCTCGAAATCAAGCATCTGAAAGCACAAAACCTGGGCGACAAGGTTGGTTTTTCTTCCATTATTCTCTCGCAACCTCGACGACCAATTGAGTTCAAATTGTTTACAGGTTTGTTATTTTATGCATATGTTGAGATACGCCAAGTGAGAAGACTGGTCTTTGCCCATTACCCAAGGTGTCCAGTACCTTTCATTTTTCAATATACCTATGGCTGATTTTCGCTTCATTGAGAGGAGTCTTTACCGGTAGTCTCAGTCACAAAAGGGAGAAAAAAACCAAAACGTGTTTACCTCTACTGGCGGTCTTAATGGATATTAGTAACAGACGAACTAGCCCAAAATAAAAACTGGCCTCAATGCTTCCGCTTCTAAATTGTTTACTGCAGCAACACTAATTTGATTAAGACATCAAAGTTGGTACAAAAATAACCAACGTGCCGAGGTCAAGAAAGAGATGGTGGCCTAGTTTCTTTCTCAATTTCAATTTCAAATTTTAAATTTATTATAAACATCACTTTAATAAACATTACAATTGTTTTTCATTGCTTGCATCAGCGATAAAAAGCACAATTTTGTTTAACCATGCTAAAAATACAAGGGACACGACGAAAAAACACACACCCTAAAAACCACCATAGGAATATGCCGTCACACATTCAATGTGGTTGAGCTATATGGTTAATAATGGTTAGTAGTCACAGATGACTAAAATCTGCTACCTGTTGCAGTATCAACGCCCTACTCATACGATCACATTTAATTTTTAAAATGTAACAAGTTTAGACAGATCAATCTGAGCTAAATGGATATGGACTACAACACGGAGATATTGGTACGCAGAAAGAATAATAATTTAACAATTCGGGGCAGATTGTATTCGTTTTTAACAAATCGGGAAGCATCAATTTAGTGCAAGGTATTATCAGGATACAACCAGAGCCCGTTAAGCAATGGTGAAATGAAACGCCCACTTCTTGTCATGAAAAGTATACAATACGCAAATTTGATTTAATATTGTGATTCCTATTTTTATGAAGCATTTATTGTTGATTTTTTTAAAGTATAGTCTTTGTCACCGTGTTGATGTAGACAATGAACAGTCGAAGACAAATTGTGTAAATCTACCCGGTAGTTTATTTTATAACTCGGCGAGGAGCAGGTGAACTTGAATAATCAACTTCAATCACTTCAATCAACACAGTGAAACGTAACGGTGGTGTACAGAGGTTTACGGAGGTTTACGGGAGTTTACGGGAGTTTACGGGAGTTTACGGGAGTTTACGGGAGTTTACGGGAGTTTACGGGAGTTTACGGCGGCATATTGATAGAACAAAAACTGTTGGGAAATACACACGGGATAATAAAGGTAATTTAAGAAACAAATATGTTGAGTCAAAAATACAGGACTTCGAAGAATAAACAACTTTGCCAATGGCACCAAAATTATACTGTCGGATCTATTTTAGATCCTAAGTTTAATACAGAATAGCTTTTGGACCAGAAAATAACTCCAAATGGCCCAAATCATCAAAATAGAAAGGAAGTAATTATTACTTTTATACAATTGAAATAAGTGACATTAAATATTATAGAATGGAGAAATACTACGTACGAAATCGGCAATGAAAACCAGCTGGGGTTGACTACGGATAATAAGGCGAACTTAACCAAACGATACCAGGAACAGAAATCACTTTTAGAAATACCGGCACCCAGGTACCTGCGTACAGACATATGGGCTTGCCACACCCTCAACAAAATTCCTAAGATGCCAGCAGGCGATTGGCTTTGGCCACTGAACTTTGACATTATGCAAAAAAGGATAAACTGATGAACGTAAGAGAAACGTTCCAAAAAAGTAGTACACTGCAAAAACGTTGGTCAAATCATTTGTTGGGCAAAGTAACTTCAACAATTAATGGTCGATAATTGCCCAACAAAACAAATAATTGGTCTTGTTGGGCAAACATTTTGTTTGCCCATTCTTTGTTTAAAAAGCGAAACAAAAGTTGGGCAAGTGTTGGGAAAATATTTCGTAATCTGAATTCATCATAACTGTTGGTTACACTTTTGCTTATTTATTGGGCAACTTTTTGGTAATCTCGATTGTTGGTTAAAATTATGCACATTAGTTGGTCAAAATCGTCCGATCATGCGCACTACGATTAAAGAGTTGCCAAAAAGTTGGGCATTAAACAGTAGAACAAAGATATTTTCCAACATGGCGAGTGGAGGAGTGGCTGTGACGAGCGGGGTTGTCCAGTAGATATAGATCCAATTTGAAGGTGAGTTTTTAACTAAATATGAAGTTGTGTTTTCTATTCAGTCGTACATATAGTCGTGACAATTGCAGAGCGAGCAACTCATTGACACTACTGTGATAGTTTCAGTTTTATCATGCCATTATGTGCAACGCCGGTTGTGGCATGTATGCGTGGTTGTTGTGTTGCTTTGTGTATGAAATACATGCATGGAACTAACACTGCATTGCTTGCGCTGCAACTGTCACGACTGTGTACAACAACTGAACAGGAAAAAAACTTTATTTAGTTAAAAACTAACCTTCCAAAGCATTTACAAACCACTGAGCACCCTCACGATTTTAAGAGAGATGCCAAGGTCACAACTCACCACCGTTTGCCATCGTGGAAAATATATTTTATATGCCTGGTTGTATGACGTATCACAGGAGAAACTGTAAATCAAAGGGTTAAATACATTCACCATTTGTTGGATAACACCGAAAATGGTTAAACATTTTAACTAGATCATGAATAAAATCATCGCCCAATAAGTGGGTAATTGATAATTATTAAATACCCAGAAAATGGGTAAACAAAAAATTACCCAACTGTTGGTTACCAAAATATACCCAACTATTGATGATGAAATATTACCCAATTATTTGGCAATCAGAGCGCCCAACTTTGATGGGTAATACTTTGCCCAAAAGTTGGAGGAGTTCACTATTCGCCCTTAAATGGGTAAAAAGTTGGGCATTTTTTTACCCAATTTTTTTACAGTGTAACAGTAAACACACATCACCGGTGGGAGAAGACAGTCTTTAACGCATGAATTGTTGTAATTACATTAAAACACGTTTTACCTATACCCATTACATAGCACTTTACACAAAATATTAGTCAGGAAAAACCAAGCCCTTTTTAAGTGTTTGTATAAAAAAGGCCCGCCCAAGTCCCTGGTATCCTATATTTTCATTTTCTCGCATGTTTTTGTATTTTGCGATTAGCAGGGTACCAATTTTCCTTAGACGCACGCCAATCTTGGAAGGCAGATTATGCAAATCAAGTGACGTCACCACTTCGAGAGTGGGCGGTTCGACTGGTGCCCTCAAAACGTATATGAGAAGAGCGTGTCATTCATATTTCTTTGGGCGTGTTGCTTCAAAAGCTACCGCCGCATTGTCACAGCGTTTGTAATATCAACTTGTGCTCTGAAAGGTGTTACGTGAAATGTCGATTCCGAAAAAATATTTGTGAATTGGAGAGAAATTTGTGCGATTTGGTGCACAATTATTTGACAAATTCAAGATACCATCTGAACGCGTGATACCAATTTTGCACGCGCATACTCAATAATATTGCGAGATGGTACGTGTTCTATTTTTGACGGCCATTTATTTGCTTTCAGTCGGGGCAGCCAAGCTCTGTCAAAATGCAACCGCCGGTACCTCTCGAAGCCTGTATTTCAGTGGCATAGCCGACCTGATCCTCAACGGGTACGGATACCGGACCTTGGCGGGTATTTCGGTGATCAGCTGCGGCAATTTGTGTCTGTCTGATGCTCGATGTTTCTCCATCAACTACTCCGAGCGGGATAAGGTGTGTGAGCTGAACGGGGCTACAGCGTCGCAGTACCCGCCTGCTTCGATGGAGTGGGGTGGTAGCTACTATTATCGACCAGAGAAGGTAAGTCAAATATTCCATAGAGCGGGGCTAACGCAGTAAACACGCACCATCATCCAGTAGCAGTTGGGCGTATCGTGATAACAATTCCAAAGATTTCGCTTCTCATTTTGTTTACCGTCACTTGGGCCTCCTTTTACATTAATTTTATGCCAAAAGTCATAAAAACCACCAGCGTATGCCAATGAAATCTTGGACAATGTTTTCTAATGACTTATATCAAATTCTTTCCATAAGGAAAGGTTCTGTGTCCCTATCAAGTCTACACCATCCTCTCTAATGAAATTGTCCAAGGTTTGCGCCAAATTGTAAACTTTCCACGCATGTTTCTTGAAACAACAATTTACAAGGAGCAATAAAAAGTGGGCAATTTCTCTGGTTTTTTTTTTAAACAAACAGACAAACAAAAGAGAAAATGAAAGAAGAAAACAAAAAACAGTTTCCACGAACAATTAACATTTTTGTACTGACAAAATCTATAACCCACACGTTCGAGGATGATTTTAGCTGTGACAAAAAAAATGTGACTGATGGGTCATGATTATAAACGGGTGTAAGCTATATGAGCTTAAGGATTTATTTTCCATACTTGTGAGCAATATACCTGCATTTGAAGGTCCACCTACTTTGTGATCCGATTGAATAGTCTACACACTGCAGTACCATCCCTTGAAAAAACGCTATTTGTACGCCGTTTTTCCAACAGGAGGGAAGCATTTTCTTGGATCGCCGAGGCTCCCGGTCCCGTGATGAAAAAAATAACCATTTTAAAAGTGGATGGGATTGTTTCCACCTACTTAATTTTCTCAGCCAAAAAAAAAAAGAAAAGGAAAAAAAAGTTAGTGTCATCACATATAGGAACTGCGATGATGTGGAAGTGTCACTGGAAGGTGTCGTGGCCGAGCGGTTAACCATTTAGCCACTGGACCGCCCAGCCTATCGATATACTGTAGTGGTAGGAGGAAACCTTGCTAGCTTGTGTTTGTAGAAAAAAAGGAACATCAAAAGAATCCTCGATAGTCATTATTAAGCTTATGAAGCTAATGATGGTGAAATAATTTAGCTCTTACCCCAACAAGACGCTCATTAGTAAACACAAAGGAAACTGTATTTATTCACCATTCATGATAATATTGTCGAAAACTCACGCCTTCGCATTTAATCAGTATAATCATTGAGTCAGATAAAAGCCTTGAAAAGCTATTACCACCTGATAAATATACACAGACACAAGGATTTGTTGTTGTAGTGAACTCTGCCAAGAGTTAATTTATTCCGTACTCTGAATTCGGTGGTAAAACGCCAATTCATAATAATATAAGGGATTTCCCTTTATTTAATTCCATCCAGTGATATCCACACTCATAAAGAAGTATACCAGTTCCCATTATAATACACTTTGAGACCAATTCGCAAAGGGTCCCAATTCCTCACTTTGCGAACGGTAAATTTCCAATCCGCAAAGGTTCCCACTTCTCGGCGATTTGCCAAAGAAGGTACCAGACTAATTACAATTATTATAATTAAATTATTATTATAAATTATTATAATTATAAATGCACTCATTGACTGGAGAAAACTCCGGGTCAATGAGGTTCCCACTTCCAGCGAGTTGCCAAGAAGGTACCAAATTAATCTACTTCTTTATATACAATCACATCATTTTATTACCACCATATTTATCCATATCAATTCACATAAATTAATTTACCACTTCCTCACAGGCTACAATGCCTATTAGCTTCTTGTTTATAGGAACAACCTAAACTTACCGCCAAAGCAAATTTTGATATAAAAATTTGCCCAAACACCCCCCCTTTTTTTTTTTTTTTTTTTTTTTTTGTAACAAAACTTTCTCCGAGTGTGAAGTGGAGAACCTCAACCCGTTTGATAAATTTTGATGGAACCAAATGAATCATGTCTTGCCAGTACGCACCTTCCGGGAAGGGTTAATGAGATGGGGTTGTTTTATAACAGGTGCGTTTTGCATCTCCCGAAGTATCTTCTTTGCATACATATTTAAATCCCAAGTGCAGCGTTTTTCTGCCCTCCTTTAACTTTACCTTGATACTTCACCCTTAACAAAATGTCTGACCAAATTAACCGTGTGTTGGGTAGGATGTTCCTAATTACCTTTAGGCTCTCTTTACCCTATGTCTACTCTGTCCCGAATTTTCCTTCAAGATATCTTTGGTCCCTAGATATAACACTATTGTCGTTGGGACCTCGCCTTTTGCCAGGTATCTCCTGAGCCTAGTACCAGCCGTCCAGGCGTGCCCCAGACACGTCTTTCCATGTCACTGTCCCACCACTGTGTCGCTGCTGTGGCGAATGATACTGTCCCGGTACCCACGTTCTTGCTTCGGATTGATGAACATCTTTAGGCTCCCTTTTACCCTATGTGTTATCTGTCCCGAATTTTCCTTCAAGATATCTTTGGTCCTTAGATGTAACACTATTGTCGTTGGGACCTCGCCTTTTGCCGTATCTCCTGAGCCTAGTCCCAGCCGTCCAGGCGTGCCCCAGACACGCCTTTCCATGTCACTGTACCACCACTGTGCCGCTGCTGTGGCGAATGATACTGTCCCCGATAAACATCTGTATAAAAACAAATTCAAAGAAAAACAGCCTGGGTAATCTGTTCTGACCAATATTTTATCTTGTCAAAGTCTTGTATGTAGTTGAAAATGTTGTACACAATTTGTTAACAACCAAATCAACATTCACCAATCTTGTAAATGATTATTTATCTTAAACAGCAATATGCTAATTAAAGAAGCGGTTGTCTACACTGCTTATTTATGACCTTGCTACAAGCTACCCCTTTTTAGACAATTGAAAACATTAAGTCTGGCCTAATGTAGGATTCAAGTGCTCCAGACTTCCATCTCCCCATACTTTTGATTTGTTCCTCCCGAACCCCAAACATATCCTGCAACTATGAACTGAAAAGGGTGTGGGGTTTACCTGATGGCCTTAATCCCTACTTTAAGATGTGATTAACTTGTCTGGCTGACATAGGGTCCCCCTCAATGTACAAACGGTGAAGTATTGGCATTCCTGTCAATAGAAATGATTGAACTTTACCCACTTGATCCGTTTTTGAATATCTTAGAACTACTTGCAAATTCCCTTCCTGATTAAAGGAAATATCACCAATACGCAACGCCCGGGAATTTGTCATCGTGAGTTGTAAACTCACGCACCCTCAGAATAACCGAAAAGGGCAACCAAGAATGCTGCTTTTAACAGCAGAGCTTCATATGCTGATTATACTTTAAACATTAACTATGCTACTTTAATAAAGGTCATATAGGTCAAATATGGTATGTCTGCAAGCTATGCTGCAACCGGATGAAGATGTCTGCAAGCTATGCTGCAACCGGAGCAACTGATTCCTTTTTAATCATTCATCTTCTCTTTTCATCTTCACACTCTTCTACGTTTGCATCGAACATTTTTGTCTTCACTGTAAAAATTACACCCTGTAATTGAACCTATTTTTAATCATGCATCTTGTCATTTCATGTGTATGCTATGTTACATTTTAATCCAACATTATAATGGGTTACTTTTTGTAACCACTTTACGAATTGTTATCTTCACTGCCAATAATTACACCCTGTAACTTGAATAAGTGGATCACTCGATCATTTTTAATCATGCGTCTTCTCATCTCATGTACATACTCTGTACGTTTAGTCCCACATTATAATGTTTGTTACTTTTTGTAACGACCGAATTTTCGTCTTCACTGACAATAATTACACCCTGTAACTTGAATAACCGGATCAACTGATAATTTTTAATCATGCGCCTTTGTTGTTCATATACGTAAGCTTTACGGTTTAGCCCGCCTCCATTGTTCGTTACATTTTGTACCGACATTTTTACGACACAACGTGTCATTGCCATGGAACATCAGTGCTGTGTTGACCGCCAGATACGAAAAACCAACCGATATTGGAAACGTACACCTGATCTATGCAAATCAGCGCTTTCAGGTTCAAGCTAGTACTGACCTCCCTGCTAAGCTATGGAAGCTGCTACTGTTACCGATGATACTTAAACTATATAACGACTAAAAAAAGACTAAATTAACAAAGCTTTAATGTGTATATTGATAGCATAGCCAGATAAGCCTTACCCTGGGTACCGCACCCAGTCCTATTCAATGTTCCCGCCAAACCATTGAACCGTGTAACTCTTTTATACTTAACAAGTATAAAGCAGATTTATTCTAATTCGCCTCAGGACCCAACCGAATAATTCAATATTTTGCAGACTGGCGGTAAAAACTAACCAGACTGCTCAGCACTGGAAATGTAATGGAACATCTTGAATCTTGCCGAGGGTCCAAGCGTCTACAATCCTCATTCATCTTAGAAACAATGAAACTACCCGTGGGATCCTCCCATTTGTGCAATTTATGAACATATGAAATATAACTGCAAGCATAGAGAATCACACTGGATTCACCAACTCAAGACAGTCAAGCCCTTTGGACCAAACATAAACACTGGTGTTAAATAACTTCCCGTTACCCCCACTTCACTTCTGCTTGAGAACTATAATGTTGTTTATATTCTGTAACTCAAGTATAAATTAATTTTTTAAAGTTGTCCTATATATTTGTTACTATAACTATCTCATGTAAGTAACCCCCCTTCTTTTTTCCACAGGTCCCTCATACCTATTTTTAATACCATCGTACTTTTGATCTTGCTTTTCTCTATTAATTGACCATTGTTAATTGCATCATGATGCAACTTGTTCTCTAATTCTACCCTTTCATGTTTCCCTGCATTGTTAACGAACAATGCATTTACCACTTTTATGGTCCAGTAATCCATCCTTTCATATGAAACCTCCTTTGTCCTCGCCACTCTACTCGTATTGGTTCATAGCCACCAATTGTTTCTGAAATAGAAACTTTGATTGGCTGTTATTTTCCCGCTTCTTTCTTTCCCGCTTCTTTCTTCATTTAATCCATTTCCCCTCTCTTTTTCTATGAATGGATATGTATTTGTTTGTACTTGTTTTATGCCTCTGAACTAGGTCCGGTTTGGATCGAAAGCTAAGGCCATCTATACCACCCTATTCATTAAACATATGAAATACCAGATACGTATGTACAAATGGAAGAAGATGCAAAGGTCTTTAATTTTAATATTATGCAATAGGCTACCCCTTGATTTTTGGAAGCTGGCCATTTAGTGTCTAATAATGATCAATCATTCCGAAAGGTCATAATGAAACTTGGTATTGCCCTTCTATTCTTTATGTACACTTTGTTCTAGAGCTTGATTAACACATGGTGCTGTGACGTGCAATGCCCATAATTCATCGTCAATTATGCCCATGATCTAACTGGTGTTAGTTGCTGCCTCATTCTAAAAGTGCGCCATCCCCCCTTATTGGACGAGCTGCTGCTCTCTGTGCGTACGATCTGACACTATTTCAATAATTCTATGTGTTCTATGGAGATGAGCTCGCAAATACACTGCTACATAAGTCAAAAAATGCAGAGGTCCATGTAATGTATAGAAGTAATTGGACGCCTGTGTTTATTATCTTTCCATATTATAAAATCCCCCTCGTTTACAGCCAGCAAGAAATATTGTGTCTTGACCGCTATTTGTACTAATATAGGGTCACTCTGCTTTATAAGATCACAGCGAAATCCACAAACTCGCTATGAATAATCTTAAAAATTTTAAGGTTAGCGGTAGGCTATTTGTACTACTATAGGGTCACTCTTCTTTATAAGATCACAGCAAAATCCACAAACTCGCTATGAATAATCTTAAAAATTTTAAGGTTAGCGGTTGGCCCTCGCCCAATTCGCTACGAACCGATATCAATGGATTAAAGGGAGTTGATGGTTAATTCATATGCTGCATGTTATCCGCCATCGGTATGCTTCAAGAGCCCGCTGTGCAATCAATGGACCCCCACATGCAACTGCTCCCTACTGTACTTATTTTGCACCCTGCATTTGAAAGTTGGGCACCGCCCAGTTCTATTGAAGATGATGTCCCTCCTAACCTACTACATGCCCCATCCCTGTTATGTATGGAATACCCTGAATATTGACTAGAGTTTCCCAAGTTGTACACTAAACTACTAGGCTTACTTATTCCTGATTGGCCTGACTGACACAAGCTCTGACTAACTTTCATATTAAACGGCAAGCTGCCAGAAAATTTTGATTGTCCGCCCTTTATTGTCCTTGTGTACCTGTACTCATGCTTTGAGAATGTTGGCCCGTTATACCCCGAGTTACGTGTAAAGGCCGTGAAATATCCTGACTATTAATCTGTGGGATGTTCGCAATTATTGACCCTTTATACATACTAGATGTTTGAAACCTTTCCGTATTCACGGTACTCGTGTTACCTACTAGCGTTACTGTTGGGGCTGTACTTGCCCCAGCATTAGGTCTGAAAATGTAGCGACTCACCCGATTTGCCCGGCTAGTAAGCCATCGGCTTCACCACTCTCTGTAGCTGCCCATCTTCGCCCTCCTCATCAGGTATCACTTGGATTTCTTCAATGCGGTTCCCACTTCCAGCGAGTTGCCAAGAAGGTACCGAATTTTGCGAAACTATACAATCTATCTTAACTCCTCGGTGGCAGAATATTCAATGACGGTTCCCAGAAAGACAAGCACCCTTTCCCCAAATGCCTTGCTTTTGGTTGGTTGAAAAGAACAATGGAACCACGTCTGAATGCGCCCTGACAATCCCAATCGCTTATAGCCCCGACTGTGCAACCTGACTATAATTATGCATATTTCCTGGTGTTAAATCGGTTTACTGCGTTACGCATTAAACCCTATTGTGTCCATTTTATCCTTACAAACAAATATTCGCCATTAAAATTACCGTAGCCGTTTAACGAGAGACATGTATTGTTCTCATGCGAACTTGTACTTTTATACAAATATCAAGGTTCAAATTGTGCATAAAAATTAAAGTCACCTGGAAGTGGTATTTTTTTTAAATAAAGCTTTTGTCACTAAAATATGTGTTGTTATGAGAGGAATGTGAATAAAAAGTTAACTAAGGTTTAAAAATATTAGTTTTGATTGTATTTACAAATTTACGAGTAGGCCCCACCCGAGAGGGCGCTGTTCGTGACGTAATTCAAGGTGCGATATTTGAAGAGAAAATTTGGAGTCAGGCCCCCGTACATTACGTCTGGGAACATGACACATCAAAACAAATTTAGACACGATTTTACACACATACGTACATTGAAACTTGAACGCCTAGCGGTTTTTACAAAAGCTATTGCTGCTATTTTTATTTAACTATGCGACTTTTTAGTGACCAAATGGGTTGTAAGATGTGGGTCTGCCTACGTATTATTATAGAAATACGGCCACGGAGCAGACTGCACGCACGCACTATGGCTGCTGTATAATGTGCGGACGGTCACATAGGACCTGCACGCACGGTGAATCGCATGCGGTACCAACACAAAATCGCGTCACTTGGCAAAAGCTAAAAACATACCCTCAAAGTTCAAACTTCAAAGTTCATCATTCATGATAATTTTGTCGAAAACTCACGCCTTCGCATTTAATCAGTACTAGCGGGATGCCGCGGCACCCCGCTAGATGAGGAGGATTCTAGTATACAAATGTTGTAAAAGGTAATGTGGGGGCAAGGGAGGTATTCTTACAGGTAATAATAATTCAGTTACACTTGGCAAATTTTTTTTATTGGTCTTTAATAACTACTCCTACATTCTCTCACTTATTTCACTTTCAGAAAACATTTGCCTAGTTATTTTGAGGGTTTGTATGCCAGCTACCCCTACATCCTCTCACTTAATTCACTTTCAGAAAACATTTGCCTTGTTGTTTTAAGGGTTTGTAGGCCAGTTTGGTTAATTTTGTATGGAGAAATTCGTAAAAAGTACCCGATTCAGCTGCACATGAGGGCTCTTTCAAAACCTGACGGCCGATTGCTTAATACAACACGGATTTGGCAAAATCTACACCCTGAATCCGGACCAAACTGCGTTCTTAACAATTTTGTTGCTTCAGAACTTTGAATGGAATGTTCGTTTACAGCTTCAAAACAGCCGTTGATGTTTCACAAAGTTCGTAACTATGAAAGCATACTATTCTTAAACGGTGATTTCATGTACTCTTTTGTAGGTTTAACTGGCAAAACCTGTACAATGTATATGGCAAGAATCAGTAATGTATTTACTTTCTTTTTGAAAATGTTTCAACTTTTGCGTGTATACGTTCTGTGTGTGGGGGATGACATATGGACTGTACGACTAATGGTGCAGAGTTAAATGGAATAAATAAAGTTTCACAACAATGGGTTGCTGTTTGATGCGTTTAAAAAATGCTGGAAAGTTGGGTAGGCCTACATGAGTGACTTAATTGTAATAAACACATATGTAACAGATGCATGTATTAAAGCCCAATGTTTTTAATTTAACACGCGAAATTAAACCCCCCTGTACAAAATGGTATATACACAATGCCATTTACTATGGTGGCCCTGAAGGGACATCGCATATCGCAAACGTGTGCGCATACGTATGCAATGTCGTGAAACAATTCGCAAATATGTGCGCACACGAATGCAATGTCGTGAAACAATTCGCGAATATGTGCGCACACGTATGCAATGTCGTGAAACAATTCGCGAATATGTGCGCACACGTCTGCAATGTCGTGAAACAATTCGCGAATATGTGCGCACACGTCTTCGAATATTATTTGCGATGTCGTGAATTTTATTGCATACCATGTTGCATACCTTTGAATAAAATGTCTAATGATCTGGGGGGTTTCTTTCCAACAGTGAGATAAGTGGTAGTCATTGCAGCAGTGGTCTTTGTTGTGAGGCAAGCGAGGCGTGTGGTCTTCCTTGGCCTGGTGCCAAGTTCCTGGGTATACACATGCTTTACAGAGGGAGCCTGCTATAGCGCCACAGTACTCCCTAGATCGGTAACAAATTATCCACAACTATGAAATCATCCTAATGGTATGCAACATGGTATGCAATAAAATTCACGACATTGCAAAACAAATCGCACTCGTGTGCGCACATATTCACGATTTGGTTCACGAGATTGCATACGTGTGCGCACATATTCACGATTTGGTTCACGAGATTGCATACGTGTGCGCACATATTCGCGATTTGTTTCACGACATTGTATACGTGTGCGCACATATTCGCGAATTGTTTCACGACATTGCATACGTGTGCGCACATATTCGCGAATTGTTTCACGATATTGTATACGTGTGCGCATATATTCGCGATTTGTTTCACGACATTGCATACGTGTGCGCACACGTTTGCGTTATGCGATGTCCCTTCGGGGCCACCATAATTTACCCCTCTGCGAAACATCAATGAGTCACTCTGGAATGTTAATGGGAGTCCGAGGTTGCCACCCACTTCAACCTAAAGAGGTGGCTCTGTGTGTAGCCTACAGCTCCCCCCTTAGACCAACAGGTGGCCCATATCAAAACCAGACAACCACAGAGGTGACTCTGTGTGCAGCCTACGGCTTCCCCCTTCGACCGACAGGTGGCCCATATCAAAACCGGACAACCACACATGTTAGGAGATATCGCTCGTGACTCCAGCCAATCAGACAACTCGTAAGAGGGAGTTCGGTTCAGGGTTTTGTAGACTTGCAACCCGACGTCTGTAACGACACAACCGTGTTGGATTCCACAAGGATGCCATGCCACTGGACCTTCTAATTTTCAATCCAAGATGGCGCGGGTTACGCTTTTAATAGTATAGATAATCATTGAGTCAGATAAAAACCTTGAAAAGCTATTGTGTCCATTTTATCCTTACAAACAAATATTCGCCATAAAAATTACCGTAGCCGTTTAACGAGAGACATGTATTGTTCTCATGCGAACTTGGACTTTTATACAAATATCAAGGTTCAAATTGTGCATAAAAATTAAGCTGTGGCTATCTTTTAAAATTTGAACTACGATTCCAGTAATTAACTGCAAGAATCTTGAAGTATTAGTTTTCAGCAAACTCGGGCGGTGCAGGGACTAGAGGGTTAAAAGCACCGAATTCAAACTCTGGTGTTTCTGATCAGCAGAGTAAAGGTTCGAATCCCCAGCTGTGACACTTGTGTCCTTAAGCAAGACACCTAACCATTGCTTCGTCCTTCGGATGGGACGTAAAGCCGTTGGTCACATGTGTTGTGTAATGCATGTAAAATAACCCAGTGCACTTTATATCGAAAAGAGAAGGGGTTCGCCCCGGTTTTCCTGGCAGTGGCTGCTAAATGCGCCGTAGCACCTTGTTAACCCTTATAAGGTGCTACATAATTAGGTCTCATGATTCATTACTTCACTAGCATATCTTTCTTAAAGTTTGTATAATACTCAGCGCCTTGAGTACCTTGTTTGGTAGATACGTGCGCTATATAAGACTTCGATATTATTATTATGATTAGTATGTGACATTGGTCTGCTAAAAGTAACCGACTAAGCCGTCAGGTAATTACCGCCAGCTTCGATCAATAGTTCTGCAGGCAGAAGATAATTCGTATCATTTAAAAAGGAAAGCTTCAAGGTGATGGATGGCATGATTAACGATAGGCAATTTCAGATTTTAACATAAGGTACGGTGCATTCGATTTAGCTTCACCGGGTCGACACCAAGGTCTGAGTATTTTAGCCATGATTACTTGACTTAAATTTATTTTAGCAATTTTGAAAGCGTTAATTATAATTTTGTCGTTGCCTCAGCGTGTAATTATTTTAAAATTTAGCTTGACATGTAATCATTATGTCATAAGGGAAAATGTATGTCTGTCCTGAACAGGGCCCAATTTCATAGAGCTGCTCAGCACAAAAATTCGCTTAGCTTGAAATTTCTTCCTTGATAAAAACAGGATTACCAACCAAATTTTAATTTGTTGCATACTGCTTGTTACTGGTACTCAGCTGTTGTTTGCTTATCCTGAAAATCACGTAAAAATGTGGTTGGTTATACTGTTGTTATCCATGAAGAAATGTCATGCTTAGCAGATTTTTGTGCTTAGCAGCTCTATGAAATTGGGCCCAGAACTGATGTGTTACAGCACAAAACAAAGATGGTATCAGAATTTATAGATGTGTTGATAAGATTTTGGGTGTATGCCATTTTGACCTCCACCCATTTTGTTTCCTTTGACTTGCAGCCTGGCTCTGTGAATCGGCTTGAGATATTCAAAACCAAGATACGAGGTATGTAAAATGTCCTTTGTGTCGTTTCCAAGATAATTATTGATCTCTTTGTACGGTATCTGAAATTAGCATATTCTTTCTTTTACGATATCTTCAGATTCGCGCCACTCTGCTTCAGCCGAGTGTCAAGGAGCCGGCAAACATCTCTGTCAACCATGGGAGATACTTCAGGCCTACGAGGCTGGCAAGTACCAAGACATACCTACTGCTATCAGCTTCTGGTACTCTGCACTCGGTAGCAAGGTTCTGGTTAACGCGACTGGACTGACCTACCAAGAGTACGATGCACCAGACCCAATCATTGCGAGTCAGACCTACACTGTTAATGACCGTGATGGGCAGGCGCAGGCTTGCTCTGACTTAGACGCTCACCTCTGTACACTGCCCGAGTTGAATGAGGCATACTTGAGGGGCTACCGACAACCTGACAGCAGCCAATGGTTCTATTTCTCGATACCCAACCGCGACGTTCGACTGATCGACGATGGATGCGCCATTTACTCAGAGTGCTATGAGGGCGTTGTTTCAAACACGCCGAGGCCTCCTCCGAATGGTCGAGTCATCTGCTGCCCAGTCCCGAGTTCAGAGAGTTCTTCTCCTGCCATGTGCTGTCCCGGGCTCATCAGCCCTCGAGACCCCATCATCACAGAAGAGCTGTACGCTAAGGAAGACCGTGATGGGATGGCGAGTGCTTGCTCTGCTCTGCAAGCTCACCTATGTACCCTTGCTGAGTTGAAAGAAGCCTACCTGCAAGGGTATCGTCAACCTCGTAACGAACCCGGCAGCGTCTCACTACTCTGGCTTTTTTTTGCAGAGCCCAACCGCGACGTCATACTGTTCAATGACGGATGTGGTCGTTTATTTGCAGAGCTCGTAGATGAGTGCTATGAAGGTATTGTGGTACACACTCCGAGGTCAGAATCCCATTTACGAGTTTTCTGCTGTCCGCGGCTTCTGTAAAGAATGAACACTCGTGTATACGTTTGAAGAATGAACACTCGTGTATGTTTTGATCTTCACCGTGTTAAGCCACTGGACACTATCGGTAGTTACTCAAAATAACTGTGGCCTGTAGGAGGATGGTTCAAGCGCTATCAGAAGAAGTTTGTACTCAGTAGTTCGCCGTATGAGAGGAAAAAACCTCCGGAGGACAGAATCTCCTACATAACCGGTATAAAAAGTAGATCCGTATTCATTGCTTTGGTTACCCTCTGGGAGAGGGTTCGTAGCTGTAATTGAGTCTACAAAGGGAATAAAGGGGTAGCGACGAGTTCTTAAACGGCCAGTCATCTCACTTGGTGTATCTCAACATATGCATAAAATAACAAAGCTGTGTAAATTTGAGCTCAATCGGACATCGAAGTTGCGAGATAATAATGAAAGAAAAAAACACCCTTGTCACATGAAGTTGTGTGCTTTCAGATGCTTGATTTCGAGACAAATTCTAAATCTGAGGTCTCGAAATCAAACTCGTGGAAAATTACTTTTTCTCGAAAACTACTCCACTTCAGTGGGAGCCGTTTCTCACAATGTTTTGTATTACCAAACTTTCCCCATTAAAGGAACACGTTGCCTTGGATCGGACGAGTTGGTCTAAAGCGTTTGAAACCGTTTGTTATGAAATGCATTGGTTAGAAAGATGTTTTAAAAGTAGAATATAATGATCCACACAAGTATCACTCGAAACTGCACGGTTTTCCTTTTACGTCGCGAACTTTCACGGTCGGCCATTTATGGGAGTCAAAATTTTGACTCCCATAAATGGCCGACCGTGTTAGTCGACAGGGTAAAAAGAAAACCACGCAATTTAGAGGCATATTTGTGTAGATCATTGTATTCTACTTTTACAATATCTTTCTAACCATATACATTTTACAACAAACGGTTTCAGAACGATTTTCAAAGATCAACTCGACCGATCCAAGGCAACGTGTTCCTTTAAGGCCCTGTCCCACTGCAGCGATAACGAAAACGATAACGACCACGACGCAAAGAAAACGCATTCTATTGGTCGAACCAATGGAATGCGTTCTCTTTGCGTCGTTATTGTTATCGTTATCGTTATTGCTGCAGTGGGACCGGGCCTTTACTCGTTACCAAGTAAGTTTTTATGCTGATAATTATTTTGAGTAATTACCAATAGTGTCCACTGCCTTAAGCATATCCGACGTTAAAATGTAGCTATCGTTGTCCCGAGAAAGGCACAGGTTGGGAGATGCCAGCCTGGAACTAAAATGATCCTCATGGGACTAGGGATTGAGTCAAGTCTATAGTCACCGTCCCGTCCCGTCCACAACAGCAGGACGGGAGCACTCGAGTGTGAGCATCCGGACCACCGCGTTTTGCTACCTTACGTCCTGTGTCCCTACCGTCCAAAATCGAAAGCTCCCGAAATAACATGCTGGCAGGAGGAATATGATTCAAAAGAGGGGCTATCAGAAGAAAATTCTACACAATGAGCAAATTCGATCAGGGTACAATCGTCGACTAGTGGTTAATTCGTGACGGACGAACCGCATGCGCGCTGAAATAAAAGTGCGAACAACTCTCGTCATTTTCTAGCGACCGTATGTGAAAAAGATAACCGTGAACCAAAGCTCTATGCCGTGGACACATAAACAGTCCAGTCTCACTTCTTTTCAGCTTTTTAAAGAGCAACTGGTCCTCTCTGCATACTGTGATATGACAAACTGCTATTGGTAACCAACGATGCGACAAACCTCGACCAGCCTCGAGTGGATGGTCGCGAATAGTCGACTAGACTGGTCCAACTATCGTTGACGCGGGTTCGATCAGAGTTAGTCGAACTATTGGTTAACTATGGTCGTTGATCGAACTTGCTCAATATTGTTGCCAGTGTGGGAGTAGACTAGGCCCCTGTCAATATCCGCAAGGATAAAGACAGGTACCTGCTACTCAGATCCTGGCCAGTGATTCCATTGAATACTATGATATAATACCATTGGATAAATGCAGTTACTAAAAACTACCGTAGCTGGGTTTGTTTTGATTGGTCTGAGGACACCACGGACGACCAATCAAAACACAGATGGAAAGCTTACTTTCGGTCGTCTGCATGCTGTGTCCACGTACGTGTGTATTTTATACAGTACATGAATGTGTGGGCCGAATAAATAACAACTAGCAATTACTTATCAAGCTAAAGGTCCAGCATTAGCAAGAAGACTGAAAAGTAAAAGATCAATCATGAACATTTTGCTCGCGGGATTACCTTTCACTTAAAGACATATAAATAAAAACGACATTGTACTGACATACTGTAGCAATTACTTGTATTTTTACAAGCTACTGTATGAGGAGCTTGAGATTTTTATTTACACAACAGTGTTGCATATAATTTTATGGCTCGGTATCGGTTCAGTATTAAAGGGTTATTTTTCCCTTGGCCTAATGATCCAACTATAAATGTTATTGATAAATTTGTTGTGTACTTTAATTGAAATAAAAGTACAAATTAATCTCCGGAGCTCTGGCGTGGAGAGGCTGGCTGTTTCCTCATCATAGCCACTGCCGCCATCAAAATCTTAACTAAGTGGAAACTGCTCCGCCCGCATTTCAGTTAATCGCTATTGATCAGCGAGTCCATGCCTCTATTGTTATACTCCTGAATTCCCCGCTCTTGTGCTTTTCTCTGACCATTTACTAATCCGTTCAAGTAAATGGTGTTTTCCAGTAAAAGGTTATTTATAGAGATTTGGGCAAATTCTCATGCCTGATCTTAAACTTATCGAAATTTGTTAATGCTGGCCTTTATACGGCCCAGTATCTTGTGAAACTATACAGGTAATAGTAAAATGTCGGTTTTATTTACATCTCAATAAGAAGAGTCCCTCAAGCATTGATTTTACCTACTAGTTCGACCAATTACTAGCAATATTAAGGCTTACTTTTATTTATAAGGGATTTAAGTAAAAGGCTAGTAAAAGCAAATGCTAGTTTTTATTTATTCGGCCCCATGTGCATGTACTTGCATGTAATGTTGGTGTAGAATTTGACTGTGTATCTCTATGTAAAATGAATGCAGGTCAAAGGTGAATGTACACGCCGGCTTGAGGGCCGGTATCTGGCGTTATTCACGATCGTCGAAGTGTGACGTCGAGATGTTCAGGCTAGTGTGGCAGGGGATTAAGAGCCCCGGAGATTCTGTCCCCCTAGCGATCAGGATACCACTTTCTTCTGATAGCGCCCTCTTTTGAACCAACCTCCTTCAGCTCATGCGTAGTTCCCGATAGGGGGACAGAATCTCCGGGGACAATCTCCCTGGTTACCTCTGCCGTTTACGTCTGCATTGTGTTGATTTATTGTTTAGTTTGTGCAATCTGAGTTTAATTGTACATCGTGTTTGCGCGTACGTATTACTATTCTTGATGTATTACATGTAACTTGTTGGTGGGTAGATATCTTTTGTTTTAAGTCGATAGCACTTATCAATTCAATTAATTCAATTTATTTAATTCATCAGCGCCTTTTGTAATAATTGCCACTGTTGAAATTAATCACACTGACACTGACTACTCAGAATAGAAAATCCTGGTTGGTCGGAATACAAAACTCAACGTTTTACCAAGCCCTCGAGGTTTAATAAGTAGTACAGGGGTGGATTTCACAAAGGTAGTCCTAACTTAGGACTAGTCCTAGGCAATGCTAAGAGATAGGACCAGTCCTAATATAGGATGAGTTACTGGTCCTAACTTAGGACCAGTCCTATCTCTTAGCATTGCCCATGACTAGTCCTAAGTTAGGACTACCTTTGTGAAATCCACCCCAGGATGCGTGCTCTTCCTGGGAGCAGATATATGCACAATTGAGTAATTTACGGCACGACTTCGAGAGTGGCGTGTTGCGGCGCGTTGCTTTCAAAAACTTCGATACCCGGTGACTTGAGCATAAGTTATGTCACCGGCAGACTAATAGGGCTTTTACATCTATAACAATATCTTCATGTATTGTCCTAATTTACAGAGTCTCCAGACAGCCCAAGTGCAAGTACACCTCTGTAGTGTTGAATTATTTTTTATAATTATTGTCATTAGCGTATTTAGTACATTGTTTCAGCAGCTTTGGCGGCAATTCATTCATCACTTCGCTACTCTTTATCTACTTTTAAGTGTTCACTTTGAGAACGTTTTCTCTAAACATTTTTGTCTCGATCTTTAATTAATTATTTATTAATATAATGTATATTATATGCATGTGATTTGGCAACCCTTAAAAGGAAAGTATACCTTTGGTTTTATAAATAGATTATATACAACAAAACTGGAATTTCAAAAGGTTGACGCGTTTTTTAGATATCGTATTTGAAGTTTATAATTTCCTTCTTTATATGAAAGTTTTAATGAATTCTGACATGACACTTCACCGATCATCACTTAATAAGATCACCTTTCAGTTTTGTAAATAATGGTCGTTTTGCTCTCCGTTGCACAACGAAATGTTGGATGAAGACGGGGCAAGTGACAGGACTTGGCCAGTTTATTCAGCTATCTAGTGATATTAAAACATTTGTGATTGGTCAAAATTTGCCACCGATCAAAGGGAACACATAGCACCCTTTTTCGGGGTAGCCAATCAAATTCTGCTTGACGTCAATGTCCGTGCGAAATTGGTGTGTGCACAAAGTTATGTGTGTACAATAAACATGCATTATTGACTACTTTAAACTCGACACACAGTGAGTTGGCTGGGTAGTGTGGCAGGGTGATTTAATGAGACTTTCGCTGGGTTTCTTTTCCATATACAACTTCGATGACCAATTGGGCCCAAATTTTCACAGGTTTGAGAGATTTTCATTCACAATTAATACTGGACATGTAAAGTGCATTTTAAAGTGACAACCAATTACTCATAACTTCCTTTAAAATTACCTGTATGCCGATTTTAACGTTCAACATAAACGTAACAATGTCAAATTGCTAGTTTTGTGATGTGTATGCGAAAGTTTTTAGAGTAAATCAATTCTTTAAAGTAATCAATTGAGAACAAAAATGATGCCCAATTTAAATGTTGCTGCAGTCGACTTATGCATACTCATTTAGATATTTACTTCGCTTATTTAGAAAGAGGTTGTCAAAAATCAGAGTAAATTGTAAAACGGGACGCCCACATGTGAAAAGAATAAAACAAGTTGTCAATAAAGTAGTCTATATAGTCTATTTTCATATCAACGCAATGCAATACAGTGTACAGTCTTCCAAGGGGCAGCCGATACCATCATCACAGTTATTCTGCTTCAAATAATGTGACTGACGTTAGGGGACAAATTTACTTTCACAATCAACAGTTAAACGTCCCCAATAAAAGGAGGATTTGATTGCTTGTTCTTATTTGAAAGGCAGTATACTTTAAACCCAACTCATCGTAAATATATCTGCTTTTCTGGCACACTACAGATTGTGTTTAGACTACCAAGATGTGGTCTTTTTATTTGTCATACCTCCTTTAACTTTTCAATATTGCCTGATATCGCTCGGCGGCCTTGAGTGGAATAATTACCGGTACTTTTGGAGCGAGATCTGGGTGTTTGCTCTCCACGGTTTTTTAAAATTGTTATTAGTCACAGATGAATAAAAGCTGTAATACCCCACAGTAAAACTATGGAGCTGAACGATTAGGCTTGAAAATTGATTTTTTTTTTTGCAGCTTTTAGCGAATAATTGGTAGAAAATATTCACCGAGGCTAAAGTCACCTGGAAGTGGTATTTTTTCAAAATAAAGCTTTTGTCACTAATATATGTGTTTTGATGAGTGGAATGTGAATACACAGTTAACTAAGGTTTAAAAAAAATCAGTTCTCATGTTATTTACAAATTTAAGAGTAGACCCTGACCCGAGAGGGCGCTGTTCGTGACGTAAATCGAGGCAGACTTTGCCTGTAATGCGTAGAGTAAACACAATTGCAAAGTACATGTACGGACCAAGTCGTGAGTTTGTACGTTTCAAAAAAAAAAAAATTCGTTTTTTCCGGCAATGCCGACCAGGTGTTTTGCTGCTGAATGCAGAAAAACACTTTTTGAAATGTACCAACTCACGACTTGGACGTACATGTGCTTTGCACGTGTGTTTACTATACGCATTGCAGGCAAAGTCTGCCTCGATTGACGTCACAAAAGGGGTAGGCGGAGTCAACCCCCGAACAACTTTATATATTTTTTAAACATATAAATCGTGACAAAAATTTACTAAAAAAATTGTTTTATTGTTCGTAAGCATATACTCTTATGTTTGAAAGAAAAAAATATATATTTCCAGGTGCTTTTAACAGAAGGAGAGAAACAGAAAAGGGGTGGGTCTTTCCAATGGTTAGCATTTTAGATCTTTCCAATGGTTGGTAGTCACAGATAGCTTAAATCTGACACCAAACTTGCAGTATCAACACTCACAAATTGAGGAGAACGGTCCATGAACCTGCGACATCCGAATAACGCTCTATAACCGAGTTAAGCAGCGTTTGGCGTTCTCCCTAAAATAAGTTACGTCGCAAGTTCAAGTCCCGTTCTGCTCACGTTCAAACCAAACACTATTTTTGAGACCCCTAAATTGCAGGTGCATATTTGTATAATATGCACACATTTACTATATTTATAACAACTTTTGATAAAGCACCAGCGTTCTTTGCAGATTCTTTTCAAAATGGATATTCTAATTGGATAACCATCATCACTGGTTAAAATAATGATGAGCTTATAGCAAACTAGAGGATTAAAATGAATTGACTTCTCAAAAAGGCAAGGATGTACCGGAAAAAACGACAGGTAAAAGAGAAGTTAACCGAAGAGTATTATTAGGAAACCCATACAATTCATGAATATTATTTTCATTTAGAAAAAACACCATAATCGGAGAGGACAACATACAATATGGAAGATGTAAGGAGAGATCTTATAATTGTGTGCGTTTAATGAAAGTCAGGATATATAAAGTACCCTAACTCAATCCAAAAATCTCTTCCTTCTTGACACACCAGAGAGTGTACTGAAACTACCAAGATGTGGTCTTTTTATTTCCCATACCTCCTTTAAAGGCACTGGACACTATTGGTTATTACTAAAATAAAAAAAATTGTAAGCATAGAAAATACTTGGTAACAAGCAATGGAGAGCTGTTGATAGTATAACACATTGCGAGAAACGGGTCCCGGCTTTTGAAGTAACGTAGCTTTTGAGAGAAAAAAAGTAATTGCTCACTAATTTTTTTATTTGAATTGTCTCGAGACCTCAGCTCAGGGTCTCGAAATCAAGCATCTGAAAGCACAAAACCTGGGCGACAAGGTTGGTTTTTCTTCCATTATTCTCTCGCAACCTCGACGACCAATTGAGTTCAAATTGTTTACAGGTTTGTTATTTTATGCATATGTTGAGATACGCCAAGTGAGAAGACTGGTCTTTGCCCATTACCCAAGGTGTCCAGTACCTTTCATTTTTCAATATACCTATGGCTGATTTTCGCTTCATTGAGAGGAGTCTTTACCGGTAGTCTCAGTCACAAAAGGGAGAAAAAAACCAAAACGTGTTTACCTCTACTGGCGGTCTTAATGGATATTAGTAACAGATGAACTAGCCTTAAATAAAAACTGGCCTCAATGCTTCCGCTTCTAAATTGTTTACTGCAGCAACACTAATTTGATTAAGACATCAAAGTTGGTACAAAAATAACCAACGTGCCGAGGTCAAGAAAGAGATGGTGGCCTAGTTTCTTTCTCAATTTCAATTTCAAATTTTAAATTTATTATAAACATCACTTTAATAATCATTACAATTGTTTTTCATTGCTTGCATCAGCGATAAAAAGCACAATTTTGTTTAACCATGCTAAAAATACAAGGGACACGACGAAAAAACACACACCCTAAAAACCACCATAGGAATATGCCGTCACACATTCAATGTGGTTGAGCCATATGGTTAATAACTGGTTAGTAGTCACAGATGACTAAAATCTGCTACCTGTTGCAGTATCAACACCCTAATCATACGTTCACATTTAATTTTTAAAATGTAACAGGTTTAGACAGATCAATCTGAGCTAAATGGCTATGGACTACAACACGGAGATATATTGGTACGCGGAAAGAATAAACAATTCGGGGCAGATTGTATTCGTTTTTAACAAATCGGGAAGCATCAATTTAGTGCAGGGTGTTAGCAGGATACAACCACAGCCCGTTAAACAATGGTGAAATGAAACGCCCACTTCTTGTCATTAAAAGTATACAATACGCAAATTTGGTGAACTTGAATAATCAACTTCAATCACTTCAATCAACACAGTGAAACGTAACGGTGGTGTACAGAGGTTTACGGGAGTTTACGGGGGTTTACGGGGGTTTAAGGGAGTTTACGGGAATTTACGGGAGTTTACGGGAGTTTACGGGAGTTCACGGGAGTTCACGGGAGTTCACGGGAGTTTACGGGAGTTTACGGGAGTTTACGGGAGTTTACGGGAATTTACGGGAGTTTACGGGAGTTTACGGGAGTTCACGGGAGTTCACGGGAGTTCACGGGAGTTTACGGGAGTTTACGGGAGTTTACGGGAGTTTACGGGAGTTTACGGGAGTTTACGGCGGCATACTGAGAGAACAAAAACTGTTGGGAAATACACACAGGATAATAAAGGTAATTTAAAAAACAAATATGATGAGTCAAAAATACATGACTTCGAAGAATAAACAACTTTTCCAACGGCACCAAAATTATACTGTCGGATCTATTTTAGATCCTAAGTTTAATACAGAATAGCTTTTGGACCAGAAAACAACTCCAAATGGCCCAAATCATCAAAATAGAAAGGAAGTAATTATTACTTTTATACAATTGAAATAAGTGACATTAAATATTATAGAATGGAGAAATACTACGTACGAAATCGGCAATGAAAACCAGCTGGGGTTGACTACGGATAATACGGCGAACTTAACCAAACGATACCAGGAACAGAAATCACTTTTAGAAATACCGGCACCCAGGTACCTGCGTACAGACATATGGGCTTGCCACACCCTCAACAAAATTCCTAAGATGCCAGCAGGCGATTGGCTTTGGCCACTGAACTTTGACATTATGCAAAAAAGGATAAACTGATGAACGTAAGAGAAACGTTCCAAAAAAGTAGTAACAGTAAACACACATCACCGGTGGGAGATGACAGTCTTCAACGCATGAATTGTTGTAATTACATTAAAACACGTTTTACCAATACCCATTACATAGCACTTTACACAAAATATTAGTCAGGAAAAACCAAGCCCTTTTTAAGTGTTTGTATAAAAAAGGCCCGCCCAAGTCCCTGGTATCCTATATTTTCATTTTCTCGCATGTTTTTGTATTTTGCGATTAGCAGGGTACCAATTTTCCTTAGACGCACGCCAATCTTGGAAGGCAGATTATGCAAATCAAGTGACGTCACCACTTCGAGAGTGGGCGGTTCGACTGGTGCCCTCAAAACGTATATGAGAAGAGCGTGTCATTCATATTTCTTTGGGTGTGTTGCTTCAAAAGCTACCGCCGCATTGTCACAGCGTTTGTAATATCAACTTGTGCTCTGAAAGGTGTTACGTGAAATGTCGATTCCGAAAAAATATTTGTGAATTGGAGAGAAATTTGTGCGATTTGGTGCACAATTATTTGACAAATTCAAGATACCATCTGAACGCGTGATACCAATTTTGCACGCGCATACTCAATAATATTGCGAGATGGTACGTGTTCTATTTTTGACGGCCATTTATTTGCTTTCAGTCGGGGCAGCCAAGCTCTGTCAAAATGCAACCGCCGGTACCTCTCGAAGCCTGTATTTCAGTGGCATAGCCGACCTGATCCTACACGGGTACGGATACCGGACCTTGGCGGGTATTTCGGTGATCAGTTGCGGCAATTTGTGTCTGTCTGATACTCGATGTTTGTCCATCAACTACTCCGAGCGGGATAAGGTGTGTGAGCTGAACGGGGCTACAGCGTCGCAGTACCCGCCGGCTATGGCAGAGTGGAACGGTGGCCACTATTATGGACCAGAAGAGGTAAAACATTGTGCAGTTTTGCTAACAGCGATCAGTAGTTTGGCATTTGACATAATTATATTTATGTCTAATTTATGAAATCACTTGATCACAAAGATGTGCAAAACTATAACTATACGGAAGCATTTGTAATGCATTCATAATTTTCGCTAAACTGTTTAGTAGGAACAATCACCAAACCGAAAAAAAAAATTGATTTATCATCCGAAAACGAACCTACCATTAAAACCAAATCTTTCACTTTTCTAGTACACCAGAATCTATCATTAACCTTGCTAAGCTTAAATTAACGTTTATTTAACGTTGAACAGAAACCCCCAAATAACCATGCTAACCAAATATCCACATTGATTCAATGTTCCCGTGTTATCTATAGGCCCATCGTGCTTGAATCACTATTCATAAATACCCCAGACAGTTTCTCTACTCCTATTGGTGGAGAGCGCGTCACGTGGGGGTGTTTAAACGGTTAATAATGACCAGTGTTTATAACCGGCTGGCTTCCGCTTGTTCGGCGCGCAAGATTATCATGCGGAACGCAATATAAAGTTATTAGTAACAGCGCGTAATCTAGATCTAAGCGCGCGCGTAATCTATTTCTAAGCGCGCGCGCGTACACACAACCCACGCGCAACAGACTCTTCACAAAGTTTTTGAAAAAAATATTTCAAACCTCGAATTTTCAACTGTTAAAGTGTAATTGTATTTTTTTAACGTTTTTTAACAAAAGGGCATTAACTTATGAATGGGAATAAAAGAGAAGTAACTCGTTCTTAAACGTCCGTTTAAAACCTCGCAGGGTCGTTGCCGTGCGCTAAAGGCCCTCGCCTTAGGCTCGGGCCTTAATCACACGGCAATTCGACCCTGTCGGCTTTAAATGGCCGTGTATTAAGAACTCGTCGCTACCCTTTTATTCCCTTATTAAAGTCATCATTGCGTTGTCATGGCTCAACAATTTGGTAAAGTTGTTTACATACATACATTCAAACGCGAGTTGGTAGGGGTACCTGCTGGTTGGACGAGTTGGTTGGAGCACGAGCTGGTTGGACGAGTTGGTTGGAGCACGAGCTGTTTGGACGAGTTGGTTGGAGTATGGGCTGATTGGACGAGTTGGTAGGACGAGTTGGTTGGAGTATGGGCTGGTTAGACGAGTTGGTAACAAATTTCGAGCTGGTTGGACGATTTGGTTAGAGTACGAGATGGTCGGACGAGATGGTTGAACGAGTTGGTTGGAGAACTGGTTGGACGCGTTGGTTATAGTACGAACTGGTGGGACGAGTTGGTTAGGGTACGAACTGGTGGGACGAGTTGGTTGGAGTACGAACTGGTTGGACGAGTTCGAAGTAAGACTTTTAGAGTACGATTACGTGGCGTACGAAACGGTTGGAGTACAAGTTGCTAGGAGTGCAAAATTCAAAGGAAAACAGGTGGCTTGAGTATGAGTCCGTGTATACCTCACTCGACTAATATTTTGTTTTATTTCCTTCGATTTTTGCAGCCGATGTTTATGAGACAGCTCAAGCTAATTCGAAACCATATACGAGGTATGTTATTATGTCTTTTGTGTTATTTCCAATAACTTTTTCCTCACTTGGTGCGGTATTTAAAAACAGTTACATTCTTCACTATATCTTCAACAGCTACAGCCCGTCTCACAGATTCGCACCACTCTGCTTCGTCTGAGTGTCAAAGAGCCAACCAGCACTTGTGTCAACCATGGGAGATACACCAAGCCTACGAGACTGGCTACTACCGAGACATACATGTACCTATTGCTACCAGCTTCTGGTACTCTGTACCTGATAGCAAGATCCTGGTGAACACGATTGGACTGACCTATCTCTCGCAAAGGCTCGACACAGATCCAATCATTACGAGCCAGAGCTACGACCAGGCTGACCGTGATGGGCAGGCAGAGGCTTGCTCCGCATTAGACGCTCACCCCTGTACACTGGCAGAGTTGAAGGAGGCATACTTGAGAGGCTATCGACAACCATCCATCAAATGGCTTTATTTCTCGGTACCCGGACGCGATGCTCAACTGTTCAACAACGGTTGCTGTGGATACTCAGGTGACGAGTGCTATGAGGGCATTGTGGCAAACACACCGCGGCCACGTTACTCTGGTCCGGTATTCTGCTGCCCAATGCTGAGTAGAAAGATCTCTTCTCCTGAGCGTTCTTCTCCTGCCATGTGCTGTCCCGGGCTCATCATCCCTCGAGACCCCATCATCACAGAAGAGGTGTACGCTAAGGAAGACCGTGATGGGATGGCGAGTGCTTGCTCTGCGCTGCAAGCTCACCTATGTACCCTTACCGAGTTGAAAGAAGCCTACCTACAAGGGTACCGGCAACCTCTTCACCAACCCGACAACTGCAAGAAACTCTGGTTATATTTTGCAGAGCCCAACCGCGACGCTACACTGTACAATGACGGATGTGGTCCCTATGCAGGGCTCGTAGATGAGTGCTTCGAAGGCATTGTCGCACACACTCCGAGATCAGACGACTTTAGTCCAGTTTTCTGCTGTCCGCGGCTTTTGTAATTAATGAGAACGTACTGTGTTCATATTAATCTTCACCGCTAAAGCTTGCATCAGCAACCCGAAAACCCTCAAAAGCATAATGTTCTGTAAAAAGAGTCTTGTCTCTAGACTGCAAACACCTGGCAAAGAGGTGCCGCCTAAACGAGGACATTCTATGCGATACTATTCTGTTGGGAGACATGAAATATGAAAAAACTACTGATAAATGCGAGACGGAAGACACATTCGGGGCACCATCGCACTGGAACATCCATTTGGTTGGCTTAGGCACAATTGGGTTACCATCTATAGGGTGCGTTTGATTAGCTTCCCTGGGTCGACCCCGGTCTGTCCCTGGTTCGTTCGACTAGATTTGACGTCATTCCAGGAGCTCACCCGGGTCATCCCCCAGTGCCCTGCTTGTGGAGTGGGTCACTTGGGGTGACCCGAGGTGCATGACGTCACCATGAGAGGGCGAGTGTGATTGTTCAATTAGCTCGTGGCAGGCATGCTCACCCGAGTGAGAACCGGGGGGTCGACCCAGGGAAGCTAATCGAACGCACCCAAAAGGGGAACACAGGGATGCCCCATCAATTCGTTAAAAGGGTTTATGTTCCGCCAAAAAGAGTCGTTTCTATTTGCATTCTTCTTTAAACGAGCCACATTTCAGCGTTTTTATTGATTTATGTTACCTAAACTATATTTCCCGTTTGATGACAATACCACATTAGAAAATTACTTTGAGAGAAATCAGCTGGACAACCATTGCAGAGGCAGCCTTTTAATTGACAACGAACTAACGACGAATTAGTACAAGTAAGAACCGCGTGCCAGTCTCTAGGGCCTATCTATGTGTCAGCATTTTCCGGGTTCGAAAAATTCAGCAGGCCCGTTGTAAGAGGGGATTTTGTTCTCCTGTTTATGATTCACCTATACGATAACTTATCATCTTGGGCAGGTGGAAATACAATAAAAAGAGGGCGCTGTCAGACGAAAATTCGACAATTTTAAAGTCACCTGGAAGTGGTATTTTTTCAAAATAAAGCTTTTGCCACTAATATAATGTGTTGTGATGAGTGGAATGTGAATAAACAGTTAACTAAGGTTTTTAAAAATCAGTTCTTATGTTATTTACAAATTTAAGAGTAGACCCCGACTCGAGAGGGCGCTGTTCGTGACGTCAATCGAAGCAGACTTTGCCTGTAATGCGTAGAGTAAACACAATTGCAAAGTACATGTACGTACCAAGTCGGGAGTTTGTACGTTTCAAAAAAAGGGTGTTTTTTTCCGGCAATGCCGACCAGGTGTATTGCTGCTGAATGCAGAAAAACACTTTTTGAAACGTACCAACTCACGACTTGGACGTACATGTACTTTGCACGTGTGTTTACTATACGCATTGCAGGTCTGCCTCGATTGACGTCACAAAAGGGGTAGGCGGAGTCATCCCCCCAAACAACTTTATATATATTTTAAACATATAAATCGTGACAAACAATTACTAAAAAAATTGTTTTATTGTTCGTAAGCATATACTCTTATGTTTGAAAGAAAAAAAAATCTATTTCCAGGTGACTTTAATATGTTGCCGTATTGGAGGAGATTTTATGCCCTTTGGGGATTCTGTCTCCATTCGGCGAACTGTGCACATACTTCTTCTGATAGCGCCCTCTTTTGAATCAACTCCCTTCAGCTTATGCTAACCCGATTTATGGGGACATGGTCTCATGGGACAAATTTCTCTGTTAACCTCTGCCGTTTAAGCCGTGTGGAGTGTGTGATTTATGCTTACTAGTAATTGTACATAGTGTTTGAGCGTACTTTGGTTGATTATTTCGCTTTATAATTGAAGTATTAACTGTTGTTGTTGTATTACATTTATTACATTTTACTTGTGAGCAGATACTCTGCTGTTTTATTTCGAGAACTTATCAGCACCTTTTGTAACAATCACCACCGTTGAAATTAATGATATTCTGCGCACACTGAGCCTGGTTGGTCGGAATACAAAATCCAACCCATTACCAATCCGTTAAGGTTTTAAAGGAACACGTTGCCTTGGACAGGTCGAGTTGGTCTTTAAAGCGTTTGTAACCGTTTGTTATAAAATGCATATGATTAGAAAGATATTTTAAAAGTAGAATAATAATAATGATCCTCACAAGTATCAGACGATATTGCGTGGTTTTCCTTTTACCTCGTCGACAAACACGGTCGGCCATTTGGTCAAAGTTGTCTAGATGTATAAGAACTTATTTATGAATTTAATGTATATATACATGTGATTTGGCATCCTTTCAGGGGAAAGTATACTTTTGGTTTTGGAATCTTTTTTAACAAATCCTTTAAATATAAATAGTTATTGATAACATTCAACCGAACTAATCTGTGAATTACTTTATTTTAAAAGGTGGTCGGGTTTTTGAGGTCTCACCCCAAAATCAAGAGCGCTTTGGCCAAACAGGGACGATCCGTATAATTGGAAGAAACAACGTCAAAACCGTTACAGTCAGTGACGCTTCTCATATACAAGATTGTTGTGATAAAAGTTAATGTATTTTTCCAATACCACATTATTTCAAGGTGAAATAATTCTCAAAATGCCTTTTATTATCGAAAGCTGTTGTAAACTTCTTAGTAATAGTTTGTGTTGCCACTATTTTTTAAAGGCGCTGTACATAAGGCCTATTAATAATTACTAAAAAATGTGACCCGCTCTGTGAAAATGAGTCAGATGTTGACAATTTAAAAAAATGAGTTATATGAGTGGCTGGAAAGAACACACCAGCAGCATTTAGTTGGTATATGTCTAAGTTTTGGGGTGTACCGCGTTGCTATTTTACTCCCATTTGAAATTAGCCAGTATATCATTTTTTGTTAAAATCGAATTACAAGTAAAGTTATTTATTAATATAATGTATATTATATGCATGTGATTTGGCAACCCTTAAAAGGAAAGTATACCTTTGGTTTTATAAATAGATTATATACAACAAAACTGGAATTTCAAAAGGTTGACGCGTTTTTTAGATATCGTATTTGAAGTTTATAATTTCCTTCTTTATATGAAAGTTTAAATGAATTCTGACATGACACTTCACCGATCATCACTTAATAAGATCACCTTTCAGTTTTGTAAATAATGGTCGTTTTGCTCTCCGTTGCACACAGAGCTATATGCCGTGCACACGAACGCGCTGACAATTTTCGGCTTGTCCTTTTGTAAGAGGCCCTCTCGTGAAAACGAAATGTTGGATGAAGACGGGGCAAGTGACAGGACTTGGCCAGTTTATTCAGCTATCTAGTGATATTAAAACATTTGTGATTGGTCAAAATTTGCCACCGATCAAAGGGAACACATAGCACCCTTTTTCGGGGTAGCCAATCAAATTCTGCTTGACGTCAATGTCCGTGCGAAATTGGTGTGTGCACAAAGTTATGTGTGTACAATATACATGCATTATTGACTACTTTAAACTCGACACACAGTGAGTTGGCTGGGTAGTGTGGCAGGGTGATTTAATGAGACTTTCGCTGGGTTTCTTTTCCATATACAACTTCGATGACCAATTGGGCCCAAATTTTCACAGGTTTGAGAGATTTTCATTCACAATTAATACTGAACACTCATAACTTCCTTTAACATTACCTGTATGCCGATTTTAACGTTCAACATAAACGTAACAATGTCAAATTGCTAGTTTTGTGATGTGTATGCGAAAGTTTTTAGAGTAAATCAATTCTTTAAAGTAATCAATTGAGAACAAAAATGATGCCCAATTTAAATGTTGCTGCAGTCGACTTATGCATACTCATTGTGATATTTACTTCGCTTATTTAGAAAGAGGTTGTCAAAAATCAGAGTAAATTGTAAAACGGGACGCCCACATGTGAAAAGAATAAAACAAGTTGTCAATAAAGTAGTCTATATAGTCTATTTTCATATCAACGCAATGCAATACAGTGTACAGTCTTCCAAGGGGCAGCCGATACCATCATCACAGTTATTCTGCTTCAAATAATGTGACTGACGTTAGGGGACAAATTTACTTTCACAATCAACAGTTAAACGTCCCCAATAAAAGGAGGATTTGATTGCTTGTTCTTATTTGAAAGGCAGTATACTTTAAACCCAACTCATCGTAAATATATCTGCTTTTCTGGCACACTACAGATTGTGTTTAGACTACCAAGATGTGGTCTTTTTATTTTTCAATATTTAACTTTTCAATATTGCCTGATATCGCTCGGCGGCCTTGAGTGGAATAATTACCGGTACTTTTGGAGCGAGATCTGGGTGTTTGCTCTCCACGGTTTGTTAAAATTGTTATTAGTCACAGATGAATAAAAGCTGTATTACCCCATAGTAAAACTATGGAGCTGAACGATTAGGCTTGAAAATTGATTTTTTTTTTTTTTTTTTTTGCAGCTTTTAGCAAATAATTGGTGGAAAATATTCACCGAGGCTAAAGTCACCTGGAAGTGGTATTTTTTCAAAATAAAGCTTTTGTCACTAATATATGTGTTTTGATGAGTGGAATGTGAATACACAGTTAACTAAGGTTTAAAAAAAATCAGTTCTCATGTTATTTACAAATTTAAGAGTAGACCCCGACCCGAGAGGGCGCTGTTCGTGACGTAAATCGAGGCAGACTTTGCCTGTAATGCGTAGAGTAAACACAATTGCAAAGTACATGTACGGACCAAGTCGTGAGTTTGTACGTTTCAAAAAAAAAATAAAAAAAATCGTTTTTTCCGGCAATGCCGACCAGGTGTTTTGCTGCTGAATGCAGAAAAACACTTTTTGAAATGTACCAACTCACGACTTGGACGTACATGTGCTTTGCACGTGTGTTTACTATACGCATTGCAGGCAAAGTCTGCCTCGATTGACGTCACAAAAGGGGTAGGCGGAGTCAACCCCCGAACAACTTTATATATTTTTTAAACATATAAATCGTGACAAAAATTTACTAAAAAAATTGTTTTATTGTTCGTAAGCATATACTCTTATGTTTGAAAGAAAAAAATATATATTTCCAGGTGACTTTAACAGAAGGAGAGAAACAGAAAAGGGGTGGGTCTTTCCAATGGTTAGCATTTTAGATCTTTCCAATGGTTGGTAGTCACAGATAGCTTAAATCTGACACCAAACTTGCAGTATCAACACTCACAAATTGAGGAGAACGGTCCATGAACCTGCGACATCCGAATAACGCTCTATAACCGAGTTAAGCAGCGTTTGGCGTTCTCCCTAAAATAAGTTACGTCGCAAGTTCAAGTCCCGTTCTGCTCACGTTCAAACCAAACACTATTTTTGAGACCCCTAAATTGCAGGTGCATATTTGTATAATATGCACACATTTACTATATTTATAACAACTTTTGATAAAGCACCAGCGTTCTTTGCAGATTCTTTTCAAAATGGATATTCTAATTGGATAACCATCATCACTGGTTAAAATAATGATGAGCTTATGGCAAACTAGAGGATCAAAATGAATTGACTTCTCAAAAAGGCAAGGATGTACCGGAAAAAACGACAGGTAAAAGAGAAGTTAACCGAAGAGTATTATTAGGAAACCCATACAATTCATGAATATTATTTTCATTTAGAAAAAACACCATAATCGGAGAGGACAACATACAATATGGAAGATGTAAGGAGAGATCTTATAATTGTGTGCGTTTAATGAAAGTCAGGATATATAAAGTACCCTAACTCAATCCAAAAATTTCTGCCTTCTTGACACACCAGAGAGTGTACTGAAACTACCAAGATGTGGTCTTTTTATTTCCCAAACCTCCTTTAAAGGCACTGGACACTATTGGTTATTACTAAAATAAAAAAAAATTGTAAGCATAGAAAATACTTGGTAACAAGCAATGGAGAGCTGTTGATAGTATAACACATTGCGAGAAACGGGTCCCGGCTTTTGAAGTAACGTAGCTTTTGAGAGAAAAAAAGTAATTGCTCACTAATTTTTTTATTTGAATTGTCTCGAGACCTCAGCTCAGGGTCTCGAAATCAAGCATCTGAAAGCACAAAACCTGGGCGACAAGGTTGGTTTTTCTTCCATTATTCTCTCGCAACCTCGACGACCAATTGAGTTCAAATTGTTTACAGGTTTGTTATTTTATGCATATGTTGAGATACGCCAAGTGAGAAGACTGGTCTTTGCCCATTACCCAAGGTGTCCAGTACCTTTCATTTTTCAATATACCTATGGCTGATTTTCGCTTCATTGAGAGGAGTCTTTACCGGTAGTCTCAGTCACAAAAGGGAGAAAAAAACAAAACGTGTTTACCTCTACTGGCGGTCTTAATAGATATTAGTAACAGACGAACTAGCCCAAAATAAAAACTGGCCTCAATGCTTCCGCTTCTAAATTGTTTACTGGAGCAACACTAATTTGAGTAAGACATCAAAGTTGGTACAAAAATAACCAACGTGCCGAGGTCAAGAAAGAGATGGTGGCCTAGTTTCTTTCTCAATTTCAATTTCAAATTTTAAATTTATTATAAACATCACTTTAATAATCATTACAATTGTTTTTCATTGCTTGCATCAGCGATAAAAAGCACAATTTTGTTTAACCATGCTAAAAATACAAGGGACACGACGAAAAAACACACCCTAAAAACCACCATAGGAATATGCCGTCACACATTCAATGTGGTTGAGCCATATGGTTAATAACTGGTTAGTAGTCACAGATGACTAAAATCTGCTACATGTTGCAGTATCAACACCCTAATCATACGTTCACATTTAATTTTTAAAATGTAACGGGTTTCGACAGATCAATCTAAGCTAAATGGCTATGGACTACAACACGGAGATATATTGGTACGCGGAAAGAATAAACAATTCGGGGCAGATTGTATTCGTTTTTAACAAATCGGGAAGCATCAATTTAGTGCAGGGTGTTAGCAGGATACAACCACAGCCCGTTAAACAATGGTGAAATGAAACGCCCACTTCTTGTCATTAAAAGTATACAATACGCAAATTTGGTGAACTTGAATAATCAACTTCAATCACTTCAATCAACACAGTGAAACGTAACGGTGGTGTACAGAGGTTTACGGGAGTTTACGGGGGTTTACGGGGGTTTAAGGGAGTTTACGGGAATTTACGGGAGTTTACGGGAGTTTACGGGAGTTCACGGGAGTTCACGGGAGTTCACGGGAGTTTACGGGAGTTTACGGGAGTTTACGGGAGTTTACGGGAATTTACGGGAGTTTACGGGAGTTTACGGGAGTTCACGGGAGTTCACGGGAGTTCACGGGAGTTTACGGGAGTTTACGGGAGTTTACGGGAGTTTACGGGAGTTCACGGGAGTTTACGGCGGCATACTGAGAGAACAAAAACTGTTGGGAAATACACACAGGATAATAAAGGTAATTTAAAAAACAAATATGATGAGTCAAAAATACATGACTTCGAAGAATAAACAACTTTGCCAACGGCACCAAATTATACTGTCGGGTCTATTTAAGATCCTAAGTAAATACAGAATAGCTTTAGGACAAGAAAATAACTCCAAATGGCCCAAATCATCAAAATAGAAAGGAAGTAATTACTACAGTAACCAATACATTTATACAATTGAAATAAGTGACATTAAATATTATACAATGGAGAAATACTACTTACGAAATCGGCAACGAAAACTAGCGGGGGTTGACTATACGAAAAATACAGCGAACTTAACCAAACGATACCAGGAACAGAAATCACTTTTAGAAATACCGGCACCCAGGTACCGTACCTGCGCACAAACAAAAGGAGATCAAAAGAAGCTGTTCAAGATAATTGGTAAGTTGTTGCTTAAGCCCAAAACCCCCGTCCTTCCATCCACCTATACAATGACCAGGATTTGGCAAATGAGTTCCAGAAATTCTTTGTTACCAAGATTTCAGACATCCGCTCATCATTTTCATCAGTCCCTTACAACGTGCCGCAGACATTGCCACAACTTCAACCAGAGTGTAGACTATCTGTGTTTGAGCCTGCCACTGTTGCTGAGATTCAAAGGGTTATTTCGAAATCTTCTTCAAAATCCTGTGAGGTGGATCCAGTGTCAATATCCATGATAAAGCAGAACATCGATATATTTGTACCCTACATCACTAATCTTGTCAACGAATCACTCAGTTCCGGTTGTTTCCCCGATAGCCTCAAAGTTTCCTACATCAGACCGCTCATCAAAAAACCAAACTTGGACAATGAGGTATTCATAAACTACAGACCAGTTGCAAACTTAAAATATCTTGGAAAAGTCATCGAACGAGTTGTCTCATCACGCATTTCTGATCACATTCATGCTTTCAACCTGTCCGACGTGTTTCAGTCAGCATACAAGCCTTTCCATGGGACAGAAGCTGCACTAGTCAGTGTGAGCAACGATATTCTTTCTGCAATGGACAGTGGTAACCTAACAGCACTAGTCCTGCTAGACTTGAGTGCTGCGTTTGACACTGTTGATCACAACATCCTTCTCTCTCGGCTCCAGAATCACCTTGGCATAGAGGACACAGCCCTAGCTTGGTGCAAATCGTATCTCCACAACAGAACTCAGCATGTATGTATTGGCACCGCGATATCGGACCCTGTTGTTTTGAACTACTCTGTGCCACAGGGGTCCGTACTCGGCCCGCAGTGGTTTACACTGTACACTTTACCGATTCGTGACATCATCCTGAAATTCAATCTGAATTACCATGTCTATGCAGACGACACTCAGCTATACATCACATTTAAATCTTCTCAAGAAAGCGCCAATGCATCTATTGCAAGACTTGAGAAATGCATCCAAGAGATTCGACGTTGGACACAACAAGACTTCCTGAAGTTAAATGATGATAATACACATTTCCCGCGGTTCGTAGTATAGCGGGAAATAATTGTCTTATAGGAATTCGAGTAATGCATTGTGCATATCAGGTGGCCATTATGTAATAGGGGTGAAGAGGGAGGTTTAAAAGGAAGTTACAAAGAGTATTGGTAGTCAGTCTAGCAAGCACTTTCACAGCGTACTTCTCGTTAAGTTGCTGTAGGGCGTCTACTCCGATCGACATGGAAAGCCAAATACAAGCCAACTACATCGACGAAAGAGTAAAGCAAGCTGTTGCCAGTTCACAAACAGCACTTTTAAGCAAGTTAGATAGCCTAATTTCGTCGAAATTTACTTGCTTTGAAACAAAGATAAGCGATGTACAGAAAGATCTTTCGGAGAGTCAACTTGCGAAAATTCAGCAGAACATTTTAGCAAATGACAGCTATACGTTCAAACGTAAGAGCTGCGAGGATCAATTTAAATTCAATGCAAAAGTCGCTACTAAGCTGAGAGAAGCAGAAACGAGCGTGACAAACCTCAAAGATGTTCCACAGGCTATCAACAGCATATCTGAAGGTATAAACTTGATAAATCATCGCCAAAAGCTGATCAGAATGGCCGACGTATCGGAGTCCGGATGGAAGGTTGTTCATGAATATGAAACCAACCCACTGGCCTCTGATTCTGACGACGAAAAGAAAATCAACCGGGCTGAATCCAGAGCCAGTAAGAAGCTGAAGATTGAGCAGGCCAAAAGAATAAAGAAATCCACAAGATTTTCATCATGGCCGGCTTCTCAGCCTGCCGGGAAGTCAGGAGCAAACACTCAACAAACGAGCGTGAGCAGCGTGACATCAGCCAAGAAACCGGGGCTCTGTTTCAACTGCGGCCAGCCAGGGCATTGGAAGTATTCGTGCCCACAGAGACGACAACTTCCAAGTGATAAGATAAGTGATAATTTTTGTTCTATTATTGATCTCAGTTTTGACTGGAATCAGAAAACCGATTATGAACCATCGGTGTTAATCAAGGAAACAAAAGGTGTACCAAATAAATCGTTTGTGTTAACAACAGTAGGTAGACTAAAGGCTTCCTTAAAACACTGGGAAGAAGCGAAAGTAAATGAACATATAAAGGCAGTTATTGTAGACGGGTATAGAATACCCTTTAGAACACTACCAGGTGTTTTTCATTTGAAAAACAATAGGTCGGCTTTGGAGAACAAGTTATTCGTTGCAACAGAGATTGAAAAACTAAAAGAAAAAGGCTGTATTTCTGAAGTCTTACACAAACCATCATGTGGCAATCCCTTGACGGTTGCTTTCAGTAAGAATGGTAAACCAAGACTAGTTTTGGATTGCAGAGATATCAACCCTCATTTGGCACAGTTCAAGTTTAAGTATGAAGATGTTACCGTTGCAAAACAAATGTTTGTTACAGGGGATTACTTGTTTACTTTTGATCTCAAGTCAGCTTATCATCATATTGACATTTTTGTGCAGCATAGACCATATCTCGGTTTTTCATGGGACAAAGAAGGTGTAACACGTTACTATCAGTTCAATGTACTTCCTTTTGGATTGGCAACTGCACCGTACATTTTCACTAAAATGATGAAAGTTTTTCTTACATTGTGGAGGTCTAGAGGTCATAAGATTATCATGTTCATAGACGATGGGCTAGCGGGTAGTAGTACTTTAGAAGCAGGACTCATACTCAGTAACAAAGTGCAGAAATCATTGCAGGATTTGGGTTTCCTGATCTCGCATGAGAAATGCGTCTGGGAACCTTCGCAAAGTGCACAATGGTTGGGTTTCAGCTGGCTCATGGCCTCGGGTTCATTACATGCTGTACCAAATAGAATTGATAGAGTTGAAAAGATGCTTGAGTCAATTATTTATCAGATGGATTCGGATAAGTGTCATTTGATTCCAGCCAGAATTTCAGCTTCAGCAGTTGGTCAGATTATTTCTTTAACACATTCTATAGGAAGATTGGTAAGATTGCAAACTCGTGCACTGTATCGTTGTATCGATACAAGGGCAAGCTGGAATGCCCCAGTAAAGATAGACCATGAGGCTTATGAGGAGATTCGATTTTGGAAGAAGGAGGTTAGAACCTTAAACGACAAAGGTTTAAGTATTGAAAGTAAAGTTGATCATGTAATTGAAGCATATAGTGATGCATCCGCTATTGGATATGGCGGGTATGTTTCCCTTGGTGCGGGAGCCTTACTTGAAGGCACAGAAGTGATGGATTCATGGAACAAAGAAGAGGCTCAGCAAAGCTCCAGTTGGAGAGAAGCTGTAGCAGTAGAAAGAGTACTGAAAAGCAACACTGAAATGTTGGAAAACAGGAAAGTTAAATTGTTTACCGATAATCAAAATGTGAAGAGAATAATAAATTCGGGTAGCAGACGATCTAATCTTCAGCAAATTGCATTAAATATCAATCGATTTTGTGAGCAGAAAAGTATAGTTATTAAACCTGAATGGATTAAAAGGAAATATAATGTACTGGCTGATACTCTCAGCAGAACAACCGACAGTGATGACTGGCAAATTCAGCCAGAAGTATTTGCTTATTGGGACATAGTTTGGGGTCCACACTCCATAGACAGGTTTGCATCAAATTTGAACTCACAGTGTAAGAGGTTTAACTCCAGGTGGTGGTGTCCTGGAACGGAAGGCGTAGATGCATTCACTAAGAATTGGTCAAACGAATGTAACTGGTTGGTACCGCCACCAAGATTAATTCTGAGAACACTGAAGAAAATGCAAAAGGACAAGGCAAAGGGGACTATTGTTGTTCCCCTATGGAGATCGTCTCCATTTTGGCCTTCGCTGGTCGCAGAACCAGAGGTTTTTCACAGTTTTGTAAAAGCTAAGGAAGTGTTACCTTGTTCAAATGTGATCCGCAAAGGATCCGGCAGTAATGGCATTTTTGTAGATAATCCATTGAAATTCAAATTAATCGCTTTGAAAATTGTATTCTGAATCAAATATAGCCTGTTGGCAAGGATATGATTCACACAATCCGAAACGGTACGTGATGAATACGAGACAAAGGAATAATATGTTTGTTTTCTTTACCAGGTATCCATCTGAGGAGCAGTGTAAGTGAGGCATTGGAGACAGCGGGAGTTAGTGAAGAAGGCGTCGCGGAGAAGATGTGCAGATACATGATGGCAGCCAGAAGCGACAGCACAGTTTGTAAATACTATAACAGTTTCAAGAGATGGCAACAATTTTGCAACCAGAACAATTTTTGTGACTTACCAGCAGGACCAATTCATGTCGCAGTGTTTTTGACAAAACTACTGGACACGGGGTCAACGCACCATGTCATTTCGGCGGCCGTTTATGGCATCAAATGGGCCCATGAAATAAACGGCTTGGACGATCCCACTAGTAACGCCTTCGTCAGGAATCTTCACGAAGCCGCAAAGCGGACTACAGGTCACAAAACTGTTAAAAAAGATGTAGTCACTGCCGACATGATAATGGATCTTTGTAACAATTTTGTAAATAGCAATGACGTAATCGTAATAAGAGATTTGTGTATGATAACTACAGCATTTGCAGGTTTTCTGAGATATGACGAATTAAGTTCCATTCGATGTAAAGATTTAAACATCCAACCAGATTATTTTGTAATTTCCATACAGAAAAGTAAGACAGATCAGTACAGAACAGGTGATGAGGTTTCAATTGCTAAAGGTTCAAGTTCAGCGTGTCCATACAATATGCTGTTGAGATTTATGTCCGTTGCGGGTGTAACTTCCGATTCGAACCATTTCCTGTTTAAACCAGCTTATAGAACCAAGAATGTTTGCAAGTTAATAACAAAAGATAAAAAGTTAAGCTATTCTAGAGCTAGGGAATGCATTCTTAAGATGTTAGGTTCAGTAGCACCTAACGGTAATTTCGGGGTACATTCCCTAAGATCCGGCGGGGCTACGACAGCGGCCAAAAAAGAAGTAAGTGACCGTTGTCTCAGGCGGCATGGCCGATGGAGGAGAGAACAGAGCAAAGATGGGTATGTTGAAGACCCTATTGAAAAAAGGCTACAAGTAAGCAAAAGCCTTGGCCTGTAACTACAGAAAGAGGTTATAGAAGTTTCCATTAGCGGTTTCCATAATAATAAAAGTTGTTCTGCAAGAGACAGACAAAACGTTGTTAAATAATTCGTAGATATGGTTACGTAGTTCAAAGTCATCGGTATTTGTAAAGAAGCTTCGAGTCGCTCATCATAGGTCTATGAGTAAAATAATTTAGTTGTTTCACTTTTCTTAACTGCTACACTCTTGCTTTGAAAAATTCTATTCAGGCGTCGCTCCTTGTGCTTCGCTAACGCCACAACTGTGTATGGGGAAGAGTTATTATTGTGTATTATGCAGTGAAGTGTAGATAAGACTACACATTTCCCGCGGTTCGTAGTATAGCGGGAAATAATTGTCTTATAGGAATTCGAGTAATGCATTGTGCATATCAGGTGGCCATTATGTAATAGGGGTGAAGAGGGAGGTTTAAAAGGAAGTTACAAAGAGTATTGGTAGTCAGTCTAGCAAGCACTTTCACAGCGTACTTCTCGTTAAGTTTAATTACTACGGAATAAGTAAGGTAATTTATTTAAATTTAATTTTGGCAGCCAAGGTGAGGTCCAACACCTTCACGGAGGGGGACTCCGAATGTCTTTGGGCACAGGTTTCCAGAGTAACTTCTCTGGTTTTTCCTGGAAGTCGTGTTCCCCCAATGATGTGTTTTTTTTAGTGCACAGTGCAGAGTGCAAAATGTGCAGAGTGCAAAATGTGCAGAGTGCAAAATGTGCAAAATGTGCAAAATGTGCAAAAAGTGCAAAGTGCAAAGAAGGTACAATGTCAGCTTAATGGTATGACGTAAAGTTAATATAATATAATAATACTTATGTTTTCTTATGTTTTCTTATATAATAAAAGAGTAGGCGTCGCTCCTTGTGCTTCGCTAACGCCACAACTGTGTATGGGGAAGAGTTATTATTGTGTATTATGCAGTGAAGTGTAGATAAGACGACAGAGTTCCTTCTATTTGGGTCACGTCAACAGTTAACAAAGGTTTCAGTGCCATACATTTCCATCGGTGATGCTCAGATAGCTTCCTTTGCTGTAAGCTCGGAACTTAGGGGTTATTTTTGATTCATCGATGACACTTCAACCACACATCAACAACATCGTTCTGCCATCATACCACATCAGGAATATTGGTAAGATTCGTAAGTACTTGGACAAAAGTGCCACTGAAACAGTCATTCATGCATTTGTTACTTCTCGCCTTGACAATGGCAATGCTCTTCTCTACAGTCTTCCTAACAACCAGATTTCCCGTCTTCAACGCCTCAAAATTACTGCTGCTCGCATTGTGACTATGTCTATGAAATCCTGTTCCATCAACCCCATTCTGAAACAACTACACTGGCTCCCTATCTCTCAACGAATCATCTTCAAGCTGATGCTCATTGTCCACAAAGCACTTAATGGCAAGGCTCCCCTCTAGATTTCTGAACTTCTTCAAGTTTACACTCCATCAAGAAATCTTCGATCAAGTACCATGCTTCTTCTCATCGAACCCAAGTCTCAGCACTCATGGGGAGACAGGTCTTTTTCTTCAGCTGCGCCACGCATCTGGAATTCTCTACCACTTAATCTTAGATCTTGTCTTTGTACCACAACATTCAAATCTCTTCTCAAAACTTATCTTATGTCACAGTTTTTCAAGGATTAATTTTGTTTTGTCTGTTTTTCTTTGTTTTGTTCTTGTTTTGTTTTTGGTTTTACTGCGCCTTGAACACCCAGCAGGGTGGATACGTGCGCATTACAAGTCTTATTATTATTATTGTTGTTGTTGTTGTTGTTGTTGTTGTTGTTGTTGTTGTGGTTGTGGTTGTGGTTGTGGTTGTGGTTGTGGTTGTGGTTGTGGTTGTGGTTGTGGTTGTGGTTGTGGTTGTGGTTGTGGTTGTGGTTGTGGTTGTGGTTGTGGTTGTGGTTGTGGTTGTGGTTGTGGTTGTGGTTGTGGTTGTGGTTGTGGTTGTGGTTGTGGTTGTGGTTGTGGTTGTGGTTGTGGTTGTGGTTGTGGTTGTGGTTGTGGTTGTGGTTGTGGTTGTGGTTGTGGTTGTGGTTGTGGTTGTGGTTGTGGTTGTGGTTGTGGTTGTGGTTGTGGTTGTGGTTGTGGTTGTTACTATTATTATTATATGGGCTTGCCACACCCTATCAAAATTCCTACGGTGCAAGCAGGTGATTGGCTGTGGCCACTGAACTTTGACATTATGCAAAAAAGCATAAACTGATGAACGTAACAGAAACGTTCAAAAAAGTAGTAACAGTAAACACACATCACCGGTGGGTGATGACAGTCTTCAACGCATGAATTGTTGTAATTACATTAAAACACGTTTTACCAATACCCATTACATAGCACTTTACACAAAATATTAGTCAGGAAAAACCAAGCCCTTTTTAAATGTTTGTATAAAAAAGGCCCGCCCAAGTCCCTGGTATCCTATATTTTCATTTTCTCGCATGTTTTTGTATTTTGCGATTAGCAGGGTACCAATTTTCCTTAGACGCACGCCAATCGTGGAAGGCAGATTATGCAAATCAAGTGACGTCACCACTTCGAGAGTGGGCGGTTCGACTGGTGCCCTCAAAACGTATATAAGAAGAGCGTGTCATTCATTATTTTTTTTGGGTTCGTTGCTTCAAAAGCTACCGCCGCATTTTCACAGCGTTTGTAATTTCAACTCGTGCTCTGAAAGGTGTTACGTGAAGTGTCGATTCCGAAAAAAATATTTGTGAATTGGAGAGAAATTTGTGCGATTTGGTGCACAATTTTTTGACAAATTCAAGATACCATCTGAACGCGTGATACCAATTTTGCACGCGCATACTCAATAATATGCGAGATGGTACGTGTTCTATTTTTGACGGCCATTTATTTGCTTTCAGTCGGGGCAGCCAAGCTCTGTCAAAATGCAACCGCCGGTACCTCTCGAAGCCTGTATTTCAGTGGCATAGCCGACCTGATTCTAAACGGATACGGATACCGGACCTTGGCGGGTATTTCGGGGATCCGTTGCGGCAATTTGTGTCTGTCTGATACTCGATGTTTCTCCATTCTCCATCAGCGGGATAAGGTGTGTGAGCTGAACGGGGCTACAGCGTCGCAGTACCCGCCGGCTCTGGTGGAGTGGAACGATGGCCACTATTACGGACCAGAAGAGGTAAGACATCGTGCAGTTTTGCTAACAGCGATCAGTAGTTTGGCATTTGACATAATTATATTTATGTCTAATTTATGAAATCACTTGATCACAAAGATATGCAAAACTATAACTATACGGAAGCATTTGTAATGCATCCATAATTTTCGCTAAACTGTTTAGTAGGAACAATCACCAAACCGAAAAAAAAATTGATTTATCATCCGAAAACGAACCTACCATTAAAACCAAATCTTTCACTTTTCTAGTAAACCAGAATCTATCATTAACCTTGCTAAGCTTAAATTAACGTTTATTTAACGTTGAACAGAAACCCCCAAATAACCATGCTAACCAAATATCCACATTGATTCAATGTTCCCGTGTTATCTATAGGCCCATCGTGCTTCAATCACTATTCATAAATACCCCAGACAGTTTCTCTACTCCTATTGGTGGAGAGCGCGTCACGTGGGGGTGTTTAAACGGTTAATAATGACCAGTGTTTATAACCGGCTGGCTTCCGCTTGTTCGGCGCGCAAGATTATCACGCGGAACGCAATGTAAAGTTATTAGTAACAGCGCGTAATCTAGATCTAAGCGCGCGCGTAATCTATTTCTAAGCGCGCGCGCGTACACACAACCCACGCGCAACAGACTCTTCACAAAGTTTTTGAAAAAAATATTTCAAACCTCGAATTTTCAACTGTTAAAGTGTAATTGTATTTTTTTAACGTTTTTTAACAAAAGGGCATTAACTTATGAATGGGAATAAAAGAGTAGTAACTCGTTCTTAAACGTCCGTTTAAAACCTCGCAGGGTCGTTGCCGTGCGCTAAAGGCCCTCGCCTTAGGCTCGGGCCTTAATCACACGGCAATTCGACCCTGTCGGCTTTAAATGGCCGTGTATTAAGAACTCGTCGCTACCCTTTTATTCCCTTATTAAAGTCATCATTGCGTTGGACGAGTTGGTTGGAGCACGAGCTGGTTGGACGAGTTGGTTGGAGCACGAGCTGCTTGGACGAGTTGGTTGGAGTATGGGCTGGTTGGACGAGTTGGTAGGACGAGTTGGTTGGAGTATGGGCTGGTTAGACGAGTTGGTAACAAATTTCGAGCTGGTTGGACGATTTGGTTAGAGTACGAGATGGTCGGACGAGATGGTTGAACGAGTTGGTTGGAGAACTGGTTGGACGCGTTGGTTATAGTACGAACTGGTGGGACGAGTTGGTTAGAGTACGAACTGGTGGGACGAGTTGGTTGGAGTACGAACTGGTTGGACGAGTTCGAAGTAAAGACTTTTAGAGTACGATTACGTGGCGTACGAGACGGTAGGATATACGAGACGGTAGGAGTACAAGTTGCTAGGAGTGCAAAATTCAAAGGAAAACAGTTGGCTTGAGTATGAGTCCGTGTATACCTCAATCGACTAATATTTCGTTTTATTTCCTTCGTTTTTTGCAGCCGATGTTTATGACACAGCTCAAGCTAATCCGAAACCATATACGAGGTATGTTACGATGTCTTTTGTGTTATTTCCAATAATTGTAACTTTTTACTCACTTGGTGCGGTATTTAAAAACAGTTACATTCTTCTCGATATATATTCAACAGCTACAGCCCGTCTTACAGATTCGCACAACTCTGCTTCGTCCGAGTGTCAATGAGCCAACCAGCACCTGTGTCAACCATGGGAGATACATCAAGTCTATGAGACTGGCTACTACCGAGACATACATGTACCTATTGCTACCAGCTTCTGGTACTCTGTACCTGATAGCAAGATCCTGGTGAACACGACTGGACTGACCTATCTCTCGCAAAAGTACGACACAGATCCAATCATTACGAGCCAGAGCTACAATAAGACTGACTGTGATGGGCATGCAGGGGGTTGCTCCGACCTAGACGCTCACCCCTGTACACTGGCCGAGTTGGAGGAGGCATACCTGAGAGGCTATCGACAATTCGAAACACCCAAACCATGGTATTATTTCTATACACCCGGCCGCGACGTGCGACTGTTCAACGATGGATGTGGGGGATACTCAGGTAAAGAGTGCTACAAGGGCATTGTGGCACACACTCCGAGACCTTATGCTTCTAGTCAAGTATACTGCTGTCGATTCCTGAAAGATGGGAGTTCTCCTGCCATGTGCTGCCCCGGGCTCATCAGCCCTCGAGACCCCATCATCACAGAAGAGCTGTACGCTAAGGAAGACCGTGATGGGATGGCGAGCGCTTGCTCTGCTCTGCAAGCTCACCTATGTACCCTTGCTGAGTTGAAAGAAGCCTATCTGCAAGGTTACCGTCAACATTTTTACCAACAGGGCAATTGCATAGATGTCTGGCCTTATTTTTCAGAGCCCAACCGCGACGCCATAATGTACAATGACGGATGTGGTCGTTATACAGGGCGCGTAGATGAGTGCTATGAAGGCATTGTGGCACACACTCCGAGGCCATACGACTTTAGTCCAGTTTTCTGCTGTCCGTGGCTTATGTAAAAAAGCTGAACACTGAAGTGTTTTATGGATATTCGCAACGTATTAAGCTTTATATAAACGACAGCAAAAAAAGCCTACCTAGGAGAAGGAAAACTCTGATTTAAAACCCAGGCAGATTGGACTCGTTTATAGCTATGGACAGAAACGTATACTCTTCACGATTTTTGTTTCTTACCAATTCTGTAATGTATTCATTTTGACGAGAACGTTTTCTCTTAGCATTTATGTTTAGATCTTAAATTAATTATTTATTATCATAATGTATATATGCATGTGATTTGGTAACTCTTAAAGGGACAGTTTACCTTTGGTTTTACATAAATATAGATTATATTTTTTAACAACAAAACTAACATGGACATTTCAAAAGGTGGTTTCGTTTTTGAGATTTTGCCCCAAATCCAGAGCATTATTTCCCAACATCGATAATCCGTAATTGGAATCAACACTATCTAAATCAGATTCAACCTTTTAGTGAGAAATGTAGTTTTTGAGAAAGAGGTGACTTCTCACCCACCTAATAAAATACTTCAAGCCTGAAGCCTTTTATACATGTGAAAGCACACAAACTGTGCAAAAATACTAACTTTTCATTATCTCTTACAACTTCGATGACCGATTGGGCCCAACTTTTCACAGTCCTTGTTTTCATGCATGTGGTTGGATACACCACGTGAGAATACTGGTCATTGACAATTATTACTAAACGTGTCAAGTGCCTTTACACGTGATTACTAAACTCATAACCTCCCTTTAAATTGCATAAAGCCGATTATAACGTTTAACATGAACGTAAAAGTACAAAGCTAGTTTTGTGATGTGTATGCGAAAGTTTTTAGAGTAAGTCAATTCTTTAAAGTAATCAATTAAGAACGAAAATAGGCAGGCGCGGGTCGCTTGGAGTCCAATCAATCACCTCCATGCGAACGAAGTTCATTCGACATATTTCAAAGTTCTTGTCATAAATGGGGGGGGGGGGGGGGGGGGTCATCATGTACAATTAATTTAAGTATTGTGGCGGGTTTTAAGCAGATGTTAATGAATTGTTGTATACTGAATAAACGTGTTGTTGTTTTTTGGTCCAAAAATTGATAACCTTTGTGTTTGTTTTTGTGTATACTTGTTTTCTCTGCAGTCCCTTTTGGACCCTGTCCGATCGATGGTGGTACATGATGTGGGCATGGAGATATAGAAAACAAAGATAGCTCCACGGTATGGGGAACAAGAGAAGTTAACCAGGAAACCCATACAAATTAATATTATTTTCATTTATAAAAACACCATAATCGGAGAGTACAACATACAATATGGAAGATGTAAGGAGAGATCTTATAATTGTGTGCGTTTAATGAAAGTCAGGATATATAAAGTACCCGAACTCAATCCAAAACTCTGCCTTCTTGACACACCAGAGAGTGTACTGAAACTACCAAGATGTGGTCTTTTTATTTCCCATGCCTCCTTCAAAGGCACTGGGCATTATTGGTTATTACTCAAAACAATTGTCAGCATAGAAAATACTTGGTAACAAGCAATGGAGAGCTGTTGATAACACATTGCGAGAAACGGGTCCCGGCTCTTGAACAGTAAGATAGTCGCGTGATATTTCAGACCCGCCTTTTTAAAAATAAGGGGCTTTACAGTTGATAAACGATGCACATGATGATCCGCAATAGTGGTCCCAAGGTATAAAAAATAAAGGGTTACAATGGTTACAGTCATGAAAAAGTGAGAAAAATAACATCAAAACTGAAATCAACATTTCAGCCATAATAATGCTATCATCAAAAAAATATATATATATAAAAAATATTCATCTATTGCGTCGCTTATTTCCTCAACCGATACTCGAAAAATTTAATAATTTAATAATGTTTAATCTCTTAAAATTTTTGTCTAGATGTTTAGTTACATATTTGTCACGTAGTTTATATAGATTTATATGAACTGACAACGGGCTGTACGGTATTAATGTACCACTAAGGAACACCACAGAATTGGTTTTGCTAACAGAAAACAGTTGATGGGAGATGTAATCAACCATAATTATATGCTGACAAACCTGTAGAAGTTTGAAATTGTTTGGCAATCTGGGTCACGAGAAAAAAAGTGAAAAACCGATTGCACATTTTGCATGACATCAATACAAACAAGGGAATTAAAGGCTCACTGTGCGATAAACTCCAAACGCGAAATTAAATAATTTATTTCTCATCAAATACGACATTTCAGGCATCAACACTTCAAGGGATTTTTTCTACTATTTTGTTTTAGTTAGTTATTTTAATTTATCCCCGATCAATCATTTAAAATGACAAAATATAAGATTAAAGAGAGAAAACTTAATAGATTATAAAGTGGGGAGGTCTCCTAAAAGGATGGAGACCACCGAATAATTGTCACCACATTTGACATCATCATTAGACCGTGTAAAGTTTTCTGTAAATCTGTGATTTTCACGATTATTTTCTTACCAGATCTGTAATAATCCTTAAAAGGGAAAGTATATACATATATTTTAATCGCTAGTTCGTTTTAAACATAAATACAGATATACTGAGTAAAACTAACCGTGAAAATTCTTTTCGAAAGGCCGCGTTTTTTTTTTTTTTTTATATCGCCTAAGATCCGGAGCATTTTGTAATGTCCGCGCAGATTTGTTAATAATTGTTAACTCGTTATAGAGTTTTTACGGGCTGCACTCTTTATGAAATCACCTTTAGCTTTGGTGTACCTAAACATTGTCTAAACTGCGGACTTAATTTTGTAGCGGGTAACGCCTATTAGAACCTAAATGTTAAACGTTTGTGCTTTGCCTAATTACCAACTAATATTTCCACAATAATATTAATGTAAGAGCGCTCTTCAAAATGCAATTGATCTCTACGCTATGCGAACACAGGAATATATGGGCGTCCATACCCCCCCCCCCCCGCAACACGTTAAAAGAGGGCCCGATTTCATAGAGCTGATTAAAGCACTAAAAGTGGCTAATCACAACAAAATGTTGCTTACCAGCAGAATAATGTTACCAGCCAAACTACCATGTCACATGTACAAATTGTAACTGGTATCCTGCTCATTAGCCTGCATAGCAGAAAATTAATAAGCAGTATTTTCTTCTTAAGCACGTTAGCAACAACTCTTAAAAATTTGCTCCTGGAATCATCGTAACTCGCATGAGCCCAAATACTGCATAGTTTCTCATCCGAACGAAAACGCTGTAGCAACGTAGCGTTTAAGAACCCCCCCCCCCTCCCTCAGATAGTAAACAAACTACATACATAGGTCAAGCACTAAAGCAAACAATGAAACAAAAATATACTATAACAGATGTAGGTCCGATTTGGGGACGATTTGACCCCAACATTTTGACAACAATCTTTTAAAAGTAGCCTCTTCTTCACGTTCGAGATAGTTAGAAGCTTTTCACTGAAGGTATTATAGGCAAAACGAACCTGCCAATTTAATGAAAGTGGCACTCCAATTAAAATACAAGGGAATTATTACGGAGGTTTAGCTGCACGTTACGCGAGCAAAAACGTGTATGTGAACGTCGGAAAATTGTGTCGTTCCTAGATGACGCCACCACTTTGGGCTTTAAATTATTTCATGCTCACGTTTCAAGGCAGTGGACACCATTGGTAATTACTCAAAATAATTTTTAGCATAAAACCTTTCTTAATGACGAGTAATGGGGAGAGGTTGATGGTATAAAACATTGCGAGAAACGGCTCCCTCTGAAGTGCCATAGTTTTCGAGAAAGAAGTAATTTTCCCTAGTAATCAACCATCTAAACGCACACAACTTCGTGTGACATGGGTGGTTTTTTTTCTTTCATTATTATCTCGCGAGTTCGAAGAATGATTGAGCTCAAATTTTCACAGGTTTGTTATTTTGTGCATATGTTGAGATACACCAACTGCAAAGTGTCCACTGCCTTTAGCGTCTGCACGTACGTACATGACGTGAGAAAATGGTAACTTCACTTTATGCTTCGTACATGAGATTTTTTACACACTCTGACATTCACTTTTACGTTTTTTGCTCGCTATATAAGGGGTCCAGAACTGGGAGTTTTCAGAGTGTAGAAAACCTACATGGTTCGATTGTTCTTAATTATTCGTCATCGTTTAACGCGTAGTATAAATTGAGTGCGTGTTTAAAATCAAAATTCAGTTAATTATCTGCCTTCCCTGACATGGCCTCCATCAGAATAAACCGGGAAATGGTTGTCTATCTGTGTTTCTTCGTCGGGGGTAAGCCGTCTGCTACCCTGGTGGAAGAACTCTCCTCTCGGTCCGGCGCCCAACGGATCCCGTTGAAGCTCAGACCTAGCCGGGCTCCATTTTGCTGATCTCATCGGTTCAAAAGTTGGGTTGACTCTCTTTTTCGTGAACAACTTAGATGACTTAACTCCACGTGAGCTGGATTCTGCACTTTTTCCATACACAGGTCCAGATGGACTAGTTGTTGCTAAAACTTTGGACGTTACCGGTTTTTCACTACGGTATTCATTTACGTTGGGTGGTGGGTGATTATCCTCTGAGGGAAATATTGTTGGTTGGTTGCGACTTGCTTGATTGGTGTGTGCTACTGGTAGAAATTGTTGTCGTCTGCTGGCTGTTTTCGTTTTCCCGCCTTCGCTTCTGATTGGACCGTGACCGTCATCCACAACAAGAAAGACATTATTCGGGGTGTTGACGTCACGACGTCCACCTTCAGACCGCGGGTTCAGTTGAGCCTGGTGACCTTCTCTTCCCAGTCCGTTGTTGTTGACATATCCAGGAGGCTTAGTCCCACTACTCTGAACGGGTCTTTTCCCTGTAGCCTTGTCGCAGGGGTAGCCGTTGCAGCACGGGCACACGCCCGAGCAAAAATGGCGACTGGGCGTTGTGCAGCACCCGCCCAACTCGCAGCATCGTGTACGACGAAAACGGCCCAAATACCAGGGTATGTAACCTGGACGCCAGCAACACCAGTGGAGGAGAAAAATGACAACCAAACCAGCAATGCAGGCTACAATTACAACGACGGGTATCCAGTCGATGTCGTACACCACTGGAAGTTAAAAAGAGAAACACCAAAGAGCCGTTGGTTTATATCAGTGTGTGAACAACCTTTTTCTCAAAGGGTACGCATTGTTGTTATTATACAGACACAGGGTTGAAACTTCCTGATGACTATTAAAACTGATCGGACTTTTCTAACATCCAAACAACATTTTAAGTTGAAAAGAAAAGTATAAAACTATCGTGCTCTGTCACAAGAGTCTGAGTAGAAAAAGGCTTTGCTTAACTATTTTTCAGTATATAAAAAAGATAGTCACAGTAAAATATTTATAGAGACTTGCTATTTCATGCAGCCTGGACAAAAACCTAACCTGGGCAAAACGAGGGCGTCAGCTCATTGAGTTGGTCACTGTAATCTTCGTCCCCGCAGTTAGACACGCCCTGTCGGTCACATGACAACGCCTTTGGGATGCACCGATTGGTCGATAAACAAACTAGGCGTGGCTCCGACTCATCTGTACTATTGCTGAATTGTTCTAGTGTGAGAAGATAAAGAAGGAAAAATACCAGTAATAATAAAAAATACTAATAAAAACAACTTGGAGATCTGGAGGACATGGATGTCACACTTGGACCCAATTTTATAGAGCTGCTTATCGGGAAATATTGCTTAACAGTTTTCTGCTAAGCAAAAGGGAGCAGGATACCAGTCACAAATTGTACAGGTGACATTGTATTTTGGCTGATAACCTTATTTTGGTAAGCATAATTATTGTGTGCTTAGCTTCTTTTTGTGCTGAAGCAGCTATGTGGAATTGGGCCCAGGAAATTAACAGGCAACCAATTCCAGGCAATCTTGTGAATCGTAAGACAATGTGCTACCTATGGCGGTCTTGTAGCATGCAGGTAATGCCTCAAAGTTGCCTGTGTGACAAGGCCCTAAGAGAGCATCTTATGTACATCGTATCAAACTATCATCAAACCTTTTACAGTTTCCTACTTTAACCTTTTATTTGTGTTCCAGGGAAATCTATCCCATATGTCGGAGATTCTGTCCCCTTTAAGGGCCGGGAGAGGGGGTGAAGGAGGAGAATCACAAATGGGCGCAATCACTATCAGAAAAGTGTGTACACAGTTCGCCCAAAGTTCGCCGCACCAAAATCAAGTCCGGCCACAGCACCGCCCCCCCCCCCCCTACACACACTATAAGCTTATTAATCTAATACAAAGACTGTGATGTGTTGATGCGGGGTTAAAACTTGGTATCTTTGTTTTGGGGTTTTCTCTAATTCTGCGAGATTTCTGCTGGTCCAAAGACCTTAATGTTGGCGTCATTTTGATAGTATCCTTACCGTCACTGAACGAACTGTAGACTGCCATGAAGTCCACCACACTCAGGTTACCGCTTGCATAAATTACCATACTGAGCGATGATTGGCTGGAAGTAAACAACTGCGGTCGCTGGCTGCCGCACGTTGCGTTCAGTAGCCGTGATGACGTCATCGGGTCCGGACCGTCGTAAAATGTCACGTGAGAGTGCTCACATAATGGGTCCGCGATGTACCTGTGTTGAAAAGACGTGGGCTCAATTTCATGTACAGATGTTTTAAGCAGAAAATGGTGCTGAACATTTTTCTTCTGAGCAGAAATAAGCACGATACCAGTCAAAATGTGTACAAGTGACATATAAGTTCTTTGGCTGGTAACCTTATTTATGGTAAGCCTATTTTTGTTTTGCTTAGCTACTTTCTGTGCTAAAGCAGCTCTATGGAATATGGCCGCGGGATTTGGCTTGGCTGATTCTCGGGAGAATAGCTCGGCATGCAATATTTTGCGCTTCCTAAATTTAAAATGGACTAAGTCGTCCTTAGTTATAGGTCCGTCAAAAACTCCCACTTCACATTTTGAGCCCCGTCACCATAATCTAAATGTAGTCAAAATTAATAGTTTTTCCTGAAGGCGGGGCAAGTAAACTGTAGTATTTCATTACACACCTTATTAAACAAAGGGTTTTCGGGGGTGTAAAATGCTCGCGTTAACGCCAGGTAAATTCGTGCAGCTAAACCTCCCTATTAGTAGGCCTATTAGAAATATCTCCCTCCAATTCCTGAACGTTTGTAAAACATTCATTTCCCTTGTTTTTAAACATTGCAATGTTCAAGAATGCAAGACAGGAGCAGACGCTAATTCTAAAAATCGATTATTTCCTATAAGAGAGAAATGTAAAAGTAGCACTAGACGGTATCCGAATTAGCGGCTACATCTATAGCGGCTACGGCTGTTACTAAGTGTGTTGCTAAGGATGTCATATATACTTTAACGCATGATGACGCGGAAATCTAGCCGTAGCCGTATAGCTGTAGCCGCTAATTCGGTGACACAGCCTTACCTCCGAGACACGTCGAACCATCTGAAGTCGAGCATTACCCTTTGGAATGGCGGTTTCGCGCTGATGACGTATACACACAAAATAGTGACGTTGAAGATGTCACGTGATTTGCTGTCGTCATGCGACGCGAGGATCTTCCCGTACTGTGCCGTGCCGCTTTCCGTAGTCAGGCAAGAGCCGTCGGATGGCAAAATCAACATTTCTGTAGGGATATGCCGTGAAAGAAATTATTGTATTCGAAGAATAAAGATGAGCTTGCAGACCTAACTGTTTTCATAATTTTCATAATGGTTTTTGGAAGATGGCATGTGCAAAAGTTGTTGTATTGTTTTCGTTTTGTGATGGCATCGTCAAAATTCGTTCAGATAAAAAGTATTTTTACAAAATTAGAATAACTTATAAAAAAACTGGGTCATGCAACTTTAACTTTATTTTGGTTTGTTAAATTACTCTATCAAACCAAAGGCTATAGGAACAAATCTATTTGGTTTACAATAATTTAAAACAAAAACAAAAAAGTGTAGGCCTATATATATGCAAAGAAAAAGACAAATTCAAGAAAATTGCACAACTTGAAAAAGAAAAAAACGCATGGTTCCAATAACTCGAACCATTCCCTGCAAAATTATGAACATTTTACCCCTAGGCCTACAGTACACCGACATGTGTTACAACACCATGCGTACTCAGTACTTTCCCGAGTCCTGTAAGAAAATCCACCGGTATTTTGCACAGGTGGGATTCGAACCCACGAACTTTGCCTTCTGTATAGCAAATTTAACATTTTTTACAATATTAATTTTGCACAGGGCCCAATTTCATAGCGCTGCTAAGCACACAAATTTGCTTAGCATGAAATTTCTCCCTTTATAAAAACAGGAATGCCAACCAAATTTCCACGTGATTTTCAGGACTAGCAAACAACAGCTGAATACCAGTAAGAAGCAACATGCAAAGACTGGAAATTTGGATGGCATTCCAGTTTTTATCAAGGAACAAATTTCATGCTAAGCAAATTTTGGTGCTTAGCAGCGCTATGAAATTGGGCCCTGGTCGTGGGTTCCCACCCGAGTAGTATATATATGCCTCTCACAGAGCTCATGAAAGTACTGAGTATACGGTGCTAGCACGCATCGGTGTATATATATGGGTAAAACCAAAATAGTATTATTTATACTTGATGCAAATTTCCATCTATTAAAAAAAAACTTTAATACCTTCAACGAGGGAAATTCTTCTGCTTAGATCGCTCCGTGGTTCCCTTTGACGACAAGCCATGGTGTGTTCAGTCAACACTAATATGATAGACCACACGAAGCAGATTACCATCCGTACTTGAAAACCATAAGCTGATGCCATAATCGAACTTTGATGAATTCCTGTAGTCCTGGGCGGAGGAAACTACTTTATTATGGGGATTTGTTTTTAAAATTTTAGACCAGCGGGTTCGAAAACATTCGTCACTACAACCTCGTCATTCCAACTCCATCAATTGACAATGAATGATGTAGATACTGTTTACTCGTCCTGTGTTGAGGCGCGCAGTGATTTTGTCAAAACTGTGTAAGGCAACGAAGCTTGACTCTCTACTCTGCGGGCGGCATAAAAACAACCGAACCGAAGTACAACATACAAACTCATCCGCTGTAGAATTAAGTAGTGCACAATTTGCAAACTTTCAATAAATGCCGATATATTTGGGGTACATGTGTACACGTGTACCATAATGATATTAAGGTTTCTCTATGCTTGTACAGACTTATCTTTGTTGGGGGAAATATTATGTACAATTTAAAAACTAATAGAATGCTGTTTAACCCCTATCAGTCCCTTTTAATAGATATCCACAAATACAAACAAAGCATTATACTATACACCTGAGCACATGTTTCAAAACATTGGATTTAATGCCTACACAAGTACAATAGAACGTGACAAAGACATTACTTACACATAGCACAAAGTTATGTTACAAACTAAGCCATTATGGGTTTTGGGAGGCATTGCCCGGAAGCCATAGTATTCGCTTTGCGGTTGAGAACTTATTGTCGCATTTCATATATTTTTTTCCCAATTGCTTGAACTTCTGATTTATGGTTTTCCGTTTTTCATTCATTATGCATAGGCCTATTGGGTTGGCATGACAACTGGGTAAACCGTGGTGGAATATGTCATACTGAAGCTGTAGTTCAAATGCAAATATTTGAATAAACACATGGACCGCATTGCTGTATAAAGAGCATTACATTAGAGCAAGGGTTTCTTAGAACAAGTTAACACTATTTTGTTGTACCCATACATTTTACACCGATCTAGCACTCACTGTACCTGTATAAACTCAATACTTTTTCCGATATCTGTGAACAAAATCACAGTCAATGTGTACTGTACAGTGCTAACACACGGTAGGCCTAGCCTAAGGGTGTCAGGAGGTAAACTCAAATCAATATTCTTTATCTACTATGCAAATTTGCATCTCTTAAAAAGTTTCATAAAATTGTAAATTAAACAAATGTGCAGAAATTGTTGAATGGTTTCTTGTAGCAATTGCATTACATGCCCATTGGTTTATAACTCGGTTTGTGACCAAAGAGTACTAATGGGCAGATAAAGGATAAAGGAAAACTGCTTTTGATATTAAAATCATTTGGAACTTGGCACACAGTCAGTAGAGCATGGAGGATGGAAATATATGTCAATAGAGAAAGCTATTTTGGCAACGTGGCCATCGCTTGTCAAGACATTTTTAGCGGGCTCAATTTATCATCTCATTATAGAATGTGTTGAAATTATGTGTACAACAGGACATGTTGAACCGCTGGGTCATTAAAGGCAGTGGACACTATTGGTGATTGCCAAAGACCAGTCTTGTCACTTGGTGTATCTCAACATATGCATCAAATAACTAACCAGTGAAAATTTTAGCTCGTTTGGTTGTCGGAGTTGCAAGATAATTATGAAAGAAAAAACACCCTTGTCACACGAAGTCGCGTGCTTTCAGATGCTTGATTTCGAGACCTCAAGTTCTAAACTTGAGGTCTTAAAATCAAATTAGTGGAACATTACTTCTTTCTCGAAAACCATGGCACTTCAGAGGGAGCCGTTTCTCACAACGTTTTATACCATCAACCTCTCCCAATTACTCGTCACCAAGTAAGGTTTTAAGCTAATAATTATTTTGAGTAATTACCAACAGTGCCCACTGCCTTTAAGGGGGGGGGGGGGGGGGGGGGTTATTGATAGAAATATATTAGGGCCTATTCGCTACTGTACTATACGTTCAAAGTTATCCATGTCCTCTTATCTCATCAACTTAAATCGTTTGATTAGGTCGCGAATGACTCTTATTTTTATTTATTATTTATGGTTTCTTTTTTTCGGGGGGGGGGGCAACGTTGAGTGGGGGTAATGACCTCACCGTCACTAGAGCATTGAGAAAGGATTCCGTGGTCCTGTCTGTATAGACATAGGCACAGGCATAGGCAACTTGTGATTTTAGCGGCGGAGCGACCCCTGTCGGTTTACTGAACCGGGACAATAATTAGTTCAAAACCACCTGTTCTGTTGCCATGGTAGCGCTGTAATCTCCGTCATATGGTTGTCGGTCGCGGGTCTCTGGAATTCAACGCTCAAAATTGAATCAAAGTTTGGCAAGAAGTGCGGCAGGAAAAAGTCACTTGGATGCTTGGGGATAGAGTCGGACTAAGAAGTGTTTTAATTTTATCGAAATGACGATTGTCGGCTTATTCTGAGAAGATTGTTGACTTATTAGTCAGAGGAATTAGATTATTTGTTGTTTAAGTGAGGAGGTTACATTGTCACTCGACGAAGAATGCCGGATAAAATAAGGATGACTTCGTTTCAGCCGCGCGGCTCAAGTCTGCAAAGGTCTAAACGAAATAACACTGGGACCAGCACCAACGACCTCAACTGTCTGGTGGCGGATGCCGGCCGGCTTCATGACGGGGAGAAGGGCTCCCCGTGCCAGGCGTCAGCCAAGCGAGGCTCCCTTGCTCCACCACCGCCGAAGGATGCGGTGTATATGCGGCGACACGCGGGACTCTTCCACTGTGTTTGTCTAATCGTTGGGGCGAGCATCGGTCCGAACGTCTTCCTGTCACCGTCTGTCTTCATTGCCAACTCGACCTCCGTGTGGTCCTCGTCGGTGCTGATTTTCTTGTGTGGTGCTTTGTGCACTATCGCAGCTCTATGCTATGCTGATTTGATCACGGCCTTCAAAGGTACAAGATTTGTAAATCAATGAACTGACGAAGTTGAAAAAAGCAGGTTTTGGATGTAGGCCTATACACAAACTTTTCCTTTTGAAAATTTCATTACAAGAAAGCATTGAAAAAGCAAAAAAAAACAACTACTTTGTAATATAGAGCAATGAACTTGTTCTTTGGCTGTATGATTTTGTGACATCAGCTATACTCTCAAATTGTAGCAGGACAGAGCAAGAGTTTTTTGTGCAATTAGTTATTCTTATCTAGAGTGCTATACCATTGCCATCCTTGTTTCATGTATCACACTAACCCAGCTATCTCTACCATTGTCTAAAATTAAACTGAATCACTTTAAAGTTCACGAAATTCCGAAACTTCACGTTACTTCTCAACCATTTTGAGGAGACCGTTTCCTTCTTAAACATTTTCTTTCCTCCAAGAGTCCGGAGGTGAGCTGATTTTCTTCTACCGACCTCTCGGGGACCGAGCGGCCTACATCCAGGTATGGATGTCCCTGGTTGTCGCTCGGACCGGTGGGTCGGCCGTGACCGGTTTAGTCTTCGCTTCGCTGCTGGTCTCGCCGTTTTATCCAACCAGCTCACTCGGAACCCCGAAAGCTCTCATCCGCATCGTCGCTACAATCACACTTTGTGAGTATTTTATCGTCACATAGTGGTCAATCGTAGCACTTTGTGAAATCGAGCCCAAATGATTTAACATAATTTACCCCAACCCTTGGCAAGGTGCATTCAAGACATTGAAAGGGGGAGGTTGACACACTTATTAATAAACCGACCACAATGACCAAACGAGCAGTGGTCACAATCATGCCTAAAATAGTATAGTTTATGCTCAGTGATCCTCTTTTTTATTTCTTTTTTTATATCATTGTTTCAAATCAGAAAATGTACTGATTATAAAGAGTATCCTACACAGAAAGAAAAACATACGTGAAATATATCCCTTAATTGAAGTCATATCAGAGAAAACTGAAGGCCTATCTGATAACCTAAAAAAGAAAACGCTACAGCTAATTTCGGTTGCTAAAACCAAAATTAAGGACACTGTGTTTACATAATGAAAAATGTTCATGTTTATTAAAACTGGCTGACTCACTCAACGTATTAAGGCCATACATATTGTTCACAAGCTTGTTATTTTTACACGGTTTGGTTGTTCACAAAAAACATGAACATTATAGTTGCTCGTGAGTGTAATAACTCTATGATAGATGTTAGAGAAAGGTTTAATGCGAATTGAATCCCTCTGCACCAACCTCACCCAAGTCCACCACCTTGCAGCTACCCTCAATATTATTTTGTATGTCCTTCTTAATATGATTTGTTATAATAGTGGGACTTTTCTATGTGAACTGCATGAGCGTACGATGGACTCTGCGACTGCAGGTTGTCTTTACTGCTGTCAAGGTTGCTGGTTTGCTGTTCATTATAGTCGGGGCAATCATTACCATATCCCAAGGTAAGATTAATAAGACTCAGTTTTTATAAGCACTCTATATGATGCCTGTTCCTTCACAACGCACCATGTAATGGTTTACAGTAATGGTTTATAAGGCAATACAAGGTGATTTGGCGCAATTTGCTGCCGATCGCCGATCAAACCAGGAACACCGGGGCAAACCACCTTTCCTTTTGCGATAACTGCACCGCGGGTTCGTTTACGTGCATAGGACAACACACGGAACCTAAATGTTATGTCCCATCCGAAGGACATAGTGGTTCGTGTCTTGCTTAAGGACCTAAGTGTCACGACCGGGACTCGAACTCACTCTCTGCTAAACAGAAACTCCAGACCTCGAGTACGGTCATCGATACGCCCTGAAGTTTTCAAGTTTTGATGTTGCCTTTTTCGAGTTTCATGTTGAAGTTTTGAAGTTTCGAGGTGAAAGTTTCGAAAAAGTTAACTCGAACCTCGAGAACTTGTACTCGAAAGTCGAACAAGAGAAGCCCTCAAAATGTACATGCCATGTCAGGAATTAAGTTCATGCCTAAGTGAACCACAATATATATTTATTTAAATTATGATATCCCTTGTTTTGGCAGGACTATAGAAATCCATAGTAAGCCAAAAGACTTGTTTGTGACCTCCCCGCAATGTGACCGATGTCACTTTCGTAACAACATCATACTTCCGCGATGTTTACGATCAACAAACAAACTCTCACGAGCAACCGTACTTAACCCTCTGGCTTTATAAATATAAATAACCTCTTCAGTCTGTCTGCCGGTGTCCTTAAGGAAATATGTCCCCCAAGGAGATTCTGTCCCCGAATGGAAAATTAAAGATGCTATGTCAGATTGTTGGCCCCAAACATTAAAAAATAGATTGTTTTGAGTGAATGGTCTTTCAAAGAGTATCACCCGCCCTAACGAAAAAAGTTTAACTTTTACCTTTAATGGTCAGGAACCATGACAAAAAATTGAAACGTTTCTTATAAAACACATAAGAATTGGTCACGTGATATATTGTCGGGATCCCGACAAAAACTAATTTTGAGCACTTTATTTCACTGCTACTAATAATTGACGGACTTTTTCGAGCAATGGCTCAAATGAAAGCTTGTAACTTTCTCGACCCCCATCAGAATACGTATTGAATTTTAAATCAAAATTTTGGGGTCAAATCGGCAACAAATCTGACATAGCATCTTCAAAAAGAAACTTATACACAGTTCACCGTACTCATACACAGTTCACCGTGTTGTTTGGGGGACAGAATCTATTGCCAAATCGGTACTGAAATTTTTTTTATAATCCCCGCACCACATGGCCACATGGGTGTAACTATAAATAATACCCTTTTTAAAGGGAGGTTTCACAGCCAATTAAACTGTGAAAAGGTGACGAATTATGACAGTCCTCGTGAATTCAACATTAAGCATCATTAAAATAATATTTACTTGCAAGTGCTTCAAAACCTACAACTATTATGATAAACGTCTAACTTCAATCAAATACTAATACACAATGTATTAAGCCCGACTGAAGGGCTTGCATATAAAAAATGACCAACATAGGTAGATTGAATCTATCAATTTTACAGATCTAAACTTAACTTCATATCTAAAGATAGTCATGGTACAAAACTTCCCTTGGAATATTTTTTTCCCAAAAGGCCATAGGATTTATAGAGAAATGGGTAAATGTTTCGCGGGTAACGCTTCTCAGATTCAAAATTGGGGGGGGGGGAAACCTGTTTTACACAACCACATTCTACTTCGAAGGGAAATGTTTCTCAAAATACTTTACACTATCAAACGCTGATGTAGGCCCTTAAACCAAAGGCATGCCATTGATTGAAAGAGTGATTTACAACACCTAATTCCCTTTTAAAAATTGAACAGATGGAGCAAATGGCACAATAAACTATGATTTGACACTTCCAGAATTAGTTGTTTTTCTTTCTATTGTATTTTGTGAGAGCTAAAGAAGTGTTTTCATTCTTTAAGTATAGAAAACACATTGGCATTTGGCAAAGGACTTCAATATAAGCCAACTAACTTAGGATACGAATTCCAACACGTATATAAGAACTTACACTTTCTTGACGTTTTACAATTTATAGGTAAAACTGACGTTTGGCACCATTCGCTCAGCTACAGGGCAGACTTTGAGTTCAGCAAGCTGGCCAGGGCATTTTTCAATATTATTAATTTATTTATTGGTTGGTAAGTAACGCAGTAATTCAGTAAATGCTTTGTTGTTGATGTTGTTGTTGTTGTTTTGGTTTTTAAATCAATGAGCTGTTCCTGCTCATGTTTTTTATTCTGCAGTCTGTGTAATATTTGATTGTACAGCGCTTTGGAACAGTGTTAAAGTGCTTTAAAACGCAATTAAGTTAAGTTGAGTTAGGTTAATAATGTTGTTAAAATTTAAATCCTGGACTAGTGTAAGTTCGTTTTGGTAATTCCAGATGAATGTTTGAAATTTACGTGCAGATGCAAATGTTGGCAGCTCTGCTGCAGTGTTGTGCCACTTTGACAACTCTATGCAGAGAAATTGCAAGAAAAAACACACAACACCATATGATTTGATTAGGCAAACACTTGATGACGATTCAACATTTCTAATTAATGTTGAGTTTTTTATTTTTGTATTTTGTCCTCACAGGATGGTAATTGCGTTCATAGCTGAAGACATTAAGGATCTTAATAGGTAGGTCTAAATATTTAGGAGATAACTTCCAATGACAATGTCCTTATCAAACCTTAACGAAAACCAAGACACTGTCCGCTTGCTGTATGTGTATATAGGTGGTGGCTCCAAACTGAGCCACTGGTAATGCATTTCAATGCAATACTTCTATTAAATACGGTTTTTGTAAACATGCCTTCTAAAACAGGAGCCGTATAGCTTTAAAGTTAGCCACTAGCCCTATAGGGAGTTTGATTTTTAAAGCGTTCAACTGTTAACACCGTTTATTTATTTGTTCATTTATTTGTTTCCTTTATTTAACCAGGGTGAGCCAAATCAGTAGAAAATAACTGGTTTCAATTTGGGCCCTGCATAAGTACATTGTTAAATACAAACAGATTAACAAATTAACACACAAATCTCATTAAACTCACGATGTAAAAAAATGTAAACTAAGCGTTCTCTCAGAGTGCTGCTTTTTTCTACTGTACCTCAAAATTGCTTTATGGAATTAGCTGAAGAACATTTTCTAAAATTGAAATAACAGTGATATAAGAGACTTGTGGTATATACGTGACAGGTTTGAAACAAGACAAACCAATCTTATATGGGATTGGGGCCAACTTACAAAATATTCTTTCGCCATTTTGTCACCAACACCAGTTTGGGTAATTTTGTCTGCATCACAAACCAAACATTGCACTATTATCTCAAAAAGGCTAATTATTGATATCTATTTCCAATCAATTACAGAACTGTTCCGTTGGCCATGTTAATCAGTCTTCCACTGATAACTATAATTTATGTTGCCGTAAACTTCGCGTTTTTGGCTGTTCTAACACCGGAGGAGGTTATGAGCCAGCAATCAATTTCCACGGTAAATCACCTTTTTTATCAAAATTTAAGCATTGGTCAAAATTCAACGATGGAGAAAGTAGTAATTCATTATTACTCTCTCAAAGAAAAGTTGTTACATCTCAGGAGTAAATTTGTGAAAGCAGCTGGTAAATTAAAGGTCCTCAGATTAATCCTATTGGTGAAATCGACGGCAGATATATATATACCTGGGTTAATTGAAGCCTTTTGTTTGCTTAACTAACGAAGTTTCATTCGTATGTATTTATTTATTTACTAATGTTGTAACTTATTGGTTGTTTGATTAAACATTCAGATATTTGCACATCGTGTGCTAGGTGAAACATGGGCGTGGCTGATGCCTGTAACGGTCGCCGTGTCAACGTTGAGTTCATTCAATGGCCTCGTTATGGGAAGTGGAAGGTTAGAAATTTTGCGATTCATTTCTTTCTTTCTTTCTTTCTTTATTTATTATGTTTATTTACTTATTTGTTTATTACGAAGTAAGTGGTCTCGTACTGAGAAGGTAACAATTGCAAATTTATAATCTATTTATTCATTTATTTATTAATTTAATGTTTGTACGAAGTTATTGTCTTGATTTGGGGTTGAACATGGAACAATTTACCAGAGTGGGACTCGAACCAACGACTTCCGGACTAACGTGCCTGCTGGCGCTCTACAAACTGAGCTTTTATGGCCCTATGTTGGTGGTCTCCCTTATGTTGTCAATATCTTTGTTCGGGTTGCAACAACTAAATAAGTTGTGTAAGAGTATAGACCTATTAATCCCGTTTTGTAGGTTCACGTTGTAGCAAGCACCCTCCTTGTTAACAGGTTTCCCCGGACGTATAAAGATTTTAAGTTCACTTATAATACGAGGTATCATTGGATCCATTACTAGAAATGTGCAAAAAAATATCATAATTATATCTGTAACTTTTACTTACGGGTTTTTAAAACAATTATAAACAGCCGGCAATGCTTTTGTCTCAATTGTCATAGCCGTTCTTTACTTTTCTCGTTTCAGGCTTTTGATGGTAGCGTCTCGTTTACGCTGTGCTCCAGAAATCTGGTCCATGCTTAGTGTCAAAAGACATACACCTATTGCTGGCTTCCTTACATATGTAAGAATCAATAATAAAACAAATTCGATATCTTTTTACTTCGAGAAGTTTTAGTCAAAATCGCCAAATAAGAATCTTTTGCAGGTGTGCGTGGTCAGCGATATATTTAAAGAAGTATAGGCGATTACTCTATACAAAGGAAAGGTTTGCAACATTACGAGCTTTTGTATTAAGTTGTAGATCATTATAAGGCTTTAAATCTTGGTTTTGCGCCTTTAATACGAACTTTATTCTTGAACTTTCTCCCCGTCCTGTTGCGTCGCAGCCTTTTCCTTGACAAAAATATAAATAGTTGTCAGATATTTTGACAAAATTTAAAAATTGTTTGTTTTATTTTAAAAGGGCATAACAAAAAGTCTGCGATAGCCCTACAGCTGAACATCTTTCTCGATCTGACATTCTATTACGGTGCCAACTTCCATGTTTGTATCATCAAAGACTCTCCCACTCCAAAATATGTCCCCTGTCGGCACCACTAGCCGAGAAAAAAAAAACACATGCATAATATACGGTACTAAGCGAAAACGTACACTAACACATTCTTTTGAAAGAAGTTTTGCAGCAGATACCATTGTGTTTTATCAGATGATTGGCTATTAGAATTTTTTTGGGGGGTAAGTTTCCTTTTAAAACTTTATTCAAAGTTTTAATTCTCTCGTCTAGATTCCAATCTCCTTGGCTATGATTCACATAGACGGCTTGACATGGATCCTGTCTCAACTAGCTTCATTTGCCTGGATATCCGTTGCCATTTCGTGCTTAGTGCTTCTCCTAATGAAGAAGAAAGTACCAGACATACAACGCCCGTATGAAGTATGTACTCTAACTCCCTCAGAAATTTTACACCAGACCAGTATTCTCACTTGGTGTATCCCCCCCCCCAAAAAAAGCAGAAAATAACAAATCTCTGAAAATGTTGACTCGGTATTGGTCATCGAAGTTCCAATAGAATAATGAAAGAAGAAAAAAAACCCTGGTTGCACAAATTGTGTGCTTTCAGATGCCTTAATAAAAGGCTTCAGGTCTAAAGTCTTTTCCTTGGGCCTTGAAATTTCTCATTTGAATGATAAATTACCTCTTTCTCCTCAGAAAGGAGCCGTTTCTCACGATGTTTTATACTAACAATACTTTAGCTCTCCATTGCTCTTTACCGAATAAGTTTTTATGCTAACATAAAATCGCTAATTTCAATCGCTCATTTCCAGCTTTCCCCGGGACCCCGCACCATGACACGTTATAGCGATCGGGCCTTTTCAGTCATAACTCCAATACTCTTGAACAAGCCACCCACCCACATTCAAGAAGCTCCTTCATTGGACGGTTTTAAATCGCAACTTAAAAACCCATCTGTTTTGTCAATCTGGGTATAGCGCTTAGCGCTCTATAAATGTTGTAACTATTATCATTATTTATTATTATTAAACGTTTTGAGTATTTATCAATAGTGCCCAGTGCCTTTAATTGCTATTTTTTGTTTATTTTCCATACGCAGGTGCCAAAGTCCTTCCCAATCACATTTCTCATAATAAGTCTAGTGCTCTTCGGATACTCAGTGTATGTCAACCCAATAGCGGTAGTCGTGACATTCAGTGTGGCATTCCTTATTGTCCCGCTCAAGAAGCTCAGCGATAAAGTCTTTCAGATGAATCCACAACTTGTACATAGAGGAGGTAAGAGTATCGCAAAAAAACAAATAAAAATTAAATGAGACTTTTGGGGATGAGTATCAATAGCTTGCAGTTGCGTTGTGACACAGAAAGTCGAGATTCATACTAGCCCTTTTCGAAACCACGGCTTCGGCTCCAAATAATTAGGCTCAGGCTAGCTTGGCCCCGCGGTTGTTTTAACAATACATTGCGTGTGTTTTGCGTACGTGCTCATGGCTTCAGCCAAACCTTTTAAAGTACCTTTGCTTCAGCACGCGAGAGAAGGGAGTGTGGTGGAGCCGAATCCAAAGCCAAAGCCGTGGATTCGAAAAAGACCATGGCTTGCTCGGTACTTGCGTCCCAATTTCGAAAAACGCTGCGTAAGCATAAAACCCTGTTAAGCAAATACAAATGTTGCTTAACAGACACTGGTTACCATCCAAAATTCCATGAAGTTATTTTCTGCTAACAGCATTGTGAAAGTGTGCCCTGATTAGTCGTCACAGCTCGACACTTGCATAGTGATACACGTTATGCCGATCGAGGCATTATTTTTGCGATGGGGGAACTCCGCCTTATTACCCCCAGTAGAAAAGGTCGGGGTTTGCAGACAAAGGCTCGAGCTGGGAAAAGTCACATCAATTTAATACTAACAATATAGTATTTTATTTGTAAAGCTTAAAAATTTCCACCAAATCTAACCACCACTTATATTCAGTACTATTTTGATTCTTGATTTTACATCTTTATTTATTTATTTAAATTTTGTTTCGCCATGTTCTTTTTCTATTTTTTCGTCTTTCTTCTCATAGAGCGAGTGACGTTATTCCTGCAGAAGCTGCTCATGGTTGTTCATCAAGAAATCGATAACGAATGTTCGACTTAGATTAACTTTTACAAAGACAACATGCTGGGGAAAAGTGTGGTGGTTGTGTAGGGAAGTTGAACAAATCTATAGCACATAAAGGTGACTATAAACACGCACAAGTATGTTTTTTGTTGGAGGGGTCTGGGAGGGCACATCGCTTTGATTACAGTAATTAAAACTTTTGACGGCCCCTGCCAATAAAGAATTATTTCCGAAGATTAAAAAAAATAAATCATCATAAGTAGTTGGCTTAACCAGATAATTTGTTATTGTTGGTGGGAGGGGGGGGGGTTCTGACATATAATGATGTCGGGGGTTGGGAGGGGTCACGGTCACGGTTATGTATAAAACCCAAGGGTTCTAAAAAGGGTGGGGCTCTCCGCTACCCAACACACCCCTCTGGTTACGCCACTGCCTCAATTCTAAGTACATAATAATTATTTTGTTTTAAATTGTTTACCACAAAACAAAACGAGTAGTTTGTTTCTGACTGAGATCACGAGAGCGATTGAAGGTAATAACAATTGCAATATATTTTGACCGAGGGAAAAAAACAAATCAAAATAGTTTGTTGACACTAAACAAAAGTAGTTTTTCTTGTACATTATTATTAACTTTTTTCTATTCATAATTTCAACAATTAATTTAGATACAGATAATGACAATTTTATGATTATAATAACTCTGTGATAATAACGTCTAAGTAACATTGAATGCCTAAAAAGGTGTCCCATTTGTCAAGTATGGACTAATTAATTGAAGATAACTTCTGATAATGCCGATGGGACTCGTGTCAGTTATACATACATCGGGCGTGCAAGCTTTCGATAGATCATTAGATAGACAATGTTAACTTCTGCAATTACTGCATGCTATTCTAATTCCCCTTGAAGGGTATGTTTTTATACACAATGTTCACCCATCTGATAATAACAACTGGTGAGAAATTCCATACTTTTATCTGAATCCAGACACTTTTAAAATGCACCTGCCAGTTAAAAAAAGAGTAATTAGTTAAGGTATTATGCAGGACTGGTGAGGATAAAAACATGATTTTTGTCTGAAAGACGACTTACTGATTATGAAGTTCAAAACTAGAACATTTTCTGTGTGTGAAGTAAGTCAAATTGGAGACAAATGTTTAAAAACCCATGAAGAAATGCAGCATACAAAAAAATGAAGCATACAAAAAAAAAACAAGCTGACTTGAAAACAAAAATTTTTTTTTTAAGGACAATGCGTTACATGCTGAAAACTGTGCATGGTTTTTCACTATTCTCTCCTGACTCATGCAATGGATTTTCACAGGTTTTTATTTCATGTATAATGGCTGATCAAACACAACTTGAACAATGTATGTGACTATTTTGCCAGCTCCACAAATCCTGTATAATACCTTATGTATTACTTTCTTCAGATTCAAAGGAATCGTGTTCTTTGATTGAAGCCGAGGGTACTGTTCCTGAAAGCTTGAGCTAAAAATATATACTCCAGATGTTAATAAAATGAAGAAAAAATGCCTTCATTTCGAAACAACCTAAAATCTTGTTCCCAGTTTAAGATCTTTCTGTAATAAATTACTCTCACCCTCGAGTAACATTTAATGGGGTTTAAAGTTAACGTTATATATTGGAATGCACTATTCATCAAAAAATGTTCAGGTAGCATTTTACAGGCCTGGAATTTCATTCACAAAGAGGTTGCTTCAAAACTTGTGAAGAAATAAGAATTTTTTAGATTACAGGGTTGGGGATTCTGGCTTGGGCTGTTGCCCAATTCAGCCGCATCCGCAACTTCGGACATGGCTCAAGGCAAAGACCAGGGCAACAGAGGCCACGCCATCCACTGCCCAGGTCAAAGACAATGGCAACAGAGGGCATGGCCTCTCTGCCCTAGTCAAAACCAGTGCAACAGAGGACATGGATCAAGTTAAAGACCAGGGCAACAGAGGGCATGACATTAAATGGCCAAGGCCTTCACTAGGGCAACAGAGGGCATGGCACCAAGGCCCAAAGCAAAGACCAGGGCAACAGAGGGCATGACCTTAAATGGCCAAGGCCTTCACTAGGGCAACAGAGGGCATGGCACCAAGGCCCAAAGCAAAGACCAGGGCAACAGAGGACATGACCTCACAGCTCTTTACCATTTCCATACCAAAAAGAGAACTTATTATCGAAATGAGAATGTAAGTCAAACTTTTTCTCAACTTTAGCATAATCATACTACCTGATTCAGAGGATGCTTTTAAAAAATAAAGATACTAAATTAATTCCAACAATATCAGTTCTCCACTTAAAATAACGAGGTAATCAAAATAAACTGTCTTAAAATATGTTTTTGTTTTTTTCAATAAACAAAATGTATTCATGAGTAAATAAACACCTGTTTATTGTGGTTATATTTATATTGCTGCACATAAACAAACATTACAAGAAACCGATTGTTTGCACTCATGAACAAGTCCACGTCACTTTGCTGTGAGTGCTCAGGCAAGGTTGTCAAATCAATTTGTTCAAGTTCTATCTATTGCCCTTTTTTGGCAAAATGAACTTCTACGTTTCTTTAATATTAAAAACAAAAAAGGTCTAGTCGCCAACTCAACAAATAGCCAATGCCCATGACTCAAGTCCAATCTCTTCAAGCTGCACAGCTGTTAAGGAAAGAGTTATATTTGGGAAAAGCTACTTTCTTGGCACAGAACCAACGTAAATGACATAAGATTCTCAACAACAATCTGCAAAATCTGTCGACAACAATCTGCAAAATCTGTCGATCACTTTTGCAAAGCAATTCTCGAATGTACAAAAGCAAAAATCAAGTAAAAACTGAAAACAGCACAGAATACACTTCACAGTTGAGCACATATCAACTTTGACATGTAAACCATTCGCATCAGATCTCGGATGTCTTTATATTTTACCGAGTTTTTAAGTCTGTTAATATAAATCTCACTAGGTTTGCTCATGGAGGATTACTCCATGGTTTGCTGGAGTACCCTCAAACAAAACCTACTTAGCAAGTATGTCAGAAGCTTCTTTGTAACAGACATGCAACTTTGCAATCGCCCAAATTACAAAAGGAAACTGTCTACAGCACTCAAGGTTTACTCTGTTTCCAAGTCAACATGCAGCCGATTTCACAAACCACTAGGATTAATCCTAGGTCTAATCTTGAGTTAGGACGAGTAACCTGTCCTGGGTTCAATGCGTCCTAACGTCTCAAGTCCTAAGATTAATTCTCAGTTAGGAAGAGTTTGGTGAAATCGACGACTGGCACTTATGAAGCAAAAGAAAAGCATAACCACCATATCAGCCAAGAATTTGAATGATTTCCTTTCAGTTCAGAGATGTTTTTGCTTTGGTGGCTTAACCTTTGAGTATACTGCCACCATGTGCCTTACTTATACACATATACAAATTGCATTGCAGTTTACCTACATGTATGTACCCCATGATCCAAACTCTTAAATATGCAGACATTTTGCTTATGTATGTACATAGAACATGCTCAACATGAACAATGCTCAATAAACACTGGAGACCTAATTTGAGCGATGATCAATACACACTGGTAGGAAATTTGACTTCTACTATTAAAAAAAAAATGGCATAGTAAACTATGCATTTTTTTTTTTTTAGAAGTAATATTTTGAGCTTATTTGATTGAATTCAACCTGTATGAGTGACTTCCGCCATGAAGTACGCTCTCATCTCGGAAACCTACAGTTGGTGGAAATACAAATGTCAATTTTGTTGTCTTTTGGTAGCCAAAAATTACACAAAATCTGTGTGTTTTTGTGGGACACAATTGACGTGGTTAACTGGTAAACGTGCAGTTCATTATCATTGACTGGTTTCATATCATCTCTGACTTCAACTGCCTGTTACGAATGGCATTATAAAGCATTGGTAAAACTGGTCAGCCAATTAAATGCAGAGCTTTGTGACAATGCTCGATCATATTCAGCGATATTCACATGGGTAGATCATTTCCACAATAGCTTTCTAATGGTTTTAGAAGGGCCATGATGTGACTTTTATCTTTTTACAGCATTTAATTATTTAAAGCTTTTGTTTTTAAAGAGTTGAAACAATAAGACTTTTGTTCTCAATACAATCCAGATTGTCGGGTCATGTGACATGAGCGACTTCATTGTTGCCTGTATACAGATATTATGTAAAAAAATTGTCATATATACATACACAAGGAAACACAACGATGTATTGTGTCAAATATAATATCCTTGCTTTCGAGACAAAGAGACGAGACTAAGAAGAAAAGAATGTCAGGAAATATTCACATCAGAAAATGTTTTGTTTTTTGTTTTGTGTCAACCAAAAAAAGAAGGAAAACAAGAAAAGATAAAGCAACATTTTGTTGATGTTTTGGAAACTGTGGAAATTGCATCACAACACGCTCTAAACAACCAGTTGCTGAGAGAGTTTCAGCATGTTTTGAAAACCAATGAGGCCTGTTTCAGAGGCCTGTTTCAGCCCTAGGAGTAGGCAGCAACATGTTCCTGGTGACAGCGAATTTGGGTGGACAGCCCAAATCAGTTAAGTGTTACCCTCACCTACTGGAAGTAGCTGTCTGGCCTTGTGATGTTAGGCAATATCTCATAACAAAATAGTAATACAAAATAAAAGTTAAAAAAACATTAACTTCAGCCTTTCATTTTCGAAAACGTTATCCAGGAAATGAATTGTACTTTGACATTTTTGTTTGAGTGAAACAAGTCAGATCTAAGAGCTGTTTGCGGCCGCTATGGGCATTTTCGTACTAGCCCTTTCTGGCCGCTTTGGTCTCTTTAGGGTTAAGACAGTGAGACATAGCAATGCAGGTAAAGAGTACCAACATTCAAAGGAAGAAAGAAAAAGCTTGGAAAGAAGATCTCACAGTACCTGCCTTTGAATCAGATACAGTGAAGGGATGAGGATGGAAATTGACACTGGGATACATACCTGCCAACATCAAAACCTCAGAAATGGGAAAGCCATTTTTTTTAGTCCACAGATAGTGACACAAGAAGTCATGTGAGTAAAGCTTATTACATGTACACATACAAATGATGTATGTATTCAAACGATGTACACAAATCATTGTTTCCTTTAAGAAAATCTCTACTGTCACAAGAAGGGACCCTCTTTTGTCAGAATTTGTTTTAAAAAAATTCATTGCTGTCATTGTCCGAAATAGGAATGTTCTGATTTTGTGTGGCTTGTAATCTCAAAAATCTGGACAATTCAGTTTAATCAGGGCTGAATTTCATAGAGCTGCTTGAGCAGAAAATGTTGCTTAAAGGGACACACCGGCTCACCGTTTACACAATTTAGGGCTGTAGAATCATAAATGTTTATATAGATGGTTGCTGTAAAAGAAAAAATCATCAAAATGTCACGTATTTAGCGAAAAATGATTTTAAAAACCCAAAGCGGCCATATAACAAGCTTCCGTTAAACGGACTCTTTGACTGTGAATCTTACGTTAGATTTTCACCATTATTTACATTTTGTAGCGATAATTTGAATACATGATCTTTTTCGTCAATTATTCGTAAATTATTTTGTAAAAAAAAGATTTAAATTTGGTTAAGTAAGTTACTTTTAGACGGCTGAAAGTAAAACTAGCCCGGAAGGTCGCGTGATTGTTTGTACCACTTTTTGGTTAGAACAATCACGCGACCTGCGTTTTTGTCTTAAAATGCTCAAAAACGACTTAATTTGATGATTTTTTTTAAGGGCTGTTCTTCTTCATTCCTGAAGGACCGTTGAAGTCATAGCTTAGTCTATTTTGTAGCCCAAATAGCCCAATTCGGCCGGTGTGTCCCTTTAACAATTGCCTGCTAAGCAGAAATGAGCAGGATACCAGTCACAGATTGTACATGTGACCTGGTAGTTTGACTGGTAACCTTATTCTGGTAAGCATAATTATGTTGTGCTAAGCTACTTTTTGTGCTTAAGCCCCTGAACAGTTGGCAGGTATGGGAATAAGGTAGGAAGTTAAACTCGTCACTTTTTAATGTGAATATTTTCCAGAGGTGAGTGAATAGGAGTCTCTTCACAAGACCATGCCCTCGTACGAGGGTCCGTCCGACTCTCCAGAGTCCATCTTGTTGCGGACGTGCTCCAGGGTGTTGGTGAAGTGCTTGTTGATTTGCTCCGTCTCGTCGTTGTCTTCAAGATTTGGGAGGTCCTCCCGAATCTTCTCAATCAGCTGATTGAGGATCTGAACTGTTACCTGGATGAAAAACAAAACAAAGATAAAAAACAATGAACAAATGAATAGTGCAACAAAGAAAATATATGAGGGAAATGACGTCTTTCTCAACCTCCCTGGTTAGCTAAAACTGTTTGATTAGTCATTTTCTTATTTGACAATGTCCCAATTCAGAACATCAACACAAAAACTTGTAAGAGTTCAATGCCATTCGTACCTGGTCGTTTCCTTTCTCAAAGTAGTAGATGTACCGATTGAAGATCTCAACAAAGAGCTGTACTTGCACCGTCGGATCCATGCACTGCTTGGCAATGCGTAGGGCTTTCTTCAAACACTCACCGACATTTTTGGAAAACTTGAGCTGCAACAAAGCATTCAAGCAAATTAAAACATTGTTGTGGCGATATCTTAGAACTTTAAGTTGTATTTGGCAGAAATAGGTCATCGACCAAAAATGCCATGATGAATTTTTGTTTTCAAAATAAAATCATTGATTACTACTAGTCTCAGCTTAACTTCTACATTAGGCCTTGCTCTAAGAAGCTATAGTCTAGGCATAGCAACAGCCTTATTTTGATAAGGCCTAACCTACATTTTTGCATGTTCTTTACAGAGAGAGGTTAAACAAAGCTAATTTTTTCCCTTTTCTTTAGCTATACCAGCTGCTAATGAAGCATACTCATAGGGAGTTGAAAGGGTTTCAGGAATGTTTGGGGTCTGATGATAAACAGGGGTCTGAGGGGCGTACTTAACCTTAAAAATGCACAAACTAAATACATGTATACACTACTATCATAATTAATACAAACATTAATGAGTAATAACAATAACGATATTTAATAGAAGTTAAATTTGCATTGGGATAGAGAATATTAATTTTGGTTTAACCCTTGCACTGTGTAAAGCACTGTATACTCAGTACTAAATAACATTATTGTAAACTTTCTCAGCTCCCTGCGCTAGGAAGTTTACAGCCCTGGCTTAAACACAACAACAACAACAAAAACAACAAAACAACTATAGTAAAGGACCAAGTGTCATGAATGAGACTTGAATCAACACCCTGGTGACTTAACTGCCAGGACATTAATTTCATGCGCTAAACAGCCTGGTCATGACACACCACATAAAATGAACGAGAATAACAAATGCAAGTTTTTTTAAGCACAAATACAATCACATCAATTCAATGCACTTTTCAACAGTAATTGATTGGGTAAAGAACAAAAAATATGCAATCAAAACAAGACATTACTAAATTATACAATAACATAAAGTACACATGACAGTGACAAGGATAAAAATGGAAATAACAATGCAAACAAAATACCTCAAATTATTAGAAAAATAACAGGGGTAACAAATTATGCTCACTAGAAATGATATCACTCAAAGACAACATGCAATGCATTGTTAATATAGTTCAACATATTCACTGGGATAAATATTACAAAACCTGAATGTATAAGACATTGAAGTAATACCATGGATAACAATCACAAGATTTAATAGAAGGAAATTTGCATCGGGGATAACGAATATAAATTGTTGTTGTACCCATTACAAGATTAAAAATTGTAACAATTAAAAGCAAGTTTTAAGAGATGCGTCTTTGCCCTTCTGTACATGTAATTGATGCAAATGAGCAAATGTTGAGTAGGAGATTGTAGTCAAAACAAATAAGTCATGATTACACAAGGGTACAGTAAAAATGGGGTCTGAAGGACAACTTTAATCTCCATGCAAGCTTGCAAACAAGCCGCTGAGGATTTATCTTTTTCAATCTTACCTCCTCTCCCTCGCTCTCCAGCGTCTTCCCCGACCAGAAGAGATGCGAAACCATCCCGACCGCTCGACACTGGTCGGGTTTCTTGAGGAGCTTCGAGGCGATGAGGGCGCAATGCGTTCGCAGCGGCTCGTGGTTCTCCTCACCGAAGAAGCTGATCTGTTCCAGGGTGGCTATGATGAGACTGATGGCGGCCAGCTTGGCTCTCGAGTCGGAAATCTCATCTTCGAAACATGCAAAACACTGCATCGAGAAGACGTTAATAATAATAATACTGGGTTCTTATATAGCGTTCTTGAGAAATTTCTTGCCTTCTCAAAAACATGTGGTCTGAAGACAAGATGTTTGTTATGAGGTATAGGCCAATAATTAGGGTTAGGGTTAAAGACACTGGACACTATTGGTAATTGTCAAAGACCAGTCTTCTCACTGGTGTATCACTGGTGTAAACCTGTGAAAATTTGAACTCAATTGGTCGTCGAAGTTGCGAGATAATAATGGAAGAAAAAACACCCTTGTTACACAAAATTGTGTGCTTTCAGATGCTTGATTTCAGGACCTCAAAATCTAAATCTGAGGTCTCCAAATCAAATTCCTGGAAAATCACTTCTTTTTTTTAAAAACTACATTACTTCAGAGGGAGCCGTTTCTCACAATGTTTTATACTATCAACAGCTCTCCATTGCTTGTTACCAAGTGAGTTTTGAGTAATTACCAATAGTGTCCGATGCCTTTAAGTTTAAAGTATTAAAATAAAAGAGGACAATTAGAGTTCACTGATTGGCAGTTACACTTGGACCCCTCTCATTTGAAATGGGAGTCAGTTTCCCTGGTGGTTTATTATAAGTTATCACTCAAGCGCGAGTGAAATACGGAAAAGTATAGCGCTTGGATATGGGACACATGCGCGCTAAATGTTTCTGTATTAAACAAGCGCATGTGTAATAACGCATTTATCTTCCAGTCACACGTGCGACGCGCAAAGTTAAAAATTTCGCCACGAACAGAATGCACACGCAAAGCTAACAATGTAATTTTTGCACTGTCTGTATGCAGAGCATGATGCATTGACACTCACAATACGCAGAGTGCAATATAAAAACTGGGAGAAGGTTATAGCTTATTATACCACCCTACAGCATCTGATTAGTGGATTAGCGCGTACTGGAAGATAATATTTGATATCTCCTTACCTGTGACATGAAGTCGTAAGCTACCATCTCGTGATTTTCAAACTCCACGGTGCCGGCAGCGAGGGCGCCCTGCAGGAAGAGACGAAGAGACAGCTCCGGACACTCGGCCTTGGAAAGGGTGCAGATCGTCTGATGGCTGAACTGAAGAATCTTACGGCATTTGGCTTCCCATTTCTCATCCTAATCATAATAATAATAGTAATAATAATAATAACAGTAATAATAATACGACTTGTAATGTGTATTCACCCTGCTGGGTGTTCAAGGCGCAGTAAAAACCAAAAATAAACAAAACAAACCAAACCAAGAAAAACAGACACAACAAAAATAGTCCTTGAAAACCTGTGACATAAGATTTGAGAAGAGATTTGAATGTTGTGGTACAAAGACAAGATCTAAGATTAAATGGTAGAGAGTTCCAGATGCACGACGCAGCTGAAGACAAAAGCCCAATCCCTTACAGAATAATAAATGTAAGTTCAGGGTAAAGAAAGACAGTTTTTAAGCAGACAATAAATGCTCAACAATTTTCTGCAAAGCAAAAATAAGCAAGATGGCAGTCACAAATGGTACATTGGATTTGAACCTGCGACCTCCAGATTAACGTGCCGGTGCTCTACCAACTGAGCTAACTAGCCCTTATGTTTCAGGTCTCCCTGTTTTAAACATCTTTGTGCCATTAAATGGTTTAAAATGATAAGTCATCTTGCTGGAAAATTCTACTCGGAACAGTACGGTAAAGATTTTGAAACTTTGATTTTACAGGAAGTATTTTCTTTGTTAAAACATTAGGCTTAAAGGCATTCACAGGGTGAAATGGGTTGGGTTTTGTGGGGGGGGGGGGCAGATGAATAACCCTCGTTACATACCTCCTCTGCCAGGTCTTTGTACTGGTAGGCCAAGCGATGGGCTGCAAAGACAAGGGGCGGTAACGTGTACTTGATTCGCTTCTCTCCACCGGTGCCGAAATGCTTTTGAGCTGTGCGTAACATCTGCAGAAAACAGTAACAACGGGAGATTAATGGAGGTGGTTTCATTGGACGACTCCAAGTGAAAATCGAAACGAGCCCCCATTACTGGTAAGGCACTATTCTGTTCATTGCGCCAAGCACTAAAATTGAATTTTTGTTTTACCCATATACACCGATGTGTGTTAGCACAGTGTACACAGTGCATGCAGTACTTTCCCGAGCTCTGTAAAATGAAAACACAGGCAGTTTTTTTTTACAGAGCTTGGGAAAGTACCGGGTATACAGTGCTTACACACAGCGGCGTATAAGGATAACCAAAATTAGTATTGTTGTTCTTGACGCAAATTTCCATTTGTTAAAAACTGTTATGCATTACATTCGTTGTGTGCAGAAGGTCTTTCACTAATTGTCCCTTCAGTGCACACCTTCACTTGTACCACTTGATTTAACACACCGTCTCACCCCTTCACATTGAAAATCTGGGCCCAATTTCATAGAGCTGCTAAGCACAAAAAATTTGCTTAGCATTAAAATTTCTTTTTTGATAAAAATAGGGTTACCAACAAAATTTCTATTTGTTGCATATTGCTTGTTACTGGTAATAAGCTGTTGTTTGCTTATCCTGAAAATCACGTGGAAATTTGGTTGGTAATCCTGTTTTAACCAAGGAAGAAATTTCATGCTAAGCAAATTTGTGTGCTTAGCAGCTCTATGAAATTGGGCCCTGGGCTACTTGAAGTTCCCGGGGGCAAGTAAAATGCACAAGTTTACTAGCCTGGTGGGCTATTTAAAAAACATATAAATAATTAAGCTCAAGGCCTGATTGATCTACATGTACATCCTATACTGACCATGGCTTGCTGGTCGGCCGTTTCTGCCTGTAGTAAGTTGACGAACCTTCCCATCAAACCTTGCTCCTCAGCAAAATCATCAGCATCTTCCTGCAAGAATAAAAAAGGGAACACAATTGGTGAATGTGATATTTCCTGAACAATTCTAGGCCCAGTATCTCCCAGATATACACAAAACAACAGGTTTGAACACAACATGGACTGTCTATTCCTCATTTTGGTGTCTGATTTACTTTACTTTTCCCAGAACATATGAAATCACACACTTTCAGATAGAACAATTAAATAGCAAACACTGTAAACTATAAGATTATACTCAATCAATCAATCAAAAGAAAATTTATAAAGCGCCAAAATCAAATAGTAATAATAATAAACAAATCAATATGAGTATGATAAATTATTAGAAAAAAAATCACATGTCCACTGTTTTTGGTCCCATTACAACAATGAGTAATCCTATATTATTTGTATAGGGTTAAAACAATCAAACAGTTCCAAAAACCAAAGGCATACTTTGTCTTCGAGCCGATTCCTACCCCCATGCCTTTATATCTATTGCAGTGCAAGGGAAGTACATACATGTACATGTACTATGCCTACAGTAGATCAAGGACATTATATTACCATGGTTTTACATTACATATTCTTGTACACACATGCACATGTACAGTGAAGTACACATGCACTATGTACACCATAACCTTTTACCCAGTCACCCAGCCTATTGAGGTTATACCACCAAACCCCCTCAGTGATGCCAGCTGGAGCCTGTCTGAGTAGCCCATAACATTAGATTGGGTCTATATCCAGTAGAGGTAAATGACAAGTAATGGGAGTCTATCCCCCAGGGGCTCTATAAAGGGGATATTGACAGCTAGTGGCAGGTGGCTGGAAGTGAAGGTTGAGTGACAGCTGACTGGTCAGAGGGAGACCCAAGGCAATAGCAGGGGTGCCACTACTATGTTAGTGCTGGGTTTGTTTGGTCCGAAATAGCCCCTATGCGGTGTTACCGCTACATTGTATTAGGCCAAATAAAAAAAAAAAACAAGTTGATCGTCCCCTCCCTAATCCTTTTTTGAGGCCGCATGCGGCATCCTTTTTTTAACTATTTTTATTTTACATTTTTTTTGTCAAACAGACAATTTTTTCTGTTTAGATTAACTGGATAATCTTTTAAGAACTTGTAACTATAAGTGGTGACTTTGAATTGTTGGCCAGTTTGAATTAAAATGCTTGGTGGCCACCTTTGGAAGAAATAAAAAGACCCTCATCCTCCTCTTTTTGAAAAACCCAGACGATCAACTGGTATTTTTTTTACTTGGCCTTAGAGAACTTTCTGTATGATTCTGTGTGATTTTCATACAATGTCAGTGGTGCACTACTTTTTTTTTTTTTAATCAGAGTTTAAAACAAAACTGCTCTTTATTTCTTAACAATTACCTCTGATTTAACAAAATAAACCACAATAATTAAAGGAACACGTTGCCTTGGATCGGTCGAGTTGGTCTTTGAAAAGCGTTTGTAACCGTTTTTTATAAAATGCATATGGGTAGAAAGATGTTGTAAAAGTAGAATACAATGATCCACACAAACATGCCTCGAAATTGCGTGGTTTTCCTTTTACCTCGTCAACTAACACGTCGGCCATTTATGGGGGTCAAAATTTTGACTCCCATAAATGGCCGACCATGTTAGTTCGCACAGTAGAAGGAAAACCACGCAATTTCGAGGCAAACTTGTGTGGATCATTGTATTCTACTTTTAAAACATCTTTCCAACCATATGCATTTTATAAAAAACGGTTACAAACGCTTTTGTTTTGACCAACTCGTCCGATTCAAGGCAACGTGTTCCTTTAATGCAGTTTAGTTAAAAACTGAGTTATATTCATCCTTTTTCTTGTGGATCTTGTTTAAATTTAGCAAACGTTTAAAACGTTAGTGTTTAATACAGATGTACATATTTTCATTTATTGGTTCTACAAAAAAACCTAATATTGCTAAAATGTAGGATCCCTCTAAAGTAAACGTTGTGTTTGAGAAAGAGTTAATTTCTCACTCAAATATTAAACGACTTCAGGCCTGAAGCCTTTTGTTAATGTAACTGAAAGCACACAAATAGTGGGTTTTTTTTCCTCATTGTTTTCTTGCAACTTCAATGACCAATTCAGTCCAAGTTCTAACAGGCTTGTTATTTTAAGCATATGTTGGGATACACCAAGTGAGGATACTGGGATTTGGAAATTACCAAAGGTGTCCAACCACTTTTGGCTACATCCTAATAATCTTACTTACTTTCATTTAAAAAAAAAATAATCAGAAAACAATTTTGAAAACAAGGAAGAATTGGGGGGTTTCTTAGCTTAATTTTGATGCTCTTACCTCTTCTGGTTGATCAGCTTGATCCTTGACGAGTGGTGCAACCATCCCGAGGATGATGTCAGCTTGGTCGGCTAGTAGGACCCGATTCCCGTTATCTAACGCGCTGTTCACAACGTGGAGGCTCATGTTCTTGCGTCCCGTATAGTCCAGGTACTCAAAGAGAGGGGCAAAGTACTCTAGCTTGAGGAGGGTGAGGATGTTGTTGTAGGTGTCCACGGGGATCTTCAGCATGCGGGTCAGCTCCTTGGCGACAGGGCTGGAGTGTGCTAGCGACCCACTGTTGAAAGAAAACCAAATATATACAGGGTGAGTCGAAACAAAGTTGACTGAGATTTATGCTTTAAAAACAAAACAACTGCTGACACTCAAAACCCCAGTGAAGCACATATTAAACAAGCATTCTTTCCTGCTTATCTTTTAAAAAAAAAGAATGAAACAAATTGAACATTTCTAAGATCTATGCCTTGGACTAACACAGGCATGTATGCTTCGTTTTTGAAAGGGCAAGGGCACCAAGGCATTTTCTCCTTGGTAAAGGGCACCCTGTGAGGAAATTGTAAATTTCTACTGGAGCATTTCAAGGGCACCAAGGCAATGACCAGGGGGCATGCAGGCAATCGCCTTTGCTGCCTCCGTGAAGTATAAGGCCTGCAAATAAGCATGATCTTAATTACAAACTGGATTTCTAAGCTTACGTAGATGGATATGGGCTTAGGGTGGAATGGATCCTAATGTGACTGTTTTCAACCGACAAAGATTCAGTGGTTGAGCCCTGAGGAATGTTTGTGAACTTACTGTTCGATGCCAAGCTTCTTGAAAATCTCTACCGTTGTGTTGAGCACCTTATCGATGTAGTCGACTCTGTCTTCGTAGCACTTCAGGGCAAGGTTAATGAGGGACACTTGTAACTCCACAACATCTTCTGTCGGCATGTCAGGTCGGGCCTGAAAGTTTCAAAGATCAGATCCTCGGTTGGATTTTGTCAACGTAATGCGGATTTATAGGTAATATTATCAAGAAAGTCACCTGTGAACGTTTCAGGTGAACACAATGTCTACTTGATGATGAAACAGGAAAAAACACTGACACATTGAATCCATTGTTTGTTAGTGAGGTAACAGCGAGTACCAACCGCATCTCTGGCAACAGTTTAACAACTGAACACCACAGAAATTTGTTTCTCTAAAAGTCACCTTCGACGTGATCATTTTTTCGAGCTGTTTTTACTGATTTCTAATCACCGGGGGAACTTCATACATAGGAAATTTTGCAGTTTTACTGATTTCTAATCACCGGGGGAACTTCATACGTAGGAAATTTTGCATGCTTACTGTCATTACACACATTTATACCAGGATACATCAGGGTCATTATGAAAGTATGACCCTACTTTTAAAGGTACAGGTAACAACAAGGATTTATAAAAGCCACATTTGTAGGTAGGCAGGTAGGTGGGAAATAGCAGCCAAATCAGAAAGTCCTGAGGGAAGATTGAATACCAAGATCTTTCAAAGAAAATTTCAATTATAAACAAGACAAAATGTTCAAAGTTTTGATCATTTCTCCTGTTATATTTACCTGTATAATAGCAGAAATCTGTTCTGAGAAGATGTCAAATAGTTTGAGTTCTGAGGGAATGCCAGCACTGTCATCTCTACAGGCAAACAAGGCCAACCTGCAACAAGGAAAAATAAAACCCAAAAAACAAGGAATTACAAACTCATAAATATGCAAACCTATGCAAACCTGTTTAAAATTGGTTTCACCACAAAATACTTGCAGGTTCAACCAAACCAAAGCCTTGAGGCCCTAATAATAATAATACAGTCTTATGTATTATGGGTGGCATGGTTGGTTTGTGCGTAAAGCACTCGCCTCTCACCAAGGTGACCCAGGTTCGATACCCGGCCAGGGCCATAAGTGAGTTGAGTTGTGTGTTGGTTCTCTGCTGTGCCACGAGGGTTTTCCAGACCATCCAGTTTTCCTACCTCGGGAAAAATCAAACACTTTCAATCTTGGCTGTGCTCCGTGGTCATAATGGGTTGATGTGGCAGGCAGCCAAAGGTGCCCTTGCATGCCTGCTTCTCGAACACGTTGTAGCCGCGTCCTTCGCAATTCAGCTCTTAGCTGCGAGTAAGGATGATTAGCCCCCCAAATTATTATTATTATGTCGCCAACGTATCCACCAATAAGGTGCTAGAAGATCAAAGAGCAGTAATCTGTCTCAACTATGATGTACAATATCTTAGACAGTTATAGGTGATGTTGGCTCCATCCCTAACATTATCTGCCAAGTAATAAGCCATTATCACTGTGCATATGCCTCTTCTCTCAAGTACACTAAGAGTTTTTTTTAAGTTTTTTTATTTTGGGATCCACAGTTCACCATCGCCAAAATACTGCAATATTCAATATGACCAGGAATTTTCGGGTGGGGCAAAAAAAAAAATGGCTGTTCACTTCCAGCTATTAGCAATGAATCTCATGACTCTGTACAGGGGACCAGGTGAAGATTATCAATAAAACTCATGACTCTGTACAGGGGACCAGGTGAAGATGGAATGATAGCACAAGGACTCTTACCTATCGATGAGTGCGATGATAATATTCTTGACGTTGACGCTGTTATTGAGTTCGGCACATCCCTTCAGAAATGGGCTCAGGGTCTGAAGATGGAACTCATCTGGAAACACCTGTATCAAATTGAGAAGGCCAAAGAAAAAGCTTAAAAATAATGGTTTCTTCATTGTTTTTACAATTGGGCCAAAGGGATCCACAAGACTGCAGGGATTGTAGCTCAAAATGTATACCGACATTTAAATTAAATGTTTGAAACATAATTGAAATGAAGAGCTAAAATATTATAAAAAAGCATACACAAAATTAAACAAAATAATACCTAAACAAGTTGAAATTTGACGTCAAAGCTACTCGAATGCACTGGGGTCAGACCTGGATCGACCCGGTTAAGCTAATTGAACCCTAGCCTGAACATCTGACGCCACAATTCGAGACTCGTGAACTACGCCAGAGATCTGCTGTTCAGCCCATGTACATAATCACCTTTGACCTCGCATCATTTCACAAGGCCTTCATGGTTCCAGAGATTCGCAGTTAAATCTGATATACATGTACACATGTATTTATATAAGCCAACACCTGTATCCTTGCAGATAAGGACAGGGGACCAGCCTAATCAAACGCACCCTTTATTTTCTCAAGGGTCTAGGGTCAGTTAAGCTTCGATAAGCTTCCCTGGGTCGACCCCGCGGTGCTCACACGAGTGAGCCACTGACAAGAGCTAATCGAACGATCACACTTCGCCCTCTCGTGGTGACGCCATGCACCCCCGGTCACCCCCAAGTGACCTACTCCACAAGCAGGGGCTGACCCAGGTGAGCCCCCGTAATGACGTCAAAGCTATTTGGACGTACCGGTAGCAGACCGGGGTGGCCCTAGGGAAGCTAAACAAACGCACCCATAGAAAGATGAAGGATATAAACTAAGGAGCTGACCAACCTGAATAATACACTCCATCAGATACTCCTGGGCAATGCTGTCTCTACAACTCACACACTGCTCTAAGATATCAGGAAGAACTGTCTGTAAAGTCAAACGAAGCACAGAAAAAATACACATAATATCATCATCCTGAGATAGGGTTAATTTCAAACAATTGTGGCAAGCACTGAGGTACATGTACACTATATCAGAGGGGCAATGGACCGTTCCGGCTTTCCACTAAGCTCCGCCCACCGCGCACGTGAGCAAGACACGTGTACAAGCACTCCCAATGACATTCTGCACGACTCTGCCGCGTGTGCCAAATATACACGCACGCATGACCGAGTTTGTGCGACCACAATCATTGCTGTGATTGGTTAAATGGGTGACACGCAGTTTGATTGACAGGCCGGATCGGTCAATAGACTGTTATCATGGTGCGGTGATCTTGATTTCTACTATTTAGATCAATATAACCAAACCAAGACTGGCAGGAGAAATAGTCTGGTTCTATTTATGCAATGAATGTTTTTATATTCATTGCTGAAAGGGGATACAAGGAACATGACCAAGATGTTGGTAGCATGATAAGGGTCTATTACACAGTTACACACCTTAAAGTAATTGCCCATGAGTTCAAGAACCCTGTTTTTGCAAATGATTTTAGCGACTTTAATATGTTTTAAATGTATAAATCTGTGCATAACTCTTATTTTGTTGAGCACTGTATACTTTACCAGAGTCCTGTGGAAAAGAGAAAAAAATCCACAGGCACATTATTCGGGTGAGATTCAAAGCCATGACCTTTTTAGCTGTCATACCAAAAGACCACCGAGCTTGCTTAAAATTTTCACTGGACCAGAAATACTTGGAACAGTTTCGTAGAGCTGCTTAAGCTGAAATTATTGTGTCAACAAATCCGGCTGAGCAAGGGGAGGGTTAGATAAACATATATTTAATGGTGATCAAACCACGTACCTTAAGGTATCTGTTCATGTCTACATTCTCTAGTTGACTGATACGGACTAAATTGGTGCCGACGAGGATCCGCAATTCCTTCCGTTCCTTCTCTCTCCGCTCTCGCTCCCTCGAGTGTCCCTGGTGCTGGATTCGAACCCACAGTTTGTTCATCTCTCCAAAGTTCAGCAGGATGAAATCTATAGAGTCTTCAACTGTGCCCGAGTCATTCTCACTGATGGTTTGAAGAAAATTTAATAGAATATTATTCATTTATCATTGTACTCGTCATAAATCACAGTAAACACCAACTTTGCTACAATACAAAGGGTGCTGCTTTTGACTGGATTGAGTTGTTAGAAACAAACTGCCTGCAATGAGTTGTTTACAAAGGCTTTACTTCAAACTGGTTACAGGTTTGTTCAGTGCCACAGGGCTCTGTACTCGGCCCGTTTTCTTGTTTTTTTTTTTTATATTTGCAAGGCGAGATACCAGATACACTTATCGCAGGGGTTTGCCCTGGTGTTCTGGCTGGACTGGCAGCAATATGGGCCACCTCACATAGCCTTACAATGACTTGTATTTTGGTCTCATAAATTCATTCTCAACAAGCTCCACTAAATTTGAAATTTTAGCACCAGACACGACAGACATTGCGCGTTATAAATGTACACTATTATAAAAATAGTGATGTGATAATAAAGCTGAATATTGATGAAGTGTATTCTTACTTCTCTTCTTTGGTACCATCAGGCAAGATATTCCGTGTGCATTGTAGAAGGTAGTTCCTGAGGAACAATCCTCGCAGTGGATGTTGAACTCCACGGCACATCTCCACCAGGTCCTTCATGATGTCTTTACGCGAGTGCTGGCTGGTCTTGATGTAAACAATCCCTACAGTGATGAGCAGGTATCTGTACAAAAAAAAAGACCGATTACAAATTTTGCATTGCATCGATGCCAAAATAGAAATGAATACAACGCTCACTGAGCAATATCCTCCAAACGCGAAGTTAGATTATTTATTTCTCATCAAATATGACATTTCAGACAAAAATGTTTCAAGGGATGTTTTCTACTATCATCATCATTAGACAGTGTAAGTTTTATGTAAATCTGTGATCTACGCGATTTTTGTATCTTACCAATTCTGTAACGTTCCTTTAATAATAATAATAATAATAATAATAGTGACAAGCGGGCATTTAGAGTGCCTTTTTCATAGGATGCAAGCACTTGGATGTCTCCAGCACAGATCAAATCAATATCAAAGATGGCCCAGAACAAATCAAATCACTGTCGACGAAACAAGTGAGTCTTCAAACAATTTCTTGAATGAGTCAAGTGAGTTTGCATTTCTGCAGCTATCTGGTAGTGAGTTCCGGGCCCACATTGGAGAAGGCTTGGTCTCCTGCTTTACTAATAAATAATAATACTAATAATAAGACTTGTAATGCACACATATCCACCCTGCTGGGGGTTCTGTTTGATGCTGGAAGAGAAGGTTGCATGAGGAAGAACGTGAAGAACACGGCGTAGAATGTACTTGGGCTAATAGCAATAACTTAATCGGGATTATAACCAAAGTTATAAATAGTGCGTATAACACTCACAGCCTTGGTACTATGTTTCCGGCGTACTGTACCAGTTCGTAGAGGTCAGATATACGATGGCCTTTCTGGTATTCATCGAGTAGATACTGCTCCAAGTATCTAAGCTCATCACAGACCTGCATATCTGTGACATTATGGTTAAGGTTAACATTAAAGTCACCTGGAAATAGAATTTTTTTCTTTCAAACATAAGAGTATATGCTTACAAACAATAAAACAATTTTTTTAGTAATTGTTTGTCACGATTTAAAGTTGTTTGGGGGGCTGACTACGCCTACCCCTTTTGTGACGTCAATCGAGGCAGACTTTGCCTGCAGTGCGTATAGTAAACACACGTGCAAAGTACATGTATGTCCAAGTCGTGAGTTGGTACATTTCAAAAAGTGTTTTTCTGCATTCAGCAGCAATACACCTGGTCGGCATTGCCGGAAAAAACAAATTTTTTTTTAAACTCACGACTTGGTCCGTACATGTACTTTACAATTGTGTTTACTCTACGCAATACAGGCAAAGTCTGCCTCGATTGATGTCACGAACAGCGCCCTCTCGGGTCGGGTCTACTCTTAAATTTGTAAATAACATAAGAACTGGTTTTTTAAAACCTTAGTTAACTGTTTATTCACTTTCAACTCATCAAAACACATATATTAGTGACAAAAGCTTTATTTTGAAAAAATACCACTTCCAGGTGACTTTAACATACTGGTCAAGATTAACAGAATGTTCAGGTAATAACAGAATGGTTCAGGTTAACAGACTGGTCCATGTTAAAACAGACTGGTTAATGTTAACAGAATGGTTCAGGTGAGCAGAATAGTTAAAGTCAACATAATGGTTCAGGTTAGCAGACTTGTTAAGGTAAACAGAATAGTTAAGGTTAACATACTGGTTAAGGTTAACAGAATGGTTCAGGTTAACAGAATGGTTCAGGTTAACAGAACGGTTCAGGTTAACAGAATGGTTAAAGGTTTATAGAATGGTTCAAGTTAAGGTTAAACTGGTTAAGGTTAACATACTGCTTAACAAATCAAAATTAACTGGTTAACAGACAAATGGTATAATCTTAATCCCACTGCCACAGAGTTTGTCAAAATTTCTTAAAGGGGACATCATGTGACTTTAAAGACGCTCCCAAATAAAGTTGGCTGCTGACAAAATAATTGTTAACAAGGATACAAAGCTCATAATAGCTTTTTGGAGACAGCATGGAGGTGCGTAGCTCTCCCAGCATGTTGGATGCATGCTTCAGACCATCCATCAACTTGCCTTTGTCCTGTATAAAGAAATCAAGATCAATCAATCTATGACTGTCGATTGAGACAAGTAAAACTACAAATGATGTGAATGGAAAGTTGGCGACACGTAAAAGGAAAGCTAACTTGTCCTGAGGTCTCAACCCTTGAGAGAATACTAACAAGCAAACAAAATAATAGTAATAACTGGTTCGAACGTAGTGACCATAGCGAGATCAAGGCAGTTTACAACATTATTATCCCTGTTTACCGGCAAACTTTTAGAACATTCTTCTAACTTTCTCAACTTACTGGAGAGCATACGCCAAACTGCTCAAAATTCGTACTCCACATCACTAAGCATTCTTTGCTTACACAGCAACCACAGAAAGTTGGCACTTGCACAGTTAGCTGAGAGTGGTGAATGTGTTGGCCGTAAGCAGAGCAATGAAAGTGGGCCCTGTTCTCGGAGCTTAGCATTTTTACTTTACTTACAAGCTTCATGAAATTGAACCCTTGTTTGATTTTAAGTTACATGGTTTTATAAAGAATCTCACCAGGCATCTTTTCATCTGGAAGGACTGCATCTTGACGACATGTTGAGCCTCATCAAGAAGCTTCTCCTGATCATCTTGGGGAGATTGCGCTGTTTGAGGCTGTAATAAAACATCAATGAAAATTTAGGCCAGGTCTAATGGAGGCTACGGCTACAGAAGTTAAGGGCGCCCATAGCAACTTCCTTATATATGTTGGGCGCGATCGGTCCCAACATATACATGTAGGAACAGCCATAGCTGCAGCAGAAGCTGCCAACTTGGATAAGGCCTACCAACATCAGTACTGCTGACACTTTGAAACATAAATAAGAAAAGTTTCCATATCCTGCTACCACTTTTTCATCCGTTGTGAAATAAAATAGAATCTGATTTATTCAAAATGAGATATTCCTCTTTGTAAAAATGAGTGAAAAAGTGGTGGCATAAGCAAAGTTTTTCCATAATTCGATATGAAATAATACAGTAGCTAATTTACCTCAAAGAGATATCCCCTTTTTGTAAAAATTAGTGAAAAAGTGGTGGCGCCGTACGGAAAGTTACCCATAATTTTTGTTAATTACCGCAGTCAAGGCCAAGTCACACTGCATCAATAATGAAAACCCACACTCATTCAACCAATGGAGGGCGTGCATTGTTAACATTCTCGTTTTCGTTATCGTTATCGAGGCCTGTGTGATTGGGCCTTTAGCCTGTATTAAATTTTAAAAAGGAAGTCTGATCAGAAATACAGATTTATCCATCTTGCATTTGTGTCCATATTGTACAAAACACAATATGCTGAGGGATGCAATGTTGAGGATATTTTGGAGCGTCCCAATTCGGCAAATTACGGTTATAAAAAATATGGTCACTCCCTGGTCAGAAATAAGTCTACTCATGGACAAAGCCACTGGATTGGATTGCTGTTTTTGTGTTTGTAAATTGTCGATTGTAGTAAATCACACACAAAAAATGGTTTGATTATTAATTATACTAACTAGCTAGCTAGAATTGAATTGAATGAGTGACCTAAACAATCTTCTGCTCAAAATAATGACTAGGATCTCTTTAAGTGTTGTAGGAAGTATTTGGTACAGCTAGTTTACAGCGCAAAGGTAACATAAACATAATTCTCTTCTAGCAGGTCGAGTTAGTCAAGCTACTGCTGAACACATCCCCACCCCCTTCGCTTCTCGTCAACTGACCGAGTGCATTTTTAACAAGCGGTGCTCCATCAACCCACATGAAATACCAGCACCCAAGTACTATTCCCATACGCGAAATGGGTTTTTAATTAACTGACATCATACATACTAGTTACAGTAGTACCCAGCCGAATTAAGAACATTTCCATTAAAGCCGAACACCCCCAAAAGAGTTAATTTTAAAACAATATCAACAGAAAATTTACGAACCATCTTCTCCGACTTGTGTCACACTCGCCAATGTATACTAAATCGCTGGTAGCCCGTCGAGTTGAACGTGCATAATCAGGCATTGAATGGTTAGGGGGACCACTGAACTCTGCAAATCCGGTAGAGCTGGGAAATTTTGTCGCACAGGACTTCGATCACTGAAGCACAAGGAATGGTTTAGGAAATTGTGTTGCTAAACTAGAAGGGGCGGGGTAGAAGGAGTGAGCCACATGAAAAAAAGGGGGGTTGCTGGAAGAATTTTAAACTACACAGGCTTGCAGTCCTTACTCTATGCTTGCAGTGAATATGCACCGAACAAAACCTACAATGTAGAACTTGATATCCTGCCCAAATGCTATAATTAATTGACATCGAACATGGAGGAACAATTAGAATCTGATTTGAACAAAGGGGCAAGAAAGTGGGGTTGGCCGGGCCGGACCAGGGCGAAGGAGGGGGTGGGGCTATAATTTCCCAGTTTAAGTTTGTAGCTTCGTTTGTAGCTTATGGTTACAGCAACATTAACTGACAAACTAAATCCCCTTTATTGCCTCTTTCAAAATTAGCGCCCTTCACTTCTGCAACGTCCCTATTCAAGAACTTCATTAGTTGTACTCAAGAAATAAAACAAAGTGACAACACAGTTTCACAGATGATTAAAACTTAAAAGCTTTATTATGTTTATTTACAAACTAAACAAAAACCTATGGTGAAGAAACAATATTTTCTCGAACGGTTTTACAGTCCACATTAAAAAAATTGAAAACCTACTCAAACATAGACTTGTGGACAAGGCGTTAATGGTTCCATGTGGTGAGATAGTCGAGTTGTGGCGGTGCTTGTGAGATCATGAACTGCTGGTGAGAAGTCGGGCAACCAGCAATTCGCGCGAGAGCAGTGATCTCGCGAGAGCACCGCCACAACCCGACTATCTCATCGCGTGGGACCATTAACGACTTGTCCACAAGTCTAACTCAAACAAAACAAGTTTTTATTTTTCTATTTGACCGAAAATGACATTCAATTAATAATTCAAAACATCGTATGAGCACACACACTGAGATTTTGTGTGCAAGCTTTTTTGCAACTAATTACTAAAAAGTAAACATTCAATTGTGTAATTTCTAGTTTCACAAAGTCAACGCAATTTCCGACAGTTAGACCGTCTTACTTTGTAGACTGAGTATGTAAAAATATCCAGAGGAAGTAGCTAACAACTAGTAAACTCCCGGATACAACTGTTAATAAATACTCAAGAAGAAAACAAATTCATTATTATAAGCCAATGGAATTAATATAAGCAAAGAGTCTATTGTGTTGTAAATTGTGTGATAATAATACTAAGAAATATTTACATGATGTACACATTAAAGCTGTACAAAGCTTGAAGTTACACTGTCAAGTTAACAAGAATATAAGTAAACATGCAATCTGATCTAATATGGCAGAAATTTTCAAATTGAAAATATTTGTTTAAGTTTGATTTTCTGTAAAACTATCGATTCAGAATTCTGAACATCGTTACCATTTATTGTTTTTTACAATTTTTGTCCAATGATGCACTGGAAACTGCACTTCAAAACTAACATACCCAGAATGTAAAACTTTGAAGTTTCCTTTTTAAATATACAAGTGCTGACTTTCAATCCAAAAGGTGTGACTGTGAGAGAGGAGTACACTTAAACAATTTAAAATTAGTTGACCTCACCTCAATAAAAACCATACTGGCAAACATGACCTTAAAGGGTTTGGTTACTTGTTGTACCACACAAAACACAGTGTCAACAGATTACATTAAACTTACATAGTTCGAAAATAATGTTAAATATTACTTGCTGGGGTGCTGTAGTTTTTGAGAAGTGAGTAAAACAATACCACAACAAATTCCCAACAATTATTTTTATGTCTCAGGAGACAAAAGTTACTTAAGCACTTACACACAAATTTACACAACTCTCCTTTTTCATTACCTTTTTCTCAAAAAATTGACGACTAATGAAGCTGAAACTTCTGGGTAAATTACGTTACATAAAATTCATTCAGAAAGTGACTAGCGATTGTTCATGTCATGGCCAAAACTTTTTAACAAGTAAGGCCGTGTCCGAATTGGCGACTTTGGCTACAGCTACAGCTAGGGCACGCGCGTCTGCCATTCTTCAACACTGACAGATGCGCTGATCTAGCCGTAGCTGTAGCCGAAGTCACCAATTCGGACACAGCCTTAGATTTTAATCTTGTCTGGTACAATGACTTGCTCAGTCACCACAACTTACCACTTACATTCAAATTCCTGGAACATGTTTCAAATCTAACTCACAAATGGGCAATTCCACTGTAACGGAAGGACGTTTGGACTCATTAAACAACAGGACGCCAATGGTGTCCTTCCGTTACCGACCTTTTTAATATTCATATTTTATAAACTAAACGTTTTTCAGCCAAAACGAGGAGGCCATTTTGAAGGCAGTCATTAATAAAAGAAACTGTGACATTTGCTTAATGAAACTAATTGAACTGTTAATGATATCCATGATTTTAATGTTGTTTAATGAGTCAAAACGTCCTTCCTTTACCGTGGAATTGCCCAAATGGCTTGAAAGGCCTATTCCCTAATATCGCAACACCAACGTATGGAAATCCCAACCTAAAAACAGTGAACTTCCATAATATTCAAGAATAGATTCCCTAATATCGCAACACCAACGTACATGACGTATGGAAATCCCGACCTAAAAACAGTGAACTTCCATATTCAAGAATAGTTTTAAAATCCTTGCAGAATACTAAGCGTTTGATTAATAATAACTAAAATTTATATTTGAAATGTAACGATGCCTTCATGTATTATTATTTTGTATGTTTGAATGAGTGTGACTTGCAGCGAATATCGAGACAAAACAAACTTCCACTGTTCAGTTGTAATAATTGCATTTTGTGGCTCGTTCTTGAAGGCAAATTGTGTTTTGTTTCCAGAATTTGAAACTTCAGTGAACAGCTGCTGCATTGATTGATACAATAAAATATGACCTTTGAAATATTAATAATGTGTTTACAGTCAATAGTTGAAGGAAAGTAATTCATGGCAAGATTTAAATACACTTTAGTGAAACTCCTTTGGGTCAAATCAAATTTTATATTACTGGTGCATGCACAAAATCTGCTCTTGATAATTGTTTTTTTCTACATTTAAGTTAAATATTTGTAAATCAAACTTATAAACAATATTTGGAAGTTGTGACAAAGAACATTCAGGGGATTTATATTAATTAAGTTATCTGATTTCATGAATTTGGTACTGGTGGCATGGAGCAATAAACTTGAGTTGATTGCTCCATGGTACTGGGGCCGAAACAACAATTGCTTAAAGACACTGGACACTATTGGTAATTGCCAAGACCAGTTTTCTCACTTGGTGTATGCAAACATGCATAAAATAACAAACCTGTGAAAATTTGAGCTCAATCGGTCGTCGAGGTTGTGAGATAATAATGAAAGAAAAAACACCCTTGTCACATGAAGTTGTGTGCTTTCAGATGCTTGATTTTAAGACCTCAAATTCTAAATCTGAGGTCTCGAAATCAAATTCGTGGAGGACAACTTCTTTCTCAGAAACTACATTACTTCAGAGGGAGCCTTTTCTCACAATGTTGTAAACTATCAACAGCTCCCCATTACTCGTTACCAAGAAAGGTTTTAGGCTAATAAATATTTGAGTAATTACCAATAGTGTCCACTGCCTTTAATCACTAGAGCGGGCATACAGTTCGTATCCAAGTTTATCTATTTGGTGTTTAGTTACCATAGAGTGAAGATAAGAGACACAATGCGGTATCATTAAAAAAAAAGGTGTCAAAATCGATAAAATCAAAAGCTGCTAAAAAAGTCTATTCAGACCATGTAACCAGTGACACAACATGGTTTTTTTTACCGAAGAGCTACAGGACCTGGGGGTGGACTTCACAAATAGTTAAAAGACTAGTCTTATCTCCGAGTTAGGACGAGTTACTCGCCGTAAGTTTTTTAGTATCTCCCAGGACTTTTTCTAACTCTTTATGAGATTGACCCAAGATCTTCCTGTAGAAACAATTTGCAAACAGACCAAACGGAAGAAAACATGACTTTAACAATGGTCTGCTAGCCAAAATACAAAACACCCAAGGACCCTTCCAAATTCTCTCAGTGAAAAAGCTGACAGACTCGTGCATTTTATTAAAACATCCAAGAGGTGCAAACACTAAGTTCCCCCAAAATTCTGATGTTTCAAACAACCCTACAAACGACCAACAATGTGCACTTGAATCGCACACCTCAAATCAAAAAGACTGGGGCACATCTGAAAACTTGTTGAGCCATTTTACAACCCTTGATTCTATTTGGTACTATGGTACACAATAGATAATAATGGTGCTTTGTCATTCCTGAATATTGAGTTATTGAAAGGAATGCTTAATTAAAACCCAGCGCTGAATAATGTATTTAAAAAGTGGTGTGTTAAATTAAATTCTGCCAAACTCGAAGCCACACCCCATTCTACATAACATGGTACTGTACATTCTGCCAGCTTAAAATTCAAGGCTGATTAAAGGTGACAATTTTATGTAACACTGAAGTGTTCAGGATAACTGCAACAAGATTAGCACCTTTAAAAAACATCTCTTAAACTTGACAAATAAAAACAATAATTAATATTAAAAAAAAAAACACTTCTTTTAATACATCGTTTTACCTTGAAAAAATTGAAAACAATAATAATAAAAAAAAAAAATTAAAATACTGTACACCTTTCAACCTTGACAAATTTCAAACTATTCAAAAAATAACTGCTTAAAAACTTACATCTTGCTTAATGCTAGTTACAGTTACAGCTCCACTAAAATTGAGTTCTTCCTGTTCGAATAGGACCTGCTGAATCTTAAATTTGCACAGCGCTTTTTCTCTGGCGCCAAACTTTTTCAAAGTGGCGGCGATCATCTTACCGAAGAGTTCGTCTTCATCTTCGTTGGTGTCCATTCTCGGTCGGCTGTGAGCGAGGCTTTCCAGAATGGCCATCTCGACGATGTCCATTCTTTTCGCTTTCTTGGCTCGCGGGGAGTCTTCAGAGGAAGATGAGGCACCGCCAAAGTGATCCCTGGAGGAGGACGAGAGGGGTTGAGCTATGTGTATGGTTGTTGGAATAACACTGCTCCCGGATGCTCCCTCGTTGCATAGAGCTCTCTGATCATTGTCGACCTCAAATTCCAACGTGTCGTCAGTGCTGAAAACAACACAGCATTTAAAAAAAATAAGATGTGAATATAAATACAGAGGTTTGGCTAAAAATTCAGTTTTTAAATCAATGTGATAAATCCATTCAGTCAAACTCTTAGTCTAACTCAAATTTTGCAGGATACGTCTGGAATTTCAATTTTGTGAGGGCAAGGCCATTTTTTTTGCAAAGGGTACATGTAGGTGAACTTTCATTGGAAAATCATACATATGTGTACAGGCCTGATACTTCACAGAGGCAACGGAGGCGATTGCCTCCGTTGCCCCTTGCCATTGCCTTGGTGCCCTTGAATTGCTCCAGTAGAAATTTACAATTTCCTAATAGGGTGCCCTTTGCCAAAGAGAAAATGCCTTGGTGCCCTTGCCCTTTCAAAAACGAAGCATACAGCCCTGTGTGTATGTTTATGGGAAAGTTTTGAAGTGACACCAAGGCCAAGACCCGCAGGGCTCAATTTCTTTCACCACATCACTTGCCAGAGAGAGGCCAGTAAATTTTGTGTCAGACCAGGAAATTAAAAAGCGAATTTATTTTTAACTTGAATTGACTCGATATTCAAACTAAAATTTGACTCAAAACACCATTTCAAATGTTTAGAGATTGTCATTATTTTGTCAAAACATTCAAGTTAAACTCAAATATTCAGCTACATGTAACTAAAACTTCTAGAACGAATTTCTTATTTGTTTGGAATAGGGGAAAACTTTTTGTACCCTCCTGCAACCAGCTTTTTTCAACAAAAAGCAACATCTCATTTGAGTAAATCAGATACCATTCTGTTGATTGCATGACAAATGCACAAGTGGTGGCAGTATAGAAACTTTTCCGGAATAGGTACTCAAAGTCAAAGTCAGACACTCACGAATTATCGGTCTGATCCACTTCTCCAACATCTTTGTGCCTGATGTGTTCTTCAAGGAATGACATGGATTCATAGTGTGGCCAATTTGTTGTGTGCTTCTCCGCAGTGTCGCCTCCTTTGGCCTTTCTGTATTCATTCTTCTTCACTTTGACATAAGCGTCTCGTAGTTTTCTCCACTTCTGCTTGCACTCCTTCCAATCCTTTCCGCAGGTTGCGGCGATCGCCTTCCACGTTGACAAGGCATTATCCAAGTCCCGATATTCCTTGAGCTTTTTATTGTACAAGTTTGGAAACTGACGCACACATTCAATGAACTTTTTGTCCTCTTCTTTGACTTTGGTGTTCATAGTGGCAACTAGGTTTACTCGCTCATTTACTTCAGTTTAGGGATATCAACTGGCAACCTTATACAACACAAATGAAAGTTAATCTTCACAAATGCACGCCACTTTTTTTAACCATTCTTTGAACTTGAAAGTTGAGCAAGTTGGTTGAACCTTGATTGGGTTTAAGTTAGTGTCAATTAACTGCCATGACCATTTTTATGTTCTTAAAGGGGAACCATCAAATTGTCACAGTCGAGACAAAAATGCATGCCAAAAAATAAGCACTTTTAACAACGCGCTACTCACGAATTTAGTTTGTGCACTTCCGCAGTTTGTTGTTGATTTGATCTTTGAATTGATCAACCACACAACACACAGCACCGCCACCGGTTCGTCGTTCAAAACCCAATCCAAGGTTGTCAAATGACGTATTTGTTTAGCTCTTTTACGGAATGAGAACAAGCTCAAACTTTGCACAAATTCTGTTACCACTGGCTCCTACTTGAGGATTACAGCAAACGAACTTAAGTCACAGATTATCACGTCTTATCAGCATTTACCATCAGCGACTCCTCAGTGTGAACTCTTCGGACGCCATATTTATGATTGCCGTTTTTACATTTTTGTTGTTTTTTAGTGGACGAAAATTGTACCCCCTCTCGTGACGTGTTCTGTCCAACTTGGAGGGGGATGGGATGAATCGATTAAGGATGTGGATGGAAAGTACATTATTTTAAAACCTCTATAAATTATTACAAAGAAAAGGCTGTACTGGGGAAATATGTAATTGATGGACATTTTGACCAAATGCGATTAAATCAAAATTGGAATAGTAGATTTTTTATTAGAAAGATCAACAGACATTATTTCATCGCTCCAAAATCTATTTCTGATGTGCAGTGAAAAAACAAGGGGCATAAAGACCCTGCAGCGTACAACACAATAGGGTATAAATCTAACATTGTGAAGCCCAAATTCCTGCATCATCTTTTGCTAGACAATTGAGGACAACTTGTTTACACAATTGGCGCTGTGATGCCCTCATGCAGCTTTTGAACTTTCAATTGTAACACAAAAGCCCGAGGATCCTGCCAACTGAGGTTGGAAAACTAAGCCCTAAAATTCAAAGCAAAAACAGACGGTTTGTAACAATGTTTCACAAAGTTGTTCAAAAGTAGTGTTGGATTTGTTAGAAAATTCCAGCAACGTTGAATTTTGACACAATTTGTAGGCCTTCAATTGAGGTGTACACCAACAATTAGTAGTCCATGCCAACCTGCTTGGTTTGTTTATTAACAACTGCCCCATGAGGGTGGATTTCACAAAGAGTTAAGTCAACTAGTCTTATCTCTAGTTAGGACAAGATACTCGTCCTAACTTTGATATTCCCCCCGGACTAGTCCTACAAATTTCAGTGCCTCGGGCTTAATTTTGGTGCATGAAGTGGATTGGTCCCTGATTGCAGTCCTTTGGATTGATTAAATCCCTCCCATTTAGAGTCAACAGTTTTATAAACCCTGTATTTGAGTGCAATAGTTTTAATGCCATTTTAATTACTAATGTAATGTTTTAACTGCTGCTGCTAGCAGCGAATTGAATAGACTTTTAATAAACCATTGAATGAGTGAATGAAGTTAGGACTAGTCTTAAAGGCAGTGGACACTATTGGTAATTGTCAAAGACTAGCCTTATCACTTGGTGTATCTCAACATATGCATAAAATAACAAACCTGTGAAAATTTGAACTCAATCGGTCATCGAACTCGCGAGATAATAATGAAAGAAAAAAACACCCTTGTCACACGAAGTTGTGTGCGTTTAGATAGTTGATTTCGAGACCTCAAGTTCTAAATCTGAGGTCTCGAAATTAAATTCGTGGAAAATTACGTCTTTCTCTAAAACTATGGCACTTCAGAGGGAGCCGTTTCTCACAACGTTTTATACCATCAACCTCTCCCCATTACTCGTCACCAATTAATGTTTTATGCCAATAATTATTTTGAGTAATTACCAGTAGTGTCCACTGCCTTTAACTCTTTGTGAAATCCACCCCAAGTCTGACAGGAGCAGCAATGTCACAAGAACAGCAAACTTGAGAGAGAATATGGTCACTGAACCAGGATAAAGTCATCATTACTAACCAGCTTGAAAAAAAAACCCACAAACAATCACCATGATCAACTTATAATCTATAAACCCTTTACATTTTATTTCCATGAAAAGTAAAACAACGATTTATAATTTACTTTATAGATAATTTCAAAAATACAGTCAAACTGCTCGTTCTTTAAAGGAACACGTTGCCTTGGATCGGACGAGTTGGTCAAAACAAAAGCGTTTGTAACCGTTTTTTATAAAATGCATATGGTTGGAAAGATGTTTTAAAAGTAGAATACAATGATCCACACAAGTTTGCCTCGAAATTGCGTGGTTTTCCTTCTACTGTGCGAACTAACATGGTCGGCCATTTATGGGAGTCAAAATTTTGACCCCCATAAATGGCCGACGTGTTTGTCGACAAGGTAAAAGGAAAACCACGCAATTTCGAGGCATGTTTGTGTGGATCATTGTATTCTACTTTTACAACATCTTTCTACCCATATGCATTTTATAAAAAACGGTTACAAACGCTTTTCAAAGACCAACTCGACCGATCCAAGGCAACGTGTTCCTTTAATTGAAAATGGGCCGAAGAAAATTAATTATTTTTGTTTTCATGCAATGTAGTTATAAGTAAATATCATAATGAGGCTAATAGTCTCTAGCAATTTTCGTTATTATTTTGGAATGCAAGATCACAAGGAAATGAGTTGTTGCTTTTGTTTAAGTTAATTTCCCATATGGGGGACCCACAATCTCCGGCACATAGATTTCCCTAGGACACCAGCACTCTACCAACTGAGCTATCTTGCCCTATGTTGGCGTTTGCCCAATGTTGGCGTTCTCCCTATTTCGTCAATACCTTTGTTTGGGGTGTGTTTTAGAAGCCATTCATTAGGGCTATTAGATAGCTCAATTGGTAAATCAATCTGGAGGTTACAGGTTCAAGTCCTCTCTTAAATTTGTATTTGTTCTAGCCAAACTTTTTTTTTCAATTTACCCAATCAATTTCCTCTGTGGTTTATTACTTGATATATATATATATTTTTTCTTCTTCTCTCTTTTTCTATAAATGGATATGTATTTGTTTGTACTTGTTTTATGCCTCTGAAGAAGGTCCGGTTTGGATCGGAAGCTAAGGCCACCTACCCTATTCATTATATATATTTTTTTGTGAAGTAAAATGTTTAGGCCACAACCTATAATACTTGTCACTATAACAAAACAAACTAAAACTTAATATATACTGTTTTCTACAAAATACTAACAAATGAACAAAAGTAATACAAACTAAAAGATACATAAAAAAAAATATATGTATAATGTGACAGAATTTCATATTGTTTTCTGCTGTGACCAATGGATGCACTCTCTACAACAACCATGATGTAAATGCATACTAGGAATCATCTAAGTACTTTTCATATCATAAATGCTGAACAAACCGTTCTAAAGGAACACATTGCCTTGGATCAGTAAGGTTGGTCTTTGAAAAGCATATTGTAACCGTTTGTTATAAAATGCATATGGTTGGAAAGATGTTGTAAAAGTAGAATACAATGATCTACACAAGTATGCCTCGAAATTGCGTGGTTTTCTTTTTACCTCGTCCTATAAAACGGTGGGCCACGTATGGACAAATGGCCGACCGTGATAGTTCGCGACGTGAAAAGAAAACCGTACAGTTTTGAGTGATGCTTGTGTGGGTGAACTTTTAAAACATCGTTCTAACCATGTGCATTTCATAACAAACGGTTTCAAACACTTTTTATAGGCCAACTCGTCCGATCCAAGGAAACGTGTTCCTTTAACTCTCATCATTCTTCTGCCATATTTATAGAGGGTAAAATGATGATGAAACAATGGAATACGCTTAATTATGTTAGCGCAGCACACAGGATCAGCCAATGAGCAACCTCCTTTCAACCTCGCTAAACAAACACTAGGATTGCAGAATCAGGTTACCCGCAGCCTAAACTACATTAAGTTTACATTGTTATGGTTGGTGCCCGATTTTTGCTTAGCAAAGAAATTTGTCAAGCAGTATTTTCTGCTTCACTGCTTTATGAAATTGGGCCCAGTGTTGCTGTCATTTGGAAGGGGTCTGTTACCCGGCTGTACCACTGTTGTTCAATTATTCTCTTTCATGAAAAATTCCTTTGTGGGGTAGCAACAGTACAAAGAGAACCTTGTGGGGTGGCATTGTCACACTGTGTAAAGTACCCAGTGAATAACATCTGTACACCCCCGTATAATGAAGTTATAGAATTTACAATAACAATAGCCCCACCCAAACCCAAAACACAGCACACCATAAGGAAATTATGGGGAACAAAAATTAATGTGCCTGTGTGACCAGAACACAATGTTTAATAAAATATGTTGTAAAATTGTCAGCCCTGATTTACTCTTTATTTGCTAATTCCAAGCCTGCTCACAGAAGTAAAATACAGTGCTGAGAATATATTGCATACTTCGTGAAATATTTCAAATTGACCATGCATTATCTTGCACACTCAAATGTGTGCACTAAAATGGGCATCGACTAAACGTGCACAATGAGTTTTGTTTAAAATATACTTATTTTTTTCGTAAAGGTTGAGTGAAGCTATGTGGTCCCATTGAATCCAGCTGTGGAGTCCGAAATCCAAGATGCTGCAAAAGAGCATAACAATAACAACAAGTTATGTACAGTTAAATACACTGGACACTATTGGTAATTGTCAAAGACCAGTCTACCCACTTTGTGTATCTCAACATATGCATAAAATAACAAACCTGTGAACATTTGAGCTCAATCAGTAGTCAAAGTTGCGAGATAATAATGAAGAAAGAAAAAAAAACCTTGTCACACGAAGTTGTGTGCTTTCAGATGCTTGATTTCGAGACCTCAAATTCTAAATCTGAGGTCTCAAAATCAAATCCATAAAAAATTACTTCTTTTGCGAAAACTTCTTCATCACAGGGAGCCGTTCCTCATAGTTTTTTTTATACCATCAACAGCTCCCCATTACTCGTTACAAAATGATGTTTTATGCTAATAATTATTTAGAGTAATTACCACTGCTTAAAGGACACAACATAATCTCATTGCCTTCAAGAAATATTACCTGAGGTTTTGATTCCATAAGTAGTGTTTTTAAAAGTTTTATCTTATTACTTCTTTTGAGTCCTTGGGCTCACAACCAGTTTTAATAAATGACATGAAATAAAATCGATCCAAAGAAACTTACCTGGGATGGCCATGGAGGATAAGATCTCTGGTTTCTCAAGATGGTCCACATTGCTACGACGGAATGCCTTGGAAGCGTCGGATGCGAAATGGCTTCAAATAAAACGGATACCATTTCATTATAAACAATGATTTCAATGGTTTACACATCAATTTTATACTACAGCTGAATACTCAATTCTCAATTTTCACAACGTGTTGTAAGTGCAGGAATAAAAAAATAAAAAATAAATTACAGTTCTGTATGAAAAATGTTATTCAGCTTATTGTTGTCTTAATAAAAATGAAATAAAATAGTTTGCCGACCCCTAAACAGCCGTTTGAAAAATAGTACAACTTCTATCGTAATTTTACCCAAACACATTTTTTTAACTGCGAACACGATCTCTGTGGTATGAACGATGGTATGTATTCAAACCAATAAACATTTCACAAATTTTAGGGTTACACATACACAAACAAGAAAGCAAAATGGTTTGAGTGTTTACCTCTTCCACAATTCTTCAGACTCCCAAATCTCATACAGCACAAAGTTACTGGTCCCCGAGTACGATCGAACACTCAAACTGCAAGAAAACAATTAGGAATGGAAAAAAAATAGTATTAGAAACAAACAACCTCCTGGGAACATATTTAACAAGTTTGGTTTTCCCCTGAAGACCAGTAGAATTTACAGTTTGGAATGTAGAGATCGCACCAGCGCTTTTCAGAGTTAACATTTCACCAAAGGAGATTTTATTATTGAAGCCCCAAGTTAAGTATTTATACCTAGTTCTCATCTTAAAGGAACGTTACAGAATTGGTAAGAAACACAAATCGTGAAGGTCACAGATTTACATAAAAATTACACGGCCTAATGATGGTGATAGTAGAAAACATCCCCTGCAATGTCACATTTAATGAGAAATAAATAATCAAGTTTCGCGCTGCAACCTCGAAGTTTTGAAAAACTATCTACAACTCTGCCTTCGACGGTGAGTGTCAAAATGAAAATACATTGACTTCATTGGTGTGAGGTTGCTTTGTTATATGTACCTCCAAGCTACCTAAAAGGGGCTATACAAAACGGAGATCCCACAAATGAAACATGAGTGATGCCGTAGCGTGAGTGAAGATGTAAGTACCAGGCCTCAGCATGTCAAAACAACTAGTTCAAAAAAGTTTAATCAACTGTCACACTTTAACATGGCATGACCGCCTATAAAACATGTAAAAGATTAGCTATGATGATTCTTACGTTTGGCATCCTTCATCTTTGCCAGCCGCCTCCAAATAGGTCCTCAAGACAGATCTGAAAGCCTTGTCTTGTGAATCAGCGACGCAAAGCTTTCTGGCAACGAGCATCACCTGCCGGGAAACGAGTAAACGAGATACAGTTAGACAACCTTACTAACTTTGATGGTGACAGAGACAGATCACTTCTTACAAAACGAAATTTTCAAATTTTCGTTAATCTCTCCTATGTTTCCAACTTCAAACTAAACAACTGTGAAAATCATTCAAAAGATAACTTCATCCTCAAAACAAGAATGGTGTGTGACAACACGAATGCCCCGCTGAGATTGGAATTGCTACACCAAGTCCTTTTCAAGTTATTGTTTTAGCCATAATGAGCTTAATATTTATCTGAGGTGGTCCAAAAACAGAAGGCTTCTAGGGGATCCCATGATTAATCCACAAACCACATTTGGAGTTGATACACCAAGTCCTTTTCGAGTTATTGCTCGGACAATATTACTTTTGTTTTAGCCATAATGAGCTTATTATTTTACTGAGGGGGTCAAAAAACAATAGGCTTCTGGGGGATCCCATGACCAATCCACAAACCAAGTTTGGAGTTGATACGCCAAGTCCATTTCAAATTATTGCTCGGACAAAATTTCTTTTGTTTTAGCCGTAACAAGCTTAATACTCATCTGAGGGGGTCCAAAAACAATAGGCTTCTGGGGATCCCAGGATCAATACACATGCGTTGTTACCGCAAACCAAATATATATATTGATTTAGATTGTTAGAATTGTACCTGACTGCTGTCGTCTGTAACTATTTCTTCATCCACTGGATCAATTTGGACTTTATTTTCAATCTTGTCCACAAGTTCTTGAAGGCGGTTCACTTGAAGGAAGAATGAATTCATGCCTGCATCAGATGAAATTAAAAAGAGTTTCCCTGTGAGAAAACATAGAACTTGCAATACGTTTTGCATTGTATTTGACGCTTACTAATTCATCACAAGTTCTTGAAGGCGGTTCACTTGAAGGAAGAATGAATTCATGCCTGCACCAGATGAAATAAAAGTTTGAATTAAAAAGAGTTTCCCTGTGATAAAATATAGAACTTGCAAAACATGTTGCATTGTATTTGACGCTTCCTATTTACTAATTCATCACAAGTTCTTGAAGGCGGTTCACTTGAAGGAAGAATGAATTCATGCCTGCATCATCAGATGAAATAAAAGTTTGAATTAAAAAAAGTTTCCCTGTGAGAAAGCATAGAACTTGCAATACGTTTTGCATTGTATTTGACGCTTACTAATTCATCATTCTTTGGTGCCAAGCAGAAATATCCCACATTTCAGGAAAGGAAAACATTCTTTGTTATACACATAGTTGCAACAAGAGATTTTCTCAAAGTTCTAATGGCACAAAGTCCTGAACAATTTTGTCTTTCAAGTTGTCTCTAAGTTTTGCACGATATTATGTCCTGATGTCTTCCTCCAACTACATGTATTTAGGCAAAATAAAACAAAAACAGTTGATCGTCCCCTCCCTCATTCTTTTTTTTAAGGTGGCATTCTTTTTTTTTTTTTTCTTTTTTTTTGACACATTTTCTGTGTATTTCAAATTACACTTACTAATCTTTTAAGAACTTGTAACTACATAAAGTGGTGACTTTAAGCTGAAGAATGGTGGCCAGTTTGAATTAAAATACTTGGCGACCACCTTTAAGAAATACAACATAAAAAGACCCTCATCCTCCTCTTTTTGGGAAAACCCGGACGATCAACTGGTGTTTTTTTTTACTTGGCCTTACTTGTCTGACGCTTTGATGACACAGGGCCTCTTTTAATGGTAGCCTACTCACTTTCACTGTCAAAAGGAACGCTAGTTTGTGTCGACAGCTGCCTCCTTGTCCGTCGTGCGATCCATCCAGCCGTGCTACTGATCTTCGGCTCTTCAAAGTGAACCTGCGTCTTTCCATTCCTGGATGAAATACATTGGAGGCAAGAAAAAGGGGTTTTGAATTAAGTAGAAAGATTGATCCAATGTCCACACTCAGAGACACCAGTCTTACAACAGATTTGATGCTTGTGAACATTCCTTAAAAAATGGCTTGCCGTCACGGGTGCCCTCCTTTTTTTAAGTCCAAGAATCTTCCAGAATCAGAGGGTTCATAGACTCTGTGCATCACCCAAAATACCACTGAGGAGGTACCATTTAATACACTTTGTGTCGTGGCCAAGCGGATAAGAGCATCAAACTCAAGCTCTGGTGTTTCTGTTCAGCAGAGTGTGGGTTCGAGTCCCAGTCGTGATTATTTGGTACCTGAGTAAGACACTTAACTATAATTGCTTCTCTCCACCCAGGGGTAAATGGGTACCTGTGAGGGCAAAGTCGGCTCTTGTGACTGATTAAGCTTAGTAGCTCATATTTGTTGCATAGCTTAAATACATGTAGCGCATATTTGTTGCACAGGCTGTAAACTCCCCAGAGAGTGGAGATGGTTTAAAGACACTGGACACTATTGGTAATTGTCAAAGACCAGTCTTCTCACTTGGTGTACCTCAATATATGCATACAATAACAGACCTGTGAAAATTTGCGCTTAATTGGTCGTCGGAGTTGCGAGATAACTATGAAAGAAAAAAAAACCCTTGTCACACGAAGTTGTGTGCTTTCAGATGCTTGATTTCAAGACCTCAAATTCTAAACTTGAGGTCTTGAAATCAAATTCGTGGAAAATTACTTCTTTCTAGAAATCTTCGTCACTTAAGAGGGAGCCATTTCTCACAATATTTTATACTATCAACCTCTCCCCGTTACTCGTTACCAAGTGAGGTTTTATGCTGATAATTATTTTGAGTAATTACCAATAGTGTCCACAGCCTTTAAGGAATGAATCAAATGGCCCAGTGACCAGGGGTAATAATGTTGGAAGCGCGTTTAGACGCCCTTAGGGTGTGAAAAGTGCTAACTAAAAACTGGTTATTTTCAATATTATTATTATACAGCTAGACTCTGTAGGGACACGATATGGACTCTTTCTAGCTCCCATAGGTGATTGCTTACTTTCTTTTGGATCAGAAACACCAGAGCTAACTTAGTAAAAATTAAGTCTTTTGTACTTCTACTTGTGCCCCTTCTCTCACCTTTTCTTAACTGCATCTGCTTCAAGATGGTCGGAGGCTGCACTGACCGTCTGGAGCAGGGCTCCTAGTTGATTCTGTACCTCCTTCAGGAGAAATCGCACGCTGAACTGGTCTTGGAAACTCTTCTCTGGGTATTCCTGTGCAATTAAATAAAAAATGAAGTGTACATGTCACCCTGTGTTTAGAAGAAGGGCGCAACGGCCTAAGTCCTTCGTCCAGTACTTTTTCCTTTTTTTCGCTGCCTCGATAGTCTGAGGAATTCACTTTTTTTTTGCCTTCGCTCTGGTTCAGACAGTTCACTCTTTGCAGTTCTGAAGGTGCGTTCTGCTGCTGGGGATCCCGCATTTTCCCCACATGCCTAAAGCCTTTGGAACTGACGCTCTTGTCAAATTCATTCCGCAGAGTCACTGGAAGTTTTTAAGAAACATCTCAAACTTTCCTGTTCAATGGTTGATTCCTGAGGACCAACTGTCTTTACCATTATTAGTACCTCTATTTCTTTGCTTATTGTACAGGTTTCTTGTATTGACCCATTTCACCTGACGTCATCATCAGAATAATCGTGGATGCGCCATTTTGGTAGTCAATGTCAACGTGTTATATTCAGTGAAGTGCACATTAAAATTTTAGGTGACGCGGCGTTGACACGTAAGCCTACTGACCACCAACATGGTGAGCGTGGCATCAGTCGCCGCGTGTGACGCGCGTACAAGGGGTCAATAGCACTGTGGTACCGAGTGTAAGAGCGCTTTATAAATAGCTGTCATTATTGTTATTAATATTATTATTGGCAAAGCAAGTCATTGTCTCAGACATTATTCAAACCTAACTCACAAATGGCTTATTGAAACTTGTTTAAGTGGAGGCCCTCAGACTTCCTTCCCGAAAAGGTGAGGCAGTTTTCTCCTTTAAGGAACTTACCTTAGCTGTTGTCAACAAAGCTGTGGAAACAGACGCATTGATATCCTCCAATCCAGCATAAATGTCTCTGTACGGTCCAAGATTCTTTGAAAAGTACGCTGGTTGTTAAACAGAAAAAAAAGTGTAATATTATTTTATTCTTTATTTATTTATCATTCAGACTTTTAAAAACAATAGAATACAACAATGATCTAACCAAGACTTACGAAAACAGAGGAATACTTAGGAAACAAACAGCAGCGTAAGGATTGCCTGAAAAAGAATTACTGGGGGTACGTCACTATCTAGAAATCTTAAAGAGCATCTCCATATGGAAGCCAGTTTGATGCTCCCTGACTACCTGATGCCGGAATTTGTTGCCACGGAGTTAATTAGGAACACGTTGCCTTGGATCGGACGAGTTGGTCTATAAAAAGCGTTTGAAACCGTTTGTTATGAAATGCATATGGTTAGAAAGATGTTTTTAAAGTAGAATACAATGATCTACACAAGTATCACTCAAAATTGCACGGTTTTCCTTTAACGTCGCGAACTATCACGGTCGGCCATTTATGGGAGTCAAAATTTTGACTCCCACAATGGCCGCCGTGTTAGTGTACAAGGTAAAAAGAAAACTACGCAATTTGGAGGCATTTGTGTAGATCATTGTATTCTACTTTTACAACATCTTTCTACCCATGTGCATTTTATAACAAACGGTTACAGAACGCTTTTCAGAGACCAACTCGACCGATCCAAGGCAACGTGTTCCTTTAAAAGGGAAGCCAGCATAAAATCAAAGTGAAAGTGAAACCATTTGGATATTTGCATCCAGACCCATTTCCTGAACAGTTTCCATGAATTCTACAGCGCCTCACTTTTTTTGTTGGGTAAAATTTGTTCTTGGTTTATTTCCACAGTATTACCATTACCCTAACTTTAATTAAATTAACTTCAGAGTTCTCCCCATGCACAAGCTAGTCTGTAGGGCCATCGGGTATGCACAAGCCAATACGCACACATCTCATCAGAAATGAAAACAAAATTGTTAAAAAAATAACATTTTAATAAATTATTTTACAAAAATCAGACAATAACCATTTATAATTCTCCAGAATGAACATTATGGAATTTAAAACCAGATAAGCACAAAGTAGAAAACGTTTCAAAGACCTTGTTTTAATTCAGGGTCAAACTTTAAAAGAAAAACATTTAAAGATGTGGGTCCAAAATGATGCCCTAGAGTTTTTACCCACTAGAATAATCACAATGGGGGAAAACAATTAATAATTACTCACAGCAAAGTTCACCAGTGTCAATGTTTGTGGTCTTATGGGTGTCAATCTCCTTGAACAACATATCAAGATCCTCAGTGTTTAGAACTCCGTCCGCAAAGAAGGATCGGAACTCGTCAACTGACAAGCAGTTGTCATCTGGAACCACAATAAAAAAAATAACACTGAGATAAGATAAGATAAGATAAACAAACTTTATTGTTCCAGCTCCCTGGGGAGTATACAGCCTGTGCGCAATACATGCACTACTCGGCTAAACCAATCACAAGAACCATCTCTGCCCTCACAGGTACCCATTTACTCCTGGGTGAAGAGAAGCAATTAGAGTTAAGTGCTCAGGGACACAAGTGTCACTACCGGAATTCGAACCCACACTCTGCTGAACAGAAGCATCAGAGCTTGAGTTCGGTGCTCTTATCCACTCGGCCACGACACCCCAGAAAGAACAGGGTAACTTAAAGTATTCATGGCTCGAATTTGGGGTAAACTATTCCACAAGACTACATGGCTTGTACATAGCTCAATTTATTCACTGGATCAGAATTTGTTTTACAAGACCAGTAATTGAAATGAGAAAAAAATATCTGAAGAAAATATTTAAAAAACAGAATGCCATCCACAGATTTACATTAAAAGGCAGTGGACACTATTGGTAATTACTCCAAATAATTTTTAGTATCAAACCTTACTTGTTAACGAGAAATAGGGAGAGGTTGATAATATAAAACATTGTGAGAAACGGCTCCCTCTGATGTGAGGTAGTTTTTGAAAAAGAAGTAATTTTCCACGATTTTGATTTAGAGACCTCAAGTTTAGAATTTGAGGTCTCGAAATCAAGCATCTAAAAGTACACAACTTTGTGTGACAAGGGTGTTTTTTTCTTTCATAGTTATCTCGCAACTCCGACGACCAATCGAGCTCAAATTTCCACAGGTTTGTTATTTTATGCATATGTTGAGATACACCAAGTGAGAAGACTGGTCTTTGACAATTACCAATAGTGTCCAGTGTCTTTAAACTTACACAGTTTGAAGATAATGAAAGTAGAAAGCTTCCCTGAAAATATTACCTGATGAGGTGCTGTAGTTTTTGAGAAATGAGTAAAACAATCATGAAAATAGTTTCTGTCTCAGTGATCATGAGACAAAAATTATTTTAGCTTCTAAAAACGTATATTCATGACATTGTTTCACTCATTTCTCAAAAACTACAGCACCTCAGCAACTAATATTTTAAGGTACGCTTTCTACTATCATTATCTTCAAACAGTTTAAGTTTGATGCAAATCTGTGGACATTGTGTTTTGTGTTACAGCAGTACCCAAATCCTTTAATGGTTAACAATTCTTCAATACTAAACATAACTGAAAGAGATTTATCAGACAAACTGAATGTCAATATTCGGGGGAAAAACACCATGGCTTCCAAAGTTTTCCTGTCGTGAGTTGGACCGATGCTGTAGCTCGTAATTACTGGACTCAAGCTTGAAGTCCTGTGTAAACTTCAAGCACTGATATTGTCATGCATTGTCAGGCGTGTATTGTATTAACATCAAGTATAAATTAATGGAAGACTTGTGACTTCTTACCATTTTTATCAGCTCGCCGAAACACCTGCAAAAGAGGAAAATATCAACATTATTAAGTTTTGAATTAAATCTTTCTTTTGCAACTTCACATTGGTGTTATGCACCCGATACAATAACTTACATGGAAATGGTGGTTTTTGTGGCAGGCCTGAAATTAAAGACACTGGACACTATCAGACTATTAGTAATTGTCAAAGACCAGCCTTCTCACTTGGTGTATCTCAACATATGCGTTTAAAATAACAGACATGTGAAAAATTTAGCTCAATGGTCGTCGGAGTTGCGAGATATTTATAAAAGAAAAAAGCACCCTTGTCACACGAAGTTGTGTGCTTTTAGATGGTTGATTTTGAGACCTCAAATTTTAAATCTGAGGTCTCGAAATCAAATTCGTTCTTGACAACTATGTCACTTCAGAGGGAGCTGTTTCTCACAATGTTTTATACCATCAACCTCTCCCCATTTACATGTACTTGTTACCAAGTGAGGTTTTATGCTGATAATTATTTTGAGTAGTGTCACCTGCCTTTAAATCTTTGAGAGGGCAAGGCCATTCTAATTTTACAAAGAAAAATCTTAAAGTCTATTTGGAAAACTTTTAAAGGGGCACCGTGGCCAGGCCTGTGGTGGATTTTTTTTGCTTCAAATGCAACCATTTTTGTTTGTCGCCAACATGATGTTTCCATTGTAGTTGCGATAATCAAACCCTTTATCTTCGTTTTGCAACTGTGAGGAGGATGGAGGAATACGATTTAAACTATCCAGATGCAAAAAGCCTGAATGTGAGCATAAATAATCCAAGCATACATTGCATCCCAGTTGGCATGGTTGGCAGAAAACAACTACAGTCAGTGACATATAGTTGCGATAACCATAACCCTCCATCTTCCCGACGGGAGGAGGGTTACGATTATCTATCAATCAGTGACACTGACAAGTGACTGAACTGAATACACAACAGTGTGTCGACACCACAAACCAAGGAGGGAGGACGCTCTGAAAGAAAGTGTTTTTATTATTAATAATTTACTATGTAATAATATAAACAAATTATGATTTAGCCTTTTCTTTTACAAAAAAAAATAACATTGTTTCAAAATTTATCATATCAATTTTATCATTGTATTGAAATCAAATAAAGAGAAAAAAAAAATGATGGATAATAAATATTACAATACAATGACGTTTGACTAGAAATTAGTTAACTCTCATGCTGAACACGAAATCACAGTAAGTGTTTACATTCATTGTCAATAGACAGAAAAATTATTGCATTGTCAATGACAAAGTGACCCCGCCCCTCACCTTTTCCTGCACTGGAATGTTCACTTGAATTGAATAGCACCACAAAAAATGTCAACAACAGAATGACATCATTATTTAATTATTAAACCATTACAAAACGTTTTAATTTCCCTCATAAATATATCGCTACTCCTCCAACTTACATCTAGAAATATGGACATGCCTTTCTGTGTTTCTACTGGCTCCATCTTTGCTTTGAACCCAAGTTTGTCGGCTTTTTCAGGAAGTTAACACCACCACTCTACACTTTTCACTCTTTACTCAGCGAAACTTCTGCCCGATTTGACAACTTTCTGACTCTTGAGGGCGGTATGCCACAAAACATAAATTTGCTCATTATTTCTTATTTTCTGGTCTGGAGAGAGAAAGGAGCGGGGACGTAACTTGGCAAAAAGAACCAGTTGAATTTCAACAGTGAAGTGTGAGGAAAATGTCAGTTCATCAGCTTAGGAACATGAAGATACTTTTAGGCCAAGTTATTGGTACGAAGATGAGGAAGACAGCCAAAGTTCGAGTAGAACGTTTGGTTTTGGACGAATACGTAATGCAGGTAAATATTTTTTTAAAGAGGGGTGGGGTGGGATTGGGGGAATGGGGGGGGGGGGGTCAATGTTACAGTTATGACTTATGCTGGCTTCAATACAAACTTTTTGTTATAGAAGCCTACAGCAGCTTATTTATAGTACAAAGCATTTTTGAGAAAACATTTGGAAAAGTTTCCGTATGGCGCCACCACTTTTTCATTCGAAATAAAATAATATAGTATCTAATTTACCTGATTGATATCCCTTTTTGTAAAAATGAGTGAAAAAGTGGTGGCGCCATACGGAAAGTTATCCAAACATTTTACTTCGAATATAATTATGGTAGTAAAGTACGCCTAGGCCTAGCCCTACTAATGTATTTTTTTGTATAATTATAAATATAATTTTATAAAGTAAAGCCTAACTAACTTACTAACCCCTAATTAAAGGTCTAATAAAACTTAATAAAAGATTAGTTTTGTGTATTCAGTGATTATTTTTCATGTGTGGACTTGCTCCAGATTTTTGATGATAATTATTTCAATTGTACATTGGATTATATATGAAGTGGGTCTCGCTTTAAATAATTCTATTTCTTTGTGTAATAATTCATTGAAACTTGTTATAGTTAACACAAAAACATACTTCTTTACTTTCTCCCCAGTACTATCCAAAAAGGATGACCGTCTTTGCTCATGATGCTCAGCAACAGGCCAAGGAAGGTGACATTGTCCTGGTGAAAAAGCTTCCTATACAGCGTTCCAAAAATGTCAAGTACGACATGGAACAGATCATCTACAGTCTTGGTAACGTGACAGATCCAATTACTGGCAAGAAATGTGATGCGTTCTCATACTGGGAGGACTCCGAGTCTATGGAGGATGTGATAAATGGAGGAGATGCGGAAGGATCTGTTGACAGACTCTCAAGTGATGAAAAAGAGAGAGACTTAAAAGATATCGAGCAGAGACAGATGGATGGAACACCTGTATGATGTTGGATTTATCTCTGAGAAAAGTCAATGAACGCTACAGACAGTTTATAAAACAATTGTATATTGTGGGTTAAATCAGTGAAAGGTTTAACTCCGGCTGTTGGTTGTGACATTTTTGCGGAAAAGAAAAACTCACTTTTGCAGGATGTCCTCCCTTTGCAGTGGTGTGCAGGCCATTTGCTATTTAAAACACCAGTGACGAGACAAAATGATCTCCAATCGAACCAAGCACAGAAGTTGTCCGTCTAGTTCAGTGAAGAAAAGCATCCCTAAAGATAGCCATATTTTCTTTGGACCATGAACTACAAAGATCAAAGTTCACCTGTTTCATGATCTAAGAACTTGATGTAGTTCCAATCAGCTGGAATGTTTCTCATGATTTTTGCATAATCTTGTGCAGCAGTGTATGCTATGGTGGAACTGAATAAACCTTCAGCTCGCAATATTTCAACAGCAAAATACATGCAAATGTGTACATGAAGACTTTGATTTACATTTGTTTTCTGTTTCCCTTTACTCACAATATCAGGGGATTCTCAGAAATTAGGTGAGGTTTGCGATAGCACCAGGTGTAAATCTCTTTTTAGTAGTGTTGGTTTTAAAAAGAATGATTCGGTGGTTGACAACGCTGATGGTTGACTCTGATGAGACCTTTTCAGAACCAACACTATTCTAAAGAGATTTACACAAGGTGCTAACGCAAACCTAACCTAATTATACTTCCTCCATGCAAAGTTTGAAATCCAACCAATAGACCGATCCGTTAAGCTCCGCCCCATTGCGTATTTACCTATCACAACGCAACACAGGTCGACAAATAAGGTCCGACATGTGTGCGCGTATGCTTGGCGCGCGGCAGATTGTGCAGAAAGGCGTTGGAGAGGCTCACGTGTTCTTGCTCACACGTGCGTCGTGGGCGGAGCCTAATGGATCGGTCTATTCTCAGAAATAACGGGCGACAACCAAAAGATCAGCCTACCAATGTGATGTGATATATTCTCTATGTTGGGAAAATATACTTTAAAACTAAACGTCTCAATTGGGTGTTATTTGACAGCTCTTCTCATCTGTTTGATGTGCAATGAAACCCAGTTTTTAGTGTCACTGTAAGAATTGCCTCGATTAAAATGAAACATCAAGTTAACTTCGCATGTTAGCTTTTGTCTCTGCATTCTTAAAAAGGCACTGGACACTATTGGTAATTACTCAAAATAATTGTTAGCATAAAAAACTTACTTGGTAACGAGCAATGGAGAGCTGTTGAACAGTGTTGATAGTATGTATAAAATTTTGAGAGAAACGGCTCCCTCTGAAGTAACGTTGTTTTTGAGAAAGAAGTCATTTCTCTTTAAAATATTTTAATTGAATTGTGCGACAAGGGTGTTTATTCTCTGGCAACTTCGACGACCAATGGAGCTCAAATTTTCACAGGTTTGTTATTTTATGAATATGTTGAGATACACCAAGTGAGAAGACAGGTCTTTGACAATTACCAAAGGTGTCCAGTGCCTTTAAAATAAGAAAAAATGTTACACACTTCATTGATCAGAGATTTATATGGAAATAATATCATGGTTTTATTTTATTTCCTTTCTTCTTCAAAAGGTCCCTGATAATACATAATTAAACATGGTTGTTACGATTACCAATACTTGTATATTTTCTTTGAATATTTAATCAAAATGGTTCAACAGGGCTTGCAGTAATATTGATTCAGTTTAAAAACTGGTTTGCATTTTGATGTTTTAGACTTTTCCTTAAGATATTACACTGTGATGTGTTGTTATCTATTAATTACCAGACCTACAGTGTATATAAAAATTAAGGTCATGAGATATACTGGTCCGATGCTAAAATTACTTGCCTTGGCATGCTTGGAGAAAATTTCGAGGCCCTGCTCAAAGGCGTTCGGAAAATATTACTAGATATTTACACCGTCATGGAAACCAATACTGTACATGATTCCTAAACTTCAACATGCACAAAGAATACTCAATAGAAAAATCAAAATTCTATATATCAAAATATCGGGACATTCTATATTTCAATTTACACATTACACTAAATTTAATGTTTGCAAGTATATTTACATATTTGAAGAGGTCCACCTTCTGTACACTAAACACCACAATACACAATTTACAAATTATACAAGTTCTTAAAGATGGGGTCATAGTTGGTTTTTGTCAACGTTATGTTGATTTTCAGGGCAAAATATCAAGAAAGATACCAGAAAAGTGATAGTCTCATCTGATTACAGTGTCCACTTGTTAAGAACACAGCAAAAAACTGTTGCGATGTTTTCATTAAAGAACGTTGAATCCATGTTTAGTGAGGTGACAGCGAGTACCAACCACATCGCTAGCTGTAGCATTCACAAACGGACACCAGGGAAAGTTGAATCACCAAAATTTGCCTAAAGCATTCAGCAATCTTTGGAGATTCTAGTTTTTGACAAATTTTTATTGATTTTTTAATCAACGGGGGTGCTTCAGACCAAATAATTTCGCAGGATGTTTTTCTGCCATTACAATTCTTTTAACAAAATAGGATGAAAATTAAACAATGTTTTATCAAGGTCATTAACAAACAATGATCCTACATTTTTAAAAGCCAAACACTACTTAATGAAAGTTGTTTTATATACTTTAAAAGGGTTTTGATACCTTTTGTAGATCAAGTTATTGGCCATGACATGAATCCCTACTGTCAATGATTGAGAATGTAATATAATTTCTGTAGAACTTTCAGCTTCATTATTATTTTGTCAAGTTTTTGAGAACAAAATCACAGAGAAATGTTTTCGGGAGAGTCGCGTAAATACGTTGTACTACATGCTTCAATGATTTTCGTCTCATTTTTGTGACATCGTTAATTACTCTTTTCTAAAAAAGTACTAATTCTCAAGTCTGCAGAAACCTTAAACACATACATGTACATATAATTGTGAGAAAGACAAGGAAAGATTTGCAATTTGTAAGCCCATTTTCACACCAATTGACTAATTCCCAGGGAATATAACCCTAGGGAATACCTGGGGAATTTAACCCCACCAGCACCCCTTGTTCATTTCACAACATTCACATTAATTTGATGAAATTGTCCAGGAAAGTTTAACTCTATGTATGATTAAACTCCTGGCTTGTCTGGTTCAACCTTACTCCCAAGATACAAGGGTAGCTATTTACTGGTAAACAAATTGCTTTTTCCCAGGAGTTTGCAAGGGTCAGCAATTCAAGTGTGAATAGGTCAAATAAACTTCCAGAGGAGTTTGTCTGTGTGAAATAGGCTTTACAAAACATCTGTAATACACGTGTTGCCCTTGTATGAAGCCACCATGACCATCTTTACACGAAAGTCATGTAAGTTAAATTTGTGAACATTTTCAATCCTACAACTGTTTTGCACACCCGCTAAAATGGACCTTTTTTCTTCTAAGCATCTTTTTGATTGTACATGTACAATGAATTTTATGACAACATCAAAAAGTGACAGTGGAGGACAAGAAACACAGAGAAAAACTATTGCCAAGTGTTTGGTGCCTAGTGGTGCTCCAACGACCCTCAAGGTTAAAGCAAAATTAAGGTGGTCTTTTGCTGAACAGCATCCTCATACTGTCAAAACGATGTTTGCCCTTCCTTCAGCTTTTACTATACGTGAGCAGGTCATCAATTTCTGCAGCCATTCTGTCCTCATCGCTACTACTCGGGTCTGAGTCACTCAGCCCAGCACTCGAGCTACTGTCCTCTGAGCCTGACTCATGGTCCGACTCACTCTCCTGGTTCAGCTGCTTCTTTGTCCATCCAAGAGGATTCTCGGCAGTCAGGCTCTCGTCACTGGAGGACGAGATTGCCTGAGTGATGCTCCCGAGGCTTTCCTGCTTACTCAAGTTCCCGCTGTCCGAGTCACTACTGCTGCTACTGCTGCTCTCTTCAAAGATCCCTTCCACTTCCTTATCCATGCTTTCCAATTCCTCCGATGAGAAGCTGAACACTGGATTGTACTCCGAGGACAGACTAACCTGGCGCTGTTTGCCACTGGTTCTTGACTTCGAGGACTGGATGGTGTCAGTCTTTGAATCTGGCGAGAGCTTACGCCGTTTTGCATACTCCTCCCCGTCGGAGATTGCTCGGGCTTTACCTGCCTGTTTTGATTTGTGCTTCTTTAGAAGTTTCTCCTGCGCCAGTTTGCGTATTGCTTCACTGTCGCTGGTACACGGCGTGCTGGCCCGGCTGCTGGATAGGGAAGCTGAGTCTGGCCGCGGGTGACCCGAGAACAGTTTAAACAAGCGTTCATCAACACGCTGCCAGCGCTCCCAGCAACACCAGAGCCACTCTGGTGTCACAATGTGGATGTTCTTGGCTCGCTGGGCGGCGTGTACCTTTGAGGTACCAGCCTTAGCAGCTATGACATGTGTGGTTGCATTGCTGGGACTTGTGGATCCCTTTGCCTTATATATTATATTCGGACTGATGTGAGCACCAAGCAGAGATGCAACTTTCCAGGCTTTGCTCTGTTCAGGATTGATATTCGTCGGGAAGACACCGCTAAAAACCAAATTCACACCGGTCAGAATCTTCTGTCTCAACGCCGGCAGGATAATTTTTAAATCGGGCTGCTCTTGCAGATGATCATATGCATCGTAAAATTCTTTGTGGATTTGCTTCAGGATGTCCGCAAGGTAGAGGAAATAATCGTCACTATCGCCACTTTCCTCTTCGGGCACCACCTTCTTCATTTGAGAATTCTGGTTACCGTTTTCCTTAGTTTTGTCTTCACTGGTTGTCTTGCTCCCCGCGTCACCATCTTTAACGTTTGTTTCTTTTTCCAACGGATTGTCTTTATCCTCAGATGACTTCAACTCCTTGTCGCTTACTGTAACGTCCATCTCAACGTCGGAAGCTTCCTTGGTCTGAGTGCAATCCGTTCCTTCCTCAACCTCCGACTCCTTCGCTGAATCCTCAACCTCCTTCTCCGAGGGTGGGTCTCCTTTGCCCGGTACCCCTTTGGAGTCCTTATCTGTCAGACCAGGAGGGGCATTGATGTCACCGGTACCCTCAAAATATTTGTAGGGTGGGACCATTATTAAATTTGGGGCATAGTTCCAAACGTCCTCTCGATCGTCGATGATGACCACCATGTTGTCTCCACAAGGGAAGATTGACCTGCGATCAAGAAGATAGAAAAGGGCAACCACTGTCAATAAAGTACAAATAATTCTGAGCAGACATTGAATGCATTTGAGTGCATTGTCGCAGAGCTATAATCACAAAGTGAAATCTGGACTATTCCATTTCAAGATGCAAAGGCCGAGTGATATGGAAAAGCAAGGTTTCACCTCGTGATTAAATTCTGTGACAAAATAGAGATAGAAATTTACCAGTCCATACTCTGAAAACTATTAAACCCCCTTCTAAACAAAAACAAGGCTATTTAATCACAATTTTTCTTATTTGTTTAGGAGCAAACAAAATTGGAAATCAGACTTGAGGCGAAAATGCCTGAAAAACATAAAAGACCGCAAGACTTTTCCTGTCATGAGTTTACTGGCCCGATGCTATAACCACTGGCCTCGAGCTTGTGATCCAGTGTAAATGTCCAGACCTGCCTAAGAATACCAAAGCAAACGTACCTCAAGTTCGCCGTCTTTGAATTGGGATCAAAACACTCGTCTCTGGAGAGGATTCTGTGAGAGAAGTACTTCTTCTCAGGGTCCAGGTAGGCAGCGATAGTGTGGGCATAAAGGCGGGCCCCCATGGTGAAGATGTGCAGCTCATACAAAGAGGAAGCCTTCTGCAAGAAGGCCTTGTAGCCCGGTCGCATCTTGGTGTGGTACCAGGGGTGGCGTGCCCCGGAGCCCCACAACTGGAAGTGACACACGCCCTATTAGATAAACAATGATAGAGATACCTGGATTAGTCTGATATCTACACAAGAAATGGTAGTAGAGGGGCGTCAAGGTTAAATCCAGTATTTTGATCAACTTGTTTAAACATTCTGTCTAGTATTATATTGCATATGCATTATGTAATGCTGTGTTAAGATTTGACAGAATTGAAATAAATGTGAACTAAATTGAAGAAAAAAAAATTGATAGAAATCTAATGAAAATTGGGAAAAAAGTTTCAAGTCTAGTTTCAAGTCTCAAACCTCATGCTAAAGTGGGGAAAAGTTTCAAGTCTCAATCCTCATGTTAAAATGGTGTAAAATGCCATTTTATTTTATACTCTTTCACGATGGTTTGTGTTTATGATCACATCATAACATTGAGTTGTGTTGGGATCTCATTAACACTGAGTGGTGTTTGAATCTAACACTGACTAGTATAAGGATCTAGCAGCCTTGTATGATTACTTACCGGTAGGTCCGGTGCAATATTGTCCATTGTGGTATGGATGATAGTTTGGTCGAGATCAACAACCAGCACCAGTTTACGACTCTTCAACAGCCGCCCTTCATCCAACTTGGCCAACTGGTAGGCAACCTGAAATACCAAAAAGTAATAACAATGAAAGAATATAATTTGCTTTTAACCCAAGTACACTGATGTGTATTAAGCAGTGTATAGGCCTTATTCATAACGTGGAGAAGTTAAAACAGTCAAATCACTCGGGTGGGATTCAAACCCAAAACTTTTGCATTGCTAGATGCAGAGAAAACATTTCACATAAATAAACATGTATATATCTGTATTTTTTAGAAAAGTATTTTCATAAACTTTGAAACAAAGATTCGCGGAGTCACTGACCTCTTTGCTCACTTGAAGCTCTGGGATGCTGTGCACCATGGCAACAGAAGCTGAGGATGTCTGTCGCCGTTGCCCTGGCAAACCCTGTGCCCTGTAAACATGATAATGAAAAGCAGATATTGTAAAAGTTATTTCAAACTAAATCATCAGATTATTGAAGAGTGTGTGTATTTATTTCCTGTTATGTTAACTGAGTCACTCCTTCAAACCAACTTCTGAAAATGTCATTAGATTAGTTCGTCCGGGTTTAGCGAAAATAACCAAATGTTAGTTTGTTTTCATCTGTGATTTGATGTATAAATGAACAGTGCTTACACAGTGGTCTGCAGGCCAAATGGGACTACTGGTCACAAAACTTGTTAAGCTAATAGATGTAACAGATCTTGCTGACTAGTCACTGAAAAAGTTTTGGGGCAAACCTGACCCAGGTTGAATGCCACCATTGCATGCAGTGCAATGAAACCTTGGGGGCCTATACACCAGGGCCAAGGGTAGTTATGAACATCACAACGGGGGTATTAAAACTGTGTACGAAACTGCGCTTCAATAAGTCCAGGCCTGCATATGGAGGCCATTACCCTCATCTTGGCATTGGTGCCCCCTTCAAAAGTTTTCCATATACTTAGACATTTTCCAATGAAAGTGCCCTTTGCAAAATGAAAAAGACCCTGCCCTCTAATAAAAGATAAAATTCAAGGCCTGTAACCCAACATGCAAATTTTTGGCAGTCACAGTATGGTCTGTGAACAGGATTACAGGCCTAGAATTTCATCTTTGAGAGGACCCCACTTTATAGACCTTTCTTTTGCAACGTCAAAGCCCGAGTTTTTGCCAACCCTGGTTGGAAAACTATGGAAAGCCATGAATGCAAATCAAAAACAGATCGCTACTGTTTGTAACAATGTTACAAAAACATTATTTTTGTATTTTTTAAACAATACGAGGTATTTTATTTCATTGAAAGTTTGCAGAAATTGTGAACTTGGTTAAAAGATCTGTTTATACGATTAAGTGTTTTAACAACATTTGGCCCTCAATGCCAACCAAGGCGGTTTGTTTATCAACAAAAGAAAGGTCTATAGTAACTAACTCACTCTCTGAGATCAGCTCCACACTCCGCACACATGTCCTTCATCACAGTAGGATGGGTGCAGCTAGCCAACTTGATGATTGTAGTCCTGTTAACAAGAATAATGTTTAATAAAAAGGGAGAGCCAAAAATCAGAAGTTGGATTATGAACTGAAAGCATTTTACAAATATGTACTTGATAATATTTCTCAAGAGGCTCCCTTAGTTTTATATGGAACTTTTCTTCCACTTTGGAAATTTCTTCCACTTTCAATTAGGTATATATGTTTTTATGAACAGAGACCAAACAATAATATTCCTTAGCTATAAATTATGTAATTTTTGTTGTTGTTCTTCTTAGTCCTCTATGGTTTACCAAAGTGACTTGGATCACAGAGAGAGAAAAGGTTTCTGTATCCTGAAATAAACGTTTTTATTTAGCATGTTCAGTATGAAATCAGTTTGTATTACTTAGGAGATATTCCCTTTGGTAAACAAAGAGCAAAAAAGTGGTGGCAGGATACAGAAATCTTTCCCTGAGAGGTGTGGGTGGAGCACTGGACGTACTATGACCTCTTCACTTATTTTTTACACTTGCCCTACCAATACCATCCACACATTTTTTTTTACAAACATCAGTTAATTTATAGTGTTTTTTTGGTAAAACATTAATTAATCTTATTTTATTGTTAGTTAAATACAATATTAAATAGTTATTATTTTTATAAAGTAAAATAACTAAAACAATTATAAAAAATTACTTTATTTAAATTAATAATTAATTATGTTTATTAATATTAATAAATAATTAATACTTTTTATTACAATAACACTTATTAAAATAACAGATAAGCAATAAAACAATTAATTTGTTGTTCATCCTTCATCTTTTCTTTATGCAGCCCTTACTTTTTTAAAGTATTTGTTTACAAACAAAATTCGTTTTGAAGAAAATAAATAGCGCCCCCTTGCTGACGGTTGGTAAAATGGGCGGGAGGTACCCACAGTCTTAGTTGCATCTATTTCGTGATAAAACCAATGCATATAAACTTAAGTTTCTTGCAGAATTACATAGTGCACGAAATCACTTTTATGTTGCATTTGACTCTTCAAATACTTGGAAACAAACTTGCACCTTGGAAACAATTTTTATATGTAAACAAAATAGGAAAAAAAAAAGGTTTTATTTCTTTACCCGGGTTGAACCACATCTCCTTCGCTGACCATCAACTCCTCGACAGTTCCGAAGTTATCGGACTTAAATTTCAGAATCTCATCTTTATGACTGTCAGCCTGCCCAATGCCATGAAGACTGTAGGTTGCGATGATAGTACCTTTAGCAACCGAAGCTTTCGGTTTCACCTTCAATTTTACAATTTTGCAAATATTTTCGCTTGGGAGGGAAATTTCCATCAAAGGGTCCGCCATCTTGATTTTAGGCCCGTGCATTAAAATTCAATAGGCTAACTAAACGGTCGTCAAACTTCATAATAATATTTTGTAATTAGGTCTAATATGAAATTCAATAAAGAAATGATGTAACCGTATTTATTTAAAAAATCAAACAATTGTGTACATTATTTAAATTAGTTTAATGCAATTAAGCGTTTTGTATTATGTGATTGAGGCTAAAAGATTCGCGCTGATTTCGAAAACTGAAGGTCGTATTGACGAGCGCCCTCTATTGTTTGTAAAATTCACGAAGACAGACCATCAATTTCAAGACGAATGATCGACGAGACTTTGTAATCCAGCTTTGGGAAAAGATGCATCGTTTGTCAGGTATATGAATATTCAAATATCTCTAAAAGCAAATGACAAATTCCAATGATGTCTTTATTACCAATTCAATTCAGTAACATTCCTTTATTTCAATATGAGTATTGAGTGTGCTTTATGACAAAGATAAAAAAGTTTATCTGATAATCACTGGCTGGATTGACCTTTTTTATAAATCTGTTTTATTTTATTTTAGAATAAACAAAAAATTACAAATAAATTAAAATAAATTGGGAAAAGAAAAAGACGTATTTCTTTTTACTTTCGTTTCCCGGTGTCCTACTGTTTTTATATTAAATAACCGTCAAGACACCGTCAACAGGCCGCCAACACAAAAAGCAGTACTTTAACATTAACATTAACAATCAACACAAACAAATACATTTTCAATTGACAACATATTCGCAGAGAAGTAGGCCTACGTATGCTATTGCTATCTGCTATCTGCTATCTATGGGCTAACTTATTATGCTTTAGTACATGCAGTATGAGTAAATTGGGGTGCTGTATTCCTTTTTTTTCTCTCGAAATTTTGACATTATCTGTCTTACTAGCCACTAGCAGGACCGATAATTAATTTGTCAAAATTTCAAAAAAGAAATACAGCGCCCCCAGTCACTGTACTACCTACTTCAGTTTAGACGTTGAGAACTATCAATCAATGTAGGCCTATTATGACTCTTGTCTTGTCACTTGACATTCTGGAGGTTTGTTCCGCTGTCGTCTTCATTCTCTGTGGAAACAATAGTGGAACGAACATCAGTCAAAGTTCTACAGGAGTAATTGCGCTTAATAAAAATGGAGTTTCCAGTTTTTCTAACCAGTGCAGTGTTCAAACTTTTTGATTTGAAAACTGTCTACACACATAAACAAACATAATAGTTCACTCTTAGACCCAGCTACCTCCTTGGACCCAGTAACTGGGGCGCTCTACTCCTTTAAATTAACCAATTCTTACATCTGTCGGTCGTACTAGCATGACTAGTCTGCTACCTAGCTACGTCCGCAAATGTCAACGGAGTACAGCGCCCCAATTACTTGGTCTAGTTCACTCTTGTTTTGTCAAAAAATGAACTGAAGTTTATTTTTTTATCTTGTTATTTGTTCCTGTAGATGGCATCATCAACGCAAACCCCTCCATCCCAGGTTGTGCATTTTGATAGCAGCAATAATGCTTCCAATAGGCGGAGTCAAGGTTCAACTGGTAGGAGTAAATCCTGGCCAGCAAGACGGCACACGCCCTACACAAAGACCCCAAAATCCAGACGGCTTCATGGTATGGGCAGACTGCATTCAATTTCAAGTTATTCTAGTTTCTTTCTTCATCCGTCTATCATTTCCTTAATTTTTGACTGTGACATAATATTATAAGATATTTTGTTTCTGTCCAGAAAACTTGGTTGGGAATTGGTCATTTGAGTTTCCAAACTTTTGAATAGCAATGAATAAATATTAACATCATTTCTTAAATCGTTGTGTGTCTGCAAGAAGGGTTTAAGCTTGATTCCCTTTCTTCAAGGCACACAAAAAGTACCCTTTTTCCGTAACAAAATGCTAGGTGAGCACCAAATTGGCTCATGACAACAATTTTTTTACTGCCATTTTTATTGCTAGAACTATCCAGAAGAATTTAACCTTCCAATAATGACTGGAAAATGGCAGAAAACCGATTATCAAGCTCAGTTTTCTAGTAACATTTTCTGGCATTTCCTTCTTTTCAAGTAATACAATAATTCTTCCTTTTCATCAAAAGTAAAAATTAAAATGCCACTATCTATTTGAGCTTACACATTAGGTTTTGCTTTGTGGTACATGTACATCAATGGTTCACAACCAGCTTTCTCCTGAAACCTATTATTATTATTATTATTTTTTTTTAAGAAATGTTTTTTTTTTTTTTTAACGATCCTAATTTACAGGGAAGACCAGCAAGTTAGAGAGGACACCAGTCCTCCCAGTTGGCGAGGCACACTCTCTGAAGCATCTCTTGAATAAAACATGGCATGTGTATCAGGTGACTCCACTCAACAACTTCCAGCAAACTACAGCGGCTCTGAGGAAATACTCAAAGCATCTATCCGCCGCTCTTCAGGCAGTAAGTTTGAGGAAGGGACAGGGGTTAAGTTGAATTGTTTTGTTTTCACAGATTTTTGTTTGTCTCCATCGAGAAAGCTCCATTGAACTTCTGAAATTTAGATCCTTTTTAATGAGTGGGTGTGTTTACATTGAATTACTTTAGTCATTATACTTAATGGATCAGCAGTCAATTCGCCAGGGCAGTCAGCACCCTGCTGGTTTCGCATGATCCACTCAACTGTTTGAAAAGGAATTATTGCATGGAGATAACAGGTGTGAGTTGCCAGATGAAAAGGATGTTTTATTCTCACTTATTTCCTTTAATGGAGCTCCGATATTGTGTGCTGTTACATGTATGTTTATACAAATGTAACCATTTCATGAGGAGAAAATTTAAAAGCCAGTTTTTACTGGTTGTTATCTGCAATAATCAATCAAAATGCACTCAATATTTGTTTTAAACTACCCGCACATAGATCCTTGTCATTAAACAGTTATTAACATTTTTTAAATAAACACGCAAAATCATCCACCCCAAAAAACTGAAAACACATCTTTAAAACAATATGGACGACTCCTTGTAGACACACCTCTTGTCAAGACCACGTGCGGGGAATTATCATTTTGAGAATGACGATGTGAAATGTCCAATAGTTATTCATATTGGACTCCATTATTAGATTTTCTCATGGACAATGTCAAACATGGAGGTCAAAATAATGGATGACACGTGACGGCTTTTCCACTCAATGAAATAAAAAGTAATTATTCTCATTTTTTACCTTTTTAGGAATCTCAAAAGGGTATCGGAGTGGACCTGGAGAGTGAGGTTGGCGACCGGGCAATTTTCAATATTTACAAAGGACTTGTGACTTCTGATGGTAAAAATAGACAGTTATCACCTGATTTTTTTTTCACAAAAGCCAAATACATATTTTTCTGCCATGTATGCAAATTAATAGCAAGACATTTAGCTTTTCAAATTTTTTGATTCAAACGTAGTATATCTACACTGTTTTTTTTCATGTTTTATTTCCCCTGCAATTCTAGATAACACAAAGGCAGTAGAGTTGACCATCAAGGCCAAAGGTCAAGGGCGAGGGGTCAGCGCCAGGGTCATCTGCCATGCGATACTGTGCTCCGTTGGAGCTGAGCGTAGAGACCAAATCGCCGACAGGTTAACCGTGCTTCCTGTGCTGATGATTAAAGGGACTGCAACAGTCACAAGATATGTGGTCTCCTGGCTGCAGGTGTGTAGCTTCTTTTATACTTAATAATTGAACCCAAAAGTCGCATCCCTTTAAAAGGTGATCCCTCTTCTACCGCTTTTTAGCTAGTATCTTAAAAGTTGAATGGCTTCTGACTTTGTTTTGCCCAAAAACTTGAACAGATTTCTTCATTTTTGAAAATATTGCATTTATGCTTTGTATTAGTTTGTTTTTTGATGTGGTGCGTTCCCAATCCTGTCAGGTTGGCGCAGAAATTACAGTTCTTGAAGGGGTACAGCAATTTTGGAAAGGGGCACTTCTATGAGGCAAATTGAAATTTGTAATGGAAGTTTGCAAAGGGCACCACAGCAGTTGCTGTGGGTCCCAGGTTTTTTTTTTTGAGGCGTGAGTTACATATTTGCATAAATGCAGAAAAGATTCACAAGATTTGTAGTAGTTCTATACCTTGTCATCGTTATATACACCCATTCCTTTTCTTTTTGTTCCGACTTACAGACACATTTTGATTGCCACATCAAGAGAATGACCTTTAACCCCATGGCCCTTATGTGGATGGTGTCAATGTGGGCCGGTGTTTCCACAGGTCAGTACACACATTATATTGTTTGCATCCCTGTGGAGATGTCTTTTGCTCTTTCCTTTGTCCCTAGAGTTAAGAACCACCCATAGACTTTGTACACAAAATCCTTGTGGAGCAACCCAGTCTTTCCCGTATGGAGACTCTTTGTTTCCCCATATCTGGTTTGTTATCAGTCTCCATAAGGAAGTGAATATGAAATCAAACGCCTACATTTGTAAAAGGCACCCGTCTAAAAGTCTCTTTGTGAGTTTGAAACATTTGTTAAACTAGAAATGTTGCTCTGGTATCTACCATTTTTTACACCCATGGTGCATGAGCATTGTTTACCCCGGTCACCAGGCCACTGACTTCATTCCTTACACCATCTCAGCTCCCTGGGGAGTATACAGCTGGTGCTGCCAAAAGTAGTACACCAAGCTAAATCCATCACAAGAACCATCACTGCACTGAAGGGTACCCATTTACCCCTTGGTGAAGAGAAGCAATTATAGTAACGGTCTTGCTCAGGGACCAAGTATTATAACAAGGAATCGAACCAACACATCACTAACCTTTGCCACCATAACTAGAGTTTGTGAAACCTAAAAAGAATTGGTTTTGGTTGTTACAACCAAAATTAAGAACAATGTGTTTACATGCTGAAAATTGTGCATGGTTTTTTCAAAATTTTCCTCTGACTCGCACAACGGATTATGCCCAAGTTTAGACAGGTTTGTTAATTCATGTATATGGAAGATCTCTCAAAACATGAACACTGTCTGTGACCTATTTGTCAGCTAACCTGTATGATACCTTTAAATATTCTTGCATTTTTAGCTTGGTTTCCACACACCAAGACATCCCTGCTTTGAAGTTACTTTTGTATGAGCATTCTGTTTTGGGCCGAAGACCTTAACTGACGTCTTTGCGTGTCTTCACCCAACAGATTCACCGTTTACAGATCTCAATAAAACTAAAGAGCTACTATATGATCAGACTTGCCGTTTCATGCCCGTACTTATTCCAAGGGTCACAATATGATGAAATATTTTTTTCTCTATCTGCACTAGGAGTCAAGAGTAAACCCGTTGAACTGCTGTACACCTTCCCGTCAGAACTTGAGGGACTGAGTCGAGTGTCGTTTACGATAGAAGCTGCCAATGCCAAGAATGTTTGGGACAGGTAGAGTAATTATCCTTTCTGTTATGCTATGCGTTTTTTTTGCCGCTGTAACCAGCAACTGTTTTTGTCTTTGGCTGGTGATTAACCAATGGCCAATTCAACTGAAACTATGATTGGTCACACCCACGAAAAACGAAGCCGTGCAGATGGATCTAGAGCATTTGGGGTCTAGCCCCCTCTTAAATGTATCCTGGGTCAGTTTTTACACTCGTTAACTTCAGCCTAGACTGGTCCTCTCGTCTTTATCCGCAAGGACAAAGACAGGTAGTTGCTTTTCAGAACCAGTGATTTCATTGGATACAATGATTTTGTTGGATAATCGTGCAGTTAGTTAAGATTGCCCTGTCTGTGTTTTGATTGGTTCGATGATTGATTGTGATGTGATGCAGCTGACAAACATCACCTCGGACCAATCAAAACACACATCAGGGGCCAATTTCAAAGAGCTGCTTAAGCAAAACATTTGCTTAAGCACGAAATTAGCTCGCTTATTTTACACACATGTTACTGTTAAATTTCATACCATATACATTGCTAGTGACTGGTATTTAGCTGTTGTTTACTTAGCATACATGTATCAATTGAGTGGAGTCTTTGCTGGTAATCTGATTTTTCTAAGCAAGGTTTTTTTTTGCTTTTTCAAGCAAAATATGTAGCTTAAGCAGCTCTATGAAACTGGCCCCAGATTGGCCCCTTTAGGAAGCTTACTTTTGGTCCTCTGCTAAACGCAGTGTGCACTGTGTACTATGTACCTTACATTCACCTGTAATGTTGTTATTACACAGGCTTTGACTGCATATCTTGATGTGAAATGAATGTACACGAAAGGTGATTATGGGCAAGGATTGATGTTCAGCTTTTATGTAGCCATCGGGCTTAAGATTGGCACAATAACAACGCTGTTCCCTTGCGACTTAAAACATTCCCTGTTTAACTTTGACTCTCTGCAGTATTCATGATGGGGAGTCGGCAGACATCACATCTGACGAGGTTTCAGCCTTCATGAAGGCACTGGAGGTTCACTTCTTCCAGCATTTCAAGGTTCACCTGTCTGTGAGTATACAGAGTTTCTGCAGCTCCTTAAAGGCAGTGGACACTATTGGTAATTGTCAAAGACTAGCCTTCACAGTTGGTGTATCTCAACATAATGCATAAAATAACAAACCTGTGAAAATTTGAGCTCAATCGGTCGAGATAATAATGAAAGAAAAAATACCCCTGCAACACGAAGTTGTGTGCTTTCAGATAGTTGATTTCGCCACCTCAAGTTCTAAACTTGAGGTCTTGAAATCAAATTCATCGAAAGTTACTTCTTTCTCGAAAACTATGGCACTTCAGAGGGAGCCATTTCTCACAATGTTTTGTACCATCAACCTCTCCCCATTACTCGTCATCAAGAAAGGTTTTATGCTAATAATTATTTTGAGTAATTACCAACAGTGTCCACAGCCTTTAAAAAGTCTTAATTTGAACTATCCAAATTTAAGGCCTTAAAAAGCATTAAAAAGTGTTAACTTCAGTTGTTTTAGGTCTTTTATAAAGAGGATGAAGCATGTATCAGCTCTCAAAAAGAGACGAAATAACACTGCATGTAAAAAAGTCACCAAATGTGAGCAGTTCCCTGTGTTCAATTATTTGTGGTCTTAAATTTTGTTAAGGGTAGCACGAAATATAAGACTTAAAATGGCAAGCTATTAAGTACAGCCTTCCACTTCCAGAAAAGTGGACAGACCCAAACACTTTTTACTAAGATGTTTACAGATTATGGACAACAATGATTTGAAAAGTCATGAACCAACAGTGTGATTTATGCTGAAAGGCAACATTGTCACAAATACTGAACACCTGACGTAGGTGCAATTTTAAGAAACTGTGTCAAACCAAGACTAGACAAGTCACTGAAGTGCAGATCTGACTACTTTTCGCAGAGAGTCATAAACCAATGGAACAAACTCCCAAAGTATGTGATTGGAGCAAAATCAACGAATGTCTTCAAACACGAGCTAGATAGACATTGGAAAGATATGGGGTATTTAAAGGCATAGCCTACCATTTCCCATCAAATTGTAAGTGTAAGTGTAAGTGTACTTGTTCATTTGGTTGTGTGTCTTGCTCTGCTTCACAGGGACTGACGTTATCAAGAATTGGGACACCCCTCGTCTACATTGGCTCTGAAGGCAGACTGAAAGTAAGATCATCATTATTATTTATACTTATATTTTTAGAATTTTACTTATATTTTTAAAATTCTGTGTTTTTTTATGATGCAAACTGGAAGGCAATTTTCATGTATTTAAGGTGATGTGAATAATAATTGAATTTAAATTGAATTGAATTATTTCTTTCTGGTAATTGAACCAAGGGACCCTCTAAAAAGCGACTAGCACTGTGACCAGGGGCCAACTTCATAGAGCTGCTAAGCACAAAAATTTGCTTGCCATGAAATTGTTACCTTGATAAAAACAGGATTACCAAACAAATTTTCACGTGATTTTCAGGACAAGCAAACAACAGCTGAATACCAGTAACAAGCAATATGCGACAAATGGAAATTTGGTTGGTAATCCTGTTTTTATCAAGGAAGAAATGTCATGCTAAGCAAATTTTTGTGCTTAGCAGCTGTTTGAAATTGGGCCTTGAAGGCTTGTTGCTACCTGTGTAGACCTTGTATACTAGCCCTCTGCTATTTCAGTGTCAAATATGTGATTTAAGACTACCTTCCACCTACTTTTTCCCGCTTGAATTTTCAATTAGAATTTATGAAAGAATTAGCAATTTAATTAAAGTGCATACGCACGGTTTTGTTTATTTTTGTGCAGAATTAGCTTTTTTTATAGAAAATATCCTTTATGCTGAAGGAAAAAAAACAGGAATAAAATACAGGCCTGGGACGGAAAACCCCCAAATAGTGAAAACCAACGTAATCAGTTATACCCAAATCATACAAGACGTCCAGTGCTTTGGTTTGGGTGTGTATTCTTTATCCATAATAATAATAATAATAGGTATTTAAACAGCACTCTCACACAGAGTACCACAGTGCTTTACCAGAAACAGTAAAGTAAGCAAATAAATAAAGGCACTAATAATGGTAAAGCCCATTGAACAGGAAAGTTTTTTTTTTTTTTAGTGTTATTAAATATTATTATTATTACATTGCAGATACTCGCAGAGAGTTCTGTGCATGGAGTATTGCAGCACATAACGGAGCTTGCAATGGACAACTTTTGAAGTCATGTTTAAGCCAAGAGCATGCTGAACATGAAAACAAATGTGACGGTCAACGCAGCAAGATGGAGAAATAAAGGAAAACTGAGTTTTGGAAAGAGAGTTTTATGAGACAGCCATCGATTTCAACAATTTCTTCCTAACTTAGGATTAATCTTAGGACTTAGGACGAGATAAGTTCCATATCCAAAGCCGTATCAGGCATTGAACTCATCCCGACGAGTTAAGGCCGAGTCACACTACAGCGATAATGAGAACGTTAACTATAACAACAAAAAGAGAATGCAGTCTATTGGTTGAAATGCTCCACGCAGAATACGCCCATGCTCCTGCATGTCCTGCATTTGTATCGTTTTTGTTCTCGTTATCGGGGCCTGTGTGACCGGGTCTTACTCATCCTAACTTGAGATAGGAATAATCTTAGCGTTTCGTGAAATCGGCTGCAGGTCACTCTGTCCATCTTGTACACAGAGCTTGAACTTCAATCTTGAAAGGGTGTGATAATGTAACCCGGAGGCTGCTGTCAGAGCATTCAGCATCAACCACTGTGGTTATAAATAAAGGAAGAAAAGGGTAGTGACGAGTTCTTTAACGGCCGTTTAAAACCGGCAGGGTCGTTGCCGTGTGATAAAGACCCGAGCCCAAGGCAAGGGCCTTGATCGCATGGCAGCGACCCTGCAAGGTTTTAAACGGACGAGTCACTACTCTTTTATTCCCATTCATAAATGCCCTTTTGTTAAAAAAAACTTTTAAAAAAATACAATTATAGACGCTTTGACAATTGAAAGTTTGGCGTTTGAATTTATTTTTTTCAAAAAACTTTGTGAAGAATCTGTTTGATGTGCGTGGGTTGTGTGTACAGAAACTGTCTGGGGTATTTATGAATAACAGTTGGCAGTCATGTCTTGTGAATGGTACGGTTTGCTCAATGAAAAAGGGATATTAGTTTGTAAATTTGTAAAACTGTACAAAGAGGGACCAAATTGGTTGCAACGCCCCGTTGGTATGTTCTCAGCACATGCTGTCAACCTTTTTCCACAGGTTAATGGGTTTGTTATGTGTTTATTTAATTGTTTGTATTTAAGTGTGTTGTTTAGTCCAGGTATTGCCTGGGTTTATTTAAGTTTAATTGTTTATTTACTTAAGTTTTATAATTTGGTTGCATCTACCATTGACAATTGACATGACCAGTGCTACACAAAGATATTGGCAGAGTTTTGTGTTGCCCCCCCCCCCCCCATCTAAATAAATCACAGACTCCAGTGTTGATTAACACCCCCTGTAGGATGTGTGGTATGGTCCAGCTTAGGATATCAAGGCTATGAGCTGACCAGAGTGTACGAGGTGGTCAAGAAAATGGACATATCAAAAATATGTCGGCCTGTGCTACTCGAGCGGGTGAACAAAATTAACAGCAATGCTTTTAAAACTTAATTATGATTCACCCCAATTGCATGATTTTGAAAAACTAGCTTTACAACTGCCATTGACGGCTAGAGTAAAAATGACAACAGTTTTGAGACATCTACATATATCTATATCTATTGAAAAATTAGCTAACCACAAAACTTAATTCGACCTGGGTTCCCCTCCTTATAATTAGTTATGTTCTTTCATGTCTCTTTATTATAATAACGAGGTGGCAGTCTTAAAAAATAATTCTACATTTTTCTGGTTTGTTTAAAGGCAGTGGACACTATTGGTAATTGTCAAAGACTAGCCTTCACAGTTGGTGTATCTCAACATATGCATAAAATAACAAACCTGTGAAAATTTGAGCTCAATCGGTCATCAAAGTTGCGAGATAATAATGAAAGAAGAAAACACCCTTGTCACACGGAGTTGTGTGCGTTTAGATGGTTGATTTCGAGACCTCAGGTTCTAAACTTGAGGTCTCGAAATCAAAGTCGTGGAAAATTACTTCTTTCTCGAAAACTATGGCACTTCAGAGGGAGCCGTCTCTCACAATGTCTTATACCATCAACCTCTCCCCATTACTCGTCACCAAGTAAGGTTTTATGCTAATAACTATTTTGAGTAATTACCAATAGTGTCCACAGCCTTTAATTCTTGTTTTACTAAGAATAGAATTAGTGACATTAACTTTACTCAACATTCTGTCAATACTTGTTCTTCTTTTTCAAAACAAAGTTATGTTTTCTGCTGGCGTGAAATGTTTTACCTCAATTATTGTACATGTAACACTGATGTAAACTGAGCATGTTTTACTTAGGATCAGGCATACCACCAATCACCATAATCAGAGTCCAACAGTTTGGATGTTGAGCTACCATGGTGTTAGATTTTGTTAGGGTAAGGAAGGATCCATGCCTGCATGGAGTTAAGCACAAAGGAGTTGGGATAAAAATTAATCACACTAGAGGGCAGAACTTTCAGTACTTAATAGCAAAACTATTATTTTGTATTTTATTCTCAAACGCTTGACAGTTTTGAAGTTGCATTTGTTAAGAACTTTGGACTCGTGTACTAATTTAATAACTAGTTAATAATGTAAGTCGTGGCTATAAGACAGGTTGTTGTAAAATAAATATTGTAAATAACAGAACACCTGTGAAGTCATACAGTATGTCTTTTTATGGTCATTAATTTTACAATCCCTTTAAATCAGGCTGCATTGTATGCTGATTAGGGTCAGGGGTTTCTATCGTAGTTGTCATCTCGGTGACTTTGTGGGACATCTGCTCTTGGCAAAGTTGGGTTTGAATACCACGCGAGTAATATGCCTGTGATTTTATTCACAGAACTTGGGGAAAGTACCGAGTATACAGTGCTTACACACATTGGTGTAAGGGTTTAACCGAAACAATAATTCTTTATCATCGTACAAATTTTACATCAACCATTGAATCATTGCAGTACCCGCTGCTAAAATATAGGATTTGAACTGCTAGCATGTCTAGCTACCGGGCTATCTCGGTGGTCTAGTTGGCAATAGACTGTGCAAGTCTCCGCGCGCACCGGAGCGAGAAAACACGACAACCGAAGAATTTTATTTTTGTATGACTCAAATCTTTGCTTTAATTTATTCTTAATGCCGAATCTGAACCACAAAAATACCCTATAGAGCTTGTTTAAATTAGTTTTAGCAGCTTTAAACACATACACAATTATCGGTTAAAGTCTATGTATCGACAAAAGTAAAGCTCTGGGACAAGGATGTTTGTTTGGTCTTAAATTTTTGAAACCCCTTTTGTAAATCTTCGCCCGATTGTGAAACTACTGAAAGCTGGTTTATACGCGGACGCACGATGGTCGCAAGGGCGTTAGATAAACGCGTGACGCAGTTTAAAGAGGATGCCGACGACTAAACGACCAATGGAAAGGTTTTTCACCCCGCACGACCAAAACAAGCGTCTGCGTAAGTTTCGTGATCGGAGATGGGCACAAATTCTTAATTTTTACCAAGTAACCTGACCCGAGGTCAAGTTTAAATATCGGATTTTCTTTGTTATTATGTTGACTTTATTTTTATTTTTATATATGATGTTAATTCGTATTACATTTTTAACAACATATGTCATTTTTATGGTCATAAACTACATTAAACTAAAGTAATGACGAAACAAAATCTCCCCAACGTAAAACTCCATAAGGTTGGGACCACAATGGTCCAGGAAGTTCAAATCTGCGCGAGACTTGCACAGTCTATACATCTGCCCTAGATTAGCAAAGGTCGTGGGTTTGAATCTTTCCTGAGTAATTTTCCCGTTAATTTTTTTCCACAGAACTTGGGGGGAAAGTACTGGGTACAATGTATACAGTGCTTACACACATCAAGGTAAGGGTAAAACCAAATGATAGACTCCGCTTGATTTGATTTTAGTAAATTACTACAAATACTCAGCCCAGAGGAGTAGTTTATTTTTGGGATATCTTTATGTCCCATGAAAGGTTGGCTCGGAGTCAATCTCCTTCGTCCATTGCTGCTCTCTTCCTCTTTCTGTGGCTCGTCACCATGTCCGATGCCGACATCTTCGTCATCTTTCTTGTTTCCCACTTCTGGAAATCCAACAGGCTCTGTTGACTGGCTCTGAAGAGGGATCGTTCCATCTCATCCAGCTTGTCTGTCAGCTTGGATGTTTCCTGGTCAGTGCATTCTGAGAATTGTCCATGATGCGACGGAAGCGGTCGATGAATGTCTGAGGATGAAAATAGATTTACAATCATCAAAAATACAATGTAATAAATGAGAAAAGCATATTGCAATAAGACAAAATATTGTCTTTGAATGTCTCAGTAGTCCAGTACGTCATGCATTATTTGTCTTGGACTATGTCGCTGCTTGAAATTTACTCCTACCCCGCCCACCTTTTATTTATATATTATATATATCAAATAATAAACCACAAGGGAAACTGACTGGGTACATTTTAATTTATAAATGATTTTGGGTTGAACAAAGAAAAATTGACTAGAGCGGGATTTGAACCAACAACCTCCGTTTAACGTGCCGGCGCTCTACCAACTGAGCTATCTAGCCCTATGTTGGCAGTCTCCCTATTTCGTCAATATCTTTGTTCGGGGGGGTGCCTGTCAGAAGCCATTCAACCGCAAACTGCCGTGTAGCCAGGGATCACACCGAGGTAACGATACAACCAGTATATATATTTTTTTTATTTATTTATTATTATTATTATTTTTCTTGGCGGGGGGGGGGGGGGGGGGGGGGGCGAGGTTTCCGAACTTGGGCTGGATGGAGTTACCCCCTACATACTCCTACTACTCCTAAAGTACTAGAGAGAACCATGATATGGAGTTCCTTCCGCTAGGACGATAGTGGAACGAACCTCAACTCAGGGCCCAGGTCAAGGATTAATTTGTGCTAAACCACGTCCCCCACCCCTCTGTTTACACTACTGTCACTGATGATGCTGTACTATCTATACTAGTACTAGTAGGAATCCCCACTAGTACGTAGTAACTCTAGTAGTAGTACGTAATAGTACTAACTACCGTACTACTACGTAGTATGTATGACTCTCAACATGCTCAATCTCTTTTTAGTTTTAGTTAGCTACTTAAAGTAGTACTAGTAGTACTATTTTTAGAAGTGGGTAGTACATAAGTAGTATATATAAGTCGTACAAAGTCGAAAGTACATCATCATCATGGCTGATCATTTTAATTTTTCATCCATTTCCTTCCAACATTCAACAGTTTTAAATTAAAACTTCAAAAGTTCCAGCTTACCTGGAGTAATGACTTGGCAACATCATCCGATTCATTCACTCAAAACACAGCAGTTTGGTTCCAAACGAGTAGAAGTAAGGCCCCAATTTGTGAAGATCGACAACATTGGCATCTGCAGTGAAGATTTCTCTGTATCCAGCCCGGTAAAACTTGGGCATTTCTACGCTTACGATCTTTCTCTTTCGACTGCACAGACCCGTCGCCAGCCAAAACGGCAACTCCATTTTTGTTCCAGGCAGGATATGTTCATTGTCAGAACTCGAGTTTAAAAACCCCAAACGAAACATGGGCAGTTCTGTTTTGACTGGTACTTTCTCTTGGGACGACAGAATGTCCTCAAGATTGAAATAGTTATCAGTATTACTGAAGAAACGGGTGTATATCTCGGATGCATACGCCATTTCTATACACAAAATTGTGTTTTGCTTTTGAAACCGATTGATATGGCGGGAAAGTCAAGTAACTTTTACGTGTTGTGCATTAAGTTACGGGGGATTGTTGAAAAATTTGATGGGGAACAGACTAGTTGGAGTTTGGCGACGGGAAGAGGGCGCTATACTATGTGGGTGGAGAATCGGGACGTGAGTGGTTGGGGGGCGGGGGGGGGTCACTGATCGCGGGGAATTTCTTTTATTGCCATCAATTTGTTTTCTAAACCGACTTTTTTTTTACCTGAACAAAACCTGAATAAAACAAGAGTAATACCTGAATAATGCTACTAACTTTCCGTACTCGGCCTAGTGAATAATATTCAGATCTAAATTATTTCCTTGCCAATCTTTCATGAAATGGAATTTGAGTGGAAATTCCACTCAAAGATTTTACCCTTTTAAACATTTCAAGTTATCAACACTGAAAAAGTTTTTTTTATCAAAAGAATAACGTCTGCTTGTCTTTTGTTGGCTTATTTATTTGTTTGAATATTTTTGAAGTTGGGTTTCATAAAACAATATATTTCTTGTGAAATACCACCCTTTATACGATTTTAATTCATCAAGGATAATCAGGGATAGAAACAAAACTTATTATTCACATGGCCTCTATGTAATAGTCTTGGCATTTCCCCGCACTTTCACAGGCAGTTTAAAGGAACACGTTGCCTTGGATCGTCGAGTTGGTCTTTGAAAAGCGTTCTGTAACCGTTTGTTATAAAATCGGTATGGTTAGAAAGATGTTGTAAAAGTAGAATACAATGACCTACACAAATATGCCTCGAAATTGCGTGGTTTTCGTTTTACCTCGTCGAAAAACACGGTCGGCCATTTATGGAGTCAAAAATTTGACTTCCATAAATGGCCGACCGTGTTAGTTCGCGACGTAAAATGAAACCGGTGCAATTTTGAGTGATACTTGTGTGGATCATTGTATTCTACTTTTAAAACATCTTTCTAACCATATACATTTCATAACAAACGGTTTCAAACGCTTTTCGTAGACCAACTCGTCCGATCCAAGGCAACGTGTTCCTTTAAACTCTTGCGCTGTACACGCTGTATCACATCAATGTTTTGGACCGCCGTGTCAGTTGTCTAGCGGTTTTTGAGCTCCCTTTCATGAAGGCAAGTTGTCGTCGTGCTGGAAGCTTCAACTTCGAGGGATGGGTTTTGATGCCTTGTTTTTGGTGTACTTTTTGTTCTACATGCTGCCTGTGATCTGACGGGTAAGTAGCCTATACTTTACACTTTGGTGATTCTGTGGGGTCATTCAGTGGACTACGGTGTGGATTTAAAACTTCCTTGTATTGGGATTGCATAATTGTATCCCGGGGCATATCTTAGCCCTTAGCCACATTACCGAATATCGGACGACGATTCACTGTGAAAATGTTAACTGTATTTATTTTGACGGTACAGAAACTCGTCTGTAAATTTGAACACGGGGAAAATTATTATGAGCACCAAAAAGTTAGTATTTTTTACGGGAAAGTTTTATTGACAGTTTTTCTGCCATCAAATTCTGTAAGATATTAAAGACACATGGACACCCTTTTTAATTGTCAAGACCAGCATAATACATTACAGTAACAAATCTGTGAAAATATTGGCTAAAATTGGTCCGAAGCCTTGTATAAGAAAAACACCCTTGTCGCACAAAATAATTTGTGTGTTTTCCCAACGCGTGCTTACCAAACGTGTCCAAACGACAGTGACTTTTTGTAGGAGGGCCACACCTTCCCGTTATGTGTTGAGACACTATGGGTGCATTAAGGCATCGAGAACGAGCATTGGACGCTCGCTTTAGGGCCCTACAAAACATCTTACCCACAGATACTCTCGGGTGCAATTACCTCAGGGGGGCTGGGTTTTGTTTCCCTTCTTTTGAAAAATGTGAGGTTTTTTATGAGAAGAACGCGGACTTTACGGCGCGGCTCCCGGCCACATTAGTTTTGTCTGCACATAAGAAATGCCATCCGCAAAAAGGGTACCCTACATTTTTCTGAAAGGCACTACGACAGTTGCAATTTCTTTGCCATTTATTGCAACTTCTTTGCCATTTGTGGGACCAGGGAGAAAATGCCATCTGGTAAAATCTATGACATTTCAAAGGCTCTTTAGATCTGGGTTTGTTTCTTTGAGAAAAAGGGAGTGTGCCCGCCCGTAAACGCACCTACCACAACCCCTCCTAACCCTAACCCTAACCCCAGCCCCCCCCCCCCCCGCCTTTGATCATCAGTGTACAGCAATCACTAATACTGTAAGTAATCAACACCCAGTGTCTAATTATAATTATTGTAGGACTACAATAGTTATTTTCTGCACTGTTTTGTTCGCAAACAAAATGGAAACTTTCTAAAGGTCTCAATGCTGTTGGAAAGTCAGCTTCGCAAAGTACAACGCATGTATCACAGAGAGTTGCAGCTTTAGCCGTTGATGGCAACCTGGGCACTTTTTCACATACCGGTAAGCGTTATTATAATAGTTTTATGAGAAGAAACTATAGATAAATAGTAAACTTGCGGGTACAACCATGTGAAAATCTCTTAGGGTGAGTGTTGGCTCTGAAAAAAGAGCCGGTTGGGTCTCGACGTTTCTAACAGTATACTCTCGACGTTTCTAACAGTATACTCTGCTCGTCTTCAGGAGAAGACTCACAAATTTACACATGGTTGTACCCGCAAGTTTACTATTTATTTATTTATAGTTTCTTCTTATCTCTCCACGCCATGCAAAGCTTCAAACAATAAATACTTTTATGCTTGAACGAAAATGTCAAGTCGTGAGCTTTGTTGAATTTCACTTAAAATGTTTTCAATTAAATAAGGAAATCGAGTCATGATTATAAATTGATTTCAATTGTGTAAAAAAACAATCATTTCGAAGGGCCTTATCCAGCGCTTTTCTGGGAGATTTGCGAAAAGCCCCGTTACGTAAGCACTCCCAAAATGTCATAGTTGGGAGCTCCAATTTGTAAAGCCGCTTTGTTACAGCGTGGAGGTATAACAAAGCAAACTCCCATGATATTACGTCATCGGCATTTTCCTTTGACGCGCGCCGTCAACGGTAAGTGTTTTTAGTTTTTCAAAACCTTTATGTTGGGGTCTGATTTTTTAATCGATAGTAACGAAAAATTCAGAAGTGTACACATATCAAAGTTACATTAAAATGGTGAACAAGTGCATTATAAACAAGTTAACATACCATTTCCGTTGAAAACATTCCGCTCAGGTAGGTGTTTAAATGAATAATGGGTCAAGTTGGGGTTGTTTACACAACTTGATTGCGATTTCTTATGTTATCTCGACTGCGGCTACCAAATCTCTTCATAAAAAAAAAATCAGAGAACAAGTTGTAAAAGGTGCTACTCGACCCCCGCGCGCGGTCTTTCCTTCCCGGTCACCTTTATATCGGGTCGCCGCTCTAAACAAAGCTGTCCAAACAAGCATTGGCAGATTTCAAAAGGGTGAGCGGCATTTTTTTTACAGTAAAAGTTGGTTATAATTTTTACCTTTAGTTTACCTAAGATTCCGAAAATGATGGATACCAAGGCTAAATAATTTTGAGTCTTTGTCCCTGAAAAATCACATTTAAAACGGCACAGAAAAATGAGCAGACGACAGTACTTTACATGCAATAATAGTCAGGTTCTGCTGTAGTTACATATAGCTGTCGGCAGACTAATAAAAAGAATGGAATTACCAAAACAATTAAAGAAAGGGAAAACCAGCAACTGAGAAAGACAACGGTTGAAACAGTAACAATTAATTAAGTAATTTATTCACAAAATCAAAGCTTACAAAGGGTGTTGACAAATAGAAGTTAGATAAAGCATAAATCAAGGCACAATTCGTAAAATGACCTGAATCAGTACAATAAAGTAAGATACGGCTTAGCACACGATGGATACAGGTTTAAAGGTACAAAATGTGACCATGTAACAATAGTATCAAAGTGTGTTGAATAGATCTGCAATCAAATTGCACACTGACACAGAGGGCCGATAAGTGATCTCAATATATTTTTGAAAGTATTGAGTTTGTGGTGGTTTCCATGAAACTCATTAATTGTTAGCATAATTTTGGCTTATTCTCTGTTATATTAAAGGAACACGTTGCCTTGGATCGGTCGAGTTGGTCTTTGAAAAGCGTTTGTAACCGTTTGTTATAAATGCATAATGGTTAGAAAGGTGTTTTAAAAGTAGAATACAATGATCCACACACATTTGCCTCGAAGTTGCGTGGTTTTCCTTTTACTTTGCGAACTAACACGGTCGGCCATTAATTTTATGAGAGTCAAAAATGTGACTCCCATAATGGCCGACCGTGTTTGTCGACGAGGTAAAAGGAAAACCACGCAATTTCGAGGGATACTTGTGTGGATCCTTATATTCTACTTTTAAAATATCTTTCTAATCATATGCATTTTATAACAAATGAATACAAACACTTTTAAAAGCACATTCTGTTATAATAATAATGTACGCACGTACCAGGTGGACCTTAAATACACTGGACACTATTGGTATTTGTCAAAGACCAGTTTTCTCACTTGGTGTGTCTCAACATATAAATAAAATAACAACCCTGTGAAATTTGAGCTCAATGGTCGAAGAAGGTGCGAGATAATAATGAAAATGAGAAGAAAAAAAAACACCCTGGTTATACACGAAGTTGTGTGTTTTCAGATGGTTGATTTCGTGACCTCAAATTCTAAATCTGAGGTCTCGAAATTAAATTCGTGGAAAAATGTCTTTCTCGAAAACTACGTTACAATGTTTTATACTATCAACCTCTCCCCATTAGGCCTACTCGTTACCAAGTACGGTTTTATGCTAATAATTATTTTGAGTAATTACCAATAGTGTCCACTGCCTTTAATGATACATTATGTTGATTTGTATTGTGAATCAATTTTTCATTTGTCCACCATGTTGGTGAACAGGTTTGTTTTCGTGTTCAAATTCATGAAACTATCTTTAGTCTGAAACTTGGATTTCAAGATGTTTTAAGCAACACATTTTCGCTTTTATAGCCCCTATAGGGCCTACAAATCAGTCAAAAGAGTTTTCGAATTAATATAACTTTTCTTATCCATTTAGCCACTGGACCGCCCAGCCACCTAAAGCGATACACTGTATTATGCGGTAGGAGGAAACCTCGCTATAGCTTTTGTTTGTAGAAAATAAGAAACATCAAAATAAAACTAGGTAGTCAATAGTATGCCTACGCATTGGTGAATCCATCTAGTTGTTTATTGATCATTATTAATTTGTCTCTTCACAGTTGACTTGACGAAGCTAATGATGATGAAATAGTTTTATTAGCACTTGCCCAACAAAACACTTATTAGTAAACACAAAGGAAACTGTATTATTAATCATTCATGATGATATTGTCGAAAACTAACGCCTTCGCATTTGATCAGTATGAGCATTGAGCCAGATAAAAGCCTTGAAAATGCTATTGTGTCCATTTTATCCTTACAAAAAAATATTCGCCATAAAAATTACCATAGCCGTTTAACGAGAGCATTTATTGTTCCCATGAGAACTTGTACTTTTATACAAATATTACCGAATGGGTAAACAATTGTGCATAAATATTAAGCCATGGCTATCTTTTAAAATTTGAACTACGATTCCAGTAATTTACTGCAAGAATCTTGAAAAATTGGTTTTCAGCAAACTCGGGCGGTGCAGGGACTAGAGGGTTAAAAGGGAATAACAAATAATTCTCGTGAACGGCTAGGCCTATATACGTACCTGTATTTTTTATGGCATTTTTTTGTTATGAATACATTTTTATAAATAGCTTTTCAAAGCTTTTATCCGGCTCAATGCTCGTCCTGATTAATTGCTAAGGCATTTTTTTGACAATATCATCACGATGAAAGACATTATTTCAGTTGTGTTTACACTAATGGGCATTTGAGGGGGGGGGGGGGGGGGGGCAAGAAATAGGCCCGCTTTTTCATCATCATTAGCGTCGAAATTTTACAATGCAACTGTACAAGGGATATTGGTTTGTCTATAACGACTAAAATTTGATTCAACAGGCCCCATGACTTTTGCCATTGACTTGACTAATGACTATGAAATGGTATTTTGATGTTAATTTGTTTTCCCCACAAACACAAGCTAGCAAGGCGGCTCGGCGGTTCATGTGGCTATAACCCTCTAGTCCCTGCACCGCCCGAGTTTGCTGAAATAATTTTGTTTTTCTTTTCAAGATTCTTGCAGTAACTTTACTGAAATCGTAGTTCAAATTTTTTAAAGATAGCCAAGGCTTATTATTTACAATTAAACTCACAATTTTTGACCCTTTCGGTAATATTTGTACAAGTCCTCATTGGGGAACAATAAAAAACCATACGGTAATATTTATCGCGATTATTTTTGTATAATGATAAAATGGATACAATAGCTTTTCAAGGCTTTTATCTGGCTTTTATAAGGCATAAGTTTACTAATGAGCATTTTGTTGTGTAATAGCTAAATTATTTCATCATCAATTAGCTTCGACAAGTCAACTACGAAGGGAGAATGAATAATGATCTATAAAAAACTAGATGGGTTATTAACAATAATGCGTAGACCTACTAATGACTATCAAGTTTTCTGTTGATGTTCCTTTTTTCTACAAACACAAGCTAGCGAGGTTTCCTCCTACCGCATACTACAGTGTATCGCTATGGCGGCTGATGGGCGGTCCAGCGGCTAAATGGTTAAAAGCGTTTGAAACCGTTTTTTATGAAATGCGTATGGTTAGAAAGATGTTTTAAAAGTAGAATATAGTGATCCACACAAGTATCACTCGAAACTGCACGGTTTTCCTTTTACGTCGCGAACTATCACGGTCGGCCATTTATGGGAGTCAAAATGTTGACTCCCATAAATGGCCGACCGTGTTAGTCGACAGGGTAAAAAGAAAACCACGCAATTTCGAGGCATATTTGTGTAGATCATTGTATTCTACAATATCTTTCTAACCATATACATTTTACAACAAACGGTTACAGAACGATTATCAAAGACAACTCGACCGATCCAAGGCAACGTGTTCCTTTAATAAACATCTCATCGTGTATCGTACACGTAAAGTAAGTTTTGGACTTTACATACACGGCAATTATTTTACGCTTCCATAGAAGGCTAACTAGCAATTAGTGTGCTCACAATATTATTGCCATTTGCTTCATTGTTGTATTATATTGTCTGATGTTTACCATTTTTTTTCAAAAATTGTTTTGCTTCATCACTGATGCAATTATAAAGACTAAATTAGGCGTCGTATTGGCGCATACAAAAATAAGACTATATCACTCGGTCAGTTCTTTGCAAATGAACAGAAAACGATCCTTATGCTTTAATTAACCTGTACAAAGGTGCTCCAAGGTCAAATTCGATGATGCACCTATTCTCAAATAGAGAGGAGAGTTATAAAAGTAGGGACGCAATGGGAGACTTTTGGGACGGTTGGTGGCAGCTGACTTACCAGGTAAAATCCATTGTTCTCGGTCATATGTGCGCACGCTCAGAACTACGTAAACGATGGAAATTTACCTGGTAAGTCTGCTGCCACCTAGTGTTCCAAAGTTTCCCATTACAAGTCTTATAATTTCAAGGTAAAAATGTTGTACTTGAATGTCACTTGAAGAGTATCAAACTTGAGCTGAGGTAACACAGACTTGTGTAAGAATCTACCCCCTTCTATTTTTTGCAAACCGAATGAATTGCAAAACTGCATTATTTTGTTCTTGGGGCCAGGTCTTTAATTAATCGCACGATTTTATATGAGCTGGGATTCACGGTCAGGGCCACGGTTACCAGTTTTGTATTCTTGTTCTACAAAGAAAACAACGTTTGGACCACTCGGTGACTTCTCCGCAAATGGAACATCGAACAAAAAAAAAGTAAAACATGTTTAGCATCCCCGCCCGCTTCCTGTTTAGCGGGCCGCCTTGTTCCTCCCGAAAATTGCCGAAAATTGAAAAGGGGATTATTTCAGCAGAAAAAAAGTTGTTTTGTGAAAAATAGCCCAGCCGTTCGTATTAAAAAAAAATGTGTCGGCGGCCATTAAAAAGAAAAGAGCAAACAGCCCCCCTCCTAGCCTTGATCAAGGCGCTACAGCCAGCCGCGATCTGCAAAATCCCAGTCCCCATCACTGAATTCCGCCAGTGCACCCCCATACATTAATTAACACAGTGCATATAATATGTGTTCAGCGTATGTACACATACGTACTGTACATGTACATGTACCATCTGTATACGGTACACTTACGGTACATGGGTACTTCCTAAGTAGCGCCTTGATGGTTTTGTAACTGCCAAAATTTAGGGCGGAGCTCATTATGCTAATGTATACTAACAACCCGTTCTCATTGGTTGTTGGTTGACCTTAAACTCTCGCTGCGATGTCAATCACAACGTTCTGCAAGCACTCGCACACATGTGCTTGTGGCTGTAGTTGCAATGGCGGCGGGCGAGGGAGAAATCCCTACTATACTAGTAAAACAAAACTGGAAGTCGCTGGAAATCAGTGGTGTATAATTTGCAAAACCACTAAAGAAACTTTCAACAAAATATTACAACCGCGGTTAATGCATCAATCATGGCTTGAGAAATAAAAGGAAGACAATTAGACCATGTCAAATGTGTTAGAGAAAGGTTAAAAAAGTATCCAGGTGTCATGGGTTTCCGGCAAGATGGCTACTTGGTAACAATTCTTAGGTGCTGGGCATATGACAGTACAACACACCCCATCCCCTTGAAGCACAAACACAGACCAGATGAGATAAGAAACCCAGCTGTTTATTTTGTCTTACTGTATACATATATATTATTTATTACGTTTCTCGCGGTAAATCAAAGTTGGGGATCGGAAATATGTGTTGTCGAACATACCAGACGGTAGCAGATGGCGTGTGGCTGAACAACAACTACAAGTAAAGTTCAATTTCATAAACTAACTCTTGCCATACTAGTACTACACTACAACGTTACACTTATAGTGCAGCAGCTTTCAACTCAGGGACAAATCTACCAGCTACGTTGTAATATAATTATGATGCTAGTTCTCGTGTTATAATGAAACGCAAGACAACGGAAGTTGTTCGAAGTTGTTCAACACCATTACCGACCGGGCGAGTCTTGTCCGGCTCACCCGTCCGGCAGCGCATTCAGACCCCTTTACAATCATAGCTAATAATACACCACGCTCACGACACTGCATGCTATAAAAGCACGTAGTATGTCCATACAGCCAGCGTACGCACACACACATGGACGTGGCATGATTGCTAGCAGTAATACGTCATTCTCAATCGCGCCTGTGATTGGCCAATGTTTAGAATGACACGCCCACATCATGAATACCCTTTTATCGGAATTCCGATAAAGCTTTACAAACCCATCAAGGCTGTTGTTTGAGCCACGTGTGCGAGGTTGGACGTAGAAAGACACGACCGTACTCACGACTATGCTATACTGTTCTCGCTGTACAATGTATGGTAATGTACATTTGTGTATGCACTGCATGCGTGTGCAGCGAACCGGGCCACAGTACGTCAACAGCCTTGATCAAGGCTACCCCCCTCCTTCCTTTTTTCGAAAATGGAAGGCGCTTAAAGGCAGTGGACACTATTGGTAATTACTCAAAATAATTATCATAATAAAACCTTTCTTGATATCGAGTATTGGGGAGAGGTTGATGGTATGAAACATTGTGAGAAACAGCTCCCTCTGAAGTGACGTAGTTTTCGAGAAAGAAGTAATTTTCCACGAATTTGATTTTGAGACCTCGAGTTTAGAATTTGAGGTATCGAAATCAAGCATCAGAAAGCACACAACTTCGTGTAACAATAGTGTTTTTTTCTTTCATTATTATCTCACAAATTCGACGACCGATTGAGCTCAAATTTTCACAGGTTTGTTATTTTATGCATATGTTGAGATACACCAAGGGAATAGACTGGTCTTTGACAATTACCAATAGTGTCCACTGTCTTTAACATGTGATCACTTGGGGACAGCCCCCTTTAATGTGAATTTTGTGTGTGGACCGTTAGCAGTCATTGTAAAATATTTGTCTTGTCCTTCAGTTCTTCAGTAGGCCTACTGTCGAGAAAAAAAAAAACTAGAATACTAAATATTTATAAGCAAAAGGAACATGACATTACTTTTTTACAATAACGAAAATATACAGGAAGTACAACTTCTTCAGGAAAACTTGTCACTATTATTAACACAATAGTTAATTTTATTCATTTTCAAAATATATTTTCTGGGATTATTTTAAATGATTCTTAAAAAATAATGCTTTATTCTATTGAAAGCTGCTTTTTACCTCTAACCAAAACATTTTTATTTCCATCAGTTTTAAGAGCGATTACCAAACATATACCTTCCCTTTAATATTTTCTGCATGAACCTCCATTGCAGCTCCAAACCATACCGACCCACATCCATGGTGGCGACTGGACTTGGGTGATGAACACTGCTTGGGCAAAATCATCGTAACACTCAGACAAGGATGTTGTGGTAACACACTATACTGTTAATTTTGATAATCTTATTTTGTTGCCCCAACTCTTTTCTGAACCATTTTAAGAACGACAATCAGAGTTTCCTTTTGCCACTGCATGTCTGGCCTGGAATCTTATCTTCGAGAGGGCAAGGCCATTTTCATTTTGCAAAGGGCTCTTTAGTTGAAACATCTTGAAGGCAATGGACAGACACTATTGGTAATTACTCAAAATAATTGTTCGCATAAAAACTTACTTGGTAAAAAACAATGGAGAGTTGTTGATAGTATGAAACATTGTGAGAAACAGCTCCCTCTGAAGTAACATAGTTTTTGAGAAAGAAGTATTTTCTCACAAAAATATTTGAATTCGATTTCGGGACCTTAGAATTTGATTTTGAGGTCTCGAAATCAAGCATCTGAAAGTACACAACTTGTGCAACAATGGCGTTTTTTCTTCCATTATTCTCTCGCAGTTTCAATGACCAATCTGAGTTCAAATTTTCACGGGTTTATTTTGTGCATATGTTGAGATACAGCAAGTTCTGTTCAGACTGTTCTTTGACAAATACCAAAGGTGTCCACTGTCTTTAAAGTCAATGTAAAGAGGCACTAAGGCCAAGACCAGTGCCCAATTCCATAAAGCTGCTTCAAAAAAATACCATATTTTTTCCTTTAGAACCAGAGTCTCACAAGATCAAACAGTAGTAGGAATAAATATAAACCTTTCAAAAACTCAACATCATCAAGTGCGGCAAAAAAAAGGGGCATCTTATCAACAAACTGTGGTGTTGTGAGTAATTAGTTGTGAGACGGGAGTCTAATGACCTACATTCTCAATGAACCCTATACTAGTACCAATTTGATTTGTGTTTTTTACTCTATTCCCATCTCGAGGTGAAAATCGCTTCTTGGGTGCTGTGGCAAGAGCTGGCGTTCATCCCACACCCACCGAAAACCAGCAGTGCGGCTTGCCGGCCACCGAGGCTCAGTCTGTTCAGGGAACAGTGACGGCTTTTCTGTGTGACCCGCCGAGGACTGCCAAGTTTGTGAGCTTCGACATTGACACATCCAGACCAGAGGTCACAAACGCCATTCTTATGTTGGCAGAGGTGAAAGTTCAAGTGAACACATCTGGAGAATGTGACAAGGGTAAGATAATTCATAATAAATCTTTATGTTACTTTTTAATTTTATAGACTTTCAATACTATATTCTTGTTGGTTTCATTTTATTGTCTATAACTAGTTTTCGCCATTCTCTTATTATATTTCTACTATCTGTTTACAGTTGATGGAATTTGAAGGTTATCCAGCATTTTGCTGTAACTTGATTGTCTTTTACGAAAATCATTGGTCTTTGCGACCTAATGAGTTTAAATGATCAGTGAATACAAAACTGTTGAAATTGAACCGCTCCTTTAGACCATTGAATACTGATGCAATGAAGCATTCATTAAGAAGAAACTATAAATAAATATTCATAAATAGCTCAGACAATTTCGCTATTCCTATTGGTGGAGAGCGCGTCACGTGGGTGTGTATACACCTTTGTTTATGACCGGTAAAAAGTGTTAATTCATGGGCGTGACAGTTTCTTCACTCCTATTGGTCAAGAGCAACGGCTGAAACAGCTGTGCCACATCACGCGATACGCGCAACGCGCACAGCATTCCCTTATAAGGAGTTGTTTACCCGAGGGCAGCGGAGGGCTTTACCATTTCATAGCTGGAGGGGCGTTGTGTTGAAAGATATCATTTAACAATTATAATTTTTGCATTTATTTTACTTTTTGACCAAAAAGTGATGATGTTTTTGACCTAAAAGGTATTTATGAAAGGGAATCAAAGTGTGTTGAATCGGTTTTCAACTAGTGGTTTAAACCCGCTGAGGCCTGGTTCTTTATAATTTACCTCGACTATGCTCGGTAAAATTATCAAGAACCAGGCCTCGTTGGGATTAAACCACTAGTTGAAAACCTCTTCACCACACATTGATTCATTTAGTAAACTTGCGGGTACAACCATGTGTAAATCTCTTAGGGTGAGTGTTGGCTCTGTAAAGAGCCGGTTGGGTCTTGACGTTTCGAACAGTATACTCTGCTCGTCTTCAGGAGAATGCTGGACTGCTGGCCTAAGAGATTTACACATGGTTGTACCCGCAAGTTTACTATTTATTTATAGTTTCTTCTTATTTCTCCACACCATGCAAAGCTTCAAATTCAAACAATACTGAAGCATTCATTCTCAAACAAAATTGAACAAGCCGTGTTTTTGATGATATTGACCGAGGAAAATCTTTAAAATGAGGATTTTTTTTTCATTTTCAAAGATGCCCGGATGAAGAATAAAGTTTTCAGCAGGCTCAGTAAAGGACGGTCAATCGGTCACAGTAACCCACTCTCAACAGTGACGGCCACAAGCGTCATAAAATGTGCCAAGTACTGCATGGACAACGCCGGATGCCTGACCTTTGACTTCGCCAGAAGCAATGGTCAGTGCCACCTCCATAATGTAAACCCGACTGACATTGAGCCAACTGACGATGAGGATTTCAGTATCTATGGGTTTTAAATTAATGGAATTACCAAACGCTGAAAATTAATATTATAATAATGTCATTTTATTGTGTCTAGTTTCTACATTTTTAAGCACTTTGGGGTAGTTTGTAAGGTTTAAAGGAGCACCATAAATTGTATTTAAATTATTATTAACAGTTCAGATTTTCCCTGTAATTTGTTCATGTATAGTTGTGACGCAACTCTGTGTATAAAAACCCATGCAGTTACATAAATGGTTGGACCACTCGCTGATAATTGCACAAAGAGTGGGAGGAAGGGTAAGAGGGTTAACTACCGTCTTGCCCATGCGGGACCATTTGGGTCAGTATACTTACAACAGCTGATTGTCTTCCTTTGAAAACAACCAGAATGAGTTATCTATATAGGGTGTGACGGCTGAGTGGTTTAGAGCGTCAAATTCAAGTTCTGGTGGTTTAGTCATCGGAGTGTGGGTTCAAATCCTGGTCATGACACTTATGTCCTTGAGCTAAATGCTTTACTATAACTGCTTCTCTTCACAAAGGGGAATACATGAGTACCTGTGAGGGTAGAGGTTGATATTTTGCTTGAAAAAGCCTTTTGAGCGCCAGGGCAGCTCAGGCTTTGTCCTCCCCAGGGAGCTGAGAAAGATTACAGGAATACTATTTGCCCAATGACCAGGGCACTAATGTAAAGCCCAACATTGTACATTCAATATTGAACATTCAATATTGAACATCTAACCTTGTCCAATACGAGTCAATGCTACAAACAATCCACACCAGGCAAAAAAAAAAAAGCGTCATGTTGGCGTAACGGGCTCCAAAAAATAAGGTAGGTAGGGATTTTTTTTGCCCCTCCCAACAACGAAAATGACATGTTTTCCAATTGTTTAAGCCGGTAGTATACACGATAACAAAACAAAACAAGGCTACACACAATAAATAGTATATTTTTAAACTCTTGATGACATTTATTTAATTTTTATGTCTTTAATAGATTTTTATCATTAAATTTCTTCCCTTGAAAAAAATACAAATACCCAGGGTCGGGTTACGCCAAAAACTTTTTTTTTATGCCGAAACAAAATTTAGTATTTTCCTTCGTTGACTTACCAAATCACAAACAGTATCGGTGTCTTTAATATTTTCTTCTTTTGCTTTGTAACCAAAGTAGAAGGGGCATCAGAGGTTCCTTCTTCAGACAGTGTTTGTGAAAAATGTCAAAGTTTATTTTTTGTATGCGCCGAAGAAAAGCCTCGGTCGCCGCTGTGAGTAGATAGGCAGGGAGCGCCTCTTTCGGCACGTTGGACTTGAAGGATCTAGCCTGAAAAGATGTAAAGAAACTTTTACAATCTTCAAGTGGAAAGAGGGTTTTTATATAGCACAATCGACACTTTCAGACCTCAAATATTATTTTGGGTTTTAACTTTCAGTAAGAAGTCGAAAAGTTTATGTGTACATTAAATCTTCGGAAGTATGTGTTTGAAAAACACTAGACTGCAGGACTTGTTTGTGGTATTAATGTACTGGCCCAAGTCTAAAATTCATGGACTCCTCTGGCCAGTGATTCAGTAGGTATTTCCAGCCCTCTTTATTGTGGTAATTTTGTAAGTACTTTAACAAAAAAGCAATCGGACGAAACCTACCTTTTCCAGATGGACATGAGCTGCACTTGCTATATCATAAATCACATCCTTCATCGGTTGCTCGGTACTTCGTCTTAGTATTGCCTCATGTGATATATTATGCTGACCGGGATAAAAATGAAAAGAATGTAAACCAGTTAAAATATCTAGACAGATAGATAGAGAGATTTCTTAAAATTGTTTAAAACATAAAATTGTTCCAGGGCTGAATACATCAAACTTTACACCTATTCATCAAAACAGAAATGGTGTAATTCCAGTGGAAACAAAATTAACACATGGATTATGACTTCTTCCACCGTAAAAATTTACACCCAGAGGTTCGTCAATTTGTTTGTTTGTTCATATGATGTTCCCACCAAGGGAACGTGGTGAACTCCCACAAGGAGATAATAAACTAAGCTGGCAACAGCCAATCTCTCTCATACAAACATTGGTTTTGACGTCTATGATTATGAGTTGCACAAATCAAGAATTTGTGACTCAGTAACTAGGCGACTATACTTTATACTTATTCTAGTCCCCAACAGGGGATCGGCATGTGAAGCCGGGCAGATTGGAGTCCGAATTCGGAGAGGCTATTTGAGACGCTGATCATATGGGCCATTTCAATGGATGGGGAGTGGCTCAATCCTCCTCACCACCCGGATCATCCTAAAACCTTTGACCCCAAACCTGTGAAATCAACGGTTCGCTAACTTGGTAGGATTCGTACCAACAACCTTGTTAGGATTCGTACCAACAACCTTGGCCCAATTTCATAGAGCTGCTTAAGCAAAAATATTTGCTTAAGCAGAAATATCCTTGCTTAGTAAAATCAGAGTACCGGCCAAGACTCAACTCAATTGCTATGCTTAGTAAACAACAGCTAAATACCAGTCACAAGCAATGTATATGTCATGAAATTTTGTCCAGAAACGTGTAAAATAAGCAAGCTATTTTCGTGCTTAAGCAAATTTTTTGCTAAAGCAGCTCTATGAAATTGGCCCCTTGTGATTACAAGTCAATGATTGCGTACCTTGATGGTTAAGTCCATAGGGAGCATTACTTGTTGCTTACTGATGTTGTATGGTGTAGCCCTGAGGAGTGTCACAATGCCATGTGCTTTACCAATGTGGCTCGCTGCGTGGTCTGCGTTCACATCTTTCACTCCTGCAGGGGTGTGATCGTTGTACACAAAATTGACAAGACATTTTCACAAGTTTGATCTGAAATGCCCTAAATTCTTCATGATTTTTTACGAACGATTTGCACCACAACAACTGACCAGCCTGAAGTTTGGACACAAACGCAATACAGCCAAACTGAGGTTGACAGGGAAAATAGTCCTACTAGTCACCTTTCATAAATTGAGAATTAAAACTACCAGAGTCATTGTGTCTGGGAATCGGACAAAGATGGCTGCAGTGTGACAATCTATAGGGCTAAACCAGCCTCGTCTTTCCAACCTTTATTTGACATCTCTCAATTTGAAAGAACTAACTGGAATCAAGAAATAATCATGTATTAAGAACTTAGCCCTCCTCCAGGCAAACTAGTAATTAACACATTTAACACTTTGTGTCTAACAGAGATTTTCAACATTGTTTTACGAAAAACAAAGCTTGTGTTTTGTGGCCGAGCAGGATTCAATGCCTTTCTGACCTGCAGAGTGTGGGTTCAAGTCCCACATGGGTGTAGTATATAACTCAAGTTTGAACATCACTTGCTACATACCCAACAAAGGTGGTAGCGTACATACAGTTTGCGCTTTCCTGAGCCTAACGATGCCAGACTAGAAAGAACTGTGAGGAAAAACAATATTAACTCCATTCGTTGGTATTGGAAGTTAACAAACTAGATCCATTTGCCTCCACCCTGTTTTAACTAGTTTTTCAACTTCCAATATATTGAATATCCACACTCAAATCAAGTTATAATTGTACACTGTGCCTATATTTACCAAGTGCTTCCAGTGTAAGATATAGCAGTGATGAGGCTGTGTTTTCTGCATAGTTCTCAACATCTTCAACACTCTGAAACGTTCTGGCATTCAGGGATTGTTCCTGTAATAAAGTAAACAACAATAATTGAACATTACTTGTTTTCACCCGTTCTGCACCAATGATTGAGCAGTACTAGCTGCTAACACTAGCTCATTGGTCTGGAGGTAAGACACCTGCTCTAGCAATACAAAGGTCATTTCTTTATGACCGATGCAAAAACAACATGAAACAAAATAATTGAGACAAATCTTGACAATCAATCACAATTTTTTTCTTTCTTTTCCCCACTATGTTTTTGTTGTTGAAGAAAACATTTGAATATGGGATTTGAGTCAATGCATGGTGGGGTATCAATATATATATTTGGCTTGCGGTAAAACGTTTCAAAACATAACACCATAAAAAGAAAACATGCCAATTTAGTTTGATTATTACAGTAGTCTCGCCAAAGCAGTCTCCTCAGACATCAGCAGTGTTGCAGGAGAGCTGACGCCATCAACGTGGCAAACATTTAAAGCCATTATACACTTTCGGTAAACAGTATTGTCCAAGTCCCACACTTCGTGTATCACAACTTATATATAAAATAACAAACCTGTGAAAATTTAGGCTCAATCGGTCATCGGAGTCGGGAGAAAATAACGGGAAAACCCACTATTGTTTCCGCGCGTTTCGACGTGTCATGACATGTGTTTAAAATAAATCCGTAATTCTCGCTAACGAGAATTTATATTGTTTTACGGTTTTCTCAAAAAGTAAAGCATTTCATGGACTAATATTTCAAGAGAAGTCTTTCACCATTACCTTCTGTAAACCCTGTCAATTATTTGTAAATCTGTGAACTTTTATATTTTTTTCTGTACCGAAAGGGTCCAATGGCTTTAACGACTTGTTCACAAGTCTAATGCAATACTCACTCTTGCTTCAACGATTCTCAACAGCCACCGTTTGGATAGGTTGTGCTTGTGGACAGCTCTGTACAGCTCCATGGCAACCGGATGGTGAGGAGGGGATCCCTGAAAATATAGGATCATTGCAGTAGAAATCAATGGAAATGAAGGATGAATAACATGGGCTTTTCGGCAGAATATATCATAAGTAGGGCCTATAGATGGGTTCAGCCTGGATGGGTTTTAATACGCGCCATCTATCGCCATCTTTGATGCAAAACAATGAAAAAGTGCACACGTCTACGCGCTACACGTGACTCTCAGCCACTGGTAGCTCCTCACGCGTCCTTAATTCATCAAATATGGCGGCCGGTGACGCCTATTGCAATCCTTCTACACAAGTAGGGCCTATATAACATACTAGAAAACTTTTGAAGGGGCACTTATGCAAAGACCTGGGGCAACAGAAAATGGCCTCTGTGACCTCATACCAGACCTGTTGTAAGGGAGTTATTTTTTAAACAGACCTGATATATTTTAGTGATGACATCCTTCCAGAACTGCATCCTCATTAGGCCTATATGCTGTTCTGTTACTGTGTCGTTAACGGTCGCTGTCTCAACATTGAAGCCTCTGAGAGCAAATACAGAGGATCTAGCTGCTTGTGGTAGCAGGAGGGTACAAAGGAAACTCTCATAATCGTTTTTCCTGCGCGAATAAAAAAAACCACAACCAACAATGAAATGAAATGTAACACACTTTCATTCAAGTACTTAGTTAAAGGCAGTGGACACTATTGGTAATTGTCAAATACTAGCCTTCACAGTTGGTGTATCTCAACATTTGCATAAAATAACAAACCTGTGAAAATTTCAGCACAATCGGTCATCGAACCAACTTGCGAGATAATGAAAGAAAAAAACACCCTTGTCACACGAAGTTGTGTGCGTTTAGATGGTTGATTTCGAGACCTCAAGTTCTAAATCTGAGGTCTCGAAATCAAATTTGTGGAAAATTACTTCTTTCTCGAAAACTATGGCACTTCAGAGGGAGCCATTTCTCACAATGTTTTATACCATCAACCTCTCCCCATGACTTGTCACCAAGAAAGGTTTTATTTTGAGTAATTACCAATTAGTGTCCACTGCCTTTAAATAATTATAAATTGGAAGGCTAAATATAAATCATCCTTACTCTGGCAGTTGAAGTTGAATTGCGAAGGGCTACAGCATGCTTGAGCTGCAAGCCACTACCCAGCTGTTATGATAACGTAACCCTTCTCTCGACATCGAGAGGTGGGTTACGTTATCGTTATTACCACCCAGCGAGGTACTTCTAGAAACTATAAGGCTCCCCCGTGAGCCTTATAGGGGTCTAATATTTTGGGCCTCCTTAACGCTACACGTTTTTAAAATCGGCGTATAGCGTAAACTAAAGGAGGCCGAAAATATTAGACCCCTATAAAGCTCACGGGGGAGCCTTATGGCTAGAAGTACCAGCGAGGAGGGTCACCAACCCATTATCAGCAGTACACAAAGCCATTTTAAATTTCATTTTTTGTTTTATTTTTATAATGAAATTGAATTGTTTTCCCCATTTATCATTCATTCATTGTAATTGTAAATCAATCACCTGATCAACATTATTTTTGACCATCATCATTGCCATTTTTTGTTTGAAATATTAACTAAACATCTGAGAATTTGCATACTATTACTATACACACTCACAGCAGTGGGCCGGGGGGGGGGGGGGGGGGGGGGGGGGGGGGGGAGTAGTAGTGTCTTTTACTTAGTGACAACAAGAACAACTTCAACATGTTCAAGTTCCACAACAACCGACAACTGGCATACATGACTGGCATTGGCAACAGAGAGCATGGAGGTAGAATTTAAAGAGAGCAGCTGCACTGCTACTTCTAGTAAGTACTGAATATCGCTGGTAGTATAAGTGTACTTAGACTAGTGGTGCTGCGGTGACCCAGTGACCCAGTGACCCAAAATACACAACACAAGTCACAACAGACAGACGATTGGCGGTCTCGCGACGTTTGTCGAAACTCAGTTTCTACAGATGTGTAGAAATTTTTCTATTCTCACCTCACTAAATCAATGCAGTATTGCGAGTTATTTGTTGACACTGATTTCCGTTGAAAATTCGTGATTTGTTTGCATAATTTAAGATGTTTCGTTAACAAAACTTTCTTGGAAATCAACCTCGCGTGAGTTCCCATGGACGCCGCCATCTTGGAATATTTTGAAGTTTTACACAAACAGCCGTCAACTTTTTACCAGTTTAAAATATAAAAAGGAGACGACGGTTTCATGCACGAACAAACGCCGGTGAAACGAACACGTACCACACGTCGTCGTGCGCGTGCACAAAAAAAGTTTAGCCGTTCGCGAATGGGTAGTTTGGTGCTCGTTGCTCCTCCATAAGAACATTAGTTTTTGTGTCATCGAGTCAAGAGTGATACCTAGAAACGCAAGCCCAATTGCGAATAAACTGATCTACCAGCAGATTTTGTAGATATCCAAGTGGCGGAAGATTTTACCGGGAAAATGGCACTCAGACTTCATGCAAAATCCCTGATAGTTCTCAGGGAACAATGCACAAAGACATTTGCAACAACATCAGCCGCTAAAACAAGGTATTTCATAATGAGAATGAATGCAATAATTACATAAATTTGTTGAACAAATTGTCATAACAAACCAGACATGATCCCAACGGAGGAACTGGGGCCATGTGGTGGGAGGAGTTATGGGAATTAGTTAGGGGGTGTCTGAGAGGGATGGAGGGGGGGGGGCGGGGGATAGTAGTTCTCACAATATTTGTTCATTATAAAATATTACTTTAAAGGCAGTGGACACTATTGGTAATTACTCAAAATAATGATTAGCATAAAACCTTTCTTGGTGACGAGTAATGGGGAGAGGTTGATGGTATAAAACATTGTGAGAAATGGCTCCCTCTGAAGTGCCATAGTTTTTGAGAAAGAAGTAATTTTCCACGAATTTGATTTCGAGACCTCAAGTTTAGAACCTGAGGTCTCGAAATCAACCATCTAAACGCACACAACTCCGTGTGACAAGGGTGTTTTCTTCTTTCTGTATATCTCGCAACTGTGATCACAGATTGAGCTCAAATTTTCACAGGTTAGTTATTTTATGCATATGTTGAGAATGAGATACACCAACTGCGAAGGCTAGACTTTGACAATTACTAATAGTGTCCACTGCCTTTAATACTAACTCATACAAAGTCATTATTATCAATGTTTTTTCAATTCAACCTCGTACACTAATACTATATAGTCAGGACTCAGTCAGGGGGATAGTATTTGACTATTAGTCATGTTAGTATAATAAATAGTAGGGTATCGTAGCGTCATACGTTATCGACCCTCATATGTTTTCGGTCCCCAACTTTGATTCCCGTTTACCGCGAGATTGTGCAACCTGCACCGGTGACAGAAGCTATGCAGTTTACTCACAGTTTGTATTTTCATCAGGCTTAAAGAGAAAATATCATAGATTGGTTTCTTATCTCCTGAAACCAAACATTACTGGTCTGAAATGGGGGAAAACGGATTGTTATGAAGTGTGTGTGTTTCAAGGGGGGTGGGGTGTTTTACTTTCATGCCTTATGATATCTCTGGATTCTAATATAGTAGCCAAAATGCCTTAGGAAAAAATTGTAATTAAATTTGTTAAGTAGTAATTGAATAATATTTTTGATTTATTTTGCACGCCATACTAGCTTCTGAATATTCAATAAAATACCAACCAATGAAAGGTGTGAAAACATGTGACGTTGCTCCAATGTCGCGCATGCATAAGCACTGTTAATGGTGGACTGTCTCTCGCAAAGTAAAACCAAAACTTGAAAAATTTCAACACATCATGAAGTGTAAGTGTTATTGTTAAAAAATTTGATATATAATTTTGAAAAAAAAAAAAATTAGTTTTTGATTGTGAACAATTTTCCTGTTATCCTACTGAAAACACATGACACCAGGATATCAAAAAAGCCGTCCAGTGCAAGCTATTAAACTAAAGTTTTTTTAAATTTAATTTCATACATGCACTCACAAACAAACAATGAAAATACAAAAATTAGAGGACAAAACATAGAAAACATATCAAGACAATCAATTTGTGATTAACTTGCTATTGTATTGGCAGTCTTTTTTTCTAATTCATAATTATATTTAGCTAAATTAACAAGGGAATAGAAAATTGGCCTTTGTTTATTTATTCCACCTTGTAACATTTAATTTTTTATCTGTCTGTGTTATAAATGCAAATTTCAGCTGGTGGCCCCATGTGGAAATGGGCCCACCTGATGCAATCCTCGGGGTCACCGAGGCATTCAAGCGTGACACCAACCCTAACAAGATGAATCTGGGAGTTGGAGCATACAGGGATGATGAGGGCAAACCATTTGTTCTCTCATCAGTAAGAAAGGTAAAACATGAGACAAGATAAAATGTTTAAGACCAGAGTGCCGAAGGTGAAAGATTTAGGCAAAACAGGCTGATGTGAAATGTGCACTGAACGCAATTTCAGCAAGCAACTCTTTTTATGCAAAAATAGATCAGTGCAGAAAATTTGCTTTTAGAAATGGCGCTCATGGGTATTTCATGTTCCAACAATAGATAGAGCTTGTACCCCATCTTGCGCCTTCAGTGCTCCATAATCTTTGGTCAAGATTATGGTACATTGATATGGAGATTCAAGTTTTTAAAAAACTCTGTCTTGCCTGTCCGTTAACATTAGCAGTGGTCTGTATGCCAAGTGCTAGTTAAAAACATCAGAAGAGGACCAGTCGAAATTCATTTCAAGTGGTGACTGGCTAGTTCAGTTTGGAAAAGCTTCCCTGTTTCTTTGCAGTATGGACTACTGTGGTGAAAATGTGATGGACTAGTAAAAATGGCAAGCTAACTGGTTCTGCTGGCAGGTCACTTAAAAGGTTAAGGGTAAATCTTGCATGCTTTTCAGCTGATCAGCTAATTTCCTATTTTGGGGTTTCTCAGCTGTGACATTGGGAATTAAAACAAATTTCACAAAGTTTTGCAGTCCCTGGCACTTTCCTTTTTTTGACAAACTACTGCTCGGTTGTTGGAAAAAATCTATTTGTGACAGTAGAGAAGTCTTCTGAATTATTCTTGAAGTGATTTGTAAAGAAAGACGTCTTGGATCAAGTTTAGACCTTTATTACGGTGTGGTCATCTTGACTTGATTCCATTTCAGCTCATTGTAACCAAACTGAGGCTGGACGAAATAATAATCTGGTGCCATGCGCAATGAATGTTAACATTCATCACTGATGTTATTGGAGACAGGGAACATGACCAAGATGATGACAGCGTGAAAAAGGTCTATTAACACAGCTAATTGGGCTGAAAGAAGTTTCTCAGACGATCGAAACTTGTCCTGTTTGATTGCATTGATATGAGAGAATGGACTATACAGAAAATGAAATTATTTGATTAAAAAGTTACTGATGCTATGTCAGATTTTTGGTCCCAAACATTATAAAATAGATTTTTTTGGTTGAATGGTATTTCAAAGAGTATCACCCGCTCTATCGAAAAAAAGTTTAACTTTTAATTTTAATGGTCAGGAACCATGACAAAAATTAAAAGTTTCTTATAAAACACATAAGAATTGGTCACAAGATATATTGTCAGGATCCCGACAAAAACTATTTTTGAGCACTTTATTTCACTACTACTAATAATTGGCGGACTTTTTCGAGCAATGGCTCAAGTGAAAGCTTGTAACTTTCTCGACCCCCATCAAAATACCTATTGAATTTTAAATCAAAATTTTGGGTCAAATTGGCCAAAAATCTGACATAGCATCTTTAATTAGTTATCGACTAACTAGTGATTTTGTTGGGCCAGCGGCTGCAGCTGGGTTGCACAGTCTTGAACAGGGACTTGCTACCATGGGTATTTTCTAACCAGCCCTTTCTCTCTTTAATAACAGGCTGAGTCAATAATAGCAGCTAGCAATGTTGACCATGAGTACCTTGGTATTACTGGCCTTCCTGACCTGACCAAAGCTTCGGCCAAGCTTGCCTTTGGGGATGACAGCGAAGTTGTTAGCAGCGGAAGGGTAAGAATTAATCATTATTTATTAGGCCACATAAAAAAAGAAATTTTTTCGATTGTCCCCGCCCGACTGTTCAAAACCCCCCGACCCCCATTTTTAGGTGTTCAGGCCAACAGCCCGGAACACCTCTTATTTTTGTTCGTTTTTTTTTACTTCTTAATACTTCTTCTTCTGAATCTTCTTTGTCCCCTCACAAAAACACATTTCCCAAACTCGTATGAACTTGAAACTTCGCACATAGTTTGATATTTATTAGGAGAGGAAACCGTATGAGTTACGTCATGGTGACGTCATCCATTCTTGAGTTATGAAAATTCAAAGTTTATTAGTTCAAAAAATCATAACTTTTGATCTACGCTAGGGATACTTACAATCAATACATCAACGGAATCATCATTGAAAACTCTGTAAACGCCTCAAAGACATTACCCCATTTTTATTTTGTCTTTCGGCTGAAAAGAGAGGTTAAAAATTTCAGAATTCACGTCTAAAGAACAACGTAAATCCCCCGTTGGTATGTGCATAAACATTACACTTAGGCATACACACGACGTGTAGTGTATTAGCGGTTCAGCAGAGTCACGCTCCAGTGATCATCCATAGAGCGCGAAAAAGCTTCATGTAGAATAGTCTTTGTCAAGGCGTTTAAAACATGCATGCCCCTTACAATATTTTATAAGTTCATATTTCCTAAACCACATAAGCTATTTTTTTACAATCTATACATCATATGAAAGGGCTTTTCGTACAAGTGACTGTGAAATTATTTGAAAAGGCGTTATTTAATGCCTTTTAGCTTTACCATCACATCATAGGCTTTTACTCCCGGAAACCGAACACCTAGAGTTTGTTCACAAACTCTCAATGTCTATTTTTTTTTTTTTTTTCAAAATGTACAGGTTTGAAAAGATGATTAAAGAAGGTTTTTATTCATGTTGGCAAAGCAAGAACAATTCTTCAAATATTTACTTGGGCTACACACTGTGCTTAGTTGTTTGAAAAAGTTGACAGAAAATGTAATCTAGGAGTTAAATTTGTTTGACAAAACTATTGAAAACATCAAAAACACACAAACCCTCTGTTTTATAGTGATCTGATGATTGTGATGATTTCTTGATTCTTGATTTCATATTTGGCATGTCAACAGAACTTTATAAAAAATATAAAAAAAACCTCCCTCCCCCATCCGCAAAAAAAAAGAACGATCAAAAATTTCTTTTTTTTATGTGGCCTTACGTTCAACAAAAATAATATTTTGAATCCTTTTGATAATGAGGGATCCTCAACTAGTGTCTAGCACTTTAAAGTCACGAAGCTTGACGTCTCGTACCTGCAAAGAGAAGATGATGAAGATGTGGGAGGAACTCATAAATCAGGAATATTTTTATCCTTTTTAGGGGGTGGGGGAAGGAACTCACAAGACTGGACCAGATTTGATTTTACATGACCAGATTGAAAGGAGAAAAAAAATATATCATAGCTTTTATATAGTACAAAACAGAGCTGCCAACTCTCCCTGATTCTGCAGAAATGTTCCTGAAAATAAACAAATTTGTTCATGTTCCGATGAACAAATATGACAATCTTCCTGATAAATGGAATTTTGTTCCTTTTATGTTGTATGCTTGTACATCTCCCTGATTGTGTTACAAAATCTATCTGATTATAAGATAGTAAAATTTGCGTAGTAAAATGTTTTTAGTTGAGCAAGCGCTAAAGTGAAAGGAATATAGTCTGAGTACAAAAAAATAATAATCTAGAAATGAAAAAAAAAATTGTAATTACTTGGTTCTTGTGATTGATTAGCTTAATTACATATTTGGCAGCACAGGCTGTATACTCCCCAGGGAGCTGAGATGGTGTAAGGAATAATTTAAGGCCCAGTGATCAGGGATAATAATGTTCAGGCGCCATGAGCGTCACTGCGTGACGGACCTGAATGCTAAACAAGAAGCCACTTTTATTATTATTATTACTAGTATTATTATTATTATCCATAAATTTTTTGTCGCAAAATGTTCAACGAGTAACTGTTTTTCTCACCCCAGAATGTAACAGTCCAAGGTATATCTGGGACAGGTTCTCTTCGCATCGGGGCAAACTATCTCTCCAAGTTCTTCCCTGGCAACAGAACCGTGTATCTCCCCAAACCCTCCTGGGGCAACCATACTCCAATTTTTAAGTAAGTATAGTTCAGGGATGGAACATAATGGCACCCGAGGCGAAGTCGAGAGTGCCATTTGCCACGGAGGGTGTACAAAACCCATGGACCCCAGTCACAGCGTGCAACAATTGTTTTGTTATACCTTGGTAACATTGTTATTCCTCTTCTCGAAGTTCTGTTGTCATCTTCAAACGGAGCAATGTATAGTTTAATAATGCTTTAAAGGAACACGTTGCCTTGGATCGGTCGAGTTGGTCTTTGAAAAGCGTTTGTAACCGTTGTTTTTATAAAATGCATATGGGTAGAAAGATGTTGTAAAAGTAAAATACAATGATCCACACAAACATGCCTCGAAATTGCGTGGTTTTCCTTTTACCTCGTTGACTAACACGTCAGCCATTTATGGGGGTCAAAATTTTGACTCCCATAAATGGCCGACCGTGTTAGTTCGCACAGTAGAAGGAAAACCACGCAATTTCGAGGCAAACTTGTGTGGATCATTGTATTCTACTTTTAAAACATCTTTCCACCCATATGCATTATATACAAAACGGTTACAAACGCTTTTGTTTTGACCAACTCGTCCGATCCAAGGCAATGTGTTCCTTTAATAAGCAGACGAACTGTTCAAATGAGAAATAATTCTTCACCTGTTCCCTCGAATCCGCCTGTGTTTCGTACAGCGCTGGAAATTGACCAACGGTGTACATCACTTTTCTTGTTACCCGGCGCGCTGTGCATTACGCGTAGCAAGCATCTTTAGCCATGACAAATGCGTATTTGTTGCACGGCCATGATTGGTTCTCGACCAATCAAACTTCACAATTTGCACAGAGGTATAACAAGATTGAGGTGTGAGAATAGTGCTTGAAAGCTTTTAGCATACATCAATAACATGGCTCGAGTTTCTGGGAAAAATCCATGAGACAGCCGTGACGATTGTGTCTTTAAGCAAGCCATTATTGCTATAGGGAATAAGTTCACCTTTAAACTGACCTAAATGCCCGGTGCAATACATGTGTTATTAGTAAGCTACATTCACACTTTGCGTTAAAAACTTGACAAAGTGAATCTAGATCGTTTTTTACTTTTTCCCCGACAGGCATGCAGGTCTTGATGTGCAAGGGTATCGGTACTACGACAAAGAAACGTGTGGCTTTGATGCTGCTGGGGCTATGGAAGATATTTCGGTAAGAAAAAGAAAAAGATTTATTTGGGTATCCTTGAAAAAAAAAAAAACTGTCAACAATCTTTTTAACCACTTTATGATAAAGGCCGTATTAAAGATACTGGACATTATTGGTAATTGTCAAAGACAGGTCCTCTCACTTTGTGTATCTCAACATATGCAAAAAATGACAAACCTGTGAACATTTGAGCTCAATTGGTCGCCGAAGTTGCCAGATAATAATGAAAGAAAAAACACCTCTGTCACACGAAGTTGTGTGCTTTCAGATGCTTGATTTCGAGACCTCAAAATATAATTCTGAGGTCTCAAAATCAAATTCGTGGAAAATTACCTCTTTCTCGAAAACTACGTCACTTCAGAGAGAGCCGTTTCTCACAATGTTTTATACTATAGTATGAACAGCTCCCCATTACTCGTACAAATTAAGGTTTTATGATAATAATTAATTTGAGTGATTACCATCATAGTGCCTTTAAGATGCACAAATGTCATGGATACAGATTTGGGTCCAGATGCATTTCAAGCGTCTGGAAAGTTTGAAACTTTTTGTAAATTATTTTGTTGTGAGGGATTTGACAGGAAACAATTGGGTTTTCTTGACTGTTTTTTTGAGTGAGAGTGTTTTCTTCTAAAAATCCACAGAAAATCCCAGAGAAGTCTATTATCATCTTGCATGCCTGCGCTCACAACCCAACAGGAGTGGACCCTAAGGTAAGCTCCCTGATGAACTTGAACTTTGACCTGAACCTTGTACTTTGCCAATTGTTTGAGAAAAGGCTTTAATTTTTGATAATGCATTTTTAATCACGTAAACTTAAACTTGTTTGTGTTGGCGGGTGTTAAATTTAGTTTAAGTGACTTCATTTGTGATTTTTTTTTATGAAATGGATATGATAAAAAGTGGAATATATTGATTCGCTTAAAAAATCCCTTGAAGTGTTCCTGTGATTGTTTTTTTCATGAGAGAATAAGATACATTTTTTTGGATGTGTACAATAGCAGACCGTATGTTCCACTTTTCCCCAAAAAATTATAACACTTGTTTTTGGCACTAATTTAACAATAATAATTATTGAGATGATAAACAGATGATTTACTGCTTTGTAGTAGTCAGTAGTGATAAAAAAAACAAAAAAAAAGTCAAAACTCTGCAAGAATTTCTTTTTTTATCTATTAATTTCATATCCTTGAATTTTCCCCCCAGCCAGAGCAATGGAAAGAAATGGGCAAACTGATCAAGGTAAGACTTTAACACTGATACAAAAAAAAACATGAAACGATCTGGATAGAAAGTTATTTACTTTTGTGTCGAACGAAGAAAAGCTTAATGGGAGTGGGATGGATTTGAACTTGTGACCTTCAGATTAATAAGCTCACATTATTTATATGTAATTTGTGGCATTACATGGTGAGGTACCAATATTATATTTGATTTGCGGTAACACCATGTGTACCGTCTTGCCAGATAGAGTTTGTTCTTTAGAGAACTGTCTTGCTATATATTTTACTCGGCGGAGTAGTTTTTGCAAGTTAATTAAAATATATTTAAAAACTTACTTCCAACAGGAGAGGCAGCTGTTCCCCTTCTTTGACATGGCATACCAGGGCTTTGCCAGCGGGGACCTCGCCAAAGACGCCTGGGCACTCAGGCATTTCCTGGACGAGGGTCACACAGTTGCCCTCGCCCAGTCCTACGCCAAGAACATGGGACTGTACGGCCAGAGAGTGGGCGCATTCAGCCTGGTTTGCGCAGATGCTGAGGAGGCCAAGCGCTGCGAGTCTCAGTTGAAAATCATCATCAGGCCCATGTACTCCAACCCGCCAGCCTATGGGGCAAGAATTGCAAGCACTATTCTCAATACACCAGACCTTAATGCAGAATGGTAAGTTTCTAGGTTTTTATCTTGATTTTTTTTTTAAAGAGTTTTAATCAGCAGGCATGAAGCATGTGCTATTTTAATCTTACTTTTTTAGCTTTTTTTCCCTCACTTGCTTGAAAAAAATCAGGAGAAAATTTGAGTCCATGTGATGAATAGGTGGTGTAGAAATTAAAGGCAGTAGACACTATTGGTAATTACTCAAATTAATTATTAGCATAAAACCTTACTTGGTACTGAGTAATGGGGAGAGTTTGATAGTAAAAAACGGCTCCCTCTGAAGTGACGTAGTTTTGGAGAAAGAAGTAATTTTCCACAAAGTTGATTTCGAGACCTCAGAATTAGATTTTGAAGTCTCAAAACCAAACATCTGAAAGCACACAACTTCGTGTGACATGGGTGTTTTTCCTTCCATTATTATCTCAAAACTTTGACGACCAATTGAGCTCAAATTTTCCCAGGTTTATTTTGTTATACATATGTTGAGATACACCAAGTGAGGAGACTGGTCTTTGACAATTACCAACAGTGTCCAGTGTCTTTAACCCCCTTCTATCTGACTGCAATGGTTTTGAATGGTAGATAAGCTAAAAACCAGTCTGCAGTATGATACCTGGTGGTTAATGCATCTTCACAGCACACTTTTAATGTTCCTAACTACCTGACCATTCAATTTGATCCTCTGTGGTTTTGTGTGGTTAGCAGCCTGCAATCTGATACGACGGTGTTAGCACATCTACTCAGAACACAGTTAACCCTCCTACTATTCGACCAATTAATTTCATCAACTGTGGTTTTGAACGGTAAACTATGCCAGCATGTGCAAACACACAGTTAGTTCTGTGCACAGTAGTGCCACCTACACAACCCTTGCTATGGGGAACTTTTTTTCTGGAAATAAGTTGTTCTCTGTAATGTCCGCATGCTTAGAACTACTTACGACAATTTACCTGGTAAGTCTGCTGCCACCCTGGTGTTCCAATTGGATGGTTTTGAATTGGTTGGTCCACTTCGAGAACAGTAGGGGCTTATAATTAGCTTAAAAAGTTGATCATTCAATTAATTTTCAGGAAGAAGGAGTTAGAGTTGATGTCTGGTCGTATCATCACAATGCGAGACCATCTGGTAGCTAACCTGACTAAGGAAGGGTCTACCCGGGACTGGTCGCACATCACTGATCAGATCGGCATGTTCTGCTTCACTGGACTCAAACCAGACCAGGTATGTTCATGTTTGTATTAGGATGGAGTACCCCTTTAGTCCCCATCCCCTATTTGAATAAAAATTGAACCTTTATTTGGTTGTCATGGCCGAGTAGTTTTAAGGCATCGAATTTAAGTTCTGGTTGTTAAGTCATCAAAGTGCGGGTTTGAATCTCGGTTGTAAAACTTGGTTGTGCCCTTTAAGCACGATGCTTTACTATAAATGAATACCTGTGAGGGCATAGGTTGATACTTTGTACAAAAAAGCTTTTGGAGAGCCATGATAGCCCAGGCTGTATACCCCAAGGGAGCTGAACAAGATTTTCAGAATGTTATTGGCCAAAACACCAGGGGTGGATTTCACAAAGAGTTGAGACTAGTCTTCGACTAAGGACGAGTTACTCGTCCTAACTTAGGACTACCCATACGTTTTTAATATCTCCTAGGACTAGTCCTAAGTTAGGACTAGTCCTAACTCTTTGTGAAATCAACCCCAGGGCACTAATGTAACGCCTTGATACGGTTATTGTAAAATGCACCACATAAGAATTTGTTATTAATATTATTATTAGGCCCTGTTGAACAAATGTAACATTTGAAGCACTTTACTACACCAGGCTGTATGCTTCACGGAGGCAATTTTCTCAACTGGAGGCATAACAAGTCATAACCCGTTTTATCATTAACACGTTTGTTGACAAGTACGAAGCAACGTTGGTGTCCCATCATTTAGATCAGGATTAGGGTTTTACCTTTGGTAGCTAACCTGAGCTAGCACTCCGCTTTATGATGATGTTGTTTGATTTAAGAATAAATCTTTTAAAAATAAGAAGTTTGGTATTTTATTATGTTTTTACTTTTTACTGGTTTTAATAGAGTGTTGCAGCTTCAAAAAAGTTCAATTTAAATTATAGGGGTTGTCTTATCAGAGTTATTTAAATTGAGCAGTCGTGAAGGGTCAATTAATTGAGCAGTCGTGAAGGGTCAATTTGTCTATTTCGTGTGTTTTTTCGGGCTGCATGCAATTTATTTCAACTTCCTTTTCAGGTGGAGAAGATCACCAAGGATTTCTCGGTCTACCTGACGAAGGACGGTCGAATTTCCGTCGCCGGTATCTCATCTAAGAACAACGCCTACTTGGCCCATGCCATGCACGAAGTCACAAAGTGAAGGAATGAAGAGGAACAATTCTTGTAGACCCCTTTCAAATGAGTCGTATACTAAAGCTACCCTACATGTAGGTGTTGTTCAAGGAGGCAATTTAAATCACCGTAAATCCCTGTCTTGAATCAAGATGCAGTCACGTTCATCCAATCAGATCAATGTAACCAAACTGAGGCTTGGAGGAAAATAGTCTGGTACCGGTTTGGTTCAATTTTAATCTTCATTCATTGTGATTGTTGAAACCTCATTAATATATTTATCTCATACAGTTATGTGTAACCCATTGATAGATCCTCAGTAATGAGGTCAAGTGGGGTCGCAGCTACTGGTAACCCTTTAGAGTGTACCAAGGTCTTTAGTGTCGTCAACCTTTGGAAACATATTTTGTCCACTTAAAGCCTTCAACAATAAGGGGTCTGTAACCGCATCTCAATTTTTTCCTATTTCTGAATTTTTTTTTTAATTTCCTTCTTCCATGTTGTCAACTTGAGTTTCTACTAAACTCTGAGAAAATTTTGAATTTGTAAATTTTATAGGAAAATGTTGGGATGTGGCCATTTTGGGGAAAACCACGGTTTAGGCTTGGGTACTTGTTTAGGGATCCTGTTTGAAGTCCTGTACTAAAAGTGCACTATTTTCGAAACTACTGACAGAGCCCAAGGCTGAGCCTAAGCCCAAGCCGTGATTTCGAAAAGGGCCTACAAACATTTTAAAGATTAATATACTGGTCTTGTTTCCTGTTCCATAGATATATGAAAATAGGTGTACTAAAATGATGAAAACAATTTGTATACTACAAATTGTTTTCATCATTTTAGAATGGTTATTTTCAATATTTCAATATTTTAAAAATACTATAAAGTTTGTTAAGGCTTGATAACAACCAGCTGTACTTGGCAGCTGGGCCCAACATCATAGCTCTGCTTACTGCCGAATTATGCGCTTACGATCAAAATTCTCCGCTTTTTGTGCAAGCACCGAACTTCTTCGCTAGCTGTGTAAGCAAAGAATGCCTAGTAGCGTGAAGTACGCAAGCGCTCAAGCGAAAAAGTACCTGCTACCCCATGACGTAAGTGCGAAGTTCCCTGCTTCTGTATGAACCAGAATTGGGCCCAGATCACTAGACAAACTCGGTAACTATCTCTCTTCACACATAAAGTACTCAGATTTTTGTATCCTTAACCGTTCCTAGCATGCCCCAATTAGCATTTTTGAGGTATGGTAATAGACACTATAGACCAATCCGACGAAAACAAAATTGGTAGCGCCCTCTATTGAAAAGATTAACAACTGCGGTGTCTTTGTGTAAAATCTAGGCATTGAAGACACCGGAGCTAATGGCGCGCGGTGTTCAACACTTGCGCATCCCGTTGCATGTCGGATTGGTCTATAGGACTGCACTGTTTGGTTTTGGTGTCTGCAGACAAAAGTTTACCCAAACCAAGTAGTGTCACAGTATTCTGTCTACCATACCTCAAAATGGCTTATTACTAACAATCCATAGGTATGTTGGACGTAATACTTAGCATGCATGCTTCAAAGATTTTAACATAGTGGTTTTGAGTGTGTAGTTTTGGATGACAATTCAACTTCTATAAACTTCACTTTTACGGTGTGCATTCGTACAATAAATAGACAGCCATTGGATAGTCTACCTTAAGTTAGCTAGATATTTCTTTGCTGTTTGAGGCACATCCATTGTCAATTGAGTGTAAACTTAATTCATCAGTGATGGTTTTTTAAAGATTAAACTCTGAACTCACTAGGGGTTATTTGCTCCTGAAGTTGTAGACTTGATGACTTGATTTCAAGTCTTAGATCGTGGTTATTCCTCTGCATCAGCCACAAAAAATACATCAGCCACAAAAAATGCCCCAACTCACAATTTCATAGGATAGTGACATGGGTGAATCTACAAGAGGGTGCAATATTTCAGGCATCAATGTATTGGCTATCGGGGAGACTAACAGCCACGATCGCAGCCTTGAAACCAAGTCTACTGAAGTTGGACTGGGCCATTTTTGTTTCGTACCACATGCTGGTCATCGCATACATGCATAAGGTATGGACGCTTTCCCAGATCCCTTCACTGTTGACCTCGTGGCCAGCATGTGGTGCAAAAGAAGAACAAAAATTACGACTGGGCAACAGAAACCATCTGCTGTAAGCAAGTTTAGACAAAATTTGCAAATAAAGGTTTTCCAAAATTAAAATTGAAATGGTTAGTCTTTGATAAAGTCTTTGGAACAGTGAGAAGGTACATGTAGTGCCAAATTAATAATAATAGTGGCTTGTATAATAATAGTGCGCGTATCCATCGCTCAGTGATGCTCGAGGCAGCTGAACTGTACATAACAGCGTAAAAATAGTTCAAGGCACTGGACACTATCGGTTATTACTCCAAATAGTTGTTAGCATAAAAAAATTACTTGGTATTGAGCATTGGAGAGCTGTTGATAGTATAAAATGGCTCCCCGTGAAAAAATGTAGTTTTTGAGAAAGAGGTAATTTCTCACTCGAATAATAAAATACTTCAGCTGAAGCCTTTTATTATGCATCTGGAAGCACACAAAGTAACGCAACAAGGTTTTTTTCTTTCTTTCGTTATTCTCTTGATGACCAATTGAGCCCAAATTTTCACAGGCTTGTTATTTTATCCATATAATGGGATACACCATGTGACAATGCTGGGCCCAATTTCATAGAGCTGCTTAAGCACAAAAATTTGCTTAAGCAAAAAATTTATTGGTTAGTAAAATCAGATTACCGGCCAAGACTCCACTCAATTGTTATACTAAGTAAACAACAGCTAAATACTAGTCATAAGCAATGTGTATGGCATGAAATTTTGGCCAGTAACATGTGTAAAGTAAGCGAGCTATTTTCGTGCTTAAGCAAATTTTTTGCTTAAGCGGCTCTATGAAATTGGCCCCAGGGCCCAATTTCATAGAGCTGCTTAAGCACAAAATTTTGCTTAAGCAAAAAAATCCTTGCTTAGTAAGATCAGATTACCGGCCAAGACTCCACTCAATTGTTATGCTAAGTGAACAACAGCTAATTACCAGTCACAATCAATGTATATGGCATAACATTTTGGCCAGTAACATGTGTGAAATAAGCGAGCTGTTTTCGTGCTTAAGCACAATTTTTGCTTAAGCAGCTCTATGAAATTGGCCCCTGGTCTTTGACAATATTACCAAATGTGTCCAGTGCTTTAAACTGATACAGATTTGAACAATTCCGTTTTGAAGGGACTGTCATCTTCCCTTCAATGCATTTGTTGCCATATTCACAAATATTTTTTGTAAAGACATTTTAAAATTAGTTTCCACATTAAAATCAAAACATCCCATTCAGTTATAGTCTAAAGGTGGGAACCACCACAATTCAAAATGTGTTTAAAACTGCCTGCATTGTTGATTAAAACAAATTCTAAGTGAATAAATGTGTGAATTTAAAGTGAATTATATTTTATATTGTATCATTTTGTTTATTGGAAAGGTTCAGGCCTGTTATGCAAGGCCTTTTGTATTTCTCAAAGGGCACTTCCATTGGAAATTTATTTTAAAGTATATGGGAAACTTTTGAAGGGGCACCAAGGCTTGTACTAGAGCAACAGAGGCCATGGTTTCTAGGTAGTTCCAGGTCTGGGCAAGACCAATTTCATTTTTCAAATGGCACTTCTATTGGGAAATATTAAAGTTGATGGAAACTTTTGATGCCAAGACTATGGCAATATGGGACCATGGCCCCCTGTGACCTTAGTCTTGGTTTCGTACCAAAATAGATCAAGTTTTATCTGGACCACAGTTGATTCTTTTATGAAGGTTTGAGTGAATGTCTTTTATCATCTCTTAAAAATGCAGCGGGCACATTTGATAATTTAATCGGTTTGTACAATTCCTGGGGTCGATTTCACGAAGAAAAAATTAAGGCTAGTCCTAAGTTAGGACAAGTAACTCGTTAGGACGAGTAACTCGTCCTAACTCAAGATAAGACTAGTTTTAACTCTTTGAAAGCAATATTTTCTGACACCCCTAGTGAATTTTCCTAATCTTAAACCTAACCCAGTTGTGTAAACATTGAGGTTTTGTTTAACATAAGGTTGTTGGAACATGATGTCAGAATATAAAGCAGTCACCCACAAGGAGAAATGAGCCTGATTTCCTAGAGCTGCTTATAAGAACAAAAAGTATAGTAAAGCACAACAAAATTGTGCTTACTGGAAGAAGGTTATCATCCAAACTGCTTTGTCAAATGTACAACTTGTGACTGGTGTTCTGCTCATTTCTGCAAAGCAAAAAATTCTTAAGCAATATTTTTTTGCATAAGCTCTATGAAATTGGGCCATGGTCAATTTTTGTCCACAGTGGCGCTATCATGCGGAGCTCACTATATTTTTACCACAATTGTCCTCAATACTGTTTAGTTTGCTCTTGAGTTAAATATTCACCCTCTAGTCACTAATGCACCTTTGTTTTTTTTTAAGATGCCATGTTTTCTTAAGCCTACAATGAGGGAACACAAAAGAGTTGATGGGGGTGAGAGACGGTTCAGTGTGTGGCGTGTTTGTTCAAGATATTGATTATCAATATTGACACTTGAGAGGGATCCAATCCAGCCTGAAATCACATTGCGTTTGAACTCACACAGTGTAGGAATAGAGAATTGTGGCTAAACCAGGCTACATTTTTTTGATCTTGCCAACATAAAGTTTGCAGGTTGCGTATCCATTACTATTGATTAACATCTGGATGAGCACTTTCTGTTATTCATCCTGTCACGCTTCTATGGTGAAATCAGCTACTGGGAAATATGGATAAAATATATATCAACTAAACTCATCACAATGACTTTTATTACTGTCTGGACAGAATCTTGTCTGCATTTAACACATAAACCACTGGTTTAAAACGGTAAGTTTGAAGTTTAGATATTCAATTAAAAAACTGATTGTGATTATATTGGTTTGCATGAGTTTTGGGCATGTATATTTCATGCTGAAACTGGGGTGGATTTCACAAAGAGTTAGGACTAGTCTTATCTCGAGTTAGGACGAGGTACTAACTTAGGACTAACTGTACGTTTTTGATATCTCTTAGGACTAGTCCTAAGTTAAGACTTAGTCCTAACTCTTAGTGAAATTGACCCCTGATGATGTAAGAAACATTTTTTGTCTCTATCCCAAATATTATACATTTATATATTCTGCCTATACGTCGGGCCATTAACTATTTTTTGCCTTTGTATATTCTATTAAAAAGGTAAAAGTAAATAAATAATGTAAGTTTGCAATGAGTTTTGGGCATCTCTTGCAACTTTAGCATTGCGGTTCTTATAATGGGACTATGAAGAAACATTTTCGGTCTCAATCACAAATGACCCTACTTTTATGTGGGATAAAAGCCAGATAAAAGTCTATTTTCAAACAGACCATGGGCATTATTAGATCCTGATTCTAATAGGATTAGGAGATAATCACTTTAATCCCTTACCCCCTCCTTAATAATGTGTATCTGAGCCTCTCTTTAATCAGCTTCACTTAGAAGTGTTCCTTTTCTTAAGACATCCACTTGAAATCTTTTCTAACAGGTTGAGAATCACCTGGCTGAACACAAAAACTATTGTCAAGAAAGTGAGCCGGGGTTTCGTCTTTGCAGCAGTGCGTTTGCCCTCGCAAAAGTTTTGTTCTTCATTCTCGTCTGTGGGATTGTAATTGGAGGTCAGGATTTATACCAACACGGAGTATTCTGTCTCGGAATGTGAAGCTCTTGATCTGAGGACTGACAGAGAAATAAGCATTAAACAACTTCACTAGGATTTTGTTGCTGTGGGAAAGTTGTATACATACTGTGTGACATTGTATGGGATTTATACCAACAGGGTTTTCTGTCTTGGAATGTACAAAGTGTGAAGCTCTGAGGACAGACGAAGAACTGAGCATTAAACATCTTCACTAGGATTTTGTTGCTTTGGGAAAGAATTGTACACATACTGTGTGACATTGTATTGGATTTATACCAACATGGTTTTGTGTTCTGAAGTGTACAAAGTGTGAAGCTGTGAGGACAGATGGAGAACTGAGCATTAAACAACTTCAACCATGGTTTTAATCATGGTTTGACATTGTATGGTGAGAAATGGATAGTAGCATTGACTTGATATGCTTCATATAATAGGCCTACATCAAGAATGTTTTGATTTGTAAACTCAGTGTGCTTAGAATCTACAACCCATTGTAATTGTCTTTTGGCTGACTTGATACAAAAAGTGGTAGATTGGCCCTGCGTTTTGAACCTAGCGAAGTCTTCATGTCAGGTTAGATGGGTAAGCTAAATAGTCCTAACCTAATCAGTCCACTGGAACATGGACTGATGTTTGTTCTCAAGTTAGCCTTTTGTCAAGGCCTTCAGTGTTTGGACAACTTTGCAGCTGCAAAGTGACTGTAACTGGATACAACACGCAGAAGAAGCGAAGCCAGACTTGCAACTCCCTACTTGCACATGTAGTCTCTGGTTCAAGTCACTTTGCAGCTACAAAGCTGTCTAAGCCACGAAGGCCACAACAAAATGCTAGTCTTAAATCAGCCAACAATGATGTTTCACATCATGAATATTTCATAACCATCTCGTTGTCAAAATGAAATTTTAATGACATTCCTGTAACTATTAGCCATCCAAGTCCCAAGCCATCCTAATTAAACTTTCATATGTTTTTCTCATTAAAATTTAAACTGAGCTCTGCAAACTTTCTTTTGTTGCAGAGCATTCGATCAACTGCTTGGAGATGGAACCTATTTTCTGATGGGGATGAATGTGAGTTTGTTGTCAGGATTACGGAAGCCATTTTGGAACGTGCTCATGCGTATCGTTAAGAATGGTCATCTTGCACGAGAGATAGCAATCTTGACTGTGTCGTTCACAAGATAAGCAGACTTTGTAAAAGGGTAAGTTTCAGAATATGGTTTTAATTGTGTGATATCTGTATTTCTGGGATGGTATTTTGTCATCACTGCTCTGTACAATGGTTTTGTGTATAAGCAGTTTGCCATTCTGTGAAGTGTAATGATTTGTATTGTTGTGTAGAATTTTATTAATTTTTTGAAGCTTGTGAATAATTTTCACTTTTTATTGTTTTATTTCCTGTCAACAGACAATGTAGGTCTTAGACCAAAATGCTTGTTTTCACAAAGTCAGACAAAGATACACAGACACCAGCAAATAAAACATTGCAACACACTGGTTCACAGGACTCTACCAATGATGGCTTCAGCGTTCAGGAGGGAACCAATCGTCATTCATCTGAATGACGGTACGCCTCAAAATGAACGAGTCACAGCCATGGATACAATGCAAGACCCAGCCAATCAGAGTCCTGGAATAATCAGAAGGGAGCGTGGTGACAGGCCGAAAATTGTTGAGAGGAAACTTTCAATTCTGTCTGTGAGAGACTCGGATATGGACATTAATGAGTTGACCCCTGACCCTAAAGATACCCCGTTAGGTCACAGTTCAACTTCAAGGGATGGAATGACTAATGAAGCAGCTCATGGCAATGCTTTGAAACACAGGGACAATAATTCCTCAGATACCACAAACCCTGAGGTGAGACCAAGGTCACGGAAGTGCTGTGGGGGTCATCCTTCAAAAGGTGAGGATGCAAAAACTTTCCAAAATATCTCCCCTCATAGTGTGGAACCTTCCGCTGATGACTGTAATGAGTTGAGCACAACGAGATCATCTCCTGGTGGATTAGCAGACTCTTCCACTGCGCCAAAGGGTAATTTTCAGCCAAATCATCAAAGTCAGGGATTGTTCAATTTACTTCTGCAGGACTCAAATGAAGAGGAATTGGTTCTTGAAGGAGATAACAGGACAGCTGAGAGAGGTATTTCACTTTTTTACTTTGGATAAAATCTGCAATATCTTTCTATGTAGGATTAAAATAAAAAATCTACAATTGGTCTGGGATTATTTTAATTTTTTTGATTTAATTTAAAAAAAATTTTTACAATTTTTCTCCTGAGCTATGGGACAAGATCAAACTGATTTTTTTATAGATTTTCCATCCTCAATTAACAAACTTTCTAATTTGTTAAAAAAATCTTTAGTTGCCATGGCAACCGGCAATACATCTGGTGAAGATTTGACTCCGAGACCTCCCTCCGCCAATCAACCAGCTCCGAAGAAGAGGCGCAAGGCATCCCGTAAGGTATGCGCTGACCCTTTCGCTAAGCTCCCCAAGGTCAAACTCAGGCCCACCGTCTGGATGGAGGAGGATGACGACGAGTGGTCGTGTGATAGGCCTCGTCGAGGCAAGAAGTCTGGGAAGTCTCCGAGGATGCTCAGCCGCCAAGCGAGGCGCTTTGAGGATCCCTTCAAGGAGCTGGCCTTTGTAGTGTTTGACAGCGCCGATATGGATAGTGATAAGAGGCTTAGGCGAGCAGAGTTCACCTCGGTGAGTATAACTTAAAATGCTGACATTAATCCATTTTGAGTTTTGGGGAACACCTTCATAAGACACTATCTGTATACACCCAAACCAAACACTGCACTCTTTGCCATACCTCAAAATGGCTAAGGGGAGACTCTTGAGATGCTGGCAGCAGCGGATATATAATGGTCCTTTTTTTGCAGCACGGCGCGCGTAGGTCTGGCCACACCGGCTGGCAAGAACTGTATAAAAGGACTGTCCAAATGTCTCCCATTAAAGGTGCCCTGGCTGAGTGGTAAAGGGCTCCGGACTCGAGCTCTGGCGTTTCTCACCAGAAGAGTATTGGTTTGAGTCACAGCCTTGAACCTTGTGTCCTGAAGCCAGACACTTTACTATTATTGCTTCATCCTCTGGACGAGACATAAAGCCTTAGGTCATGTTTATTGTGTAATACACGTTGAAGAACCCTTCTACACTAAGAGGAAGGGGTTTGCTCCTGTGTTTGTGGCAGTGGCTGCCAAGTTTGCCACAACTTTACATTGTTAACCCTTATAAAGTGCTACATGAATTTGGGGCAGAATTGTAGGTCTTCAAGTTTTTACTAATTTCCAACCTTATCCAGAAAGCATCAAAGAGTAATTTTGTTAATTTAAGCATTTGCATGTTCTGTTTAGGTTCTGAAGTCACCATCAATAGAACTAGAACTGTCTGCGGAAGACATAAGAAAACTGGAGAAGGATTGCAGTGGCGGACGGAAAGACATTAAGGTAATTATAGAAACGGAAACAAAGTTTTGTTATATGCACGAAATAGACTAAAAAAGGTTAGGACTTGTTTAAGGGTCCTTTTTTATAGTAATATTGACTGACAAAAATTATTCCTCTTTGCAATCTACAGACCCATTTGTTCAAATGTGTGTAAAGTTTAATAAATTTTTTTGAAAGAAAATCTAATAAAATGCATGTAATATATATTTTGATACTTTTATAATGGTTCTTTGTGAAAAATTTGTGCACGACAAAATCTGGAAGTTGTGCCACGATGGGCCAATAAGCTGATAAGCAACCTTCTTTTGACTTTGAACCCGACAAAAATGACGTCATGTGCATCAGATCTATTATTGTGTATTTGATACTTCTGTTGTGTATTTGATAACTCTGTTTTTAAAATTTCTTACTAGGATTTGCCTGTATCATTTGATGAGTTTCTCCCTCTGGCAAAGTATTTGCTGATGCTGTTCTACAACAAGGAGGATTCAAACTCAAGGGTGAGATTTTGTCAGTTGTTTGTTTGTTTGTTTGTTTGTTTAGATTATCTACCTGTCAAGAGAACTCGGCAAACACCCACAAGGGGATATAAACACAAAAGCTTACAACAGCTAATCTCTCTCAGACAAACATTGGTTAAAAGACACTGGACACTATTGGTAATTGTCAAAGAACAGTCTTCTAACTTGGCTTATCTCAACATATGCATAAAGTAACAAACTTGTGAAAATTTGGTCGTCTAAGTTGCGAGATAAGAATGAAAGAAAAAAGACCCTCGTCACTCAAAGTTGTGTGCTTTCAGATGCTTGATTTCGAGACCTCAAAATCTAATTCTGAGGTCTCAAAATCAAATTTGTGGAAAATTACTTCTTTCTCGAAAAACTACGTCACTTTAGAGGGAGCCATTTCTCACAATGTTTTATACTATCAACCTCTCCCCATTACTCGTTACCAAGGAAGGTTTTATGCTAATAACTATTTTGAGTAATTACCAATAGTGTCCACTGCCTTTAACTTCTAAAGTTGCTCCCTGACTGATTTGGAAGTCATTCCTTGGAATCGAACTTTAGACTTCAACTTTGATAATCTATATCTCTTGATATTTCAGAATCCATGGAGCATTCTTGATAGAGGGAAGGATTCACCACCCTACTACTTCAACAAACACACAGGAACCGTTCGGTAGGTATTTTCGTTTAAACCTCTATTGACTGATTTTAAGTGACTTCATTCATCATCACAATATTCTTGGTTGAATCATTTTTTTGAGTCAATGTCCCTGTGTGTAATGTGCAATTTAGGTGGCCCGGCATTAACATGCTTTGTGCAATTTGACTACCAAAATGGCGAGCATGACAGACGTCCCCATGCCAGTTGCTGCGTGTGGCGCATGGTGTAATGGGTCAACAAGATTAGTTAATATATTGTTTCAAAATGAGGGTTCTCCTTGGGTAAGTACACAAATTAAGTAGAATAAAGTTACTTGGTAAAAGCACTGGAGAGCTGTTGATATTAAACAACTTTGTTCCGCATTTAAAACAAGGCAGTTTTAGAGAAAGAGGTAATTTGGGATGAAATAAAAACCATTGTCCCAAAAATGTATGAAAGTTAATGGGGTTTTTTCATTTTTTTTCATGTGTATACAATAATTAACCCACAAACCTACTGTGATTTAAAAAAAAACAACATTTTTTTGTGATTGATCGTTTTTCAGGTCCGACAGACCAGTTGACTATGACAACCAACCGGAGCTTTTTCTCTTTGAGGATGCCTTGAGGGATGCCATGGAAACGGCAGACATGAATAAAGATGGCAGGATCAATCTCAATGATTTCATCAGAGTAAGTGTACATGTATATCACAGACGCAAACATTGTTGGTGGCCTCATGTTTGGACCCTGGCAAGTCTTTATCAAAAAATGCCGTCAAAAAGACTAAGGGATTGTATACATTGGTTTATGAAACTGGGATTTTGTTATGTATAAACGAGAACTCAACCTGCGGATTTTAAAAAAATAAAAGATGGTACTTTTTTTGAGATATTGCCGAAAATCAAAAGCAGTTATGTTCACCCAGGCAGAACAATTCGTAATTGAAATACGCAATCTGAGAATTGTAACTGACAGAAACATTTGTTGCCAGGTGAGCAGTTTGCCACTGTTATTTCCCTTTTTGGATGAGTGGAAAGCTAAGCACAATTGGGACTCGAACCCTCAACCTTTTGAATACCACCAAGTGCTCTACCAACTGTATGCTCGTATAATATTTTTATACACAACAAAGTATCTGCATTTTCAATTTCAACCTAATTTGCAACCAAATAAAAACAATTTTTGGCTCATCCTCCATAGCATCCATGTGTAGTTTCATATCTGTCAACAAATGAACATTGTTAAAAATGTCCTTATTTCTGCTTTTTTTTCAGATCATCAACTCAGAAGATTTCGGGCTTATTCTCACCAAAAGAGACATCTCTGAAATCAGTAAACATTTTAAAAAGTAAGTCGTCATTTAATTATTATTATTAATTGAAGTATGATAACCCCAGTTTTATAAAGATTCTAAAACGCCCCTGCTTTGTGGAAAGGACAAAAATATCACACATAATATTCTTGTGCCACTTGTTTAATTTTTAAGACAGATTTGAATGTAAGAATAACAAGCTAATGGTGAGAATTTAAAGGCAGAAGACACTATTGGGAATTACTCAAAATAATTATTAGCATAAAACCTTGGTATAACCACTAATGGGGAGCTGTTGATGGTATAAAACATTGTGAGAAATGGCTCCCTCTGAAGTAACGTAGTTTTTGAGAAAGAAGTAATTTTCCATGAATTTGATTTCGAGACCTCTGATTTAGAATTTGAGATCCTGAAATCAAGCATCTGAAAGCACACAACTTCGTGTGACAAGGTTGTTTTTCTTTCATTATTATCTCGCAACTTAAAGGTTTGTTCTTTTATGCATATGTTGAGATACACAAATTGAGAAGACGGGCCTTTGACAATTACCAATAGTGTCCAGTGTCTTTAAAGGCAGTGGACACTATTGGTAATTGTCAATGACTAGCCTTCACAGTTGGTGTATCTCAACATATGCATAAAATAACAAACCTGTGAAAATTTGAGCTTAATCGGTCATCAAAGTTGCGAGATAATAATGAAAGAAGAAAACACCCTTGTCACACGAAGTTGTGTGCGTTTAGATGGTTGATTTCGAGACCTCAAGTTCTAAACTTGAGGTCTCGAAATCAAATTCGTGGAAAATTATATCTTTCTCCAAAACTATGGCACTTCAGAGGGAGCTGTTTCTCACAATGTTTTATACCACCAACCTCTCCCCATTACTTGTCACCAAGAAAGGTTTTATGCTAATAATTATTTTGAGTAACTACCAATCGTGTCCACTGTCTTTAAGTGTTCTTTTTGGTGTAATGTTTTTGTGTGTATAGTGAAGCAGGCAAGGTTTCCAACGTGTGTTACAGTGAGTTTCTTCCTCTAGCCAAACGACTGATAGTGGCTGTCTTCTCTGCTAGAGACCCAATGACGGTGAGCTGAAGTTCATTTCAGATACATTTATTTCATGTCAACATCATAGAGTTATATATAAGAACTAGAGGGCGCACGATTGATGCTTCGTGCACAAACGCCACGGGACCGACCGCAAGATGACAAGCGCGTCATTCTGCACGCGCATTGAATATGAAATACACGTTTGAGGTTTTTTTTATTGAACGCTCACGCGATGCTGTTTGTTCAACTTACAAAATGGCCGCACAAACACACGCCGTGAGATAGCTGTTTTGTCAACTTAGAAAATGGCCGCCTGCTCGCATACCGGGGCGCGTATATAGGCCAGTGCGCGCTCTAGTTCTTATATATAACTCTATGGTCAACATCAATCAATACATTGTGATAACATTGTTCAGAAAAACATGTAATAACTTGAACTAATGGAAACTTGATCCAACGAATGACTGTGATGATGAAGTGAGAGATAAAATTAACAAACCCGCCAAAACAAAACTTCTGGCGCTTTGATTGGTTGAAACAAAAACAATGTTATACATCGATTTGCTACCTAAATGTAATACAGCATGACCCAGAAACACAGCTATGAGTTTGGAACTCTGCACTATGCAGCACAGGGAAAACAACAACTTAATGCTTGCAATATATATATATATATACCCTGTGTGTATAAGCTGGGCACATGCCAAGTACAATGAAGGTTGCGCTGAGTATAAGGCCTTTTATCCTTTATGGTGATAAAAGGAATTATCATGAAGGAAAAAGAAGAAGCAAAAGCTTTTTTTCCCTCTTCCCTAAAGACGAGGACAATTTACACAAAAACAGACACAAACAAACAAAAGGGACATGGACATTATGCATGAGTGAGACTGGGCAATAGATAAATAATTACTATAAAAAAATGGTGTATTAAAATAAAAGAGAACCTGTAGAAGTAAACAAGTAACGCAATGATTAACTTTATGTGGTACCAGGGATTTACAGTTTCACGACCTGAATCACATGTGCTTAATTTCAATCAACATGTAGCAAATAAAAATTTGGTTGCAAAAGGACAACTTTTTTGAAAATAAGGTGATTGATTTTCTTTGAAATATTCTCCCGTGAATCAAGCTTTTATTCCGTCTTAGATATTACTGCAGTTGTGTAGGATGCATAAGAAGAAAAAAAAGGAATCTCATAAAGAAAGAAGAAAAATATTAACATAAAGCCTGTTTTTGTTCATATTTGTTTATGTTTGTTTTAGTAACTTACTAGCTATTGTTTTAGCTGACCAGGCAATGTATAAACATTCAAATTCAAACACAGGTTTGAAAAAAGTTTGACCATTTTAATAGAAACAAATGTCTCAAGAAGATTTGTACTTTTACTAAGTAAGCTCTTAATTGAAAATGTACCATTTTTCTGGGATTAATCTAACTGTAAGCCAGGACAGCTCAAGTATGTGATTTATAGCTTATTTACACATAACTGTCCCCATTCACAAAGCTTGTTGTCCCCACAGTCTGATCTCACAGACAGTTATAGTCCAACAGCATCCAGGTAAACATGCTAAATACTATCCTTGAAAATCCATTCACAATGAACAGAGAAAAGTCCCTGAGTTTCCCCAACAAAGCTGTGCACCTCATTCAAAATTCAACAGAGTCACTTTACCCCCCTGGGTAAAGACATCCATTGTCACATGATGAGCAGAGTATTGATTGGTTGGTTGTTATGCTAATTAGCATAAAGAGGGCAGCAGACTTCCTGGCAACCAATAAAAGGGGATATTGATTGGGTTATGGTTTCTCTGGGAGGTGGCAAAGGCACTTTTATGGGATACATTCAGTAGCACATACAAGTTACCATGCCTTGAAACTGTCTGGTACTACGTTTGGAGTTGGCAAATATTTATCTACACTTTGATCGTTTAGCGAGTAAATATTTGAGATAAACGTTGTCTCCCCGGCAGGACCAGACAGTTAGACTTACCTGAAATGTATTTATTCCAGCTGAAGTGGTTGTTTTAAATAATTGAATGACATAAAGTTTATCTCTTGGACTAATACTCAAAGTAAGTACCTCGCAGTATCTCGATGACTTAAAGCACTTGATTGATACATAATACATTTTTAGATTGATCTGTTATTTGTAATCCATTACAATGTATTTAAAAAACTTTTTTTGTCAATTAGTTGGTCTAGAGCTTTGTTTGTGTTAATAAATTGTGGTGCTATATAGATGTAAATACTTTATCATTGTTAAATCCCAAACCTAGCTCCAAGTACAACAAACAATAACTGCTTTGAGATGCCCTCGTGTGTGATAAATTGATATTAATTTCAAGAAATGGATACTATCATTATTGTTGTCAAAATGTTATTAGAAAAATATGAGGAATTGCTAACCAAAATGAGTTTTTCTTGACAACGGTTGCAGGAGCCAAAATTCCAATATAAAATCCCGTTTGATATAATGTACAATTTGATGCAATTTTGCCTCTGGCCACAAAGACAAATTTTAATAAACCATGAATAAAACTGTTGATCATGGAGTGTTATGAGGTAATATATTTGCACAACTTGGATAGTTTTTAATGAAATAATATTTCTTGCTTCAGGACGATTGGACTTTTTTGTGCACACGGCACGTAGGTGCTTTCTGGTTTAACAAGAGAACCGGGCAGAGTCTGAGGCATCCACCAAATCACATCGTCACCATGCAGCAACACCAGCTCAAACACAGGTAAGCTATGCAGGCATGATATATTCTTCCTACTTTAGTCTGTTTTCCGATTTTGCTGTCTGGGAAAAATCTTTCAAAAATTGTGATTGAAAAGCCTGAAATATCTATGTAAGCATAGAGCAAGAACTCTATGGTCAGCCTACGTACTCAATATATGTACAAAATATTTCTCCTTTTTTCCCCGAGGATCAATATTATGCCTGATGATGCAAATATTGTATGGATAAGAGTACATAGTAGAACGAGAACATATTCACAAGGTAATTTCCGGACTGTTCCATTTCACGAGGCATATCTGCCAGCAAATATTGAGGGTGTTCCAAATTGTTTCGGTCAAAATAAACTGTCCATCGAGCCATTCTAGATAAATTTGTTGGCTGCCTTGTGCCTCTTCCTACATGAACTAGTTGTTAAAATAGTTTGCAAAATTAAAAAGATTCCTTTGTTATTTTTTGTTTGTTTACATGAACAGAAACGATGCAGCCAAAGTTCTCCTAAAGACGTCTGAAGAACTCAAAGTCACCAAAGAAAAACTTGAGAAGGAGTCAGCTCTGCGGACGGTATGCATTTGACTGTCATTTCTTAATCTCCCTATGGCCAAATCAAGATGTTCCTTTTTATAAAAGCTTTTTGAGATGTGTCAAAGTTGTTCATGTGTTGTTTCAATTTTTTCAGCTAGGCATCTTTGTTCTTTTTCTTAGGATTTTGAAGAAAAGTACACCACCTTGAGTTCTGAGAATGCGTTCACTTGCAGGGAGCTGCAGAAAGTCACAAGACTTTATGAGAAGAGTAGAGCAGAGGTATAAATTGTACTCCTGTTTGTTGTTGCAATGTATGAGTGCGTTACATATGTCTTGGGCCCAATTTCACAAAGCCTGTAAGCACAAAAATTTGCTTAGGATGAAATTTCTTCTGCGGTAAAAACAGGATTACCAACCAAATTTTAATTTTGATACAAATTGCTTGTTACTGGTATTCATCTGTTGTTTGCTTAGCCTTAAAATATTGTGGTATTTTGGTTGGTATTCTGTTTTTATCAAGGAAGAATTTAATGCTTAGCAAACTTTTGTGCTTACAGGCTTTTAGAAATTGGGCCCAGACTTTATGTTTACCCATGTGTACTGACTGTAGGCTATACTGCTACTTCGTTCTGATTGGCCAATGAGGTGATGATGTTGTTTTGGATGATAGTGCACGGTGGAATGTTTTTCTGACATCCAGGTGGTTTTTTTTACCACAAGTGACATCAATGGTGTGGATTGCTACCATTGTTCAATTGCAGATAGTATACCTCATCATCATTAGGGTTGAACGAAGAAAAAATTCCCAGAGCTGGGTTTGAACCTGTTATCTTGTGATTTAAAATAATATAATTGTAGTTGAAAATAAGACGTCCCTTCTTGTATCAATTTGCTTTGCAGAGTGAAAAGAAAAGTATCTTTCTTGATGCCAAGGACAAGGAGATTACTAAACTGAAGTACAAGGTTGAGCAGCTTGAAGAAAGAGGTATATTTCATCCCATTCTAAGAGTCTTAAGTTTTGTTTTGCTAACGGCTTGACGAAAAATCCCCTTCCCCCAGTGGATCAGGTTGGCTTTGTGATAATAAGGATTATTCTCTAAAAATTCAGTAAGCCCCTCATTTATGTCCGCAGGTGGCCCATATTATACAGGGTGTCTCAAAAAAACAACTATACACTTTTGAAATTGCTGCTGAATAAAAAGTATATGATTCTGGGGGGAAAAGGTGTGTATGTATGGATAGCTTATGGATTCAACTTTCATATGACACCAAAAAGTCTGAAAATAGTTCATGCTTGGGTGGGCACTGCTCACTTTTGTAAAGGGTATGAAACATAGGATGCGCAGTAATAGCCTTCTAATTTGTGAGAGGTTAGTCCTTCGGAAGATACAAAATTCACTCCATATTTTTTTATTAGTGTATAGTGTTTTTTTAGACACACTGAACGTCAAAGCTCTGTCCCATTTATCAGTAAACACACCACACATATCTCAGGCTAACATTCCCCCCCCCCCACCACCGTACTTACTAGAAACTCCTCCATTGACTGCTATTACCTCAAACCTTGCTCTAAGAAATGATGTCACTAATATGGTTTTCTTTCTGTTTACATTTTATTTTACGTAAAAGAACCCAGAACACTTATCGAGGAAGAGTAGGGTTTTAACTCCGTTTACATAGCAAGCACCAATTTTTGTACAGGTGTCCTCAGGCTTGTGAGCTACGGTGATGAAATCTTATTGTTTCTTTTTTTCAGTTGCTGAGGCAGAAAGAACAGAGGCCAATCTGGAAGCCATGAGAGATGTTCTCAGAAACTGCCAGTAAGAACAATTCTTAACGCAGAAATTGTTAAAGGTTGTTTGTCAGAAGAGAAAGAGTGCGATGTTAAAACTTTGAAAGATAAAGAGTACTTATATTGGATGTACCTTCAAGTGTGCACAATCCAGAAAAGCATTTTATGTGAAGAGGACTAAGTAGGTTTACAGGTGACAGGCTTGTGAATGAATCACTTTCGGGTAGGAGTGTTGGTTTTTTAAAGAGGGGCTCAAAGACAAAATTAAGTTTTGTGATGCACACATTTTCCGAAAGATAGGGTCCTTATGAAGGTGTGAACAATATTTAAACCCCTAGCGTCATTCTAAGAAAGTGTCAAACCCGATCGTATGTGACACTCTTCCAATGGAAAATGTATAAGGAACCCAAAATAGAAGAACAAGATAAAGATTAGACTTGATGCTTCCAACCTTAGCCTATGCTCTGCTCATCTTCATGTGAAGACATTTCACTTAAAAAAAGGAACATTTTTGTTTAAAAATCACCAGGGGTGCAGTACGAGATCGTGAGCTGGAGATTGTGGACCATCAGACGAAAATTGAGGATTTGAACAAGCAGTTGAGCGAGTGTGAGTCACGGGTCGACAACGGCAAAGCGGCAATCGCTGATCTACATCAACAGCTCAGATATGAAGGAAAACGCAATGAGAGGATGGAACTGGTAAGTCTCGAGTGCGTTGTGTTCATGACTCTCCTACTCCTTTCCTACTTCCTTATCTCCTGTGAGATAATTTTTCTGGGGCCAATTTCATAGAGCTGCTTAAGCACGAAAATAGCTCGCTTATTTTACACATGTTACTGGCCAAAATTTCATGCCATGTACATTGCTTGTGACTGGTATTTAGCTGTTAATTACTTAGAATAACAATTGAGTGGAGTCTTGGCCGGTAATCTGATATTACTAGGCAAGGATTTTTTTGCTTAAGCAAAACTTTGTGCTTAAGGAGCTCTATGAAATTGGGCCCAGGAAGTTGAGCAACCGTTTGAAGCAAGTGGGTTTTCTCTTCAGAAAATGAAGATAGAACCATATGGAACACCCCAGATTGCATAGTAGACCGGGCTTTCAAAACCAATATATATGTATACAAGCAGGCTTCTCCATTTGTTGATGATCAGGGCCAAATTTCATAGAGCTGTTAAGCATTAAAATTTGCTTAGCATGAAATTTTTGCCTCGATAAAAACAGGACCAAATCTCCATACGTACCAGTAACGAGCAATATGACACAAATTAAAATTTGGTTGGTAATCCTGTTTTTATCAAGGAAGAAATTTCATGATAAGCAAATTTGTGTGCTTAGCAGCTCTATGAAATTGGGCCCTGGATAATCTTACGTAACAGGCATGTACCATGAGATGACCAAAGCTGACAGAGAGGGTGTGCACAGAAGACACAGAAGACAATTGAGCTTAGCAATCTCCGTGTTTTTAATGCAATTTATTTTTGACATTTTCCCTTTTTTACAATATTCAGGAATTGAAGAAGTTGCCGCCACTTCAGAAGGAGTTGGACGAAAATAAAGAAACCCTCCAACTTTGCGAGAAACGTCTCGAGGAGAGGAACGCCGTCCTGATTCTTACAAGACGAGTCAATGGTGAAAACAAAACCAAGATAAAGGGCCTTGAGGCGGAGCTTGCCAAACTCCACGCAACCGAAAAAGAACTTGACATCGCCAAGTGCGAGATTTACACCCTAAAACAGTTGATCGTAGGCAAAGATAGTCTGGTGATGCAGAAGTCTCATGAGTTGGATACTGTGAAGGAGAGACTGGAAACAGACCATGGAGAGACGTGGGTGGAGTCAGAGAACAAGTCGCAGGGAATTGGTTGGAAGAATGGTGGTCCGACCAATGGCACAAACTTTAGAATCGTGAGGCTTCAAAAAAGGTAAGCGACAGCAGTAAACAAATTCTTCATTATTTTATTATTGATATTGAAATTCTCGTTATGCGGTGACCCAAATCCATATTGAAACTTAGGATATTAGTATCGGTCACTGATTTGTTTACATTTAACTGAGATGTATTTTGAAGCGTGCAGATTTAGATATCTTTGTCGGAGTTAATCGTAACAAATTAACAAAAGTTCTTCTTGACAAATTGCTTGTCATTATTTGCAGAAGACCTTCTAAGGGCATTCAAGTTGGAGCACAGTCAAGACGGTCCAAGGTGAGCAGACTGCATCATTTATATAGAGGGGGAAAAAAGTTCTAAATACTGTTAGTGTCCATTCGATGGCAAATGCTATGACTAGTTGTGCGAATTGTTTTTACGTTCACAAACTGCCTTTTCTTTTGATTCTGATTACACGCATACAATAGACCTTATGCACAAGACTTCATAGAAGTAGGGCGTCTTGGACCAAAAGTAAAAAAAGGTTGCTCTTTTGGGCCCATCATGTGCATACATAGATGAGCATTTACCATTGTGTAATTGTTTTACCTCCAAGATGGCGAGAGCTAGCGACAGAGTGTACTACATTATTACGCTATCACTACAATAACTACTTGTCCACAAGTCTATATATGCAGACACTTTAAAGGCAGTGGACACTATTGGTAATTACTCAAAATAATTGTTACCATAAAACTTGATGGTATAAAACATTGTGAGAAACGGCACCCTCTGAAGTGCCATAGTTTTTGAGAAAGAAGTTATTTTCCGCGAATTTGATTTCAAGACCTCAGATTTAGAACTTGAGGTCTCGAAATCAACCATCTAAACACACACAAGTTTGTGTGATAAGGGTGTTTTTTTCTTACATTAATATTTCGCAAGTTCGATGACCGATTGAGTTCAAATTTTCACAGGTTTGTTATTTTATGCATATGTTGCGATACATTTGTACACCAACTGCGAAGGCTAGTCTTTGACAATTACCAATAGTGTCCACTGACTTTAAGCAATACACCCTCACCAGCTTACATACAACAGTACTCAGCTAGATAATGTCACCCCTCCATGTGACGACAATAACAACTTGAACATAAGTCTATGTAAATCAATAAAAGAAACACTGCAGACTTTTTAAACATTATTCCTGATTGTACTTCCACCCTCACCAGCTCACATACAACAGTACTCAGCTAGATGTTGGCACACCTCCATATGACAGCAGCAGTAGCAGTGGTAGCCAATCAGATTGCAAACAGCCAAAGCTCGAGGACTATCAACGACTCGATACTCCGGAAAGCGAAGACAGCCTGGTCACTTCCCTGAACACATCAAACGGAAGCTTTCTACGACTCCTACATAAACAAGGCAGTGCGGAAGACGGCATGCCTACAATATACGACTTGTACACCCCAGAGGGCTCTTACGCACCCACCTCACGGTCTGCCACCCCTTCATTGAAAAACGGTACGCACCTCAGACCCAAGTCGTCCATGGCACGATTGGAGACTGAGGGAGCTTCCATTATGCAGAAAGGGACAGTGATGTTTGAGGATGACTTTCTGGTGGCCCAGTGTCTCCGAGTGGGAGACAGAGTGCGTGTGAAGAAGAAAGGTTTGTGCTTTGGCAGAGAAAACTTCCTACTACCTCCCATTCTCTTCCAACCATATTTCTCCATTATTTCTTTCCTCCTTTTTGAACATCGTTTTCTTTCTTGCAAACTCCACAATTTTTAAAATTATGTTTAACCCTACTTAGTGTCATTAGTCTCAATAAGCCTATTCTGAGTTCCAGCTGCGCATGTCTGTTACTGCTGAAAATGCAATTTTTTTGCTCTCTAGTGACCTTTCGACAATACCCGCTGGTATTGTCAAAATGTCACGGGAGAGCAACACATGTGTTGTCAGCAGTAACAGACATGCGCAGCTGGAACTCCGAATAGGCTTATAGACTCACCTGTAAAATATAACTTTAGCAGCTCCTGATTCTGTACAATATCAAACATCATTTATTTGTTATTTCTAAGGTCTGTAGTGTTATGTTCTCAATAGGTTAACAAGTAATGTTGTTACTGCAGTTAATTCAGTGACCTTTTGACCCGCGCTCCATTCTCGATGTATTAACTACTGTACATACTTCTACTAATACAGGGGGGAGGAGAAAAGGCGCCATCTTGACTGGAGTTGTAAAGTTTGTCGGCAAGGTGGACAAGGAATTTCACCACAATGATCATCGGCTGTATACAGGCATCAGACTAGATGAGGCAGGTCAGTACAGCAATTCAATTAATTGTTTGGACCAACAGGTGGTCGGGTGGAGGGAGGGAGTGGCTGCTTAGGGAGCGTCTCAAAAGTCGGGCACGTTCCTAGCGCAAAAGAACGTTCGTGCGGGCATATGCCCGCAGGATCGCAAAATCATGACATTAGGAACGTTCTAACATGAGATTGGACGCGGTCACGCATTTGGAACGATCCAAAAGATCGCTCTGGCGGTCCAAAGGACCGGTCCAAGTAAAGCGGCGGGGATACTCTTGCGATCCAAAAAGAACGTTCCTACCGTTCCGACTTTTGAGACGCTCCCTTATTGGTTTTAGTGAGCAATGGTCGATTTATTAAATATCGTCGTAACTTAGGACTAGTCCTAGGAGTTGGTTAAGAACAACAAGGCTATTCCTATGTTAGGACTTCCTTTGTGAAATCAAGTCAAGTGGTGGATTTCAAAAAGAGTTAAGACTAGTCTTATCTCAAGTTAGGACGAGTTGCTTGTCCTAACTTAGACCTAGCCTTAAGTTTTTCAATATCTCCTAGGACTGGTCCTAAGTTAGGACTATCTTTTTGAAATCAATCCCACAGGGAGCATTTTTACTGATGGATTTTTTGCTATATAAATTCATTCCCAGATTGTGTATAATAATATTTGTGTACTCATTTATACCTCTTCCAGTCGGTGATACTGATGGCGTGATTAAGGGTAAGCGTTATTTCACCGCCAATCCTCGTCATGGGAAACTGTTACCTGTCACAGACGTTGTCTCCGTGCTAAACCCAAAGGTAGGTTACATGATGTGTGTGTAAAGGGTTTATAGCAGTTTACAGCAGTCTCTGAGAGATGACTCTGGGTGGTTGTTAGTCATTGTAATAAAAAATAAATAAAAAAATGGATGGCAACTTCAAAGTGGGGGGTACACTTCGGCTATAAATCCAAATCAACTGTCACCAGGGACACGTTGGCACCTACTCCTGGGGCCGACACTGGGTTACATGTATACCCCCTTCACAGTCTGTAAGGATGTAGGCATGGGTATCATCCACTAGGAGGCCTGGTTGGTAGAGCAGAATGCACTACCGTCCAAACCTTATGCTGGATCCGTAGACTGGGCCATGGCATGTTTTTGCATATGGATTTCCATGATGTTGAATGAATCAGTCAATATTTGGAGTGTAATATTTTAGTCTAATCTCTATTCAACAGACTGCAACCTACAAGCGCATTGCAGAATGCATCAGAACTCAACGACTGGAGACGGGAACCGTGAAATATGAGAAAGACCGCAATCCTCACCTCATCAGGGTCATGTGACCGTCCAATGGCCAGTCACCTCCCTTACTTCATAGCGTGACTATCATGAGAAAAGAGATGAAGGGTTCATAGTATCCAGTATATACAATAATTAATGGTGTTCATGGAATATTTATTTTGGTTTTTACCCATATACACAGATGTGTGTTAGCACTGTATACTCAGTACTTTCCCGAGCTCTGTGAACAAATAATCACATGCATATTACCCATGTGGGATTCAAACCCAAGACCCTTGCAATTCATGGAGTCAAAAGGCAGTTCCTGGAAAGGCAAGAGGTGTGGAACACAGATTGTGTTGTGTCCCTTCAGCGAGTAAAATGTACTTCATCAAAACTAAGTTTTAAGATTCCTACTCTAACCTTGTTCTTTTCTTTCCGACCATGTGTCAAGTCTTGGCAAAAAACTTCAATGTAGAGCCAAGGCGATGAACATACACATGTGTAAAAAGATTGTTAAGAAACAGGTAACTGTACAAGAGCATCTTTATGTTCACACTTGATTTAGTCAAAACAACTTTCACTACCAGTTTGTCTAGATTTGTATGCTCCTGTTTTAAATTATATATCGCACACACAGATCGTTGTCATTTGATGTGTCATCCTACATTTGTCATGTATACTGACGTTACCCTCCAGAACTTCATATTTGAGTCCAATATGATATTGTTTCTTCCCTTTGTCTAAGCAATTGTGTGTTTACTGTCCTAAAAAAATTCAAATGACAACGATCCATGTGCGAGTTTAAATAAAACAAATGTTTGGTGCATTTTGTTTGTGCAAAGTCGCAGTAGATAATCAGTCTGTGAAATCTGGCTTTTCCAATTCACTTGGCACATGAAATAATCCAAATGTCACCTTGGGATTATACTTTGCGACAATGCACGCACTTGCATCCAGTATTTTTTTTTTAAAATAAACATTAACAAGTATTTCTATCTGTAGAGAGTGCAATATTAATAACATGACTTACTTCGAATAATCACAAAAAGCACCAGATGTGTTCAATTAATTTTGTTTATTATTTACAAACAGATCTTGTAAAATGTCCTTTCTGTATTTTATCACTTTGTTGTGGAAACTGTGTAGTAAACAACTGCATTGTCAAAATAATATTTTACAATAAAATTCTTCAAAGATTACTACTTTGAGTGGTACTTGCGACTTTTAGTCTGTTTTCTCTGATGAGTTTTTATAACGCTGTAATTTATTTGATACAAGCATGTGGCAAAAAGAATTTACCCCGACTTTGAACACCTCTCTAGTCTTGGTAACATTTTCAAACGACTTGAGCAACAAACCATTACACTGCACTGGTTGTGTATGGTGGCAGAACTGTGCACATCACTTGAGGAACATCTCAAAAGTTGACAACGTTCTAGGCAGACGCCCACAAAACACAGGAGCAATCTTACATGAGCGAATAGGCGCTAGTTCCATTGGAAAATTCAATGAAACGTTCTGCCGGTCCAATGGAACGGTCCATGAGCATGCACTGGAATTCAGATCTAATGGGAGACTTTGAGGCGCTAGGGGGCAGCAGACTCACCAGGTAAATTTCCATTGTTTACGTAGTTCTGAGCAGGCGCACATTATCGAGAACAATGGATTTTACCTGGTAAGTCTGCTGCCACCAAGCGTCCTGAAAGTCTCCCATTAGACTGTTCCCACTTGAGATGATCCATATGCATTCACCACATGATATCATATTGGCGGGCTGGTATGGTTTCATCTATCAAGTGTCATTCACAACCACAGTTGTGGATTAAAATTGAGTGGTCATACAGTATGAGGGTTGACGGTGTACTGTGTAAATGCATTAGATACCTCTTGGCCAGACAGTAGGAGGGTTGACTGTGTACTGTGCATATGTATTTGCTGTCTGCATAACAAATAACCTAAACAATAACGACACCAAAGTTTACATATCCTTCAAAACCACAGTACATGATGAATAGTTAGCATGCACTATGTTTGCGTTTGAAATTGCTTCAATGATAGTAATATAAAAAATGCCGTTGAAAGTTCAATCTGTATGTAACAGGCATGATATTGGGTCTTTGGGAAAAAAAAGTACGGGTATTTTATTTAGTTTCACACATGGTGAAGGCTTTAATGTACACTTCAGACTATTTAATCACAATTTTTCAGGGCAAAAAAAAATCAGAAAACCGACTAAAGTTGGTAATATATCACACCTGAATTGTGAAGATAGCATTAAAGGAAATGTCCAAAGGATGGCATGAAATAACACTATTCCAGCAAAAACCTCCTCATCGACTTGGGATTTCTTCCTCCTCTTCATATTGAATACTTGGCTCCGTGTGTTCAAACATATCCTCATGGTACAGATCTTTGTCCAACTGTTCTTCCTCGTAGTACGTAGGGAACGGAGGGGGGTCTTTAAAATCATTCCGTTTGGGTAGGATGGTGTCTATGATCTTAACGTAGCCGTACTTTGTGCCGCACACACTGCCATTGACGTAGATTATGTTGTACTTGGTGTTTACACGCCAGATCTGTGATATGAATGAAAGTCATTTCTGGTTTTAGCGTTAGCTTTTTTTATGAATAGGAGTAATTCTAACAGCTTTATTCCACGTACTGCATCTCTTTGGAACTCCTTACCTGGTGCATATTTCCCCCCATCCTACAATCTTGATTGTTATATGAGGAATATTAATATCAGCAGCTCCTAGCGCTGGCGGATGGGTTGTAAACTTGTTCCCTTGAAGGCACTGGACACCTTTGGTAAATGTCAAAGACCAGTATTCTCACTTGGTGTATCCCAACATATGCATGAAATAACAAACCTGTGAAAATTCGGACTCAATTGGTCATCGAAGTTGCAAGAAAATAATGAAAGAAAAACACCCTTGTTTCACAACTGTGTGCTTTCAGATGCGTTAATACCGGTATTTGAGAAATTACCTTTTTCTCAAAAACTTCATTTAAGCACATTATACATCTACTAATACTTTAATACACTAACCTTCAGTCCATACGTCCATTGCCATTTGTCTCCCATATGTCCAGGCATTTTTTTGCCCGGCCAAATTTTTCCCGGAGTCTGCAATAACACAGAAAAGAAAATCATATCAATTAATTCAAAATGTAGATCTGCTTAATAAAATGGATGGGTGCTTTGATATGCTCCTAGGGGTGGGATAAAGTGCTTGTTAGGAAACCCTATATAAGTATTATAAATGCCAAGACCACAACATAGAGACGACAACCTCGATGTAAATCCAGATTACTCACCCCTCCACCCCCAGATGCGCCCATTTTACGATGGGTCTTGGTGGCTCCGTGGCTTGCCGGTTGACCCTTCATTCCCCATCGTTTCATGACGCCCTGGAAACCTTTGTCAATCCTATTGAGGGGTAAACAAAACCAAAAAGGAGTCCCATTTGTATAAATTCTGTAAGAAACAAAACACTGACACAACACTGTCACAATATCAATCGGTGACAACACAAACACAGTCATTCACTGTCAATGAGTGACACTGACACAACACTGTATTAAAGTCAATCAGTGACTCGACAATCACTGTCAATCAGTGACACACCGCTGTCAAAAAAGCTCTCATTGTGTTGTCAAATGTTCATGATTGTTTATGTCATTTCACTGTTTTACCTATGCATTTTTTACTGCTGTAGTTAGCCATAAAATATTACCAGTAAACAGCTTTTATGAACTTGGTCCAACAAAGTCCAGTGTTAAAAACCCTGCACATACATGTAGACATAAACATATCATGCAGCCCCGCACCTTTAAGCATATTACAAGCATGGCAGACTGTCGACTGTTGGATAATCAAAGCTGTGATTGGTCAATTCAACTTTCGAATCAATAAACAGCCGATGAAAAGTAACAACATACATTGAAACTCAATGCGCTTGAGGACACTATTCTTCATTCAGTTTTTCAGTTTCTGAATAATTCACTTACGTTCTACCGCGGCAGTCGACATACATCCCCGGTCTGAAGTGCCCAGCGAAGAGCGGTGTACCTAGAATAAAAGTGGAAACCACAAAGATTTTAATATGTACATCTGCTAAGCAAAATCTGCCTCTGTATTGCAGTTTTTGTGCTCTTAATATCAGGGCCCAATTTCGAAAAACTGCTTAGCAAAATTCTTGGCTTAACAAGAAAAGACAGGGGTACCGGTGTGGCGGTTTTAGTCTTCCGCCATGTTCAGTTTTCCGGGTGACGTAGTCGAACATATCATCACGTTGTTCGAACGGTTTTAGCTTTCCGGCGTGTTCAGTTTTCCGGGTGACCTGTCAGATCCGCCGCGAGTACCCTGGCAAGTACTGTAGTTCTCCCAGCAGTGACCCCAAATTGTTTATTACGATTCTTTTATGTGTATAGTCACATAATCTCTTGCCCCATCTTTACATGTATTCATGGGTACAACTTTAGGCAGGTCACACTCTGCTTGCATATAAAACAACTCATACGATCCACGCGTTTGCCGCTAGTTGTACTCGACTCGTGGACGCCGCCATGACAGCTACCGGAGGGTAACGGATGACTCAATACGGCACTAAAAATGGACTACTTTCGCTTGCTGTGCGCAGGCATCGCATGACGTAATGCTACCGTATTTGGTAATTCGGAAAACTGAACACAGCGGAAAGTTGAAACCGCCACACCGGTAGCACTAATGGTAATGGTGTTCTGCCTGGTAAAACATCTTTGCAAAGCAAAATTTGTTGTGCTGTTTTGGGCTTGTGACATCATATGAAAGTGTCTAGATTGGTTGGGACTAAATACCAAATCCACATGCAAGGTTCTGGTCAAAGGGGGATTCGAACCATGGCTGGCGACCTTCTACACATACGTACCTGGCTGCAACTTGGCATTGGGCGTCACATTAAACTTTGCTAAATGATCTTTCACTGGTACTGCTGCCTCCTTAAACTGCTCCGAGTAGAAAAATGATTTCTGTTGGAAGCAAACAGTTATAAAGTGTCAGTAATACGATGGCAATAATCGTTACCAATATTACTTTGAAAAACAAAGTTATGAAAAATAGTTGTAGCTGTTGCAAACTGCCTACATACCCAAAGGGCCGATGACCGATAGTTAGTGGCCTAAAACTTTGACCCTTGCAGAGTCTTTCTGGAAGGCTAAATGACAACACTACAAACATATACAGGGATAGTGTTCAGTGTCTTTAACAGTACAGTTACATTGTGCATCATTTAAAAGATAAAATACCTTGAGGGGATTGGCGTTCCTGGCACCAACAATGAGATAGCCTTTTGTGTCACTGAATTTATTCTCCTCGGGAGGTGTGTAACTGATGACGTTGTTCTCCACTACCTGAAAAATTAAACCCAGAAATATTTCTTAACGTTGTAATCTATCACAGTCTTGCTAACAATACAAATGTATATGCCCCCTGGACAATTGGGACCTGAATCCCAAGATGGCCAAGCTGCATAAGAACCCAACCTATCTCTTTTCTCTTATGTCAAATACCGCCTAACGACCCCAATAGACCCCTTGCATTGGCAGCCATCGCAGCGCTAAGGTCGGTCAACCGTGCATAACTCTCAGCCAATGGTAGGTCTTGATTGAACTCAGTGAGGGCACTAATTGGGTCTTATGACATCTAAATCCACTATGGCTTCAATCCTTCTGGATCCAACTCCACTGCAATGTCCTTTAAAAAAAAACAGTCCAGATAAATCTTTCACTTTAGCAAAGAGAACTTCCAAGCATTTGGGCTAGTAAGGTTTTTTTTGTGACAAAATTAAATGACTTAGGGAGATTCAGAAACTTTGATGAACCTGTGCGGAAGATGGATTCTCTAAAAAGTTATATTAAAAATTAGAAACTACAATTTCATACCTGAAGTGCTGTGACCGTTAGTCTCTCGCCTTCTTTAGTCCATATGGGTGTCATACCCAGCTTGATGGCTAGCAGGCCACATCTCTTAGACTTGGGTACCCACTCGCCCCTCGGCCAGGGTGCCTCTTTTAGCGGGCTAGGCCCTAGGGTGTTCTTGATCTTGCTCCACTTGTATATAACTTCTTCATCTTCTTTAGAGATGTCCAACTCGTAATCATAGTCGTAATATGTTCGTCTCTGGACACTGCAGCTGCATATTCTGAGAAAAATAAATAAATAATTTTTTCACTTTGAGTAAAAACCTTGATCCTCCCGACTGTTGCCAGTGCAAGTTTGTAATTTAATTGAATGTGTGCATGATGGGGGCTACTCCTAGAACTATAAAAATTACCGTATAGACTAGTCACTAGAGCTTGTTTCGCTATCGTGGAGACGATAGGGGAAAACCTCATATAGTTCTAGAAGGTAGGTAGATGGGAGTCATGATTGTTTAAACATTGGGTGAGCCTGCTATGCTACGGAGAGAACTTTTCGATTTGGGAGCAATCAACATCGGGACTCGACTAGTCTGGCTTGCAGGCTGTTAGTACTTGCAGATATCTATATACTGAGTTTGACTCACTCACAACTTCTACGCCGACTCCGCAAAGTCAATTTAATAGGTTGGGAATAGGATAACACCTGTACAGGTGTGTGTAGTTTTAAGGTCTGCATAGCGCATACAGACTGTGGTGAATTTGTTTTAAACATTTAAAAAAGCTTACAAAAAAAACAAAAAAGTTTTTTAAAAAGGGACAGCATAGTTTTTTTTGTTACATTCAAGTTCTAAAATTATTTTAACCAAAGTTGATTTAGCCCTTCCACCATCTATCGGGTTCCCATCTATCCATATCCCACCATCAATCTTCACAACAACAACGAAAAGCCCAACAATGCCAACTGCACAGAGAGTGACCCGCCGGGCCGGCCGCACAGCACAGTACACGCCACACGGGCCGCGCACTCGAGCATTGAATTGATGTTCATTCAACATCAACATGTTCAACAATAACGTTTGTGGCATGGACGCTTTTGATAACAGTTAACAGTTATGGTAAGTTCGATGAAAAAGAAATGATGAAACAGAGCATACATTATACATACCTTGAAATCTTTTCAGTAAGGTTTAAAAGTGAGTTTTTCGAGCCAAGTTGTATTACCCGTGTGATCACCATGGGCGCCGCCATCTTTGCAATGCCGAGTCTCTTATACATTCGAAGATTTCATTGGACACTTGGATTTTATCTGCTCAACATCGCCCAATGAAACGCGGCGTAAATCATAAACAAATTTCGACGGCTGTTTCACTCACAACTTTGCAGTCTGTGCACCAGGGCCGGCGGTCTAAACCAGGCAGAAATACATTTAATTTTCTTCCGTAACTTGAGCATAGCTTGAGATTTGTTGAGACAATATCATGGACCCTGCACACGTATCTCGTCTGAAGGAAGAGATTGAACGATGCTTGGACGAAACAGAGTTGAAAACTAAGAAATGGTGAGTGAATTTTCTGACATTTTATGATTTATTTTTTACCTTTCCTTTCAAAAATTAAATTAATTGTTTTTCTTCTTTTTATTTTTCATCGTGGATAACTGTTCGTATGGCGTTACCACTTTTTCACTCATTTTTACAAAAAGGGATATCTCATTGAGGTAAATTAGATACTATATTATTTCATATCGAATGAAAAAGTGGTGGCGCCATACGGAAACCTTTCCCTACATAGAAAAATAATACAGTATCTAATTTACCTCAATGTCTCTTTTTGTAAAAATTTGTGAAAAAGTGGTGGCGCCATACGGAAAGTTACCCGTCCATTATATGCTTTATTGACAGGGAGAAGTTTAAAGATGACTACACTGCACTTCAAGACAGGCTCAGATCTCTGCCGGACAAAGTGTCTCATAATATCATGGTAAAAATATTCACAGAAAATGTAAAAGAAAGACAAAATTTCTGTCAGCACCCATGCACATCTAAAAAAGCTCAACCCTCTTCCCCCCCCCCAAAAAAAAAAAAACCTCAATTGTTTCCTTATAAAAAAACTTGGAATCGTCCGCACTATACATTAGTTTGGATCGGTCCCAACTAACTCGAGTGTTACAAAAGTTGGGACCCAACTATTGCTGGGATCCAGAAACTGTTCACTGTGCAATAGGGTTGAACTTTGGAGTTTTTAAAACATGACTCATTATAGGCTATTTAGTTGCAATAACATAACCCTCCTCCCGAAGGCCGCTAGGCAGGAGGAGTCGGAAGGAGGGTTACGTTATCACAACTTATTCTGGATACTACAGTCTGACAGTGGATACTATTGGCGATATTATTCTGTAGATGATGTTATTCTTGGTATTATTCTGGCTGCTTTTTTATCACTACCAGGTTCCCTTTGGGTCTGTTGCCTTCATGCCTGGCCAAATCGTACACACAAATGAAATCATGGTTCTACTCGGGGACAACTGGTTTTGTGAAAGATCCGCTAAGCAGGCTTGTGAAATAGTTGACAGAAGGAAAGAAAGTAAGTATAGTCAAAAGAGGAAATCCCAATGTAGCAATCATTAATATTCAGTTTTTCATCCAATACAAATAAGTTATAGGCTACTTCTGGCTCTAAACCTGACATTGGTTTGTGCAAAATATATAACAAACGCTAATTTCATTGTTTTTAGGCAATTCTTATGACAAAAATTAATTATTCTGACAAACCATGAGACTCATAAGTGGAAGGCAAGTTCAAAAATTATTTGTATTTACCTTCAATTTGTTCTTGTCGTAGGCCCCTAACCAAGAGTGGCTTGCAGCCTCTTTTGGGGTAAACTAGATATATTAAAAAAGCAAAAATTTAACACAGAATTATTATTTGTGCGATAGAGACTTAATAGCTACGGTAATTTCCCTTTCCCCTTTATATTTTGTAAGTCTTCGGGTGCTTGATGCTTGATAAATAACCACCTAGATAGCTAACTGCTTGACCAAAGTGTCGAGAAAAACTCTGCAGGGTAGAAGCATCAGCCCACTAACTATTTATTTTGCAATTTTTATCTACAGATGTGGACAGCATGCTCTCAGATCTAGCCAAGCAGTCAGATCTCTTGAAATCCAGGCTTGGTTTTACATCAGAACTAAAAGACATGAGCGAGAACAAGGGTGATCTTGTTGACATTAGAGAGGACTACGACCCTGAGAAGGAGGCTAGATGGAGAGGTCAGTTTCTTGATATCTTCATTAAATGCTTCATAGGGCCTTTATGCCAGGAAAAGCCATTGAAAACTTCTTGTTCATTTTCAGAGGTATTACTTTGTATAGATTATTACAAACTAAAGCACCAAGGGTGGGCAGTGGAGAAGTATCCCACATGGGCCACAATAGAAAATTGCGCGGACGATTAGTAAATCACTCATGCAATTATTAACCTTGGATTTAAGTTTTTTTTTGGGCCATGTCGCATATACATTTTTTTAGTTAAGGTATTGGATCAAATGTAGCAAAAAAAGAGAGGTTATTTATTTCTTAATTTTTTAACTTGTTAACTTTTTTTTATGAACTTTTTTTAACTTTATAGAGGAACGAAAAACAAAGAAGAGAACTGCGGCTTCAGGCGTCACAAAGAGCAAGAGCTCAGAGAGTCATCAAGGGGACAAGGGTCAGGGGTCAAATCAACCATTGATGGGTGGTCGAGGGCAGGCCATCACATCGCACAACTCAGATGGTGGAGCCAAGACGAGGGAGGAGGGGGAGGGCGACAGGGTGGGAGTGGAGGAGGGGGACCAAGCAGAGGCAACAGGGATGAGAATGACTGAGTTGTGGGCGAGGTTGGATGAGCTCGAAAGACGAGAAGAGGAGTTAGACGAGTTGGCACGGTAAGTTGGCGTGTGAAATCATTATTAACATTTCTTTCAGGTAACAAATCCAAGGAAAAATCAAAAGCGGTCTATGCACTGTAACGCGTAGACATGTCTGTCTGAAACTTGTGCTATGATTCATGTGTTTGGTTAACCTGTATTGTACAACTAATGAAAACAAAAAATTTGTAGCGCTGGAACTGTCTATGAACTTGGAGTTTCCGGATTGTAGCTTATGTTTAAGATGTGCCATTTTGACTTGTAAACTTGGGGGGGGGGGAATTATTTTGAGGGTAAAAAGGTCAAGGTGTAGGTCACAGCGGTGAGTTAAAGTCAACAAATCAAATGCCAAGGTCCAAGTGCTCTGGTGTAGGAACATGGTCTGGTGATATCTTCGTTAGCTGAAGTGTTTTGAGGCCCGAGGGTGTTTTAACGTCATTGCTGTTGTAACACTTGAAAATTGCAGGTGTCACGATTAAACTTGGCTGATAACACTTAAGAATAAAACTCGGATAAAGACTCTTTTCTTTGGGCTAGACATACAGAGTATTGTTTTTTTAAAGAACTGTATAAGGCTTAACATACAAGATCAGTTAAGAGAAGGCAGGATTAGAGAAAAGAATACTGGATCGGGCCACAGTGCCAGATTTCTCACTGGGCTAACCAGGAGGGTCTGTGGACGAGAGTAGACGAGAATGAATAGTATGGGAAAACAGGATGTTTATACACTGGGTTAGTGGGACATGGTCAATGAGGGCGGCCAGAGGTCATTAAATAAAAACACATAAATTTTGTCTTGTCCCAGACAGCCAATCTGCACACTGGTGTCTGGGTGTGCATTGTAATGGGGATAGGTTGTAAGCATGGGCTAAGGAAATGAGAGGCCCAACAAAATACAAGCTTACACTGTTATTTTCTCCTGTCTTTCTGTTCTTTCCTGTTCAGACAAGACGAAAACACTGTACCTAGTGAAAATCCCAACCCTGCGCAGAGTGGGGATGACATGGGTCGGCATGTTCGATGGGAAGATGATGAGTATGAAGAATCAGACTCAGACGATGACACCGTTCACCCTAAGCCGACTACAATCACCTTCAGGCATACCAAGGCTGTCACGGATACCGAGGTAATGCTTATTTTGGGGTCTTGTATACTCTCTAATGTAATTTTCTTTGTTCTGCACTAAGTACCACAAAAATGGCAAACAATGACGTTCTCGGCATATTTCAACTTCTGTTTCAGAAACCTGTTGCAAAGGAATCGCCCTCTGCCTGTGCTCCCTCTGAAATCTCAACTACACTTAACAGCCCTGCAGACATTTACAAGCAGTACCTAACTACAATGGGTCAGAATCCAGGGGGAGGGACCTCGCTCGAAGAAGCTGCACCTTGTGATGAAACCGATGGGAAGAGTCGGCCCTTAAAATCAATTCTCAAGAGTGGGCCAAGATCCCATTTGGTTAGGGCACCAGAGGAGCCAGAAAGGATGCAGAAAAAGGAGGCAAAAAATCATGTGATACTCCCAGCTCCACCCTCGGTAAGTTTAAAGTGATGACAGGTCAAGACCAGGAAATGGGAGGTTTGAGACCACAACCAATATATCCCCTCCGAGATCCTGATCGAGGGCGAGACCCAAGTTTCCAAGAACGTGAACAAGCATGGCATTCTGCCTACTTTAAAGGCAGTGGACACTTTGGGTTATTACTCAAAATAAATATCATCATAAAACCTTTCTTGATTAGGAGTAATGGGGAGAGGTTTATAGTATAAAATAATGTGAGAAACAGCTTCCTCTGAACTGACGTAGTTTTCGAGAAAGAAGTAATTTTCATTGAATTTGATTTTGAGACCTCAAGTTTAGAATTTGAGGTCTCGAAATCAAGCATCAGAAAGCACACAACTTAATGTGACAAGTTTTTTTCTTTCTTTCATTATTATCTCGCAACTTCGACTGATTGAGCTCAAATTTTCACAGGTTGGTTATTTTATGCATATGTTGAGATACACCAACTGTGAAGACTAGTCTTTGACAATTACCGATAGTGTCCACTGTTTTTAATTAGATTTCCAATTTGTTTGGCCCCAGAAAAAAACAGCAAAAGTTTAAAAAAAATTACAGTAAATCAGGGCCAAATTTCATGGATCTGCATACCGTAAGCACAGATTTGGCGCTTTACAGAAGCAGGGAATTCTATGCTTACGTCAAGCATATTTTACGGGATAGCGGTGAATTTTGGCTTCTGCGCGTGCGTACTCCACGTTACTATGCATTCTACGCTTACAAGGCAAGCGCAGAAATTCGGCGCTGGCATGTAAGCGGGGAATCGTGAATGTAAGCACAGAATTCGGTGGTAAGCAGAGCCATGAAATTGGGCCCTGTTGGGTTCCTTCTTCTATTTGTTCTGGGTTTTTTTATAGATTTTTAAAACTTCAGTGAACACTTTGAAAGGTCTCGACACAAAAAACCCAAAACGTTGCTCCAAAACTGAGACGGAGACGGAGTCTAAAAAATTTAGACCTGGAAGCAGTTAAGGCCTCAACAAATTGGGTATTGAATCGATCTTGAGACCTACAACACTACATGTCTGCATGAAAATTAACCGTGTGTAAATAAAGAACAACCTGGTAAAGGTCTCGACTTTCCCTCCAAATGCAGGCATTCTCAGGTCAAGTAACAGAAAGAGAGGAGACACGGGTCGTTCCTGAAGTAGTAAACTTGCCTCCTACCAGTAGTGAACCACCAGCCCCGCCCAAGAAAGTGTCTCGATTTAAAGCGGCCAGACAGAACCAACAACTAAGGTGACACTCCCAATGCTATATTCATCGTTATAACTTGAATAGGTTGCCTGTTGGACGCCAGAAGAAAGCTATTGAATTGGAAATCTCCTGAGATGGCTGAAATTTAATTTGAAATATCTGCCTCATTTGAGACTATTTTATTTGGTCATGTCAGTGTACATGTATGGGGTAGTCGTTCAGTATTTAAAGGCAGTGGACACTTGGTACTTACTTGGTAATGAGGAAAGGGGAGAGGTTGATAGTATAAAGCATTGTGAGAAACGGCTCCCTCTGAAGTGACATAATTTTCAAGAAAGAAGTAACTTTCCACGAATTTGATTTCAAGACCTCAGATTTAGAATTTGAGGTCACAAAATCAAGCATCTGAAAGCACACAACTTCGTGTGACTAGGGTGTTTTTTTCTTTCATTATTATATCGCAACCTTGACGACCAATTGAGCTCACATTTTCACAGGTCTGTTATTTTATGCATATGTTCAGATACACCAAGTGAGAAGACTGGTCTTTGACTATTACCAATAGTGTACACTGTCTTTAAAATTTGAAAGTTGGTGTGGTTAGATGGGTCAAACCAATTAAGAAATAAGATCAACAATGAACATTTTGAAAACGTTGAACCTATCTGAATGGCCCCTTCATGTTTGAGCATGAATTGTACAGTACAATTCCATAGCAAAAAAAATTGTACATTCCTTACATTCACTAATTAGATTGCCAGAGTTTGTCTCTAATTTTCATTGAACAAAATAAAATACATGTAAAGTTGTACTGTATTTACAGTAAACAGTACTGCGAAATTGCAGGATTTTTGAATTTTCTTTCCTTATAATTTTGAAATGTGTTCATTTTTAGATTATTGTTTGTAAATTTTAACATTATATCCTGCCAAGGGTCTAAGACAGTACCATGATTACTGTCTGATATTTATTACAGTGCCTTAATATAACACAACAAGCATGAATTTGGTGTTCCGAACAGAAAATGTCTTTTAACATCAGTTTATTGAAACATAATCTAAAAGACAACATCATCTAGCTGACAATATGCGGTACATGATAACAAAAAACTTAAAGGCAGTGGATACTATTCGTCAATCAATCTTGCACCGTATCCCGCAGGACGTTGGCTCCACGAATTTTCTTTTTCCACTCTTGTCTATCTTGCGCTCTTCGATGTTCCAGGTTCAAAATACTGTTCTCAAAATAAGTATTAGCATAAAAACTTACTTGGTAACGAGTAATGGGGAGAGGTTGGTAGTATAAACATTGTGAGAAACGGCTCCCTCTGAGTCTGAAGTATCGTAGTTTTCCAGAAAGAAGTAATTTTCCACAAATTCGATTTTGAGACCTCAGAATTAGATTTTGAGGTCTCCAAATAAGGCATCTGAAAGCATGCAAGTTTGTGTGACTTTAAGGGTGTTTTTACTTTCATTATTATCTCTCAACTTTAACGACCAATTGATGAGCTAAAATGTTCACAGGTTTGTTATTTTATCCAGAAGACTCGTCTATGACAATTACCAGTGCCTTTAAACTGAACTACTACTTTGGCAGTAGTGTGATAATAGGAATATTCGTACATCAAAGTAAATACACAATCTAGTTAAATGAGTTATATTTATTTCATTTATCTAATTACAAAATTTTAACAACGGATAATATTCTTTATAAAAGCACTTTCATCATATTTCACGTCTCTATTTTTTTGCGACGGATGGTTGTCCAGTTTGTGATCATGAAATAATTTAGAGGTAATGAGGTATACATGAGCATGTTTTCCAACCGTATTGCATGCTGCAGTAACTAATGGCAGTCGTGTAGTGTTTAAAATGAGGTGGGGGGCGGCATCAAACCCACATTATGATGATCAGAAACACCAGAAACTGAACTCAGCCATGTCACTCCCGACATTTTAATTACATAGTTTACTTTGTAGTTTGACTAGTTAACAAAATTTTAATTGGTCTTGCTGCTTTTACTCGCATTTTGTGAATGGGTGGCAACAAAAGTGTCATGACCGGGGCACAAACCCACTCTATGGTGATCAGAAACACCAGAGCTTGAGTCCCGAGTGCTTGACACCAGGCTATGTCGTGCCCCACATTGTAATTTTACTAGTTAACATTTTAGTTTAACTAATTAACAAAATTCTAGTTGGCCTTGCTGAAAAGGAAAGTGTTTTGACTTGCCTGTTTTTATTCACAGTTGACAAATGGGTGACAACTAAGGTTTTACTCTTAACAAATCTGCCAAAAGCCCAGAGGTTAATGAGCTGGGGTCGATTTCACAAAGCAATACAATTCATCATTAGACAAATTGTCAATATCACCATAGCGATTTGTATTGTGACTTAAGCAACCGCGATTGTTTTGCAGTTAAGATCAATCTTAGCTCTTTGTGAAAGCGGCCCCTGATTTGCCTTCCTTGCCCACTGTGGAAGCATTGTACAATGTTGAACACATTGATACCTAGTCCTATGTAGACTTCTTCCTCTGTGCTGTACACAGATCATGCAGATACAGAGTCCCGAGGGTCCGTTTTAGGGCAAGAAAAATTTAAGACCTCCATAATTCAAATATTTCCTGTAATCTACTACTCTAACCAGGTTTAAGATTCCATGGCCCGCATACATTTCCTTGCTGTGGGTATTGGACAGTACTGATTTTGGACGTCAGATATTCCTCATAAATCTTTCATGCTCGGTAGATTTCAAACTCAGTATATTGTGCTCACCTATTAATCCTGTGCGGGCGCCGATAATGCATACCACAGTATGCACTCAATGTCTCTGCATATTCTTTGTTAAATTTCTAAATGACTACACCTTGTGCACAATAAAAAAACACCCTAGAACTAGTCCCTGGGGAACTCTATGTGGGTTAGACATGATGATATAGTTTCTGCAAGCTGTGGAGAACTTGCTGCTATTACATTTCGCTTCATCAAATCGAGCGGCCCACCTACAGTGAAAAAACAATCATTGCAATTGATTAATAATTCAGTCGCCTGACAATGACTGGAGCAAGCTAGTCAAAACAGTGAGAACAATTAAGAATTTAATAGATGTTAAATTTGCATCGGGGATAAAGAATATTAATTTTTGGTTTTTACCCATATACACCAATGTGTGTAGCACTGTATACTCAGTACTTTCCCCCGAGTCCTGTGAAAAAAAATCACAGGCATTTTTACTCGGGTGGGATTCGAACCCACGACCTTTGCAATTCTAGAGCAGTGTCATACCAACAAGACCACCGAGATTGCCCGGTAGCTAGAGGCAGTTCGAATCCTATGTTTTAGCAGCGGTCCTGCAAACAATTAAGAACTCACTCCGTGGTAGTGAAGTTAATACGGAGTAGTCCTGGGCGACTAATGCGACTAGTGTTGTAGTCGCGACTTTTAAATCATTAGTCCAGTCGCTAGGCCTACTACTGTTTTTCAACTACTCCGTTAAAGACACCGCACACCTTTGGTAATTGTCAAAGACCAGTCTTCTCACTTGGTGTATCTCAACATATGTACAAAATAACAAACCTGTGAGAATTTGAACTCAATTGGTCGTCGCAGTTGCGAGATAATAATGGAAGAAAAAACACCCTTGTCACACGAAGTTGTGTGCTTTCAGATGCTTGATTTCAGACCTGAAAATCTAATTCTGAGGTCTCCAAATCAAGTTAAAATATTTTAGTGGAAAATAACTTTTTTCTCGAAAACTATACGTTACTTCAGAGGGAGCCATTTCGCACAATGTTTTATACTATCAACAACTCTCCATTGCTTGTTACCAAGTAAGTTTTTATGCTAACAGTTATTTTGAGTAATTGCCAATAGTGTCCAGTGCCTTTAATTGTGCTGAGGTTTCAGTAGTTTTACGCATAAGGTTTTTGTAGTTCTAATAATAGTCCAATTGTAATCTCTTACCTTTTGGGTCGATGACTGTTCCACCAGCCTCCGTTACGATGACAGCACCTGCAGCCATGTCCCAGCAGTGGATGCCATGCTCAAAGTAAACGTCCCCTCCACCCCTCGCTACCTGACACATATTCAGGGCTGCTGATCCTAGAGATCGTAATCTGGATCACAAAACACGAGACACATTAAAAAAAAAAAAAAAAGACAAAGGTAGCTAAGCACAACAAACTTATGCTTACCAGAATAAAGTTACCAGCCAAAATACCATGTCACATGCACCATTTCTGACTGGTATCCTGTTAATTTGTTTGCTTTAAGCAAAACTGTATGCTCAAGAAGTGGGCTCAGTTACAAGCCAAAGTACCATTTCATAAAGTTTATTTATCGGTAAGCAAATTGTGCTTTTGCTCTCCTTTTGTGGTGATATTTTCTATGACACTATAAGTAGAAAACACCTACCCATGAGCCCCTCGATCAATGACGGCAGCAATGTTGCCTAACTTGGTCTTGACGTGGGCTTTATCGCGACTGCTTCCCACCTCAGCAATGGCTAAACATTTACAAACATCTGGAAGAAGAAAAGAAATTATCAACATTGTGAAAAGGTTTTAACGATAATGTTGGTTTGACCATGTACAGTTAAGTATTGGTCTTGACATGAGCTTTATTCGAGACTGCTTCCCAACTCAGCAATGGCTAAACACTGTTTACAGATATCTGGGGGGGGGGGGTGAATCATCAATGTTGATAATTCTTTTTTTCTAAAGATGTTGGTTTTACCATGATCTGCACAACCCTACAAAGAATGATTCATACAAATCCCTTGAATAGTGTGTTTTTGGTTTAATTTCATGACGCAATAGGGTCCGCTATTATTAAGAACCAAATTTGCTATTCAACAAAGTGGCAGACCATGTTCCGTGAAGTGCATGTCAAGAGGCCTTAAAAAAAAACACTGTCTTTGTGCATGATTAACTTTTTAAAAGGATAAGGAGCAATTCCCAACAGCAAACTTTTGAGAGATTCGAGTACAATGTGCCCCTCATTAAATGAGATGAAAAAATAATTGAAAAATTAAATATAACAAATTTGAGCACTTGTAACCTTCTTGCTTTGAGCAGCTGATGGGCTTGTCGTTGCAAAACGCTCCGCCTCCTTTTATTGCTGTGAACATCTCATCCAGTATTGGGTTATAGATCACACCAACGGTATTCTCTTTATTTATTGACAGTCCGATTGAGACTGCCACAAATGGAAAGCTGCAAAATAGAAAAAGGGTGTTTAAATTTTCTGCATACGCTTGGAGAAAAAAAAGAGAAAGAGAAGTAACAGAGTATTACTATTAATAGATTCCGGTGAGCTCTACAAAACCTACCAATGGACAAAGTTTGTAGTTCCATCCACCGGGTCAATAATCCATGTTGGATTATCTGTTAGTTCACAATGACTTCCAGCTGCTGTTGACTCCTCACCAATAAAACTGCAAGACAAAAATAGAGAAAGACTCTGCTAGGGGCGAAACATCAGGCCATTATGAAATAATTATGATTTGTAGCCCGCACCTTGAAGCAGTCTTCAGGCCTTGTGTGTCTGGCGACTTGCATAAAATAAAAAATTAAAAAAAGTTAAACAAAATCTTTGATGTAAAACATTGGAAACCAGTTTGGCTGTGCAAACTGATCATGCATGCACAATGATCATGCATGCACAATTCATCAAAGATGGCGGCCAATGCACAGATGCAAGCGGTCTGTACCTGTGATCGGGGAACTTATTCTGAAGGAAGGAGATGATGAGTTTCTCCACTTTCTGATCCGTCTCGGTCACCAGGTCAACCGGTGAACTCTTGATTTCAATTGTCTTTTTGAGTTGGAATGTGGTACGAATTTCCTGTTGAAACAGAAAGTGATCCATAAACTATATAATACAGTACAACCATTAGATTAGCAAATAACTTACATGTGACAGAGGTTTTTGTTGTTAGTTTTTAAGCGAGTAGGCCCCTATATGCCTCATTTAACACTTGCCTTATTTATGGTCAGTCGGTTCTACATTCCGTAATGAAACGGGAAAAAAGTTTACACATAAATAAATTGATTTGGGGGATTGAACAAAGAATTGACAAGAGTGGGATTCGAACCAACGACCTCCGGATTAACATGCCGACGCTTTACCAACTGAGTTATTTTGTTGGCGGTGTCCCTATTTTGTCAATTGAATAATTATGAAATAATATAATTTAAATTTATTTAAATGATTATAATTATATGAATTGAATGAGACTATGTTTATCATTCTTTATGAAATAATTATGATTAATTTATTTCTAAATATATTTTTACCTCTCCTGCTTTTCTTGCAATTTCGACGGCAGCACTGAGGTACTCCTGATGCACCGTTGAACTTGGGTTTCCTTGTAAATTTGCCATAATTCTACCCGGTATCGGGGTGTCTCCGTGTGGTGTTGTGCCTGTTTACTTGACGTGTGTGAATTTCTGATAAACAAATAATGAAACAGCGCCCTCTCTATTTATTTTAAACCAGCTGATTGTTTCAGTCAATGGAGGGCGCCATAACATGCGATCATAAAGAAGAAAAAATAATTACACAGCGTGTTTTTAAAACGCACGATTGACAGCAAATTGTCTGGCGGTTTAGTGCTCAATTTCCGAGATTCTGAGTCCAACGGTAGAGAAATTCTGTAGTAAATTGTATTGGTTTGTTTTTCAGCTATCATTTCCACCACGAACTGCAACAGCTGTGGGGAAAATGTCACTTGCGTTCGTGCCGCCCAGACAGCGGGGTAAATCGGTTCCCGACCAGGCAACAATACAAAAGGTTAGTGATGCATGATTCCTTATCGTCAAGAATGTACTGGGGGGGGGGGGGGGGGGGGGGCTTAATCCGGAGATAGACAAACCATAATATTCGGACACTGTCAACTGAATTTATCAAGTATCATGCTGAGGTGGGCTAGACAAGGTAGTGAAAAGGACTCGGGAGTCACAGGGATTTTCCGGGATTTTAACTTCAATTCCAACTTGTTTTGTTTGTTGTCAATGTTGTTAAGAATTTGTTACAATGACTTTAGTCTTTACTTTATTAAAAAAAAAAAAATTGCCTTTTTTTGGGGGGGGGGGGGCTGTTTTTTTTGTTTGCACTAGCCTACTATTCTTCTAGGCAGTGTTGGTAAATGCTAATTTGCATACCGCAATTTCAGACAGACTGCATCATGTACGATGTATTAATAAATTTTTCCTAAAAACAAAATCCTCAATTCCTCGAATGAGAAAAAGAAATCATGTGATTTGTATAGACGATGTGACCTCTGACGTCACACGAAAACCATAACATGATTCGCGCACATACCCCCGCGCAAAACCTTTGTGTTTTTGGCAGCCAGCTAGAAAGTGTACGCAATCTTACTATGACTATACGCAACTCAGTGCCCAAACATGACGTATATAGTGTTTTGTCAACAGAGGGCAGTTTGAATGTAAACATAGGTCACATCGTCTATAGACTATACTATCAATTATAAAGATGCTATGTCAGATTTTTGGCCGATTTGACCCAAAAATTTTGATTTAAAATTCAATTTTAAGGTATTTTGATGGGGGTTGAGAAAGTTACAAGCTTTCATTTGAGTCATTGCTCGAAAGAGTCCGCCAATTAATAGTAACAGTGAAATAAAATGCTCAAAATTAGTTTCTGTCGGGATCCCGACAATATATCACGTGACCAATGCTTATGTGTTTTATAAGAAACGTTTTAAATTTTTGTCATGGTTCCTTACCATTAAAAGTAAACGTTAAACTTTTTTCGTTATAGTGGGTGATACTCTTCGAAATACCATTCACTCAAACAAAATCTATTTTTTAATGTTTGGGGCCAAAAATCTGACATAGCATCTTTAATGTATTTAGCCTATGTGTTGGGATGTGTGGGTAAATTGTGAAGGATATTTTTTGCTTCAAGTCTTCTTAGGCTTAGTTAGGCCTATTTAAAAAAAAAATCATTTGCAGAATGCATTGGTGTTAGCAAATACTAAAGAGGGAGTGAGTGCAATCCTACGCTAAATTGGGTAATTTTGTTATAATGTTTGCTACCCATCAAACAAAGAGGGCTCTGTATACTGTGCCGACAAAACAACATTTTTTATGACGGTATTGCCTTCTCCATTGGATCACTGCTTTCTTTTCATGAAATACCACAAACATAACAAACTCATCATCTCACTCATATAATAGGATTTGAAACTTTGCATGGTGGAAATACAATATAGAAATAGAAGGTTTGCTGTAACACCATGTAATGATAATCTCTAAATGAGTTGGGGTGGTTCTGAAAAGAACTGTTGGTTCAACTCAACCTTTGATGATAAGTTTCAACTCAACTCAATCAGTATGCTCTGATCGTCTTCTGGAGAAACGTCGTTCTTTTCGGAACCACCCCAACTCATTTAGAGATTATCATTACATAGTGTTACCGCAAACCTTACTATATCATCTCACTCATGATTCATCTGTGACTCAAAATGAAATGTTAACAGGTTATTTTGTTGTTTAATGCATTTACTAGAAAAGAATTGAAAGGGTTGCTTTGCCTTTGATCATGGTGCTTAGAAAACACCCAAAATGGTGGATAGGTTTTAGGTAAAATCTGTTTAAATTTGGATAAGATAGGATAATAAATGTTGGTGCTCTCCCATCCAGTGACGTTGTATCTGTTGACTTGTCGTAAATTGAAAAAATTTTTGTATTAATATGATTCCAATTATTGTAACTAAGCTGTACTATTTCCACCGTTGTTATTATAAACATTGTGTGGATGGGAAATAGTTTAACCAGGAAATATGACCCTTTAAGACCAAGTTGGTCTGTAGTGAACGAAAATATTTTTGAGATTTAGGATATTTTTGCAGCAATAAAATATTTCCCTCATTTTGTTTTCAGATGTTGGATGAGAATAATCAGCTGATTCAAACAATCGTCGATTATCAAAACAAGGGACGGGCATCAGAGGTTACCCAGTAAGTATTAGGCCTTTTTTTCTTGAGGTCATAGGTCAATCAGGTTGGCATATTGGTCTCTTTCCTCGACTTCCACCTCTAGGACCCTGGTTTGAATCCCATCAGAGCACCATGTGTATTGGGTATTCATTCATTGCCTTTAACTGTGTGAGTTCAACCTGGAATGCATAATTCTCTCAAGTTTGTCTTCCCACTCTAAACTGAAACTTCCTTCCTTGTCTTCTCTCCATGAGGTTGTTTGCTTTTCTGAGAGTACTCGCAGACCCTCTGTAAGTGTCTTATGTAAGGACATTGGATGTCATGACTGGGATTCAAACTTATCTCAGATGATGCAGTCAATAGGGCAGTCAGTTTAGCTCAGTGGTTTCTGTCCCTGCTTTTTACCTTTGTGTTACCCCCGGTTTGATACCCGGACAAGCCTTGCATGTGGATTGGGGTTTTTAGTCCCTACCTAACTGCGTGGGTTTTTCCTAGGGGATTTTCCTTCCATGTATTAAACTTGAATTTCTTTATCCAATTGTCTTCTTAACAAAAAGTTGTTGTGATGTTTTCCATTGGGGGATGCTCTTAACTTACTCAGAATTTAAGTAGGATACGCTAGACTGCTAGGCCACTACACTGTCATGAGTACCTAATTTGCGAGGCATGGTTTGGCTTGTGCGTAAAGCACTCGCCTCTCATCAAGGTGACCCTGGTTCGATACCCGGTCGGGGCCATATGTGAGTTGAGTTGTGCGTTGGTTCTCTGCTGTTGCCACGAAGGTTTTTCAAACATCCGGGTTTCCTCCCTCGGGAAAGATCAAACACTTTCGATCTCTGGCTGTGCTCCGTGGTCATAACGGGTTGATGTGGCTGGCTGCCAAAGGCACCCTTGAATGCCAGCTTCCCGAACATGTTGTAGCCGCGTCCTTCACAATGCAGCTCTTAGCTGCGAGTTAGGATGATTAGCCTCCCAAATTATTATTATTTATTGGACTATTTCTTTGTCCCATTCTCAGGTACCAACAGATACTGCACAGGAATCTAGTGTACCTAGCAACGATTGCTGATTCCAATCAAGGGATTCAGAACCTGCTTGGGGTAAGTCTTAACTGGAACTGACAAACCAAGACCAACAAAGGGTATGCAACAAAGAAATCACTTTTAAATGTGTTTTTTTTTGTATGTGTTCTCGCATTTGGGAATCATGTATGAATGTTTAAACCATTAATACAAATTCTGGATGATTCCCGTGAACAAAACTCTTGTTACAGCCCTTCCTCTTTGATCTGTTCTTTGTTTGTAATAATTATTAATTCCCCCATGAAGCACTCCCTCACTTGATAAAAGTTTTCGCTTATATTGTTATCATTAATAACTGTAGGGTTTTCCCCGGGATTTTTCCAAACTTGGGGGCATTCTGGATCCAAATTATTGAAGTTTTATTTGTATATGTAAGGAATTTGTGTTGGCTGGTATAAATACATAAATAAATATTTCTTTTCTGGTTTTGTTTAGGGTCCAAACCAGAGCAGTTCCAATATGAGCTCTGCCCCTCCTCCTCAGGCCATGAACCCCCCTCCTCAGGCCATGAACCCCCCTAACCCTCCGCCGATGGGGCCCGGCGGGATGGTCAACTCACAGCAAGATAACATGATGCACCAGCAGCAACAGCATCAGCAGCAACAACAACCCCCACCACCAACCCCCATGACCCCGCAGCAGCAGCAACAACAACAACAACAACAGCAGCAGCAACAACAACAACAGCAGCAGCAGCAGCAGCAGCAACAACAACAACAACAACAACAGCAACAACAACAACAGCAACAACAACAACAACAACAACAACAGCAGCAGCAACAACAACAGCAACAGCAGCAGCAGCAACAACAGCAGCAACAACAGCAGCAGCAACAGCAACAGCAGCATCAACAACAACAACAGATGAGTGCTGGTCCAGCTACCTTGCCCCCGGCAACAACGCCGGGCATCCCCATGGGGCAGATGCAGGGAAGGAATCAAGGAAAGCCTGGTTCGTTTGTTTACTTGTTTGTTTATTTATTTCTTTTTTGGGGTTCAACAACGAAAAATTGACTAGAGTGGGATTCGACCGACCTCTGGATGTTAATGTGGAGGTCGTTGGTTTGAATCCCACTCTAGTCAATTTTTCTTCGTTCAACCCCAAAAAATCATTTACAAATTTACCCAGTCAGTTTCCCTTGTGGGTTACATTTATTTTAATTTTATGAAAAAGTGTAAAGATACAATATTATTAAAGATGCTATAGATTAACTAATATTTTCATTATTATTATGATATTTTTTCTCATATTATATATATATATATATATATATATATTTGTTAAATCCTGTTGTAATTTTGCCAGCAGGTGACCTCAATCCTCCAACATCCTCATTTGCTATACATGTATATCTTTCCACATCAATTCTTTGGACTTGGATAAGATTGAAATTCCTGACCCAGTAATAAGCAATTGTAATCTGGACCCAAGACCCTCCCTCCTTTAGAATCCTTTTTGGCAGGGCTACAAGGATTTGGAGTGGTTCAATTGTGAGATTTACGTGTTTGTATATATTTACTTCCCCAAGGTGCCCAGATGGCTGATGGGCCGACCTCTATGGGGCCCCCAGCGAGCACGACCAGCAGTAACATGCCAAACTTCAGCACAGCAGGCAATACACAGAGTATGGGCAGCTTCCCAAGGGGTCCAATGCCGCAGGAACAGCCGGGCCAAGGTAGGAATACAATTAATTTGACGGTCGTATTTAAGAATACTCTTGAAACATTTCAATTTCAGTTGTCCGCTTTTTTCATTCGTGTTTTTTTTTTTAAGGCACCATGTACTGCTTATATTAGTACCCTATTTGGGTTCAATTTCATAGAGCTCTGTAGCAGAAAAGGTCACTTGCTAAGCAAAAATTGGCAGGATACCAGTCACATCTGACACAAGAGGCATGCTATTTATTTGAGCTGGTGATCTTATTCAGTTTAAAGCATATTTGTTGTTTTCCATAGCTACTTTTTCTTCTTAAGCAGATCTGTGGAGCTATTCTGCTTGGCAAAGTTCTTTGCTTAGCATAAAAATAGTGGGGCACTAGTCACTTCATTGTGAACTAAGCGGTAGTTTGGCTGGTGACCCACTTCTGCTGAGCAAGCTTGTCTATGCTTGGCAGGTTGTTGTGCTTACTGCAGTCTATGAAATTTAGCCCTGTCTGGGGTTGAAATTACATGGTGTTGAATTGACTATTTATAACTTAATTGATCTGTCTCATGTTTATTATATTTACCTGCTTAAAACTGTTGATTTGATTTTGTTGGTATTGTTTAGTGCTATTTCCCTGGTTTTACTTTTATAGTCTTGAAGGCCAACACCATCATAGCGCTTAGAAATGTAGTACTAAGCACAGTATTAAGTATTTTTTATTATTAATTGCTTGCCTTTGTTAATATTTTTTGTTTATTAAGCCTTGTGGTTTGTTTGCATTCAATCTTTCAGGCCTTGAATAACACAGAGGCCATGAGCTTTGTTGCCCTGGTCTTGGCCTTTGTAGGTGCCAGGGGTCGATTTCACAAAGAACTCGTCCTGTAACTTGGGATTAATCTTAAGGTCTGCATGCTACAGTGCAGGGTTGGGACTCGTCCTAAGTCCTATAAGATTAGTCTTAAGTTAGGAAGAGTTTTGTGAAATCGACGGCTGGCCTGTTCTCTTGTAACATTATGTTATTGGCCACTCAGTGTAAAGAACACTCTCTAATGACTATCGCTCTTGTTATTATCATTATCCTAAATACAATTATCACAAAATCTCTCTTTCCTTTTCTCTCATTTTCTTATCTGTCTCATTATCTCATATAACTTTTCTCATTGCTTTTAAAAATGTATTATTGCTGTCAATCTGTGTCCTTTCATCTTTGCAATTTTCTAAGAGTATATATCTTAAGAGAAGCGTTTTTTTTTTTAAAGGAACACGTTGCCTTGGATCAGACGAGTTGGTCAAAACAAAAGCGTTTGTAACCGTTTTTTATAAAATGCATATGGTTGGAAAGATGTTTTAAAAGTAGAATACAATGATCCACACAAGTTTGCCTCGAAATTGCGTGGTTTTCCTTCTACTGTGCAAACTAACATGGTCGGCCATTTATGGGAGTCAAAATTTTGACCCCCATAAATGGCCGACGTGTTAGTCGACGAGGTAAAAGGAAAACCACGCAATTTCGAGGCATGTTTGTGTGGATCATTGTATTCTACTTTTACAACATCTTTCTACCCATATGCATTTTATAAAAAACGGTTACAAACGCTTTTCAAAGACCAACTCGACCGATCCAAGGCAACGTGTTCCTTTAATTGTGCTAAATTCTAACTATTTTTGTTTTACCCCATATTGCTTTTTATTTGATTCATTTTAAGTATGTGGTAAAGCACTTTGAGTATTGTAGTGTTTTCCTAGGTTTATATTATGTTAGATTGAATACAATTGCTTGTGTGTGTGGAATTCATGTGTTTCTTGATTGTTACTTTGCACTGAGGCATAGGGGCTAACCCTTTTATTTTCTGACTATTTAAGATCAGCCACCAATTTTTATATGATTTTATGAAGTGAAAGCCTCTGCCATGTACATAGGCATAGCACACACATGAGCACTGTAAGGTTTTGTGGACAGCTGGTGCCACCATAAATAATCCATGCCGTTGAATTGTTTTCATGTGGTTGAATTAACCAGCCGGAAAATATTACTGGCGTTTACGGAGTCATTGATTTGTTTTGCATAATTGGCTTTTTGTTGCCCCTTTCTCTCTGTTTTGTTCCTGGTGGTATAGGGTGCTGTTGTGGCTTTTGTGGGGTTTGTTATTTATACATGTGTATTTGTTTATCTCCTGTTCGGTGTATTGCTTTTCTACAGGGCCCCCAGAGAGAACAGTGTTTTTACACTGATGGGGCTACCATGTATAAATAATACTTAATAATAATAAATAATAATAATATTAATAATAAATAATAATAAAATGTTAGTAGGAAGTAGCTAATGCATACTTGACAAACCTGACAAGAAACAGAAACGTTCTCAATAACAATTTACACCATGTGGTCAGTTGACACGCTTTCTCTTAAAGATTGTAGGTTTTATCGGCTGGATCTTGCCGGCATGCTTATTTGAGGTCTCTTTTCCCTACCTAGGTTTATTTCTACAACCCAAACTGCTCAGGCATGCAATATCCATCGATAAGCTTCACCAAAGATACTCTGTGCTCTGATACATTTGGTTCATTTAAGTATGAGCCACTGTTAGTTTGGTTTAGCAGTACTTATGGTGATAGGTTTTAATTTAAGAAAAAAATACAAAATTCAAACAAAATTTAGGGAAATTTGTTAGTGGTGGTGGGGATGTAGGTTTAGGGTTTAGTTGTACGATCTTTTGGTTGACAAAATGGTTGAAGGTGTGTTGAAGCCCATCTGGGTTTTTTCTTGGTATTTCAGCTCCACCGATGAGTGAGCAGGGCCTGATGGGTCCCCCAGTCAGCTCCGTTAATAACAACATGCCGGCCGCCAACGTACCCAGCAATCCCACAATGCCTCCTAATCCCAGCATGCAAAGCGGCTACAATCCAAGCATCTCCCAGGGGGCGTCGGCGCACTCCCACGCCGCCATGCCCCAGTCACAAGGTAGGTGTCACTCGTTGTCAATAAGCCATTTTTTTTGCGAGTCGGATTTGAATAATGTCTGGTACAATGACTTGCTTAGTCACAAATTATCGCTTACATTTGAATTCTATAGACTATAGAGACATTTGCTATGTCAAATGGTTCGGGGCAAGCATTTGTAGAATAACCTCAAGATGAGTAGACCCTGGTAGCATTGTGCCATACACATCATTCAGATCGAGTCTCAAAAAACGCGACCACCTTTTAAAATAAATTATTCAGATGTTAGTTTTATTTTGTACATCCGTGTATGGGCACTCCCAAACACAAGCTGTGCTTCCTTGGCTGTGTCCCCAATGGGAGACTTTAGGACGCTAGGTGGCAGCAGACTTACCAGGTAAGTTTCCATTGCTTACGTAGTTCTGAGCGTGTGCACATGACTGAGAACAATGGATTTTACCTGGTAAGTCTGCTGCCACCAAGTGTTCCAAAAGTCTCCCATACCTAAAACTCTTGTATATTTAGGTTGTATTTATATTGATTGTGTATTTTGAAATGAACGCTGTTGAATTGAATACTTTATACATGTTATATAGGATTAAAACGATGGAACGGTTCCAAAAACTGCACGTTTACAGCCTGTGCTGCCAAGTATGTAGCGCATCCCACTAAATCCATCTCGAGAACCATCTCTCTTTTTTCTTGGACCATAAAATGTACTATAACTTTCGCAGACATAATTTTGTTCAGATATTATTTCTCCGTTCTTTTATTTTCAGGCAGCATGATGCCCCCACAACAAAGCATACCCAGCAACCAGTCGGCTGGCCAGCAACAGTTCCACATGCCGCAGCAGAGGTATCCACCGCAGGCACAGGGCATGATGGGTGGGTCATCACAGAATGGTAGCCAGGCTAGTCAGATGATGGCAGGCCAGCAGCCTATGACCGGGTACCGGCAGGCTGCACAGTCAGGTGATTGTTTGTCTGTTTGTTTGTTTGTGTGTTTGAAAATGAAAGCTTATAACTTTTTAATACTTTTTAAAAATAGCTTTACAATTTTAAAACTGAATTTTCAGGTCAAATCGGCAAAAAGTCCGACCAAGCATCTGTTAGAGATAAAAAGTGGAAGATTTTTAAGAATTAGTGCATGTAAATTCCTCATCATGTTATTCTGGGGGGGGGAAGTAAAAAATCTCACTTTTTTCGTAAAGAGTATTTTGGAAAGGTGACAGCAGGCCTAGAGAAATACTATCAACAGAAATCAACCCCCCTGTAGATTTCATGAATATTTAACTCAAGATTGTTGTTGTTTGTATTGGTCAATAGGTCAACCGCCCTACGGACAAGGACCAGGTTACGGCCAGCAATACCCGCCTCAGCAGGCCGGGTATCCCCAGCCGGGACCCCGCCAACCATACACCAACCAATACCAAGGCCAACCGCCCCCACAACAACCCGGACCACCCCCTCCCCAACAGGCACCCCAGCCGCCTCAGCCACAACCCCAGCCAGGGAATTATGGGAGTTACCCACCAGGCCAAGGTCCCCAGGGGAGGTACGGGTACAACCAGGCTCCGGGCCAGGGACCCCCAGGCCCTGTACCTGTGGGATCAGTCGGACCTGGTCCTGTACCCCAACAAGGTGGTGGGTACGGAGGGTACAGCCAGGGTCAGTATGGTGCGGGGTACCAACAGTAGCTGGTATACGGCAGTTGAACTCCATCAGGGGCTGGTGTATGAAAGTCGGATACCAACAGAAGCTGGTATGTAACATATAGGTGCGCTGCAGTATAGTTGGTAACCAACTAACTGCACCTGAATGGTTACCAGCTGTATTCATCACAATGCCATCAGCTGGCTGACAGCCGACTGGGGTAAACACCAGACAGCAGTTATGTGCAGGCTGATTCTGTACAAAATTGAGCGTGCCACTCAAAATTTGCTGCTTTGTACTGTTTCCCGAAGATTTTCTGCAGTTGCATCAACTGGAAGAGTGTCAAAAATCACGTCTGATTTTGTTGCTGCTACCGTGTGTGTATATAATGCTCAAGACTCCTGCAGGACGGGTTTTAAGAAACCCAGGATGGTATCGGACCTGCCCAAGACCTTCAAGAATAACAACACCCTTTCCTAAGCAGTCTCCTTGAAAAGCAGACTGGGCGGGGGAATTTTCCACACCTCTGCTCTAGACTATGTTTGATGTTGGAAACGGCGTGCAAAATGTACACTGTTTTTTTTTAAAGGAACACGTTGCCTTGGATCGGTCGAGTTGGTCTTTGAAAAGCGTTCTGTAACCGTTTGTTGTAAAATGTATATGGTTAGAAAGATATTGTAAAAGTAGAATACAATGATCTACATAAATATGCCTCGAAATTGCGTGGTTTTCTTTTTTACTCTGTCGACTAACACGTTCGGCCATTTATGGGAGTCAAAATTTTGACTCACATAAATGGCCGACCGTGATAGTTCGCGACGTAAAAGGAAAACCGTGCAATTTCGAGTGATACTTGTGTGGATCAATATATTCTACTTTTAAAGCATCTTTCTAACCATATGCATTTCATAACAAACGGTTTTAAACGCTTTTAATAGACCAACTCGTCCGATCCAAGGCAACGTGTTCCTTTAACAACAATTGATGAAAGAGCACAGCTGGAGTTGGAGCTTAAGACAAGGTTTACAAAAGACCATTGTTCACATTGATTTGTAATAGATACATTCCATGATAATAATAATTATAATAATAATAATGGCAATATTTTAAGCGCCAATATCTGCTGCAAGCGGTGTTTTTGAGTTAGATTGGAAGTGATCTAGACTAAAAGATGCTCTGTGTTAACATTTTGGCCCGTCATTTTCCAATGTCTTGTATTTCTCTACCCCTTGCAGAAGATAGTGCTAGAACTAAAAACACTTTCTCTGTCACATAAACTAGCCTTCGTCTTGAAATGATGATTGAACTTTTGAGAGTTGACCACAGAAACCGTGCTCTGGGGCTTGGTTTACTTAGTTGGACTAGCTAGTCGAACCCTGCAACGTTCAGATGACATCGAAATTGATTATGGGTCAAGTTTAGTTGACCCTAGTCACCGCCCAGTTTTGCTCATTGTAGTACGACAAATAAAAAATGCATAAAAAAATCAAATGAGGCTTTCAGAGAGTTTGTTGGAAATGTGTATACTTGTATTATAAATGTAGTCAACTCATTGTTCATTAGTGTCAATGTAAATATTGTGGTTTTTTTTGTCGCCTTAAAGTTTCAAATTATTTCAAATTTGTCATTAAGTTTTTCAAATTTGTCATTAAGTTTTTCAAATTTGTCACCAAGTTTGAATATGTAGATGGATACTGTAATTGTTCTGCGTAGTTCCTGAAATATTTAACATGAATTTTTTTTTTGTGCCATGGTCCAAATTAAAATTTGTATCCTACTCAACCATTCATGGAAAATACATGTAGATACTGTGTACATGTATTACCATTAATTAGTGTTTTGAGTCACTCAGTGGACATTTCTTAATTCCTTCCAACGCTGGACACTATTGGTAATTGCCAAAGACCAGTCTTCTCATTTGATGTATCTCAACATATGCACAACATAACAAACCTGTGAACATTTGAACTCAACTGGTAGTGGAAGTTGCGAGAAAATAATGAAAGACAAAACAACCTTGTCACACGAAGTTGTCTGCTTTCAGATTTCGGGACCTCAAAATCTAATTCTAAGGTCTTGAAATCAAATTCAAATAGTTAAGTGGAACATAACTTCTTTCTCGAAAACTACGTTACTTCAGGGGGAGCCATTTATCACAATGTTTAATACTGTCAACGGCTCTCCATTGCTTGTTACCAAGTAAGTTTTTATGCTAACAACTATTTTGAGTAGATTACCAAGTATGCTGCTCTCTAAAGAATTCATCATTAACAGTATCAACAGTAAATTATTTCTGTTTTTCATGACTTTTTCCCTTTTTAAAGAGTTTCTAGGAAGGCCTCAAGTTAGGGATACGTTGTTACAAATATTTGTTCTTTAGAAATCATTATTTTGAGCATTTCATGACATAAATAAAGACATCGATTCTTGACGCTACATGTACAAAATGTCACTGAAGTGTTTTATTTTATGTCAGTAATATCATCATTGGTTAGTATGACACATGCATTTTTCGTTTGCCAATCGATATAATTTGCGCTGAAATTTATTTGTTTACAATTAAAATGGATCAACTACTTTTATTTGTTTATGATCATTAACGATGCATTAATTAATTTAAAGTTTAAAGGGGCTGTGTTGTCATGATCGTAGAATTATGGACTCTCACTTACAGCACGCATGCACCGGCTCTCCATTGGCAGCTAATGGGTGAGAGTTCACAATTCCATGTATAGCCACCTGCCTGCTTTGACCATAAAAGCCCCTTTAAGAGTCTTACTGATTACATTAACACCAGATTATTTTGAAGGCTTCTCCATCTTTTCTGCATTGAATACTTTTTAGAATAACATGTAATGGAAAAAAACCTGTCCAGAACATCGCGCTGATAATCGACTAGAACCAATATTTAACAGACAACAGCTCAAGAACCACTTATCATGGATAAACAGCCATTTTGTTTGGTTACTTGTCTATATATAGGGCTTCTAATTATTATAAACTGGTCTTTTTAACACTTCTTTATTCTGTTAATTCACACAGCATTACCCCCGATTTCAGTGATAGATCTTTCTATTGATAAACAAACCGAGCTGGTTTGCATGGACAGCTGAATGCAAGAAAAACATTCAAAAGTGTCAACAGATGTTGTGACCAAATTCAACATTTCTGCAATCCTTAAATAAAAAATAAAAAATAAAAAACACAATACCATGATGGGTTGCTTCGTTTCAAAAAAATTCAACTCTATGTTTGGAAACTGGTCTGAACGGCTCTTTTTACAGGCATGCAACTTCTCATCCAATTTCCTTTTTTTTCAGTGCTTTAGAAAAACAAAAAGCACATAGAGTTGTGTGTTCTAGGCAGTTAAGGATTCTCCCCAGAACAAAGTTGCATATTTTCTTTGATTTTGTTTTTTTCTCCTACGCTGAATGTACTTATTGTTGTAATCAATGACCATTGGAATAAATCTATGAATCCATGTTGAGTTAGTGTAACAATTGGCTTTCACAAAATGTGACAATATGTAGTTAGTGCGATATAACATACATTGTTATTTTCTCATCAAAATTTCTCTGAACCAAATGAATAATTCTCGTAAAACTTTGTAATTCCATCAAATAAACACATGTTAAAATGCAAAGTTTTTTGAAAAACAAATTACTAGCTACAAGTACATGTTTGTCTCACAGCATTCCCTTTTGAACCAAATACTAAAACACTGTTTTCAAAGTCTTTGATTCGCTTCTGAAGAAACAACGTAGTACACATACACTTCAGAATCCATATAACTTCATGCAATGGCCAACTGCAACCGTGACCGATACATCACAAAAACGGTGTCAAACAAGCAATGAGAGAGTTATTGCAGACAAAAATGTCAAAATAAGATCAAAATATTAGGTGGCCAGTTTGAAATGATTCAACTGCAACCTCTTTGTAAGCCCTGTGTTTGATTTCACAAAACACTAAGATGGAGTGTGTCATGTCCGAGCAGTCAAGCTCTGGTGGTGAAGAATTAAAATGTTGAAAACTTTGGCAATCCCCATGTTGCGTTTGTAAACTGCATTTACTAATTCAGTAGCGGTAATTACTCTGCAGGTTTTACTTTCAGAAAACTTTGCAATGCAATGACAGAAGTGAGCACTATGTATGTCGCCTCTGCAGCATCGCCAAATTTCTTTCAATTGAAACTTTTATCGCGTAAATCACATTCAGTTCAAATTTTAAAAAGTTAGGATATGTTTACAAGAAATTTTATTATATGAAGAAAGAAATTGCTATCCCAAACCACAAGCAAATTGGTAAACATCCTTCTCTGGTCTTTTCAACAGTTTTTTTTAAAACATTAAATCAGTATTATTAGTACATACAATCAAACCATGCTTGTAAGAAATTACAGATCGATCACACAACGATTGTCCCTAATCCCTTAAATACTTAATTGTATCTCAGCATAGAAACAAATACACCAAGCTTATCAGATTCTGAGGGCTTCATGGACTAACGTTATAAATCCGAAGGCCTTGTCACATTTGGCAAAGTCTTTTACAGGCAACTTGAAGGCAACAAACTGTACAGCATGCAAAAGGAACTCTTCATAGTCACAATGTTTATGTTTTTTTCCTTGCATTGTCTTCACCCAACCCAAAGAGTGATGTGAAGTATTGTTACCTTTTTAGACATTGCCAGAAACTGTTAGCTGTATGTTGCGTTGTGGGACATTGCCCTTTCACACTGTGACTGTAATATCATATCCTCTAATATTATTGGCACATTGAATAGACGAATTATTGCATATAAATATGCAGCTTAAAAGCACATTATACCCTCAGGTGTAGTAGCCACACTGATTATTGGATTATTATTATTAATTGTTCTTTTTGTAAAATAATTTGGGAGCGCAACCATGGCACAGTATAAATAAACTTTCAGTGAAAGTTTGGTGTTAAAAGCTATGTGATGATTGGCGTAGAGACACAATTGAAGCACTTGGTAATCTGGACCCAATTTCATAGAGCTGCTTAAGCAGGATACCAGTCACAAATTGTACCATGTCACATGACATGTGACAATGGTACTTTGGCTGGTAACCTTATTCTGCTAAGCATAATTTTGCTTAGCTATATTTTTGTGCTTAAGCAGCTCTATGAAATTGGGCCCAGTTGTTGTCACCACTAGACTTAAAACTGTGTACTTAGAAAGGAAAGAATGCCCTAGGAGATCTTCCAAAAAAAGTCCTCTTAAAGCTTTGCTCCATACGGAAAGTTGACAAAATTCATGAACGACGCTCAAAAGGTGTGCTTTCCAAATGTTGTCCCAGACCGATGAAATGCGAACCCACGCAGTACGAAATGATGGACGAGGATCGTCAACGCTTATTATAATCGTACTTCATTTGTTCTTTAATTTTTTTTAAGCAGCTGTATAGTGGAGGGGACAATCAGAAGTTATGCAGGCCGATTCTGAACATGTCGTTGGTTATAAAAAATGTGGTTCCGTCTTGTTTCAGCATGAACGTCTGATGGAAGGTCTGTTTGGGGTCGGTGTCCACCTGTGAAAGAAGATCAGAATGTATAGTTATTTGTAGAATTTAATTGGACTTGGATACTAGGGGGGTAAACAATAGTCTAATACAGTAAACTTACAACTGAAATGTAAGTTGAATGGTTTGTACATTTATAACTAGCTAGCCCTGTGGACTACAAAAAACTATGCAACCTACTTGTTTGTAATGCTCATATTTCTTTCTATTCAAATTTCAAATGTGAATCGTACATTTTCAAAATGTATTAATTTATTTTGTGTGTGTGATTGTAATCACTGCCATTAACATATCAGAAAGAAATATTGTGCGATGATTCATGCTTACAATCCGAGTTGTTAACCCTTCCTGGGGGCAAGTAAAATGCACAGCTTTTCTAGCCCGGTAAGCCAAAAAAGCTTACAGCCATTGGACCCTTTCGGTAAACAGTATTGTCCAAGGCCCACACTTTGTGTATCACAACTTCTATATCAAATAACAAACCTGTAAAAATTTGGGCTTAATCGGTCATCAGAGTCGGGAGAAAATAACGAGAAAACCCACCCTTGTATCCGCGCGTTTCGCCGTGTCATGACATGCGTTTAAAAATAAATCCGTAATTCTCGTTAACGAGAATTGATATTGTTTTACTGTTTTCTCAAAAAGTAAAGCATTTCATGGAATAATATTTCAAGAGAAGTATTTCACCACTACCTTCTGTAAACCCTGTAAGTTATTTGTGAATCTGTGAACTTTTTTTTTTTTTTTTTCTGTACCAAAAGGGTATAATGGCTTTAAGCACAAAGTCTGCTCAATTACTGTTACTGAGATTGGTGGTACATTTGCAACAAATTGATATTTTAAAAGCTGTTGGATGAAAAATGGAATACCATGCTGTAAAAAAACTTTTGGCTTTGAATGAAACATTCCATGTCTGATCACTACCAGGGGCCAATTTCATAGAGCTGCTTAAGCAAAAAATTTGCTTAAGCACGAAAATAGCTTGCTTATTTTACACATGTTACTGGACAAAATTTCATGACATATACATTGCTTGTGACTTGTATTTAGCTGTTGTTTACTTAGCATAGCAATTGAGTTGAGTCTTTGCCGGCACTCTGATTTTATTAAGCAAGGAAATTTCTGCTTAAGCAAATATTTTTGCTTAAGCAGCTCTATGAAATTGGGCGCAGGCCTCGATGGGGCACAGCAATTTTTCTATGGCAAGAGGCACTTCTTTGAGAAAAATTTAAACTTTCATTGAAACCTTGCAAAGGGTGCCACAGCAAAAGCAAAGGGCACCACCACATCTCCTGTGTGTGCAGTGGGTTTAAAAAGAGGCCAGGGGCATTTCTCAAACCTCGGATTGGGCTCAGGCTTACACAGTGGAAACGCAGCTTGGCCTTTAGCCTGCTGTTTTGGAACAGCACGTATTGCAACCGGTGGTTCGAACATCAGCAGACAGAGCATGGAGCCTATAAAGCCAGAGCCCAAGCCGCGGTTTGAGAAAGGCCTCTGCACTACATTCCATGTTAAACTTACCATTAGCTGTCCTAACACGGCCACTAGGATGCTGTTATCTACCGTACAGTGACAATCTATGGAAGTCATTGCATGTGCAACCGTCTGGAAAGGAAGTGCCTGAAACAAAATGACGGGAAATATTTAATGTTTGGGATTGGTTTAGCAGGCTTGTGCCTATCACCCCCTCCCCCTGCCCCTCCCCCTCCCAAAGTCTTTGAGGCAAGGTCTAAATTTGGGAGAAATATCCTCAAGACCAGCGTATGACACTCTTTCATTTTAAAGCTTTAGTTTAACAAAAATTTCACCAAAGATCTTGGAGCTCTATTCTTGCAAATCATGGAGTCTCCTTTTGCAAAAATGTCAATGAGTTAGTGACAGATTGTGACACTCTCTCATTTTGGAGCTCTAAATATCACAACATTATGTCAAGTCCAGCACTACAATTTGTGTGCAGACAAGTTAAGCCCGAGTAATGTAGAACTTGGTTTTTGTATTTACTCCTTTACTCAACCTACCTTTAGATGATTAGTGATATCTGCAGCACCGTAGAATGTTGCACCTTCAAATGACATTATAGAGTGTGTTGGCTGAAATTACAAAATCAAATATCTCGTTAAAATCAAATATCTTTTCGACAACTTTTTTTTTATACAGATTATGACCATAGAGCAAGGAATCTGGGCCCAATTTCAACAATATAAACCAAGCAAAAACACTTTGAGGACCGATCAAAATTCTTTTCAAGAGGTACGGAAAGCTAGTTAAGAGTTAAACAACAAAAAAACATCAAATATGAACTCTGGACAAGGGCAAAAGCCAGCAGACCGAAGACCAGTGAAATAAAAAGCCATTAAAATTGCTTGTAAAGGCAAACAACCCGAACCATGGCCATACAAGTTACAAACTTAACAGATACGACCAACTTATTACCACTGTCAAAACAGACCTTCCCCCAGCATCAAAACATTAACATTATAATTTGATGTCAGTACTGTTTGATTTTAGTTTGATGTATTGCAGAGTGTGGAGAATTTGTGCTGTACATGAACACAGCAAAAAAAGGCATATTTTTTATCACATAAGGCTACCAACTACGACCACAAAACAGGCATCAGACACACCTAATTTGAAAACCCATGTCCATGTATTTTACAATGGTGAATGCCTCTCTCACAGAGTCAACTGCCTCCATTACCCGGTCTGTTGCCTTGGTGCCCTTTGAAATGTGCCAGAACAAATTTGCATATTCACTTATTTGAGTTGCCCTTTACTTTAAGCAAACTTTTCTTGCTCTCCAGCTACAAAGCATCAGGCCAGATTACATGTATAATAAAAAGGTGAATCATTCAAGTGTTAAGTGCAAATACCTCATTAAATAAAATCTGATTTTTGGGGTTGAACAAAGAATTGACTCTAGTCAATTCTTTGTTCAACCCCAAAAATCATTTACAAATTTACCCAGTCAGTTTCCCTTGTGGTTTATATTGATAAAATAAAATCTGAATATAAAAAACATAAAATTAAAGCCAAGGTAGATGTATATTTTCTTACATGATACAAAGCTGCTAGCTGCCCACGGTCAGCATCAAAAGTTTTGTAATATGCTTCGCAGAAACTCTTCCCAATTTCTTCAGCGCGAACTTGATTTGCTTTCATCTGCAAGGTAGACAAACGAGAGGGGAGGGGAAAAACACATTATAGATCTGTAGTGTAATAAATAGGCGCAAAATATCTTTGAGAACTTTTAAAGGCGGCAGTCTGAAAGAAAAGAAAAAACTGAAGTTCATGAAAAGGCCTTTCTGAAAAATGTTTCAGTTGCTGCTGAAAAAAACGAGATGTTGTCTGTTTCTCTGTGTTCAGGTAATCTGTACTAGAGCCAACAAAGGAAAGGCCCCTTTCCCCCGTAGCTCTCAAAGAGCTTGTTGTTGCATGATGACCTCAGACTCAGTCTAACAGATCGGGGGGGGGGGGGGGGTCCATCTTCTGTTTCCCTAAACTCAGACACTTTATTTTAGGATCCGCTTTATTATTTAGTGAAGAAATTTTAATCATATCAGCAGAAAATTGTATTTTTTTGACGATGTTATTGAATTTCACTCAACAAAAAGGAAATGCAAGCATTAGGAATGTATATTGAGTAGGTTGGGGAAAGCTTTAGGTGTACAGTACACAGGAAACTTCAGTTCTGGCTGTCTAACGGTCGTAAAACTTTCACCCATAAACGCTGATTTGAAGAACGTATAGCGTTAAACTTAAGGAGGCCCTAAATATGAGACCCCTATAAGGCTCACAGGGGAGCCTTATAGTTCCTAGAAGTACAAAAACAACAAACTATATTCATGAAACTGAAAATGAAATGTCAATCAAACTCAATCAAAAATTCAATTCAAATGAATGAATCGTGAGAAAAAGCTTAATTATTCTATACACACATTTAAACTTAAATTAAAGTCCTACCTGTGCTACTGCATCCATCTTTCTTTTCTGAATTGCACTACACAGTGAGTGAGTGATTTGTTATTGTCAATATGTCACACCGCTGGGTGTGCGGAAAATTTACAATACAGAGTGAAAAGTAACTTGTGTACCAACTCGACCTGTTGTGCGATTGCAACACAACAATTTCTTCTGCAACAACCCTTCACGTTTTAAAATTGTTTTAAAAGCCCAACGAAATATAACCCCGTCTTATATAGAGATAACTTGCTATTCAGCTTAAGAAGTATTGACAATTTGTCCCGAAAAGTGCGTTTGTATCTAGCTTTTTGGCGGTTGAAATTTTTGGAGATCCGCTCCTCCTCAGTAAACTGTGACCTTTGACATTTCGGTCTCTGTACGTGTTTTCTCCTGAACTCCTCTACACGTTAAGCCGGGCATTTGTTACAAACGCCAACATGGGTACCAGTCTATTTTACGCCTCGTCCCCAGAGTGCGTTGAGCAGCACGAGGCTGCCAGCCTCTTGTAAACAGGGTTAGAAATAAAGTAAACTATGGGTGCGAGGTTGGTTTACTTTATTCTCGTGGTATCGATTCTTTTGGAAACCGTTCGAATTCCAAAGAATACATTTTTACCGGTACTATAAATTATGGGCGGATCTTATGTTTATAAGTGAGGGGTGGAGTGTTACCAACAATAATTTCATTTTACCCAACCATTTGCTGCGAATCTTTTGATGTGAAAGGTGTTTAAACTGCAGTAAAATATGCAAGATGTATTTTCTTATTATATTTTACTGACAAAACCACCATGATTTATAGTTTGTGAAATGTAAAATCTGTAGATATTTTATTTTGGTTGTACTGTGCAGAGGCCTTCTGATTATTTAATCCAAGTGTTTGTAAGACTAAGGAGTAGATTAAATGCATTATATATGACGGTGAAAAAGAAAATAATCTGTTTCATTGCAGGATTATTAATTGTGACCCTGAAAAAATTATTACCCCGGTACCGGTAATTGTGTAATTTCTTCCGGCAAAACACTTTTGCAGGCATGCAGTGCCCTTATCAATGAGAAATCAATCAAAGTATGTTGAGAAATTTGATTCTCTTATAAACATGGTTGAGACTTTTGGAAATTGTTGTGGCGTCCGTTTGAACAGCCAGATACATGTACAGTTTTACCCGCTGTCACCCGCACTTAATAACACAAATGGTTTCATTATTCTTGAGTAAAATACTGTAACAGTTATTTTTTGCCTGACTTCACAGTATTTTATTCAACTAAAACTTTCACAGGTGAATTTACCGTTTATTTCTTGATAGTATTGGCTAAAATAAATGTTGCTTCAAAAAAATAAATTTTGCCTATAAATCATTTGACAATGACTTTACACTTAGAAAAGGTGCTCCTGGGAGAAAAAGCAATTCACAAGAATAACACTTCCACAGAACACTTGTTCCAAAGAACACTTGTTAAACACATGCCATCCAGTGGAAGAATATCACCCACACATGTACCCCCTTACAGGTTTTTGTTTTCATAGAAAAACATGAAGGCGCTGCAATTAGTTTCACTGCATTTGTAAACTGTAATTATGATCAATAATAAACATTTACCATAAAAAAATCACTACATGCCTGAAACATCTGTATTACCATAAAGATTGACAATTAAAAATTCACTTTGAAACTAATGGGGGGCAAACCCTTCCATCTAGTTGCTCCTTTCTTCAGATTCTCATCAGTCATAATCAATACAGCCCTGGGACTCCTTACCTCGCATCTCAAACACAAATCAAATCATTTAGCCTTCAAGAAAGACTCAACTGAGGCCGAAAAGTCAGGCCATTAACTATTTTTTTGCATTCATACAAGAGGTCCTTTTGGATGGTAAACAGTTTGCAACAGCTAAGTCTCTTTTCTCACCAACCAAATCAATAAGGCCCAACTGGCCCAGTTGTTTGAAATTTAATCATGACAACAGGGGTGAGAATAATTGCGGACAAAAACAATCTGAAACTTGGATCCAGCTCTAAGGAGGTACATTGAAACAGGCCTGATTGAAATGGTAGCATTTCAACCTTCTGATAAACCATGGAGTTTTCAAGGAGCTTTTGGGGTGAGAGTCATTACTAACAAAAACAATTCTGAAACCTGGATACAAATTCAAAGGTATGTTGAAATGATGGCATTTCTGCCGCTTGGTAACCCCTAGGGTTATATATTTCAATGAGCTTTTGGAAACAGCATCCAAAGCACCAGAAAATTAGACCGATGAGCAGGATTTGTTTATTTGTGGAAACAAATATTGTCTGATTTTCTACACCAAGTCGACATAAAAAGTCTGAATTCAGCCAAAAGGCTGAACAATCACATCCCTGCAACACATCAAAAAGCCTGAATTCAGACAACAGCTCATTTTATTTTCTCATTCGCTTGTCAGTTGTCATCCCTTAACAATATTTTTTTTTGTCACAGTCTAAAAGGTATTACAGAAAATGAGTTCCCTGTATTTAAAAAATGTGTAACTAATACCATGCATTTAAAAGTTTAAATTGATATACAACATTTAAAGAGAAATTATAAAAAATGCAATCAAAGCGAACACAAGCTCAAAGACACATTTGCTGATTTTGATGGACTATACTTGCTATAGGATATGCCACACGTTTGACGGCACAGTGTTAAAATGGTAATTTCCCTCACCATTGATTTTACAGGTCGAATCAATACTCTACTGGCCACATCAGAGCTTGAGTCCGGTGTGCTTGAACGTTTGCCATGACAACAATTATTTAATCAAACCAAGAAAACAATCAATAAAATGCAACACATATTTTCCAAAAATTACCCCAAAAATATTGTGCACATTTTTTGTTTACCTTTGCTATCTCTTCTTGTTCTTCCTTTGTACGGACCCTCTGAAAACGACATCTGCGTATATGAGATCTTTAATAGAGCAATAAAGAATTTGAAAACGTCAATAAAATGTTGATATAGAAAGGGGAGGCACCATGATAACAAATATGCAGCTAATTTGAGGTGCACCTTTTGTCAGAAATGGGTTTTGAATTGCATACACCTCTCTAAAGCTTGTTTTGATTTATTCAATTGATATTAATTAGGATATGAAACTTTGCATAATGGGAGTAAGACAATAAGGGCCCAATTTCATAGAGCTACTAAGCACATGAATTTGCTAAGCGCGAAACAGGATTACCAACCATATGTTCGTGTGATTTTCAGGATAAGCAAACAACAGCTGAATACCAGTAAGCAATGTGGAACTAAAGGAAATTTGATTGGTAATCCTGTTTTAATCAAGGAAGAAATTTCATGCTCAGCAAATTTTTGTGCTTAGCAGCTCTATGCATTGGGCCCAGATGAGGTTTAGCGGTGACACCTTGTGTAGAATCTCAATAGCCTTTTTGAGGTATGGCGGAACACTATAGGAGTAGGTACACCGTTTGATTTGGGTGTATACAGACAAACTTACCAAAATCTAATAGTGTCGTAGTATTGTGTCCGACACATATTAAAAAGGCTTATGGATTTTTTGTTGATCTGACGTCACTGAAGTAACTTAGACTTGAATACAAGTTGCATACAGACTTCAATCAGTCTCCGGATCATTGGAGCCCGTGTGAGGAGCTATAGCAACACTAAATACTCACATTGGAAAATAATAACACCACTACCTTAGAGCGATTGTACACATGGTGTCACCGTCAAGGAAAAAATAATAAATTGATTTTGTAAAAAAAGTGTCATTCCACCTGATTGTTGATCTGCTGGGATAGAAACGCCTATTAGACAAAGTAGGTGGGAACTGTATGTCGTTCTTGACAAACAGCTGTAGTGTCTGCTTCATCTCTTCAACTTCTACCACACCCTGCCCCACAAGTTCTTCAAGCTTCTCTAAAACACGCTCATCCAGAGGTTGATGTGGTAGACAAAAGTTCTGCCAAAATGAAAATAAATAATAATAGTGAATAGTGGCTTCTTATGTAGCGCTCATATTTGCGCATCAGTAACTCTCAAGGCGGTAGTTTTTTCCTGCAAGGTATGTGGGACTACGTTTGAATGATGAGAAAGGCACAACAACAGCAACGGCAATACTAGTGGTTTTGAGTACATTGGTCTTCAAGCTCAATAAACAGCAACAAAAACAAAAACTAACTTTTAAAACTTGTTTAAATTGAATTGGTCATGTTTTTTATAAGACGTTGAGCCTGCATTTCCATGAGAAAACAAACCTATACCCCAAACCTACACCCCCCTATACTGCCAAAGGAGTGGCATTATCAGAGGCAATTGCATGCTTGTGTGAATCAACAGGAGACATTTTTGAAATTCTTGAAATCAGGAAAAATTATAGTTCTTCTATTAGTGTTCAAAAGAAACAGTCATGCCAAGATGATAAATCTTTGTTCTCATTTTGCTTCTATCTAGTCTCTTTTCATTTGTGGGTCTTGTAATAAAAAGATGCTGGGCTGTTTAAGATTCTGAGCTACATGTCCTGCAGTTTTGTGGAATTTAAATCCCAAATTTAAGCCTTGCACTTTTAAATTTTTGAAGAGGCAATACTATAGACATCTAATGCTAACAAACAGATAAAAAGTGTTTTTGTTTAAATGAAACCGTTTAGACGATATACCTGTTCTCATTTTGAATCTAGTCTCTTTTCACTTTGATTCGGGTCTTGTAAGATAGATCCTGGTCCAGTAAAAGATTCTGAATTGTGGAATTTCAACCCCAAATTTGAGCCCTGCACTTTTTAAATGTTTGAAGCGGCAATACTATGGCATCGATTGCAAAACATAAAATGAAAACAAAGGGTTTTTCATGGGTAACTTCAATGTTGAGTTCAACACAATATATTAAGGCAAGTTGGGATAAATTTACCTCATCGATGGGATGGTTGTGAGCTGCGAGTTCTGGTAGGTCAACATAAATTCTCCTTTCACCGGTGGCTTTTCCTGCTTCAAGGGCTGCCCTCAGCTTTCTGGAAGCACGTTTTCTTCTGTGTTCAGCCTTATTATCAATCTAAAAACGTTGTTCACAAATAACCGATGACGCAGTTTTAGTAACTTGCGGTTAATTCTGTGTTTGTACAATTAACAACAGCAACAATGCAAATAAGAATTTGTAGTTTGTCATGTTTAGGAGCACAGGTTTATTCTCTCATTTCGATGAAGCTACTTGTTGTAATTTTGTTGATAATTCAAGTCAATTCATTTTAGAATCTTTAGACACAAAAAAACAGCTAAAAAGCCCCCCCCCCCAACAAAAAACAAACCTTTGGTCATAAAATTCAAGAAATGGTAAGGCCTATCCACATCAGAATGTAAATTAAAACCAAAAATGTTCCTAAAGAAGTCTGCATTTTTGGGGGGTTAAATGTCCTTCTCTTGAATTTTAAGTTCATAAATTATTACTCTTCACTGTAGTTTCTCCCTTTTTAAGTAGGGTCAAAGACAATAATCAGTGTGATTGCTTTTCTGTGTTTAATTTCGTAAATAAGCAAACGGGCAGTACATTGGAAATCAGGTTGTTTCACTAGCGTGCCTTCCACCTCTGTGAACCCCGGTTAGAATCCTACCTCAGTTATGGATTAAGTTTTCAGTTTCGACCTGATGGTGTGGGGTTTCCCCATGTATGGGGTTGTCCTCCCACATAAAAAACTAAACATTTCTTCTCGTTTCCTGTTTATCCTATTAACCGTGCTAATTGTGCTGTTTGATGTGTTAAATGCAGTGGACACTATTGGTAATTACTCAAAATAATTATTAGCATAAAACCTTACTTGGTAACGAGTAATGGTGAACAGTTAATGTATAAAATATTGTGAGAAACAGCTCCCTCTAATGTGATGTGACATAGTTTTTGAGAAAGAAGTAATTTTCCACGAATTTGATTTTGAGACCTAAGAATTAGATTTTGAGGTCTCGAAATCAAGCATCTGAAAGCACACAACTTTGTGTGACAAGGGTGTTTTTTCGTTCATTGTTATCTCGCAACTTCGTCGACCACTTGAGCTCAAATTTTCACAGGTTTGTTATTTTATGCATGTTGAGATACACCAAGTGAGAAGCCTGGTCTTTGACAATAACCAATAGTGTCCAGTGTCTTTAAAAATCAATAAATTAGTTTAACTGTTAATTCAAATAACACAAACTCAATACCTTGAAGTCTGTAAAACAGATAATTTCTCGCATTGTTATGTTGGCAAGACATCCAAGTTTCTTCGTCTCCTTGGTGTGGGGTTCTTTCTTCCTTCTCTTTCTCTCACTCTTAAGAAATAAAGAAATGAAATGGAACCTACTTTCTCAATAATGTACCACCAATATATCTAACCTGATTCCTTCTGTCAAAATGCGCTGATTGATAGATTGATTGACTGATTGATTGCGTTTGTGTTAATTGTAATTAAATGTATTGACAAAACTACATACACAACATCAGGAGGTTAAACAATGTAATAAACAAAAAAAAGGAGGAAAAACATCACAAAATTATCAAAGGATAACCCCAAAACAGCCAAACTCATTCGTAAGTGTACCGGCAGAAAAACCACAACAAAAATAAAACAAAATAAAATTTACCCAGTCAGTTTCCCTTGTGGTTTATATTGATACACTGTATTTGAAACAAAAAGTTGCATCCACTAAAAGGCAGTGGACACTATTGGTAATAACTCAAAATAATTATTTGCATAAAGCCTTACTTGGTAACGAGTTATGGGGAGAGGTTGAAAAACATTGTGAGAAACAGCTCCCTCTAAAGTAAAAGAAGTAATTTTCCACAAATTTGATTTCGAGACCTCAAAATTATATTTTGAGGTCTCAAAATCAAGCATCTGAAAGCACACAACTTCTTTCATAGTTATCTTGCAACTTCAATGACCAATTGAGCTCAAATGTTCACAGGTTTTTTTTTTATACATCTGTTGAGATACACCAAGTGGGAAGACTTGTCTTTGACAATTACCAATAGTGTCCAGTGTTTTTAAGGTTATTCCATGGCTGCCGATTCCCAGGTTGTATCATAATTTGGGTGTGATCCCTGGCTAAACGACAGTTAACAGCTGTACGGCATCCGACTGGCACCCCAAACAAAGATATTGACAAAATAGGGACACCTTACCGCCAACATACATGTAGGGCTAGATAGCTCAGTTGGTAGAGCGCCGGCTTGCTAACCTGCACGTCGATGGTTCGAATCCCACTCTGGTCAATTCTTTGTTAAACCCAAAAAATAAAGTAAAAATCTCGAAACAAACCTTAGAATCGCCCTTTCTCTTTTTGAGAGCCTTTTTCCACTTTCGGCCGTGCTGGCAGTCCAGAACTCTCCTGGCTAGCATGATGAATGGCACCCCATCAAATTGGATCCTTGAGCAGTTCCTTGTTTCTTGCATTGAATCTTCCCAAAAGATGCGATGATTTGTTTCACTCAGTTCTTAGCACACAAAAAAACATTTATCAACATTATTTGAGAAATGCAAAAATAAAGTTATCGTCATTACTTCGGAAGGGAGATTTTTTATTTATCACTTTTCCTTTTTTCTGGAAGCTCCTGAGGTTTTTCTAAATTACTTTGCCAAATAACCCGATGATAAAAAAAGTGTAATTTTAGTTTGCCATTAGCCATGCCAATCATAAATACAAACCATTCAGGGGTGGATTTCACAAAGGTAGTCCTAACTTAGGACTAGTCCTATGCAATGCTAAGAGATAGGACCAGTCCTAAGTTAGGATGAGTTACTGGTCCTAACTTAGGACTAGTCCTATCTCTTAGCATTGCCTAGCCTAGCCCTAAGTTATGACTACCTTTGTGAAATCCACCCCAGGCCATGTACTGATTGGTGGCTACACTACAGCTATACAGCTAATGTACTGGTCTAGATTTCTGTGTCATCGTCCATTGAAGCTGAGTACATCCCTCTACTTCAACTTACTTCATTACTCGGCAGGGTCCATGAGTTAGGGCATACCTGCCGGGGAGCAGTTATAGTCTTGCTCAAGGATACTTGGCCACCACAATTTGAATTCACAATTCGGCCACAGCATGCTAAAGCACTACTCTTAAAGCCATTGGACACTTTCGGTAAACAGTATTGTCCAGAGGCCCACACTTGGTGTATCACAACTTATATATAAAATAACAAACCTGTGAACATTTAGGCTCAATCGGTCATCGGAGTCGGGAGAAAATAACGGGAAAACCCACCCTTGTTTCCGCACGTTTCGCCGTGTCATGACATGTATTTAAAATAAATCTGTAATTCTCGATATCGAGAGTTGATAATTGTTTTAATGTGTTCTCAAAAAGTAAGGCATTATTTCAAGAGAAGTCTTTCACCATGACCTTCTGTAAACCCTGTAAGTTATTTGTAAATCTGTGAATCTGTATAATGGCTTTCAAGCAATAGTCTGTAGCTGCCGATTCAGGTACAACCTCAGTGTCTTCCAGCCTTTAAGTCATGAAAAATGGCAGTGCCTCGCCTAGTCTTGGTGCAAGACGCTGTTGTTCATTATCACTATACTATCGCGATTCTCTCTATCCACAAAATGTTACCACGAACCATCGACAGAAAGTGGGCACTGTTGCATCACCTAATGCAGTGTTGAGTGTGCATGAATGTTACAAACAACAAAAGAACGTCTTGCACCAAGACTATGCCTCGCTCTATTAGTGAACTGGAAGAGAAAGGAACCCACAAACTGCTACTGTCATGCTTACCTGTTTGCCCAAAATTGACCCTTATATTGTTTGTAGCCACAAATGAAATATTGCTGTCCAGTTCAAATTTTCGCCTTAGTTTCTGTGCCTGTTCCACACTGTAGACATATCCAAATCGCTCTGACAACGCAACATCAAATAAAGTATGATACGTGCTGCCCTGAGCGGAGTTGGTCTGAATGAACGGTGTGGACTCGTCCCGGCCAACTTGACCTCCTGCTGAGTCATTTTTTACGATGACTTTGAAGAGGTCTCCGCCACCGAAGTTAACAACTTCGCTCTGTACATCTGCTGTGCCATCAGAGCATTCTTGCACCTGTAATGCCACAGAGTCTTCTTCGATGTTGCCCGCATGTACAATAACTTGTATTGCATTCTCCATTTTATACCAAGCCGATGTTTAGGTTTGAGTTCTGAGGAATAAAATAAAAAAGCAATTAAAATTATTTTATGTCAACTGTGTTAAATTTAGTTAACATAAAATGATGTGTGTATGAACGGATTCCAATGAACCCAGCTGCATACTATCTACAGAACTATTTTATGATTTTGTTCCGATACAGCAGAATGAACCTCAGGGGTCGAAATTAAGTGTATTGTCATGGTAGTCAGCAGGGCTAGTAACCAATAATTTTTAGTAGCCCTGATGAGATTTTGGTAGCCCGAAAGACACATTATGTCTCACGTCACGGCTCAAACTTTACAATACACCATAGCACAGTTCTTTGTTATTTGTAATGATGATTTTTGCTTTGTTTTTCCACTAGCCCGTCGGGCTATCAAACTGGAAAAATCAGTAGCCCGGCTGTAAATCTGGTAGTCCCGGGCTAGCGGGCTAGTGGCAATTTCGACCCCTGAACCTCATAGTTCTATATATAGGTAGGAATACACACAATGCACAACCAATTATAGACTTGGTTTTAACACCCCCTCAACTTACTAAATACTATAATTTAGCTAGACACATAAAATAATAAATGCTTTTTATTTATTTGCTACCAAGCTCTAGCCATTGTTCAGAAACTCTTCGTCGCCGCCATCCTATTAGTATTATAACTATATATCTAACTAAGATTAAGAAGCCGTTATTCTTAGGTATAGAATTTAGCTATTCTTAAAACAGTGCTATGGCATTGGCTGTACATTTAGTAAGCCTATTTCCATTTGACTATAAATTATTGTACTGACTCTACCTACATTCTGTATAGTTACGATAACGTAACCCTCCTCCCGATGTGATGGCGGCCGTTACGTTATCGCAACTAGAGGCCAGCTATGCGTGAGATTTTTCAAAGCTCACCACCACCGTTTAACTTTAACGACAGAAAATGTCAAAATTCAAAAAACGACAGAAAATGTCAAAATTCGAAAAAAGGAGTAACAGCGCCCCAGTTACTGGGTCTAGTACGCGTCTATCTATCTAGCTAGCTAGCTAGCCCTAGCGCCCTAGCTAGGGGAGGGAGTCTTATCTAGATTCTATTTCTAGACTAGAATCTAGTCTAGCTAGGGGGCTAGGCCTTAGCTTAGGTTAGTTATCTGGACCTGGTGCTACTGCTGGCCATTGTTTCTTTAGCTATGGGTATACTGAATCATTATTAGATAAAAATTAATTCCACTTTTGGAACAGAAAAATGGCCCCCAATATAAAAACCAACATTCAACAAGGCGAGCCGACATGGCCGAGTAAAGCTTGTTGTGATTAAAAGAAAATAAAAAAAACATCATGACATTGACAGTTCTTCCCAGTTCAATTAGTTTTTTGAACAAAAGTGAGTACAAGTGGAGGAACATTCCGGACAATCATTGCATACCTTGATAACTTTTTACCTTCAATAAGAACCTCAGCGGCTGCCTGCGAAGAAAACGACTGGAGACTGGAACAGGATAAATCAAACACCAATGTTGCACGTAAGTCGTACTACAGAGAGAAACAGTACTCTTCCCGCGGGGGGCCCAAAGTTCATACAAACTCTGGAGGGCGCACTCTATAAATAACAACGATGAAAAAAATTGCGCCACGCATGAATTAAAACTGTCATCTCCAACATGTTCAAGAAACAAGACCACGGTAATTTTTGTGAAGTTTTTTGTATTTTAAATCATCGATAAAACTTGTAAGCTCACACAATATTTCAGGGCATATTTGGTAGAGGAAGCTTTTGAGCTTCAGTCGTCAAATTTTTGGAATTTAGATATCCGCTGTTTAGTTATAAAGACGGAGTCAAAAACGGAGACCTTTTCTGTAGCTGGTTGGAAGCTTTGCTGCGTAAACGGTAATGCACAGATCAGGGAATCACATATCAGTTTGTTTTGTTCAATTCTGGACTAGTTTCCGTATCCTGCCACTACTTTTTCATTCGTTGTTAAATAAAGAATATTAATATGCTTTATTCATATAACAGACCAGACCTAGTCCTTTTTGTAAAAATAAATGAACAGGTTTCCGTTGGTTATAATGGCACAGGCATAATTCGTATTCATCTTTGACGCATAGAGTGACACTTTTTTGACGAGTATGATTTATTTTTGCTTTGTCATCCTGCAGGTATGAACGGCGGTGCCAACCAAAGCCCTAGCACAGTTGATTGATATTTTGGACTGCAATATTATGGAACTTAAGTAAAGTGTAAAGTGCATGCAATACGTTGGACATTAAAGGAACCTTTTTTATATCAAGTTTTTGGTCTGTGAATGAAAATTGGAGATGTCTAACAGATATGTTCATTGGTTTTATATAGGGTAAGTTCAGACAATTTATTTAAACTGATAACATGTGACCAAGCCCCTGACCCCCTATCTCAATTTTCTTTCTTTTCTGATTGGTTATGTTACTCTATAAACTTTGATTTTACTTTAGCTGCTTCTAATAATGACCAAAACCGTCCAGTTGAAAAAGACTATCCAATTTGACTTTATTGCTTGTATATTTCTTTGTAATGCTCTTGATTTCTCACAATTTAAGGAACACGTTGCCTTGGATCGGACGAGTTGGTCTTTGAAAAGTGTTTGAACAATTTGTTATGAAATACATATGGTTAGAAAGATATTTTAAAAGTAGAATATAATGATCCACACAAGTATTGACTCGAAATTGTGTGGTTTTCCTTTTACCTCGTCCACTAACACGTCGGCCATTTAGAGGAGTCAAGACCGTACGTGTTAGTTCGTAAAGTGAATGGAAAAACACGCAATTTTGAGGCAAGTTTGTGTGGATCATTGTTTTCTACTTTTAAACCATCTTTCTAACCATATGCATTTTATAACAAACGGCTACAAACGCTAAAGACCAACTCGACCGATCCAAGAAGGCAACGTGTTCCTTTAATGTTCTCGCTTAAAAATTAATCTGATTAATTTGTGATTTGAGAACTTGCCTAATTGATTTAATAATTATATAATACTGTATACTAACTTTTTTTTTAATTTTTTTGTTTTACAATTGACTAATCAGTGTATCTTTCTTATTCCTGATTCGTTTTATAGTTTTGTACTATAAAAATTCTTTGCCATGATGACTATTGTATCAAATATTAAATTGTTTTCATATTCATTATTAAGCTATGGCTATGTTGAGATACTCCAAGTGAGAAGACCCATCTGTGACAATTACCAATTTGATTTTATTTATTTTATTTCTATTTTAATTCTTCGGACAAGCAAAACAATGAAACAAGCACAGGCCGTCCAGGGAAGGGCAAAAGTATAAAAAAAAACTGTCATAAAAAAAGATGTGCCCTCCCAGACCTGGCTCATAAAAAAATACACATTTATATACTACACATTAAACATTCTAAAATATTGCAGTAAAAAGCAATTACACAAGGTACTTGTTCAAAATGTCTACAGATTCACACCAAACCTACAGGGCCCGAAGACAATGACAGTCGAAAGCCTCCCCCGAAATACCACTTACCGAGAAACTGCAGCCCCTGAGAGATGGGCAAAACAAGTCACAAAACATATTTCGTCTTCAGCATGCAAAAACCCATCAACCAGCCATGATATTATCCCAAACATCCCATAACTGGCCAATCCCATACATGCCAAAACTGAGACGAAAATTAACCCTGCGACATTGCCCCGTGCACTCATCCCCCAAACCCACAGCACACCAGCAAGCAACATTCCAAGGGGAGCCCTCCACCATCACCATTCCCAAACCGTGTAAGCTCAATGTAAATCCGTGAACATTGTGTTTTCTGTTATAAAAATGTACATTAACCAACTAAAAAGTACATAGACCCTTAAATTGTCCAAAACAAATAATAAGCAGAAACACCAATACGAGTTAAAATGGGGGGGGGGGGGGGGGGTAGTAAAATAATAACAAATACAATACTAAGATGAAATAAAAATGTGTACATGTAAAAATTAAACTTAAGGAAAGATCAAATGAGTTGAACCAATGTATTAATAACGTAAAACCTACCGGGCCGAACCAATAAGAACTCAGTTGGCTTTATCTCGCAAGATGGAACGAAACGTCTGAAAGGAATGAAGAATTAACGAGTTTCTGGTTTGTGGTTTGAGTTCAGAAAACGCTTTAGGAAAACGAATAACTGCAGATCATTTAAAAAAAATCTGTTCTAGGTTTACCGTGATGGAAAGTGCCTACTGTTAATCTTAAAATTGCCAAGACAAATAAAACCAGAATAAGAATAGTGTCCAGTGTCTTTAAAACAAATTGTGTTGCTTTGGATGTGTGTTTTTATACTCTTCAATATGTTGTTGCCTTTTTTTGGCTTAAAACCAACACATTCCTACTTGTAAAAATAATAATAATGTTTTATTGTCACTTGTATAAAAACAAATATTTGTACAGTGAAATGCGTTATGGTTGTGCGTTTCTAACAAAATATGTTATATAAAAAATACACACTAAAATTTATTTACGATTTATTACAAAAATACATCGAATATTTATTTTAAACATAATATTATGAAAAGTTAATGTCAAATTAGTGTTTTTTTTTTATTTGAGGATGTTTGATTGATGGCATCTGGTCTTCCTCTCCGCAGATGCTGACAATGACACCCTCGAGAATGTAGGCTGTTGCTCAAAAACTGTTCTCAAACTTCCACAACAGACGGTGAGTACAAAACTATGTGTGTAGAATTACTACGTACAAATTCCACGATCTAGACACGTTCTTCCATTAATTATGAAGTATGGTTGGTGAAACTGAATTTTGTAAGGCCATTTTCAAAAAAAATGAGAGTGTAGCTTCGCTTTCTTATGATATGACTTTCTCGAATCCGTCGGAATATTTGGATGTAAGACAGATCTGCTAGTGGAAACAAAGGCAAGCCAAATATATAACGCAAAAAGATGCTTGCGATGATCGGTTGTATTGGATAATTTTTATTCAGAGAAGTAGTGCTAACAATTATTGATTGGCATGGGTGCGTTCTGCCATTACGACAAGTTTGCTAACTAATAAAATAAAAAAAGATAAACTAAATTTAAATTAAATTTTCAACTGATGCCGTGTAGAAAATGGGGAGGGATAAAAATAATGTATACATATTTATCTAAAAAACACTTATGACAGTCCCAATTCATCCTCAATAGAGATCGTTGTCGCATTGGGCCCGAGCACGGTCTTGCGAATGGTGTCTTTGGTAAATGACCTAACTCACAAAGTAAGTGGGTGTGGGTGTGTCTGTGTCTCCCGCACAAAATAAAAATAGTTTACGAATCGAGTAACTGTAAGCACATTATGCATCAATCGTCTGTGCCCAAAAAACCACCAAAAACACGAGAAGTCATTCTCCGGGTTTTGTTCAGAAGTCATGACGATTCACCACACGTTATCTCTCCTATATCAAATGCTTGGTTCACTCGCCGAGCGAACGATGACCTCAAAGACACCCGTAATGCCCAATATTAAGTGTGTGAATCTCGTCATCTATTGGAATTCATAGATGCCCAATTATCATATTAACCACTTCAGCGGTATACAAGCAGCTGTGAGGGAATTACATGAAGAATGTGTTGTTGTATTAAAGGCAGTGGATACTATTGGTAATTACTCAAAATAATTATTCGCATAAAACCTTTCTTGGTGACGAGTAATGGGGAGAGGTTGATAGTATAAAACATTGTGAGAAACCGCTCCCTCTGAAGTGCCATAGTTTTGGAGAAAGAAGTAATTTTCCACGAATTTGATTTCGAGACCAGTCAAGTTTAGAACATGAGGTCTCGAAATCAACCATCTAAGCGCACACAACTTCGTGTGACAAGGGTTTTCTTCTTTCATTATTATCTCGCAACTTTGATGACCGATTGAGCTCAAATTTTCACAGGTTTGTTATTTTATGCATATGTTGAGATACACCAACTGTGAAGGCTAGTCTTTGACAATTACCAATAATGTCCACTGCCTTTAAGATGATCGACGCAATCGAGCTCGAGTGGCAAGGCGATTATAAAACTCATTCCGACTGTGGGACATCTCTAATTGCGCGTTTGATTACTTCAGAGATTAAACCAACGTCTTTCGAGGGTCGAGTGTGGCAGCTGGAATGTTTCATAATTTGTGGATTTTTCTGAGGAGCACATAGATCTTGAAGGATATTGGTGATGATGAGGGGGGGGGGGGTGGGGGATTCGCGAGCTGGGAATCTTTATTGCCGAGCAATAAATGTTAACCGCCACATCACACATGCAGCTAGAGACCACCAGTCGTAACTGTCCGGCGGGCTGATTCTTCGGCAAGTTAGCAGCGGTTCACCAAAGCCTGGAGTAACGATTACAACGCCCAAAAATGCTGACAAGCTGAGTTAACTTTGCGCAATCGTATTTTAATGTCATCGGAGCAACTGCTGGACGCTAGAGGAGCAGCGTGTCGTCCGGCAGATGTTGTAGCATCTTTTACCTTGCTGTAACAGCAAAGTTTCATTGATTTGTCATGTTATAAAGGGCCTTTGCCAGCTGGTGGGATTATCTTTAACGAATAATTATCGAATGCAATATTATTATGGAGGAGGTATCACACTTAATGGATAACGACACCAATGAGGTTACTGTTGCGCCGGACATTGGCGCGACTTTTGTCGACAACGTTCTCCCCATAATCTACGCGTTCATCGGTGTGTTTGGGATGATCGGCAACGGGCTTGTTTGCGTCACCTTCTGGATCAAACGCCGCACCTTTGGGTCGGTCACCAATCTTCTAATTCTGAACCAGTCCATGATCGACCTGATCGATTCCTTTCTGTTTCTGATACTGCGACTCGGGCCCCAATTCTCCAAGAGGGGAGATGGTGATGTTGTGACCGAGCTGGCGTGTCGATTGTGGTTCTCCGAGTACATTATGTGGTCCCTGTTCATCGCGTCCACTGTAAATCTCCTCTTCGTCTCGTTGGAGAGGTACTTCGCGATTTGCCACGCCGTCCGACACCGGTCGTTGATCACGACTCGTCGAGCTAATATAGCCCGTCTACTGGCCTGGATCATCGGCTTCAGTTACCAATCGTACTGGGCGGCCTTACATCAAGTCACCTATGGTCAATGCTACGCTGTGTGGCCGAGCCCAGCTGCCCAGGCCGTTGGAGGCACGGTGTTCTTCTGTTGCGAGTACTTGATTCCGCTCAGCATCATGACGTTCAGTTACGCCAACATAATTATTACGTTACGATCGAGAAGTAAGCGAGATAACGCCAACGTAAACACGTTCCAACGGGCCAAACGTAACGTCACCTTCACGCTGTGTTTTGTGTTTGTGTCGTATACGGTCTGCTGGACACCAACTGAGTTTGCTTATCTTTTGTACAACATGGGGAATGACTACGATTTCAGCAGCTCGATGCATTTCACTTTCACTGTGTTCGTTCTTCTGAATATGTGTATCAATCCATTGATCTATTTGTTTAAGTACAAAAGGTTCCAGGGTGAGTTGAGGAAGCTATTTTGCCGCTGTGTCCGGAGTAATAAAGTTGGTGGAGCCGTGATCACAGTGGCCCCGGTAGTTTCAACAGCTAATGTAGCCGGTATATCAAAGGGCCCATGGGGTGTGTAAAATCACGTCAAATAAGGGACTTTCAGGGCACTTGGTGGCAGCAGACTCTGTAGTGTGTATGCTCAGAACTACGTACACAATGGACATTTTACCTGGTAAGTCTGCTGCCACCTATCGTTAAAAAGTATCATATTGTTTAAACCCATCTTGTGTTTATTTTAATGGAAAGCTTTGGACGCTAGGTGGCAGCAAACGAAGTCGTTTTGAGCATGGACACCTTTAGTTGGTAGTAACGTTGACTTTTGTATATGTCTGCTTATGGTCTGTTGCCGGTGTGGCAGAATGTTCTGTCTCCAGATATTATGTACCTCCCTCTCCCATTATGACGAACTAACTGTGTACAAACTGCCTCCGATAGCGCAAATTTTTGTCCGAACCCTCCTTCAGCCACTTCGAATTTCCGACATGCTCCGGGGACAGATCCGTATAACACCGACCCCCGACCCGCCCACCCAACTCATTAAAAATACACCACGCCAAAGTGATTAAACGACTTGCCCTCTACGTCACGATGTCATGACTGTATGCGAAATAATCACTGCAGACCCTAAGGATATGGCACAGTTTTGTTTACATAAATCTCGTATCCAAGTCGTTCGTAAAAAAAGCCCCAATAATTGGGTTTTCACCATATGAAACAATTATTGTGTTTCACAGAGAAAGCCTCAAAATCTAATTCTGAGGTCTCGAAATCAAATTCGTTGAAAATGACTTCTTTCTCGAAAACTACGTTACTTCAGATAGAGCCGTTTCTCACGATGTTTTATACCACCAACCTATCCCATAACTCGTCACCAAGTAAGTTGTTATGCTTATAATTGTTTTAAGCAATACTAACAATTATGTCCACTGCCCTAACAACCGCTGCACAAAAACAAATCACAATAAAGCTTTGGTGAGGCTCATTTTGCGTATTTATTTGTATTGAAGGCAAAACTTTTGCCTCAACCATTTCCATAGTTACTTATGACACTGAATTATGTAATTATTAGATTCACATAAAGGGAATGTATACGTTGTGTATATCACTCTTAAAATGAATGGTTTGAACAACTAACTTTTGGTTAAACTTCAAATTAAACATAGGCACTGAAACTTTGTTGATTAATTTATAACTAACCTTACATATAATATAAACAATTAAAAGTTCCGTGACTCCAATCTCCCAGACCTTGGCCCAGTTTCATAGAGCTGCTAAGCACACACATTTGCTTAGCATGAATGTTTGTTCTTGATAAAGACACGATTTAAATATCCACGTGATTGTCAGGATTAGCAAACAACAGCCGAATGCCAGTAACAAGCAAAGTGCAACAAATAGAGGGTTGGAAATCCGGTTTTTTTTATCAAGGAAGAAATTTCTTGCTGGGCAAAAATTAATGTTCGTGCTTAGCAGCTCTATAAGATTACGCTCAGGCTTACAGGTTGCATACTGGTTTAAGTAAAACAACTTTCTTAATATTAGTCCTCATAACATCACTACGCCATCATACAAACTGTTGGTGATGCAACAATCGGTACGCGCTCCATTTCCCTTTGTGACGCAATGAAATTCGCATCTTACGAAGCATTCGCAGGAAGTATGAACCGGGCTTTACTGTTTCGATCACTGATCGAGTGTTTAACCAATGACAATTTCAAGCGAAACAGTTATTGGTTACGACTGCCAAAACGCACCCAGATAGTCACATAACAGTATACAGCGTTTTGAGAATCTGTTCACATTGAAGTTTAAAATGTGGTTAAAGCAATCGCACAACATCGGTAAACAGTATTGTCCAAAGGCCCACAAAAAAGTCGTGTACCACAACTTATATATAAAATAACCTGTGAAAATTTAGGCTCAATCGGTCATCAGAGTCGGGAGAAAATAACGGGTAAACCCACCCTTGTTTCCGCACGTTTCGCTTTGTCATGACACGTGGTTAAATTAAATTCGATACCGAGAACTGATATTGCTTTAATGTTTTCTAAAAAAGTAAAGCATTTCATGGAATAATATTTCAAGGGAAGTCTTTCACCATTACCATATGCATGTAAACCCTGTAAGTTATTTGTAAATCTGAGAACTTTTAATTTTTGTTCTGTTCAGAAGTGTCCAAAGGCTTTAAAGGCAGTGGACACTATTGGTAATTACTCAAAATATTTATTAGCATAAAACCTTTCTTGGTAACGAGTAATGGGGAGAGGTTGATATTATAAAACATTGTGAGAAAAGGCTCCCTCTGAAGTAATGTAGTTTTCGAGAAAGAAGTAATTTTCCACGAATATGATTTCGAGGCCTCAAGTTTTAAATTTGAGGTCTCGAAATCAAGCATCTAAAAGCACACAACTTCGTGTGACAAGGTTTTTTTTCTTTTTCTTTCATAGTTATCTCGCAACTCCGACGACCAATCGAGCTCAAATTTTCACTGGTTTGTTATTTTATGCATATGTTGAGATACACCAAGTTAGAAGACTGGACTTTGACAATTACCAATAGTGTCCAGTGTCTTTAAGGAAAATTATGTCGGTTTTTATCCCCAAGAATTTGAATCTGAGAATCGTTTCTGTCAGATACGTTTCTCAGATTGTGTGTCGCAATGACAGACTATTCTTCCCGGCGCTCCAGATTTTCGACGATATCTTTTAAAATGCTATTTAGAAATGAATTGTTCACAGGTTAGTTTTTATAACAACCGAATGGTTTGTTCCCCTTAATAAGCGTGCTTTATATATTTGTTGTGGTATCATTAAAATGTAAATGAGACTGCACAGTGTTGTTGTTTACAATGTTCATCCTAGTGTTAGTGATAAGCATCATATTTCAATGCCAAATTTTCGTGTATGTGAAATTATTATTAAACGTCTTGTATGAGCGTATACATTGTCGGCTAGAGCATGCTAGAGCCTGTCTTTGTTCGTGTTCTTGTGCACAAATACAGCTTGTGTGTCGGTCTGCAGGGTTTTATGAAAGCTTGTACATGTACTTCGTAACAATACTTAAATTCGAGAATCAAAATACGCTATTTCCACAATAATGACCAATCGCGCATCAACAAGAAGTATTAAAAACATTTTAGATAAAACGTATAGACAAATTATAGACTAGCAAACTTACAAAAAAGCAAGATTAAAAAGATAAGTCTTCACTTTTCCCTTAATCATGTCAATGGATTGAACGTGTTGAATGTCAGATGGCAGTTCAATCCATAGTGTGGGGGCAGCCTATGAAAATGATCTGTCACCCAATGTTTGTAACGTGGGAAAAGCTAAACACAACTCACTTTTAGAACGTGGATGATTTCTTAACACATAATGATATCACTAATGTACTTAGGAGCTAAACCATTTAAGGCGTTGTATGTTAAAATGAGAACTTACGAATCAATAGGCAACCAGTGAACTTGGCGCAGAACTGGCGTAATGTGGTTAACATTTATAGTGTTGTGTAACTAATAAGCTTTAGTTCTAAACGGAACATTGTGCTTGAACAAAAAAGTGTCTACTACCATAGTAGTATAGTTTGCTTTTCTGTAGTAAGGCAAGAAAAACAAAACGATTGAAATGTAGGTAAACGTTATGTAGGTAAACATTACGAACCTTTCCTTTTTAGTTAAGTGTTGAACAGTTTTCTTTTGGCCGTGATTTTTTTTTTTTTTATCTGTACGCGATTAAGATAATTGTACGGAGCCCCTAATGGACACAGGTAATACATAAGATTGACAAGGTAAAGAAGAAGTTGAAATATTTCGTTCCCTCAAAATAACCTTTCATTCCCCGCGATCACTTCGTTGCGTCGAAACACTCAAATTGTTACTTCGAAGGGGCGAAATAACATTTCAGGTAGTCTTGGTTCAAGACTCTCAAGACTCCCTATGATAGCGGTTTTTGGTTGATAGCGGTTCGTGGTTGATAGCGCGTTGGGGGTGATAGCGCGCCCTCTTGAGACAAATCCAGGAGAGTCTTGAACAACGACTACATTTCAGGGGAAGAGGAGTACAACTATTTATACTGTTTTGAAGTAGTATTTGCTGTTAATGTTTACTACACTTAATGATATCTTTGCTTCACTCTGTTATACATGTAATTGTCGATATTTTTCTTGGGAAGTTTAACAATAAATATATAAATTCAATCGAAATGAATTTAATTGAATTGAATTTAATTGAATCGAATTGAAAAGAGCCGGTGTAGTCTCGACAATTCGAATAGCAAACTCTGCTACTCTTCAGGGGAATGCTGAATAACTGGTGGTGGTTGAAGGGATGTACAAGTTGGATTCTTCCCACCCAGTTTAATGTGCATCCCTCCAGCGATAATTCAGCCAAACCACCACTAGTCCAGCAATCTCCTGAAGACAAGCACTGAGTATACTTTGAAACGTCGAGACTACTCCGGTGTCAGAGGCAATTGTGTCCGCCATTCAATACTGTCCACTCCGGACACGTTTGCACATGCAAACGTGTCCGGGGCTATGCAAAAACCGTCCGGTGGACATGTACATGACTGTATGCATGTATGTGCGCGCGTAAGCATGCGTGCACGCACTGAACCTACGTTATGCATCACGTATTTGATGATTGCAGCGAATACCCAAAGGCCGAACATATTTTGCCATGTTATTCATGACATGCACTTAGCTTGTAAAAAGAAAAGGCGAACATGTTCCGTCGACCAAGGGCGTTTAACTGCAAGGATGGTTTTGCACGGGGGCGGACTCAACTGCATATGCAAATGTGTCCGGGCGGACACAATTGCATTATGCAGCAGCGTCCGGGCGGACACGATTGCATATGGAAAACCATCCGGCGGACATTATTGCACATGCAATAATGTCCTCCGGTTAGTATTGCATAAAGGCAGAATTGCATGCGACACCGGCTCTTTTCATCATAGCTAGCACCCCCTTAAAAGAGATATTATACATTGTTGTATACTCGCAAGTGTACTATTTCGTACTTATAGTTACTTCTTAATATTCACACCAGCATCAGACACCATTTTAACATTTCGGTGAACAAAGTAATATCTAGGGGGAACGTGACATTATTTCGAGGGAAGGGAACAACACAGTTGCAGTATTCTTTTTACCTTTTTCAATGTTTGTGTTACCTGTCCCTCATTACGGAAGCTGCGGACAGCAGAAAGCTCGACCAGAGTCGTCAGGCCTCGGGGTGTGTGCCACAATGCCTCCATAACACTCAACTACGGGCCCTGTCGTACTAGTATGTGCTGCACATTCGTCATTGTACAGTTTAGCATCGCGGTTGGGCTCTGCAAAATAAAGCCAGAGTGAATTCAAGACATTGTCGGGTTGGTGAAAAGGTTGACGGTACCCCTGTAGGTAGGCTTCTTTCAACTCGGCAAGGGTACATAGGTGAGCTTGCAGAGCAGAGCAAGCACTCGCCATCCCGTCACGGTCTTCCTTAGCGTACACCTCTTCTGTGATGATGGGGTCTCGAGGGCTGATGAGCCCGGGGCAGCACATAGCAGGAGAAGAACTCTCTGAACTCGGGACTGGACAGCAGATGACTGGACCGGATGGATCTGGCCTCGGCGTGTTTGACACAACGCCCTCATAGCACTCTGAGTAATCATTGCATCCATCGTCGATCAGTCGAGCATCGCGGTTGGGTATCGAGAAATAGAACCATTGGCTGCTGTCAGGTTGTCGGTAGCCCCTCAAGTATGCCTCATTCAACTCGGGCAGTGTACAGAGGTGAGCGTCTAAGTCAGAGCAAGCCTGCGCCTGCCCATCACGGTCATTAACAGTGTAGGTCTGACTCGCAATGATTGGGTCTGGTGCATCGTACTCTTGGTAGGTCAGTCCAGTCGCGTTCACAAGGACCTTGCTACCGAGTGCAGAGTACCAGAAGCTGATAGCAGTAGGTATGTCTGGGTACTTGCCAGCCTTGTAGGCCTGATGTGCAGAGTACCAGAAGCTGGTAGCAGTAGGTATGTCTTGGTACTTGCCAGCCTTGTAGGCCTGATGTATCTCCCATGGTTGACAGAGATGTTTGCCGGCTCCTTGACACTCGTCAGAAGCTGAGTGGTGCGAATCTGAAGACATCGTAAAGAAAGTATACACAATATTGTCAAGTAACATACCAAGAGAGCACACTCACAAGTTATCTTAGAAATTACACAAAATTAGACCTACCTGGTATCTTGGTTTTGATAATCTGAAGCTGTTTAACAAAGCCCGGCTGAAAATTAAAGGGGGAAAACAAGTCATAAGTTTTGTTTAGTGTTGTTCACACATAATTCCTGCTGCAGCTGCAAATATTAATTTACCAGGTTGGGTAAAGGCAAACAAATCAATTGATGCTTTTGTTAAATTAGCGTCATAAAGGGTGCGAGTAACTTAAAAAGTATGGTCATTGTCTAGCCCTGTAGGCATATTAGGACCCTTCTGTGGTATAATACGAAAGTGTAAGGCCGCCAGGGCCAGGTCAGCGCATAATTGTTCATCCATTGGCAATTTGGTGGTTTACAACAGTTTTATAGCATTATTGTCATTGTTGTGACGTCATTGAATGCACACAGCGTTAACATCTGAAATGGCCTATTGTTACCATGGTAGCTGTTTATTTTGCTCATATTATTGTAGCTTTCTTTTTACACATTTTTAAGAGTTGTCTTCTGCCTGTAGAACTTTTGATCAACACATGGCGGCCAATACTTGAAGGTTACTGATTACTTTTAGCTGACCAATTCAGGCATTCGTTGTGTCACATGATGTTCGCAGTCACTGTCTTCTGGGCTGACTGACACGTAGGCATGCTGTTTCGTTTTGTTTGTGGCTTTGAAATTAAGCAGGTGGAAATCTACACCGATATTTCCATTAATGCCATCCTGCACTTTGGTTATAGTTTAAAAAAATGTCATCCTTCGGCAAAAGCAATCATTGTCGCAGTTCGTCCTTGGAAATAAGTATTGCCAGCGAAGCCGACAATTATAAAGACAAATGAACACTACATAATTACTATTGTCATTTAATACTAATTACGGCTCGATAGGAACCGGGGTCGCATTGATACTGAATACATGCATCACACGCTCCCATAACATGTACGAATTGCGTTTTTCCATTTGGCTATTAAACGTTATCACCAAGAAACTAGAAATTTACATTCAGGTCTTTTGCTCACGAGTCCGAAGTTACTCCAAACAATAGTTTTTCAATCTCGCACGACCTTTTTATGAGCACAGCTAAAATCATCTCCCTGTTGATATTATGTGTCAGGAATGTAAGGAAGACTGTTAATAGCTGATGTCAATATTACTTCATTGGAGGATAACACGTATTGTAATATGTCAAGTCGTAAACTTTGGTGAAATTCACTTAAATTTTTTTCAAAGAATAGGGAAATCGAGTCATATGACTATAAAAAGATTTCAATTGCGTCAAAAAACAATCATTTCGAATGCCCTTATCCAGGGCTTTTCTGAGAGATTTCCGAAAAGCCCTGTTACTTAATCACTCTCAAAACGTTATCTCTGGGAGATCCAATTTGTAAAGCCGCTTTGCTGCAGCGTTGAGGCATAACAAAGCAAGCTCCCAGAGATGACATCAGCGGCATTATCCTTTGACGCGCGCTCTCAATGGCAGAAGTGTTTTTAGTTTTCCCAAACCTTTCGGTTGGGGCCTGATATTTTAATCGATAATTACGAAAAATTCAGAAGTGTACACATATCAAAGTTACATTTAAATGGTGAACAATTGCATTATAAACAAGTTAAAAATACCATTTCCGTTGAAAACATCTGCTGAGGTAGCTGTTTAAGATTTCACTGCATACGCTGGTGGCTCCCGGCTATGGCATAAAAACGTAAAATGGGGTCCAAGGGAAGTGACGGTGAAGAAAATGAGAAGTGAATCTTCGGTTTGTTTTTTAACCGATACGCCCAATTAACTGTGTACTACATTTACAAACCCCGTTCTGTCAATGGTCAACTTACCTTCTCTGGTCCATAATAGTAGCTACCGCCCCACTCCACCATAGCCGGCGGGTACTGCGACGCTGTAGCCCCGTTCAGCTCACACACCTTATCCCGCTCGGAGTAGTTGATGGAGAAACATCGAGTATCAGACAGACACAAATTGCCGCAGCTGATCACCGAAATACCCGCCAAGGTCCGGTATCCGTACCCGTGTAGGATCAAGTCGGCCAAGTCACTGAAATACAGGTTTCGAGGAGAGGTGCCGGTGGTTGCGTTTGGACAGTGGTTTGCTGCCCCGACCAAAAGCAAATAAGTTACCGCCAAAAAGAGAACACATACCATCTCGCAACAATTAGTGTGTGCAAAAGTCATTCTATTCACTTGGTACCAATCGTTCAGTTGGTATTTTGAATTGGGTTAAAGAAATGTTCAATAGAATAGAACAATATAAGTGCCGTTAAAATCGCATTAACTTCCTCCTAATTTCAAGATTTCGGAATCAACATTTCAGCTCACACTTCAGTAGTGGCACGAGTTGAAATGACACACGCTGTGACGATGCGGCGGTAGCTTTTGAAACACGAAAACCCGAAAGACACGCTCTTCTCATACTTTTCAAAGGCACCAGTCGACCCGCCCTCTCGAAGTGGTGACGTCACTCGATTTACATAATATGCACTCCAAGGTAAAGGATGGCGCGCATCTGAGGAAAGTTGGTACCCTGCTTCTTGCAAATACAAATACGTGTTAATAAATGAAAAATAAATGTAGGATACCGGTGACGTGGGCGGACCTTATATACAGATCTTTCTCTGGTGGCTATTTCGTGTAAATTGTGACATTGTCTACAGTTATAACACAACCAAATTGGTGATGTATTGTTAAATGACAATAATTGTTGGTCTGCTGGACTCTGATTGCATTGTTTGACTAATATTCAAAAGAGTCTTGTTTTTCTTTGTAATATTATTCGATTGGAAAAGCGCTAAACAGGTAGAAATTTGCTTTGAATGTAATCTTGAATAAAAACCAAAAGATAAAAGCACCCTGTTTAAATTATTACGTCAGTATAAAATGTGCCATGTAGATTATACTTTAAAGATCATTCATAAATACCTCTAACAGTTTCGCTATTCCTATTGGTGGAGAGCGCGTGGCGTGGGTGTGTATAAACCTTTGTTTATGACCAGTAAAAAGTGTTGAAACATGGGCATGGCACGCGAGCTTGCACCTGTGATTATAAGACAGTTTCTTCATTCCTATTGGTCGAGAGCAACGGCCGGGGCAGTTGTGTCAAATCACGCGATACGCACGACGCGCACAACATTCACTTATAAGGAGTTGTTTACCCGAGGGCGGCGGAGGGCCTTACTATTTCATAGCTGGAGGGCTGTTGTGTTGAAATAAATCATTGAACAATTATAATTGTTGCATTTATTTTATTTTTTGACCGAAAATGTATTGTTTTATGAATGGGAATCAAAGTGTGTTGAATCGGTTTTCAACTCGTGGTTTAAACCCGCCGAGGCCTGGTTTTTGATAATTTACCTCGACTTCGTCTCGGTAAACTTATCAAGAACCAGGCCTCGTTGGGATTAAACCACTAGTTGAAAACCTCTTCACCACACATTGATTCCCTTATTAATTAAAATAAAGCAACACACAAATAAGCAAAAAAAATAAAATTAAAATTTGCCGATTGTATACTTTTTACGACAACTGAAGGCCGAGTCACACTGCAGCGATAACGAAGACGAGAACAATCACGACGCAAGGAGCGAACGTAGTCTATTGGTTGAATTGCTCCGCGCAAAATATACGCATACACTCATTCAACCAATTGAATGCGTTCTCTTTGCGTCATGATCGTTATCACTTTCGTTTTCGTTATCGCTGCAGTGTGACTCGGCCTCACGCGGGCTCTTGTTTATCATGCACTGTCTTGTACAGTCACTTGTATGTTTGTATACACCGCTTTCCTGTATTTCTTCTTTCTCAATAATGAACGTTCATTCTTGGAAGTGTAAGTTTTTGTAAATACATCATCCACTCTATGTTGGAATCAATCAGTACAAACATGGTATCAAATAGTATCAAATGCTAATCCCATTTAAGTAGAGTCTACAAAGAAAGTTTTCAGATTGTCGTAATGAATGCGTTCGATAAGCTTCCCCGGGTCGCGATTTTTTTTCTTTTCCAAACGACATTTCCCCCTTTCCGTCAAAATTGGCTCTTTCCGTCAAATTACGTCAAAATGAAATTGGCCTGCTCTTTTACCAAATCATTGCAATGTCGTTTTATGAAAAACAAATTTAGCCCCCGCGTCGACAGAAATAGAAAGAGCTAATCGAACGACCACTCGCCCTCTAGTGGTGACGTCGTGCAACTCGGACCAGCCCCAAGTGACTCGTTCGACAAGCAGGACACTCAGGGCTGACCCGGCTGAGCCCCTTGAATGCCGTCTAAGCTATTCAAACGTACCGGGGCAGGACCGGGGTCGACCCGGGGAAGCTAATGGAACGCACCCATTTATCTGTTGACATATATTTAAAAAAACTGTCCCGGTGTTGTATTTTAGATTTGTAAAAAAACTTCACCAAAGAATTGGCTAGTTGTTGAAACGGTAATGGTGGAGTAAAAAGAGTGTTCAACCATAGACCTGACGATTGCTACATAATAAGACTGGACGCGTTATTAGTATGGCTCTTTGTTCAACTCAAACTTGAGTTGCTGATGCGTTTTTGATTAACTTTAAAAACAAAGGAAGGTCGCTGCGATCCATATCGATTTTTGTTGCGGCTGTGTGATTGTAGCTATATGAAGCGTATGAAAATGAACAATTTCAAGATGTGTAATAAAGCACAGATATAAGATCAGACGCCATTTTTATTGTCCATAGAACCAAAATAGAAAGAAAAGATTTTTAAAAATCATGTATGTGTTGTGGTAAGGTTGTGACCCAGATTGTTGTGACCCGGGGCTTTTTTTTTTAATTTTTTTTTTTGAATACATAATTCACATGGCCGTTGTGACATGTAGTCCAAGAGAATATGTTTCCACGGGGCGAAAAACTAATTAAGTATATTTTAAAACAAATATATTTTGATTCCCTCAGAAAGAAAGGTTCTTCGTTTAATTGCTTTCCTGTTCCGATACGCGCGATATTTTAACATTCTGTCGTATTATATTGTGTATATATTTCTACCTTTTTAAAGAAAGTACATGTTTTGTTTTGTTTTCTCCCTTAGCTTTTGTCTGTAGCTTTAAACGACAAGGATCAATATGAGCAGTTCTAAATGTTTATTGTTTAAAGCCATTGGACACGTTCGGTAAACAGTACTGTCCAAAGGCCCACAATTCGTGTATAATAACAAACCCGTGAAAATTTAGGCTCAATCGGTCATCGGAGTCTGGAGAAAATAACGGGAAAACCCACCTTTGTTTCCGCACGTTTCGCCGTGTCATGACATGTGTTTACTATAATCCGTAATTCTCGTTGTCGAGAATTGATAATATTGTTTAAATGTTTTCTCAAAAAGTAAAGCATTTCATGAAATAATATTTCAAGAGAAGTCTTTTACTATTTTTTAGTATTACCTTCTGTAAACCCTGTAAGTTATTTGTAAATCTGTGAACTTTTTTTTTTCTGTTCCGAAAGTGTATAATGGCTTTAAAGAAGCCGCGGACAGCAGAACACTCGACCATAGTTATATGGCCTTGGAGTGTGTGCCACAATGTCTTCATAGCACTCATCTTCGTTCCCTGTGTAGGGACCACATCCGTCATTGTACAGTATGGCGTCTCGGTTGGGCTCTGCAAAATAATGCCAGATTTCCTCGCAGTCGTGCTCGTGGCTATGAGGTTGACGGTACCCTTGCATGTAGGCTTCTTTCAACTCGGCAAGGGTACACAGGTGAGCTTGCAGAGCAGAGCAAGCACTCGCCATCCCATCACGGTCTTCCTTAGCGTACAGCTCTTGTGTGATGATGGGGTATCGAGGGATGATGAGCCCGGGGCAGCACATGGCAGGAGAAGATACTTTTTCACTCAACGTTGGGCAGCAGAACACCGGACAAGAGGAACGTGGCCTCGGTGTGTTTGCTACAATGCCCTCATAGCACTCGTCACCTGAGTATCCACAACAGCCATCGTTGTACAGTTGGGCATCACGTTCGGGTACTGAGAAGTAAAGCCATTGACTGTATGGTTGTCGATAGCCTCTTAAGTATGCCTCCTTCAACTCGGCCAGTGTACATTGGTTAGCGTCTAAATCAGAGCAAGCTTGTGCCTGTCCATTACGGTCAGTAACATCGTAACTCTGACTCGTTATAGTGATTAGATTTGATGTATCGTATTCTGTGTAGGACACTCCAGTCGTGTTCACCAGGATCTTGCTATCAGGTACAGAGTACCAGAAGCTGGTAGCAATAGGTACATGTATGTCTCGGTAGTAGCCAGTCTCGTAGGCTTGATGTATCTCCCATGGTTGACACAGGTGCTGGTTGGCTCTTTGACACTCGGACGAAGCAGAGTCGTGTGAATCTATGCGACGAGGTGTAGCTGTTGATGAAGACACAGTGAACAATATGGAAAGGTTTTCGGTAACACCATGTGATGACTATCTCTTAACGAGTTGGGGTGGTTCTAAAGAGAACCGTTGGTTTCAACTCAGTGTTTCGATCAGCGCTTTCTCCAGAAGGCGATCAGAACATACTGATCGAAACGTCGAGTTGCAAAAAAAGGTTTCTTTTCAGAACCACCCTAGAGATAGTCATTTTACAGGGTGTTACCGCAAACCTTTCCATATCATATTTCCACCATGCAAAGTTACTGTTTTCAATTACCGCACCAAGTGAGGGAAAAATATTAATATTGAGGGGGGGGGGGAGAGATATAATGACATACCTCGTATGTGGGTTCGGATTAGCTTGAGCTGTTTCATAAACATCGGCTGCAAATCAAATGAAATAAAACGAAATATAAGTCGATTGGGAAATATACAGTCTCCCTCTTACTCGAACTTTATTTTTTCTTCAAATTTGCACTTCAAGCAATTTGTACTCAAACCAACTCGTACGCCAACTATAAATCGTACTCAAACGAAGTCTTCACTACCAACTCATCCGACCAGCTCGTACTCCAACCAACTAGTCCAACCAGCTCGTACTCCATGCCATATCGTACTCCATCCACCTCGCAAACCAGCTCGCACGTCAACCAAGTCGTCCAACCAGCTCGTCCTCTACCAACTTATCCGATCAGCTCGTACTCCAACCAACTCGTCCAACCAGCTCGTACTCCATGCCCTATCGTACTCCATCCAACTCGCAAACCAGTTTGTACGCCAACCATTCGTCCAACCAGCTCTTACTTGAACCAACTCGTCCAACCAGCTCGTACTCAACCAACTTGTCAAACCAGCTCGTACGCCAACCAAGTCGTCCAACCAGCTCGTCGTCCTCTACCAACTCATCCAACCAGCTCGTTCTCTGACAAACTCGCCACCAGCTTGTACGCCAACCAATCGTCCAACAGCTCTTACTTAAACTAACTCATCCAACCAGCTCGTACTCTAACAAACTCGCCAAACCAGATCGTACTCCAACCAACTTGTCAAACCAGCTCGTCCTCTACTAACTCAACCAACCAGCTCGTACTCCAACCAACTCGTCCAAACAGCCCGTACTCTAACAAACTTATCAAACCAGCTCGTACTCCAACCATCTCGTCCGTGCCAGCTCTTACTGGCATCCATGGAGGAAGGAAGAGAAGGAGCTCGAACGACCCGCAAAACCGCAGAGTAACAAAATAATACCCTGACAATGCCCCTGTCTGACCAGTGGAAAAAGATAGCAGACCTCCAGCTGGACGGCCGATCAACGAGCAGGATTAGACCTCTTTGTACAGAAGGTGTGGTACCGCCAGACTGCACCGTTGCCTTAGTGTAAATTTGAATCATTGGAGACAAGAATTGTGAAAATACACGTTTTCATTTACCGTTTGTATTTCACGGAAACATCATGGCATATTTTTACATTTTTTGTGACTTTTCGGTCACTAGCGGTGGTTCAAAATTTGGGTATTAGCACACGAGGGTAGTTGGTATTCAATTGTGTTTTTCGATTTGGTGGGCACAAGTGTCCACAATTTTTATCAGGTCTCAAAAAAGTTGTTTTTTTTCTGTATTATTTCCATACGACATACGACACCATAGTTGAGTGAAGAACCAAGTGCGCACGCGCAAACTCACATACGCCAGGTCGCCCATTGTCTGTATAAGGTATGGGGTGATTTTTATGAGGTGTCGTTAAACGACCGCGGTACCACGGGTTCGACTTTTGAAGTCCCTTCGTTCGAGCTCCTTCTCTTCCTTCCTCCATGCTGCAACCAACTCGTTCAACCAACTCGTACGCAACCAACTCGTCCAACCATCTCGTACCCCTATTACCAACTCATCCAATCAGCTCGTTCTCCAACATACTCGCCACCAGCTCGTATGCCAACCAATCGTCCAACCAACTCTTACTGCAACCAACTCGTGCAACCAGCTAGATCGTACCCACCCCTACCAACTAGTGCACGCAACAAACCAAAGTGCTATGAGAAACCATTTTGTTTTCCTTTTTAAGCATTTGAAAATACTCTGCTAGGGTAAAAGCAGTAGGCCATCGGTTTTTGTTTTTGCATTTTTATTACGTCATCATTGCAAGCAACTTTCAACGGCTAATTCATTGCCACATAGTAAACAGTTTAGCGAAATTGATGGTATATGCGCTCTACAAAAGCTTTCGTTTAGTTATAGCTAAGTATATGCACACCTTTGTGATCAGGTACGGATTTCACTAATAAGACAACAGTATATATAAATATTTCAATATGCAAAATTACTGCGTAAACTGTCTACCTTACCTCCTCTGGTCCATAATAGTAGCTACCGTTCCACTCCACCATAGCCGGCGGGTACTGCGACGCTGTAGCCCCGTTCAGCTCACACACCTTATCCTGCTCGGAGTAGTTGATGGAGAAACATCGAGTATCAGACAGACACAAATTGCCGCAGCTGATCACCGAAATACCCGCCAAGGTTCGGTATCCGTACCCGTGTAGGATCAAGTCGGCTATGCCACTGAAATACAGGCTTCGAGAGGTGCCGGCGGTTGCATTTTGACAGAGCTTGGCTGCCCCGACCGAAAGCAAACAAATGACCGTCAAAAAGAGAACACAAACCATCTCGGAACAATTTTGTGTGTGCAAAAATCAGTTTATTCACTTGATATCAATCGTTCAGTTGGTATCTTGGAAGTGGGTGGAAAGAAATGTTCAATAGAAGTAGATGATGCCACTAAAATCGCACAAGTCTTTAACTTCCTCTCAATTCAAGATTGCTGAATTAAAATTTCAGCTCATACCTTTCAGTTGTGGCACGAGTTGAAATGACAAACGCAGTTACGACGCGGTGGTAGCTTTTGAAGCAGCACTCCAAAAGAAATATGAATAACACGCTCTTCTCATACACTTTTCAAAGGCACCAGTCGACCCGCCCACTCTCGAAGTGGTGACGTCACTCGATTTGCATATTCTGCGTTCCAAAGATGGCGTGCGTCTAAGGAAAGTTGGTACACTGCTTCTTGCATCAGCAAACATGTGTTATTAAATTAAAAAATAAATGTATGATACCAGGGACGTAGGCGGGACTTGTTATACAGACCGTTCTCAGGTGGCTATTTGTGTGATTTATTGACATGTCTGCAGTTATCACACGACCAATACATGGTGTTTGTTAACTGCCAATAATTATTGGTCCGCTGGACATTGATTGCATTGTTTGACTAACATTTTAAAGAGTCTATGTTTTTGTTGTACTGTTATCCAGAGGACACGCCCTGTACAGTGGGGAAGGTAAAACAATTGCTTTTAATGTAATCTTTGAAAAAAATTATAAAAGTACGCTCTGTTTAAATTATGACGTCAGTATATGTGCCATGAAGATTATACTTCCAAATTTTAAAATATTGCCCCACATAAAATAAGCACAAGTTATTCAAAATTTGCATTTTAATACTTTTTTTACGACAAGTGGTCGTTTCATTTCAATGTTTCGCTGGCTCTTATTTATCCATTCACTTCAAGAACCGCTTTCCTATATTTGTCTCTCAATAATGAAAGGTCATTCTTGGAAATGTAAGTTTTTGTTAATACACCATCCACTCTATAATCGAATCAACCATTAAAACATAGTATCAAATTAGGCAATCCCAATTTAAAAGGCAGTGAACAGTATTGGTAATTACTCAAAATAATTATTACCATAAAACCTTTCTTTGGTGACGAGTAATGGGGAGAGGTTGATATTATAAAACATTGTGAGAAACGGCTCCCTCTGAAGTGCATGGTTTTCGAGCACGAAGTAGTTTTCCACGAAATTCTAAGCTTGAGGTCTCGAAATCAGCTTGAGGTCTAAACGCACACAACTTCGTGTGACAAGGGTATTTTTTCTCTCATTATTATCTCGCAAGTTCGATGACCGATTGAGCTCAAATTTTCACAGGTTTGTTATTTTATGCATATGTTGGGATACACCAACTGTGAAGGCTAGTCTTTGACAATTACCAATAGTGTCCACTGCCTTTAAAGCTTTCAGTTTGTCATAATGGATGCGTTCGATTGGCTTCCCCGGGTCGACCCTGCGGAGCTCATTGGGATGAGCCCATGACAAGAGCTAAGTGGTGACTTCAGGACGCTTGGTGGCAGCAGACTTACCAGGTAAAATCCGTTGTTCTCGATAATGTGCGCATGCTCATAACTACGTAAACAATGGCAATTTCTCAAAATCTCCCATTGAACGATCACTCGCCCACCAGTGGAGACGTCGTGCACCTCGGACCAGCCCCAAGTGACCCACTCCACAAGCAGGGCACAAACGTACCGGGGGCAGACCGGGGTCGTTCTCGGGGAAGCTAATCGATCGCACCCATCTAGCTGTTTATATAAATTACGAAAAACCCGTCTCGATGTTGTATTTTAGAATGTTGCAAAAAAAAACTTCAATATCACCGAAAAGAGTTGGCAATGATGGAGTAAAAATAAGTGTACAATGTAGTCACTATTAAACTTGTAACTATAGCAACCCTTGAAATGACAACAGCCAGACACAATAATAACGGACGCGTATTAACGACTCTTTAATTGTTCAACTCAAACTTGTGTTGCTGGTGCGTTTTAAATTAACTTTTAAAACGAATCAAGGTGAGCCAAGATTCATATCGATTATTTTGAGGCTGCGTGATTTTAGCTAAATTTAGGCGTAAATGAACAATTGCAAGATGTTCAAGAAGAACGGAAATAATACCGGTGTCGCGGTCTCATATGTCTGGTGTGCTCAAAGCTCCGGACTACCAAATACGGTAGTGTTACGTCATGCCATACCTGCGCACAGCAATCAAAAGTAGTCGATTTTAGTGCAGGGCTGAGTCGACTCTGTTTTGCTCGAGTTGTCATGGCGGCGTCCACAGGTAAATCGTGTGATGAACGAGTTATCATCGACTACAGTATTATAAAAAACAGACGAGTATGAACCCTCAATGCGCTTCACAAACAATAAACATTAACAAAAATACTAAATGTGCCAACAAAATGCAACCTGAACAGAAAATATCAATATAAGAACAAAAATAGGTCTCTGAGATTTGTTTAATTCCCATTTCCCATCCCGTATAATTACAAACCCATTCCCATTACATTTCCCATTCGCTGTATACCAATCACGGTTTTACCATGGAGGAAGGAATAGAAGGAGCTCGAACGAAGGGACTTCAAAAGTCGAACCTGCGGTACCGCGGTCGTTTAACAACACCTCGTAATCACCGACATACCTTATACAGACAATGGGCGACCTGGCGTATGTGAGTTTGCGCGTGCGCACTTGGTTCTTCACTCAACCATGGTGTCGTATGTCGTATGGATATAATACAGAAAAACAATTGTGTACATTTGTGCTCACCAAATCGAAAAACACAATAGAATACCAACCCCCCTCGTGTGCTAATACCCAAATTTTGAACTACCGCTAGTGACCGGAAAGTAAAAAAAAAATGAAAAAAATATGCAATGATGTTTCAGTGAAACACCACAAACGGTATATGAAAACGTGTATAATTCACAAATTCTTGTCTCCAATGATTCAACTTTACACGAAGGCAACGGTGCAGAGCGGCGGTACCGCACGTTCTGTACAAAGAAATCTAATCCTGCTCGTTAAAGGGACACACCGGCTCACCGTTTACGCAATTTAGGGGTGTAGAATCATAAATAATGTTTTTATAGATGGTTGCTGTAAGAAAAATTATCAAAATGTCTCGTATTTAGCGAAAAATAATTTTAAAAAACCAAAGCGGCCATATAACAAGCTTCCGTTACACGGACTCTTTGAATGTGAATCTTACGTTCCATTTTCACCATAATTTACATTTTGTAGCGATAATTTGAATACATGATCTTTTTCGTCAATTATTCGTAAATAATTTTGTAAAAAAAAGATATAAATTTGGTTAAGTAAGTTACTTTTAGACAGCTGAAAGTAAAACTAGCCCGGAAGGTCACGTGATTGTTTGTACCACTTTTTGGTTAGAACAATCACGCGACCTGCGTTTTTGTCTTAAAATGCTCAAAAACGGCTAGACTTGATGATTTTTTTTAAGGACTGTTCTTCTTCATTCCTGGAAGACCGTTGAAGTCATATCTTAGTCTATTTTGTAGCCCAAATAGCCCAATTCGGCCGGTGTGTCCCTTTAATCGGCCGTCCAGCTGGAGGTCTCCTATCTTTTCCCACAGGTTATAGACGGGGGCATTGTCAGGGTATTCTTTTGTTACTCTGCGGTTTTGCGGGTCGTTCGAGCTCATTCTATTCCTTCCTCCATGGTTTTACCAAGGTGTCCGCATTTTCCCATCCCGTATAATTACACCCCCCATTCTCTTAAAGGTATACGCTGTATGTCAATCACGGTTTTACCAAGGTATCCGCCTTTTCCCATTCCGTATAAATATAAGTTAATTATAAGTATTAACCCATTCCCAACAGGGTTATCCTGTACATCAATCACATTATGCCAAGGTGTCCGCCCGCTGTATACCAATCACTGTTATAGCAAGGTTGCCGCATTTTCCCATTCCGTATAAATATAAGTTAATTATAAGTATTAACCCATTCCCAACAGGGTTATCCTGTATATCAATCACATTATGCTAAGGTGTCCGCCCGCTGTATACCAATCACTGTTATAGCAATGTTGCCGCATTTTCCCATTCCGTATAACTACAAACCCATCCCCATCAGAGGTATAACAACTGTACGTCAATAACGGTTATACCATGGAGGTAGCTACCTCTATGGTTATACCATGGAGGAAGGAAGAGAAGGAGCTCCAACGAAGGGACTTCAAAAGTCGAACCTGCGGTACCGCGGTCGTTTAACGACACCTCGTAATCACCCACATACCTTATACAGACAATGGGCGACCTGGCGTATGTGAGTTTGCGCGTGCGCACTTGGTTCTTCACTCAACTATGGTGTCGTATGTCGTATGGATATAATACAGAAAAAAAAACTTTGAGACCTGAAAAAAATTGTGTACACTTGTGCCCACCAAATCGAAAAACACAATTGAATACCAACCACCCTCGTGTGCTAATACCCACATTTTGAACCACCGCTATAGTGACCGGAAAGTCACAAAAAATGTAAAAATATGCCATGATGTTTCCATGACACACCACAAACGGTAAATGAAAACGTGTATATTCACAATTCTTGTCTCCAATGATTCAACTTTACAAGCAGGCAAGAGCGCAGACTGGCGCTCGAACGACCCGCAAAACCGCAGAGTAACAAAAGAATACTCTGACAATGCCCCTGTCTGACCAGTGGAAAAAGATAGAGGACCTCCAGCTGGACGGCCGATTAACGAGCGGGATTAAATCTCTTTGTACAGAACGGGTGGTACCGCCAGTCTGCGCTCTTGCCATCTTGTAAAGTTGAATCATTGGAGACAAGAATTGTGAATAAATATACACGTTTTCATTTACCGTTTGTGGTGTTTCACTGAAACATCATGGCATAAAAAAAATCATAAACGATGCAGAAATCCCAAATTAGTACGAAGGTAGGAAGTGTCTCGTGAGAAGGTACGAAGTGACTCGTGAGAAGGTACGAAGTGTCTTGTAAGAAGGTACGAAGTGTCCAAGGTACGAAGTGTCCAAAGTCACTTCGCACCTTGAAAAGGTACGAAGTGTCCAGGGTACGAAGTGGCAAAGGTACGAAGTGTCCTGACACCCAATAAAAACACTAAGCCTACGTTAAAAAAAAAAAAAAAAAAAAAATACCTCAAAAACCCTTGAAAAATTGATGTTTCCCTGTATGCTTTTTGTTGTGTTTCACCAAGGGACCCATTTTACACCGAAATTTGACACTGGTTGACCCCTGTTTGAAGCCCTACACGATTTTGCGAATTGGCTGTTTCTAACCGGTACTCTCTTCAACTCTCCCCGTTTAACTTTCTCTATTATCGGTATAACTTTGCAGAAGGCGGAGGGGGTCCACCTTGGGTTCGGGACTGCAATGCTCCTACCCTTGTATCGCCATTCTAAATAGTGGGCATACAGCTCAGGTTTGGAGTCCAACAGTTTTAGGTAATCCGCTAGCTCTTTCATGTTCTTGTAGTCACCGACGTAAATGAATGAGTTGGGCGGTGCAAGTTCCTCGTAAACTTTCCTGGGGGCGCCGTTGACGATCGGGACAGCCCCTTGCTGGAGCGGTTTCCCCCAAAACTTCTCCGTAATGTAATCACCACATTCCGTATTCTCCAATGACAGGTAAAATTTATATTGGTGCAACAAGTCCACCGAACATTTCCTCTTTTTGTCGCATTTTAAGTTCCCGCATCTTCCGTACATATCGATGGGAATCAACTTCTTCAATTCGTGCACAAAGGCAGTCCTTGGCCAGTAAGTGCTGTAACAGTTACTGGCTATCCACGCGACCAATTTGCTTTTTCCTTCAACCCATTCTTCGGGTGATTTTGTCTGATTTGTCATAGGCACCCCTGGTTCGTAGAATCCATACCGAGCGCTGATCTCAGAGCCCCGGTGGTACGTCCAGGTGGCGTGGACTGGAAGGGTGAAACCTCTGCCGGCGTTTCGCGGGTTTTCCCGTGAGTGATATATCCACGCCTGGGTGGGGTTTGCGGGTGCGGCCACGCCCTTAAGGTTGCTCTTCAAAATGAAGACAACTGCATCCATCCCTGCAAGGACTTTCTTTCCATCAGCGAATGAGAGCTCAAGATTACAGTGATTGGCACAACGTATGTTTTTAGCATTTAATCTTCGAAACCCGCGGCTTCCAATCAATTGGACCCTGTAATGACACTGGCCCTCGGATGCTGAAGAGTTCGGTGAAATGTTCTTGGCAGTGGTAGTTTGATTACTTGTTAGTAATTTGGTATTTGTGGACAGTACTTTGCTGTGGAATAATCGTGAAGGAGGCGGATCATGAGCAACTTTGTGATTGTTCGTCATGTTTACACTTTTATAGACGCTTGGTAAAGTCGTCCAGTAATATCCCTGTATAATCAGACCGACACTGAAAACGCCACAGACGATTTGTTTCTAAAGACAGAAAAAAAAATGGAACACTGTATTGGAAAAAATAGTTTTACAATTAGTGTGGATTTAAAGTCTTATGAGTGTTTGGAGCATACATTTCTTACAAAACTCTGACTACCTTTAATCGTGTCACATCCTGAGTAGCACATCGACCAACTCGATTTCACAAGTAACTTAAAACTAAGTAAATAATGTATAATTACATCCCATCACCCAAACTAAAGAAACAAAGAAACAGTAAAAATGACAAGAAGGGCTTGAAATTGAATACAAAAAGACAACCAGTACTTAAGTAAATAAAGTAGTTTGAAAATTTAAACAATTATTACAACACTCTAAAAACAAAGGAAAAGTAAACAACCATTCTGATTCCTCGCCCCAATCAAGAAGCGAATATCGGGGGCAACTTTGGCTGGGGCGACTTTGCCAGGGGCGACTTTGTGAGGAGATTACTTTGAGAGGGGCGACTTTGTAAGTGAGGGGACAAACTTTCTAGAGGCGACTTTGTAGTGTGCGACCCTGCGGGCAACTTTGCTGGGACGATTAGACTGGTTTCCGAGCAGACGATCATGGAATGGTCAGAAAAGTTTCTCGCTGGAAACACACTAAACTAAATGGCCCATATATGGCCTTTTCGCTCACGACATAAAACATTTCACTGCGAACTAACTTTCGAAAAGCAATTCAAATAGTAAACTAAAGTTAGCGTAGATGTATCCGGCAGGATATTTTGCTGACTGAACCAATGGAGATGGAGATGAGATGGAGAACTAAAAAGTACCGAAATAATATACCACTGCGAGTAATGTGTTAAAGAATACTTCACTCACCGCTGTCGCCATTTTGAGCTTGAATGCTATAGCACCAACAGGAGGAATATTCAAAACAAAATGCCGATTCTGAAATGAATAAAAAATAATGGGATTTGAGGCATTACATATTGAGGTATTGATAAAATGTTATAGGCTTGTAGTAACAGCATGTGAATCTACTTGCTGGGTATACCATTATTTTGTTCTTTTCTGAACTTCTTGCTTTATATTCTACCACCGCGGAGTAGATTTTTCGGAACTGGGAAAGAAAAAAATATAATCAACCCACCAAGTAGATACACACATTGTGTTACCGCGAGCCTAATAACAATTGAATATTTTTAGTCAGTTTGGCGCAGTGGTGGCGCAGTCATGGTGTCTTGCCTTGCCTTCCACCTCTAGGGACCCGGTTCGAATCCTACTGGGGCCACTATGTGGGTGGATTTTTAGTCCCTATTTTGACGTCTTGGTTTTCCCTGGAAAAATTCTCTGGGGTTTTCCTCCCACTTCTAAAAATGAAACTTCTTCATTGTCTTCTCACCTCGTCTCATGTAGATGTAACATTGTTTTCTAACTTTAAAATAGGTAATAATCAAATGAGCAGACAAATGAGTAAGTTTCGGTTTTAGAAACTCCCCAATAAACTAGAATACAAATATTGACTGTTTCGAGTGCCAATGGTTAAAACTACGACTCCCGAGGTGATCCCCGGAGCGTTATATTTTCCCAAGACGCAGCCGAGGGAAAATGGAACGGTGCGGGGATCACCGAGGGAGTCGGAGTTTTTAACCATAGCCCGAGTTAAAGAAGTCAATATTTTTTTTTAACTCCCCACAGACTAATCATCTTTTTACATTTAACGTTCGTACGCGCGTTTCAAATACACAGATGCACAACTGATTGGGTTCGAGGTGGGTAAAAATTAGACGTCTGAGTATATACTGCACGCCGCGGCGTGTGATATATAGTCGTCGGGCTATCACACGGCAAACGATGCACTATCACACGACCGCCGTCTAGTAAAACTAAGACATATCATGTGACGCGCTCTAAACCAATGAAAATGAAGAATATTTGTCAGGGGTGTTATAAAAGACGATAAATCGTGTGAGCAGATGAGGCTGTCCTCCCTTGATACCAAGTTTTTTAGACAGATTTTAGCTTGTTTCTAAACCAACTTTGATTATATGAATGATTTTAACCTTCACGTTTTATCGCAATTTTATTCAAACACAGGGCCACAAACAATCTGAAATTATAGCATGACAGATTCCATGTTATAATCAACCACAAGTTATCACTGATTGGGCCTTTGAAACACTATAGGGTCTATTTTGAAACAAAATTTCGCAAACAGCAAGGAAATGTTAAAACGGTGGACAACCAAAAACACCCAAGGGCAAGTTTCATTTTTTTTTTTTTTTTCTTCCAGACTAATGATGGCTATATCAATGCCGCGTTTGTCAACTCGGCGAGCGGCCTTCTATTGTCTAAAAAAACTCTTCAAAGTTTCACAACTTTAAGTGTGATGCGATGGACAACTTTTCATCCTGAAATCCACCTACAATAAACATTCGCGAAAAATACATAGATAGGCTGCCTTAAATCAAATGTGTTTTCACAATCACGGGAGTGTAGTGTTAATGCAGTCTGTTATCGAACAAGCAGGCATTTTGCTAAATAACTCGTTTAAAAAGACAGGATTGTATACCAAAAATGTGCATGCCCACGCTGTGTGTGTGTGGCTGTTTTTTGGTGATTAAATATGACGTTTACTGAGCTGTGACTTCAATGGACGCACTCAAGCGTGTATCAAGTCAGTATAAAAGAAACCAGTGGGTGACAGCACTTTACCAAAAATTAGTGTTTAAATAAGGGTGCGTTCGTTTAATAGCTCCCCTGGGTCTACCCAGGTGCGTTGGAGTTTTTTTTTTCTAGGACGAACGTGGGTAATTATCTGCACACGTTCGTCCTGGGGAAAAAACCGCCACACGTCGGGGTCGACCCAGGGAAGCTAAACGAACGCACCCCAAAGTTGTGCCGAGAAGAGGGGCTGGATGTTGACACTTTATTATACCGAAACTCGAAGCCACTCGCTGCACCCCACAAGGCAGTTTGATTTCCCACACTTGAAAGTGTGATGTTGGAACAGCGACTTCTGTTCGAACGCACTGTTTTCGGAGTAGCCGGAAAGAATACAAATTCCCTCCTTTTCATACGTTTTTAATCATAACAATTGTTAAAGGCAGTGGTCACTATTGGTAATTACTCAAAATAATTATTAGCATAAAACCTTACTTGGTAACGAGTAATGGGGAGAGGTTGGAAGTATAAAACATTGTGAGAAACGGCTCCCTCTGAAGTGGAGTAGTTTTCGAGAAAGAAGCAATTTTCCACGAATTTGATTTCGAGACCTCAAGTTTAGAATTTGAGGTCTCGAAATCAACCATCTGAAAGCTCACAACTTCGTGTGACAAGGGTGTTTTTTCTCTCATAGTTATCTCGCAACTCCGATGACCATTTGAGCTCAAATTTCCACAGGTTTGTTATTTTATGCACATTGACAATTACCAATAGTGTCCACTGCCTTTAAATGCTCGGGTAAAATGATTTCATTAAAGTTTGATTATACAGCTCTTATATAGACGTTATTTTACTAAACAAACCGAGGCTATAACCGTTCTTCGAACCTACTTACCCCCAAATCTCACGTGAAATGATTCACACTGAATGTTTTTTCCTTTGAACAAAATAACTATATAGATAGGGCCTATTAAATGCAATCGATCATTTAATCAAAAGTGCGAATGTAAGCTCTCTTTGGCAATAAACGAAATACACATGAATTAATTACCTGGTGTGTAGTAAAGTTGACTGTATGCGACCACGCGACTGAACCAAACTACAGACCCTACTGGAACCAAGCTTAAACCAAGTCTATGACACCATGGAGGTCCTCCATTACACCAACAATTCTAAAGTAAATGCATTTTTTTCTTTTCTTCTGCAAACCAAGTTGTTCGTTCAACCGGGAAACTGTTGTGCGCTTCAAACCATATAGAGCTGTATATCACTCACTGTGTTATGTTCAATAGATCTCTGCCCCCAAAGTTACGCCTTTTTGGTCTAGCGCCCTCTTGTGTTGCCCTAGTGTTTTCGCCAATAAGTTTTCTGAAGTGATAATAATACCTGAAAACTGTACTAAAAGAAGTATTTGTAACGAAGAGTGTTGATGGGGAGGTGGTTGAATGTCCATAAATCCCAAGGATCACCTGTGGTCATCTTGCAGGAAACTAATTTGTCCTAATGCAAACGGATGACAGTGGAGCTTCCCCATTTTAACGATCAAACAAACAAACAATTGTGTTCAAGTCTTCAGACAGAGTAGATGTGCTCTGCTCATGATGCCGTGATGCACTTTCCACGGAGGGGTTTACGTTGATGAGTGCATGTTGCGCTAGTCTGTCTTGTACTTTGACGGAACGAAACTCGCATTTCATAGTTGGAAATAACAATGCGCATTGCTTTAAAATTTCATGTAAAAATTGTCAAACTTATTGTTGAATTAATTGTCTACACATCATGACTGAACGTCACATATCGATTGTTTGTAAATTTTGGGCCGTATGTTTGTTTGACTACGGTCGTTTAAAATTGATACTTTTCATACCGTAAAAAAATGATTATATTAAATGAGTGTGAGACTCCTCGTGTAACGTGTATTAACTTACCGCACAATGGAAGTGTATTGAGAAGCATCTGCTTGAACTCTACTTCTACGACGTCGTCCATCTCACTCTCACCCGGCCCAAGGTACAGAGGCACCCTCTGTACCTTTATAGTTTGATGAAGTGTTACGTTTGTTTTTGTTTATCTGGAACGACTTCTTTACAGTGAAATAACTGACAGCTAATAACCTTACCTACCACACAAAACTAACAATTTAAATTTTAGACAAACAATAACGTCGTTCGGCGTCAGGCAATTTAAAGTGCTTTTATATTGTATACGTTTTGTAATCACTCTTAAACCTATTGCCAATAACAAATATTTAAAGTTTACCAGCTTTCGATAGTATCAAACATTTTGGGAATCATTTTACTTTGAAGTAACGTGGCCCTGGGCTGCCAACCAATCCTTCGAGCCCCACTACAACCCGGGTTTGAAATCAGAATTGTCCTTCTTTTTGGAAGGCTGCCACTCAAGGCTTCGAGCCCCACCAACCCAGGTTTAAATTAAGAGTTTTTCTTCAATCTGATAGGTAGGCTGCCAACCAAGGATTCGAGCCCCACCAACCCGGGTTTGTAATCAGAGCTTCCTTCTCCTAGGTGGGCTGCCAACCAAGGATTCGAGCCCCATCAATCCGGGTTTGAAATCAGAGCTTCCTTCTCCTAGGTGGGCTGCCAACCAAGCCTTCGAGCCCCATCAATCCGGGTTTGAAATCAGAGCTTCCTTCTCCTAGGTGGGCTGCCAACCAAGGCTTCGAGCCCCACCAACCCGGGTTTGAAATCAGAGCTTCCTTCTCCTAGGTGGGCTGCCAACCAAGGCTTCGAGCCCCATCAACCCGGGTTTGAAATCAGAGCTTCCTTCTCCTAGGTGGGCTGCCAACCAAGCCTTCGAGCCCCATCAATCCGGGTTTGAAATCAGAGCTTCCTTCTCCTAGGTGGGCTGCCAACCAAGGCTTCGAGCCCCACCAACCCGGGTTTGAAATCAGAGCTTCCTTCTCCTAGGTGGGCTGCCAACCAAGCCTTCGAGCCCCATCAATCCGGGTTTGAAATCAGAGCTTCCTTCTCCTAGGTGGGCTGCCAACCAAGGATTCGAGCCCCATCAACCCGGGTTTGAAATCAGAGCTTCCTTCTCCTAGGTGGGCTGCCAACTAAGCCTTCGAGCCCCATCAACCCGGGTTTGAAATCAGAATTGTCCTTCTCTTTGGTTGGCTGCCAACCAAGGCTTCAAGCCCTAACAACCCGGGTTTGAAATCAGAGCTTCCTTCTCCTAGGTGGGCTGCCAACCAATGCTTCGAGCCCCATCAACCCGGGTTTGAAATCAGAGCTTCCTTCTCTTAGGTGGGCTGCCAACCAAGCCTTCGAGCCCCATCAACCCGGGTTTGAAATCAGAGCTTCCTTCTCCTAGGTGGGCTGCCAACCAAGCCTTCGAGCCCCATCAACCCGGGTTTGAAATCAGAGTTTTCCTTCTCCTAGGTGGGCTGCCAACCAAGCCTTCGAGCCCCATCAACCCGGGTTTGAAATCAGAGCTTCCTTCTCCTAGGTGGGCTGCCAACCAAGGATTCGAGCCCCACCAACCCGGGTTTGAAATCAGAGCTTCCTTCTCCTAGGTGGGCTGCCAACCAAGGATTCGAGCCCCATCAACCCGGGTTTGAAATCAGAGCTTCCTTCTCCTAGGTGGGCTGCCAACCAAGGATTCGAGCCCCATCAACCCGGGTTTGAAATCAGAGCTTCCTTCTCCTATAGGTGGGCTGCCAACCAAGCCTTCGAGCCCCATCAACCCGGGTTTGAAATCAGAGTTTTCCTTCTCCTAGGTGGGCTGCCAACCAAGCCTTCGAGCCCCATCAACCCGGGTTTGAAATCATAGCTTCCTTCTCCTAGGTGGGCTGCCAACCAAGCCTTCGAGCCCCATCAACCCGGGTTTGAAATCAGAGTTTTCCTTCTCCTAGGTGGGCTGCCAACCAAGCCTTCGAGCCCCATCAACCCGGGTTTGAAATCAGAGCTTCCTTCTCCTAGGTGGGCTGCCAACCAAGGATTCGAGCCCCACCAACCCGGGTTTGAAATCAGAGCTTCCTTCTCCTAGGTGGGCTGCCAACCAAGGATTCGAGCCCCATCAACCCGGGTTTGAAATCAGAGCTTCCTTCTCCTAGGTGGGCTGCCAACCAAGGATTCGAGCCCCATCAACCCGGGTTTGAAATCAGAGCTTCCTTCTCCTATAGGTGGGCTGCCAACCAAGCCTTCGAGCCCCATCAATCCGGGTTTGAAATCAGAGCTTCCTTCTCCTAGGTGGGCTGCCAACCAAGGCTTCGAGCCCCATCAACCCGGGTTTGAAATCAGAGCTTCCTTCTCCTAGGTGGGCTGCCAACCAAGGATTCGAGCCCCATCAACCCGGGTTTGAAATCAGAGCTTCCTTCTCCTATAGGTGGGCTGCCAACCAAGCCTTCGAGCCCCATCAATCCGGGTTTGAAATCAGAGCTTCCTTCTCCTAGGTGGGCTGCCAACCAAGCCTTCGAGCCCCATCAATCCGGGTTTGAAATCAGAGCTTCCTTCTCCTAGGTGGGCTGCCAACCAAGGATTCGAGCCCCATCAACCCGGGTTTGAAATCAGAGCTTCCTTCTCCTAGGTGGGCTGCCAACCAAGGATTCGAGCCCCATCAACCCGGGTTTGAAATCAGAGCTTCCTTCTCCTAGGTGGGCTGCCAACCAAGGATTCGAGCCCCATCAACCCGGGTTTGAAATCAGAGCTTCCTTCTCCTAGGTGGGCTGCCAACCAAGCCTACGAGCCCCATCAATCCGGGTTTGTAATCAGAGCTTCCTTCTCCTAGGTGGGCTGCCAACCAAGGCTTCGAGCACCACCAACCCGGGCTTAAAAATCCGAATTGTCCTAGCAATCCGAGTTTGAAATCAAAGTTCCTTTCTCCTAGAGGTGATCTACATACTATGATTAACGAGCTCCTGTTAATTCGTTCTTGTGAATAATACACTGCAAATCCCGTTGGTCAAAAATTTCCCAACTTTTTTGCCCAACGTTGGTTCAAATATCAACTGACTACATAATTGGGCATAACTTAACCAACAGTGGTTGGGCAATAACGTTTATCTAATAGTTGGGCAAACAGTTTAACAAAACAAGTTGGTCAAATCATTTTACCCAATAGTTGGGCAAGTTTGTTTACCATTATGTTGGTTAAGATGTTGCCAAATAATGTAGTCAGTTGATATTTGAACCAACGTTGGGCAACCGTGTTGGGCAAAGGTTGTTACTCAACAAAAGTAGCAATGATTGATTATTTGTTGGTTACTCCTTTATCCAATTGTTGGTTAGGCCAAAAAAACAAGACCGTTGATCGTCCGGTTTTTTCCAAAAAGAGGAAGATGAGGGCCCTTTTTTTATGTAAAATATGATGCAACAAAAACTTCAATTCGGAAAGGGCATCTAATTTGCGGTACTCTTTCAACACTGGATTCATCTGATATGTGCAGTATATAATGTTTTCAGCCAGTCATTCCTCTTCACTTCTGCTTCAACTTCTGCTTTGTTGAATCTGCTGGAAGCTGGGCAACTGTTGGGTAAAATGATTTGACCAACTTGTTTTGCAGTGCCTGCAGGCGGCCATCATTATCATAATGTGCTATGCCCATTTTGTGTGTGCGCATGGTCGGCCTGCCAGTGGTCGACCCAATGTCTACATAAAATGGCTGTTACAATGTAGATGACAAAATTCTAGGTCACCGAAAGCGTCAAATGCTCGGACTGACTAATTACTATTGTCATGAATTGTTAACATAATCATCGTGATGAAAGCGAAATAAACTAGGTTAAATAATATCATCGCCACAAATATTTGACAAGCAATCTATCGAAACCCTTAAAACTAATTGTGTTCATCCTTTTATAAAAAACACAATTCCTGGTAGCCGTTAACGAGACGCACTTATCGCTCCTATGGGGATTATCGTTTCTGAACCTGAAATAATGAGTTATTGAATAACAATAGCGCAATTTAATGTCATGCAGGTCGTGAAAACAGCCACTGTTGGTTCCAATTTCCTGCTCTTTGTGTTGAACATGGAGGTTTGAGTTTTACATGGAAGTTTACTTTTGTTGGCCCCGAGCCGCATGACGTGTCCTTGTTTTCCCCGTGTTACAATAATAACAATAATAATAACAATACCTTTTTACGGGTTGTATGTAGTCTTGAAATCAAGTCGGTAACTGTTGTGCGGTAAAATGCCCTTGGTGTGATAATAAATGCATTTTGAAAGAATCTAATTCTGACTATATACTGCGTTGCAAAAATTATTTTATTTCTTGACTTAATACTGCATTATGTCTTGTAATGGATTATTCCTCAAATCCAAAAGGCCCAAATTATATAGCTCACAATTTAAAGGTAAATAAATTTATCATGTCAGAAGTAACTTGGTAAAAGAGTCAGCAATCAACAGTGTTCATTGCCTTTTTTTTTTTTTTTTTTTTTGCTTTTTTAAAATGACAATTTCCGAATAATATTGGGTCTATATAATTTTGTCGAGATAACTGAGCCCGATCAAACAGTCCGGAACACAACGGATTTAATCTAACCCTTGCCTTTCGATCGTTAACGACAGCGGACTGTTCAGCCATTTCCCCAACACGGGAGTAAACATCAAACTATGCACGGTGGGCTCCGTCCTACTTTACTTCTGAAAAACTAAACTGTGTCACTACACATGAATCAGTGTATTATATGGGTAAACCTTTAAATATTGGTTGTTTTTGATTCTAACCTAAACTGCTCACAAAAAGTAAGGAACCTTTTTCAATACAGTATATTTGTTATTATTTAATACTCTCTTTGTATATGGTATATATCAATGGAAAGCTGAACTGTTCCTCTTTAAAATGATACCACATTTGCAATGATATTATGTTGCTGAACTTGGCTACACGAATAACAATGAGGCAAAGTCACAAATCAAATGTGCCAAAATTACCGTTGTCTGTGAATGGTCAATAGGTAATGCTCAATAATCGAACCGATCAAGCTTTTCAGAACCATTAATGGTTTACACGATGATTTGCACCAGTGAGCTCATCGGACACAATTAACCCTCATCTCATGAAAAACATCTTGTTTGATGGGTATTTGCAAGACGATATTCTACAGCCGAATGCAGTCCCATACTTGCAGACTCTTGGACCAAATGCCATATTTTAAGATGACAACGCTCGCCCCCATCGATCCCTACTGTTGACTGACTACCTGAAAAATGTTGGGGTGCACCGGATGGATTGGCCTGCTACAGTCCATCCAGACCTGAATACCCCATGGAACATCTGTGGGACCAGCTTGGCCTCACTGTCCGCGCCACATCAACTGTGGCTGACCTAACCAGGTTCCTTAATAAAAAATGGAACGCCATCCCTCATCATAAGCGCATCACAAGACTTGTGTGCAGCATGAGAAGAAGGTGCCATGCTGTCATCAACGCCTTCGGATCATCCACTTGTTACTGAACTTTTTGTATCAATAAAGTGTATTAAGATCAGTAAGTTGTCTTGCTCTATACCAAACTTCTTGTCTCAATAAAGTGGATTAAGATCAGTAAGTTGTCTTGCTTGTTTGAATTACAGTGTCAATTTGATTGTTCACACAGTAACACAAAATTGCTGATTTTGGCACATTTGATTTGTGACTTTGTCTCATTCTCATTAACGTGGTCAAGTCCAGCAACATGTAATCATTGCAACTGTGGTATCATTTTAAAGAGGAACAGTTCAGCTTTGCATTGATATATACCATATACAAAGAGAGTATTAAATAATAACAAATATACTGGATTGAAAAAAGTTTCCTTACTTTTTGTGAGCAGTTTATAACGTTTCAGAGAAGCACTCCATTCCCCAATCTCGAAGAGTATTTTTGACAGCCAGCCGCCATGATGTTGCTTGTGTGTGTGTGTGTGTGTAGGCCTACCACTACTACATACAGTACGAACGTTGTACATGTACATGTACACTACAATACTAAATCATTACAGTTTTGTTACAATATTGCACACCGGTAACTTTGCCCAACAACCAGAAAGCTTTGTGCACAACACTATTGGTTACTGTGGTAATTTTGACCAACTTTCGGGCAAATCTTGCCCAACTACAATAATATATACATTGGACCAACCAGTTTACCAATAATTTGGTCAACTTTGCCCAAGCGTGTTGGGCAACGGTTTTGTTTAACCAACGTCCATTATTTGTGACCAACAAATTAGTAATGCATTTACCCAACACATTTTTTGACCAACAAATTTGCAGTGTACAGGGTTTGGGGAAAGAAAGAAAGTACAGTTATCCAGTCACAGCTACAGAGCCACTCCCCCATAAGGGTAAACGTTAGCATCGGTATCTACTTTCGATGCCATGAGTCCCCGGAAATTCTGTTGCCACAGGCAGAAAATTGTGTAGAAATTAATTCAATATAGTATATTTTAAAAACAAAGATTTGATTTCAGAAACGAAGGTTTCTCGTTTAACGTGTTTCTCGTTCCGATACGCGAGAGACTTTAACAGTCTATTGTAAAACTGTGTAGAGGGTCATCGTTTAAGAAAATACCTTTTTGGCAGTTGTTTCCACTGTAAAGTCTACCTATATAGAACCGGAGTTTCTCGCAGTTGTCGGGTTGTTGAAATGGTTGACATGCCAGTTAGTAAGGACACCGTACGTGACCGGCACGTGTAATTACGGCCTCCGTACGATAATGTGGCAATCGCAAGATGATCGTACGTTGTAAGCATGTACAACTCACTTACCACGTGCGCAACGTACGATGCACGCAACTGCTCACGGCCAGGCGTGGCGTGCGGGCCACGTAATTACACCTTGCGCAAACCGTGCGAGTGACGTGCGTTGACGCAGGCCTACTCCCTCCCTGCTCTTGCCACTCCCTCCCCACGTTTTCAGAAAAACGTGGCGGCCGAGGCCTCCCCCAAAAAACGTACGGACTAAAAACACGCACGGTGGCTTGTGACCGAGACTTTACTGTACCTTCGTACACATATGGTACCCACGTACACGTGCGTACCCGTATGATCTAATGAATGTGAATTGCTCAACTGTGGCAACATGCAATTTATGTACGTCAGAGGTCTGTTTTTTTTATTTTCGTATTTAATTTATTACTCCAAATAAAATGACAGCTTTAATAACTTTAACCTACCACATAAACTAGCAATTTAACATTGAGATAACATTGGATCGTAATCGGCATAAAATCAGGCAATGACTCTTTAAGGGAGCATCAATAACGTAGCGTGCATCTCCTTATTTTATATTTATTTAAAAAATTAAGGGATTGGTAATGCGTTTGATTCTGTATTCCGACCAACCAGGTTCAACGTTGGCAATTGTAGCAAAAGGTGCTGATAAGTTCTCGATCTGCCCACAAGCCAAATGTAATACAACAAAAAATAATAGTAATAATACTTCAATTATAAAGCGACGTGATAAACCAAAGTAGGCCTACGCTCATGTACATTATTAATTGCATAAACTAAACAGTTAGTATAAGCATCTATAAATGATGTTAAGACAACTCGTCCGTCGGACAACTCGACCGTTCGGACAACTCGACGAATGGTTTTTTTTTCAACCGTCAGACAACTTGACTTAGAACCAAGACAAGTCGACGGATGGCCGTGACGGCCGGAACTGCTTTATAAGTAAATCTTAAAAGAGCTATAGAGCCAGGTCAAGCCATATTTTTTTAATTTTTGTACCGCCTGAGACGGAGGGGGTTACACAATGATTAAAACAATTATAGAAATGCAGGATTTGTCAGTTACTAAGGTCGACCGTTCAACCGTCAACTTGTCTTAGCCATCCCTCGAGTTGTCTCAAAGTCGAGTTGTCTGAACCGTCGAGTTGTCCGAACGGGCGAGTTGTCCGAGGGACGAGTTGTCTGACATCCCTATAAATCACTGCAATGCAGACGTAAACTGCAGACGTAAACAGGGAAATCTGTCCCCGGAAATTCTGTGTGTCCCCCCCCCCCCCTATCGGGAGATTGTGAGCTGAAGGAGGTTGATTCAAAAGAGAGCGCTATCAGAAGAAATGTGTACACAGTTCGCCATATGAGGACAGAATCTCCAGGGGGGCACACAATCTGCTCCAATACGGCAATAATTTTGAAAATTTTCGTCTGATAGCGCCCTCTTTTGAGTTTATTTCCACCTTCCCAAGATGAGGATAGGGAGCTTTCGATTCGAGACGGGAGGAGGGAGAGTACGGTAAGGGAGCGGAAAAATCAATCTGCGCATGCGGGAAACTGAACAAGTCTCCGTCCTGCAGGGTATGGGAACGGTTTCGGGGTGAAATAACGTCCGGCCTGTAAGCACGACCGAGTGGTTTCATTTTTACACGTTATGGTTATGCACTGCACTGAACCGTGATCCTGTGGCCGTGTCACCGTCCGGTCCACAGCTAGAAATCGAAACTGCTTACAAATCAGGACGGGAGCGGGAGCGCTCGGACCGCCGAGTTCAGTTACTTTCCGTCCTGTACGCCCTACCGTCCTGAATCTATAAAGCTCCCTAATTAACCGTATAGGGGAAACAATATACAGGAGAACAAAATCCCTTTTGACACCGGGCTTTCTGAATTTTCCAAATGTGGCTCGTTTAAAGAAGAAGGCTAACGAAAACGACTTTTTCTTCGACCATCAGTGCCCCCTGTAAATTTGTTTTGCTGCATCCCTTTGTGCCCCTTAAATGTTAACCCAATGGGAGACTTTCAGGACGCTTGGTGGCAGCAGACCTACCAGGTAAAATCTATTGTTCTCGATAATGTGCGCACGCTCAGAACTACGTAAACAATGGAAATTTACCTGGCAAGTCTGCTGCCACCCTGCGCCTCAAAGTCTCCCATTGTACCGAACGCAACAAGATGGGGGTCCCAGTGCGATGAAGACTTTGACTCAAATCCCATTCTCGTGAGAGTCTTCGTTTATTTTCTGTCTCATCGCCTAACGTCAGAAACTTTTGCGTGCCGGGCATCCCCAAACCTTAGCCCTGTGGCTGCATACCTTACACTTGCGTATTGTACAAAAGATTAGGAAGAGTCATAGAGCTATACTCTATGGGAAGAGTCCAAAAAGGGTTTCCCCAAACCTGTGCCGCGCCGCCACAAATACTAAATTCTGACGGTGAGAGCGCACTGCTTTACGGCTTGTTTCTTAGTTGGCGCGGTATGCTTAGGGACCTCTCGCACGAGAACGAGACTTGAATCAAGTCTAAGTGCGATGGTACTTCTGTGTATTCCGTCTCGTATTTATCAGTACCGGTAGTTTTTTTCATAATCCATATCTCCCCAACAGAATAGTATCGCCTAGAAGGTCCTCGTTTAAGCAAACACTCTTAGTAGCTGATGTTTGCAGTCTAGAGACAATAATCTTTGTATTAGTAACATGACGCTTTTGAGGGTTTGAACTGCTGTTGCAAGCTTTTTATATAGCCGTGAAGATTAATTTGAACAGAGTACGTTCTCATTAATTACAAAAGCCGCGGACAGCAGAAAACTGGACTAAAGTCGTTTGGCCTCGGAGTGTGTGCGACAATGCCTTCGAAGCACTCATCTACGCGCCTAGTCTTGGTTCCAAGACCATTGGTGTTGCGCGGTCACACACAACCAACGTTCCGATTATGCACGGCAAAAACTGTCCACGCTTGTAATGAACGAACGCTAGCGGGCGCTGTTTCTCTGATTTACGGATCTCACCATGTCCTGTGCTCACCATGGTCTTGGATATTTGCAAATTGAAGGCGTGGCCAGACTATGTAAATTACTTTTAATGTATGCAATATTCATATCACGTGACAAATTGAAGATGACTATTCAAACTAGATCGAGTCAAAGGTCAATATGATTGGCGGTCTATTTTTAATAATCTTTGCTCAAAGAGTGATTCCGTGGTCATTATAGGCCTATTAAAAGGAAAACAGTGAAATTTTAAGTATAGGTACCTATTCAGATTATGGATACGTGACGATTTGAAATCGTAAATAATGGTCAAAAATCGAACGTAAAATTAGCATTCAGAGAGTCCGTGTATCGGACGCTGTATGGCCCCACGGCGTGGAGCAATCGGAACGTGAAATAAGCCTTGTGGAATATCACGTACCGCCCATGCCGTGTCTCGTGGGGGTTGGAGTTGTTAAATCCCAGGCGCTATGAACTCCCAGCTTGCGGGTGTCGAATCCGTTGTTTCTTATGATCGCAACGTTCCAATATGCTCCATTTTAATTCATGGCCCCTAATTTCTTTTTGTTATGGGTTTTCAGGTAATTTTGATGATGTCAAAACGTAGGAATATCGCATATTGTTATATTGACAGTGTTATTGTGTGAGTAGCTTAAAAAAATTATGAGAATTTTTTATAAAAGGTTTAAATAAAAATAATGCTAAAACAAAATTCCCTCAAAGCATAATTTTGTCAAACAAAGTATTATTTTTTTAATTCTGTGAATGAAGAGTTATTTTTGAGGTAATGATTAAACTGGGCAACTAGTGGAATTTAATGACCCGACTATTCGCCTCAAATAACTGGGAGTTGAATAGCAGTAGTCGCCGCTGGACAAGCAATCAAAACTCGAAATTTCTCATGAGTTATTCCAAAAGATATTGTTACGACTACATTAAAAAAAAATGTTATATGGTTATGTTCCAAGCTACGCAGCTACTCGGCTACGTTTACGTTCCAAGATACGCTTAGGTCTACGTTCCTTCAAGTTACACTATAATATCAAAAGGTATGTTTTCAAGCCCGAGTCAAGCTACGCTTACATTCCAAGATACGCAGCTACGTTTACGATACGCTTAGGTCTACGTTCCTTCAAGTTACACTATAATATCAAAAAGTACACTTCCAAGCCCGAGTCAAGCTATGCCTACGTTCAAAGATACGCAGCTGCGTTTATGTTCCAAGATGCTACGCTTCAGTCCAAGATATGCTTACGTTCCAAAAGATGTCAACAGTCCAAGCTACACAGCTACTCAGCTGCGCTTACAGATCTGCTTACGTTCCTTCAAGTTACGCCATAATATCAAAAGGTACGCTTTCAATCCCATGTCAAGTTACGCTTACGTTCCAAGATACGCAGCTACGAATTATGTTCCAAGATATGCTTACGCTCCACCAAAAGATACTGTTACGTTCCAAGCTACGCAGCTACTCAGCTACGCTTATACACTCCAAGATACTAATAGGTTACGCTACAATATCAAAAAGTACGCTTTCAATCCCGAGTCAAGCTACGCTTACGTTCCAAGATATGCAGCTACGGTTACGTTTCAAAATACGTTCTCACAAAGACGCTTTTGAATCCCTCAAGATTTCCTTCCCCCAAGATTAAAAAACTTTCACTGTGAATAACACTACAGGGCCCACCAGTTAATATCTGTTTGGCAGAAAATACTGTACAAAATTTCTTACTATCCAAAAATTTACTTGGGCACTACAAAATTTCAAATTTAATTAAAAATTGGCTGGCAACCAGTTTCTGCTAAGCAATACTATTTTGTGCTAACTATAAGCAAATTGTTTAGCCAATACAGGCTTCATCAGTGTGGGCCCTGGCACGTCGGGAGCATAACGCCACGATCGCATTTCAAGCTGCATATCATGGCAATGCAGGTGTCTGGATCTGGACATTATACACAGAAATGTTTGTGCTGGTACCACAAACCTTTCTTTATCGTATTTCCACCCTGTGTCAAAGTTTCAAATCCTACTGATCTGGACATTATTATACTCCGATAAAAACACACATACCCACACACAGAGTAAAGCAAAAGTCATGCAACGGAATTACTGCATGCATTGTACACTACATGCACAACACTGATGAATTATTCATGAGCCAACCGCAACGCAGCCTCTGATTGGCTCCACCGGAAAGTCGGGGGAGATTTGCCGAAAAACAATAAAAAAGTTAAGACCCGTCGTTGCAAATATTCAAGACCATGGTGAGATCTAAATCAGAGAAACAGAGCGCCCGCTAGCGTTCGTTCATTACAAGCGTGGACAGTTTTTGCCGTGCATAATCGGAACGTTGGTTGTGTGTGACCGCGCAACACCAATGGTCTTGGAACCAAGACTACTACGCGCCCTGCATAACGACCACACCCGTCATTGAACAATGTGGCGTCGCGGTTGGGCTCTGAACAATAAGGCCACAGTTTCTTGCAGTTGTCGATTTGGTTACGAGGTTGACGGTACCCTCGCAGATAGGCTTCTTTTAACTCAGCAAGGCTACATAGGTGAGCTTGCAGAGCAGAGCAAGCACTCGCCATCCCATCACGGTCTTCTTTAGCGTACACCTCCTCTGTGATGATGGGGTCTTGAGGACACACTAGCCCGGGGCAGCACATGGCAGGAGAAAATCTCTCAGGAGAAGAGATCGTTCCACTCAACATTGGGCAGCAGACAACTCGATCCCATTCATTGGGAAACGGTGTGTTTGCCACAATGCCCTCATAGCACTTACCTGAGTATCCACAGCAACCATCGATGCCCTAATTATCTTCATTTGTTTATATTAAGTATGCAAACATAAATTAAAACTTGATGGACATTGAAATGTTCACACCACACACCGATCTTCAATGACTTCAACTGGTCCCATTTGTTTTGAGTTTTTCCTGTTTTCAAGGCAAACGAGAAAGAATGGTTTCCCGGTGAAGCCATACGTGGAAGAAATATCTGCAGTGACTGCAAGTGTTCTGTGAGACTCTGTGTATGACGCTATAGTCAGCAGTTGTCTTCATTTTATTTACAATATTTTGTATGACATTTTAAAAAATTACTACGGTAATTTTCAAAATAAAATTTAAATAGAAATTAAATAAAAAGTGTGAATAATTATTGGCTTTTAAATTTGATTTTTATATATTTTTAATAAAAAGAATTCCTTACTATTTATAATAAAGCGTAAAAATAAAAAGCGATAGTCGAATCACCAAGCTGATGTTAAAATTTTAATATTTATAATAATATTGATACGAGGGTTTAAAATAAATCTCAAAAAATATTAGAAAAAAAATATAAGGCACATGGCTTCTTTAAGCCTCTGTATTTTTTCTGAATGCTCAGCAGAATGTTCAGTCACATAATTTGATCATCGTGAATTGTGAATTGAAATAGTGTTTGATGAACCTATTTCGGTGGGCATTTTATATGGCCTCAACATTATGACATATTTTTGTACCTTGTAGAAATGCCTAAAATACCAAACGTTTTGCATTTACAAGTGCAAATAACCAGTGGAGCCTTACGTGTTTCTAAGTTTTGGTCAAGGGAGAGGAGACTCTTTGCTTGGCAAATAAAACCATATTTTTTGTATCTAGGGACTGTTTACATCGCGCACAGAGAGGTTAAAGATTTGTAACAGTTAGGTTCTTTACAACCGCATTTTGTTAGTAAGCGAAATAAACCCGCACATATAGAATGAGTAGGCGTAGGTCGAATGCAGCAATATTTAAATTATGTACACCAAGTCTGAGTTTGATTAATTTGTGTTTAAGAATTTAATACTTCAAATACAATGACTGCTAAAAACTTTACCATACACACAAAACTAGCAATTTAAGATTTGTGACCCACTCTGTGAAAATGTGTCAGATCTCGCCAAATGCATTATTGAGGAATTGACAGTTTAATGTGGAAAATATCAAATATACTTTCTTTTTTTACACTTTTTAAGATTTATATTTGCATGGTTAACCTTTAGAACACCTTCTTTAGGCAACAAAGCTATGAATACAACAATTTTGTGATCATACTTTAGTCTTATTTGTATCCTTTTGCGTGAAATGGTAGTTCTAAAACATCACTTTACTTGTAATTCGATTTTAACAAAAAATGATATACTGGCTAATTTCAAATGGGAGTAAATTAGCAACGCGGTACACCCAAAGCTTAGACAAAATACCAACTAAATGCTGCTGGTGTGTTCTTTCCAGCCATTCATATAACTCAATTTTTTAAATTGTCAACATCTGACTCATTTTCACAGAGCGGGTCACATTTTTTAGTAATTACTAATAGGCCTTATGTACAGTGCCTTTAAAAAATAGTGGCAACACAAACTATTACTAAGAAGTTTACAACACCTTTCGATAATAAAAGGCATTTTGAGAATTATTTCACCTTGAAATAATGTGGTATTGGAAAAATACATTAACTTTTATCACAACAATCTTGTATCTGAGAAGCGTCACTGACTGTTACGGTTTTGACGTTGTTTCTTCCAATTATACGGATCGTCCCTGTTTGGCCAAAGCGCTCTTGATTTTTGGGTGAGACCTCAAAAACCCGACCACCTTTTAAAATAAAAATAATTCACAGATTAGTTCGGTTGAATGTTATCAATAACTATTTATATTTAAAGGATTTGTTAAAAAAGGTTCCAAAACCAAAAGTATACTTTCCCCTGAAAGGATGCCAAATCACATGTATATATACATTAAATTCATAAATAAGTTCTTATACATCTAGACAACTTTGACCAAATGGCCGACCGTGTTTGTCGACGAGGTAAAAGGAAAACCACGCAATTTCGACTGATACTTGTGTGGATCATTATTATTATTATTCTACTTTTAAAATATCTTTCTAATCATATGCATTTTATAACAAACGGTTACAAACGCTTTAAAGACCAACTCGACCTGTCCAAGACAACGTGTTCCTTTAAAACCTTAACGGATTGGTAATGGGTTGGATTTTGTATTCCGACCAACCAGGCTCAGTGTGCGCAGAATATCATTAATTTCAACGGTGGTGATTGTTACAAAAGGTGCTGATAAGTTCTCGAAATAAAACAGCAGAGTATCTGCTCACAAGTAAAATGTAATAAATGTAATACAACAACAACAGTTAATACTTCAATTATAAAGCGACATAATCAACCAAAGTACGCTCAAACACTTTGTACAATTAGACTCAGATAATTGCATAAGCTAAACAATAACTAGTAAGCATAAATCACACACTCCACACGGCTTAAACGGCAGAGGTTAACAGAGAAATTTGTCCCATGAGACCATGTCCCCATAAATCAGGTTAGCATGAGCTGAAAGGAGTTGATTCAAAAGAGGGCGCTATCAGAAGAAATATGTGCACAGTTCGTCGAATGGAGACAGAATCCTCAAAGGGCATAAAATCTCCTCCAATACGGCAACATATTAAAATTGTCGAATTTTCGTCTGACAGCGCCCTCTTTTGATTGTATTTCCACCTGCCCAAGATGATAAGTTATCGTATAGGTGAAACAAAAACAGGAGAACAAAATCCCCTCTTACAACGGGCTTGCTGAATTTTTCGAACCCGGAACATGCTGACACGTAGATAGGCCCTAGAGACTGGCACGCGGTTCTTACTTGTACTATTTCGTCGTTAGTTCGTTGTCAATTAAAAGGCTGCCTCTGCAATGGTTGTCCAGCTGATTGCTCTCACCGTAATTTTCTAATGTGGTATTGTCATCAAACAGGAAATATAGTTTAGGTAACATAAATCAATAAAAACGCTGAAATGTGGCTCGTTTAAAGAAGAATGCAAATAGAAACGACTCTTTTTGGCGGAACATAAACCCCCTTTTAACGAATTGATGGGGTATCCCTGTGTGCCCCTTATGGGTGCGTTCGATTAGCTTCCCTGGGTCGACTCCCCGGTGCTCACTCGGGTGAGCATGCCTGCCACGAGCTAATTGAACAATCACACTCGCCCTCTCGTGGTGACGTCATGCACCTCGGGTCACCCCAAGTGACCCACTCCACAAGCAGGGCACTGGGGGATGACCCGGGTGAGCTCCTGGAATGACGTCAAATCTAGTCGAACGAACCAGGGACAGACCGGGGTCGACCCAGGGAAGCTAATCAAACGCACCCTATAGATGGTAACCCAATTGTGCCTAAGCCAACCAAATGGATGTTCCAGTGCGATGGTGCCCCGAATGTGTCTTCCGTCTCGCATTTATCAGTAGTTTTTTCATATTTCATGTCTCCCAACAGAATAGTATCGCATAGAATGTCCTCGTTTAGGCGGCATCTCTTTGCCAGGTGTTTGCAGTCTAGAGACAAGACTCTTTTTACAGAACATTATGCTTTTGAGGGTTTTCGGGTTGCTGATGCAAGCTTTAGCGGTGAAGATTAATATGAACACAGTACGTTCTCATTAATTACAAAAGCCGCGGACAGCAGAAAACTGGACTAAAGTCGTCTGGTCTCGGAGTGTGTGCGACAATGCCTTCGAAGCACTCATCTACGAGCCCTGCATAGGGACCACATCCGTCATTGTACAGTATAGCGTCGCGGTTGGGCTCTGCAAAATATAACCAGACTTTCTGGCAGTTGTCGGGTTGGTGAAGAGGTTGCCGGTACCCTTGTAGGTAGGCTTCTTTCAACTCGGCAAGGGTACATAGGTGAGCTTGCAGCGCAGAGCAAGCACTCGCCATCCCATCACGGTCTTCCTTAGCGTACACCTCTTCTGTGATGATGGGGTCTCGAGGGATGATGAGCCCGGGACAGCACATGGCAGGAGAAGAACGCTCAGGAGAAGAGATCTTTCTACTCAGCATTGGGCAGCAGAATACCGGACCAGAGTAACGTGGCCGCGGTGTGTTTGCCACAATGCCCTCATAGCACTCGTCACCTGAGTATCCACAGCAACCGTTGTTGAACAGTTGAGCATCGCGTCCGGGTACCGAGAAAAAAAGCCATTCGATGGATGGTTGTCGATAGCCTCTCAAGTATGCCTCCTTCAACTCTGCCAGTGTACAGGGGTGAGCGTCTAATGCGGAGCAAGCCTCTGCCTGCCCATCACGGTCAGCCTGGTCGTAGCTCTGGCTCGTAATGATTGGATCTGTGTCGAGCCTTTGATGCGAGAGATAGGTCAGTCCAGTCTCGTTCACCAGGATCTTGCTATCAGGTACAGAGTACCAGAAGCTGGTAGCAATAGGTACATGTATGTCTCGGTAGTAGCCAGTTTCGTAGGCTTGGTGTATCTCCCATTGTTGACACAGGTGCTGGTTGGCTTTTTGACACTCAGACGAAGCAGAGTGGTGCGAATCTGTGCGACGAGATGTAGCTGTTGAAGACAGTGAAAAAATGTTTACTGTTTTCAAATACCGCATCAAGTAAAAAAAAAAGGTTCGAATTATTGGAAATAACAAAAAAGACATAATAACATACCTCGTATATGGGTTCGGATTAGCTTGAGCTGTCTCATGAACATCGGCTGCAAATCAAGGGAAATAAAACGAGATATCAGTCAATTGGGATATACACAATGATACAACAAGCTCGAACTCCAACCAACGTCCAACCAGCTCGTACTCCAACCTGCTCGTACTCCAACCAACTCGTCCAACCAGCTCATACTCCAACCAACTCGTCCAACCAGCTCGTACTCGAACCAACTCGTCAAACCTGCTTGTACTCCAACCGACTCTTCCAACCTGCTCGTACTCTAACCAACTCGTCCAACCAGCTCGTACTCCAACCAACTGGTCCAACCAGCTCGTACTCGAACCGACTCGTCCAACCTGCTCATACTCCAACCGACTCATCAACCAGCTCGCACTCCAACCGACTCGTCCAACCAGCTCGTACTCGAACCAACTCGTCCAACCTGCTCGTACTCCAACCGACTCATCCAACCAGCTCGTACTCCAACCGACTCGTCCAACCAGCTCGTACTCAAACCAACTCGTCCAACCTGCTCGTACTCCAACCAACTCGTCAAACCAGCGCGCACTCCAACCAACTCGTCCAACAAGCTCCTTATCCAACCAATTCGTCCAACCAACTCGTCACCACCAGCGCGTACTCCTACCAACTCGTCCAACCAGCTCGTACTCAACTAACTCGTCCAGCTAGTACTCCAAATGACTCGTCCAACCAGCTCGTACTCGAACCAACTCGTCCAACCTGCTCGTACTCCAACCAACTTGTCAAACCAGCGCGCAATCCAACCAACTCGTCCAACAAGCTCCTTATCCAACCAATTCGTCCAACCAACTCGTCCAACCAGCTCGTACTCCTACCAACTCGTCCAACCAGCTCGTACTCAACCAACTCGTCCAGCTCGTACTCCAACCAGCTCCTCCAACCAGCTCGTACTTTACCAATTCGTACAACCAGCTCGTACTCCAATCAACTCGTCCAACAAGCCCATACTCAACCAACTCGTGTTGGAACGTTTTGCAACTAACGTGTATGTTACAAAATTTTTGAGGTTTAAAATTTTAGAAAACTAGCAGGAATGGCCGGCTAGCCATCACGGCGCAATGATGACTTTAATAAGGGAATAAAAGGGTAGCGACGAGTTCTTAGACGGCCGTTTAAAGCCGGCAGGGTCGAATCACACGGCAACGACCCTGCAAGGTTTTATACGGACGTTTAAGAACGAGTCAGTACTCTATTATTCCCATTCATAAATGCCCTTTTGTTAAAAAACGTTAAAAAATAAAATTACAGACACTTTGACAGTTGAAGATTCGAGGTTTGAAATACTCGTTTTTAAAAACTTTGTGAAGAGTCTGTTGCATGTGGGTTCGCTTAGAAGTAGAGTACGCGCTGTTACTATAGGTATGAATTGCGTTCCGCGTGATAATCTTGCGCGCCTGACACGCGGAAGCCAACCGGTTATAAACACTGGTCATACGCCTCTCTTAGGCGCCGTATCAAAATAGGCCAACGCGTTGCAACGCGTTGCAACGGCAGAGGCGTTGGCAGGCGTTGTAAAAAATAAGTTGGGTAACTTATTTCCACAACGCGTTTTTGGCATAGATATAGAATAGAATAACTAGATCGGCCGCGCGTACATACGCGGGTTCTGGCATGGGGGCTGCCATTGCCTATCTCCCGTGTACATTTTATGTGCGTTGCCGTCAGCACGTGACTTTTTGCCGTCAGCACGTGACATTTAGCGCGTCAAAGGCCTATCTCCCGTGTTCATTTTTGCGCGTCGGCTTTCGAACGTGAAATTTTTACCGCGTCCATGGCGAACAAAAACTTCTTATACACAGGCAATGGCGCGTATGTACGCGCGGCCGATCTAGTTATTTCAATTCTATATCTATGGTTTTTGGTCGTTGCAACGCGTTGTATACCGAGCTCATTAACTCTGCCTGTTCCTGTTAGTTTAAATGACAAAAGGAAGAGATGTGTTGATATTTAAGGTAGGCCCGTGCGTTGGGGCGGTACATTGTACGGGTGACAGAATCTGAAAGGAATCACACTCTACACACGCTGCCGTGAGGTGTAGGCTGACAACAAAAGAATAACATGCCACTGATTAACATTACCGTAGACAACAGACCAGTGATAGTGAAATAATGATTCATAAGTTGTACCTGCAATTTAAGGACCAAACTTTTGGTCTTTGAGTGACTGTATAAATACCACTTTGTCTAATCTAATTACTGATGTTACATTAAGAAGACACTGGTTCTGTACACAAACAAATCAAAACAATTACCTTCCAAACTTTTGGTTCCGGCACCACTTCGCCCACCTTACATTGTTTGTTGTTCGAAATACATTTAGCAATAAGAAACTGAAATAGTCATCACACTCTCCCTAATAATCATGATGCATATTTATTAACATTAAATAATAGATACTTAAAGGAACACGTTGCCTTGGATCGGTCGAGTTGGTCTTTGAAAATCGTTCTGTAACCGTTTGTTGTAAAATTTATATGGTTAGAAAGATATTGTAAAAGTAGAATACAATGATCTACACATATATGCCTCGAAATTGCGTGGTTTTCTTTTTACCCTGTCGACTAACACGGTCGGCCATTTATGGGAGTCAAAATTTTGACCGACCGTGATAGTTCGCGACGTAAAAGGAAAACCGTGCAGTTTCGAGTGATACTTGTGTGGATCATTATATTCTACTTTTAAAATATCTTTCTAACCATATGCATTTTATAACAAACGGTTTCAAACGCTTTTAATAGACCAACTCGTCCGATCCAAGGCAACGTGTTCCTTTAAAAGACGGACCAAAACTTTGCTCTCTGTTATAATGTATTTATTGAATGAAGAGACATCCGGCTTGAGACTGGCACACGCTACTGATCTCCGTCTTAGAAAACAAAATGAATATATCTCAAGAGGGCGCACTTTAGCATGGCCCCTTATAAAATAAAGAGTATTACGCATGCAAAGTGATCAATACGTCAGGGAACACGACCTTTGGTGCAATGGTGCGCTGTTGTGTGTGAAATCTTTACGGCACAACATAATTATTTTTCATCTTTGTACAGGAGTGAAGATTTGTTTACTGAATGATTAAATTCTGAAAAAAGGGGTGGGAAAAAGATGGTCTTAAATTTGTAGATGTATCAAGCGTGACATTTCCGAATCAATAAGTTCGAAAGATGCAGTTGGACACTGTACTGTTTGATTTTGAAAACAAAAACCCCAAATCACTATTTCATTTTCAAACTTCACATTAAATTAGCCGTAAGAGAATGCAATGTACTTCTGAAATTGTCAATATCCAAAGATGAAATCAAACCCAAAATACGAGAATAATTAATGTATAAAAAATCAGCGTGAGCTCGACACAACACTAGCCGGTCAACCGTGCCTGACGGACGGCGTTGCTCAAGGCCGGATGATGCTCTGCAATGCTGGTAGTGATTACAACGGCAATCTTTTGCTAATATTGTTGGTCAACAAAAAGGAGAAATTATAAAGGGACTTAATTTGTAAATAATATTGTCCGATGAAGTTGAACGAATGTTTTGTAGTTGTAGATGTATCATGCCCGACATTTCAAATCATTCTGACATTTTAATAAAATACTGCCGTTAAGAATCAACCCCCGTCATCTCCAGCTCGCAAGTTTGACAATGTTTGATCCCCAAAAATCAGAAAGCAAAAAGCTAAAATCAGTCTGCCATATTCAAACTCCACCAAAATTTAGCCATGATATCCGTGGATAACTACAATTTACTTCTGAAATTTTCAACATCTTAGGTGAAAGCAATTCCAAAATATGAGGAAAATTGTATCCAAATAATTAGTCAAAGTGCAACACATCGAAATCTAAGTTCAGCGTGAGCTCCACGGCGCTAGCCGGTCAAGCGTGCCTGACAGACGGCGTGGCTCAAGGCAGGATGACGCTCTATACCGGCACTGCTCGTACAATGAACACTACGGCAATCTTTGACCAGTCATTTTGGTCAACAAAAGGGAGAAATAATTAAAAAAGGGAAGTAATTTGTAAATAATGTCAGATGACGTTGAACAAAGATTTGACAGTCGTAGGTGTTTCATTCCTGACACTTCCAATATCATGGTGATATTTAAATAAAATACCGGTACTGTTGTTAACCCTCTAGTCCCTGCACCGCCCGAGTTTCTGAAAACCAATTTTTCAAGATTCTTGCAGTAAACAACTGGAATCGTATAGTTCAATTTTTAAAAGATAGCTAAATATTTATGCACAATTTTTTACCCTTTCGGTAATGTTTGTATAAAAGTACAAGCTCCCAATGGGAACAAGAATCGGCTCTCGAATATTTTTTTGTATTGATAAAATGGACACAATAGCTTGTCAAGGCTTTTATCTGGCCCAATGCTCATACTAATTAAATGCGAAGGCGTTAGTTTTCGACAATATCATCATTAATGATGAATAAATACAGTTTCCTTTGTGTTTACTAACTGGTATGAGCTAAATTATTTCATCTTCATTAGCTTCGACAAGTCAACTGTGAAAGGAGAATTAATAATGATTTATAAACAACTGGATGGATTAACAAATGCGTAGACCTACTAATGACTATCGAGTTTTCTTTTGATGTTCCTTTTTTTCTACAAACACAAGCTAGCGAGGTTTCCTCCTACCGCATACAGTGTATCGCTAGGCGGCTGGGGTCCAATGGCTAAATAGTTAAGAATCAACCCCCGTCATCTCCAGCTCACAAGTTTCACTGTTTGATCCCCAAGAATCAGAAAGCAAAAAGCTAAAATCAGTCTGCCATATTCAAACTCCACCAAAATTTAGCCATGATATCCGTGGATAACTACAATTTACTTCTGAAATTTTCAACATCTTAGGTGAAAGCAATTCCAAAATATGAGGAAAATTGTATCCAAATAATTAGTCAAAGTGCAACACATCGAAATCTAAGTTCAGCGTGAGCTCCACGGCACTAGCCGGTCAAGCGTGCCTGACAGACGGCGTGGCTCAAGGCAGGATGACGCTCTATACCGGCACTGCTCGTACAATGAACACTACGGCAATCTTTGACCTAGCCTTGATCAAGGCGCTACAGCCAGCCGCGATCTGCAAAATCCCAGTCCCCATCACTGAATTCCACCAGTGCACCCCCATACATAACACAGTGCATATAATACCTATACAGCGTATGTACACACATACGTACTGTACATGTACATGTACCATCTGTATACGGTACACTTACGGTACATGGGTACTTCCTAAGTAGCGCCTTGATGGTTTTGTATCTGCCAAAATTTAGGGCGGAGCTCATTATGCTAATGTTTACTAACAACCCGTTCTCATTGGTTGCTGGTTGACCTATAACCTCTCGCTGCGATGTCAATCACAACGTTCTGCAAGCACTCGCACACACGTGCTCGTCGACGTAATTGTAAACAAACCGTGGTTGTAGTTGCAATGGCGGCGGGCGAGGGAGAAATCCCTACTAGTAAAACAAAACAGTAAGTCGCTGGAAATCAGTGGTGTATAATTTGCAACACAACTACAGAAACTTTCAACAAAATATAACAACCGCGTTTAATGCATCAATCATGGGTTTAGAAATAGAAGGAAGAAAATTAGAACATGTGAAATGTGTTTGAGAAAGGTTAAAAAAGTATCCAGGTGTCATGGGTTTCCGGCAAGATGGCTACTTGGTAAGAATTCTTAGGTGTTGGGCATATGACAGTACAACACACCCCATCCCCTTGAAGCACAAACACAGACCAGATGAGATAAGAAACCCAGCTGTTTATTTTGTCTTAACGTTTCTCGCGGTTAATCAAAGTTGGGGATCGAAAATATGTGGTTGTCGAAAACATACCAGACGGTAGAAGATGGCGTGTGGCTGAACATGTGGCTGAACAACAACTACAAGTAAAGTTCAATTTCATAAACTAACTCTTGCCATACTACTAGTACTACACTACAACGTTACACTTATAGTACAGCAGCTTTCAATTCAGGGACAAATCTACCAGCTACGTTGTAATTATGATGCTAGTCCTCGTGTTATAATGAAACGCAAGACAACGGAAGTTGTTCGAAGTTGTTCAACACCATTACCGACCGGGCGAGTCTTGTCCGGCTCACCCGTCCGGCAGCGCATTCAGACCCCTTACAATCATAGCTAACATACACACCACGCTCCCGACACTGCTATAAAAAGCACGTATTACAGTACATGTCCATACAGCTAGCGTACAGCGTACACACACACACACACACGCATGCATGCATGGACGTGGCATGATTGCTTGCAGTAATACGTCATTCTCAATCGCGCCTGTGATTGGCCAATGTTTAGAATGACACGCCCACATCATGAATACCCTTTTATCGGAATTCCGATAAAGCTTTACAAACCCATCAAGGCTGTTGTTTGAGCCACGTGAGCGAGGTTGAAAGTAGAAAGACACGACCGTACTCACGACTACGCTATACTGTTCTGGCTGTACAATGTATGGTAATGTACATTTGTGTATGCACTGCGTGCGTGTGCAGCGAACCGGGCCGGGGAACAGTACGTCAACAGCCTTGATCAAGGCTATCTTTGACCAGTCATTTTGGTCAACAAAAGGGAGAAATAATTAAAAAGGGAAGTCATTTGTAAATAATGTCAGATGACGTTGAACAAAGATTTGACAGTCGTATATATATCATGCCTGACATTTCCAATATCATGGTGATATTTTAATAAAATACCGGTACTGTTGTTAAGAATCAACCTCCGTCATCGCCAGCTCACAAGTTTGACAATGTTTGATCCCCAACAAATCAGAAAGCAAAAAGCTAAAATCAGTTTTGCGTTTTCAAACTCTACAAAAATTTAGCCATAAAATCGGTGGATAACTACAGAGTTTACTTCTGGAATTTTCAACATCTAAGGTGAAAGCAAACCCAAAATATGAGGAAATTTGTATCAAACTAATTAGTCAAAGTTCAGCGTGAGCTCCACAGCACTAGCCGGTCAAGCGTGCCTGACGGACGGCGAGGCTCGAGGCCGGATGATGCTTTGTACCGGTACTGCTCGTACAATGATCACAACGGCAATCTTTGGGCATTAATTTTGGTCAACAAAAGGGAGGAAATTAAAAAGGAACGTAATTTGTAATAAATGTCCGATGACGTTGAACGAAAATTTGGTAGTTGTAGATGTATGCCTGACATTTCCAATATCATACGGTGGTTAGAATCAACCCCTGTCATCTCCAGCTCCATCTCCAGAATGTTTTTGTTTTTTTTAACAATAGAAAAAACAATACGCTGTTGCAAATTGCTTATCAGCCAAGAGGCCTCTCTTCTGTGCATTGAAGTTTTATGTAAGTTAAGTTGTATTTGTTGTGCTTGATAATGGTCGAATGCACGAGTAATTTGCACCCCCGTCCGTGAGTAATAGTTGACTCCGAAACATCGGACAATAAATAAAAATGTGCCTCAAATAAATATTGCACATACCATTTACGCGATCAGAGCATGCGTGTGCACTCGGACAAGCATGAATAAAGATGAGTACCAAGAAGTAAAGATGAATATGCATGAGGAGTTACCGAAGCGCGACGTTTGCTACATAACAATGGCAGTTCTTACAACGCCTGCCAACGCACCTACGAATCGGGGTAACCAACGCACAACAAGGCTCCACAACGCCAACAACGCTTGGAAATGCCTACCAACGCGTTGCAACGCCTCACAACGCGTTGGCCTATTTTGATACGGCGCCTTATGCATGAGGTACGTCACAATGCTAACTCAAAACGAGGCAATGGGCGCAGCCACTGCAAGTGATGGGGGAAGTGCGCCCATAGCCTCATTTTGGGTAAGAATTATGACGTCATGCATAAGTATTAAGAGAGGCGTATTATCAACCGTTTAAACACCCCCACGTGACGCACTCTCCACCAATATGAGTAGAGAAACTGTATGGGGTATTTATGAAAAGTGGTTCAAGCATGGGCCTTTAGATAGCAAAGGGACTTTGAATAAACGTGGAAATTTGCATAGCATGTTTATTTTCGGGTTGTTGCTCATCAACGTTAAATAAACGTTAATCTAAGCTTAGAAAGGTTGATGTTAGATTCTGGTTGACTAAAAAGTGAAAGATTTAGGTTTTCATGGTTTTCATGATTTTCATGGTTAGTTTATTTTCGGATGATCAATCAACGTTTGCATTTGAGGCATAGCCTAGTTATAGTTTTTGCACATCTTTGTCATCATGTGATTTCACGAAAAAGATAATAATTTAACAATTTCAATAAGTGCAAAACTACTGCTCCTTTTACCAAAAACTGCACAATGTCTACCTTACCTCCTCCGGTCCATAATAGTAGCTACCGTTCCACTCCACCATAGCCGGCGGGTACTGCGACGCTGTAGCCCCGTTCAGCTCACACACCTTATCCCGCTCGGAGTAGTTGATGGAGAAACATCGAGCACCAGACAGACACAAATTGCCGCAGCTGATCACCGAAATACCCGCCAAGGTCCGGTATCCGTACCCGTGTAGGATCAGGTCGGCTATGCCACTGAAATACAGGCTTCGAGAGGTGCCGGTGGTTGCGTTTTGACAGAGCTTGGCTGCCCCGACCGAAAGCAAATAAATGAACGTCAAAAATAGAACACGTACCATTTCGCCTTTTTGTTGAGGATCAATATTGGGCTTGCAAAAATCAGTCTGTTCCGTTGGTATCTTAAATTAATTAGTTAAACAAGTTTTGAAATAGATGATGATGACGCCGTTTAAAAATCACACATTATTCTTTCTAAATTCAAGATTTATTTGTGACTCAAAATTTTAGCTCCCAACTTTCAGAAGTGGCACGAATTGAAATGATAAACGCTGTGACGATGCGGGGTAGCATTTGAAACAACACGCCCAAAGAAATATGAATGACATGCTCTTCTCATACACTTTTCAAGAAATCAACCAGTTGAACCGCCCACTCTCGAAGTGGTGACGTCACTCGATTTGCATATTCTGCTGTACAAGGAGGATGGCGTATATCATATAATGACCATATTTGGTATCATATCTCACATTTTTACAAAAAAATAAAAAATTGTGGGTGTGCCCTGTACACACTCGTTCTCAGGCTAGGTAGCTGTTTATGTTATTTATTCTATGCCTCAGTTGTACATGACCAATTGATGTATTGTTAAGCTCCAGTAGACATTGGGTGCATTTATTGAGTAACATTTTAAACAATCTTGTTTTTTTATTCTTGTTATGTGGATAAACATGAGAAAATAGAATTAGCTGTTGCAAACAACTTACCAACCAAATGGACCGAGAGTATAAATGCAAAAAATAGTTAATGGCCTGACGTTTCGACCCTAGCAGAGTCTTTCTCGAAGGCTAAATGACAGCACAGCAAACATGAACAGGTAACTGTTCATGTTTGTTGTGTTGTCATTTAGCCTTCGAGAAACAGGTAACTGTTCATGTTTGTTGTGTTGTCATTTAGCCTTCGAGAAAGACTCTGCTATAGGGTCGAAATGTCAGGCCATTAACTATTTTTTGCGTGGATAAACATGTTAAGCAGTGGTTGTAAAACTTCTTTTAAGATGTAGTTTTAAAACTACTTGTAAATGCCAAACGCAATGTAAAATTATCAGGATAAAATATTTCCAATTTATTTGCATACTGTTTGTTTTTCACGACAAGTGAGCGTTTTGTTTCACTATTATTTCACGGTCTCGAGGTTTACCCTGAACTGAATTATAGCTCGCAGGGCTTGGTCATTGTGTAACAAGATTTATAACAAATCTCTTTCCTAAAATTATCGAAACTCGATTTTTAAATTGCTTGCCTGAAGTTTTCAATAATGGTGTCCAAGAATCACTTTCCTGAATTATCTTTAAGAATCGCTCTCCTTAATTATTGAAACGAGGATGTCAGAAAGCGCTTTTCTGAATGATTAAAACAAGGGTTTCAAAGAACTGCTTTTAATAACTACTCCCAAACCACTATCTACTGTCCACTATTATGAATGATTAAAAACAAGGCTTTAAAGAACCGCTGTCCTGAACTACTTCCATTTCAATATAGAATGTACAGTCCACTCTATGTACCAATTAGCTAGTGAAACATGACATGACATCACATTAAAGGAACACGTTGCCTTGGATCGGTCGAGTTGGTCTTTGAAAATCGTTCTGTAACCGTTTGTTGTAAAATGTAAATGGTTAGAAAGATATTGTAAAAGTAGAATACAATGATCTACACAAATATGCCTCGAAATTGCGTGGTTTTCTTTTTACCCTGCCGAGTAACACGGTCGGCCATTTATGGGAGTCAAAATTTTGACTCCCATAAATGGCCGACCGCGTTAGTTCGCGACGTAAAAGGAAAACCGGGCAGTCTCGAGTGATACTTGTGTGGATCATTATATTCTACTTTTAAAACATCTTTCTAACTATATGCATTTCATAACAAACGGTTTCAAACGCTTTTAATAGACCAACTCGTCCGATCGAAGGCAACGTGTTCCTTTAAACGCAGGGCTCTCCATACAGTCGGCGGCTGTGCCATGGTTATCAATTGTGTATACTCATTAAAGGTGCGGTCAAAAATTACGATTTTTCTTAAAGATCCCAAATGGAACATACCCGGATATACCAACAGAATGAACTCAGTCACCTTCAACTTCGAAGCCCCTTAGCCGCAGGCAAGCAACAAAAATTTATATATTTTTGTTATTATTATTATGATTATTATTTATTATTATTACTCACTGTTATTTGCTATGAGGGGGGGGGGGGGGTTGCTGTCAGATAATTTCCCTCATTTAGACAGCATTATAAGCTGGAATATTTCTCTTGGGAATCGGTACCGGTTTACATTCTATAATCAGATGCGCTCTCGAAAAAAAAAATGAAGGTTTTCTCTTTAGGTATACGCGTGGTTATGCACTGACTGTCTTACATGGGAAACAAATCAATTGTCTTGAATGAAGCCTCGACTGAAGATAACATATTTTATTATACCAACACGCATCATCTCAGACCGCTCGAAAACCCTAACTTCAATACCACCGACGAGTCGGCTGGTTGTTGATACTGCACGATAGAGTAAACGAGTGTAGTCACTTGTGACTAACAACTTGAAAAGACCACAGATATAGATAACAACCGTTGAAAGGACCACCAGCTAGATAAAAAGACATGAGCGAGCACGTATTTATAATGGTTAATCGTTCAACTCATACTGGTGTTGCTGTTTTTTAATTTACTTTTAAAACGAGTCAAGGTCAGCTGAAACCCGAATAGATTAATTGCGGCTACATAATGTAAGCGTATGAAAGCTTTCAAGATATATCATGAAGAACGGGTTGAAATAAGACCAGACGCCATATTTGACTATCTCGATAAAACCGAATTCATGTTCTGTGTGGTGCATGAAGGTTTATAGTAAATTTGTCCCATAACGTCAGTGACATTATTTGAAGCAGAATAATTGTAGACTGTACACAACGGTATTGTACTGCATTGCGTTGATATGAGAATAAACTAGACAACACAAAAACTATTATAACTAATTGACAACTTATTTTATTCTTGTCACATGTGTGCGTTCCGTTTTACTAAGGTTTTACGACATTTTGTAACAAAGTTTTTAACAACCGCAATCCTTTATAAGCGAAATAAACCTTTAAATATCTAATGATCACTACGCAAAGGTCGACTTCAGCAATATTTAAACTGTGTACACCAAGTCTAATTGTGATTAAAAAACAAAATTGTATGAATTACTTCAAGGAAAATGACAGCTAAAAACTTTACCATACACACACGACTATAGCAATTTAACATTTTTTAGTAATTACAAAAAGTGTTCAGTGCCTTTAAAAAGTATTGGCTACACAAACTTACTTAGAAGTACAGCAGCTTTCGATAGCAAAACAAGATTGTGAGAATCATTTCACCTTGAAATAATGTGGTATTGGAAAAAATATGTTAATTTTTATCACAACAAGTTTGTATCTGAGAAGCGTCACTGACTGTAACGGTTTTGATGTTGTTTCTTCCAAATACGGATCGTCCCTGGTTTTTTTTTTTTTTTGGTTATACCTCACAAACCCGAACGCCTTTTAACATTAAATTTTCACAAACTAGTTTTGTTGAATGTTATCATTACATATTTATAAATAGGGTTTAAAAATAATGGTTCCAAAACCAAAGGTATACTTGCCTTTAAAGGGATGCCAAATCACATGCAAATATACATTATATTAATAAATAATTAATTATACATCTATACAAAATTGTCAAGCGAAAACATTCTCAAAGTAAACACTTAAAAGTTATTAAAGTGTAGCGAAAAATATGGATGGAGAAATTGCCACCAATGCTGCTGAAACAATGTACTCAACAAGTTCGTGCGGTAGTTATAATGGATAATTCAACACTACAGAAGTGTACTTGCATTTGGGCTGTATGGAGACTCTGTAAATAAAGCAATGTTTTAAGATGTTATTATATAGATGCAAAAGCACCATTAGTCTGCCGGTGACATAACTTATGTTCATGGCCCTGGTATCATCTATTTTTTGTTTAAAGCAGCACGCCACACCACGCCACTCTCGAAGTGGTGCCGTTAATAGCAAAATTACTCAATTTGCATTTCTGCTCAAAGAATGAGTACGCATCCTCTAGTACTTTATTAACCTCAACAGATTGGATATGGGTTGGATTTTGTATTCCGACCAACCAGGTTCAGTGTGCGCAAAATATCATTAATTTCAACGGTGGTGATTATTACAAAAGGTGCTGATAAGTTCTCGAAATAAAACAGCTGAGTATCTGTTCACAAGTAAAATGTAATACAACAATAGTTAATACTTCAATTATATGGTGACATAATCAACCAAAGTACGCTCAAACACTATGTACAATTAGACTCAGGTAATTACATAAACTAAACAACAACTGTAAGCATCTATAAATCACCACACTCCTGACGACGTAAACGGCAGAGGTAAACAAGGAAATCTGTCCCCGGAGATTTTGTCGCCATATATATCGGGAAATTAGCATGAGCTGAAGGGGGTTGATTCAAAATAGGGCGCTATCAGGAGAAATTTGTACACAGTTCGCCGTATGGGGACAGCATCTCAAAGGGGCAAAGAATAATATTGTGGAATTTTCGTCTGACAGCGCCCTCTTTTGATTGTATTTCCACCTGCCCAAGATGAAAGTTATCGTATAGGTGAAACATAAACAGGAGAACAAAATCCTCTCTTACAACGGGTTTGCTGAATTCTTTGAACCCTGAACACGCTGACACGTGGATAGGGCCTGGAGACTGACACGTGGTTTCTAGTTGTACCAAATCTTCGTTATAGTTCGTCGAAGTTGTCAATTAAAATGCTGCTTCTGTAATGTTTGTCGAGCTGACTTCTTTCAACGTAGTTTTCTAATTTGTCATTGTCGTCAAAAGGGAAAACCGTTTTTAGCGGAAGTCAGAAAAAGAAAAAAAAAAACAGTTTAAAGTTACATATAAATCAGAACACTGTAAATTTAAAATAAATGCAAATAGAAACGACTCTTTTTGGTGGACCATAAACCTCCACAACAAAATTATGATGCATCCCTTTGTGCCACTTATAATAGATGTTAACCCAATTGTGCCTAAGCCAACCAAATGGAGGTTCCAGTGTGATGGTGACAATGTGTCTTCCGTCACTCTTGCATTCATCAGTATGTTTTTCATAGTTCATGTCTCCCCAACGTAATATTAACGCATAGAATGTTAGGCAGCACCTCTTTGCCAAGTGTTTGCAGTCTATAGAGATAAGACTCTTTTTACATAACATACTGCTTTTGGGGAATGGGATTGGTGATGCAAGCTTCAGCGGTGAAGATTCATATGAACACAGTACATGATCATTATTTTCACAGAAGCCGCGGACAGCAAAAAACTTGACTAAAGTCGTTTGGCCTCGGAGTGTGTGCCACAATGTCTTCATAGCACTCATCTACGTGCCCTGCATAACGACCACATCCGTCATTGTACAGTATAGCGTCGCGGTTGGGCTCTGCAAAATATAACCAGACTTTCTTGCAGTTGTCGGGTTGGTGAAGAGGTTGCCGGTACCCTTGTAGGTAGGCTTCTTTCAACTCGGCAAGGGTACATAGGTGAGCTTGCAGCGCAGAGCAAGCACTCGCCATCCCATCACGGTCTTCCTTAGCGTACACCTCTTCTGTGATGATGGGGTCTCGAGGGATGATGAGCCCGGGACAGCACATGGCAGGAGAAGAACGCTCAGGAGAAGAGATCTTTCTACTCAGCATTGGGCAGCAGAATACCGGACCAGAGTAACGTGGCCACGGTGTGTTTGCCACAATGCCCTCATAGCACTCGTCACCTGAGTATCCACAGCAACCGTTGTTGAACAGTTGAGCATCGCGTCCGGGTACCGAGAAATAATACCAACGTTGGTATTTTTGTCGATAGCCTCTCAAGTATGCCTCCTTCAAATCGGCCAGTGTACAGGGGTGAGCGTCTAATGTGGAGCAAGCCCCTGCCTGCCCATCACGGTCAGCCTGGTCGTAGTTCTGACTCGTAATGATTGGATCTGTGTCGAGCCTTTGATGCGAGAGATAGGTCAGTCCAGTCGTGTTCACCAGGATCTTGCTATCAGGTACAGAGTACCAGAAGCTGGTAGCAATAGGTACATGTATGTCTCGGTAGTAGCCAGTCTCGTAGGCTTGGTGTATCTCCCATGGTTGACACAGGTGCTGGTTGGCTTTTTGACACTCAGACAAAGCAGAGTCGTGCGAATCTGTGAGACGGACTGTAGCTGTTGAAGACATAGTGGAGAATACTGTTTTCAAATACCTCATCAAGTGAAAACAATATTATTGGTAAATAAAAACAAACATAATGACATACCTCGTATATGGGTTCGGATTATCTTGAGCTGTCTCATAAACATCGGCTGCAAATCAAAGGAATTGAAACAAAATAAATATCAGTCGATTGGGATCTAATCAATCTCCCTCCAACCAATTCATTGTCAAATTTGCACTACAAGCAACTTGTACGCCAAACCAACTCGTTCGCCAACTTTATAATACTCAAGCATCTAAATCTTTACTACCAACTCGTCCATTCCAGCTTGTACTCCAACCAACTCGTCCAACCACACAGCTCTACATCCAAACTCGTCCAAACAACTCGTACTCTAACAAGCTCGTCCAAACAGCTCGTACCCCAACCAACTACCAGATCGTACCCCGACCAACTCGCCAAACTAGCTCGTACTCAACCAACTCGTCCAACCAGCTCCTAACTCTACCAACCCGTGTTCGAATGTTTTGCAAGTAACGTGTATGTTACCCAATTTTAAAGGTTTAACAATTTGAAACTCGGGAACGGCTGGCTTGCCACAAGCATGGACCTTTACACAGCAAGGGAACGTTGAATAAACGTGCATTTAAAACCTTGCAGGATCATCACACGGCATCGACCCTGCCGGTTTTAAAGGACCGTTAAAGAACTCCTCGTTCGTTTTCGGATGATAAATCAACGTTTGGTTAGGTTTTGGTGATTTATAGAATAGGCCAAAATGTTTTAAAGGAACCAATAAATATGTTCTTCTCTTTTATGCATTTAAAAAGAGTCTGCTAGGGTCAAAGCAATAATAAAGGCCAAATATCTTTGGAATTTATCATAAGTCAATTTGGCAAGCAACTTTCTACGGCTAGAATTTGTACCTACTAAAGTACTACACAGCGAACATGATGGTATGCATTACAAAAGCTTCCGACTAGATACAGTTTTTGACATTGTGATTTTACGAATAAGATAATAATAATAACAATATTTCAATAAGTGCAAAGTACTGCTCCCCGCACCAAAAACTGCACATTGTCTACCTTACCTCCTCCGGTCCATAATAGTAGCTACCGTTCCACTCCACCATAGCCGGCGGGTACTGCGACGCTGTAGCCCCGTTCAGCTCACACACCTTATCCCGCTCGGAGTAGTTGATGGATAAACATCGAGTATCAGACAGACACAAATTGCCGCAACGGATCCCCGAAATACCCGCCAAGGTCCGGTATCCGTACCCGTGTAGGATCAGGTCGGCTATGCCACTGAAATACAGGCTTCGAGAGGTGCCGTTGGTTGCGTTTTGACAGAGCTTGGCTGCCCCGACCGAAAGCAAATAAATGAACGTCAAAAATAGGACACGTACCATTTCGCTTTTTGGCTGAGGAACAATATTAGTGCGCGCAAAAATATTTTCCGTTCTAAATTCAGTTGTGCTTGAACTTATTTAAAACTTTGTGGAATAGGGGGGCCAAGATGATGATTAACAGTTAAACATGCAAAGATTTCCCCTTTATTTCAGATGATTTCGGTATCAATATTTTAACGTACGTACATCTTCTGACGTGGCACGAGTTGAAATGACAAACGCAGAAGTGATGCGGTGATAGCCTTCTCACACACACCAGTCGAACCACCCCAAATAAATGAACGGCACGCTCGTCTCACAAACTTCCTAACACGCACCAGTCGAACCACCCACTCTGAAAGTGGTGACGTCATTCGTTTTGCATAATCTGCTCCTCAATGATTGTACGCATCTTCTTTCGTATTATGGGTGCGTTCGATTAGCTTCCCCAGGTCGACCCCGGTGTGTGGCGTATTTTTTTTCCAGAAAGAACGTGTGCAGATAATTACCCACGTTCGTCCTGGAAAAAAGAAACGACACATACTGGGGTCGACCCAGGGAAGCTAAACGGACGCACCCTATAAAGGGCAATGTTGGTATCCGGCGCATCTCGCAAAACACACAAACACGCGAGTTAAAGGTTTAGGGTCATTGGTTTTTGTCAACCTGATGCTGATTTATACACTAAGTTATAATGAAAGATACCAATAAAATCACATCTGAAAGTTTCAAATGCTGTTTGCTGAGAAAATATCTCGACATCACCGTATTTTTGACAAGAATGCCAAATCTCCACTCTCTCCACTGGTTGATAGGTATTACAGCGAATACAAACCGCGTATATATGGCCTCGAACAGATAGACTCGAATCATAGTCGTCAAATGACTTTGAGTGGAAATTAATGTCCACACTTCGATTTGTTATCCTTTCTCAATATATACTTCCAACAGCTGCAGTGCTTCTCATCGAATGAGTGTTTGAAAGTAACGTAAACTGAGACGAGTTAATTTCGTGACTTTTTGTACTTATTTCTCAAAAACTACAGCACCCTTTTATACTTTAAGGGAAGCTTTCTACATTTTCAAACTGTGTAAGTTTAATGTAAATACGGACATTGTGTTTTGTGTGCTACAAAAAGTACCCAGACCCTCAAAAAAACACTGATTTATGGTATGGCTGCAGTTACACTTCTTGTCTTTAACGACAACGTTGTAATTAAACCGCAATCGTCTTTGGTCCGTTTGGCGTTTATATTCGGCTGAAAACTTACACAGTTTTTTTTCGCGACACCACTGCTCTCGCAACTACCAGCAATTTCGCGAGAGCAGTTTGTGAGAGCATCACCGTGACAGACATTAACGACTTGTCCACGAGTCCAGCATGAAATATTCGTTGTAAAAGTCAATAAAAATATCACTAATTGCCCCATAAACAAAAGAAAATTACTTTCAATTTGCAATGTTTACTTTTCGCTACAGTTTCCTCGGCTTTGTATACTAAACTTACGTTCGGCCCTGAGCCATGATTGCGTTGGAATGATATCCCTTCCTATTTTCAATCAATCGTTCATGGAACAGTAACTCCACTTCAATCTCTTCCAATAAATGCACCATCCCAATATCTAGTAAACATAACAAAAACTGTCACCAAATTAGGTCATTCAGTTAAATTGAATCTACAAAGAACGTTTTCCGTTTGTAATATATAATTAGGTTGCATGCATTTAAATTTGACAATCGATTTCGAAAGATGCGGCCCCGATTTTATTTATTGTATTATTCTGTAAAGGGGGAGGAGTGGTTTCAAAATAATGTTCACTAATAATCATTCTAGTTAAAAATATTTCTGACTTGGTCTTGGTGTAGGGTTTTTAACAGTGCGTTATAAAACCAAAAGTAACACGTATGGTTATTATAGGCCTATGCACATGGGGGCTTCAAACAACGTTAGTCTATAATGTACACATTAAAGATTTTATTACAAACACGCGACTCCGCAGAGTTTTATCGAAAGCCACTTAATTGGCTATCTACGGCGCTTTTAAAGGGACATGCGTATTAGTACAAATTGTGAGAAAAAAAACTACGTGGGAAAGAAAAAATCTCACCAAATTCAAAAGAAAAAGACGTAAGAAAATGTTTGATGTGTAAAGATTTACCACCGATTTACAGTATCGATCGAGCTGCCATAGAGAATGGTGGCTCCGTTAAAATTGTACAAATGTTCCACTAAATTTAAATATAAGTATGAATATACTTTGGTATAATGCCTGCATCTCCGAAAAGTGGCACGAGTTGCGTGACGCCCAAAATAAATGAGTGACACGCTCTCATCACAAATTTCTCACATGCAACAGTCGAACCAGCCAGCATCGAAGTGGTGACGTCATTCGATTTGCATAATCTGCTCTTCAAGGTTGGTGCGCATCATCTTTAATATTAAGAAATGACGCATGTTCACTATTATCTCGCAAAAAACACCTTGTAAAAAGAAGATCGGGTGTATGATTTATGATAGCATTATGGCTGCAGTTACACTTTGGTTAAAAAAATAGTCAATTTGCTATCATCGTTGGTACGTTTGACATGCATGTGTAGACAAGAACTTGGCAGGTTTTCCTTATTAATGATATTGAACGCCATGCAGTAAAGTGGGTAATAAAAATATGTAATATGAAAATTATTGGGAGAAGTGCACTGTTTCCGTTATCACTGGACACTATTGGTAATAATCAAAGACCAGTCTTCTCACTTGGTGTGTCTCAACATATGCATAAAATAACAAACCTGTGGAAATTTGAGCTCAATCAGTCGTCGAAGTTGCAAGATAGTAATGAAAGAAAAAAAACCTTGTCACACAAAATCACATTTTGAGGTCTCGAAATCAAATTCGTGGACAATTTGGGGCCTAAAAGGCAGTGGAAACTATTGGTAATTACTCAAAATAATGTTCAGCATAAAACCTTACTTGGTCACGAGGAATAAAACATTATTGCTCCGAGTCCCTCTGAAGTAACGTAGTTTTCCAGAAAGAAGTGACTTTCCACGAATTTTATTTCGAGACCTGAATTAGAATTTGAGGGCTCGAAATCAAGCATCTGGTAAAAGCACACAACTTCCTGTGTTTTTTCTTTCATTATTATCTCGCAACTTCGATTAGCAATTAAGCTCAAAACTAATTTCCACATTTTTGTTAAGCATATGATGAGATACATTATTAAGCGAGAAGACTGCATGGTCTTTGACAATTACCAATAGCGTCCAGGGTCATTGTGGCACTAAACCCATTGTGTATGACAACAACAAATCACCCATTTAATATGATTTACGAAGGGCCTTTCTTTTACGGTTTGCACTAATGTCTTTGCACTTAAAATTTAAAACTCTTGAGAATTGGTACTGTGTAAATTTTATAAATTAGTGCAACGGATCAGTTTAAATAAAAAAAATTCTTCGGACTTGACTGTTATCTGATTAAAACAGTCGTCTACAAAAACCCGAACGTCGATCAATATCATCTCCGAAGAGTCGGATACGGATACTGCCAATGATGTACACGACCATTAAAGGCAGTGAACACTATTGGTAATTGTCAAAGACTAGCCTTCACAGTTGGTGTATCTCAACATATGCATAAAATAACAAACCTGTGAAAGTTTGAGCTCAATCTGTCATCGAACTTGCGAGATAATAATGAAGGAAAAAACAACACCGTCACACGAAGTTGTGTGGTTTTAGACGGTTGATTTAAAGACCTCAAGTTCTAAATCTGAGGTCTCGAAATCAAATTTGTGGAAAATAACTTCTTTCTCGAAAACTATGGCACTTCAGAGGGAGCCGTTTCGCACAATGTGTTATACCATCAACCTCGTCCCATTACTCGTCACCAAGAAAGGTTTTATGCTAATAATTATTTTGAGTAATAACCAATAGTGTCCACTGCCACGGCAGTGGACTAATTACTCAAAACAATTATTAGCACAAAACCTTTCTTGGTGACGAGTAATGTGCGGAGGTTGATGGCATAAAACATTGTGAGAAACGGCTCCCTCTGAAGTGACATAGTTTTCGAGAAAGAAATAATTTTCCACGCATTTGATTTTGAGACCTCAGATTTAGAACTTGAGGTCTCGAAATCAACCATCTAAACGCACACAACTTCGTATGACAAGGGTGTTTTTTTTCCTCTCATTATTATCTCGCAACTTCGATGACCGATTTAGCTCAAATTTTCACAGGTTAGTTATTTTATGCATATTTTGTTGAGATACACCAACTGTGAAGGCTAGTCTTTGACAATTACCAATAGTGTCCACTACCTTTAAAAAGAACGAAGCCAGAAAAAAAACCCAATATCTTTATAATAAGATTATCATGCAGCACGCACGTGCTCATAATTATTCTTCCTCCGACTCAAACTGACGTTGCCACTTTTTTAAAGGCACTTTTGTAATTCATGACCAGTATTCTCACTTGGTGTATCCTATCATATATGGATCGAATAACAAAGCTGTGACAATTTTGACTCAATTGGTCATCGCGGTTGGGAGAGAATAATAAACGGGTAAAACACCCTTGTTGCACCAAAGAATGTGTGTGCTTTCAGGTGCATGAAAGTATTTTATTATTTGAGTGAGAAATTACCTAAAAAAATTATGTTTTCTTTAGAGGGAACCGTTTCTCACAATGTTTTATACTATCAACAGCTCTTCGCTGTTCGTTACCAAGTTAGATATAATACACTATTAAAGACAGAATCCCTTCAAGGGAAGGTGCACGTTTGGTAATTGTCAAAGCCCAGTCTTCTCACTTAGTGTTTCACAACATAACCATGAAATAACAAGCCTGTGAAAATTGGAGCTGAATTGGTCATCGAAGTTGCAAGAAAATGATGAGAGAAAAAAACACCCTTGTTTGACGAATTTGTGTGATTTTAAATAGGAATAAAAGACTAGAAGTCTTTGATTTTAGTGAGAAATTACCTCTTGTTTAAATCTATGCTACTTCAGAGGGAGCCGATTCTCACAATGTTTTATAGCAACAGCTCTCCAATGATCGTTACCAAGTCAGTTTTTAAGTTATTTTTTGTTTTGAGTAATTACCAAACTTGTACCCGCTCTTTAAAGAAACAGTGTGTGGGTAAAAGCTCTTTAATATCTCTTTTTCTACATCTCAGCATCGCGCCAATAGGTAGGGGAAAAAATGCTTAAGAAATAACGATTCGATTCTTAAGTAGAATGATTTGCATATAATTACAGGAACAATGTGGCTAAGCATTGAAATCCCTATTGCATTATCTGCGACCCACATAACTCCAGCCATTTTGGTTTCTACGCTGTGTAGGGCATGCACCCTAGACTGTAATAAAGAATTTGTGCCAGGTTTTCAAAGCGCTATACTTGAGTGAACAAGACAGCATGGCTTGCACTACTGGACTCTACAACTACAGGACCGCGACAGACTGACTGGACGCTGCGCTTCTCTGGCCAGGACGGGATTTGGACCCCGCTCTTTTGATGCACTTGCTAGATTTTAATAGAAAAACCTTCAGAAATTCAGACTTTCATGTTCAGAAAGAAGTATATTTTACTGCTGAAAAACATATAAAACAAAATTCACTGTTCGAGCCTTTGTGTAGTAAGCCATGTGGAAAACTTCGGTGTTGAGCTCACGGGGCTGAGAAAGAGAGCACTCCGGTGAATTACAGTAGACTGTAATGACTTAAAAAGCCAGACTAACTTGATGTCGACACCACAGCTCATATTTTCCAGCAACTTTTTCTTAAATATCAATTTGCTGGGGAAATGTTGGAGAAAACTGCAGAGAAAATGCCTCCCTTATTTACACCCCATGAACTTGAACTGTATATTGGTAAGGGGTTGTTTTCTCCAAGAGCTTTCAACGTCGAGAGACGGCGATGGTCAACTACGGAGCCCCTAAAAAGGCACAGGTAAAAATGATGATGAGATGACAATTATACTTAATTGTTTGGTAACATTTCCGTAATCTGCCACTTCTTTTTTATTCTTTATGAAATAAATTAATATTTTGTTTTGTCAAATGAGATAATTAATTGTTGTGAAGATGAGTGGCAATGTGGTGGCAGGATACGGAAATACCTTTCCATTTTTGCTAGTTGAATTTCTGAGATATATAACACTCATCTGTGGTATGGGAAAACAAAACAAAACTAAATGAGTATTCTTTAGGAAAAGTTTCCGTATGGCGCCACCACTTTTTCATTCGATATGATATATTATAGTATCTAATTTACCTCAATGAGATATCCCTTTTTGTAAAAATGAGTGAAAAAGTGGTGGCGCCATACGGAAAGTTATCCTGAAAGAATTTATTAACCTTTTTCTTTTTTAATTAACCTGTTCTTTTAGGTGTTCTAAAGACAACGACCTTCTGCTGACTACCTGGTGTGGACCTAGACGAGGGAACCAGCGATTTGTGAGGCATTGGGGTATACAAGCAGGCGGTGACCAGCTGGTGAACAGCTCCCGCACGAGGTAGTCTATGGATTATGTGTTTGTTGTCTGTGGAAGTCACCAATGGACTAAGGTAGGGGCAAATTGCTGTATCCGACCTGCCACTTTTCAACTAAAATCCTTTAAAAAATTTGTACCCCAAAACAATTTTTGTTCGAAAACAAATAATAAAAAATCGCAAACTTTTACAAATACTTTGTTACTCCCCAAAAAATTATCCAGCAACTGGCTGCAAACGCAATTATTGTTGACCTTTCAAACAATTAATTGAAGTAATTTTTCCGTTAATATCCTTTAGAAATACATTATTTAAAAAGAAATTCCTTTAAAAGAAACTTTGTTACAAAAAAACCCAAACCTTTCTAACAATCAAGTAAAGTGTGAATATTTACCAAACGAAATAAAAGGCGGTCGGATACCCCAAGTTTGTCTAAAAAGGAGACAAGACAGAGAAATGTGGAGAAGACTGCAAAAGGTAGAAGGAGATCTAACCCGTTCTCTTGCAGAGTCCCAACCCCTGTTGTAACTCCCATGTCCACTACAAGATGTTCCTGAAACTTGGTGATGTTGTCCCTAAAATACTTTCAAGGTGATGTCACACTGTCCAAGGCTTTTTTCTTGATGTGCATATTGGTCGAAGCCAATGATGCTTTTATAGTTAGAAGACTAGTCTCACTGGATATTTCTGTCGGAGTTGAAACTTCAAGTCGCCAGTTGTCATAACAAAGATGCATTGTCATGATTTTATTTGATTATCGTATTATTTTTTATAAATTATAAGTTCTAAATACCATATAATTTTTTTTTATTTTTTTTTTTTTTTTTTGGGGGGGGGATTCTTGCATTAAAACGAAATTTCCTCACAACATTATTTTATTCTGTCTAGTGTGCTTAGCAGACCAAACATTCTGAAGTAATCTCATAAACAAAAACTACTATAGCAATATTTCTGTCCAGTCTGTATTAAGACTTAATGTGATGATCAATGTTTGAAATGAGAGTAGTAAATAACTAATTTAGATTTGCTAATTTAATATTTACAAACTCGTTTCAGCGTTTCATCATGTTGACACCAAGTGTCTTACATACAGATAGTCTAACTAAAAATAGTACAAATAAAAAATTAAAATCATAATAACAATATTTATAATAATCTGCATTCATTTGATGGTCAATGTTTGATTGTCGAGTTGTAAATAAATACTTTAGATTTGTTAAATTATTATTTACATATTCGTTTCAACATTACATCAAATTTTGAATGTTGACACCAAGTCTCTTACATTTTTACTTAGAAGACAACTGAAAACAAAATTGTTAAATAAAATATATAAACTGTAAAAAAAAATAACATAAGATAGTAGCAAACATGCAGTTTTGCCATTTGCAAATCTGTTTTGGTTAGGAAAAACTCCACAAACCACTATTCTACTTTGTAGGGCTGTTACATACACGCAAAGAAAGAAAGACAAAAAAATTGGGGGAAAAAATGAAAGGGGATCAAGAAAAAGGATGCGACTTCTCCTTGATGAAGCAGAGTGGTCTACCATGGAAAAGATTATCCCATCCATGCCTAGGTATATGTGATAAGCTAGTGTTGGCCTATAGACAGTACTAGTGTTGGCCTAGACAGTACTAGTGTTGGCCTAGACAGTAAGACAGTGTTGGCCTATAGACAGTACTAGTGTTGGCCTAGACAGTACTAGTGTTGGCCTAGACAGTAAGACAGTGTTGGCCTAGACAGTACCAGTGTTGGTCTAGGCAGAGTGTTGGCCTAGAGAGTACTAGTGTTGGCCTAGACAGTAAGACAGTTTTGGCCTATAGACAGTACTAGTGTTGGCCTAGACAGTACTAGTGTTGGCCTAGAGACTACTAGTGTTGGCCTAGACAGTACTACCTAGTGTTGGCCTAGACGGTACTAGTGTTGGCCTAGACAGTACTAGTGTTGGCACAGACAGTACTAGTGTTGGCATAGACGGTAGAATTATAATTAGAATGATAAACGTTAAAAAGTTAAAAACTTAAAACATCGGAAATTGTAGTGTACCTCGAGCTCTCTAGATTATCAATCACAAAATACATTTAAAAAAATTGCGAAGAAAATACTAAAATAAAAATATATACAAATATGTAAGCTACACAAAGCAGAAAACAAACTAGTTATCATTAAAAGCACGAACAGCATGAGGACAAAAACCATCTATGAACCGCTTACTACCTAGACAGTACACCTAGTGTTGGCCTAGAGAGTACTAGTGTTGGCCTAGACAGAGTGTTGGCCTAGACAGTACTAGTGTTGGCCTAGAGAGTACTAGTGTTGGCCTAGACAGAGTGTTGGCCTAGACAGTACTAGTGTTGGCCTAGAGAGTACTAGTGTTGGCCTAGACAGAGTGTTGGCCTAGACAGTACTAGTGTTGGCCTAGAGAGTACTAGTGTTGGCCTAGACAGAGTGTTGGCCTAGACAGTACTAGTGTTGGCCTAGAGAGTACTAGTGTTGGCCTAGACAGAGTGTTGGCCTCGAGAGTACTAGTGTTGGCCTACAGAGTACTAGTGTTGGCCTAGACAGTACACCTAGTGTTGGCCTAGAGAGTACTAGTGTTGGCATAGACAGTAGAATTAGAATTAGAATTAGAATTAGAATGATAAACGTTAAAACTTAAAACATCGGAAATTGTAGTGTACCTCGAGCTCTCTAGATTAACAATCACAAAATTAAAAACATTGCGAAGAAAATACTAAAATAAAAATATACACAAATATATAAGCTACAAAGAAAACAAACTAGTTATCATTAAAAGCACGAACAGCATGAGGATAAAAACTATCTATGAACTGCTTACTACCTTTACTAGTGTTGGCCTAGACAGTACACCTAGTGTTGGCCTAGAGAGTACTAGTGTTGGCCTAGAGTACTAGTGTTGGCCTAGGCAGAGTGTTGGCCTAGACAGTACTAGTGTTGGCCTAGAGAGTACTAGTGTTGGCCTAGACAGTACTAGTGTTGGCCTAGACAGTACTAGTGTTGGCCTACAGAGTACTAGTGTTGGCCTAGACAGTACTAGTGTTGGCCTAGAGTACTAGTGTTGGCCTAGAGAGTACTAGTGTTGGCCTAGAGAGTACTAGTGTTGGCCTAGACAGTAAGACAGTGTTGGCCTAGAGATAACACAAACTTTCCACCCCTTCAAGCAGGCTCACTGCCCAAGACGCAAGTCTGGATTCCAGACGATGATGAGTCTCCCTTTGATGTGGTGAACCGAGGTCGGTAGATGTCAAGAGCAAATCAGGGCCCAATTTCGAAGAGCTGCTGAGCACAACAAAAATCGCTTAGCATGAAATTTCTTGTTTTGATAAAAACAGGATTACCAACCAAATTTCTATTCGTTGCATGTTTCTTGTTTATTCAGCTGTTGTTTGCTTATCCTGAGTATCAAATGGAAATTTGATTGGTAGTCCTGTTTTTATCAAGGAAGAAATTTCACGCTTAGCAAAGTTGTGTGCTTAGCAGCTCTATGAAGTTGGGCCCTGGTCAAAGTCCGGTTAAGAAAACTAACTCTTCCCTGCACAGCCTTTAAACATAATATGTTTAAAAGCCTGTGCAGGGAAGATTATCCTGGTAACTGTATGGTATCAGGCTAATCTCGTCCATTAAACTCATTTTACGAAATAAATGCTAATCTTGTTAGATTTAAGTTTTCTTTCAATATGCAGATTATGGTTTCTTCTGGACACGATGAGCTGGTCTAGTACTGCCAACATCTTCAGCTGAAGGTGGTCTACCAGCAAGGTCATGGCAATGAAGGCATGAACATGAGCAGATGACCACATCTTTGATGTCTCTGATGTGTGACCTATGGTCAGCGAGGTCAACAAGGTCAGGTGTTTGCAGCAAATAATAAAACAGACTGGGCCAAATTTCATACAGCCTTGTAAGCACACAAGAAGTGCTCAGTACAGAAAATATTGCTTAGCAAAAACTGGGTACCAGCCAGTTTTGCTGAGCAAAGAAATTTTCCAACTAGAAGTTTCTGCTAAACCAATCATGGTAACTTTTCCAGATTTTCAGAAAATCATCAAGAAATGCAAATTTATTTTTGAATACCTCAAAGGAATCTCTCAACTGTTTTATTCATTAAATGGAGTCAGTCTCCTGCGATAGGTTACAACCAGTAGTAATTATTATCATTTTAATATTTGCCATTCAACAACGTCACTTATACAAGCAACCAACAAATGCACAAGCAAATTACATCTCAATGTGGAGACAAAATAATTATTTGTGTTTCTGCAAATTGGAAAAATAGGCCAATTATTTGAAACGATATCCACCTTGTCTTGCAATTATCAATGCAGAGTATTTGATGGTCATGTGTTTGTTTATTTGTCTTCTTTTCAGCAGTCTTGTGCAGTGATGACTACAGCCTGAGCTGTGGCGAGGTGCATCGTCGGAGGAGGCAGATAGGAGAAAGTCATCAACAGACAGCATGGTAACTTTGAAATAATTGCCCAATGTTCTTTAAAGGAACACGTTGCCTTGGATGGGACGAGTTGGTCTATAAAAAGCGTTTATAACCGTTTTTTTTTTTTAATAAAATGCATAAATGGTTGGAAAGATGTTTTAAAAGTATAATACAATGATCTACACAAGTTTTCCTCAAAATTGCGTGGTTTTCCTTTTACTGTGCGAACTAACACGGTCGGCCATGGGAGTCAAAGTTTGACTCCCATAAATGGCCGACTGTGTTAGACGACGAGGTAAAAGGAAAACCACGCAATTATAGAGGCACATTGGGTGGATCATTGTATTCTACTTTTACAACATCTTTCTACCAATATGCATTTTATAACCAACGGTTACAAACGCTTGTTAAAGACCAACTCGACCCGATCCAAGGCAACGTGTTCCTCCCATTGGTAACGAGATTTTTGTTGTAAAGGAGCCAACAAACAATCGTTTCTGGAGGCTTTGAAATTACAAGATTATGAAATAATATAAATTTGTTCTTCTGTCTAATTTTCCGATTTCGATAAAGAAGATTCTTTATTGAAATTGGAGTTCTCGTTTTCAACAGAAGAAACAATTTAAGAAACAAACAAACAAGAAATCACTGATCTGTAAATTCTGCGTGTGCCTGGATGCCAATGAAGGTCTTTTATGATCTGGGGCCAGGTTCATAGAGCTGCTTAAGCAAAAAACTAGCTTAAGCACAAAAATAGCTCGCTTGTTTTACACATGTTACTGGCCAAAATTTCATGCCATATACATTGATTGTGACTGGTATTTAGCTGTTGTTTACTTAGCATAACAATTGAGTGGAGTCTTAGCAGGTAATCTAATTTTACTAAGCAATGGATTTTTTTGCTTAAGCAAAATTTTGTGCTTAAGCAGCCCTATGAAATTGGGCCCTGAGTTGGTAGCCATTTTTGTTAATGACTATTCCTCGATCCAGAGAATTTATCCAAGTATTTAGACACAATTTGTAAAGAGCAACTTTTGTGATTTAAACTTCCACAGATTATTCACCAAAGGTCAACTGTACAAGATGTGCTCAGCTGGACCATGATGGCGCCCTACTGACTGTATGATGATACTCGAGGAGAAGACTACCCCCCCCCCCCCCTCCCCCCCCCCCCCTCTTTAGGGTCATGTCACATGAGGCATTAATGTACAGGCAATCAGTTCAAGGCAATCTCAAAGAAGATAATTCAGTTATATTTGACTGTCTACATAATTTAGAAATATTAAGAAATACCTAGTGTGCTGCCAAACTGGTCATAGCACGCACTGCAGTGTTGGTTGTCTCCAAGTTGCCGGTAAGGGTTGCCTATAAAAGTTGCCTGTAGAAGTTGCCTCGTGTGACAATGCCCTTTAGAGACTCGGCTTTGGGCTCTGGTTCCGGCTTCAGGCTTCATTTTGATGTTCAAACCACATGGCCAAATCACGCTGCTCCAAAATTTACAACAGAGCCCATGCTGGTGTCCATAGCCCAAGAAGAGGTTGGGAAAAGGCCCTATAGTTTAATGTTCTCTTCATAAAGGCACTGGACACTACTAACGGTCATATACTTAAAACAATTGGTTAGCACAAAAACTTATTTAACAGGCAATGGGGGGAAGTTGATAGAATCAAGCATTTTGGGAAATAGCTCCATTTGAAAAATTGTTGAGAAAGAGGCAATTTGTCACCCAAATAATAAAGTACTTTAGCTGAAGTATTTTATTCAAATGCATCTGAGAGCATACAAAGTAATGCAACAAGGGTGTTTTTTCCTTTAAATGTTTTTTTGCAAGTTGAGCCCAAGTTTATGCATATGTTGGGATACACCAAGTGAGAATACCGGTCTCTGACAATTATCAAACGCGTCCAGCGCCTTTAAAGGCAATACTTCATTTTTTCAAATGCCGTTTTGTTTATCCTTAATGGAACGTTAAAGACAATGGACACTATTGGTAATCCAGTCTTCTCTCTTGGTGGATTTCAACACATGCATTAAACAACAAACCTGTGAAAATTTGAGCTCGATTGGTCAACGGAGTTGTGAGATATCTATGAAAGAAAAACACCTTTGTCACACGAAGTTGGGTGCTCTCATGTGCTTGATTTCGAGACCTAAAATTCTAAACTTGAGGTCTCGAAATCAAACTCGTTGAAAATTACTTCTTTCTCGAAAACTACGCCTCAGAATGAGCCGATTCTCACAATGTTTTATACTATCAACTTCTCCCCATTACTCGTTATCAAGTGAGGTTTTAAGCCGATAATTATTTTGAGTAATTACCAACAGTGTCCACTGCCTTCAAGTACCTTAATTAAACTCTGATTCCATCAAAATCCACATCAGTTGACTGTATAAAACTAGTACACATGGTTTGTTGCAAAATCAATGCTAGTTTATTGTGGAGAATCAAAATTGCAGTGTCCTTTGGATTTTGATGAACTCGGAGTGGTTAAGAACACACCTTTAAAGACTGTACAGCTTTGCCAAATAAATAAAGTTAAAGATTTTGTGGGAAATTTGGAAGTGCGAAATGAACAGAATGTATGTTTTGCAAACAATATGCTTGAGTAGAATCTTTTGCAATGCTAAAAACCACTTACCACTGTCACAGCACCATAGTCTTAACAACAATAATTCTAACTCTATAACTTAACTCCATTCACCCTAACACCATTAACCTCCCTCACCTTGCTTATAGACTTTATGCACTGACGTCATCTTATAGGTAGATCAGAGATAAAACAATAGACCTTTATCACGCTGTCACCATCTTGGTCATGTTCCCTGTTTCCAATGTTTTAATGAATGTTAACATTCATTGCGTGTGGCACCAGCCTATTATTTCGTCTAGCCTCAGTTTGGTTACAAAGAGTTGTAATGGAGTAAGATCAAGATGACCACACCGTGATAAAGGTCTATAGATAATGCACCGAAGCTCCATCATCTTTTGACCTCAAGCAGAGTGCGCTATATTGAAATGATGTCATGTGCATTTAATAAACAAATCCATTTCAGCAAATTTCTATGTTCAAATTGTGCGTGGTTTTCTTATATTTATAGTTTTTAAATGTGACAATAAAAAATGAGTTTGAAATTCTTCAGTGAAATTGTTGAAATAGTTTATTCTGATGTCAATTAATTGTAATGTTAAAGGTACTGGACACTATGGTAATTACTCAAAATAATTGTTAACTCAAAAACTTACTTGGTAAATTACTTATAAAAGACTTCAGCTGAGGCCTTTTATTATGCATCTGAAAGCACACAAAGTAATTCAACAAATTTGTTCTTGCTTTCATTATTCTCTTGCAAATTCGATGACAAATTGAGGGTTCTTTGACAATAACCAAATGTGTTCCAGTGCCTTTAAACAGTGTTTTTGTAAAATAAGACACGGTAATAACATTAATATAAATGGACAATGTAGTGACCATTTGTACTGACGTCACAACTGGCCAATACCTACCTGTCACCTGTCTGTTTTTTTTTATTTTTATTTATTTATTTATTTATTTATTTATTTTTTTTGGGGGGGGCAAGATTCATGTTAAAATTTGTGAGCTTTTGAACGAATTCATGCAAACCACACAGTTGGGGAAACTTACTCCAAAATGGCCCAATCCAAATTATTGTGATGATGACGTCGGGCCCAATATCATAAAGCTGTTAAAGCAGAAAATGCTACTTGGAAAATGTTTTTGCTATGCAAAAAATTAGTTGGGGCACTAACCACAACACTGCAACCGTAATGCATGTTTGGCTAGTAACCTATTTCTGCTAAGCAATACTTTTCTGTGCATATCAACTTTGTGTGCTTACATGCTTTAATGAAATTGGTCCCAGATAATAACACCATGTTATCAATCACTTTGCTTTGTACATAAAGTCACCTGGTATCGCAACTGCCATGCATAATTAGACACAAGAACAAAATGGTTTACCAAACTTTAATTTGAAGCACGTTAATATAAATTAGGCCTAGGTATACACAGACAAAATCTCCACTCCAAAAAACTGTAACAATTTTAAGAGAAATCATCAAGGCCTATTATTGCACTTTGGTTGGGTTGGTTTAGCTACACTATAACGCATTGGGGGGGGGGGGGGGGGGGTAGAACTTTCAGACCTCCAGCCTGTGAACTTCACGGATTGGATGGGAGTTATGATTATCGCAACTGCCGTGCATAATGGACAAAGTGGTTACACCCAACTTTTAGTTTGAAGCTTATTATTTTAGTACACACAGAACAGTTTTCCACCCGAAAAACTATCAAGAATAATGTTAAGAGAGATCATCCATCAGGCCTACTATTTGCACTTTGGTTGGGTGTGTTTAGCTGCACTATAACGGCCCTGTGTGTGTGTAGGACAGGGGGGGGGGGGGGTAGAATTTTCAGACATCCGGTTTGTGAACTTCACGGGGTGCAATTGGGCGGTTAATGATTATTGCATAATAACTAAATACACAGAGAAAAATGTCCGGCTGAAAATGCACCAAATGAAGTATCAATTAATTAAACACAACCCCGACGGCTTATATTAAAAAAAAAACATACTGACCACAAGATTTGAATTACTTCCACGTACAAAAACCTTGTGCTTCTATTTCTATATGATTATCATGGTATTTTTCTTGAAAAAAAAATGACCAAAATATTTCAAGATTACCGTGTTTAGTGATGGTTGTAGAGAAACGATTGGTTATACAAAATATTTAATCAACCTTATTTTTTCTTTACGATTTCGTGACACTGTTGTACAGTTCGCTGTGACAGACGGTTATTTCTATGAAGAAACTATAAAACCTTCCTTTGTTTCGTAGCTCCAATGATCCTTGAAACCGAGACAGGATTATTCAGTAACTTGTCAGAATTTTGATCTATATCATTCTTTTATCTGTCTTTTGCTTCTTTAGAGAGCCACTTTGCCTTCGTGGCCCCCGGGGCTGGATGTACCTTTCTCGATATATCTCTAAACTTAGCGGGATGTAAATATATGTGGATAATAATGAGGATAACGAAATTTGGCGAAGTCATATTTTGGCTACGTATTTGAAGTCATGGTGGTAAAGAGTGAACCTGGACGTAACATAAACGTTTTAATAAAATTATTCACAAAAATTTGCTTAAAGCGAATAATTAATTTAAAACGTTTACTTCACGCTAGATTTCTGCAAAATACTTGCACCCCATGACTAGAACTACGTTCCCTAAATATCACTTTGCCAAATTTTATAGATTATTTCCTGGTTGAAAACAACCCATGATGGCCATGAATCTCATAGTGATTCCCTAAGAAAGCTAAAGATGTCGAAAATATCTTAAGACAGTTGACGGGGTTCATCTGGGTCAGCCCCCAGTGCCCTGCTTGTGGAGTTGGTCACTTGTGGATGACCTGAGATGCATGCCTTTTCACCACTAGAGGGCGAGTGCGATCGTTCGATCAGCTCTTGTCAGGGGCTCACCCGGGTGAGCACCGCCGCGGGGTAGACCCAGGGAAGCTAAACGAACGCACCCTATAATATTATCAAAACCAATGTGGAAAGAAGTACACAGTAGCTTTGGTATACATACAAGTATGGAAAAAGGGTATCACTTTTTATTCCCCTCAAAAATGAATATAAGAAGCGTTACTGCGGTTACGCTTTTCAAATTGTATGTATATAGGGATTATTATTCCTTATTTGGACATAATATTCAACTCTAAACTAATAGTAATGTAAATTAAAACTTACTAATGTGGTAAGAAGTAGACCTAGGCCTACAGCAGCACTGGAGAGTAGGCCTACAGTGCATGTTGGGAAACATTTCACTTCTTGCTGTTACAAAATTACATAGTTGTTTATTGAATTTTATATTTACTTTGGATTCCCCTGTAAGCTTTTGCATATTGACAGTAGAGGGGCCCCTGGTGGTTAACCCACATTAGTTTTATTCATGTAGGCCTACTCCTAAGTTTAATAAATTGAGAGAGAGGCCTCTCTGTTGGTCACATGATTGTGCTCCCATGTTGCTGAGCCAGCCAGACAGGCAAATTGGTTTCTTTTGTAAGAGTTAGCATGGCCTGAGATTTTTCAACAATAGTCCCCCAAGTGGAAATTTCCTTTCAGATTTTGGTCAGATATCAAAACAATACTAGCAGCATGGCCCAGTGTGGACTTTCTTAATGAGAGCGGTTAAATTGTGAAATGCGTTATATAGGAAAGTAATAACAGATTGTTTTCAGTAAGTCCCCTAGTGTGCCTTTAACAACCATTGAAAAGACCCCAGCCAGAAAAGAAAAAAAAACAGATATCTCTAAGAAGCTACGAGTTCCTAATGATTCTTCGTCCAACTCGAACTGACATTGCCGGGTTTTTAAATACTTATGAAAACGAATCAAGGTCAGCTGCTATCCACAGTAACCAGGTAGCCGGCTACTAACGGTTAGACTCGACTCAAGACGCACCTTTGTAGCGTCATCAGCCGTCTACATTATTGAATGCAGCTAGCTTGATTTCACCAATTTGTTAAACGCCCTCACTTGGCAGGAAAGTGCCAATTAGTTCTCCTATGTTCGAAACCTGACTTGAACTAAGTCTAGTTACCGGCAGGCCTACGCTACTGACCATGCTGCTGCCATGTAGATTCTAGTCTTGAAGCAAGACGTTTCTCCTTTTCCTGTTGGCGAGTTAGCCGCACCACGCATGAAAGGAAAACAAGAAATGTCTTGCACCAAGACTATGCAGATTCCTTAAGGCGCCCTCCCCCCCCCCCCCCCATCAAGAACAAGTAAAACAGTTTTAACATATTTTTTTCATTCCCCTATTTTACATTCCACATTTACTTAAATCGAACTGCCTTGCTTGGAAATGGGTTTTAACTTTGGCGATGCAATGGTGATTTACTGCCAATAAACAAAAGCTAATAATATATGTGTAACCTTTCTTATTCTCGTTAACATACAGACAAGAACCCAGTATTGTTGTTACTGAAATAAAAAGTTAACGATTAAATTACTTTGTCATGATGATGGACAATCTCTGTGCTGAATAATGTCCTAGGTGTCCAAGGTTTAGTTCAACAAAACACGCATTCACAGATGCAAAGTACAGACAAACAGTTGATTGTTACAAAAAAAAGATTTATTCACTTCGAAAATGATGATCTTTAAAATGAAATGTAAAGACAGAACAAGTTTAGAAAAGCACTGTAGCTGTTAGTGGTTCCATGTTCACTTCTTCCTCAGACACAATACTTTCACTATAGACCTTTATCATGATACGGCCATGTTGATTCTCAACTCCAAGTAACCAACAACGAGGCTGTGATGAAAAGTAGTCTGGTTCTTTTTTGAACCACAGATATTATCGTTCATTACTGTTACTGGATACAGGAAACATGACCTAGATGGTAAAGGTAACATCCTGGTTTGTCATAGGATAGCAATAGGGTGTTGGGTAAAATCATGGTTTACCACGATTTGTTATAAAACGAGCGCTTATACACTCCAGTGGACAAAATACAGTCTATACACTCCAGTGGACAAAATACAGTCAACTCTCGTTATAAAAAGAACACTGGGACCGACCAAAATGATCTCTTCACCTAACCGGAGCTCGTTATAAGAGGACAGCAAAACAAGAAACACAAAGCAGAAACTACAGTGGGACTTCAGAATGTACTCTTTATAAGCAGAACCTCTTTATACAACTTGCTCTCTGTAGCAAGGGTTGACTACAGGTACATAATAACCATACAGGCATTTTGGCTCCATATCCCCCACCCATTAGAATCATTTAACCATGGAGGAAGGATAGTATAAAATACTTTAACTATCACTCGAAGTCTATTATTATAGACTCCTGATAATTTTTGTCTGAATCCATCAAACTCAGGTAAAACCAAAGAAATTTGTAGGATTGCTGGTGGTCAAGATAAAAGAAAATGTTTGATCAAAAACAAAATGTTCGAATGAAAGGACCTATGGTAAAAATTCAAAAAATAGTTAATGGCCAAGACGCTTCATTCCTGAGAGTCAGCCTTAAAACAAACTATCTCCGTCAACTTGTAATATTATCTCATGCCTGGAATTTCACAGTTGCCCTGGTCTTGGTGCCCCTTCGAAAAGTTCCAATGGAAGTGCCCTTTTCAAACTGAAAATGGCCTTGCCCTCTCAAAGATGAAATTCTAGGGGTGGATTTCACAAAGAGTTAGGACTAGTCCTCACTTAGGGCTAGTCTTAGGAGATATTAAAAACTTAAGGCTAGTCCTAAGTTAGGACGAATAACTTGCCCTAACTAGTACACATATTGACTGGCAACGAGGTAACTAGTATACGTCTATTCCCACGAGGGACTTTGAGTGACCAGAAGAGGGCCGAGGGAAATAGGCCCCTTTTCTGGTCACTCACAGGCCCGAGTTATGCCAGTCAATATGTGTTTTATAACACAGCTCGGTCTTAAAAATGTCAAATAAGAACATAAAAAGGAATTTTGTAGTTTGTTTACGGTTCAAGTCAAGAGAGGGGGCTGTTGCCGCGGGCACTGTTTGCAAAGACTAGTGTTCGCTCTGGTACTACTCCCGCAGAACAAGCGCGCGCGATCACTAGCCTATTTTAGTTCATCCCACGTGACCGTGTTTCAGCCAACCAGAATACAGAACAAGCAAGAGGTGTGTTATAAATAAGACTAGTGTTAACTCTTTGTGAAATCCACCCCTGGAATAATATCTTGGTATTTTGGTTTTACTACAAGTACTAAAAAATACAACACAACTAGAAATATTAAACGCCGTCTCATCTCCTTCCACGACCACGGCCTCTTGCTCGTCCTCGACTACCTCTCCCACCACGCCCGCCCCTGCCTCGGCCAACAGCTGAAATAAAAAATGGAAAAAAACAAAAATTAGATTTAAATATTTGTAGAAAGTTGTAAAACTAACAGATTTCCCTATGTAGCTTTCAGTGCGCTTGTATTTCAAATAATTTCAGTTCTTGTTTCGTCTAAATATTTAAGGCACTTGCAATTTTACGAACGGATTTGCAATCTTCTATAATCACACAGACCCATCTTGCAATGTTTATGTCAGTGGCTATGGTTGCAATGCTGAAAACCCCTACTCTTCAACATTGTCATTCCTACCAATTTCACTTCTGGCCAATTCAAACTGTAGTTTTCTTTGCTTTTTTTTTTATCAAGCTTGCCCCTTTAACTCCAATTCTCCAATGTAGTCATTGCTAACAATTTCACTTGGGGCACTTCTGGCCAAATTTAAACCGTAGTTTTCTTTGCATTTTTTTTATCAAGCTTGCTCCTTTTCATCCTTCTCCACAGCCAAGGAAGCCTGGATATAAGGGGAAATAGCCAGTCACTTTTTTACAGAAATGAATATTAACAATAAAATCATAATAATATTGTAGTCTTATATAGCACACAACAAGGCACTCAAGGCGCCAAGCATACACAAACTTTCAGAGAAATAGGTTATTGAAGTGATGAGGTCCGAGACCCAATTATGTGACACCTTATAGTGGTTTACAAGGTGTTACGGCGCATTCAGCAGCCACAGCCAAGAACAACGGGGCAAATCCCTTCTCTTTTTTGATAAGTTCACTGGGCTCTTTTAAATGCGTAACACAAAACATGGGTCCAACGGCTTTACGTTCCATCCGAAGGACGAAGCAATAGTTTGCTTAAGGACACAAGTGTCACCGCTGGGGATTCAAACCCACACTCTGCTCATCAGAAACACCAGAGTTTGCATTCGGTGCTCTTAACCACTCGGCGATGATACTCCCAAAAAATGTGACCATATTAATGGTTACATAATGATAACACCCACCTGCTTCCTTCTTCTTGGCCTTGGCCTTTGGCGTGTTATCAATCAGCAATGTGTCTAGGGGTAGACTCTCTGGTAGGATGAAGTACCGGATGTTGTTACCTCTAATGCTAAGGCTGTCCAACTGTACGGGGTCGCGGTTCTTGATCGTCATCTTAACGGATTTAAGATGTGTATTCATGCTGACGTCAACACCTTCAAAAATTAAAATTTAAAAAAGAATAATTTATTTTTGCGATATTAGTTATGCCAACAATCACTTATAATAATATGGGATTTGGGGCATTGCACGGGGAGGTATAAATATTATTTGGTTTGCGGTAACACCATTTGTGTATCTACTTGCCAAGTAGATTATGTTCTTTTGAGAAATTGTCTTGCTTTGAGAACTACATTGTATCACTTCTGGAGTAAGAACATGGGGCGATACAAAAACTCCCAAGGTTCTATAAATGCACAAATCAAGAAGTTGTGATTCATTTACTAGACTACAATATTCTAGTCATTTGTCTTTCAGGCAGTAGGGAGTAGTTCCATGAGGGGTCCTACTAAAAGCCGACAACAAGCCGACAACGCCGACAACAAGTCTATAGCGCCGCCAACACGCCGCCAACAAGTTTTAAATACCTCAAAAATGGCAAATAAACCATATACATTTTAGAACTATGTGTGTTTTGTAATATAAACATAAATTTAATGGAAAAACTTCACGAAAAGTGTGAATTTTTAACCAGAAAAAAACTTAAAGTTCACGGAGATAGGTCGGACGCCATCTTGGCTTAAAATCGTGTTTGGACCAGTCCATTATGATGCGGGTGAGTCAGACTTAGCAATAGAGGGCGGGCGTCATGCACTGTGCACACTGCAGTGAAGGTCTTCACATAAAGCCCGCCCTCTGTTGTTGACAAGTGCTAAATCTACCTGTATCATAATGGTCTGGTCCAAACACGGTTTTTAAGCCAAGATGGCGTCCGACCGCTTTCCGTGCAAGTTTTTTTCTGGTTAAAAATTCACACTTTTTGTGAAGTTTTTACATTAACTTTATGTTTATATTACAGAACACATATAGTTCTAAAATGTAGATGGTTTATTTGCCATTTTTGAGGTATTTAAAACGTGTTGGCGGCGTGTTGGCGGCGCTCTGGACTTGTTGTCGGCGTTGTCGGCTTGTTGTCGGCTGTTAGTAGGACCGTTCCATGAGTCATGACTTTATAATAAATCCTCACGGCATCAAATCGAATTTATAATTTACCTGTGACTGTTCCATGTACTTGTGTGCCATTCTTCAACTCGATGGTTACCGTTTCATGACTCAACTTCATCAAAAATCTACATTGAAGAAATCAAATCCCAAATTAAAATTAAACAAATAAACACAACACAATTTATTTATTTGTTGTCATTATTGTTTACCCCTCTACTAGTTTTAAAGTTTTCACCTCTCAACATGCTCAACCAAAAACATTGCATTACCCCCTTGGCAGCGTTTTTTTTTCTTCATATAAATCTACCTTTCAAACACGTTCAATACCACTTACCAGTGCCCTTTTTAACAATTTTAACATTATTTATTCTGATATTGATAATAAATTATACAAAATATAGGAAATTTTATTTTCAATCAATTCGTGCGCGGTAAAACAACAATAAAACCAAACAACAAAATTAGCAGTATAATTTAATACCGCTCATCACTTCTATATACAAGCACATTTAGAAAAGTACTTATTTGAGCCACCTTTCTCCAAAAACTGTAAACGACTAGGGAATTTTCACGAATTAGGTGAAGTGCAAAACAATACAAAAACTACTTACCGGACTAACTTCATTGTAGCTACTGTTGTGTATTTTAAGCGTTAAAAGTTATGAATTTGTCCTATTGTTGATCATAAATTTGAGTATACTTTGAATCAGATAGCAATTTTAAAGATAAATTTCACCATGATAAACTATCGTTTTTTGTTGAATAAAACGTTGAAGATACGCGGTTAATTGTGTCAATGGTCGCAGCGTGTTTTGATGACTGGTACCCGCTCTTAAACATTGCGCGTAGGTCCCTAATAAACAATGCGATCGCGAAAAGTGGGAACAGGGAAACTCAAGACTATAGCGCCATCAGCGTCTATTATTTAGCAACATGAATAATAATAAACTCGTCACTAGTCCATGTTGTCTTTTTGAATATTTTTCAATAATTAATGTTTTTTTTGTCCTTTTTATACAATGATTTGTCCACCTTGTGTTGATTACTCTCCGTTATTTTGAACCGAACTTATTAAGATTTATTATTATATATTGCCCTGTAAAATAATAAAGTGTCTAATATCTTTTTTACCCCTCTTTTTTTTACTGATGTTTTTTTGAAGCTATCGAAAAAAAATTCACAGAATCTTCCAGTATTATACACAAGCAAATTCAATGGATTTTATCATATTATTAAAAAAACAAATTATGACATCCTTGAATTCCACAGGACTCCAGGTTTCTATTGGATAACCAATTTTTATTGACGTCAAAATAAAAATCTTCACCGATGACATCTGACATTGTCATCGACGTCTTTAATATTATCAATTAACAGCAACATTAACTTCTGCAGCTTTGAAAGTGAAATCTCCAGCACATGGATTTCCGTACAAACTTTTTGAATGATTGAAAATGTACATTTTTATTCATGTTTTCTTATAACAAATACAATTTGTAAAATGTTTTAAGAAACATACACTGTATGATCTCTTTCAAAAATCTACTTGACAACTTAAAGGCAGTGGACACTATTGGTAATTACTCAAAATAATTATCATCTTAAAACCTTTCTTGATTACTAGTAATGGGGAGAGATTGATAGTAAAAAACATTGTGAGAAACAGCTCCCTCTGAAGTGACATAGTTTTTGAGAAAGAACTCAAGTTTAGAATTTGAGGTCTAGAAATCAATCATCTAAAAGCACACAACTTCATGTGACAAGAGTGTTTTTTTCTTTCATTATTACCTCACAACTTTGATGATTGATTGAGCGGCTCAAATTTTCACAGTCTGGTTATTTTATGCATATGTTGAGATACACTAATTGTGAAAACTAGTCTTTGACAATTACCAATAGTGTTCACTGTCTTTAACTACCAAAGGTACATTTTTATACGGACGTCCGTGATGGTTCAAGACCCGCTCCTTTAAATTTTTTTTTGTTCAAACCCAAACTTTTTCAAACCTCTAATATTTCTCGACCAATTTCAATGTATGTATTTAAATTTCTATAGCCCATGTACACCAGATAAAACAAAGACGTGGGGTTTAAGTGTAGCATTATACAAATATTCAATTTTTTTTTTTAATTAATTAAAGAAAAAAAAACCCTCAACTGTAAAATGAGTACCTATACACCAGAGAATGCCAACAATTCTGTATATGATTGCATAACAGGCCAGTGCACAATTTCATAAAGCTGTTTAGCAGAAAATACTGCTAAGCAAAATGTTAGGCTAAGCAAAAAGAGTGGGGCACCAGTTGCCACAAGGTCAACTTTATGGGATATTTTGTCTGTGTTTAGCAAGTTTTTATGACTACAGACTTAATTCCATAAAGCTGCTTAATCAGAAATATTGCTTAGAAGACTTCTGCTAAGCATCAATGAGCAGGAAACCAACCACATACATTGCATGTCCCATGGTATTTTGGCTGGTCACCTTATCCTGGTGGACAACATTGTTCTGCGACTGGGCTACTTTTTGTGCTTAAAAAGCTCTATGAAATTGTGCCTTGATATACTAATACTTTGTCTTTATCTTGTTGACAACATTATTTTGAACCAAGTTATACGACTAATTATATACAGGTTCTTGAAATGTATAAATACTTCAAATGCACCCATAAGTATAAATTCCCTGATACGAGATGCTAAATGGTTACTGAAACATTCGGCTTCTGCTAAATCTCTTGGTTCATTAAGACAGTTGACTCTATCACAGGTCATGTTGAGGTCATGTTGAGGTCATAGTGAAACACAGTTGCCCTAGCATCACCGAGTGATCTTTCAAAGGTCAGAGTTCAAAGTTTATGATGTCAGAGTTGAATATATCACATGTCAGGGTTGAGCTGTCGATCACTGAGAGTAATCTTTTCTCCGGGCTTGAAGGCAGGCATACCTAGGTACGGGCAACTGGAGCATCGGAATGCGTCTCCGAGATAACACTGTAGTGGGAAATTGTGGACAAATTAAATCATTAATTGATAATAACAAACAAACACGAAGGCCTTGGAAATAGACTGTAACTTGTTTTTTTTATATTTCAATTTGATCAAGTAAAAAACCACAAGGGGGGACTGACAGGGTAAGTTTTAAATAGTTTGGGTTTGAACAAAGAACAAATTGATTGTAGCTGGACTTGAACCAATGACCTCCGGATTAGTACCAGCCCTCAACCGACTGTGCTATCCAGCCCTATGTTGGCGGTCTACCTATTAGTCAATATCTAGGTCTGGGGTGCCAGTCTGAAGCCATATAACTGAAACCTGCTGTGTGACCAGGGCCCAATTTCATAGAGCTGCTAAGCACAAAAAATGTGCTTAGCATGAAATTTCTTTCTTGATAAAAACAGGATTACCAACAAAATTTCTATTTGTTGCATATTGCTTGTTACTAGTAATCAGCTGTTGTTTGCTTTTCCTGAAAATCACATGGAAATTTGATTGGTAATCCTGTTGCTATCAAGGAAGAAATTTCATGCTAAGCAAATTTTCGTGCTCAGCAGCTCTATAAAATTGGGCCCAGGCCGGGATCATACAACCTTGAAAGCAGCAGCCAGGGGATAACTCTAAGGTGATGCAACTTTTTATAATATTAAATATCAATTTAATTTTGAAAGACTTGTCTGAAGTTCTTATTGTGGGAATTGTAGAGTACCTGGTCAGTTGCCCTTTTGGTTTAATACTTGCAAATTGTAGAACTATATCATGTATTGTGCAGCAGCACAGGTTTCCAGTTCCACCACATTTATCAAATCATCTCAAATTTCAGAGCTGAGCCTTCACAACTTTGGGGAAGGTTCTTATCAAAAACTGTTAAATAGTAACAAAATAGTAGCTTCAAATAGTACAAAAAATGTCCGACTCAATGACAGTATGATTTGTACTCACACTTCCACACGATGATGTAACCGATTTCTTGACTTTATCTGATTTGACAGCGCCTTCATCTAACTCCTCAGCAAATCCACAGGTGCTGATGATAAAAACATAAATATTGAAAAATTCAACTATTGCTGAAAGGTAGAAATTATTGAGAATATGGATTTTACGTGACAGTAAAGGCTGCATACTGTCGATTAAATGAGGAACACTTGCAATAATTTGACTCGACTGTTTTCTAAATTCTTTACAAAATTCCATTCTAAATATTTTGAACAGGTGTTCTGTTCAGCCTGACATAATTTGACCTTTGGCTGTTTCATAAACACAAAAGAGGTCTATCATATATGCGCATAAATATGAGAAGAACAATGGATTGTAGAATATCACTTACCAGTTTTTGCACGCTTTCTTCTTAGCAGAGTTTGGACCGCACTCAGCTACACAAATGAAAAAAGGAAAAGAAAAGTTTTAGAGAGTAATTGATGGAGTGAGACGTTGGAATTGAAAATTGATCATTTAGTCGTTTGACTTTATATTTACAAACAATTTAAAAAAAACTAACAAACAAACAAACACCTAAAGGAAGAAAGAAACAAAGAAACAAACAAACTTACCTATTAGTGTACTGGGATCAGGTTTTGTGAAATCTTCTTCTTCTAGTAGTTTATCAGAATCAATGATGTCCTGTTCAAAATAATTTTGAAAACAAGACAATGTTAAACAAAAATACCATTTATAAAAAATTACGAGAAAATTAACAAGCTTAAAAAATGACATCTAAATCAAGACTTACAAATCGTTGTGGTTATTGGACTTTACTTACCACATCATCATCAGCCATGTCAAATGACGATAGCGTCCAGACCTTGTTCACTTCTGCTTTAGATTTCCCTGATGAAGTCATAAACAAACAACAATTAATTTTGTGTGACAGTCAAAAGTTCTTGAGGGGCTAAAAGGACAAATTCATATTATAACGTATAGAAGTAGGAATGGTGTAAATTTCGCTCCAATGGAGTACTATTATTAGAGCGAAATTTGAAACATAACTTCTTTTGATGTCAATAACAAACGGGTCTGTGCATTCCAAAGAGGATTTCAATGCTGCTTTGTCTGAATATCATCAAAATTCAGGAATGAACTAAAACAAATTCCAGACAAAAAATGTTAAGACCAATGTATTTGAAACGTGACATCTTTGGAAGTTTTTGGATGTTGACAAAATTCACACTGGAAGCTTATCACTCAGTTTTATGTGAGGTTGCACACCTGTCATTTTGTTTCCAGTTTCAAAAGAACTCTACTTTTTGTTATGCAAGTTGCCAGACACACAAGGCCTAAAGGCCACTGTAGGCATGTAGGCATGGGTGTCATCCACTAGGAGCCACATACTCCTGGGGCTGCAACAGGGTTACCCCCTTCACAGTCTGTAAGGATGTAGGCATGGGTATCATCCACTAGGAGCCACCTACTCCTGGGGCTGAAACAGGGTTACCCCCCCCCCCCCTTTACAGTCAGTAAGGATGTACATGTAGACTTGGGTATCGTTCATTAGAGGCCTGGCTGGTAGAGCAGGAAAGCACTATCTCACCAACTTTTAAAACATGATTGAAAAATGAGTGAATTGCACAACTTGGGCCCAAACAAACTGATTCACACAAACCTTTGGTTTCTTTCTTCTTTGCAAAGAGCGGTAACGAGACAGCCGAGCCCAGTTCAAATGCTGGATTACTGCAACATAGCTCGATCACACCGTCGGTGCCGTTTACTTCACCTTGTGACACAAGACTCAACAGGGCTTCCTCAGGCTGTGACACAATAACAGGCAAGATTGATTTGGGTGTGTCATGGCGGCTGTAACCATTAACTGCTTCGGTAGCTGATTAGTGTTTAACTAATAACCAAGTCAACTGAAACAGTTCATGGTTACGACTGCCAAAAATTATTCCAGTATTCATACATAATCTTGTTCAATTTAAGACTATAGGCCATGTCACACAGGGCAAATTTTTACAGGCAACTTGGAAGCAACCACCAACACTGCATGCAAAAAGGAACACTTTGAACAACCGCAGACCTGTTCCAAAACAATCTTACTGGGGCTCTCGGATGGTTATGACCGATATATTGGGAGGTACAATTTGTTTGACTCACCTGTGAGATGCTGACAAAGCCAGCCACTTTGAGCAATGACACAAGCTTCTCCTTTGTTCTTCCATCTGTTGGAACAAAAATGTGCACAGAGATTAATAATCACACACTTTAATTTTGTAGCCAATTTCAAGGATTTTCATACAGATTTCCTTTCATTTCCCTTCATTAGGTAAACATTGAAATCAGTTAAAATAACAGTACACATGTACTGTACACATTTTGTATGATGATGATGATGAGAAACGTCAAAGAAAAGGCAAGAGATATATTTTAATAAAATATAAAACAAGTGATTTATAAAGACAGTGCACAGTGTTCAGGGCAATGACACACCTGAAGGGTTCAACAAAAAGTAAATTAATGTTGTTTTCTAATTGCAATGCAGCCATGAGACCAAAAAAACATTCCACAGGCCACAACTATGAACAAACCAGGGTCGTTTACAAAAATATGCAAAAATATGTTTATTTGGTCTAGTTCCAAAGGCTCTTCCTAATCATCACCAAAGTAAAGTTTGAAACTTGAAAGGCACCAGTCTAGTTGTCTACATCTATATCAGCATCATTATAAACCAATCTACAAACTTGAAGAAGCTTTGGTTGATTGTACCTTTCGGGGAACTGTGCTCTCTGAGGTACATCCTCCCACTGGGTTTTAGTATTCTGGCTACCTCAGCAAGGTGGTCCATGGTATGTGTTACAGAGGGAGGGTTGACAGCTCCCAGGAGAGCCACATCAAACGCAGACTTCTGATGAGCAGCTAAGAGAAAACATTTGAGAATTTTTGTTGTTATTATATGTGTTCTTCGCTGCATTGCTTGCTATGATCAAATATTTACTTCAGTTAAATTATAAGTATTTAAAAACTTTACAGTCAGTTATCCAGGGTAAAGTACTTCTATCGGTTTCAGGTTATTTATGCTAGAAACATATTGGGCAGCATTCCTTCTCTAAGGTTTGACAAAAACATTGCAACATTGAGATTAGAAAATTTAACCACAGAAACACAGGCAGAAAAATTTTGAAAAAAGAAAAAAATATTAAAGGGAATGTATACATTTGACAATAAAAACATTTGGTTAAAAGCCTACAGCAGCTTTTGATAGATTAAAGCATTTTGAATAACGTGATGTAGTTATAATTTGAGAAGCAACTGAGAAATTTCAGATGCTATACATATCAAAAATAAATCATTATTTTTATTATTATAATGATTATTATTGTGTATTCCTATTAGGGATTACTCTTCATGCATGGACATCACATTGCTCCGGCTTTTCTTCAACATCTCACAATGGCGACCACCTTTTGAAATAAAATGTTCACATGATAGTTTTTTTATTAGGCCGTAACGAACCCAAAAGTTCCAAAAACCAAAGTTACTTTATTTGCCTATAAAGTAAATCTTACCAAGGGCAAGCCTCTCAATGTTTTCCACCTGAAGTTTACCATTCTGCCCCAGAGCAGCGCTGAGTCTCTCGACAGCTCTCTTAATACCCTCTGGGTCCTGTCCTTCCCCCCATGTTAACAGAACTCGCTGCCCGTCACCTATAATGGACTCCATCGATTTAAAACTGGAAAAAATAGAAGAAAGGAAGAAGAGTACACAATTATTAATAATAATAATAATGATTACATTTATATAGCGCTTTGTACTAAAAATAAGTTTCTAAGCGCTTCACAAAAAAAAAAATATTAAAAAAAATTAATGTTTGCAATATACTTAATTCATGATCAGGTCATTGCTTTCTTTCAAATCTAGGCTTCAGGGTACAAGAAAAACACTCAGTTGCATAGCTCTTTGATTGTTTTAAGTTAAATTTTTAAAGACTATTTTTCGCAAAACCATGGCTTGGGTCTAGGCCCTGCAGCTGAATTCACGACAACGGGACTAATCCTATCTCGAGTTAAGATGAGTAACTCATGGGTTCAATGCTTCCCACGACTTTGGATATAGAACTTTACTCGTCCTAAACTAAAGTCCTAAGATTAATCATAAGTTGGGTGAAATAATAATAATAACTTATATACATGTATGGGGCCAAAATAATATAATAATCAGTTATAAATTCTGAAAAGACCGGTTTAATAAGGAAAAAAATACATATTATATTAAAAAGTTAATCATTCAAATAAACACACACAAAAACTGTTTTTAAATCAATTAACCATTCCTGACTGCTGACATTGACACTGACTGACAGTGACATCAACATAATTAAATTTTCTTAAAAAGTCAAATATCCCAAAATAATGATTGAAATTATCGATAACAATTTACACAGTCAAATACGTACATCACAAAAATCTTAATTTGTTAGAAATATCATAATTGAAATAAATGCAAAAACATGATGATTCATGATGATTGGGACAAAAAAGGAAATTCTTAAGAAAGGGCTACTGAAACTTTTATTTTTAAATTAATTGTAGTCTGGACCATCCTAAACTGAAGCAATCACTCTACATACCTGTGGCTGGTACACGACGACTGAGTCAAAATTACGAAAACAGGCCGTCTTTATGAAAATTATAGACACAGTATTCAGACGCAGTCAGCTGATGATGACGGCACATCAAGTTTGCACATTGTTTATTTCACACAACACACGTACACCGCGACGTGCGTATCGTGTGTGACTCGGCGTTTATGTTTAGACGCCCCTGCTTTTCCATTATAAAGATAGAAAATATTGTTCGTTTGGTCATTTCGCACCCTAATAGATTTTAGACTTGTTCTAGTCCTTGTAACTATGTACACTTTTGAGGGAGGGCGAAATGTAAACATTGGCAAAAAAAAATTCTTAATGGATACCCTTTTGGGTTAAACAAGGACGAACTGACATGAATAAAACTTAAACAACTGTTTTGACGAATGCGATAATAATAGGCACACGTTTGTTGATCGCAACGTGCATTATTAATAAACTAAATGTGTTTGTAAAATATTTGTTGTCTCAGAGGCGTTCTATCAGGTTTAACAATATTTTTGGTACGGGTTTCTGCGAGATTTTAATGACAGCCAATCAGCGTTAAGAATTGATCTAAGAGAGCGCAAAGCTTATTGGTCAAATAAACTGTACACGAAATTGAAACAGTTGAACGAGACGTGAACAAGAATAACTGGAGTCGTTTTCAAAAGATTTATCCAGTAGTTTTGCTTTTTTAAATAATTCTACACACATTCGTCGGTCTAAAATGGCTGATAAACATTATGTGGACGATCTTTACGAGATGGACTGCCCGAAATTTGTTGATTTCAATGTGCCACAAGACATCAACGACAACGCCGACGAGTGGTTCAGTAAGTGCACAACATTTCCACATCGTATTTAGAAATGAAAAAGACAACTCGACCTTTCAGTGAGTTCTACTGACAGCGACTAGACATTATTAACTGACTGAGCTGAGTAGATAAAGTAGTCTTTGCTTGGTTATATAACAACAAAGACAATCTTAATTGTTTTTGAATTGTTTGTTATTAGTTAAAATTATTTTAAATCAATTGAATAAAACTAGCTTAGCCAGCTAGGCCAGGCTGGAATGTTCAATTCTGGCTAAATTTATGAATGTAAAAATAATTCTGGGAAAAGTTTCCACATCTATCTGCCACCACCAGACCACTTTTTCATCTTAATATTAAATAAAATAATAGGCTAGGTAGTAGTATATAATTTACTCTATCTAATGAGATAGGCCCTATTCCTTTTTGTAAAAACAAAAATGCAGGCTTAATGCGATAACGTGACCCTCCTCCCGACGGCGTCGGGAGGAGGGTTACATGTCGTATGTTATCACAACTATTGCAGGATACTGAAAGGTTTTCCACCTTGTCCCTGGCAAAGACAAAGTTGGTAATTTTGTACCATCAGCTGCTGACTTGGCTTGCTGGTTCATTTCGTACCTTCAGTCACGATGATGACTAGTCAGCATCAGCATCTCATGTTTATAATTATAGAGTGTCAAAAGTCGCAGCTATTTGTTGAGGTGCCCGTATCATTTAAAAAGTATGTAATGTTTAAAAAGCGTTCCAAGCCCAAGGCGTTTTCATTATTCAGTATAATTTCTGAAGATATTGTATTCTCAGATCTACGTTATCAATGGAAATTACATGTACCTGGTGTGTCTGCTGCCACTTAGCGTCTAAAGACTAGCTTCTCCCATGACACGCTCAGCTGTGTACATTAACAACTGTTTCCCCTTTTTTTCAAAACAGACTTTGATCATGAAAATGGCATTCCAATCAAATTTGAAGACGAGACCCCTGTGTGCAGCTCGGATGGCGCCAAAGAGAAAGCCGCAGAATCATCCTCGGAAGAAATGAGTATCGATAAATCTGATGAGGATTCTGCTTCTGCTCCAGAGTCCTCATCTGGGCTGGGGATGTTGAGCTCTGGCCCGGAGATTGTGAGCTCTGGCTCACAGATTTTGAGCTCTGGCCCGGAGAATTTGAGCTCTGGCCCGGAAGAGCCTACAGCTGCTTCATCGTCTGAGAAAGTGTCATCCTCAGAGATGTCAGCAGACAGCTTGGAAGTGTCAGACAGCTCGGAGACCAAAACAGGTAAAGAGCGGCATGGGTGACTTGTCATGCGTTGAAAGCACTCACCACTGTGAGTGACCCTGGCCCCAATTTCATGCTGCTAAACATCAGACAATTTTGCAGGATAAAAGTCAGAAAAGATGTTTGTTGAGACATGGTGTTTTGGGCAAGAAATCTTACTCCGATAAACAGTCGCCAAAGGGAGACAGCAAAAGTCCACATTGTGTCTCAACCTGTTGGTTTGCTTTGTACTTGTGGTATTGCGTACACAGAAAACAATATAGTCCAGCAATTTTGCAAAGCAAAATATTTGAAAGAAACCAAATGTTTGCACACTGAATGCTAAACAATGACTATGAGAAGGAACTGATGATCTTTGAGTAGCAACTGATGCATTATTTTGTGAAGTATTTTGCCATGCTACACAAGGGAAATCATTCACTGCATTACCCATTAACAGTAAATCTCCTGAATTATAATATCCTTGGCTGGGAGTTTCCTGTCCGGGTCTAGAACTCAAGTGTGACCCAATCCAGCAAGCTTTTTCGGAACTGTCACAACTTGTCAAATCTCATCCTTGTTCTAAACTGACTATATTAAAGGAACACGTTGCCTTGGATCGGACTAGTTGGTCTATAAAAAGCGTTTGTAACCTTTTTTTTTTTAATGCATATGGTTGGAAAGATGTTTTAAAAGTAGAATACAATGATCCACACAAGTTTGCCTCGAAATTGCGTGGTTTTCCTTTTACTGTGCGAACTAACACGGTAGGCAATTTATGGTAGTCAAAAATTTGACTCCCATAAATGGCTGACTGTGTAAGTCGACGAGGTAAAATGACAACCGTGCAATTTCGAGGCATGTTTGTGTGGATCATTGTATTCTACTTTTACAACATCTTTCTAACCATATGCATTTTATAAAACAGTTACAAACGCTTTTCTAAGACCAACTCGACCGATCCAAGGCAACGTGTTCCATTAAGCTTAGACTATGTACACGTACACGGTATACTTACACATTGTTAGAAAAAGAGACTAATATTGACATACATTTATTTACTTTTCTTTTATTCAATGAACTTTAAATTTTCCAGTTGAAAAATCTACAAGGCAAGACCAATCGATTGGGAGAGAACGAAAAAGGTGAGTTTAGGCCAAACAAAATAAATGTTGTGTTTACGGTAACCCGACCGACCTGAATTTTTTGCGGCCGAATTGCCGACCTCAAAACATTTTTCTAAATATTTTGTGAGTTGGTAAAATTTAAAATGAGAATTTTAACATGTTGCCTCACTTTAAAACTGTTTATTACGACTTACCAGTGTAATAATGCATTTTTGCAAAAATCATGGCGATATCAAAACTTGTGCACCCGGCCCACGCCTAGCCTAGCTTACTGTACTGCCACAATTTTTTCTGTGAAAGGTGCACGCGCCACCCGATGCCCGGCCCCGACGCACCCGCTGTGTTCACAGCGTACTTCGGGGCGATCCAATGTCACACGAAACGAAATTGGGCCCCTGGCAGCCGGCCGCATATTGGACACCACAACAAAACACGGTACAACAGTACAGTACAGCTAGCTGTCAGTGGTACAGCACGAAACGAAATTGGGCCCCTGGCAGCCGGCCCCATATTGGACACCACAACAAAACATGGTGTAGCTGTCAGTGGTGTACAGCACGTGGGTGACCGGCCGCGTACGTTACAACACGTTTTACACTACGGACAGACCGCGAATGAAAACTGCATCAAAACATGGCGTCGACGTCAGGCAGTTCTTCGTGCGGTAACATGAACAAATTATTTAGCTTGAAAACAGAAAAGTGCCTCCATCAGCCAGCCAAGTTGAAGCTAGTAAACATCGATGTCAGCAAGACATTTCTCAATATTTTCGAAGATCACCATGGGCCAAACTTTTATCACGTTTGTGCTCACAACACACATTCAGATCAGATCAGGCTGACATTCAAAATAATAAGTTTGACCCTCAAAAGTGTTTATTCATTTTGCTATATTATTTTGGGGAAAATGTGAGTTGTGAGTTTCGGCTCTGTTGTTAATGTTATGGTACACCTTGCACCACTGAGCCTACTGAGTGACATCATTTTCACCCAGCAACCCGGAGGTTCGTCAGTCTGGGTAAAGTGCAAGTAAGTGTACAACAATGGAATGAAAAATGTGAACAAAATAACCACACCTCAAATTGAAAGTTGGTAAAACTGATGTCAGCATTTAAAACATGGCCCTGATTTAATGGTAAGATAAAAAGTTTCCTTGTAACTTCTAAAGCGCTTGCAACTTGACCTATGTTATGTTTTTTCTAAAACAACTTATAAACTTTTATATTTTACCACTTTCCAACATGAGGGTTTATAACTTGATGAGTCGAACAAGGTTAGTATAATTCATGGTAACGGGTTTAAAATATTAACAAATAACTCAAAATTCAAGAACTTAAAAATAAAAATAAAATTACAAAATAAAATTATTTTCCTACCTACCTACCTGGAATTTTTTAGGGCCGTTACCGTAAACACAACATTTATTTTGTTTGGCCTTAGCACAATCGACACAGTCCAGCCCTCAATAGTTCAAACTGAATTTTTCCAAAGACACTCAGATTTTCTTTATTAAGAAAGAAAACAATTTCAAAGAAATTTTTAAAACCTTCTCTTACATGTATCTCTTCAATTTAAATTCATATTTGTTCAGAGTTGAACAAATATCAGGTAATGAGTTTCTACCATCGTGCAAGTTTTTAACTGGTTTAAGTGCAATAGAAATCTGGAAAACTAAGTACAAAGTTTTGTGTAATTTGCAGTTTTTCATGTCTGTTTATTATAATAAAGACTTGAACCTTTAATAAACAATGTCACAAGGGTTTCTTCTGACGTCATGTTAATATTTGTAAATATAAACTAATTCTCTGCCGCTTTTATTTTTTGTTGAGATAATTTGAAAATCATTTCCAACCATCATTTCTGCCATGACTTTTTTTAAAATACGATTGGGCCCTAATCCATATCCAGATCACATGTGAAAAAGCCTTTGATCGAGGCAGCCCCAAGACCAACAGCACGGACGTCCCCACGATTGCACGTTCGCCGTTCTGCTGACGCTATAAGAACGAAGCGCAGCAGCACCTCTCAAGCCACCAAGAGGCGATCGGCTAACCCAGGGTTGAGCCATCAGCAGCGCGGTCGGGCATCACCATCAGATCCCTCCATCCACAAAAGGCGTAAAATGGGAAACGAATCCATGATCAGCCCAACAGGGAAGAAAGTCTCGTGCCCTAAATTGAAGACAAAGCTGACACTTGCGACAACACCTACCTTGCTCAAGTGAGTAAAATGTAAAACTCCTATGGTTGATTTATTCTAGTTGTAAAGCCTAGGATTCTCAGAAGATGAACTTGAAGGACAAGGAGGGAAGTTTCTGTTTAGTTTTTTGGGGGGGTTCAGATGTTGGAGGAAAACCCAGAAAACCAAACCAATCAAGTATGGACTGAAAACCCAATCCACACAATACCCCCTCCCCCCAGCACGATTAGAGCTGGGGTCCTATAAGGCAAGAACACGACATAGTACCCCAACTTGACCGCCCTATGTTTTAATGGCCAACTTTCTTTATAACCCATTGGTTACACACACAAAATTCAATTTCCCTGACTACAAGTCACCTCTCTTTCGCCCGTCACTAATATCAAATTATTCTGCCTTTCACTTCAATCGCCTCATGCCCAGTGTTCAACTGCATATTGGAGATGAAATTATCACACCCACTAAAACTGTTCGGAACCTTGGCATTGTCTTTGACAATCTTATGTCTATGTCTTCACAAATAACATCATTGTCTAGGTCTGTGTCATACCATCTGCGTAACATTACACGTATAAGAAGGTTTCTAGACGTTGACACATGTAGCAGTGTTACAAGGTCTCTTATTCTTTCACGATTGGACTATGGCAACGCACTTTTACTTGGAGCGAACACAACTCAAATTAATAGACTTCAACATCTTCAGAATTGGGCTGCCAAACTAATATTTTGTGCGTCTAAACATGATCATGCAACTCCTTTTCTCAAAAAGCTACATTGGCTCCCGGTGAAAGAGCGCATTCAATTCAAAATATTGGTGCATGTGTATAAATGCTTAAATGGACTTGCACCAGCATATCTTTCATCTTGTTTTTCTTTTCACATTCAAACTAGGGCTGGGCTTCGCTCAGCATCAGACAAAACCCGTCTTGCTGAAAATAAACCGAGCAGCAAATCTCTTCAATCCGCTGCATCTAAATCATTTTCCTTAGCCGCTCCAGGACTGTGGAACCATCTTCCCATCACAATATGCACCTCAATTTCACTGCCTATTTTCAAGAAAGCACTTAAAAAACATCTTTTTCCTTAGTGTCTGTTTATTGCTTTATTATTCATTTGTTGTATTATCTGCATTGCTATTGTTCGTTTAAAGCGCTGTGGTCTAAATGAAATGGCGCTATATAAAAACCCATTGTATTGTATTGTATTGTATTGTATTGTATTGTATTGTATATTTCTCCAGACACAACTTTGGCAAGGCCGTCCAAGCAAAATCAACATTGCAGCTTGAGATGGAGAAGATAGAGCACTTCCGTCAGGAGCTAGCCGCCAAGCGGAAGCAGTCCAAACAGTCCTTCAAGGCAGTCAAGGAATCCGCTCCTCACTTGCCCGTACGCTCATCGACCAAAGCCACCAAGGCAGAGGCCTTCAAGTTTGAGACGGATTCCCGCCTCAAAAGCCACCCCATGGAGACGAGAAACGATGCGAGGACGCCAAACTTTCAGGGGAATCTGCGCAAATATAGTCCTTCATCGGTGAGTATCTTGCAGATGGCTCTTCCATTGGAAAATCTTAATGTGAAGTGGGAAACTTTGAAGGGCCACCAAAGCCATTGCCTTCGTTGACCCTTTGTAATTCCAGGCCTGCAGTTCCATGTTTGATGTGCTCTTTCATAATTATGCAGGCCTGATACTTGACGATGGCAATAGCATATTATGATCATTGCCTTGGTGCCCCATGAAATGTTCCAGTAATGTACATTTTCCTCACAGAAGTTCTCTTTCCTTGGGCAATCTGCCTTGCCCTTACACGAACAAAGTATCTTGCCTAAGCCAAATTTGATAGAGCTGCTTAAGCACAAAAAGTAGCTAAGCACAACAAAATTATGCTTACCGGAACAGGGTTACCAGTCAAATGACCATGTCACATGTACAATTTGTGACTGGTATTCTTCTTATTTCTGCTAAGCAGAAATTGTTTTAGTTATAAGCAGCTCTCTTAAATTGGGCCTTGGTCATATCATATCATCCCCACTTCTAAAACTGCATTCTGCATCATCTCCTTTTCCAGAATGGCAATCATGGGCCTACAAGACCGAAGGAATTCCACCTGTCTGAGAACCAGCGCAAACGCAGCTACAATGAGTCAGTGGCTGGGGAGAGGAAGACACCCGAGTTCAGGTCGATGGCACTCGCCATTAACCAATTCCAGACCAGGACACCTGATCGTTTCCGCACGAAGCCGATTGCTGAACAAAACAAAGGTAATATTCATGATGACTATCTTGAGGTTATAAACATGAGAGAATAACTTAATTTTAATAATCACATAATTTTCTATGGAATTTTCGATGTATCATTCCTATCTATTACTAATATTCTTTTTCAATGTCGAAATATGCATGATTGCAAGATGCAAATCTGAGCAGTTTTTTTTTTTTACTTTTGAAGATTTATGTTTCCATCTTGACTATGTTTCCATATGACTATCTTGAGGTTATAAACATGAGAGAATAACTTAATTTTAATAATCACATAATTTTCTATGGAATTTTCGATGTATCATTCCTATCTATTACTAATATTCTTTTTCAATGTCGAAATATGCATGATTGCAAGATGCAAATCTGAGCAGCTTTTTTTTTTTACTTTTGAAGATTTATGTTTCCACAGTAAACCTTTAGAGCGTTTTTTTTTTAGCCAATAAAGGCCAACAATTTTGTGATAATTCTTTAGTCTTATTTGTATCCTTTTGCGCGACATGGTAGTTTTAAACATCACTTTACCTGTAATTTGTTTTTAACCAAAAATGATACTGGCTAATTTCGAAATGGAGTAACTCAGCAACGCAATACACCCCCAAAGCTTAGACACTAAATACCAAATAACTGCTGCTGGTGTGTTCTTTCCTGCCATGCATATAACTCAATTCTTGAAATTGTCAACATCTGACTCATTTTCACAGAGCGGGTCACAAATATGTAACTGCATCGATTTCTTGGATTTGCCTTGAAGTGTTTACTTCTATAATTGTTGAAACTTTTTAATCATCAGGACCAGAGCCTGCTGCGGATAAACCAAAGCGCAAAAGGCTGACCCACCCGAGGACACCTGCTCTAGAATCACGCAATAGACACAGGCCGGTCACTGCTGTCAGTCGAACACAACAAGAAGAACTGGAAGTTGTGGACATGAGAAAGTAAGTTGTCATACTTGGCCAAGGGGGGTCATAATCAGATATGATATACGTCCTACTTTAGGCTGTGTCAGGAACGACGACTTCCGTTACAGCTACGGCTAGATCAGTGCGTCTGTCGGTGTTGAAGAATAGGCAGACGTGTGTCATGTGATCTAGCGTACCTGTAGCCGAAGTTTGTCGTTTCTGACACGGATAGTCCGATCTCGAATTTTGTTGCCCTTTGGGAAATCAGAAGAAATAAACTTTAAGTCAAACTTGTAAAGCCTACATCATGATGAACAAGTAGGCCGGCCCTTGTGCTCAACAAAATGTTCATACATGTACTATTTTTCAAAGAAGCATAAATCATGCCTGTTCTAACATGATTTCTCACTTTGTTGAAAAGAGTTTTAATAGGGAGGAATGAAACAGAGGGGTAACTTTAGAATTTTTAGGTTATCCAGGGTTTTTCCTTGAGTTTCTTTTGGTTAATGCTTGTAAAAAAATCCTGTAGAAAACATCAGATCTAACAGTAACTAAGATTTGAAACTTTGCAAAGGTGTAAGTGCAATGAGGAAAATTTACCTAAACGGGGACAGCAATGTAAAGTAAATCTCTCTTCGCAAGATGTGTTGGTGCTGAGAAGAACTGGAGTAGAGAATTTTGTTTCGGTGTTTCAAAAAGTATGTAAGGTGTTTGAATCATCCAGACAAATTTCTCAATTCTAATTCTTCTCAGAACCAACACTTCTAACAAGAGAGAGCAATTACAAGTGTACATGCCCGTATGCTTTGTTTTTGAACGGGCAAGGGCACCAAGGCATTTTCTCCTTTGCAAAGGGCACCCTATGAGAAAATTGTAAATTTCTACTTTTTACAAGGGCACACAAAAGCAATGACCAGGGGCCGATTTCACAAAGCAGTCAAATTCATCGCACAACAAATTTTCAATATTGCCATAGTAATTTGTATTGTGACATTGCATTTTACTTAGCAACAAGGATTGATTTTCACTTAAAATCCATCTTAGCTCTTTGTGAAATCAGCCCCAGGGGGCATGGGAGAAGTATCAGGCCTGAGTCTAGATGACTGTCAACTTCATTTTGAGATAATATTTAGTTTGTTTATTGTGTGTACATGTATTACTCTGCAAGACTGCATTGTTGATTTGGTTGAACACGTTAAAGGTGCTTTTATAAATATCTGCATACTCATTATGAAGTCAAGTGCTTGAATTTCACACGAGATAAATCATAACTTTAACAAAATTTGTGTAAATTTCTCTGTATCCACAGCTACAAGTTCAAGGCTAGACCCGTAGATCCCCGCATCTATTCCGATGTCAGCATGGGCGTCAAGACGGTCACTCACAAGGAGGCTACCAAGTCGGAAGGATTCCACTTTGAGACTGACAAAAGACTGCTCCAGAGGGAAGCCAGTAAGGTTCATAGTGAGTCGCACTATGAGTTCCGGGCTAGACCTCTGCCTGCAAAGATTTTGGCCGGCCCAGTGGTGAGTACAGACTACTTAGATGTAAAAGGAAACAGTACCAATGCTTATTATGTGGTTTTTTTTTAGGGATTGAGCACTGCATTTGCATGGTAAGGTTGTTAATTGTCAAAGACCAGTATTCTCACTTGGTGTATCCCAACATAACAAAATAACAAAATCTTTGAAAATTTGGACTCAATTGTTCATCGAAGTTGCAAGAGAATAATGAAAGTCACACTGTTTTATACTATCAACAGCTTTCCATTGCCCGTTTGAGCAAGACACTTGCTTCCCTCCACCCAGGGGTAAATGGGTACCTGTGAGGGCAGAGATGGTTCTCGTGATTGTTTAGCTGAGTAGCGCATGTTTGTTGCACAAGGCTGAGATTGTTTATAGGGAATAATTTAAGGCCCAGTGACCACTTTTTAGTGACCAGGGGTAGTAATGTAAAACACTTCGAGGCGCCCTTCGGGCGTGAAAAGCGCTTTATAAAAAATAACTATTATTATTGTTATTGTTATTAAACTTAAAGACGGCAATTGAACACAAAATCTCATTCTTTCCTAGGGTATTGCTGATGCCAAGCCCCATCCAGTCACCCTTCCAAAGTCACCAGCGTTCGCCCTGAAAAACCGAATGAGAATCTACGAGGAAAGAGAAAAAGAAAAGGAGAAAGAGTCCGAGGTTTGTATACACTTGTCTTTGTATACTTTGCTTCATCTTTAGTCTTTTTGTTTGTTATGTCTGTAGTTTGGACCCTTGCAAAGTCTTTCTCAAAGCCCACACAGGCAAATTTTGTTTTGTCTTCAAGAAAGACTCTGCTGTCGTTGTAACTTCAGGCCATACCATAGATCCTTTTGGTCGGTAAGCAGTTGGTTCTCTGTGAATTTTTCTTGTTTCTTTGTTTAAAGAACTTAAGAAAATCATGCTGGATATATTCCACACGTCTCTTCTTTGAAGTATTTCGGCTGATTGCTAACGGAGCTTGGTTCAGTTTCATAAATCTGACATCTGATTAACGAACCCCAGCTGTTCAAGTGTAACCTGTTTGTTACCACCAGTTGGATTTGTTTCACTCACTCGATATTTTTTTATTTTATTTGTAGCTCAATAACACAACCCTGAGCCGAGCAAGACCTGCTAATCTCAGTGTTGCGCCATTCATCCCAACCATCGAACATAAGAAGACGGAGGTGGAGCCCTTCTCATTCGATGATAAGATCCGGGAGACCAAGGCTCGCAAGGAGGCTAAGATGCAAGAGCTCCTTCTTGAAGAGGAGAAGGTGAGTTGCATTCAGACCAGGGACCAATAACAAAAAAGGACAATAGAGTCCACTGTTCGAGAAAGGTCCACAGTTGGAAAACGTGTACAAAACCAATGGGAGCTGTTGCCAAACAGTTAGAGTGTAGGCTAAACAAAAGAGGGACAATTGGAGGTCCACGGTTGCAGGCATATACACCTGCGTGAGTTCCCACAAACGTCTTGCTATTTTATACTCCTCACTATAATAACCTACAACCTAATCTACATTCATACAGGCACGAAAGTTCCAAGCGCAGCCGATGCCGTATGGCAACTTGACTGGCATCCCAGTGAAACAAGTCAAGCCTCCCACGCAGTCAGCGCCGTTTACCGTGGCAGAGAAAGGCGCCAAGCAGGCCGAGGAATGGCGTAAAAAGGTAAAAACAAACACAACTGATATAGTTTTAGAAAGCAAATGTTTTGGGGCGATACTTGTATTATTTGCTCGTTACCTAATACATTTTCTTCTGACTGTTTTGTTTTTTCTTTGTGTTTGTTTAATGTCTAAGGCTGTCTCCTTACTCACTACATTCTACTGTACTATTTGTTTCATTGTTGCTTTGCTGTCCCTCCTTTACCAAAGTGTTTCGATTTGAATATCACATTGGTATGTTTGACCTTAAGATAAACACTTGTTTTTTGGGCCTACTGGCCCCCATCCTGAATCCTTCACTTTGACAATTATATCTAGTTATGTCTTATAACTTTGATTCACTATCTTATCAATTTTAGTCTCTGTCTTATAACTTTATGTTCACTGTCTTATAACTTTTATTCACCGTCTTATAACTTTTATTCACTGTCAGATAATTTTATATTCACTGTCATAACTTTTATTCACTGTCATAACTTTTATTCACTGTCATAACTTTTATTCACTGTCTTATAACTTTTATTCACTGTCATAACTTTTATTCACTGTCGTATAACTTTTATTCACTGTCTTATAACTTTATATTCACTGTCTTATAACTTTATATTCACTGTCATAACTTTTATCATTGTCTTATAACTTTTAATCACTGTCTTATAACTTAATTAGATGGAGGAAGAGGTTAGAGAATGCAAGCAACTAGCAAGCGCTTTCAAGGCCAATCCGGCAAACGTCTTGTACGAGGAACCGTTCATCCCAGAAAAGTCAGCCAAACCCATGACAGGTATTTTTGGGTGTAATTTTTCTCATCCACATGTTTTTTTTTTTCATTGTTATTATTATCTTTTTGATATCACCTACAACTACAAGGCCGGACAGCTTCTTCAAGGTGACCTAAAGATCTAAACTTAGTTTGCACTTTGGCCCAATTTCATAGAGCTGTAACAGAAAGTATTGCTTAAATCGTTTCTGCCCATCAACAATTAGCAGGATACCAGTCACATGTATATATGAAATGTTATTTTAGCTGGTAACCTTTTTCCGGTGCTCACAATTGTAAGTTGAATTTGTCGGGTATGGGATTAACTCAGTCATTCACTCTTTTCATTTCACTGTTGTAGATATTTCCAACTTCAAGCTCTACACTGAGCGTCGCGCTGAAGAGCGCAAGGACTTTGAGCAGCGTAAGTTCGACCGCCAGTGCGACATGGAAGCGGCCCTCGCCCAGCGCGAAGCGGAGAAGCAAGAGGAGGAGCGCAACGAGATCAATAAGATACGGGCAGAGAGGGTGCACAAGGCCAACCCCATCCGGCAATACAGGACAGTGGAGGTACTGCCTAGCACTAAGCTCCTCACCCAGGCTACGACGCCCAAGTTCTCCGACAGAACACGGCACACTGTGTCTCACGTGTAGCTGCATACAATTGGCTGAAATACTTAGATATGTGGATATTATTTTTTAAAGATGTCTCTGTGGTGTAGTTACCTTGTCATGGTTGATGTTATTAATTTTTCTGTACACCTCGTTAATTTTGTTTCATTGTTTTATTAATTTGTCATTACTTTTTTTTCTTTATTTTTCTTTTTCTTGAAACTTACCTGCGAGGGGATAGATCAAGGCCCAGTTTCATAGCTCTGCGTATGATCAACAAAGAATGAGTGCTTACAAAAGCAGGAATTAACATGCTTACGTCAAGCATATCTCACAGGTTAGCAGGAAATTTCTGCTTGTGCACAGCAGAGTTCATATTGCTAAGCATTCTTTGCTTACACTGCTACCTCAGTGATTTGGTGCTTGCCCAGTAAGCAAAGAGTGGTGATCGCAAGCTAAGGCAGAGTCCTACAGTAAGCAGAGCCACAAAATTGGGCACGCATTGTTGAGGTTATTATTTTGTTCGATTGTAGAAACCAGCTCTTCAGAGTGAACATGAAGAAGATTTGAACATAAAGTTTTCATTCTAAAAGGAGATCTGACTAATTGCCACAAACAGATGTCTAATTGACACACTATCTCATTTCAGAAAGGCTGGGTATGATCATGGAGGTAGAGTTCTACCTCCATGGTGTGATTCTTGTTTTCCTTGAAAAAAAACATGATCCACTGCCTGGAAGGATAATCTTATACAATTATTGAAGAAGAAAATGTTTCCGGGTCCCTCCTCCACCATCAACTGATCTTGACTGATTTGGGAAAAGTTACCAGAGAAATGCTCCAGGGTAATGGCTGTAATTCTTTCAGTATTAGTTTGCACACATGCCTCTATAAAATTTGGACCATAAGGAAAAATGTTGTGGAGTCAAGCTTTTTGTGGATCAATTTACTTTAAATTATGTTTGTGTTTTGTTGTTGTTTTGTTATGTATGTATAAATTACGTTTAGTTGATGTTGATCTGTGTATTTTACTAATTAGTCTGACATCTTTTTGATGTGATATCCTGATTTTGTACAAAAATTAACCCAGACCGCGTATTACTGATAGCATTGTATTGTACATAGCCTGCTGTTGTTTCAAGCGCCCTCCCTCACTCTGGTAATGTTAGTCAACTCTGTGTTTATAGCTCTATGGTTTATACAGAGTGCGTTTGTTTAGCTTCCCTGGGTCGACCCTGGTGTGTGGCGGGTTTTTTTTTTTCTAGGACGAACATGTGCAGATAATTACCCACGTTCTGGAAGTAATAACCGCCACACACCGCCACACACCGGGGTCGACCCAGGGAAGCTAAACGAACGCACCCACATTCCTCACTTTGTGAACTCCGTAAAAATTGTGGATCCCAGTAAAGCATAAAACTGTAGAACAGAAGTGGTTTTTAGGCAAAGAATACCTTTGGTATTTGGAAAGAATACCTTTCTTTTTTCAATAACTACAATACTTTGAAGTGAAATGATTATCAAAATGCTTTAAAGTTTGTACTATTGTAACCTGAACCAAGTGGTTTCCAAACGTATAAACAGTAATTTTTTTAATTAACCATACTTTTAAGAATGATTACCAAGCATATACCTTCCCATGTATGAACCTCCTTTAAAACCTTTGATTTTGCTGTTTTTAGTGCACTGTAGAACTTGTCTTGCACTGTAAATTTTAAAATTTCCACAAACAAATAAAAAGGTAACTTCATGCAGTGTTATTTGTACTAACTGTTAAATATTGTAACAACTTTATACATTGTATAATACATGTATACACTTGTGATGTGATTTATCATAAAATGCTGGGATTTTGTAAGTTTTTTTTGTAAACAGGAACAGCCATTGTGATGTTCTTGTTTATTAATTAATAACCCAACAACAATTGTAGAAAATCTGCCCGGTCCTTTGTAGCTTTCCCCATTTGTTTTTTGTATTACTTACGTATGTAAGTTTTGATAATTTTTGTCCAATGTTTTAGTTTCTGAGTTTGTAGCTCATCATTATTTCTTCGCCATCTGATGTACCAAAATTGTCATTCTAAAAATGAAATTTCTATTGAACCCAAATTTCCTTGAAAAGGCTGTTGACTAAAAAAACAAATTTAGTTTAACTTTTTCTTCTTCAGGCTCATTAAAAAAAATGCTTTTGCCTAGTTAGTGTAATTCAACCACACAAAAACAGAGCGATCCGCGTCATTGCCACATTATTTTTTTATAATGATTATCTAGTTCCGATTATTAATTATTTAGACAATAGCTGGGTTGTTCAAAGGTTTGTTTTCTGTCTCTGTGAATTTAAAATGCAGTGTTTACTTGTGTACAAAGCTAACATAATAATGTCGATTGCAGGAAGGAAATTCTGTTTGTTTGGATGATATTTTAAAAGGAGTTTTTGATTAAACATGTAAAGATAATCAGAAGTTTCATGTTTAGTTTACATTTTTAAAACACTCCCCTGTGAGACGGTAATGTTGCTGAAGCAGACCTGCTTAGAACAGAACGGTTTGCTTGACAATTTCTGCTAAGCAAGAGCGAGCAGGATACCAGTTATAAATGGTACTTGCGACACAGTATTTCTACTGGTAACCTAAATCGCGTAAGCATAATCCTCTTTTGTTACCTTTCCTTTGTTTTTAAGTATTTATTTTAAACCTTCAGACATAACTCATCGTTGGCAAAAGTATAACAATTTTAAAGAGAATGTCATGAAACAGTCATTTGAAAAGGCAAGGATTGCATGTAAGCCTAGTTTTAATTATGTGTGCATGTGATCAACAAGAGTAGACGGAGTAGCTTTACTTTCTATTGTTTCAAAACTGTCCGCTACTAAACCCCTACTAGGGGTGGGGTTAATTTTCACTGATGTTCAGTCTTGACCCAAGTCTTGTCCCGGTCCATCGAAAAATATGCCCCGATTCCCTAAGTTTTCAACCACTTGACATGAGACCTTTAGCTTGAGTTTCGTTGAGCTAGTTTTGTAGGACGATTTATCATGAGAGTTTGATATCTGGACATGACTTTTACAAACGTTCTCCAACTCTCGAGTGCTCTCATAATCAAAAGTTTCTGTTGATATTTGTAAATTACACAGCTTTGATGAGGATCGAGCCTGACACACCTCGCTCGACGAAAGTGAACAAAAATGCGCGCCGCCCCGATTTCACAGCTGAATGCCTTCATGACGACATACGCAGTCCGCGTATCAGCACGCGTTGTCGAGGTTTCAAGTTTGTTTTTGTTTAATGACGTAACAATGCGTGTAATGAGGTCACTCAATATTGCCACTTGCTGATTGGCTGAGAATTTATGACGCGTCCGTATTGCTACAACTCAGGATGTCGCACTGTTCTGCATACGTAGTAACATAAACTTTTTACGGAAGTAGTTTCACATAAATCGTCTCCTTCCAAAGAGGGAAACATGCCTATCATCACTTAAATTTCGATTATTGAACAATCGAGTAGGGATGGAAAACGTCTTCAACACAGGCGCGTCTACCACGTACCGTATAGGCTATCCACTTCACAGCTCGTTCCTCCCGCCCATCAAGTTCCATCAAGTGCCCGCTATCCAGCTTCGGGAAGAGCCTAAACTACCGCCGAGGAAATTCCCAATATCTCCCGCCGGCCCCACTCGGCAGTGGGAGAAAGGCACGTGGCAGGTTCTCCTTCCTGATATCAAGTGAGTATGTGATACCAGAAATTCTCCTCATCTGATAAGCTCTTCATTTTGAGTGTGTTGTTGAAATGTTAATAGACTCATTCAAGACTAGGCTAGATACAATCCAATAATGAACACTTTCAGTTTCATAAGGTGAGCTCACCACTAAATTGTGTCTACTTGCAACACCACACCAGCTACACTTTGTATATCCCTTGTTGCAGTAATCGACAGATACAGATACATTTCAGGTGTTCTTATAAAGACATTTCACTGAAGACGTCTTTTGGAACTCCTTGCCTGTGTGCGTGTTTCCCTCCATCCTACAATCTAAACTGTTTGAAGTCAGAGTAATATCCTATCAATCAGAGCTTCACTGAGCTTGTTCACCTTTAAGCCTTAGGCCTGTGATATTTTTTCATAGGACTCGGGAAGTACTGGGTATACAGTGCTATTAACACATCGCATGGGTAATCGTGTATGGGTAAAACCAAAATTAATATTAGGCCTTAATATTTCTTTCTAGCAGCCCCTCTACAAAAAGTGGCTTTTACTCTGTGGGCAAACTTTAAAAAGACAGTACTTTGAGTGGATCTAAGCCTTGCTTGGGGCAAACTTGCATGGATTTGTAATAATAAATGTAATAGTGAAATGCATCATACATAAGATTTATTCAAGTTTTCAATCATTATTTTGAAAAATATCTTAAACTCATATCTTGTTATAAAGATGTTATTGCTTTTTAGGCCTTTTACAGATAAGCCGATCGTCCGTGCACCGCCTCCCCAGGAATTCACAAGCCATCTTCAGATCAAAGCACCGAAAATCCAGCCTAAATTTTGCCAGAAACGTCCGAGAACACCCGAGCAACAGGAGCCACCTCTCAAGGGGCTCAACGAGCCGTTGCCCCCGGTGGTGCCGCACTGTGCTGACGGCTACCCGGATGAGGTAGAGGAGGGGTGGGTGGAGGAACTGTGTCGATCATATCACTGGAAAACGACCAGCAAAGAGGCTGCTAAAGAAGGCTGTCTCGAGATTTCTGAAGTAAGAATGTCACTTCTTTCTCTTGCTTTGTTGTAGAGAAAATTATCCATTAAAGACACTGGACGCAAACAAATTGGTAATTTCTACAAAAAAAACCCGTAGTTTTTGAGAAAGAGGTGATTTCTTATTACAAACATATTGAACTGTTTCTAGTTAGAGTCCATTTTGATCGACACAAATACTCCAATCTGATTTCAGATCGATCCGCCTAACTCAACCATTGAGCAGAAGTCTGATGTCATCATGTCTCGACCAATGAGATACGACGCCAATGAGCGTCCGTGGCAACGGGTGGTTCCCCTCTGGGATAGACTTCAGTCACGCCCCCATGTGGGGAAAAATGTCAGCAGCCGACAGATCGGCAAGACCATGTTAAATGCAGACAGGTTGTTTAAATACACAAAGTGAGTTTCTGTGAGAGTTTTAATTCTCCTTTAGCTCTTATACAAGTGGCCCTTGACTATAGAGTGAACACTACTCTTGGTAGATACACATACACATGTTGCAAACTTTATCAAACGTGACTTTTTTTAGGCACCAGTTGCAACAATGGGTGCGTTCGTTTAGCTTCCCTGGGTCGACCCCGGTGTGTGGTGTTTTTTTTTTTCCAGGACGAACGTGTGTAGATAATTACCCACGTTCGTTCTGGTGAAAAAAACCGCCACACACAGGGGTCGACCCAGGGAAGCTAAACGAACGCACCCGTTGTAAATGTGTAATTGAATGTTGGCTGCTGAGGAACGATCAATTTGCATCAGGGGTACAATCATTATACTATTTGGTGTTTTTTATCCATAATTTGTGTGCTTGGCAAGCTGTTTTTGAACAGAGCTAAATTAAATTGGGCCTTTTCTTAAAACACTTTTCTACAGTGTTTCTTTTCCGTAATTTCTGCATCTATCAATGCTGTTTTTGCTTTTCATCAAATTTTTACTTTTTTTACAGCCAACCTCCCACGAAAACACCGAACATATCTCTTGACGAGAAGATTTCTTTGATGGGAAGAGAAGATCAACTGTCTTCAATGTTGTAAGTCAAACGTGCAAAATAAATAAAAAAAGGTTTCATGAAAACTGAGCGCGAAAAAATGGTTCATTTTCTGTCATTTTAAAGCCATTTGGCCTATACTGAGAATGTTAAATTCTACACGGGAAAAAAAACACAGGTAGGCTCAGTAAAGGATGACTAATTCTAGCAGTAATAAATGCGACAGAAATGCCATATTTTTTTTTAAGGGGCCATAAATGGATCTCACCCATGGATTTAAAAAATTTAGCTAGTTCAACTGCTTTTTAATTTAACGTTTCGTTTCCAGTGTGCGCAAGTGTCCCGGTTACGCTGGTTACGTGCCAAGATCGCCACATAATGTTGCCATGGAAACCAACCGTCTTCTTGATCTACGAACAATGACAACCATGAAATCAAGCTACAGGTCTGTTTACAATCCCTTGAGTTAGTGCTAATGAATATTCAAATATCGATTTACAATCAACCAGAAACTGAGTTGGAGGAGGGCGAACTTTTGATTTGGATTATGGCGATATACTTCTGTGCCTAATTTCTTAAACCATTTAAGTACAAAAACTTGCCAAGCACACACAAATCTTGCTTAGATGTTCTCATGCACCAATTCCAAACAGCCCCTTAAGCAGCGTTGATGCTTAACAATTTGTTGCTAAGTATAAGAAGGCTGGCTTTCAGACACAATGATACATGTTATATGAAAGGTATTTCGTCTGAGACGTCATACGCGAGAGGTCCATAAAACATACGCAATTTTGTACCCCTGTCAGAGCTCGGGCAGACAGTCACCGTAAACAGGAACTTCGCCACTTGCGTACAATAATTTATTCCCATCATCAGTCTACTAACTTTAGAAAACCAAATCTGCTTCTTTACAGACCATTCGCCACCAAAGAGTACACGATGAAGAACTTCGCGCACCGAGGCCCTTTGTCACGGACAGTAACACTTACGTATCCCTACAACCCATACAACAAAGTGGAGAATCGGGCTAAAGGGATCGAACAAAAATGGTAGAAACGGATCGGCTCTTTACCAACAAGATTGTACGCACCCCCCGTGCCAAAGCTGCTGAAATACTGGCTACAAATGGGATTTTTAACTCAATTTTCAAAAATCGCCAAAAGAATGTTTATCAAGCTAATTTGAATACATGTCACAAAAATAACTGTTTCCATCCGTTAAGTCTATAAATCGTATTTAGTTCTCAAAATATCTAAAGTTGAATGTGAAGAATCACGTAGTATTTTCAATTATAGGAAATGTTACCAAGGAACATGTATGTGTATTTACATACACATTTTTCGTAATTATTTCTTTTGCTTTTGATAAATAAAGAAACGCACGAGAAAGGAAAACATTAGTACAAATAATTGTTCGAAGATGAGTGTTTATTTGGGTTTTCCCCTTCAAATCAAGCTCCGTTGACAAAAAAAAAACCTGCTGCTTAGCAAGTATATAGGTTACAATCCAGAACACCATACAGTTACCAATGCTGTGAGTGGTACTACGGTAATTTCTTGCTTAACCAAGAAATTTGCTAGTTAGGCCTTATGGTCTGCTTAAAGGAACACGTTGCCTTGTATCGGTCGAGATGGCCTTTGAAAATAGTTTGTAACCGTTTTATATAAAATGCATATGGGTAGAAAGATGTTTAAAAAGTAGAATACAATGATCCATACACATTTGCCTCGAAATTGCGTGGTTTTCCTTTTACTTTGAGAACTAACACAGTCGGCCATTTAAGGGAGTCAAAAATTTGACTCCCATAAATGGCCGACCGTGTTTGTCGACGAGGTAAAAGGAAAACCACGTAATTTCGAGTGATACTTGTGTGGATCACTATATTCTACTTTTAAAATATCTTTCTAATCATATGCATTCTATAACAAACGGTTAAAATACGCTTTTCAAAGACCAACTCGACCGATCCAAGGCAACGTGTTCCTTTAACAGCTTAATGAAATTGGGCCCCGGTAATTTCGGGGCACGTAGTGAAGACCCGACTCCCCCATACTGTTATTGCGTATAAAGTCCAAGATGTTAGTCACCACAAATATTGTACTCGAAACCAATAGTGATGCAGCATTTAAAGTGACCGTCGAGTGGTAATCGATATAATGGTGGTATAATTTGTTGACGTTGTGTAAACAAACTAAAGTGCATACTTGTAATTAGAGAACTTCCGGAAGTTTTTTTTTTCCCGAGCAAAATTATTATTGCCTCTATGCATAACGCACTTCTATAGTGAATGAACTGAACTGTGTACCCATTGCCGGCGAGAGCTGTATAGTTTTCTTGTACGTGCTTCAAAAATAAAACCGAAAACAAAATGGTCAAAGTGCACGCTGTCCAGGATGAATCTATTGATGTCCAAAATGCGGCAAGTGTGGACAAGGATGCTTTACGACAGTCCGAGCGGGACAAGGCGAAACAACCAGGCGGGCTGGCTTGGCGAAAGTACGGCAGACAATTCCTCGCTACGTGGTCGTCGACTGTGCAAGATGCCGTGGGACTTACGGGTATCAAATACCTTGTGAACAACCAATCAAGTCAGCTTCGGAGGTAAGGTTTTGTTTTACTGCAGAAATACGCTTCTCCGATTTAGAATAAGAGGCATAACAAGTGATCTTCTCCTTTTTCTTCTATCGTTTGATCTTTGGACCAAGGTGAAACTTGAATGTAATGAAATTGGTAGTTTATTGGTAATTGTCAAAGACCAGCCTTTTTACTTGGTGTATCTCAACATAGTGCATAAATAACAAACCTGTGAAAACTTGAGCTCAATTAGTCGTCGAAGTTGCAAGATAATAATGAAAGAAAAAACACCATTGTCACACGAAGTTGTGTGTTTTCAGATGCTTCATTTCGAGACCTCAAAATCTAATTCTGAGGTCTCGAAATCAAATTCGTGGGAAATTACTTATTTCTCGAAAACTACGTTACTATAGAGGAAGCTGTTTCTCACAATGTTTTATACTGTCAACAGCTCCCCATTACTCGTTACCAAGTAAGGTTTAATGCTAATAATTATTTTTGAGTAACAAGTGTCCACTGACTTTAAAGTGACTTCAAACCACTTGATGGTATCCTCGACGAGGTCTCCGAGTCCCTGCTCGCCTGTTGGTGGTCTGAAGTCAGGACGGTCATGAACGATGTGACTGATGATGATTTGCGGGCTGCCACACTAAAAAAAAAAACTCATATAATTATTTGTTTACATATAAATTTGGAAGTGAAATTTTCTCAAATGCGTATAAAAGGGAAGCTGCTGTAGACTTCTAATCACAATGTTTTTACTTTCAATATACATTTTTCTTCGACAGGTTTGTCTGGACGCTTGCAATACTCCTCGGATCACTTGCCGTCATTTACCAGATGCAAGAAAGATACGCCCTCTTCGCCAGTGTTGCGAAAAGTGTCGACTTTGAGATCGTTTACCCGACCAGTCTAGTGTTCCCAGCTGTCACCATCTGCAATTTCAATACATACAGGTGACGTCACTTAATGCGATACGAATTTTGACGTCACACCAGTTGACATGTGCTCAACTCCTGCGATACATTCGCTGCGAGGGCAGCCATGTGACGTCAAAACTCGTATATATCACATTTTCATTCTCAGGAAGTATAATGAACCGGCTTAAAGGGACTCTATTGTCAAAGACCAGTCTTCTCACTACCTTGGTGTATCCATCTAAACATATGCACAAAATGTCGAACCTGTGAAAATTTGAACTCAGTTGGTCGTTGAAGTTGCGAGATAATAATGAAAGAAGAAAACAAACCTGTCACATGAAGTTGTGTGCTTTCGATGCTTGATTTCGGGGCCTCAAAATCGAATTCAACTTCAGTGGAAAATTACTTCTTCATTGCTTGTTACAAAGTAAGCTTTTATGCTAACAATTATTTTGAGTAATTACCAGTAGTGTCCAGTAGTGCCTTTAAACGCAGTCAAATTCTAATCATTCTTCATCATTGTAGGAACCTCAATTTGGATCAAGAGCCGTTCGGTAAAATCCTGGAAGACTTCAATAATTTTGATATGTTTGGGGCGGTGAATTTCTCATCGTATGAACCCCAGCTTCGGGGAGTGAACCTGACTAATCTAACGCTCCACTACGGGCATCTAATGACCAATGGGAACATGTTTATAACGTAAGTGTTGTTGCATATGAAATTATGTCAAGTGTTTGGTGCTGTATTGACCCCTTGCACGCACGTCACACGCGGCGACTGTGCCATGCTCACCGTTGACCTTATCGCAAATACTCGGTACGCGCACAATAAACGTGGAATGAGGTGCATGCTGGTCTAGCTAGCTATCGAATTTGATCACTAGCTAGACCAGCATGCACCTCATTCGACAGTTTGCGCTTTCGCTATGGAGTGCGTTTTGGCGACCCCAACCAGAAACATTGGTTATCAGTTGAGCGTTTTCGCGTGTTCGGTTGAGCGCGGTGACGAGCACTGTTCAGACCAACCGGTAACCGACTTGTTGAGTTGGTTTGGGCTTTGGTTGGGGTCGCCAAAACGCATCCCTAGTATTTGCGAAAAGGTCTATTTTGGTTGGCAATGGGTTTACGTGTAAACGCCACCTGTAGCCTAAAAATCACACTAATGCACAGTGACATTGCCCACCAGTATGGCGCATCGAAGATTATTCTGATGATGACGTCAGGTGAAATGGGTCAATAGGCCTAACCTTACTATACATTGCTTGTTTGTACTTTTTACGGGTTCTTGATTGATTTTTTTTAATATTTTTGTTTTCACTTTGTTCTTTCGTACTATGTGCTTGGTGGCCTTTATAGCACTTCATGTTGTGCTATGTGCATTGTTGATGTTTATATTATGTACTTTGTGCTAAGATCTTGTACCTGCAGTGTTCGTGTACTTAGTATAGCCTATTAGTGCTTGAGGCTTAGCACTTTGTAGTTTGTGGTTTTGTTTTACTTTGTGTTCAGTATAGTAGTGGGAGTTCGGGTTAAGTACAAAGGACCAAAACAAAGTCCCAGGTTCCGGGAACAAATTACAAGACATCAAGCACAAACTACAAAGTCTGAGCATCTATAGCACTATGCACGTACCAAATACCAAGTACTAACCACAACAACAAGTACCGACCAAAAACCAAGTACATGTATACACAAAGTAGGCCTACACAAAGCTTCAAACACAAAGTTACAAAGTGCTTTTTAATAACCAACGAGTATTAAAGGCAGTGGACACTATTGGTAATTGTCAAAGACTAGCCTTCACAGTTGGTAAGATCAAAGTTGCGAGATAATAACGAAAGAAGAAAACACCCTTTTCACACGAAGTTGAGTGCGTTTAGATGGTTGATTTCGAGACTTCAAGTTCTAAACTTGAGGTCTCGAAATCAAATTCGTGGAAAATTACTTCTTTCTCCAAAACTATGGCACTTCAGAGGGAGCCGTTTCTCACATTGTTTTATACCACCAACCTCTTCCCATTACTTGTCACCAAGAAAGGTTTTAGGCTAATAATTATTTTGAGTAATTACCAATAGTGTACACTGCCTTTGAAATACTCGTTGGTATACATGTGCAACGAGAAATTGATGCTTTAGGTGTGAATTTTACATTTGAAATATAATCTCCTTTTGAATTTGATTTACTATAGAGGAGTATGGGGACACAGCGGAATAATCTCCCCTGACAATTTTTCAAGTGTGTTGACCGACTCTGGTCTCTGCTACACGTTTAATGGTGGCGAAAATGGCACACCACCGTTGACTGTTAATTCCGCCGGTAAGTTAAATTATGCATGTGTATACTTTTACATAACTTTTGTTGAAGATTTCACTTTGTTCTCAAAGTGAGCAGCTAATTTGTAGCAGTATACGGACGTGCTTTCATACTGATGTTCGTTTCTGTATCGCTTAGATTTCAGACTGAAATTTGTGTTGGGACAAAACAATTTAGTGAGAAAATATTGACAGCACAGGTAAAAGTTGAATCTTTACTGTGATATACAAACATAATATGCAATTAATGCTCAATATATCTCAGTGTAACTTTACAATAGTGTAACGTCCCATATCGATGTTCAAGATATTCATTCACTGTACAAACCTAATTAAATGTGAAATATCGAAAAGGAAACTATTATGTTTATTCGCAGTGAATGTCCAACGTCCAATATCGATGTACAAGGTATAGACATTTACTGTACAAACCTAATTGAACGTGCGATGTCCAGTGTCGAAAAAAGCAACATTTGTATTCGCTGTAAAAACCTAAATGTCAAATGTCGAAAATTAAACCTTGATATTCGCTGTACAAAGCTATATGAATGCTCAACGTCCAATATTAGTTTCCTTAATACTGTTCGCCAGGTAAAGGGAATGGGCTCAGCCTTCTCCTGAACCTGGAGCAGGACTATTATTATTACTCTGCGGCTACTCCGATTTCTGCCGGTTTCCTCGTAGCTGTGCACGAACAGGGGAAGGTTCCGCCATTGATGCGTTCTGTGGGAATATCTGTGCCACCGGGCACCGAAGCCAGAATTAGTATACGGAAGAAACAGGTACACACTCGTTCATTAATAATGCACATTTATTTCAATGCTGTCTTGCAGTACAATAATATAAAATAATGCACATTTATGTCGAAAATACAACAGCAATATTATAGTAAGAGGTAGGTACACAAGGGTTCAATAATAAGCAGCAATTTAAAGACAACTTTAAAGGCAGTGGACACTATTGGTAATTACTCAAAATAATTATCAGCATAAAACCTTTCTTGGTGACAAGTCATGGGGAGAGGTTGATGGTATAAAACATTGTGAGAAACAGCTCCCTCTGAAGTGCCACAGTTTGGGAGAAAAAAGTAATTTTCCACGAATTTGATTTCGAGACCTCAAGTTTAGAACTTTCTTCTTGCATTATTATCTCGCAACTTTGATGACCGATTGAGCTCAACTTTCACAGGTTAGTTATTTTTTGCATATTATGTTGAGATACACCAACTGTAAAGGCTAGTCTTTGACAATTACCAATAGTGTCCACTGCCTTTAAAGTTAAGCGAGATGTTTTTGCTCCCTATAACCTATAGACAGACAAACGCTACAACACCTTGAACACCCTTAATCCTCAATTTCAAAAGTACATCCTGACTGTTTCTATACCATCTTCATTTTATTTGTACTATCAACTTATATTTTTGTTGTTTGTTTGGTAATTTTGTTTTGTATTAATTGTCAGGCATAAAAAACAAGCCTTTCTTGGCTTCTGATAAAGCCCCTATATTGGTTTGCTCCATATCCATTACATTATACCGAGTGTGAGAGTACAGGTCTTTTACAATTACCAAAGGTCTCCAGTGCCTTTAAAGGCAGTGGACACTATTGGTAATTGTCAAAGACTAGCCTTCACAGTTGGTATATCTCAACATATGCATAAAATAACAAACCTGTGAAAATTTGGAGCTCAATTGGTCGTCGAAGGTGCGAGATAATAATGGGAAAAAACACCCTTTTTACACTAAGTTGATTTCGATACCTCAAAATCTAATTCTGAGGTCTCGAAATCCAACTCGTGAAAAATCCCTTCTTCCTTGAAAACTACGTCACTTCAGAGGGAGCCAATAATTACCAAGAGTGTCCACTGCCTTTAAAGCCCGTGTACCCTTTCGGTACAGAAAAAAACAAAAAAGTTCACAGATTTACATATAACTTACAGGGTTTACAGAAGGTAATGGTGAAAGACTTCTCTTGAAATATTAGTCCATGAAATGCTTTACTTTTTGAGAAAACGGTAAAACAATATAAATTCTCGTTGACGAGAATTACGGATTTGTTATAAACACATGTCATGACACGGCGAAACGCGCGAAAACAGGAGTGGGTTTTCCCGTTATTTTCTCCCGACTCCGATGTCCGATTGAGCCTAAATTTCCACAGGATTGTTATTTTATATATAAGTTGTGATACACGAAGTGTGGGACTTGGACAATACTGTTTACCGAAAGTGTATAATGGCTTTAAAAAGAAAATACGAGTGTAGCAATGACTGTTGATGTCGCTATGTAAATAATTGAAGATTGGTCCAATAAATATTTACAAAATAAATCAACTTTCAACATTGGTTTACCCTTTATAGATAAAGAACATAGGGAACACTGGTGATTGCGGTACCAAGGAACTGAAATATTTTAGTTCTTACACCTCTATTAATTGTCGACGAGAGTGCGAAGCCCAGGTAGTCCTGGATAAATGCGGATGCGTTTTACCCTTCGAAGCAGGTGAGACACTATCAAAGATAGGTTTTGTTGGGTGTACAGTTCAGTGCAGCGACGACAGTTAGTGGCTGTGACGTCATCACTCTTTGCGCATTATATGACGTTTTACACAATCTGTGTGGTAAAAAATGTGAAGGTTTCCTCAACACGGGTAGCAGTCGGCAATGTTCTCTAATTTTTGAGAGAAGAGACAAGTTTACAAACAGACAATCAGTGTATGGTCCTTTATAAGTCATTTGAGGTTGGATTTATTTGGTTATGTGTTAGTTTTAGTTGTCTGTTTTGCCATTTTTAATATTGTGCCCTCTATTGTAGCTTTTTGATGGAACGTTTATAACCGGGTTGTTATCGCAAAACTAAACACAGCTGCCCCAGAACGGTTACGCGTATACGGATAGCTGAAAGTAAAAGGGTAAAAGACTAAGTCATACTTCCCGCTAATGCGAAAGTGATACAAATTTTGACGTTACAAATTCGAATAATTCGCATTCCTTGTGCTCAGCTCCTGCGAAATTGTTGGTGCAAGGTCAGAGATGACGTGACGTCAAAATTCGCTTCTCATTCGGACCGGGCTTAACTAAATACATTTAAACAAAATGTATGAGCTTTCCGGCAAGAATTCTTAGTCAGATGCAATTGAGGTTGTTTGTGCTACAAGATCTAACAATCATTGTGATTAGGTTGTCTTTCAGTGAAACCACTACCTTCATACATTTAACCTTGTGTATTAAAATAAATGTTTAAAAAATAAAACAAATTAAAAACATTGTGTATAATTTTCTTGTCTTATAGTTCACCAGGAGTTGAGAGTCTGTGACCCCATTGAAATGCTGTCCTGCGTATACACGTATTCCGGTAGGTCAGCAACTATGATTTATTTAATTTATTTTAATTCTGCAGACAATACGAGTATAACAGGCAGAGGCCGCCAAGGGAAGGGCAAAGGTGAAAACAAAACTACCGTCAAAACATCTTGCCCTCCCAAACCTAGCTCATAAAACGGAGGAATAATTCATATACTACATTAAACAGTCTAAAACTCTTATTTTTTACTTGATAGGCTAATACAATTTGGCTTCTTTGGTTGAAAATGTTACAGGTTCAAAAAGTGTCGGGGACATTTTTGGTTAGTCTATTAAAAGCATTACGAACTGTATGCTAAATCATCAACTCATGAAGCTATAATTTGAGCTGATATTGCATTCAGTTTCGTTTTCGCGCATTTGCCTATTTCACGAGCCTCTAGTTAAGTGTGACGTCATGCTATCAAACCTCGAATTTGTGAAGCTCCCTTTTGACTCATTAGTGTCTTCCAGGCCAACAGAGGGCGGAAGAAGGGGCAAACTTAACAATAACAATCATCTGGTGCAATAAATGTTTTGTCTTTCTTCAATCCCGTTGACTCCAGAGATTCTTGGTGTATGCGACTGTCCCGTAGAGTGCGAGATAACTAAGTTCATCCCAAAACTGTCACTTCTATCATATCCATCTGAATTTGTGAGTGATTTCTACGAATCCGAGGGGTTTTTTTCAAAAGAGTTTTATAAGTGAGTAACATTATTAGTTTGATCTTTAATACGCGTTTAGATGTGTTACCATGAACTCACAAACACTAGTCATAATATAGGGCGCCACCCAGAGTTGCCCCCGCGCAGCTGCCTTAATTTATTTTAAAGAGAGGCTGCTAGTGGCCACTTATACTGAACGAAACGGGCAGCTTCTACCTGTCCATGGTCTTCCATGAATGTTTGATCGAGAGTCACATTGATGCCCGGTTACGCCACTGCATCCAGGGCCCAATTTCATAGAGATGCTTAAAGGGAAGGTACACGTTTGGTAATTACTCAAAACAAATATTAGCTTAAAAACTGACTAGGTAACAAGTATTGGAGAGCTAAATATAGTATAAAACATTGTGGGAAACGACCTCCTCTGAAGTAACGTAGTTTTTGAGAAAGAGGTAATTTCTCACAAAAATACTAAAAGACTTTCAGCTAGAAGTCTTTTATTCCTATTTGAAAGCACACAACATTCGTCTAAAGGCCCGGTCCCACTGCAGCGATAACGAGAACGACAACGATCACGACGCAAAGAGAACGCGTTATATTGGTTGAATGGCTCCAAGCAGAATACGCACACGCTCATTCAACCAATAGAATGCGTTCGCTTGGCGTCGTTATCGTTATCGTTCTCGTTATCCCTGCAGTGGGACCGGGCCTTAACAAGGGTGTTTTTCTGTCATTTTTTCTCGCAACTTCGATGACCTATTGAGCCCAAATTTTCACAGGCTTGTTATTTTATGCTTGTAATGTGATACACCAAGTGAGAAGACAGGTCTTTGACATTTACCAAACGTGTACAGTGCATTTTTAAGCATAACAATAATGCCTATAATATTAAAAATTAGCAGGATACCAATCACATATGGTACGTGTAACATGGTATGTTGGCTGGTAACCTTATTATGATGGTCATAATGTTGTGTTTGTGCTTATTTGTCTCTTCCTATGAAACTGTAACGTAGCAAAAACAAAGCTCTCGTTAAAACGATCATTTTACAGGAAAAGTTTCATCATCAAAATAACGGCCTAACTTCCATCATCTCAAAAGGCACAATTCTGGCCCACTGCAATATAAGACATTGCTTGGTGTTTTTTACTCTGTTTCTTTGGACACTTCTGGTTTGTTAATTTTATCTGCCCTTTTTTTTAATCCGAAGAAACAACATGGTAAAGATGGAAATCTACATGGAAGATATAGCTGTTGAGACAATCACACAACAAAGAGCCTATGACTTCTTTGAATTTCTGTGTAAGTCTTTTTCACATCTTCTATGGAAGGTATATGTTTGGCAATCACATTCATTCTAATTAATGACAATGACAACAAGGGTCCCCTACTTGTCCTCTCCAGCGTGGACATAACCGCTCCGGATTTTCAGCGATATCTTAAAAAACGGGATCTCTCGCACGAAAACGGGACTTGAATCAAGTCTAGTTTGACCCCTTTCTTTGTTATTCTGTCATGAGACCCGGAATTTAGGTCAATTCTCACCTGGGAGTTTCTATTTTGTATGCTTTAATCGTATTACAGTGCTAACACACATCGGTGTATAGTTATGGATGAAACCAAAAGTTTATAATCTTTATCGCCGATGCAATTATGTTTCCATCTATTTAATACGTTATTTTGGTTCCTCTTTTTAGGTGACAGTGGTTGTGCACTCGGACTGTGGCTTGGGGGAAGTATTCTAACCGTAGTTGAGATTCTTGATCATCTCTTTCAGTGCATTCTTGCCCAAATGAATACGAAATAAACCTACCTGTCAAATGAAGAAATGTTACATGTTCGTGTATATACATTGTCTTCCCACTCAGAAACCCCAACCCCTACCCCTCCTTCTGTCCTTTTCCGTCCCCCCTTTCCTTTCTTTTCCGTCCTCCTTTCCTTTCCAAGTCATCCTTGGTTTATTTTGTGTTTTGATGGATTTTTTAATTTCGGTGTATTTTAAAAACTATTTATTTGTGCCATGTGATACTTTTCTTATTGTTGCTGTTAATTTCTACGGTTTATGTATGTTTTTCTGCTGTTTTTAATTGCTATACTTTCATGTGCAAGCCGAGAGAGTGATTTTCATGCTGGGGATGATAAATAAAGAATTTAATTTAATTTGAATTGAATTGAATTGAATGTTCGTTTGGTTACTGGAGATTTAGTTGTTGGTTTTTTTATTAGTGCCGATCCGAATGAGTAGAAGTTATGCCAATAGCACTTGGTTGTTATCTTTCATCTTCTTTCAAGTTAATGATAATTGTGATTTGAGGTCGAATAAAGACAAAACTGGCTAGTCAGAGTGGGATTCTAACCATCGACACCGGATAAACGTGCTGACACTCTACCAACTGAACCACCATAGCTTTATACTGAGCCTATGTTAACGGTCTCCCTATTTTGTCATTTAAAATTCCAACAGTCAGTTTCCCCTGTGGTTTTAAAATATTTAATAATAAAATACAATATATTGAAATACATGTGTTTTTTTAGGCAAATTTCAACAAAAACAATCCATTCATTTCAACGCCGACTCATTTAGTAAGGTTTGAAAATTAATGCTTGTCGGTAATTGCGACAAGGTTTCACCGGTGAATTTATTGTAAATGTCTTTGTAGAACACGTTTAATACCACTTGTGATACAGTTAAGACCGAAGCTAAACTAAACGTTTGGTGAATTATTAATATAGGTAATAATAAATGAAGCTTGTCACGTCATTAAGAGTTACATCATTATTGTGTACATATACTTTACCAGTGCATTCTTAAGAGTGTCCATTACAGTGAAACATTATATCGCCATCAATAAATTAACAACAACCTAATGGGTGTTTGGTTTGTTAAAAGAAAGCTCGATGCTTCAGTTGTTTACATGATCAACATGTGTAAATTTGTACTCGTCTTTAAACGTAACCAAGCCACAGAACGGAGGTAAGGCTTAATAAGTACACCGGATGTAGGTAAGAGTGCACAATTAGTGTTTTAGCGCCGTACTTTTAAAACGGACAAGCCCGTGAACACACAGAGCGCCAGAAAGGCGCAACCGAGGTAAAACATCATGAGCACGGAGTCTCAGTGGCCTGTGTCACTGCAACAAATCTGCAAGGGTTCCATGTAGAAGCACTGCCAGCTGTGAGAGGAGGGATGGAGCTTCCAATCTCTCGCAGGACAAACTGACAATACTACAAGTACAACATTGACAGCATAAAAGCACAGAGCTCGAATAAATTTGTGCAACCCACTCTCTCCAGGACAACAGCAATGCTTTTAGGATTAAAGAGTATAACAATTTAAGATTCAAGATGTCAAGACTACGCAACACTGATTTGAGCAACGTACGAGAGCTTACTCTGTGTTGATAGGTTTTCCGGTTGGACCAGAGCCTAATGTCAAGATACAAACTTGTCTATTCAACTGCGCACTAGTTGTCAAACAGCACAGCCATCTCTGTGGGAATAATTATTGCAAGTATTCTGAGATCACGCAACGATCTGCAGTCTATACGGCCAGTGAAGACTTCCCCTGTAGAGCAGTAGACGTGTTCAAATTTGCGCAACAGGCGAACAGTTGCGGCAGTCACACCAAACAGGTCTTATGTCTTTATCAACTGCTAGTAACTGTTGTTTTTTAATATCAAAGTAATAGTTAATCTTGACTGTGCTGTATAATTCGTTAAAAGTACTCCAGTTGCCATCCTCAAAAAAACATCGTAATTTTTGTTTAAAGGATTCTCTTTTTGTTTCATCGGTTTTGAAAAAAAAAATACATTAAAAAGCACGTTACGGCAGTGCGATTTTGATGTACATAAAACAAGGAAAATAAATTGCGGCCCGGAGCATTGTGTCTTGATCATGTGATGAGCGGGAAGAGGTAGTTTATCAAATTATATTAATAAACTTTTAACACATTGAACAACTTGGTCAGGCTATCATGTCGGGGCCCCCGATTGAAAACGAGCTTCATGTTGTTTCACTTGATGACACCGGTCACACCGAGAGTGTTGGTCCGTCGGCTCGACAAGTTGACACCGACGTAGAGCGTGCTCCTCCGGGTGAGCAACCGGAGAGAGTCACGCGGAAAGGTGGACGTTCTCGGACTTTCATTATCAAGACTGCGTTTGTACATCCAGGAAGCACCACTGAGCCTTTGAATGAAGACGACAACATGGGTGAGTCAAAAAGAAATTGACAGAGATTTTTTGATTTAAATCAAAACCCGGTGAAGCACATATTAAAAAAGCATTCTTTCCTGTTTATCTGGGGGGGGGGGAAGAGAATGAAACAAATTGAAAGAGCAGTCATGCCTGTTTTACTGAAAGCACGAGACATGTTTGTGGCTGCTGTCCATGGAATGTTAATGCTTGACTGAATCTTGTTTGTTAAGTGTTCCGTGGCCAGCTTGCAAAACGCGTACCTTTGCTAAACTAGACTTGACTCGTTTTAGTCATGATCAATTTATTTCATTCTTTTTTTTCTCTCTAAATAGCAGGAGGGAGAGTGCTTGTTAAAATATGTTAACTGAAATTGTGAGTGCCATTTTTTATTTTTTTGGGGGAAAAACAACAACAATCCCGGCCATTTTCTTTTTGACTCACTCTTTAGTGAGAGAGATCGAGTACGGACTGGGGGTGTTTTCCACCCTTCCCGATGCTGATCCCAATGCCGCAGAAAGGGCTCCTCAGACGGTCAAGAGGTCCTCGTGGCGTAGCCCCTTTGCCAGGTTCCTCGTAGCGTGGTCGTCGACCGTACCAGACGCCGTTGGGGTTCCGGGATTGCGATATGTTGTCAGCAAGCAGGACGGCAACCGTCGAAGGTACAATTTGATGTGTTTTTATCTGTGGTCTACTAGCCTAAAAATGATTTCCCTCCACTGCAGGAGAAAAGCCTTTCATTCTCCATTTCACTCTAGTCTGCGCTCTCTGCTGCCAAGTAATGCCCTATTTGCACTTAATGTTCATTTATCCACCTTCTGTTTTGTGTCCCTCTTTTTCTGTTTATTGGAGTCCAGTTGGTTATTTTGCATGCCTACCCGGGCCCAATTTCATAGAACTGCTTAGCACAAAAATTTGCTTAGCATGACATTTCTTCCTCATAGAAACAGTACCAACCAAACTTCTCCTGCATACTTGTAACTTGTATTCAGCTGTTGTTTGCTTATCCTGAAAATCACGTGAACATTTGGTTGGTAATAATCCTGGTTTAATCAAGGACAAAATTTCATGCTAGCACATTTTTGTGCTTAGCAGCTGAAATTGGACCCTATTTGTCAAACCTCCTTGCTAGGTGACCTGTCCATCTCCACCTCTTTGATTTAATGGTCTTGAATAATATCCTGCACTTTTTTGTTATGACGACACCTTTTATATAAGGATGTATATAAAAGTATATGACAATTGACAACTTTGTTTCTACTGCTTGCACTGCACCAAAATCACGAGTTAAAACAACAATTTTGTACAACAAATTGTTGGTTTTGTTTTGTTTGTTATCTTCAAGGAGTGTTCTCTCTTGTTTTTGAAAATTAAAAATAATATTTTGTTCAGAGTGAATAAGGTGGAGGCTATCCGGTACTGTACAGCCTGTATTGAGTTGGGCGATCCAAGTCGAGACGCCCCAACTGTAACACTCAAGTTGAGTTGGGACGATTGTCAAGTTGGGACGAAACATATGAAGCTGTATTGAGTTGGGCGATCCAAAATACAGTTGGGACGCCCCAAATGTAACACTCATAGTGGGACCAGTCCCAACTATAGTTGGGACGATTGTCAAGTTGGGACAGAACAACATATTATGTTAGCTTATGAAGCTGTATTGAGTTGGGCGATCCAAACTACAGTTGGGACGCCCCATCTGCTGTAACACTCAAGTTGGGACCAGGTTGGGACGACTGTCAAGTTTGGACGGAACATAATACTCTACGTATGAAGCTTTCCCCTCATGTTCCTACTTTTACTCTCACAGGTTAATATGGCTCCTGGCTATCATAGTGGGCGTGGTAGCTACCGGGTACCAGGTCACTGATAGGGCGTCATATCTGATGGGTAACCCACAACGTGTGGACTTGGACATTTTCTACAGCGATAATCTCACCTTTCCGGCCGTAACCATCTGTAACTACAACAACCTCAGGTATATCAAGTTCTATTCATTGCGTGGTACATGTACATACATACATACGCCCTCTGCCGGGTTATCACATTACATTATGTTATTTTGAGTTGCGTTACATTAATTGCATTACGTTACGTTACATTACATTACGATACGTTATGTAACGTTATGTTACGTTACATTACGTTATGTTACGCTACGTATCGTAACATAACGTTACTTTTCGTTACGTTACGTTGGGGTTACGTTACGTTACGTCACGTTACACTACGTTACGTTACGTTACGTCACGTTACACTTACGTTATGTTTTGTTACGAGATAGTGACGTCTTGAATCAATAGTGTGACCCCATGCGCAGATATTCATACGTGCGGCTCGGCTAGTGGACCCGGTACTAGGACATCAGAATATTCGGTACTTGGACACTAGGTACTTTAATATACTCGGTGGTCCAGGTACTAATACTCTAGAACTATTTATTTGGCTACCATATAGTACTCGACAGTAAATGTACCTAGTTGCAAATTTAAGAACATTTATTACAGGAAAAAATATCGGAAAGTGAATGCGGAATAAAATATCATATCAGTCTCTACTATACAGTTCAGGGCAAACGATCAACTGGGCCCAATTTCATGTCTCTGCTTACCGTATTAAGCAAACAACCGGCGCTTACGGAAGCAGGGAATTCCGTGCTTTATACGTCAAGCGTATTTCACGGGTTGACGGGGAATTTTGGCTCGTGCGTGTAGGTACTCCACGCTGGTGGGCATTATTCGCTTACACAGCTAGCGCAGAAACCCCGCCGCTTGCACGTAAGCAAATAATGGTGATCGTAAGCGCAGAATTCAACGGTAAGCAGAGCCATGTGATGAGGACCAGCTAGCTATTCACGTCATAAAGGCGTAATTAAACTGTCATTGTTGGTTTTCATAAACTACAGAATTACAAATAATATGTTCGTTCATTTTATATTTCTTTGTGATTCTGTTCAGGTTCAATATGTCAGATTATCCTTTCTTGTCTGAATTCTTGGAAGACTATAACGACATAACGGGCAAAGAGGTCAACTTCACGGCGTATAAACCATATTTTGAGGGCGTCAACACAACTCAGATGTACCTACAACTTGCCCATCAAATGGATGAAATGTTATCCTAGTAGGTATCCAGTGGGGTTTGCTGAAACGTGTCATGGCCTAGTGGTTTAAGAGTATCAGACTAAAGCTCTGGTGTTATTTCTGGTCAGCAGAGTGGGTTTAGAATCTCGGTCGTGACACATGTCCTTAAAGATGCTATGTCAGATTTTTGGCCGATTTGACCCAACAATTTTGATTTAAAATTCAACAGGTATTTTGATGGTTAAAAAGTTACAAGCTTTCATTTTGAGCCATTGCTCGAAAAAGTCCGCCAATTATTAGTAGCAGTGAAATAAAGTGCTCAATATTAGTATTTTGTCGGGATCCCGACAATATATCACGTGACCAATTCTTATTTGTTTTATAAGAAACGTTTTTAATTTTTGTCATGGTTCCTGACCATTTAAAGTAAAAGTAAAAAAAAAAAAATCCGTTAGAGCGGGTGATACTCTTTGAAATATCATTCACTAAAACAAAATCTATTTTTTAATGTTTGGGGCCAAAAAACTGACATAGAATCTTTAAGCAAGACACTTATATTTGCTTCGTCCTTCGGATGGGCCCCAAAGCCTTTAGGCCCTATGTGTTTTGTGGACGCACGTAAGTTTGACATTGTTCCACTCTGTTAATTAATATTAGTATTTGTGTGGACAAGGCTGTAGAAAGTGTTTTCTAACGGGAGATTTTGAGTCCATGGTCATACTTCTGAGAGGGTCTGGGGCATCCGGCCTGTCTGAGGATAGAACCTAAATAAAACAAAATTGAACGGGTCATTAAAGGCACCACACTATTTATAATTCCTCAAAATATTTGTAAGCATAAAAACTTACTTGGTAACAAGCAATGGGGAGCTGTTCATAGTATAAAACATTCTGAGAAACGGCTCCCTCTGAAGTAACGTAGTTTAGAAAAATATTCAAACAAATAAACGCTAAATAAAATATAAAGTTCAGTGCCTCTTGAAAGCACACAACTTGTGCGAAAAGTGTGTTTTTCTACCATTATTCTCTCGCACTCTTCGACGACCAATTTGAGTTCAAATATCTACAGGTTTGTTGCATATGTTGAGATACACCAAGTGAGAAGACTGGTATTTGACAATTACCAAAGGTGTCAAATGCCTTTAACATAATCATATCGAATTCGATCACCGGAGATTAACCACTATTGTTCTTTGATGTTGAACATTGCAGCGCTTCTTATAACCACGCCAGGATAACAGCGGAACATTTCAAAACTGTCATAACTGATTACGGCGTCTGTCACACGATAAATGGTGGACAGGATGGTCGAGAACTGCTTCAGGTAACTAACGGTGAGGAGCACTTTTTGTCATACATTCATTAAACATTTTAAATGGTCTGTGGACGTTTGTTTCTGAAAATTAACTGCAATAAAAACGTAATTGTAAGTGCTTGTAAATGAAAGTGAATTTGCAAACATACTTTGATTGGGAAAGGATGTTTACCAACTAAAGATAACGGAACCGAACCACATGGTAAGAAAGAAAGAAAGATAAATTACAGATTAAATGGGAGAATTTGAAACGCTAGGTGGCAGCAGATTTATGGATGTAAATTTCAGAACAATGGTTTTACCTTGTAAGTCTGCTGCCACCTAGAGTCCAGAAAGTCCCAATGACAAAATACGCACCATTATGTGGTGGTTTCTATTCTTTCAGGGTACACTACTGGACTCCTACTTAGTCTAGACATCCAACAATATCAATATTACTACTCGCAGAGAGATCTTGGTGCGGCTGGCATGTTGGTCGTGATTCATGACCAGGACGAAATACCGCTCGTGGAATCGTTCGGGATCGCTGTTTCCACAGGTAGCCACACCAGAATATCACTGAAAAAGAAAATGGTATGAAAGGAATGGATTTTGTCTGCGTATCCTTTGAAGCTTTGCATGGTGTGGAGAAATAGGAAAAACTAACGTACAGGCTTGCGGGTACAACCATGTGTAAATCTTCTGAAGAAGAGCAGAGTATACTGTTCGAAACGTCAAGACCAAACCGGCTCTGCTCAAATAATAATAATAAATAATAAATTACATTTGTATAGCGCATAATATGAATTAACATCTCTATGCGCTTTACAAAACAACAAATTACAATTACAACAGAAATGTAAACATTAAAAAAAAAAGAAAAAAAAAAAAGAAAAAAAAAAAACTTTTTTTTTTCGCCAGGCACCCAAGGCCTGAAGGCCACTTCAAAGTGTGGGCTACAATTATTTTTGTCCAGAGACCGTTGCCACCTACTCCCAGGGCTGAAACAGGGTTACCTCTTTTACAGTCCATACGGATGTAGGCTAGTTAATTATTTAATTATAGTTTGTTTAAATGGATTTGCTTTAATTTGCTCTTTTTAAAGTTGCCCTATCTGTCTATTTTAATGTCAATAATTTGACTGCCAATTTTGTATCGTTGTCATGGACGTTTGTAATTTTCATTAAGCACTTCAATTTTATTGATATAAACAGTGCACTGTTTATATCAATAAAATTGTTCGGTGATTTTTTCAAAACTTGCTTTAAATTTGTAATCATTGTTATTGGTCGTTTGTAATTTGTTAATCTGTTTATCTTGAATTGTTCTATATTTTCTTATACAGCTTGGTTAAATTGTGAAACTCTGTAAAGTGCCTCGGGACCCTTTCAGGTTTACGAGCTGTGTTGTGTATTCCCTTTCCCTTTTGTTCCTTAATTTCGTCTCGTAACAATTTTGTTGTTGCTTTTCAAACTATGGATGAAGTGTCTAAATTTTAAAATGAGAATGAGTTTTTACCTTGTGCTGCCAATTTATTATTCGTCTCTTCTCGCATCGAAGCAATGTTGTTGTTGATTTTTAAACTATGCAAAGTGTCGACAGTTCAAAACGAGACTGAGTTTTGTTCTTGTTTTGCTCCCATTATTGTTTCTTTTGTCTCATACAATGTTGTTGTTATTGTTTTTTAAACTATGCAAAGTGTCGAAAACATAAAATAATGATAATAATAATAATAATAATAATAGCTATTCTTATAAAGCGCATTTCATAACTGAAAGAAATACCAATGCGCTTAACAAAAAACAAAAGGCAAACAATAAAGCAACCAATAACAAAAAATACGCTAACAAAATGCAAACGAAAGGATTAAACTGAACAGAAGGCAATAGAAAACAAATGGGATTTGAGCAGAGTTTTGAATTTTTCCATGCTCTGTGGCGAGCGGATGTAGCCGAGAATGAGTTTTGATCTTGTACTGACAATTATTATTTCTTTCGTCTCGTAACAATTTGTGTTTTTTTGTTAACTTTTAGATGCAAAGAAATGAAAACCATTAAATTCTTGATACTAGGCTGCGTCTTCCTTTTAATTAGTCTTTTAATCAGAAACCAGACGTCGGCGCCACAGACCTGAAGTACTTCAGTTCCTACACGAAAAATAAATGTCGGTTGGAATGTTTGATTGACCACATTCATCTAACTTGTGGCTGCGTTGAACCCTACATGTCTGGTAAGAAAACCATAAATTTAATTAGTTGTTTATTTAGTTATTGATTTGTTTAATTTGTGTTCTCTTGCTTTGTTTTCCATTGTTGATCTTTTTGCTCTTGTCCATAGATTTGTATTTGTTTTATACGACCTTTCCTTTTTGGTGTTTTTTTGCAGGTATGTTTAAGGACCCCAATGGAAATAATGTTTTAACTTATTGTTTTTAGGGCTATCCTTGGATGTGCTGGGTTTTTTTTTACTGTTTTTTTTCATCTTATTTCATTGTCTTTTCTCCTGCTGTTGAGTATGTTTTTTTTTTTGGACATATTCTTGCTGTATTTTTATCCGAATGATTTCAATTAACTATCAAGGTTAACAGTTTAATTAGTCAACAAGTTTGCTGAATCGTTCAGCAAAGAATAGCAATTAATTTGAATGACCATTTTAGAGTGTAATAAAAAGTCTGGTACTTTTCAAAATGTTAATTGCACTGAGTGTTTTTTATTTATATCTCGTTTTCTCTCTAAATTCATGTTTTTATCTGGACAGCTTTTGCCACAGATAAAAGAGTCTGTGATTTGGTAGAGGTGTTCCAATGCTCCCTACCGACAACAAGTAAGAATTAAGCAAATTTTTGTCTTTATTTGATTTGACCCCCCTTCCCAAAGAAGTTAATAAATGAATTTGTCTGAAATAAGCCACTTCGGAGTTCCAGCTGCGCATGTCTGTTACTGCTGACAACGGATTTTGTCTATCTCCAATAACCTTTTGACAATACCAGCGGGTATTGACAAAATCCGTTGCCAGCACTAACAGACATGCGCCACTGATATTCCGACGTGGCTTATTGGTCTTTGATCCCTTCCACCAACGTCACACAATGTCGACTGTTTGACTGTCTCTTTTTACTCGGGCGGAACTCGAACCTGCGACCCTTGCAAGAGCAGCGTCATACCAAGTACACCATACACTGCCCCGTAGCTAGAGACAGTTCGCTAATTTGTACGACACTGCTCTAGAATTGCAAAGGTCTTTTGTTCAAATCCCACCCGAGTAATATGCCTTTGGGTTTTTCATTTTCAAAGAACTCGGAACAACAGTGAATTCAGTGCTGACACATATCGGTGTAAGGGTAAAACCAAAATTAAAGGGACACGTTGCCTTGGATCTGGCGAGTTGGTCTGTGAAAAAGCGTTTGAAACCGTTGGTTACGAAATGCATGTGGTTAGAAAGATGTTTTAAAAGTATGAACCCACAAATACGCCTCGAAATTGCATGATTTTCTTTATACGTCGTGAACTAACACGGCACGCCATTTTTGGGAGTCTCATTAATTGTTTGACTCCATAAAATGACCGACCGTGTAAGTTCGCAATGTAAAAGGAAACCCACGCACATTAATAATAATAGTAATAATAAGCCATTGGTTAAGCGCCTACTGCAAAAAGCCTCTAAGCTCAAAAAGAGAACAAAAGAATATACAATATGAGAGAGACACAAATTACAAATAAGAAAATTACAAAAAAGAAGCTTTAAACGAGTGAGTTTTCAACAGGAACTTAAAACTTTGAAGGCATATTGTGTGGATCATTTTATTCTACTTTTAAAACATCTTTCTTACCATATCGACTTTATAACAAACTGTTTGAAATTCTCTTCATGGACCAACTCGACCGATCCAAGGCAACGTTATCACTGATGTAATTGTAACATCTATTAAAATGTCTCCCTTACTTGATTGCACAGAAGAGTTTGCCAGTGGAGAAGAATGCAGTTGCCCTGTGCCGTACGTTGTCACCCAGTTCGTTCCATTCGTCTCACATGCACAATATCCTTCCAACTTCTACTCTCGGAAGCTCACTCGGCACTTTCTTGGTGACAGTGATGTCGATTTAAGTCCTATATTCGAGTAAGAAGATTGTATAATAGTTTGCGGTCACACCATGTGTATATCTACTTGCCGGGTAGATTTTGAATTTGAAGAACTGGTCCTATTTTCATAGAGCTGCTAAGCAAAAATAATTGCTTAGCACGAAATGACTTCCTTGATTAAAATAGGATTACCAACCAAACGTCCTCTTGTTGCACTTTGCTTGTTATTGGTATTCAGCTGTTGTTTGCTTATCCTGAAAATCACGTGACAATTTGGTTGGTACTCCTGTCTTTACCAAGGCAAACATTTCATGTTAAGAAAATTGTTGTGCTTAGCAGCTCTATGAAATTGGGCCCAGTCCAATTGATTTGAGGCATTGAAGTGTGAGGTATTTGGTTTCCAGTATTACCTTCTGTACTTGTTGGGTAAATTGTTAGCTAAACAAAAATTTGAGCTAAGTTGGTCGTCGAAGTTGCGAGAAAATGATGAGAGAAAAAGCACCCTGTTGGACGAATGTGTGTGTTTTCAAATAGGAATAAAAGACTTCTGGCTAGAAGTCTTTTATTATTTTAATCAGAAATTACCTCTTTCTCAAAATCTATGCTACTTCAGAGGGAGCCGTTACTCACAATGTGTTATACTATCAACAGCTCTCCAATGCTTGTTACCAATTCAGTTTTTAAGTTGATATTTTGTTTTGAGTAATTACCAAACGTGTACCTTACCTTTAAGGGACATGAAGTTCGATTATTTAAGAGTTTTGGTTTTGGTTTGTTTTCAGGAAAAGTTTACTGTTGCTCGAAGTGTATTATGAGGACAAGGCTGTTGACACAAGTGTGCAATATGAAGCCTACAATTTCTTCGGATTTCTATGTAAGTAAAAACGTTGTGTCTTTTGTTTATATCAGTAGATGGCATTTGTGACCCACTCTGTGAAAATGAGTCACATGTCTCCCAATGCAATATTAAGTTATAGACAGTTATAGACAGGTGGAAAATGTAAAAAATATAAAAATAATAATAATCTTTTTTTTCTTTTTCTTTTTTAAGATCTTTAGTTACATGGTTAACCTATAGAACACTTACTTTTAGGCTATAAAGCTATATGAATACAACAATTTTGTGACCATACTTTAATGTCTAATTTGTATCCCTTTGCACACAATGGTAGTTTAAAATATCATTTAACTTGTAATTCGTTTTTCACAAAAAAAATGGTGTAGTGGCTAATTTCAAACGGGAGTAACTCAGCAACGCGATACACCCCCAAAGCTTAGACACATACCAAATTACTGCTGCTGATGTGTTCTTTCCAGCCATGCATATATAACTCAATTCCTGAAATTGCCTACATCTGACTCATTTTCACAGAGCGGGTCACATTGTGTATTATGTATTACAATTGTGTGACCATTCTCCAGAAGACGATCAGAGCATACTGATCGAAACGTCGAGTTAATCCAACGGTTCTTTTCAGAACCACCCCAACTCATTTTAGAGACTGTTATTACATGGCGTTACCGCAAACTCTTCTATATATATTATTTATTTTTAAACGTGTAGTTACGGCCAAGTTGATAATCAAAGTTGCCTTTCGTGAGATCTTTTCTAGCAAAACTTACAGCCAATGTTTTTGAAATAATTATTGCCGAGTGTGGCATATACTCTTCATCAGCGGGGCCAAAGTTGGCAAATTGATTGCTTGCCGCCCAATTTTCTTGCTAACCTTTGAAATACGTTAACGCTTAAAGGCACCTGACACTTATTGGTAGTTACTCAAAATAATTATTAGCAGTATAGACGATGTGACCTATGTTTACATTCAAACCGCCCTCTGTTGACAAGACACGCTATACGTCATGTTTCGCCGGGCACTGAGTTGCGCAGTCACAGTAAGATTGCGTACACTTTCTAGCTGGCTGCCAAAACACAAAGGTTTTGCCCAGCGGTATGCGCGCGAATCATGTTATGGTTTTCGTGTGACGTCAGAGGTCACATCGTCTGTACACATGTACACGAGCAATAGAGAGCTGGTGGTAGTATAAAACATTGTGAGAAACGGCTCCCTCTGAAGTAACGTAGTTATTTAGAAAGAGGTAATTTGTCATTCAGATATTGAAAGACTTTAGGCCTGACCCTTTTTATTATGCATTGAAAGCACACAAAGTAATGTGCAACAAGGGTGGTTTTTCTTTCATTATTCTCTAGCAACTTCGATCAGACCAATTTAGTCAAAATTGTCATGTTATTTTATGCATTATCATGGGATGCACAAGGTAAGAAGGTCCTTGACAATAGGAGACTTTTGGGACGCTTGGTGGCAGCAGACTTACCGGGTAAAATCCATTGTTCTCGGTAATGTGCGCAGGCTCAGAACTACGTAAACAATGGAAATTTACCAGGTAAGTCTGCTGCCACCTAGCGTTCAAAAGTCTCCCATTAACAAACGTGTCCAGCCGTCGATTTCACCAAACTCTTCCTAACGTAGGAGTAATCCTATAGGACTTAGGACGAGTTCAGCTCCGTATCCAAAGACGAAGGACGCATTGAACCCATCCTAAAAAGTTAGGACGAATATATTAACTCGTCCTATATAGCTAAAGAATCCTAGCGTTTCGTAAAATCGGGTGCAGTGTCTTTAAGCAAATACTCTGTTGGCATGGAAATGTGCTTCCTGTCAAGCAGTGCCATGACATCTGTCCCTATTGTAAGTCAGTTACGTCGTGCTTAATTTATTTCGCTTTTGCTTATTATTTTAGGTGACTTGGGAGGGGCAATTGGCCTGTGGCTCGGAGGTAGTTTACTGACTTTCCTGGAGATTGTCGAGCACGTCTATCACACAATGTTCGTTGCTGGTGATGTATCTAAAGTTAAATAATTTTAGATTGAACAAAGACAAAATGTTGATTTGAGCCTGAAAACTCTGAATTATCGCGCCGGTGTCAAAAGGCAATCTGTTCTCGGAGACTCTGTCCACCATGGTGGGAAATGTACATGGGATGAGCATTGAGCTTAAAGGACTTTGTATAGCTCCATGGGCTGAATGGGGTGGTAGGTAGGAGAGCTGAGAAGAGCAGCGATTGGAAGAGACCAGGTGATGGCGGCGACTCCTGGAGCGCACCCCATGACAAACTGAGGATGAAGCGGCCACGCGTCGGACGCAAGTCTTTACCACCTAGCCTGAACATCTGACGTCACAACTTCGAAGCTCGTGTACTTTCACCTTTGACCTCATTCATTTCACATAGAAATACGCAACAAAATTTTATGGCGGACGTGTACAGTTTGGGCATCAAAAAGCCCAAAGTGGCGACGTCACCCAGAAACAACGCAGACGTCATACGTGAGCATAAAATAAGCCCAAAGTGGCGACGTCACTTAGAAACAACACAATTTTTCACGTTCACGTTCACGTATTTGCTTGCGTAACGTGCACCTAAACCTCGCTAATATCTTTGTTCGGGAAGGGGGGTATGGAACAGTGTAACTGTCGGGTTGCCAGGGATCACACCCACGACATCACCTGGTAATGCGACAGCAGAGGGGTCACCTTTTTAGGGACACGACTTTAAAACAAACAAGTAAAAAATCAAAGCGAGAAGAACGGTTTATCATTTCAGAATTTAAATTTATTCAGTAACCGATATACCACTTTAAAAGAGCAATGTTTTTGACGAAAGAACAAATTACTTTATGCCATAGGCCTACTCTCTAAAAAGGTTAAGCGTTGACCATGCTTTTTGGAAATTGGGACCATGAAACTTATGCTGTTAACATAAATTTAATTTTGATTGAGATACCTCTTTTTTATGCTAATGACAGATAAGTATTTCATAACTTAAGTAATCTCTTATAAAACAGAGATTTAGACACATAACTATAAATAGAAAATTATTAAGAAAGCCTTGTGTCACATTTAGCACTTTTCAAAGGCAACTTGGTGGCAACCAATTGCACTGTAAACAAAATGAAGACTTTGGTAGCACGACAGGAGGTTTTTTCCCTAACGATCTCTTACAATCCTCAATGAAGTACAAATTCGCACATGTAACTAGTGAGATTGCATGTAAATTGCTCTCCGATGACAAGATGCAACGTATATGTAATTTGTCTTTGTTATTTATTCCCATTATCTTGAAAGGAAAGTATAGATGATGTGACCTCTGCTTACATTCAAACCGCCCTTAGTTGACAAAACACTGTCTAGGTCATGTTTTGCCGGGCAAAAAGACGCGTCATGGTAAGATTGCGTGTACTTTCTAGCTGGCTGCCAAACACAAAGGTTTTGCCCGGCGGTATGCGCGCGAATCATGTTATGGTTTTCGAGTGACGTCAGAGGTCACATCGTCTATACCTTTTGATTTTGGAACGGTTCAACTGTTTCAATCTTTTAACCGAAGTTGTAACTATTTCATTTTTGTAGCGTTTTTAAGATATCGCCGAAAATTCAGAATTTATAATGTCCACGCAGTAAACAAAATTCCTGAAGGAACACACAATGTCAAAAGTGTCACTCGTAGACCTTTATCACGGTGTGGCCATCTTGATTTCACTCTATTCCAACACAACGTATTATCAAACTAAGGCCGTGTCCGAAACGACGACTTCGGCTACAGCTACGTCTAGATCAGCGCGTCTACCAGTGTTGAAGAATAGGCAGACGCGCGCGATCTAGCCGAAGCTGTAGCCGAAGTCGCCGTTTCGGACACGGCCTAAGGCTGGACGAAATAACAGTCTGGTGCCATGTTTGCGCAATTAATGTTAGCATTCAATACCGTTATTGGAAACAGGAAACACGACCACAACGGTGACGGCGTGATAAAGGTCATAGGGATTATTCATCCCAATTATTCAAAAGTTGCGCATAAATATTTTATGATAAGTGTATACCTTCCCTTTAATTATAACATTTAAGATTATAATGTTAAAATTTTATTTGTTGTCGTACTAAACAAGTTTTGAATAGAATGCTAAAACATGATGGACAGTATATATGGAAATGATTAACACCGGAGGAAAAGAAAAATAACATTGGTAGTTGAAAAAAATGTCGGTAAAACATTGCTTAATAAAATAATAACCTTTCTGAGTGTAGGTTCATTTCGTCAATTTACTCTAGACTAATAAAATAAAGAAATAATTGTAATAAACGTTGATCTATAATCTATTCTTCATCAGAAGAATCAAAAGCCGTCAAGTTGTCCGTCATCATCCGGTTTCTTCTGCTCCTGTAAACATACAAGTTCATTATTTTTTTTTTTTTCAAATTATTTAATTATCATCAACTATCTTTTTTATAAAGGCAGTGGACACTATTGGTAATTACTCAAAATAATTATTATCAAAAAACCTTACAGGTTTAGAATTCGAAATCAAGCATCTCGAAATCAAGCATCTGAAAGCACAGTACTTCGTGTGACGAGGGTGTTTTTTTTTTCTTTCATTATGTCGCAATTTTGACGACCAATTAAATTAAACTCAGATTTTCACCGGTTTGTGTATATTTTGTGCACATTATGTTGAGATACACCAAGTGAGAAGTACTGGTCTTTGACAATCCAATAGTATCCATAGTCTTTAAAGATGTTATAAAAAATACGTTTGGTAGAATAATATGATTCGGTTCACGGGATTTCATTTTGTGCCGAAACGCACAAACATTAACACGTTATAAGCACGAAAGTATTATTAAAATTATGGCTGTTCTTACCATGCATACTTAGCGTGCATCTGGTTGAAAACTGCTTAGGCTTGAGAAACTAGAATCTACGGGGTCAGAGGTCACCACACTAGTAGTAGTAGCAGTAGTAGTAGTAGTAGGCACGGAGTTGTCAGTAGTAGTGTCTAAGCTTGAGAAACTAGAATCTACGGGGTCAGTTACCACACTGGTTTCGCTTCCGGGGTCAGAGGTCACCACACTAGTAGTAGTAGTAGGCACGGAGTTGTAGCTTGAGAAACTAGAATCTCCGGGGTCAGAGGTTACCATACTTATAGTGGTAGTAGTAGGCACGGTTGTTGACACAGAAGCCGATCCAGAACCAGACCCAGAACCTGACCCAGAACCTGACCCAGAACCTGACCCAGAACCTGACCCAGAACCAGAGTTTGATCCCGAACAAGATCTAGACCCAGAACCTGACCCAGAACCTGACCCAGAACCTGACCCAGATCCTGACCCGCAATTAATGCCGGAGCCGGAACCTGATTCTTCTTGGGAACTGGAACCACTAGAGTGCTGCCAGCGATGGTCTACAAACAAAAAGATAAACACAAATTAGTTTAAAATTGTTACGATTGAAAATTCAACAGAAAAGGTTTACACCGCATGGAAGCGAGATCAGGGATGCGTTCCACTTGCCGTTTGCGCACGACGTTCGCCAACAATTTCGACTGGAACAAGTTTTGCGACGCCACTGTTGGCGAACGTTGACAACCGTTAGGCGAACGTACTTCTAAGGTGTTGGTGTGTGGTTTTTATAATGGTGAACAAGCAGGCGATGTTATTTTCTTGTCACGAACATAGATGTGGTGTACCCAGTCTAGCCTGAACATCTGACGTTGCGGATAAAGACAGAGGCCCAGTCTATCGCCAGTCAATCTTTCTAGTGAAAGAGGGCGCGCTTTAAAGATTTACAATTGAGCGTGTTCACACTATCCAATGTCGAGCACTACCGTCTTGGGACAAGACTACACATGACACGGTCCACGTACAATGTCTCGTGTGTATTCGTGAGAATAATAGGGAGGTATGGCTGCACGTTTCGCGAGCAAAAACGTGAACGTTGAACGTCAGAAAATGTTGTTGAAAAAAATCTTATATACTTTATAAGCATACGAGAAGTTACCATTTCTCACGTCAGCTTCGTACGTGCAGACGTCATACGTGAGCATGAAATAAGCCCAATGTGGTGACGTCACATTGAGCGCACTGGTGACGTCACATTGAATGCACTGACGTTCACGTTCACGTTTTTGCTTGCGTAACGTGACTTATGTATGACACAACCTTTGAACGGGCTCCAATGTTCGAATACGTGCGAGACTTGAACATTCTATTGGTCACTCCCTCCCCCCTAATGACACTAAAAAATACTTACTGTTGTGGTGATTGTTCCATGGCCATGCCGTACATGCTTCTGTGCAAAAAGAAAGGGAAACAAATCCAACAATCATTAAAAATAAAAAAAATGTTGTATCCTTTAACAACCTCAAAACTTGAAGGAAAACAAAAAAATTTACCATAAAGAAGTCCGTTGTCGCTTAAAGGAACGTTACAGAGTTGGTAAGAAACAAAAATAGTGAAGACCACAGATTTACATAAAACTTACACGGTCTAATGATGATGATAGTTGAAAACATCCCTTGAAATATTTCTGTCTTAAATGTCATATTATTTGCGTGTGGAGTTTATCGCTCAGTGAGCGTTTTATTTATTTTCATTTTGGCATCAAAGCAGTGCAAAATTTGTAAACGGTTTTTCACTATTCTCTCGTGACCCAGACGGCCGATCGATCTCAAACTTCTACAGGTTTGTCAGTTTATGTATATGGTGGATTACATCAAGTGCTTACACTGTCAGCAACTGTTTTGTTAGCAAAAACCAATTCTGTTATTTTCCTTTAAAGGATTTGGGTACTTTTTCAAAATGTCCATAGATTTACATTAAACTTACATGGTTTGAAGATAATGATAGTGGAAAGCTTCCCTTCAAATTTTACTTACTGCATGACATTGTTTTACTCATTTCTCAATAACTGCAGCACCTCAGCACGTAATATTTTCAGGGAAGCTTTCTACAATCATTATCTTCAAACTGTGTACGTTTAGTGTAAACCTGTGGACATTGTGGTTTTTTTTTCATTATATACCCTTTAATTGTCGTTTTGTATCTGCCTCACGTCTATTTTTCGGATTTAAGTTTTGTTGATTTTTAAAGGCACTTTAATTTGGTAATTACTCAAAATAATGGTTAGCATACAAACTTACATGGTAACGAGCAATGGAGAGCTGTTGATATAAGACATTGTGATAAACGGCTCCCCCTGGGGTAACTCTTTTTTTAGAAAGAGGTATTTTCTCACTCAATATTAATAATTAAAGTCACCTGGAAAAAGAATTTGTTTTCTTTCAAACATAAGAGTATATGCTTACGAAAAATAAAACAATTTTTTTATTAATTGTTTGTCACGATTTATATGTTTAAAAAATATATAAATTTGTTTGGGGGGCTGACTCCGCCTACCCTTTTTGTGACGTCAATCGAGGCAGACTTTGCCTGCAATGCGTATATAGTAAACACACGTGCAAAGTACATGTACGTCCAAGTCGTGAGTTGGTACATTTCAAAAAGTGTTTTTCTGCATTCAGCAGCAATACACCTGGTCGGCATTGCCGGGAAAAAACAAAAAAACTTTTTTTTTTTAAACGTACAAACTCACAACTTGGTCCGTACATGTACTTTGCAATTGGGTTTACTCTACGCATTACAGGCAAAGTCTGCCTCGATTGACGTCACAAACAGTGCCCTCTCGGGTCGGGGTCTACTCTTAAATTTGTAAATAACATAAGAACTGATTTTTTTTAAACCTTAGTTAACTGTTTATTCACATTCCACTCATCAAAACACATATATTAGTGGCAAAAGATTTATTTTGAAAAAAATACCACTTCCAGGTGACTTAAATACAATTTTAGGTGAAGCCTTTTATATAAATGCATCTAAAAGCACACAAAGATGAACAAGGATGTTTTTCTTGTATTATTCTTCTGCAACTTTTCTACTACCAAATGGGTAAAAAAAATCACAGATTTGTTATTATAAAGTGTTGGGATAACACCTAGTGAGTACTGGGCCCAATTTCATAGAGCTGCTTAAGCAAAAAAATTTGCTTAAGCAAAAAATTCATTACTTAGTAAAATCAGATTACCGGCCAAGACTACACTCAATTGTAATGCTAAGTAAACAACAGCTTAATACTAGTCATAAGCAATGTATATGGCATGAAATGTTGGCCAGTAACATGTGTAAAATAAGTGAGCTGTTATCGTGCTTAAGCAATTTTTTTGCTTAAGCAGCTCTATGAATTTGGCCCCTGGGGTCATTTTGAAAGAAAAAACACCCTTGTCCCTCCATGGTAACACAAAGTTACATGCTTTCAGGAGACCTCAAACTCTAAATTTGAGGTCTCGAAATCAAACTCGTGGAAAATTACTACTTTCTTGAAAACTACTCCACTTCAGAGGGAACTGTTTTTCACAATGTTTTATACTATCAAACTTTCCCCATTACTCGTAATCAAGAAAGGTTTATAGTAATAATTATTTTTTAAGAATTACCAATAGTGTCCACTTGCTTTAAAGCGTATTGCTGCAAAAATAAGCAAAACAAAGTATCTATATCTATAATGAACACAATAGCCTACATACGAAGTGTATCTTTCGGAACTGTATAAATAAATATCGAGAAACAAAATCGGGCGCCACTATTCCGCCCTGGTGGACAGTAGGGCTCGATTTTTTTTCTCTCGATATGACGTCATAATACACTTCCATGTATATACGTACCAAACGTAAAGGCCAATAGTTAAAACATAAACAATCATACAGGCACTGCACACGTTTGGTAATTTTCAAGCGGTATTCTCCCTCGGTGTATCCCAACTTTATGCAGATAATAGCAAACCTGCATGTGAAAATTTTTGCTCAATTATTTGTCATATCGAATTCGCACGAAAAAACAGTGAATAACTTTAGCTAAAGTCTTTATTATTTGACTGAGAAAATTACTTACCCCTTTCTCAAAAACTTCGTTACTTGAGAGGGAGCCGTTTCTAACAATGTGTTTTGCTATCAGCAGCTCCCCATTGATTGTCACCCAGTAACTTTTGTTATGCTAACTATTATTTTGAATAATTACCAACAGTGTCCAGTGCCCCTTACGTGTACAAAACTTACGGACAAGCAGAACCATAAGCACACTGGCGAGGATGAGACGGGTAGATGCCATGATGGGGTTCGAAATCTCTCAACTCGACGAAAATGCTAAGAACTCTGTTGGTTGGTCTGCAACTGACGATTACACTTGCAAGAGTGACAAATACTCGCAATAGCTGCTTATTTATACACTTTTCCTGACAGCTTGCAAATAAACAAAAATGAAATTTGGTTTGTTTTGCCATCTACGATTTCTTAATGCCAATACTTTTTATTTTATTCTCTTGTTTCGTAAGACACGTTTTCGTTTGTGTACATTGAAACACATGTCACGGACTGCACGTGTTCTCAACAAAAGGGAACAAAGAATGCTTATTTGGAGCGAATTTTCAATTGTTATATTTTTATTCAATAATTGTTTTGTTGTTATTGAGGTTTTTCGATCTGATGTTTATCTAAAGCCAATTCGTTTTCATTCAATCAATTGACCGTTGTGTTTTGTCATAGTTCTATTTTTCAATAAGCAAACACTTGTTTGTTTTCATTAACAGCCTTCAAACTCGTTTCTTTTGTATTCCACCACACAGCTCGTGCGTTCGTTTCTTAACATAAGTCATGAAGCCCACGTGTATTAGCCTTTTTGAGATATGGTGCCCCCTATACAAGTGCACTGTTTGTTGTGAGTGTATACCCGGAGAAATTGTACCCAAACCAAATAGTATCACATGGTATTGTGTCCACAATTCCTGAATGGCTTTTTGTAAACTAGTCCGTTTTGTGTCAGGTGTGTATGGAACTTCGCTCGGCCCGAGCGGCTATCCAGGACCGCTGGGATTGGCTATTTGGGTATAGATTCTTTACCAGGAAGTACGTCATGCGTGCAGTGCATAGAGATAGAACCAGTGAAAATGTGTTGCATGATGGGACTGGGAATTTTCTGGATAGACCATGAGCGTGCTTGATACGTTTGTCTATCCAAGCGCCTTTGGTTAAGCCAAGGCGCTGGGGGACGAGCGAAGGATGGAACAAGATGTGAAATGTTGAAAACAGTTTGCTCTCTTCGACCTTATGGTAGTGTTTGGAACGCTAGGTGGCAGCAGACTTACCAAGTGAAAGTTACATAGTTACGTATAGTTCTAAGCAATGTTTTGTGTATTACCGAGAACAATGACTTACCTGGCAAGTCTGCTGCCACCAAGCGTCTCATTGGACACGAAATTGGAACCATGGCCCAATTATAGAGCTGCTTTAAGCAGAGAACAAATTTGCTTAAAGGCACTGGACACTATTGGTAATTACTCAGAATAATCATTAGCATAAAACCTACTCCGTATACTTTTTATGCACCTGAAAGCAAATAAATTTATGCAGCATGTTTTTTTTTTCTTTTTCTTCTCATAATTTTCTTACAACTTCGATGATTAATTGATTCAAAATTTTCACAGGTTTTGTCATTGATTATGCATGTGGTGGGATACACCAAGTGATAATACTGGTCTTTGAAAATACCAAAGGTGTCCAATGCCCTATAGGGAACATTACAGAACTGGTTGGGGAACAAAATCGTTTAAGGTCACAGATTTACATAAAAACCTTTACAGTGTGTTGACGATGATAGTTGAAAACGTACATTCTGAAAATAATGTTTGTCTGGAATGTCATATTTTGATGATAAATAAATAAAATTGATTTCCATTTGGAGTTCATCGCTCAGTGAACGTTTCATTAACTTTTGTTTATAATCGATAGCCTGCAAAAATGTGTAATCGGTTCACACTATTTTTTCGTGACCCAAATGGCCGATCGATCTCATACTTCTAACAGGTGTGTCAGTTTATGTATATGGTGGATTACATTAAGTGATTATATAACAAACTGCCATCAAACTGTTTTGTTAGCAAAAACCACTCCAGTATTGTTTCAGAAACGAGCGGTTTGGTGGAATGCAACAGAAACGAGTTCAAAAGCTGCTGAAAACAGGTGTTTAATTAAGGGAATCAATGTGTGGTGAAGAGGTTTTCAACTAGTGGTTTTACCGAGACGAAGTCGAGGTAAATAGTATAAAGAACCAGTTCAAAAGCTGCTGAAAACAGGTGTTTAATTAAGGGAATCAATGTGTGGTGAAGAGGTTTTCAACTAGTGGTTTTACCGAGACGAAGTCGAGGTAAATAATATAAAGAACCAGGCCTCGGCGGGTTTAAACCACTAATTGAAAACCGATTCAACACACTTTGATTCCCTTTCATGAATACCTTTTTGGTCAAAAACATCATCACTTTTTGGTGAAAAAGTAAAATAAATGCATAAATTATAATTGTTAAATGATTTCTTTCAACATAACACCCCTCCAGCTATGAAATGGTAAAGCCCTCCGCCGCCCTCGGGTAAACAACTCCTTATAAGGGAATGCTGTGCGCGTCGCGCGTATCGCGTGCTATGGCACAACTGTTTTAGCCGTTGCTCTCGACCAATAGGAATGAAGAAACTGTCTTATAAGAACAGGTGCAAAGTCGCGTGTCACGCCCATGAATTATCACTTTTTACCGGTCATAAACAAAGGTTTATACACACCCACGTGATGCGCTTTCCACCAATAGAAATAGCGAAACTGTCTGAGGTATTTATGAATGCATTGCTTATTGAAAATAAAAACTTGACAATACACAGAGGCCAATTGATTGATGGAAAACGAAATGGATAAAGATGAACATTAGATCAAAAACCTCCCAATAACAAAAAAATAATTATTTATCTAATGAACACTATACATTCAAAATTGCATTCTTTGTCCCCTAGTGACAAAAAAAATAACAACATGCGTGGAGTTCGCGACACGTGTTTCAATTTGCACAAACGAAAACTTGTCGTACGAAACAAAAGAACAACCCAACAGAAAATTGCCAAATAAGAAATCGTAGATGGCAAAATAAACCAAACTTCATTTTGTTTGTTTGCAAGCTGTCAGGAAAAGTGTATTTGGCACAGTTGCAAGTGTGATCATCAGTTGCATATCAATCAACAACATTCTAAGCAATTTTTTGTCGAGCTGAGTTGCTAAACCCCATCATGACATCTACACGTCTCTTCCTCGCCAGTGTGCTTGTGGTTCTGCTCACCGTAAGTCAGTGCACATTAAAAGCCCTGGTTCTATAGCTTCAGCTCCGGCACTAAATGTGGGTCAGGTTCCGGGTCTGGTTCTGGGTCAGGTTCTGGGTCAGTATCTGGGTCAGGTTCTGGCTCTGGTTCTGGCTCTGGTTCTGGGTCTGGTTCTGGATCAGGTTTTTGGTCAGCCGACTCATCCGTGCCTATTACTGCTAGTAGTGTTGTAACCTCCGCGCCTATACAGTATGGTAACCTCTAATGTTCCAGGGTCAATTTATTAAGCAGTTTTCGACCAGAATGTAATCTAAGTCTGCATGGTAAGAATACCCATATACTACTTTCCTATTCTTATATTTTTGTATAGTGTTTTTTTTTTGTGTTTTTTTTTGGGCGAACCGAGTCATGATTTCGACCTCGTACGTCAGCTGGACGCGGACTACCAGTACTAGTCTCGGGCACGGCAGTCGTGGCAATCCGCATCAGAACGCATGCGGGGTTGGGCGGCTCTATACGTCCCCCATGATGGATTCAGAGAATGGTGATGATGATCATGATGAATCGAATCATAAACTGCAATTAGTATTTCGTTACATCTTTTCAAAAAGATAGTTGTTGATCAATCTATGTATTATCTCATTAGTAAAACAAATTATGAACTTGTATTTTTACAGAAACAGAAGAAACTGAATGGCTGACGGCAACTTTACGGCTTTTGATTCAACTTTTCGATGAAGATCATTTTAAAAAGACACTGGACACTATTGATAATAATTGTCAAAGACCAGTCTTCTCACTTGGTGTATCTCAATATATTTGTACAATAACAACCTCTGAAAATATGAACTCAATTGGTCGTCGAAGTTGCGAGATAATAATGCAAGAAAAAACACCCTTGTTACACGAAGTTGTGTGCTTTCAGATGCTTGATAATTCAGAGGGTTCGAAATCAAATTCGTGGAAAATTACTTCTTTCTCGAAAACTACGTTACTTCAAAGCATGGAGGTACCTCCATGTTCAGAGGGAGCCGTTTCTCACAACTACCGATCTCCATAACGCGTTAACAAGTAAGGTTTTATGCTTATAATTATTTTGAGTATACCAATGCAATAGTGTCCTCTGCTCAACGTTTATTTCGATAAAGTATTTGGTAGTTCCAGACTTAATTGACGAAATGATTGCTGAGAGGCGAATACTTATTTGTGGCAGAGAAGAGCACGGGGCTCCAAGGAGTGTGACATCCCACACTTTTTACCTACATAATTTATCTCCTCAAGACGACTTATAATTATCGTGGCATCTTACCGACATATTTTATCTTGCTAAAGTCAACTTATATAGAAAGGTTTGCGATAACTCCATGTAATGACTATATCTAATGAGTTGGGGTAGTTCTGAAAAGAACCGTTGGTATCAACTCAAGTCGACTTATGCAAAACAACCAGTCGACTAAGCAACATATTTATCTCATCCAGTCGACTTACATAAATGATAAGTAGACTTAGTCTATTGATTAACGGCATAAGTTCCGCATAATTTATCCGGACAGGAATCCGAAAAAATTCTGACGGAGTATTTTTTTTTTTCCATATTTTTATTTTTTGTTTCTTTTTAATTATTATTAGAGTAGGCCATAATAATAATATATATGATTTTGTTCTTTCCTCAGAAAACATTGATTAAAAAAATTAAAAAAAAATAAAAAATAAAAACAATCGGTTAAAGCCATTACACACTTTCGGTACAGAAAAGAAGAAAAAGAAAAAAAGTTCACAGATTTACAAATAATACAGAAGATAATGGTGAAAGACTTCTCTTGAAATGTTATTCCACGAAATGCTTTACTTACTAAACATTAAAACAATATCAATTCTCGATAGCGAGAATTACGGGTTTTTTTTAAACACATGTCATGACACGGCGAAACGTGCAGAAACAAGAGTGGGCTTTCCCGTTATTTTCTCCCGACTCCGATGACAGATTGAGTCTAAATTTTCACAGGTTTGTTATTTAATATATAAGTTGTGATACACTTAGTGTGGGACTTGGACAATACTGTTTATCGAAAGTGTCTAATGGCTAACTTCGATTATACAGTGATAAACATCCTAAGTTGTATTTTACTTGAAATAGTTTTAAGTAAAAAGTCGTATCCCAAAGGTAATCCCTTCGCTGCCACTTCCCAGGGACCAATTTCACAGAGTTTTTTATACTTATAAAATATTGCTTGACTGCATGCTTAGCAGAAATGAGCAGGATCCCAGTTACAAGTTGTACACGTGACATGGTAGGTTGGCTGGTAACATTTTTTCTTGAAAACAAAAAATGTTTGTGCGTAGGTACTTTTTTGGCTTCAAGACACTAGACATCTTTGGTTGTGGTCAAAGATTCTCACTTGTTGTATCTTAACATAATTTGTATGCAAAAAAGTAACAAACCTGTGAAAATTTGAATTCAATCGGTCTCGACCGATTGAGCTCATATTTTCTCAAGTTTGTTATTATGCATAATTATGCTGAGATACACCGAGTGAGAAGACTGGTTATTGACAAAATTACCAAAAGTGTCCAGTGTCTTTAAGCAGGCCTTTTGGAATTCGGCCCAGGTTTTTTTTTTTTTTTTTTTTTTTTTTTTTTTACTTTTACAGAGGGTGAAGGTTCAATTGTTTTTGGTTCATCGCCTCATGGAGTAACCTTTGAGGTCGATTTCACAAAGAGTCTTATACTAGTCCTTATTAAGGAGACATGAGAAACGTACGGCTAGGAAATAACGACGAGTAACTCGAGATAAGACTATCCTGTGCCCGCTTTGAATGCCCCACGACGTGTGGTGTTTGTGTTGGGGGGAGGGCGCACTGCGTCAGCGAACATTCTGGGGTTTTGGTGACAATGACAACAGAGGGCGTTTTATACAAAATGGCTGCGCCCAAAAGCACAGTGCACGTGCACAAGAAGGCTCACAGTAAAGGCAAATACAATCATGGTAACAGGCAGAATAATGACGGAAAGGACGACAGGCCAGATGGAAGAGTTGGTCGACTTGATGAGCATACTATGGGCTACTATCGCCGGGTGTCTGAGACAATCAAAGATGGGTTTCAAGACAAGCTGGAACAGGGTAAGTTTTTTGTGTACAAAAAACCCATCCCATGCCATAGCATAGGGGCCATAGCCATGATGATGGCCGACCGGACCTTGGCCGTGGGTCCACCTGGCTTGCCACACACACGTCGAGATCCATTTTTTGCACAGCGACCGATCACTACTCTATATAGTTACCATGATAACATGTATTATTAATATTATTTTAACTATAGTATTAGGCCTATTATTAAGTATTATAGTTATACACACTGCACAGGAAGTTATTTTAAATTGTTTGAGCAATTTTGTTTTCATTCACTATTCAGTATGAAATACAGATCTAATTTACCTTTTAATTATCAGGTTTATAAATAAGATAGGAATTCCTTTTTGTAAAAATTTGTGAAAAAGTGGTGGGCCTACAGTACTGGCAGGATATACGAAATGTTTTTCAAAATGGAGTCTTCCATATGACAAACAGCGCCCTCTCTGTTGTGTCACTCAGTGAGAGATCTGGCAAAGTTGTTGTTATCATGAGAGTGAGATCTGCTACTTTTGATTCTTACACAGAAGCCATTGCTATGCTTTAAACATTTGAATTGACACGGAATGACCCCTGTTTCGGTTCGCACTAAATACCGACAAATCACGACAACTCACGACAACAATTTTTAAATGCACTTTATCAGAACATTTGAACATAAGTCAACCGTTAAATAAGGCACAAGAGTCATATGCATCTAAATCATCTTCAAACTGAGGGGGAAAAATTTTTTATTTTTAACTGTAAAAAATGTGTTTTTTTCCCTGAATTTAGTAACGAACGGAAATATTCGCCATGTTTTCGTTTGATGCACTTTGACGATTCTATTACACTGCAGGGGGCAGGGGAAATTTCTTAGAGCTGAGTTGTATTTTTTGTTTTTTGGGGGGGGTTTAGCTGCCGTTTTTTCTTTCTTCTTAGTAACTAAGCCGCCACTCTGGAATTCTGGAAGTTAAAAGGGGAGGTTTGAATATAATATTTATTTTGTTAAACTCCATGAGAGGCACATAAAATGGTAAATAATCATCTTGCATATTGCATCACCGCTGCGGTGTAATGGAATCGTCCAAGTACGTCGGAAGACAACATGGCGGATATTTCCGTTCGTTACTAAATTCGGGGTAAAAAACATTTTTTTTACAGTTACAAATACAATTGTTTCAACAGTTTGAAGGTGATTTGGTTGCATATGACTCTTGTGCATATATTTAATGGTTGACTTATGTTCAAATGTTCTGTTAAAGTGCATTTAAAGATTGTTGTTGTGAGGGGTCGTGAGTTGTCGGTATTTAGTGCGACCGCCTGTTTCAAATTTGGACAATCAGTTTCATACATGCATCTCTCCCTTACGGGCTTTAAAAGCCTTGTGTAAATGCATTAGATGTGAACATTTTGGACACTGAGATTATAGATTTCCAGCAAATTTTGACAACCGTCAAAGAAAATCCTGCCTCAAACCTTCTACATCTAAATCTACATCTATGACTTGAGGGAGGGCATCCCAGTCCCGCAGAGTTCTTGGAAAGCATCAATAATGTTTTACTTGTGAAATTTGTCTGACAGGTCAGTTCCTAGACAATGTCTTCGACCACATGGAAGGCGAAGAAGTGAAACTCTGTCAGAACCAGACCGTCTCTTTCATCCTGGAAGAGCTCTTACTCTTAGCGAGTCCCTCTCAGATCGGGAGATTTCTCGGCAGTGCCTTGGAGGGCTTCGAAGTCATACTGGCGGATAGATTCGCTGGTCATGTCGTCCAGAGGGCCCTCTTTCAGGCAGTGAAGTGCTTTGATGACGAGGGCGAAGGAGCTGAACTTCAGGAAAAGGGTAAGCTAGAGAAAACCCACAGCACAACAGCATTCTCCTTTATGCTGTTCTCACACTGTGGCGAATGTGCTTACGAATGGAAATATTTGACAATCCCTCAAGCTTCGCAACATTTGCCGTGTCTTCGTAAAGCGATGGTAGCAAATTCAGAACGTTCACAGGTGATTCTCCACCTCTTTACGAAGATCGGTCACTTAAGAAAGCGCTTCCTAAATTTCAGCGAATGTTGTGAAGAGAGTCATTCGCCATTGATTTACATATTAAGCGTTGGTACTTAGCCATTGGTCACGTTTGTAAAGCGTGCGTAAGCGTTGGCAACGTTTGTTAGCCATTCGGAAGGCATTGTCAAGCATTAGTAAGCATTCGTAATATATTCGTAGGATATGGTAAGGAGAGGTTGAGGGACGACCAAGAAAATATTCAGTATCCAATCGCAATTTTTGCCAAATTTGCCGCGAAATTCAAATATTCATATTCACAAGAAAATTTGCCACAGTGTGAGAGCAGCATTAACAGTGGTCGAGCTCAAGTGCTAGTTTTACCTCATAATAATGTTAACTAATGCTATTTTTAACTAGTTTTAAATTAACGGTCTCTAAAACCCTTTAGAGACCATTATTACTGTATACAAAATCGTCCCCATGCACCCAAACACATTTTTATTTGATTAATTAGCCAGGAAGTATCAGGCCTGCAAACATAGAGTGCCTGTAGTAATGATCAGTAACAGCATTATTCCTAATAATAACAATATTAAAGTCTAATGTAGTGCACGTATCTACCAACAAGGTACTCAAGGCGCTGAGTATTATACAAACTTTCAGAAAGATAGGTTATTGCAGTGATGGATTCTGAGACCCAATTGTGTTGCTTCTGATAAGGGTTAACAAGGTAGTACAAGGTAGCAGCCACAGCCAGGAACACAGGGGCGAACCCCTTCTCTTTTCGAAAATTGCTTTTGGTTCTTTGACATGCGTTACACAAGTGTCACGACTGGGGGATTCGAACCCACACTCTGCTGATCAGAAACACCAGAGTTTGAGTTTGGTGCTCTTTAGCGACACAACACTTCCTAAACCCCAATGATTCCTTTTGTTAACTAGTGAACCCCTACTCGTTACACACTTACAGTTCTCGCTATGGCTGAGCGGCTGCAAAGTAGCCTGGACTCGCTGATGATGGACACCTATGGGAGCTACGTTCTCCGTACCATGCTACAGGTATTAGGCGGGGTACGGGTACCAGACCAGGTATCCAGGAGCAAGTTGTCCATGCAACACCAAAAGAACGGTAATGTTTGTAGCGTTATTTATAGAAAAAGTTTTTTTTTGATTGAATATTTTCAACGTGATTTGATAGCAATTATATATTTGGTTTGCGGTAGCAGTGTGTATCTACTTGCCAATTTTGGTTAGTTCTTTAGAGTACTGTCTTTCTATCTACTACCGCGGAGTAGATTTTTTGGATTGTATGGGAGACTTCTCAATTCTGAAAAGAACTGTCCTGCTTTTTAACTTCTACCTGGGCAGAAGGTATAGAAAATCGGCTTGGACGACTACTTTAGCTTATAGGATCGCGATTAACCACACTACTGCAGAGTCAGTTCTTGGATTGGTCTCAACGTTTCAACTAGCTTGTTCTACATGTTGTGACAAAGTAGTTACGATGCCCCTTGTGTAAGAACGGCCATTTAAGAATTAGTCGCTACTCTTTAATTCTCTTAATCACTGCTTTTTCCCTGTATGGTGGCTTCTCTCTGCCTTCACTGTGGGTGTCACTTAGCAACTATGTTACGCATGGGGAAAAAACCCAGCTTAAATAAAATTTGCAGAGGTTTGTGTAGACTCACTTGACTATTTTAATTTACCGGTCGTTTTTGTTGTACTATTCAAATAGAAACTCGCAAGCCTGACAAGAAAACTGAAGTCCTTTTGGAGAACGTACCAGAGAGCATGCAGCTGAAGCTGAAGCTAATCACCAACTTGATCTTGAAAGCAGATAACTTTAATGGTAAATCATTCAATTGATTGTTAATTTTTTTAGCCCTCCTACTGTCTGACCAATTAATATCATCCTCAGTGGTTTTAAAGGCACACGTTGCCATGGATGGATGAGGTTGGTCCATATAAAGCATTTAAAAACCGTTTTTTATGAACTTACACTGTCAGCCATTTTATGGAGTCAAAAACTTGACTCCACAAAATGGACGACCGTGTTAGTTCGCAACGTAAATGGAAAACCATACGCTTTCGAGGCCTCCAGTGATGTTCAGTTGCGCTGTGCAATTGATTGACTCCAAGTTCAGGGGTTGCCCTTAACTTTTTTTTCAACTGGCCAGCAGGACCAGTTGGCTTGATTTTTCACTGGTCCGCCAGGTTTTTGACTGGTCCGTCAAATTTTTTATATGTTTTTTTAACTAAAAAAATACTGTTGTATACCAACTGCTCGATTTTTAATCACCGCTATTTCCAAATTCAACATGAATTGCAACGGCAACTTAACTGCACTGGAAGCCATACTTTATTTATGTGTACCAAGTTATTGTGTTCGTAAGGGGGCTCACTAATTTGAGAGTATTTTTTCTTTAAAAAAAGTAATAACAATAATCTTATTAAAATTAATTTAAAAACAGGTCAAATTATTTGTGAGAGCAAATTGGAAAATTTAACATGATCTTTATTTAGGTAATTTTTTAGTCTACGGTTTATTGTAAGCATTGGACATCGAAGTATTCTCAAGTACCAAGAACATTTGTATGAATTTGTTTTTATTGTATTACTTAACAAAAAAAAACCACTTTAAAACCGACTGTTAAAAATATTAACTTTTTATGTATTGCCTTCAAATCTACAGTGGGGAGGGTTTACGTGCGATCGCTTAAGTTATTTTATCATGTATAAACATTGCCTGTTTGTACTTTTAATATTAAGTATTCATAAACACAATACATCGTACCGATAACCGAAGTTCCCAAAATCTTCCCACTTTTGTCCAGAAAAAAAACAACAAAAAGGAGACATCAAAATAGTTGCAACATCCATGGAGAAGCATACATGTACGGCGTTTTACGGTATTATTTTAATTATGTGTACGGAATGGTCGGTGCCGGCGTCTGTTTTGTGAAGAAAAAATTCATTTAAAAGCAGCAAAAACAACTGCGCCTTTGTTAAACCATGGAGGTGTTGCATTCGAGAACCCAAGTATTTCTTGAAATTTGAACCCGCAAAAAAAACCCCGAAGCAACCGCGCATTATATTTGACCAATAAAACCATGGAGCAAAACTAGATCGCCCACCGATCGCCCGCAAAAAAACAAGCCCCAAATAACAAAAAAATTAAGCAAAATCAGGACGGAAGAACCATACTAATCCCAATTAAATACTCCTTTTTGCTCATCCAGAGTATCCTAACTTTGTAATTTTTGTTCAATGAAGCCTCACCGTCTCGCTCGTTTTTCGTAAACACGCTAGACTCTTTTCCCCACACGGAAATCTGCTCCGTTGACGACGACCATGCTGCTGCTGACAGAATGTGTTTTGCTTTGTGGTCTTTTGTCAAGGCGATTGAAGCTAGTTTTGTAAGCTATCGCGTACTTTCACCAATAGAGGGCGTCTATTCTCACGCTATCGAGTATTCTGAAACGCCCTCTAGCGATCAATGTTTCTTACACTTTTTGGCACACGTGAACTAATACGAAGACTACAAGCATTTGCGTTGCATGATGGGATTTTGCGCTGTGTGTACATGTGTATGTGTTATCGTGGGAAGTTTGCCAGCGTTCAGCAGCACTTCGGGTGATTTTTTTACGTTTTATCCAAACCTTGAGTGAATGTTTTTATGTTTTATTCGAGCCTAAAAATATTTAAATAATAGTCATAGTTCTGCCGATATTTTTGACTGGTCAGCCGGACCAGTTGGCAAGGTGTTTCAGCTGGTCCGCCGCGATTTCTACTGGCATTTGGCCAGCGGACCAGCGTTAAGGTCGAACCCTGCAAGTTTCCCCTACCCCCCCCCCCCCCCCCAAAAAAAAAAATGAATAATAAATTAAATAAAATATTAAAAAAAAACAATACAAAAAAACAATCAACCAATCATAATAAAAAATAAAAAGATAAATAAAATAAATTAAAAAATTTAAAATTTAAAAAATCGTAAATAAATAAACGCTACCCTTAGTGTATGACCTTAATTTGTATTTTTTTTTTTTTTGCAGAGTTCTTATTGAACCGAACGTCCAGTCCGGTCCTCGGGGTCATGCTCCTAGTACTCCATCAGTCAAGTCCAAAACTGTGTCTCCGTCTCTGCCAAAAGATACTCCAGAAATCCAAGGTGATGACCCCAACTGCAGACCAAGCTGAAAAGAAGTGAGTTTCATAACACATGAGGTCCTTTTCTGTAGATAATAATAGTCATAATAGATAACATTTGTATAGCGCTTTCCACAGGCGTTTCAAAACGCTTTAACATTGTCTGAAAAGATGTGCTTTAGCTGAGTCATAAATGAGCTGATTGAAGATGACTTAGAGGGAGCTTGTTCCAGCAAGTTGGTGCAGCCACTGAGAATGCTCTACCAGTGATAGACTATCACCATGGCGGGTAATCGTGCATGGGCCATTGGAAAATTTAAGATGGATGTTGGATGTTGATCGAAGGCTCATGGATGAAGAAGGCAACTTTTGTGAGATGGAGACTATTGATGTATGTAGGAGCAAGGCCATGGATTGCTTTGTAAACTAGGAGAAGAATTGATGATGTTTTCAAGACACAGTTATCATAGCTTGGGCAAGTCTCGCTCTTATTCAAAATTGTTGTGTAGCGAACTGAAAGTTATAACTGGACCGTAGGTCTGAGGCCAGTAATTTAAGTACCGGGCCAGTAAACTTGCGACTGTACAAAGATAAAACTATATGGAGCGCCCCAGATTGCAGAGTAGGGCTTTCAAAACCAAAGATAAATGTACGGAAACAGGCTTCGTACCCGCAAGCTTTCACGCTTTGGGCTCATAATTCAGTTTTTCTTAACAGCCTTTCACAAACTTTCTGTTCTCTTCAGTGTGCCAGTTGTGTAAGCCGATTTCATCGGTAGCCGTTTGTTCGAAGCCGTCTGTTTCGATTCCATCCTTCAAGTGATCTCCAGCGTTCTCCTGTCGGAGGTTTACCCTAAAAAGCTTTAGCAGGCAGAACGCCCCAGATTGCAGAGTAGGGCTTTCAAAACCAAAAGATAAATGTACGGAAGCAGGCTTCGTACCCGCAAGCTTTTGCGCCCGGCAAGCTTCCACGCTTTGCGCTGATCATAGTTCAGGTTTTTTCTTTTCAACAGCCTATCATATCCCTGATTTACTGACATACTTTCTGTTCTGTTCAGGGTGCCGGTTGTGTTTGCCGACGTCATCGGTAGCCGTCTCTTCGAGGTCGTCCTTCAAGTGATCTCAAGTGATCTCCTGTCGGAGGTTTTCCCCAAATGCTTCAGCAAGCATCTGGTGGACATGGCACTTCATCCTGTGGCTAACTTTGTCTTTCAGAAGCTGATTACAAGGGCTGCTCAGGAGGAGGAGGTGAGGAGCTCAGGGGGATGTGAATTTTTTTATTTTGTTTTTATATAATATTTTTTTATATTTAAAGGCACTGGACACTTTTGGTAATTGTAAAGACAAGTCTTCTCACTTGGTGTATCTCAACATATGCATAAAATAACAAACCTGTGTGAAGATTTGAGCGCAATTGGCCATCGAAGTTGCGAGATAGTAGTGAAAGACAAAATACCCTTGTCACACGAAAGCTTGTGCTTTCAGATGCTTGATTTCGAGACCTCAAAAATCAAATCGGAGCGAATTCGTCAATATTCTGGCTTGGGGCTCAAAACTGTAACTGCCAAGGATTACAACTAAGTTTTTGATACATCTTGGAAGTGGTAGAAGGTTCACAAGGGGTTGCTCTTACAAAAATCAAGTATTGTTATCTGATATTCCTATCATTTCTGATTTTACTGAAATATTGCATACATGTTTGTATAAGTCTTTTTTAGGTATGGCGGACGTGATAGGGGTGTACTGTTTGGTTGTATAATAATCATACTAATAATAATAATAATAATAATAATAATAATAACAAATTCTTATATAGCGCATTTCACAATAGCCGTATCAAATTAGTGCCCTGGTCATTGGTCCAATAACATCCCTGTAATGTTTCTCAGCTCCCTGAGCTGCTGGGAGTATACAGCCCTGAGCTGCTTGTAAGGCGCTTGTGACTTTTTCATACACAATTTCAACCTCTACCCTCGCAGGTACCCGTTTATGGTGAATCACACATATTTACCCAAACCTATAGTGTTGTAGCATTGTGTCCGCCATATCTCTCTCTCAGAGGCTTATTGTGATACTTTGTTTAATTTCAGTTTTTAGAGATTTTTAGGAAGATGTGCCCAAACATTGAGGCAATTCTTGGAGTCAATCACATGGGCGTGGTGCGAAGTCTGGCAGAAGCATGCATGCATCATCCCGACAAACAAAGTAAGAAAACTCAGAATAGACCCCTTGCATGTGATGTCACAAGCTGAAACAGCGCCCTCATTGAGGTCAATCGTTGATTTTGACGTCCTTTCTTGAAACACTTAATGAAGGAGAAACTCCTATAATCAGCCACTTACTTTTTACTACACATAGCCATAAACTGCATCGGTAGAATGTCCCCGGCACCAGGGCCCAGTTTCATGGCTCTGCTTACCACCAGCACGGAATCGGCGCTTACGGGAGCAGGGAATTCTGTGCTGACGGCAAGCCTATTTCATGGGTTAGCGGCGAATTTTGGCTTTTGTGCGTGCATACTCCACGTTACTAGGCATTCTACGCTTAAAGTCTGGCGCAAAAATTTGGCGCTTGCACGTAAGCGGGGAATCGTGTTCGTCAGCGCAGAATTCGGCGGTAAGCAGAGCCATGAAATTGGGCCCTGGTTGGTAAAGATCTAAAGGACACCTTGGATTAACCAACTTGGTGCACCAAGCAAGGTTGACAGACTGTGGAACCTAGCTATGAAGCATGGACAAACATTATATGAGATTAGCGCAAAGGCTGTGAGTTTTTTGGTGTGAGCCCGGAATGACGTTAAGCTATTCGAACGTACCTTGGGCAGATTGGGGTCGACGCACCCACAATTCCATGTACAGCTACAGGCCTGCTTTGATTATGTTGACACAGCCCCTTTTTGTGCAATTATAATGTAGGTCACTTCAGTTGGTAAGCAGTTTGCGACGGCTAATTTCTTTTATTTTTTTTCATTTGTTTATCTGAAGATGAGTTCTTACAGGCTGTGCTGTCAGCGTTCCATTGTTGGGAGCCAAAAGAAAGACAATCTACCTGTGTACGTCTAATTGCTGGAATGGCCACGCATGAGGTGTTCTTCAAACAGGCAACGGAAAGCGAAGAGTCTGATGAACCAAAAAAGGTAGCCATAGTGTGAAATGATTGAAACACTTTTGACGTCGAAGGAGTAAAATTTGGTTGAGTTATGGTGTTAAACAAGGGAATAGATGGATTGCAATAGGTGTCATCACGAATTGTGCACGCATGAAGAGCTACCATTGGCTGAGAGTCACGCGCTGTGTGTACACGTGTGCATTTTACCCTTGTTTATACATCAAAGATCCCGGTCGATGATGCGTATTGCAACCAATCTATATAAGCGCGGCAACGTGTTAATAAAAGGCCGTTAAAAACCGGCAGGGTCGTGACCTTGCAATAAAAGCCCATGTGGAAGGTGAGAGTCTTTATCGCAACCCCTTGACCCTGCAAGGTTTTAAACGATCCAGCTGAGCTGTTGACGGCATGTGGATTGGGTTTTTCAGTCCCTACCTGATCAAATGTGCAGGGACCTTATAAACAAGCAAGGTCCTTAAATGTTTAAATCTAATTAATGTGCATTCTTGTACTCTTTATCTGCCCGAGGAATGAAATAAATATAAATATAATTTTTATTTTATTTTATGCAGTCCAGTCTAACCAATGTGGATTACCACGGTGCCGTACTGCTCCAGCAGATGTTGAAGTTCACTCACTGTGGACCCGTCATAGCTGGTTTCCTGTCGATGACTGAGGATGATTTGGGTGCAGTGGCTTGCTCAGTGCCAGGTAGCTACCTCCTCCAGGCATTCATGGCGTGCACCAGGGTCAACGAGAAGAGGAAGGAACGATTTGCCCTCAAACTGAAGGTAATTTTGGGTCAACGTTAACCGTCTGTAAACCTTTGGTTTTTTGGAACCCCTTCGAGTGTGTCAGTTTTGTGAACCCCTTTGATTCTATATAAATGAAGATATATATACAATAAAACATACCCATGACTATTTCTTAGTCCAACTCTTTACTTAAAGCCATTGGGCACTTTCGGTAAACAGTATTGTCCAAGGCCCACACTTTGTGTATCACAATTTATATATAAAATAACAAACCTGTGAAAATTTAGGCTCAATCGGTCATCGGAGTCGGGAGCAAAAAAAACGCGGAAAAATCCACCCTTGTTTCCGCACGTTTCACCGTGTCATGACATGTGTTTAAAGTAAATCCGTAATTCTCGTCATAGAGAATTGATATTGCTTGAATGTTTTCTCAAAAAATAAAGTATTTCATGGAATAATATTTCCAGAGAAGTCTTTCACCATTACCTTCTGTAAACCAGGTTAAATTATTTGTAAATCTGTGAACTCTTTTCTTTTTTTCTGTAACGAAAGTGTCCAATGGGTTTAACTAAAATTTACCCAGTCAGTTTCCCTTGTGATTTACAACTTAAAACTAAAGGTCAATTTACAGTTTTATAGTCAACTGTTGAGATCAGATACACCAAGTGAGAAGACTGGTCTTTGACAATTACCAATAGTGTAATAATGTGTACATTAAACATTTGACAAAAAGAAAAGAAGTGACTTTCTTTTTCAACATCCTCCAATTCTTATATATTGCACCTGGAAACAAAGCACTTACTCATGATTTTATACTTCGTTTCATCTCATTGTTCTGTGAAGACCCATTGTGTGAAGATTGCATGCCATAAGACGGGCAGCCACTTGATCGAGAACATCTTCAAGGCGGTATCCATTAAGACAAAGAGAGTCCTTTGTGAAGCACTTGCCGAGAAAAGCAGACAACTTCAGAATGATTTTTGTGGTAAGTTGGACTCTGAAGAAGTTAATAATAATCTATTATAATTTGGGAGGCTAATCATCCTTACTCGCAGCTAAGAGCTGAATTGCGAAGGACGCGGCTACAACGTGTTCGATAAAGCAGGCTGCCAGCCACATCAACCCATTATGACCACGGAGCACAGCCAAGATCGAAAGTGTTTGATTTTTCCCCGAGGGAGGAAAACCCACATGGCACAGCAGAGAACCAACGCACAACTCAACTTGCACAGTGCAGGCAGAGAGAAGCCACCATACAGGGAAAAAGCAGTGATTAAGAGAATTAAAGAGTAGCGACTAATTCTTAAACGGCCGTTCTTGCACAAGGGGCATCGTAACTACTTTGTCACAACATCTAGAACAAGCTAGTTGAAACGTTGAGACCAATCCAAGAACTGACTCTGCGGTAGTGTGGTTAATCGCGATCCTATAAGCTAAAGTAGTCGTCCAAGCCGATTTTCTATACCTTCTGCCCAGGTAGAACCGGGGTCACCTTGGTGAGAGGCGAGCGCTTTACGCACAAGCCAACTGTGCCACCCATAACAGTTGTGTCTTCCACTTTTAGCAACATAAGTAACGTGGACTATTTCAGGCCTGAATGCTTCGTTTTTTTTAAAGGGCAAGGGCACCAAGGTTTTTTCTCCTTAGTAAAGGGCACCCTACAAATGAAGTAGTTGTAAATTTCTACTGGAAAATTTCAAGGGCACCAAGGCAATGACAAGGGGGCATAGGGGCAATCACCTCCGTTGCCTCCATGAAGTATCAGGCCTGCTATTTGATCAGATTTGAGCACTATTAAAGGCCTTGTCACACAAAGCCACTTTTTATGGGCTACTTGAAGGCAACCAACTACAGAGCTTGCTGCCCGACCACTTTGATAGCGCATGAGTAAATTTTCAAACATTGTCTGACGATCCCAAAGAAAAATCTGTGAACATTTATATGTGATGTCTTTTCTTCTTTAAGATTGCGTGGAACTGGTTGACTATAAATTGCCTCGTGTGACATGGCCCTAAGTTCTTAATTTTATGTTTTGCCACGTTCTGACTTCTGTCACTACAATACAACACAGCATCCACCTACATGACCTTTGACATACAAACAGACATCAACAATACGAACAACCCAATCTTTGTCACCGAATCAATTTTTTATTTATCGGAAGATCCTCTCTCATTTTATATTTCTGACATCAACATTGAAAGTTGTTTTTCTTGACTTCACTAGGCAAGTTTGTTTACAAGAACTTGGCTATTGTCATCAATACGAAAACTTGTGTCTTTCTTTGTATTTTTCTGACATCAACGTTGACACCTGTCTCTTCCTTTGTTTTTCTTGACTTCACCAGGCAAGTTCGTTTACAAGAACTTGGCTATTGTCATCAATACGAAAACTTGTGTCTTTCTTTGTATTTTTCTGACATCAACGTTGACACCTGTCTCTTCCTTTGTTTTTTCTTGACCAGGCAAGTTCGTTTACAAGAACTTGGCTGTTGACCTCTTCAAAAATCGTCGTCAAGACTGGGAGGATCTCCAAGGGAAGACAAACAAGAAGAGAGAACTCTTTGCTGACATCATCGATGATGACGAACCTGCTGGTGAGTTCATACTTTTTAAAGGCACTGGGCACTATTATACACATATTGACTGGCAACGAGGTAACTAGTGTATGTCTTTTCTCTTGAGGGACTTTGAGTGACCAATTAGACAGAGGGAAATAGGCCTCTCATTGGTTACTCACAGGCCCGAGGGGAAATAGACATACATAGTTACCGAATTATGCCAGTCAATATGTGTCAATATTTTATATCACACCTCGATCTTAAATGTGAAATAAGAACAAGAATCTGGAAAAGAAAGGATGTTTTGAAGTTGCTGTTCACGGTTCACGTCAAGAGAGGGCGCTGTAACCAGGCATTATTTTCAAAGACTTTCCCGCAAAACACATGCGCACGATCACTAGACTGTATTAGTTCATCCCACATGACTTTGTTTCAGCCAACCAGAATACAGAACAAGCAAGAGATGTGTTTTAATGGTAATAACTCAAAATAATTGTTAGCATAAAACAGACTTGGTAACGATCAATAGAGAGCTGTTGATAGTATAAAACATTATGAGAAACGGCTCCCTCTGAAGTAACTTTCTTTTTAGAAAGTGGTAGTTTGTCACTCAGATATATAAAAGACTTGAGCGGAAGCCCTTGATTATGAATCTGAAAGCACATAAAGTTGTGCAACAAGGGTGTTGTTTCTTAAACTGTGAAATATTTTAACATTGAAACCGTCCTTGACAGAAGTTTGTAGGCAGTCAGCCTTTATTTAGGTTGCCATGGGTTTGCGTGTCGTCGCCGAGCGTTTCAGAGCACTGGAATCAACCTCAGGGCCCAATTTGGAGAGCTGCTTAAGAAGAAAATGTTGCTTAATATTTACCTGCTAAGCAAAAAGAAGGATGCCGGTTACAGTTTGTAATTGTAAAATGGCTAGCCGTTGCCTTATTCTGGTAGGCAAATTTGTATTGTGCTTAGCAACTTGTTATGTTTAACCAGCTCTATGAATTTGGGCCCTGTTGTTTCAGCTAGGCCTAGTTAGATATTTTTTTAATTTCTTTTTACACTCGTGGCCGACGGCCAAATTACAGTAAAAAATAGTTTACATATAAAACATATACAGCTAGCTTTTTCTGACTTTGCGATGAAGATAAATTTTTGAAAAGATTTGTTCATCTCAAGTTTCTTCTGCAACATTCTTGTGTTGTTCCTTCAAGGTAAAAAGAAAAAGAAGCTGGCGTCGGAAGACACTGAGATGAAACATCTACCCTACTCTGAAGAGATAGACACAATTGGTATGGAAGAAGAGGGAGATGCGACCGAGGAAACTCCTAAGGAGGTAAATTAAGATTAGAAGAGAATTTTTCTACCACAGTATTTCATCCTTTTGTAATTTTTAACAGCTTCAGTCCTTGTGTTATGATAATGTATTAAAGACAGTGGACACTATTGGTAATTACTCAAAATAATTATTAGCATGAAACCTTACTTGGTTACGAGTAACGGGGAGGGGTTGATAGTATAGAACATTGTAAGAAACGGCTCCCTCTGAAGTGACATAGTTTTCGAGAAAGAAGTATCTTTCCACGAACTTGATTTCAAGACTTTAGAATTAGATTTTGAGTTCTCGAAATCAAGCATCTGAAAGCACACAACTTCGTGTAACAAGGGTGTTTTTTTTTCTTCTTTCATAGTTTTCTCGCAACTTTGTCGACCAATTCAGCTCAAATGTTTACAGGTTTGTTATTTTATGCACGTGTTGAGATACATTAAGTGAGAAGAATGGTCTTTGGCAATTACCAATAGTGTCCAGTGTCTTCAATTTAGGTTCTTTTATTTTTGAATAATTAGGTCCTTAGTGCTTAATTAAATTACTCTTTTATTTGAATGCCAAACAATCTCTTTTTTTCTTTTCCTTTTTCAGGATGAGATAGACGAAATCTTTGGGAAAGCTGATGGTACATCCTCCAATAAAAAGAACAAACGGAGAAAACGATCGAGCCATTCCAAGACGGACGTCACAGAAACCTCGGGCACAGAGAGTGCAAGAGCAACAGGAAGAAAGTCTAAGGACATTGAAAAGGAAGACAGCGAGCCTACAGATGACGTCAAGGAACTAGATGACCATAAAGAGGGCAGGAAGAGAAAGAATAAAAAACATAAAAAGAGTATAGGAACTTAAAAATTGTTTGACAGTTTGATCTGTTGTGGGTCTAATTGCAAGAACTTGTAAAGAGTGGGTGTGGCCTCACCATGTGTCATCGCCTAAAATGGCCCATTGCCTTTAAAGACACTAGACACTATTGGTAATTGTCAAAGACAAATTGTCAAAAGTCTTCTCACTTGGTGTATCCCAACATATGCACAAAATAACAAATCCGTGAAAATTTGAACTCAATTGGTCGACTAAGTTGCAAGATAATAATGGAAGAAAAAAACACTGTTGCACAATTTTGTGCGCTTTCAGATGCACATTGAATGACTTCAGCTGATGAAGTCTTGTATTATTTGAGCGAGACAAAAACCTCTTTCTCAAAAACTATGTCACTTCAAAAGGAGCCTTTTCTCACAATGTTTTATACTATCAACAGCTCCCCATTGCTTGTTACTAAGTAAAGTTTTATATGCAAACAATTATTTTGAGTTATTACCAATAGTGTCAAATGCCTTTAAAGAAAAATTATATTTTTGGTCTTTTTAAACTGTTCAATTGTTTAATCCTTTAAAAATGATAATCACATTTAAACTAACATCTGAACATTTCATTTCATAAGGGGTCAAGTTTTTGAAATATCGCCGGAAAAAAAAGGAGCAAATATGTCAACACAGGAAGAATAATCATTAAAATTAATACACAATCTGTTCCAGATTCATATTTTGGTGCATAAAGTTAGTTTAATAAAGTTAGTTTAATAAACACATTACTCCAAATTGAAATGTTTCTCAATAAAACTTTACACTTTTAAAAGTTGTTATTATTGCCTTGAAGGCAGTGGACACTATTGGTAATTACTCAAAATAATTATTAGCATAAAACCTTACTTGGTGACAAGTAATGGGGAGAGATTGATGGTATAAAACGTTGTGAGAAACGGCACTCTCTGAAATGCCATAGTTTTCGAGAAAGAAGTAATTTTCAACGAATTTGATTTCGAGACCTCGGATTTAGAATTTGAGGTCTCGAAATCAACCATCTAAATGCACACAACTTCAAGTGACCAGGGTGTTTTTTATTTCATTATTACCTCGCAACTTCGACGACCAATTGAGCACAAATTTTCACAGGTTTGTTATTTTGTGCATATGTTGAGATATACCAAATGAGAAGACTGGTCTTTGGCAATTACCAATAGTGTCCACTGTCTTTAAACATTTGACAGTGGCATGTGAATAAACAAGTAACAAAGATTAAAACAATTGTGTTTTTATTTTATTTCCAAATTTAACATCAGCCCCCCCCCCTCCCTACAACCTTGACCCATGGTAGCGGTGTTTTGAGGCTACAATCGAGGCGTGATACTTGAAGAGAAAATGTGTAGTCTGGCCCCGTACACTATGGCTTTACGTAGTTTTCCAACCTCGGGCTGTGACATTGCTGTAGAAAGGTAGATAATTTAATATCAATGAGTGCGGTGCCTGGTGCATAACTGTGTATCACTGGTGCATGGTTTATACAGAAGAAAAAAATACTACAAATAAAGAGAAAATGATGTTTTCTCACGAGAAGTTACCTTTGCCTATAACCAAGCGAAAGGTACAAACCTACTAAACGTAAATGCAGGCATATTCGACAAATTTTGGTCCCATAAATGGCCGACCGTGTTAAGCCCTTTTCACACTACAATGCCATTTCCCGGAAAAATACTCCCGGGAAAATCCCGAGAGTTTTTAACCCCATCGCCACCCCAGCAACCGTTCTCACTATCCCAATTTGGTAACTTCCAGGAGTAATTTCCCAGGATTTGCACGATCGTTTCACACTTACTATCAAACCCCAGGAAATGTGGTAAACAGGTCAGCCCATGCGGAAGTTACCAATGTTTGTGGACGGAAGTCCGTTCCCACAATGCCACGCGTGCATGCTGTTGTTTACGGCGGCCGGCTGCAAACGTACATGTACTTCTTTCCACATGCGACCCAAAAATAATGGCACATCAAATGTGGTGACGAATGATAGTTTTCAACCAACATTGAGGCGGGGCCGGGGGTGGGGAGGGCAACCAAAGTTTCGAACATTGAAGTGGAGGGGGGTGGAGCAACCAAAGTTTGCAACATTGAAGCAGGGGGGGGGGGGGGCAACCATAGTTTGCAACATTGAAGCAGGGGGGGGAGAGGATGGTGCTTCGAAATAAAGACAGAGGATGGTGTTTCTAAAGAAAAAAAATTGTACTTTTTGAATTCGTGAGGCGCCGAGGGGGGGGGGGGTGGGGGGAGAGGATGGTGCTCGGGAAGAAACCAATTGTAATTTTTGAATTCCTTATTTATTCATGATAGAGGCGGGGGGTGGTGCTTCGAACGGAATTTATTTAAACCTGTTTATTTTAGGTTTCAGATGAAGAAAAAATTGAGGGAAATAATTTTAATGCAGATTGGTATATGAACAGCAACTTAAGAAATGTTAAGCTTTCACATTGAAACTACTCAATTTGATATTTATTGGTCACAATACCAAACTTGGAATATATGTATCAGGCAATTAATTAGGCAAAGGCAATATGCCAAAAGAAAACAGTCATTTCAACATAAACTTCATTGTCGAACATCGGTTGCTTGTACAAGTTGCATTCTGTGACTAGAACCTATATCTACCTTGTGAGGGCGCTGTAACCTAAAACTTTACCAAGCAGTCGTCATGTCGATGAAATTTCTCTGGTCACCAATGCATTAGTTGCAAGTATCTGTTGGTACTGAAAGGGTTAATACTGCGTACCTTATCATAATGATATCCACCTTAATTAAGGACTAAACTTTCCTTCTAATTTTGATCTCAGTTGTTTTGAGTGAGCGGAAACCCGAAAAGTCACGCCACCTAATTCCTTCTTCGTTCGTAGTGACCTCATTGAAGTATCTCCCGTTTAAATTGGAGTGGTAGCAGAAACCGTACCACCAGGCTCCGTGGCATTGCTTAGCGCAGTTATAACCCCAGGCATCGTTGTCTCGGTCTTTGGTCGTAAAGGCCCGGTTATTGTGGTATGATAACTGGTCTCCTGTAAGATAACACACGTAGCCATTATAGTCACGTGTAATTGATTTGTTTCGAACATAACTTAGGCCGACAGGGTGTGATTAGAAACAAATTTATCAATTAATGGAACTTCTTTTTTTAAGTTACAGTTTAATAATATAGTTCGAAAATTGCTATCGAATTTCAAAGCAACTTTTATTTGTTATAATTTTCCCCTCCAAATTGTGGTTTACGATTCAATAAAAATGTTTCTTACAAATTTGAAATTGCTAAATTCAATTTCCTCTTTTTCGGTTAGTTTTGGCTGCATGGGATGCAAAATTCTACTCCTCTTTTTTGTCTGGAGTTGAGAAAACATAGACAATTTCCCCTCCACTTTTAAAGGCACTCCAGACACTATTGGTTACTACTCAAAATGATTATTAGAAACCTACTCGAACTAGCAATGGAGAGATGTGAACATTGCGAGAAACGGCTCCCTCTGAATTGGAACGTAGTTTTTGAGAAAGGGGTGATTTCTTATTCAACTCTTTGAATCACGATGCTGCTCTTCTGTCTTTCATTGACACCTACCAAAAACAATCGGTCACAGCGATGGACACAGAATACCCTGCAATATTTCTGTATTACTACGAAGTATCCACTTATAGCATCTTACCTGCGGTTCCCGAGTAGCTTCCCAACGACAGCCTGTAGTTGTCGCTAACATCGGCGATGCTGAACGACTCATACACGGCAAAGCCGGTATCGTCGTCGAAGCCTGTGAGATCTACGCGGAGTTCGTACTCGCCCTTAGCAGTCAGACGGTGCAAGTTGTCGTTACCGAGCCAAAACTCTCCTTCTAGATTCCCAAAGCCCCGGCTGTAGCTGGCAAAATCCAAATAGAAATCTACACTGCCGTCCTGACGCCGCTGGAAAACCTATCGAAGACAAATTAACGCACATCGTTTTGAATGGGTTTGTGTTCACCTAACATTTTAGACTTTACACTTCTAAAAAGGTGTATTTTGGATGGAAAGTCCGCCATTGTCTTACCGTCCAGCCTCCGCCGTCTGTCTCCATATCACAGTACACATCGAATGGTGCACCGCAGTCCGGCTTTACGGCGTAAACGTCACTGCATGCCTGACCTCTTGCGAGCACGTCGGAACAATCTCTGACTCCTTATATAAAAAACGAGATGATGATTTTAGTATAGATGGAAAACAGAATACCAGGACAAGATTGAAATGAGAATCATCTACTATATCCCTCTTAATATTTGTGCATGACGTCATAATTCTTACCCAAAATGAGGCTATGGGCGCACTTCCCCCATCACTTGCAGTGGCTGCGCCCATCGCCTCGTTTTGGTTTAGCATTGTGACGTACCTCATGCATAAATAATATTAAGAAAGGCTTATATCCCTCTCTTTAAAGACACTGGACACTACTGGTAATTACTCAAAATAATCGTTAGCATAAAACTTACTTGGTAATGAGCAACGGAACGCTGTTGATGGTATAAAACAGTGTAAGAAACGGCTCCCTCTTAAGTAACGTAGCTTTCGAGAAAGAAGTAATTTCCCACTAAAATATTTGATTTGAATTTGAGACCTCAGCTAAGGTCTCGAAATCAAGCGTCTGAAAGCACACAACTTGTGTGACAAGGGTGTTTTTTCTTTCTTTATTCTCTTGCAAATTCGACGACTACACAGGTTTGTTATTTTATGCATAATAATGTCGAGTTACACCAAGTGAAAACACTAGTCTTTGACAATTACTAAAAGGCGTCCAGTACCTTTAAACATACAAACTCTCTTAATGTAAAAGAGTGAAAAAACACTCCTTTTGTCCGCCATACCACTCTTGCAAAGAGCCATATGACGAAAAACTCTTTTTAGAGTGAAAGACGGGTACTTTTAACTCAATTTAGAGTGAAGTTTGTTCCAATTTCACTCAAAAAGAGTAACACAGATTGACTTTCACTCTCAAAAGAGCGAAAGTGATACCACTCGGAGTGAAAACACCCTTGTCGTCGCACTTTTGTGTACGAGTAAATTTGAACGCATGTTTATAATGGACAGTTTAAGGTGTAATGCTTACGATCAGGTGTGGAGGGGGGGCGAGTACGTTTCGAATGGTGATTAAATAGACCCCTTGCATAATGTCGCCACTGAGGTCCATAAAGGGCCATCTTTGGCGGAGAGTAATGCGCAGCGCGTCACCGCGTTGATAGATTGACATTAAAGGTGGCCGCCAATGCTAGGGCTCGTTTGTGTACAACAGTATCCCCTGAACAAAGTCTTGGATATTTAAGAGGAAGTGTTGTCTGCTTGTGTCTATTTCTACCTCCATGATTTAAAGCCATTGGATCCTTTCGGTAAACAGTATTGTCCAAGGCCCACACTTCGTATATCACAACTTCTATATCAAATAACAAACCTGTGAAAATTTGGGCTTAATCGGTCATCGGAGTCGGGAGAAAATAACGGGAAAACCCACCCTTGTATCCGCGCGTTTCGCCGTGTCATGACATGTGTTTAAAATAAATCCGTAATTCTCGTTAACGAAAATTGATATTGTTTGACTGTTTTCTCAAAAAGTAAAGCATTTCATGGAATAATATTTCAAGAGAAGTATTTCACCACTACCTTCTGTAAACCCTGTAAGTTATTTGTAAATCTATGAACTTTATTTTTTTTTGTTCTGTACCGAAAGGGTCCAATGGCTTTATAAACCATGATTGTGAGCAAACAAAACCTACCATAGATCAACGTACATGTAGATACTGACTCCGGGAGCTCTTCCACCTGACGCCCAATGACTCCCATTTCACGTATTGTGTCTTTTAACTGAAGTGTTGTGTTTCTTAGTGCGACAGTTACCTTCTGTTGGTTGGTCGAAACTGCAGTCTGCAACTCACTAACCATTCGACGTGTTTCCTCTTGCTCAGAGGTGGCTGTTTCTTGGTTGGTTGATATTGCAGCCTGCAACTCACTAACCATTCGACGTGTTTCCTCTTGCTCAGAGGTGGCTGTGTCTTGGTTGATTGATATTGTAACCTGCAACTCACTAACCATTCGACGTGTTTCCTCTTGCTCAGAGCTAGCTGTTTCTTGATTGGTTGATACTGCAGCCTGCAACTCACTAACCATTCGACGTGTTTCCTCTTGCCCAGAGGTGGCTGTTTCTTGGTTGGTTGATATTGCAACCTGCAACTCACTAACCATTCGACGTGTTTCCTCTTGCTCATAGGTGGCTGTTTCTTGGTTGGTTGATATTGCAGCCTGCAACTCACTAACCATTCGACGTGTTTCCTCTTGCTCAGAGCTAGCTGTTTCTTGATTGGTTGATACTGCAGCCTGCAACTCACTAACCATTCGACGTGTTTCCTCTTGCCCAGAGGTGGCTGTTTCTCGGTCGGTTGATATTGCAGCCATCGTACGTCTTGTGTCCTCCAGCTCCGGTGAAACAGTTTCATGATTGTCAGTCATTATTACTTTGAGCTCTTTCACCTGGTCTTGTGTGTTTCTGAGTTCATCGTCAAGAATGACTAAGTAGTTTTCTACAATAAGCCTTAACTCGTTTACCTTACTATTTGTGTCTACATTACATGAAACCGTTCTCTGATGTCTGGAAGCTTCAACTTGTAGTTCAACTTGAGCTTTCACGATCAAAACGACCAAGAGCGAACGTATAAACAACCCCATCTTGCTCAATTAACTGCAACTCCAAAACACGACTCCTTTCGTTGCTGAATAGAGTAGAAGTGTATAGATGAGTGAGCAACAGCCTATCTGTAGATCGTTTTATATTGAACAGATGGTACCCGCATTAAAGTTTGTTTTTCTGTGGTCCATTTTAGCGATCGGGCTTGCATATTCATGATCGGTGATGGTATTAGCGATCGGTCATGCATATTCACGACCGGTGATGGCTTTTTGCAATCAGTGGTCAACTTTAGTGATCGGTAATAACTTTTTGCAATCGGTCAACTTTTAGTGATCGGTGGTGGCTTTTTGCAATCGGTCAACTTTAGTGATCGGTGGTGGCTTTTTGCAATCGGTCAACTTTAATAAATTAGGAATAAATTACACTCACCAGCGAGTTGACTGACTTGCCAAACATTTTTAGAAGAGTACCATTTTATACCCAGATAACATACATACATTGGGCAATCAGTTATTCCAAATTATTACCTTATTGCAATCAAGATTTATTAATATCAAATCACATTACTTTGTCATTTTTTAATTGTTTCGACAATCTTAAGACATTCTGTGCCACAGCTTTGACACCCTGCCTTGAAAATTGCATATTATGACCAATGTCGGTTCAATGCCGGCCCAATGGTGGCCGTTACCAAATCAGTATTGGCACAAAAAAGTTGTTTTATACCATTATTTGCCAAAATGGTGTGCCACTTCGAAACCAGTATTGGCACAGAAAAAGTTGTCTATACCATTTTGTCAAAATGGCGTGGCGCTAAACAAAAAAGTATTGGCCCAGAAAAGATTGTCTATGGTGCAGCTACAAAACCAGTGTTGGCCCAATAAAGGTTTTCTACCATTTTGCCAACATGGTGTGCCGCCAACAAACCAGTAGACAGATGACAGAAAGTAAAACTTTCATTATCAGAAGAAAATTCAACCAGCATTTTAACTCGTAAGTTTTTATTAATAAAATAAAAATGCAAAAAGTGTATCAAATATATTAAATTTAAATGAAATTACTTTGCAATAAAAAAGTTCATTACAATAAAGTGTAGTTGTCCATGAAAAACAAAAAACATAAAAAATGAAAAAAAAGGAGCAATGAATAAATCAAATTAAAAATGCTATGTAAAAACCAATAAAATAATAAAGGAGGTATATACATTTTAGAATATTTTTTTATTAATAGTATTCGGTTTCTCAAAATGCCGGTACCATCAGGGGTCGATTTCACAGAGAGTTAGGCCTAGTCCTAACTTAGGACATAGTCCTTGGAGATATAAGAAACGTATGGCTAGTCCTAAGTAGGACGATTAACTCTTCCTAACTCGAGATAAGACTAGTCTTAACTCTTTGTGAAATCCACCCCAGCTTCAATAACTTGCATGGGCTAATTCCTTTTTAAATATCAAGTCGGTTTAGTAATTAGAACATATTTCTTTACCGTTTTGCCAAAGCCAGTATTGGCATGATTGGCCCCGAAAAGGTTTTCTATATGACACCATTTTGACAAAAATTGTGTGCAGCTACAAAACCAGCATTGGCTCAGTGAGAGGTTTTCTGCCTGTTTTCCCAAATGGTGTGCCACAAAACCAGTATTGGACCACTGCAGGTTTTCTACCACTTTCCCAAAATGGTGCACCGCTATACAAAACCAGCATTGGCCCATTAAAGGTTCATCATTTTGCCGAAACGGTGTGCCGCACAAAACCAATATTGGCCAAGACAGGCAAACCTCCGTCCTAACTAAAATAGTTTGCCTCTATAAAACCGACATTGGCCCAGTGTGGGCACTTTACGAGCAAGGACATGCCGCTTGACCGGAAGAAGGCCAGCACTGGCCCAATTCTGGCTCAATATCATCATCATAATTAACGGCACCGTATCGAAACTCGACGCCGGTACATGCCACCATTGGCCCGATACTGTATTGTTTGTTAGGCTATAACTGAAAAAAGGTTTGAACATAGGTTGTGAAGTTCTTGGGATATTGTCCCACTTCCGGTTGACCTGGAAGTAGAGCTAGGTCAATATAGGGGGCAAATTTTGTTAAGGTTAATCCTTAATGCTCAAAGAGTCTCTAAGTAAAAAAGGGTTTGAAAAATTAGTGGTGTAGTTCTTGAGGTATAATCCCACTTCCGGTTGACCCTGAAGTAGAGGTCAACAAGGGGACACATTTTTCAAAGTTAATATTTAACACAAAGGAGTGTGCAACTGAAAAAAAAGTTTGAAAATCGGTTGTATAGTTCTTGAGATATGGTCCCACTTCCGGTTGACCCGGAAGTAGAGGTCAATATGGGGTCGCGGAAACTGGAACAAGTTTGAAATAGGTTGTATAGGTCTTGAGATCTGGTCTCAATTCAGGTTGACCCGAAAATAGAGGTCAACATGAGGTCACGGTTTTCCAAAGTAAAAATTTAAAAGGAGTCTATAACTGAAACAAAAAATGAAGATTGGTTGTGTAGTATAACTGAAACAAAAAATGGGCCAACTTCCGGTTGACCCGGAAGTATACTTCTTGAGATATGGCCCTCTACTAAGATTTACTAATTAAATATGCAAATGAAGATCACAAGGTTAATTAATTAATAATTTAAAACAAAATTACGTTTAGAGTAAAGCTTATTTTCAAGCTTCAATTTTATATAAGATTTAACTCTTTCATCTTTAAACTTTATACACCCCCCCCCCCCCCTAAATTAAGAACTTTACACAGTACGTTTTTCGCTTTGGATTCAATTAATACGTGCCTCTCCGTTTTTTACAAGGAAATATTTGTATAATACTTTACCTAGCCTTTTATAAAACGTGTTGAGTGCGTCCCGGTCTGTGTTTGTCCATCACATTCATGATGCACATAATATGTGTTTTCCATCAAAACGTTTTTTGTGTGGTCATAATGTTCTCACCTCCGAGTCTGTTTACACAGGGCTACTTGTATGATTTCAGATTTCCCCTTACACACAAAACTCTCGGTAGAGACTTTTGTTCAAAAACATTTCCCTTCACTGAATATAAATATTTGTATTTCCCCGGCATACACCATTTCCGGAAGACGACAACCAATTGTGGGACATAGACAACCCTTCCACACCCTCTCCTACCCATTTGTTATTATTATTATTATTATCTTTTTAGAAAGAGCTGATTAACTTGATGTTTGTTGCGTTCCCCCTTACATAGTTATAAAATGGTACTCTTCTAAAAATGTTTGGCAAGTCAGTCAACCCGCTGGTGAGTGTAATTTATTCCTCCATGGTGGTGTGAACTAGAAAATAACAACAATTAATATCCACAATCTACACAATCATAGGTTTTGAAGTAGGCCTGCACCGACCGGACGCAAAATACGGATATCCCAAAATCCCATCACCGGTTGCAAAAATTGACCGATTGCAAAAAGCCACCTCCGATCCCTTAAGTTGACCGATTGCAAAAAGCCATCACCGATCACTAAAGTTGACCGATTGCAAAAAGCCATCACCGATCCCTAAAGTTGACCGATTGCAAAAAGCCATCACCGATCCCTAAAGTTGACTGATTGCAAAAAGCCACCACCGATCACTTAAAATGACCGATTGCAAAAAGCCACCACCGATCACTTAAGTTGACCGATTGCAAAAAGCCATCACCGATCCCTAAAGTTGACCAATTGCAAAAAGTCATTACCGATCACTAAAGTTGACCAGGGATTGCAAAAAGCCATCACCGGTCGTGAATATGCATGACCGATCGCTAATACCATCACCGATCATGAATATGCATGGCCGATCGCTAAAATGGACCACCGATCGCATAGGACCACCACCGATGACAAATTTGATCACCGGTTGCAAAAGACCATCACCGATGATTAAATGCCTCTTTGGCGTTCCATAGTTTCTTCACTCATATTGGTCGAGAGCAACGGCCGAGACAGTTTTGCCACATCACGCGATACGCGCACAGCATTCCCTTATAAGGAGTTGTTTACCCGAGGGCCTTGACTGGGCCTTACCATTTCATAGCTGGAGGGGTGTTGTGTTGAAAGAAATCATTGAAAAGTTCAAATTTTTGCATTTATTTTTTGACCAGAAGTGTGATGTATTTTGACCGAAAAGGTATTTATGAATGGGAATCAAAGTGTGTTGAATCGGTTTTCAACTAGTGGTTTAAACCCGCCGAGGCCTGGTTCTTGATAATTTACCTCGACTTCGTCTCGGTAAAATTATCAAGAACCAGGCCTCGTTGGGATTAAACCACTAGTTGAAAACCTCTTCACCACACATTGATTCCCTTAGTTGCAACAGTGTCAACTAAAACTATTATTTTATTCGGCCATATGTTTTACCTTTGACAAAACAGATAACACAAAAATCGGTAATAAATAAAGTATTAGGTGTTGAGATAAATAATTGTTTACTTTGTGACTAGACAGCCCTTTGAGTGATTAAATCGGATCGATACATGACCCTAAGACGAGGGTCGACTAAACACACTCTGTACAGCCTCGAGAATGCATCTGTGGAAATTAAACAAGTTTTACATTTTCTCAAAAACATCTTTTATCTTTACGCAAATCGCGTCAAGTTAGTGTGGATCGACATTGTGGGCTTGTCTATATCATCCCTTTTCTTTGATCTTCCATGTGTTATTTTGTGCACCCGATCTCTAACGAAATCGCTTATATAATTAATACAGTCATTTAAAGGCAGTGGACACTATTGGTAATTACTCAAATAATTATTAGCATCAAACCTCACTAGGTAACATTAGTGGAGAGAGGTTGATAGTATAAAACATTGTAAGAAACGGCTCCCTCTGAAAAAAATGTAGTTTTTGAGAAAAGGGTAATTTTCCACGAGTTTGATTTCGAGACCTTATAATTAGATTTTGAGGTCTCTAAATCGCATCTGAAAGCACACAAGTTCGTGTGACAAAGGGTTTTTTCTTTTATAATTATCTCGCAACTCCGACGACCAATCGAGCTTAAATTAAATTTTCACAGGTTTGTTATTTAATGCGTATATTGAGATACGCAAAGTGAGAAGACTGGTCTTTGACAACTACCAATAGTGTCCACTCCCAGTGTCTTCAAGAGATGTTAAATTTGCATCGGGATATTACCCCCAATGCACATTTCATTAACATTATATTAAATCGTACCCGCTGCCAAAACATAGGATTCGTACTGCCTCTAGTAGCTACCGGGTAATCTCGGTGGTCTAGTTGGTTTAGAAACTGCTCTCGAATTGCAAGTGGGTTAGAATCCCACCCGAGTAATATGTTTGATTTGTTGTTCAACAGAGCTCGGTAAAGTAGGCTACTGTGTATAGTGTGCTAACACACATCAGTGTAAAAGGTAAAAGTACACTTCATGATGAGATAGAGCGACATTGTTGGTTTTCCCACAGTCAGGTGTTGTCTATGATCCTTTCTTTCTTTCTCTGCTTTCTGTACTATACGGAATTGTAGATTCTTGTTTATTATTATTATTACTGGTTTATTGTAAAAAACATCTGCTTGTCGCAGTCCAGAGACTGAATTAAAATACAGATTTACATTTTTATATAAAATTTTTAAAAACAGAGGAGAAAATTTATACACAAGAAAAATTTAAAAATTAAGAGCATAGTCAAAAGAGACGTTATGAGAACCAAAATTAGATAAAACAAAAACAATAAATATTTAACAAGCACACTAAACTAACAACCCAACTGAGACCAACCCCCCCAATAAACAAACAAACAAACAAGCAAGCAAGCAAGCAAGCAAGCAAGCAAGCAAGCAAGCAAGCAAGCAAGCAAACAAACAAACAAACAAACAAACAAACAAACAAACAAACAAACAAACAAACAAAACAGACAGACAGACAGACAGACAGACAGACAGACAGACAGACAGACAGACAGACAGACAGACAGACAGACAGACAGACAAACAAACAAACAAACAAACAAACAAACAAACAATCAAACAAACAATCAAACAAACAAACAAACAAACAAACAAACAAACAAACAAACACTCAACCAGACAAACAAACACATAAAAAACACACTAACAAAAAACCAAACACACACACGCAAAAAGGAAAAAAACTGGGAATAAAATCGATGGTAAAAATATGAGGCCTGCCAAAGTGTGTTACATGTTCAAAATACTGGTGAGGTAGGGAATGGGGCTAGACCTGTATCGGTTGGTTCTGCACCTAATACTAGACAAAGAGTCGGAATTCCTAAGGTTATTATTCCTTGCAGGAGGCAGCCACTCTCTATGCTTGCTTGAGGACAGGAGCGAATTACCAAAGTTCAAAGAGAGCTGTTCAAGTCTTTCAGTGAGGGGCGGAATGTTAAGCACCACACAAATATCAGCATAAGATTTAAATTTACAAAAATCCCAAGTAACTATGATACGGAATGCCTTTCGTTGCATTTTCTCGAGGCACTCTCTTTGGACTTTGGTAAGACCACAAAACCAGGCAGGTGAGGCGTTTTCAAGAGTTGGTCGAACATATTGCAAATACACTGTTCTCAAGTCATTAACAGGAATGTTACATCGTTTAAGTTGACGTAAGAAGTAAAGTTTTTTGTTGAAGATTGTTTTTGTTTAGATTATAACGAAGTAGCCTCACATTGTTTTCGTGAAAGCAAATTTTGAATCATAAAAATCGGCCAAATAATCTTGAGAAAGCGAATAAGAAATGATTTATAGTACTTTTTCTCAGCTAGAAGGAAATTTTCAAAAAAAAAATGTTCGCCACACACTTTCCGGCTAAAGTGCGCGGCGTTTAAAGCCATATATTGGACACTTTCGGAACAGAACACAAAAAGTTCACAGATTTACAAATAACTTACAGGGTTTACAGAAGGTAATTGTGAAAAACTTCTCTTGAAATGTTATTCCATGAAATGCTTTATTTTCTCCCGACTCCGATGACCGATTGAGCCTAAAATTTCACAGGTTTGTCATTGTGATACACGAAGTGTGGGCCTTAGATATTACTGTTTACCGAAAGTGTCCAGTGGCTTTAATTGGAGAAGTTTCATAAATTATAACAGTCGCCGTGTGATAACTCAAGTGAGAGTGTATCAGGTGAAGATTTCATGACATTCTTGCTCGAACGCAGGAAGGTTTGGGTTGTAAAAACCGCACGACGTCTTCAGATTAAAAAAAAACCAATATAGCCTGAAGTTCAAAATCCACTTAGCAAAATAACCAATCTTTGAAAGTTTCATCACATTGGGATAGCCAGTGAATCCAATCTGAAAGATTTTGAGTACAGGAAATTAGAAACCTACCCAAGTTGGATCATTACCTTTTACACAGTTGTTTATTTTAGATTTCATTCATAGATTATACTTATGTCATAGATTATAATCATTAATTAACCAGGACATATCCATTGCAGTTAATATTAGTCTTATTAGGCCTACTAAGATAATAATCGACTTCTACCAAACCGCCATTTGCTTACAAAGCATTCGCAATAGGGACAACCCAAACAGAACAATAGGAAATGAGACAGTTGTGGTTAAAGACACTGGACACTATTGGTAATTGTCAAGGACCATGTCTTCTCACTTGGAGTATCTAAACATAATGCATACAATTACAAACCTGTGAAAATTTCAACTTGGTCGTACAAATTGCGAGATAGCTATGAAAGAAAAACACCCTTGTCACTCTAAGTTGTGTGCTTTCAGATGCTTGATTTCGACACCTCAAAATCTAGTTCTGCAATCTGAGGTTTCGAAATCAAATTCGTGGAAAATTACTTCTTTCTCGAAAACTACGTCACTTCAGAGAGAGCCGTTTCTCACAATGTTTTATTCTATCAACCTCTCCTCATTACTAGTTACCAAGTACGGTTTTATGCTAATAATTATTTTGGGTAATTACCAATAGTTTCCACTGCCTTTAAAAAGGCGTCGATTTAGTATGGAACCGTATTTAAAATGCTATGTCAGATTTTTGGCCGATTTGACCCACAAATTTTGATTTAAAATTCACTAGGTATTTTGATGGGGGTCGAGAAAGTTACAAGCTTTCATTTGAGCCATTGCTCGAAAAAGTCTGCCAATTAATAGTAGCAGTGAAATAAAGTGCTTATGTTTTATAAGAAACGTTTTAAATTTTTGTCATGGTTCCTGACCATTGAAAGTAAAAAGTTATACTCTTTCACTCAAAAAAATATATTTTTTAATATTTGGGGCCAAACATATGACAAGGCATCTTTAAGCCCTTTTTAATTCTCGTATATATTTATAAATTCTATGTGAACAACTTACAATACCGGATCTTTCACGACAAAATTGACTAAATAAAATATTGTATTCGATTCAACGAGCCACCTTATTGCTTATAAAAACACTCGTGAAGATGTAGCATCCACTCTCATTATACGAGTCGGATTTAGAACGGGTTATTTAAAAGGGTATCTTGAGAGTTTTATAAGCGACGCGTTTGTACTTGGAAGTCTAATTGGGTTTAAACTGACATTCCTTATTAGTTACTTTCTGCAACTATTTTAGCTACCGGATGTCACGGTTTTTATACATGTCTCATTTAATCCATTGCATTAAAAGTTAATTCACATTAAATTGTTGTACATGTTTTACATTTTTAGGTTTCAAAGTACAGGTTTAATTATTATTGTTGTTTAAACATTTACGAGAAACTTAATAAGATGAAGCGATCAGGTGATTTATGAGGAGATGTTTATTACTGCGTACCTTTTTATAATGGTATCCATCTTAATTAAGGACTAAACTTTCCTTCTAATTTTCATCTCAGTAGTTTTGAGTGAGCGGGAACCCGAAAAGTAACGCCACTTAATTCCTTCTTCGTTCGTAGAGGCCTCATTGAAGTATCTCCCGTTCAAATTGGAGGCGTAGCAGGCACGGTACCACCAGGCTCCGTGGACTCGCTCAGCACAGTTAACACCCCAGGCATCGTTGTCTCGGTCTTTGGTCGTAAAGGCCCGGTTATTGTGGTATACTAACATGTTTCCTGAAAGATAACACACGTAGCCATTATAGCATAGCCACGTGTAAATAAAGGCGATGTTGAAAGGAGGTAACTTTAAACATTGATTTGTTTCGAACATAACTTAGGCCGATAAGGTGTGATTAGAAACAAATTTATCAATTAATGGAACTGGGATATTGGGAGAAGTGAAGTAAATGTTTCACAATCAGGTTCATTTTTAACTGCATTTTGTTTGTTTTAAAAGCCATTGGACACATTCTGAACAGAATCAAAAATTAACACAGATTTACAAATAACTTTAAGAAGGTACTGGTGAAAGACTTCCCTTGAAATATTATTCCATGAAACGCTTTACTTTTTGGGAGACATTAAAATTCTCGATATCAACAATAAGGGATTTATTTTATACACATGTCATGACATGTCGAAACGTGCTGAAACAAGAGTGGGTTTTCCCGTTATTTTCTCCCGACTCCGATGACCGATTGAGCCTAACTTTTCACAGGTTTGTTGTTTTATATATACGTTGTGATACATACACGAAGTGGCCTTTGGACAATACTGTTTACCGATGTTGTGCAATTGCTTTAAGTTACAGTTTAATAAGATAGTTCGAAAATTGCTATCGAAACGGGATTTAAAAGCAACGTTTGTACGTTATATTTGTTCTCCTCCAAATTGTGGTTTTACGATTCTGTTAAATGTTTCTAGCGAGTTTAAAATTGCTGAATTCAAGTTATTTGTCGTACATTTTGTCATTTTTTAGTTTCAAGGGATAAACATCATCTTCCTCTTTTTTACTTGGTGTTGGGCAGCAAAGGATAATAAAAGTTACACCCCTCCAATTTTCGGCTTGGTTTGAGCAGCAAGGGATGCAAAATTCTACCCCTCCTCTTCCGTCTGGAGTTGAGGAACAAAACATAGACAATTCCCCCTCCACTTTTAAAGGCACTCCAGACACTGTTGGTTATTACTCAAAATGATTATTAGAAACTTACTTGAACTAGCAATGGAGAGATGTGAACATTGTGAGAAACGGCTCCCTCTGAAGGAACGTAGTTTCTGAGAAAGAGGTGATTTCTCATTCAACTATTTGAATCACGATGTTTCTTTTCTGTCTTTCATTGACATCTACCAAAAACAATCGGTCACAGCGATGGACACAGAATACCCTGCAATATTTCTGTATTACTACGAAGTATCCACTTATAGCATCTTACCTGCGGTTCCCGAGTAGCTTCCCAACAACAGCCTGTAGTTGTCGCTAACATCGGCGATGCTGAACGATTCAAACAAGGCAAAGCCGGTATCGTCGTCGAAGCCTGTGAGATCTACGCGGAGTTCGTACTCGCCCTGAGCAGTCAGACGGTGCAAGTTGTCGTTACCGAGCCAAAACTCTCCCTCTAGATTCCCAAAGCCCCGGCTGTAGTTGGCAAAGTCCAAATAGAAATCTACACTGCCGTCCTGGCGCCGCTGGAAAACCTATCGAAGAAAAATTAACGCACATCGTTTTGAATGGCTTTGTGTTCACCTAACATTTTAGACTTTACACTTCTAAAAAGGTGTATATTGGATGGAAAGTCCTCCATTGTCCTACCGTCCAGCCTCCGCCGTCTGTCTCCATATCACAGTACACATCGAATGGCGCACCGCAGTCCGGCTTTACGGCGTAAACGCCGCTGCATGCCTCACCTCTTGCGAGCACGTCGGAACAATCTCTGACTCCTTATATAAAAAACGAGATGATGATTTTAGTATAGACGGAAAACAGAATACCAGGACAAGATTGAAATGAGAATCATCTACTACTGTACGCCTCTCTTAATATTTGTGCATGACGTCATAATTCTTACCCAAAATGAGGCTATGGGCGCACTTCCCCCATCACTTGCAGTGGCTGCGCCCATCGCCTCGTTTTGGAATAGCATTGTGACGTACCTCATGCATAAATAATAAACTGCACCAATAAAGTATCTAAACACTTACAAATGGTCAGATTTATCGGAACCTAAAATAGTATACAAAAAAATAATTATTCATTTTTATTCACCGTTAATTTCTGCACATGTTGACACCTATTGTGTTCCGCTACGATGTTGTTTGGTGGTTTTATGGGCACTTGAGTGGCTTAAGGTCGAATTTCAAAAGTTGCAAAAGCCCCTATTCATCCCAATTCCAGAAGGGAACTCTCGTAAGCATCACACACAGACAAAATCAAGACAAAAGACACAAACTCGTTTCGTTTATTTGACCATGAAATTTACTGCCGTATCTTTAACTCTAAAACTGCTGATATCCTGTCCTCAGTTCTTAGTGTGTCCTCCATCACTGTCCTGAACGCCAAGGAGTAGTCTTCTCATACTCCCAATGAGACCTCTGATCTGTCCCTGGTCAATCCCCTGCCATTTCCTGATCAGGATGCGTCGCAATCCCTCGAGAGTGATGTCAGGCTAGATGGACTTGTTCACTTTCTTCTGCGCAGAATTCACCATCGGACGGCCACTCCTTGGCAGGTCGTCCACATTTCCCTGAGTTTGGTAGCGATTCCACCATTTACTGACCGTCGCTGATAACATTCCAACTTGATGAGCTGCAGCTTGAATCGACATATCGGCTTCTATCAAACCAACGATCCGTCCTCTTTCCTGTTTGGTCAGTTGAGCCATCTGTCCTGTCATCTTGAAACACCTTTCCCTGTCTAACCATATCAAGGAATCTGGCTCTTGACCCATATTGATCTATGCCTCCCATTTTTGGCCCCTTTGCTTGGTTACTGACAATTAATGCTGTATGTTCATCGCAACCGATTTATCCAACACGCGACAAAAACAAAATCATTTGTAAAAGGCGGGCAAAAGAAACGCTGATCTTACTCGTCACTATCAATGATTTAGCTTGAATAGGGGCTTTTGCAACTTTTGAAATTCGACCTTATGCCACTCAAGTGCCCATGAATCCACCAAACAACATCGTAGCGCAACACAAGATGTGTCAAAATGTGTAGAAATTAACGGTGACTCGGAAAGAATAATTATTTTTTGGCACACTATTTCAGGTTCTGATATATCGGACCATTTGTAAGTGTTTAGATACTTTATTGGCGCAGTTTATTAAGAAAGGCGTATATCCCTCTCTTTAAAGCGTTGGACACTACTGGTAATTACTCAAAATAATCGTTAGCATAAAACTTACTTGGTAATGAGCAACGGAACGCTGTTGATGGTATAAAACAGTGTAAGAAACGGCTCCCTCTTAAGTAACGTAGTTTTCGAAAAAGGAGTAATTTGTTCCCACTAAAATATTTGATTTGAAATTGAGACCTCAGCTGAGGTCTCGAAATCAAGCGTCTGAAAGCACACAACTTGTGTGACAAGGGTGTTTTTTCTTTCTTTATTCTCTTGCAAATTCGACGACTACACAGGTTTGTCATTTTATGCATAATAATGTCGAGTTACACCAAGTGAAAACACTAGTCTTTGACAATTACTAAAAGGCGTCCAGTACCTTTAAACATACAAACTCTCTTAATGTAAAAGAGTGAAAAAACACTCCTTTTGTCCGCCATACCACTCTTGCAAAGAGCCATGACGAAAAACTCTTTTTAGAGTGAAAGACGGGTACTTTCAACTCAATTTAGAGTGAAGTTAGTTTGTTCCAATTTCACTCAAAAAGAGTAACACAGATTGACTTTCACTCTCAAAAGAGCGAAAGTGATACCACTCGGAGTGAAAACACCCTTGTCGTCGCACTTTTGTGTACGAGTAAATTTGAACGCATGTTTATAATTATGGACAGTTTAACGTGTAATGCTTACGATCAGGTGTGGGGGGTACGTTTCGAATGGTGATTAAATAGACCACTTGTATAATGTCGCCACTGAGGTCCATAAAGGGCCATCTTTGGCGGAAAATAATGCGCAGTGCGTCACCACGCGTTGATAGATTGACATTAAAGGTGGCCGCCAATGCTAGGGGTCTTTTGTGTACAACAGTCTCCCCTAAACAAAGTCTTGGATATTTAAGAGGTAGTGTTGTCTGCTTGTGTCTATTTCTACCTCCATGGTTTAACCACGATTGTGAGCAAACAAAACCTACCATGGTTCTTCGTCAACCTAGATACTGACTCCTGGAGTTCTTCCACCTGACGCCCAATGACTCCCATTTCACGTCTTGTGTCTTTTAACTGAAGTGTTGTGTTTCTTAGTGCGACAGTTACCTTCTGTTGGTTGGTCGAAACTGCAGTCTGCAACTCACTAACCATACGTCGTGTTTCCTCGTGCTTAGAGGTGGCTGTTTCTTGGTTGGTCGATATTGCGACCTGTAACTCACTAACCATACGTCGTGTTTCCTCTTGCTCAGAGGTGACTGTTTCTCGGCTGGTTGATATTGCAGCCATTGTACGTCTTGCCGCAGTCTGCAACTCACTAACCATACGTCGCGAACTCTGAGCAAGAGGAAACACGACGCGTCGTGTTTCCTCTTGCTCAGAGGTGGCTGTTTCTTGGTTGGTTGATATTGCAGCCTGCAACTCACTAACCATTCGACGTGTTTCCTCTTGCTCAGAGGTGGCTGTTTCTTGGTTGGTTGATATTGCAGCCTGCAACTCACTAACCATTCGACGTGTTTCCTCTTGCTCAGAGGTAGCTGTTTCTTGGTTGGTTAATACTGCAACCTGCAACTCACTAACCATTCGACGTGTTTCCTCTTGCTCAGAGGTGGCTGTTTCTTGGTTGGTTGATATTGCAGCCTGCAACTCACTAACCATTCGACGTGTTTCCTCTTGCTCAGAGGTAGCTGTTTCTTGGTTGGTTGATACTGCAGTCTGCAACTCACTAACCATACGTCGTGTTTCCTTCCGCTCCGATGAAACAGTTTCATTAATATCAGTCATTATTACTTTGAGCTCTTTCACCTGGTCTTGTGTTTTTCTGAGTTCATCTTCAAGAATGACTAGGTAGTTTTCTACAATAAGCCTTAACTCGGCTACCTTACTATTTGTGTCTATATTACACGAAACCGTTCTCTGATGTCTCGAAGCTTCAACTTGTAGTTCAACTTGAGCTTTCACGATCAAAACGACCAAGAGCGAACGTATAAACAACCCCATTTTGCTCAATTAACTGCAACTACAAAACACGACTCCTTTCGTTGCTGAACAGAGTAGAAATGTATAGATGAGTGAGCAACAGCCTATCTGTAGATCATTTTATATTGAACAGATGGTACCCGCATTAAAGTTTGTTTTCTTCCTGATACACTGTTAGAGCGACCTGGATTCTTAGTGGAAATAGCCGTTGAACGTTAAAGACACTGGACACTATTGGTTATTGTCAAAGACCAGTCTTCTCACATCTCAACATATGCACAAAATAACAAACCTGTGTGTCATTTTAAGCTCAATTGTTCATCGAAGTTGCGAGATAATGATGAAAGAAAAAAATTACCTTGTCACACGAAGTGGTGTGCTTTCAGATTGCTTGATTGCGAGGGCCTCAAAATCTAATTTTGAGGTCTCGAAATCAAAATATGGGGAAAGTTACTCCTTTATCGGAAACTACGTTACTTCAGAGGGAGCCTTTTCTCACAATGTTTTATACTATCAACAGCTCTTTCATTACTCGTTACCAAGTAAGGTTTTGTGCTATTAATTATTTTGAGTATTTACCAATAGTGTCCACTGCCTTTAAGAGAGACTGACTCGGGAAGTATGTAGGTAGGTCAGAGATCAGAGAGTGTCGTGTGAACAACTTTCAACCAGACTCGAGGATTGGTTTTGGACTTGAGCCAGACCCAAAGTTGTTATAATGACGTGTTGACAACGAACCAGGAAGTACAACTCAGTCTGAACATAACAAGGAAAGATGGCTTAACAAGAGATTGTTTTAACAGCTTTCACTATGGACAATGTGTAGTATAGCGCTTGGCTATGGGTTGGGTCCTGAGTCTCGGCTGAATAAAGGTGTTACTCGGTTAACAGATGACTCAAGACTGCCTCATGGCTGGCCCGCTCACACAGTCCAGTCACTGACACGCTTGGGTGACTTTATTATTTGTCAATACGAAATGTCTACAACATGTTTACTACACATCACTATATACACTAATATTGAATGCAACATAATTTAAATAACGGGGCTTTCAAAAACACATCAACATTTTGCTAGCAAATTGCAAAAGAGAATCGTGGGCTCGTTTTAGATTGAGACTATACGAGGGTAAATCACAACAAAATAGCATTATCAGTTATACGCTGCTTCTCCCCACGGGAACGACAACAACAAGGACAACAACGACAATGACAACAACAAAGATCGTTCAAACATTGAGCAAGGAACAGAAGGAGTTACAACTCCCAAGTGCTCAAATTAATCCGATTAGTGTTCATACACCTCCAGTGGAAACACTAGGGATGTGAACCGCAGCGCCTGTAAAAGGCTGTACACATTCCATCCGCAGCGAGCTCTTTGTACAAACCCCGTGTGTGTTACCGCCTTTCGCTGCCGTCGCTGGTATCACGTCGTTTCCATTCATAATTATTGGAGTGGTAAAGTAGCAACACCCAAGTTCAACGCGTGCGCAGTAGACGATGTCAGCCACGTTGCATGCGCACAATGCTACACTAGAAACTGTCGTCTTTGAACTTTCTATTGAATTTTGAAGCAAACAAATCGGCCTTTTCTGTGATGAGTTATGACATTTGTTAGGTTTTACTGATCGAGAAAATTATGAAATATGTGATATTGATTGTTTTATCATAAAAAGAATGTCGGTGGTCTCCGGCCGTTGAAAACGAGTTGAGATTGTTTGCAAACGTTTTGTCTTTCGGACGATATGTATTAGAACGGTAGACACAATTAGACACACACTGAAAAAAAGGGAATATAAAACGGCATTATTTTTTTACTGTTAGACTATTTTGGGTGAAATATTGAATTGCAAGTGGGTTAGAATCCCACCCGAGTAATATGTGTGGATTTGTTTTTCAACAGAGCTCGGTAAAGTTAGCTACTGTGTATAGTGTACTAACACACATCAGTGTAAAAAGGGTAAAACAAAAAGTACACTTCAGGATGAGATAGAGCGATTGTCATTGATCCTTTTTCTTTCCCTGCTTTCTGTATTATACGGAATTGTAGATTATTGTTTAAATTATAACGAAGTAGCCTATTGAAAAACAGTGGTTTCGTGAAAGCAAATTGTGAATCATAAAAATCGGCCAAATAATCTTGAGAAAACGAATAAGAAACGATTTATAGAACTTTTTCTCAGCTTGAAGGACTCCCTCCAAAAATGTTTGTCACACACTTTTCGGCCAAAGTGCGCGGCGTTTAATTCGAGAAATTGCATAAATTATAACAATCGCCGAGTGATAACTCATAATGAGAGTGTATCAGGTGAAGATTTCATGACATTCTTGCTCGAACGCAGGAAGGTTTAGGTTGTGAGAACTGCATGATGTCTTCAGATAAAATATTTAAAAAACAGCCTCAAGTTCAAAATCCATTTATAATAGCAAAATAACGTAAAATAAAGATTTTGAGTACAGGAAATTAGAAACTAACCCAAGTTGGATCATTACCTGTTACACAGTTGTTTATTTTAGATTTCATTCATACATAGATTATACTTCTGTCATAGATTATATCTGAGCATTAATTAACCAGGACATATCCATTGCAGTTGATATTAGTCTTATTAGGCCTACTAAGAGAATAAATGATTTCTACCATACCGCCATTTGCTTACAAAGCATTTGCAAGAGGGACAACCCAAATGGAACAATTGTTATGAAATGAGACAGTTGTTGTTAGAGACACTGGACACTATTGGTAATTGTCAAGGACCATGTCTTCTCACTTGGAGTATCTAAACATAATGCATACAATTACAAACCTGTGAAAATTTGAACTTGGTCGTACAAAATGCGAGATAGCTATGAAAGAAAATACCCTTGTCACTCTAAGTTGTGTGCTTCCAGATGCTTGATTTCGAGACCTCAAAATCTAGTTCTGAGGTTTCGAAATCAAATTCGTGGAAAATTACTTCTTTCTCGAAAACTACGTCACTTCAGAGAGAGCCGTTTCTCACAATGTTTTATTCTATCAACCTCTCCTCATTACTAGTTACCAAGTACGGTTTTATGCTAATAACTATTTTGGGTAATTACCAATAGTTTCCACTGCCTTTAAAAATGCGTCGATTTAGTATGGAACCGTATCAAAGATGCTATGTCAGATTTTTGGCCGATTTGACCCACACATTTTAATTTAAAATTCAATAGGTATTTTGATGGGGGTCGAGAAAGTTACAAGCTTTCATTTGAGCCATTGCTCGAAAAAGTCCGCCAATTAATAGTAGCAGTGAAATAAAGTGCCGACAATATATCACGTGACCAATTCTTATGTGTTTTATAAGAAACGTTTTAAATTTATGTCTTGGTTCCTGACCATTGAAAGTAAAAGTTAAACTTTTTTTCGTTAAAGCGGAATACTCTTTGAAATACCATTCACTCAAAAAAAAAAAAATTTTAATGTTTGGGGCCAAAAATCTGACATAGCATCTTTAAGCCCTTTTTAATGTTCGTATATATCTATGTAAACAACTTACAATACCGGATCTTTCACGACAAAGTTGACAAAATAAAATATTGTATTCGATTCAACAAGCCACCGCATTGCTTATAATAACACTGGCACCCACTCTCATTATACGAGTCGGATTTAGAACGGGTTATTTAAAAGGGTATCTTGAGAGTTTTATAAGCGATGCGTTTGTACTTGGAAGTATTACATACTATACTGGTCGTATTGGGTTTAAAGTGACATTCCTTATTATAGGTTTTCTCGGTCAATTTCGGAAAATGAGCAGCCAATTTAACCACCAAGCTATTCTATTTCGCGCAAAATTGAATGCTACTCAAAAGGGTCATTCGATTTCGTTTTGGGATTAGTCAAATGTAATGTTGAGTCATTCGAATTAACAAAATAATCATTCAATTTAACAATTCATCAAAGCAGCATTCAAATTCGTAGACGCTTCTTGAGGCGAGTGTGTCACGAAAAAGAATGACGCCACGCTAAATTGAACAGAGTGCTAAAGGAATTTGACTCGACCCAAAACGAAATTGAACGGCCGAATTCTAAATTTGAAACGCAGTAACAAGTGGAGAGGCAAAACAGCTTAAATTCGAACGCATGGAAATGAAATTGACTGCTCATTTGCCGAATTTGACCGAGAAAACCTATATTTACTTTCTGCAACTATTTTAGCTACCCGATGTCACGATTTTTATACATGTCTCATTTAATCCATTGCATTAAAAGTTAATTCACATTAAATTGTTTTCCATGTTTTCCATTTTTAGGTTTCAAAGTACAGGTTTATTATTTTGGTTTAAAAATTTAAGAGAAACTTAATAAGATGAAGCGATCAGGTGATTTATGAGGAGATGTTTATTACTGCGTACCTTTTTATAATGGTATCCATCTTAATTAAGGTCTAAACTTTCCTTCTAATTTTCATCTCAGTAGTTTTGAGTGAGCGATAATCCGAAAAGTAAAGCCAAATAATTCCTTCTCGGTCCGTAGAGGCCTCATTGAAGTATCTCCCGTTCAAATTGGAGCGGTGGCAGCTACGGTACCACCAGGCTCCGTGGTATCGCTCAGCACAGTTAACACTACTCCAGGGATCGTTATCTCGGTCTTTGGTCGAGAAGGCCTGGTTATTGTGCCATGATAACATGTCTCCTGTAAAATAACACACGTAGCCACTATAGTCACGTGTAAATAAAGGCGATGATGACAGGAGGTAACTTGAAACATTAATTTGTTTTGAACATAACTTAGATGGATAAGGTGTAATAAGAAACAAATTTATCAATTAATGGAACTGGAATATTGGGAGAAGTGGATAAATGTTACACAATCAGGTTCATTTTTAACTGCATTTTGTTTCCTTTTTAAAGCCATTGGACACATTCTGAACAGAACCAAAAATTAAAAGTTCACAGATTTACAAATAACTTACAAAGTTTACAGAAGATACTGGTGAAAGACTTCCCTTGAAATATTATTCCATGAAACGCTTTACTTTTTGAGAAAACATTAAAACACCTATCAATTCTCGATATCAACAATAACGGATTTATTTGAAACACATGTCATGACATGGCGAAACGTGCGGAAACAAGAGTGGGTTTTCCCGTTATTTTCTCCCGACTCCGATGACCGATTGAGCCTAACTTTTCACAGGTTTGTTGTTTTATATATACGTTGTGATACACGAAGTGGCCTTTGGACAATATACTGTTTACCGACGTTGTGCAATTGCTTTAAGTTACAGTTTAATAAGATAGTTCGAAAATTGCTATCGAAAAGGGACTTAAAAGCAACGTTTATACGGTATAATTGTTCTCCTCCAAATTGTGGTTTTCCGATTTTCTGTTAAATGTTTCTAGCGAGTTTAAAATTGCTGAATTCAAGTTATTTGTCGTACATTTTGTCATTTTTTAGTTTCAAGGAATAAACATCATCTTCCTCTTTTTTACTTGGTTTGAGCAGCAAGGGATGCAAAATTCTACCCCTCCTTTTTCCGTCTGGAGTTGAGGAACAAAACATAGACAATTTCCCCTCCACTTTTAAAGGCACTCCAGACACTATTGGTTATTACTCAAAATGACTATTAGAAACCTACTTTAACTAGCATTGGAGAGATGTGAACATTGTGAGAAACGGCTCCCTCTGAAGGAACGTAGTTTTTGAGAAAGAGGTGATTTCTCATTCAACTATTTGAATCACGATGTTTCTTTTCTGTCTTTCATTGACACCTACCAAAAACAATCGGTCACAGCGATGGACACAGAATACCCTTCAATTCAATTCAAAAATGGTTTACTAAAACATGACTCGCAGTTAAAAAACTGAATTGCACATGTCAACATCATAATATGTTTAAAAAATTACATCAAGTAAAAGTTAACAAAGAAAATTACATCAAATAAAAATTATTATTATTTATATACATTGGCAAAAATACATTGGTAAAAAAAACAGTAGGCACAATTATTATACATACACACGTAACTATATTAAAAGGTATTTAACAGACTGACGATTTGAGGAATTGCACTTTGTTTGTAGCGAACTGTTTTACATCTGGGTGGGTCATATTTGTTGGTGTGTCTTAAATTAATCTGACAGTTTCTATGGGGAAGTAGCCAATTTCTACACATGTGATGGGATTCGATTGAGACAGCAAAATCGCTACACAGTTTGTCTCTACGGTTTTCAAGGGTTTCAAGTTTACACACATTTAAAGCTTCCCTATAAGTAGAATAAGTCTTACCAAAAATTATCCGACACACCCTTTTTTGAATACGTTCCAATTTGTTGACCTGCTCTTTAGTCAGATTACCATTGAACAAAGGAACACAGTAGTCTAAAACAGGTCTAACATAACCCTTGTAAATTGCCAGCAGATCATTCACAGGTAGATTATGAGAATATTTTTGTATTACTACGAAGTATCCACTTATAGCATCTTACCTGCGGTTCCCGAGTAGCTTCCCAACGACAGCCTGTAGTTGTCGCTAACATCGGCGATGCTGAACGATTCATACACGGCATATCTGGATTCATCCCGGAAGCTTGTGAGATCTACGCGGAGTTCGTACTCGCCCTGAGCAGTCAGACGGTGCAAGTTGTCGTTACCGAGCCAAGACTCTCCCTCTAGATTCCCAAAGCCCCGGCTGTAGTTGGCAAAGTCCAAATAGAAATCTACACTGCCGTCCTGACGCCGCTGGAAAACCTATCGAAGAAAAATTTACGCACATCGTTTTGAATGGGTGTGTTCACCTAACATTTAAGACTTTACACTTCTAAAAAAGTTGTATTTTGGATGGAAAGTCCTCCATTGTCTTACCGTCCAGCCTCCGCCGTCTGTCTCCATATCACAGTACACATCGAATGGTGCACCGCAGTCCGGCTTTACGGCGTAAACGCCACTGCACGCCCCACCTCTTGCGAGCACGTCGGAACAATCTCTGACTCCTTGTATAAACAAAACAAGATGATGATTTTAGTATAGATGGAAAACAGAATACCAGGACAAGATTGAAATGAGAATCATCTACTATACGCCTCTCTTAATATTTGTGCACGTCATAATTCTTACCCAAAATGAGGCTATGGGCGCACTTCCCCATCACTTGCAGTGGCTGCGCCCATCGCCTCGTTTTGGAATAGCATTGTGACGTACCTAATGCATAAAATATTAAGACAGGCGTATATCCCTCTCTTTAAAGCGTTGGACACTACTGGTAATTACTCAAAATAATCGTTAGCGTAAAACTTACTTGGTAATGAGCAACGGAACGCTGTTGATGGTAGAAAACAGTGTAAGAAACGGCTCCCTCTTAAGTAACGTAGTTTTCGAGAAAGAAGTAATTTCCCACTAACATAATATGTGATTTGAATTTGAGACCTCAGCTGAGGTTTCGAAATTAAGCGTCTGAAAGCATACAGCTTTAGCTTTCGCCAAGCGTCACTATCTTGTGTTGGTACTGCATGCGGTTCATCGCGCCTCGATTGACGTCACGAACAGCGCCCTCTCGGGTCGGGCTAATTTTCAAATTTGTAATTAAAATGGAAACTAATTTTTTTTAACCTTAGTTAATTGTTTATTCATATTCCACTCATCAAACCACATATTTTAGTGACAAACGCTTTATTTTGACAAAATACCACTTCCATGTTCAAAATACTGGTGAGGTAGGGAATGGGGCTAGACCTGTATCGGTTGGTTCTGCACCTGATACAAGGCAAAGAGTCGGAATTCCTAAGGTTATTGTTCCTTGCAGGAGGCAGCCACTCTCTATGTGGTTGAGGAGGCAGAATGTTAAGCACCACACAAATATCTGCAAAAAACACCAAACTTTACAAGAAAAACCGGAGCTGTAACAGCTGTGATGTGGACGCGCTGAAAAACTCTACCAAAATAAAAAAAAAAATAAAAAAAAAACATCTTTCCAACCATAAGCATTTAATAACAAGCGATTATCAACGCTTTTCAAAGATCAACTCGACCGGTCCAAGGCAACGTGTTCGTTTAAGAGATAATGTTGTGTGCTTGTGTCTATTTCTACCTCCATGGTTTAAACACGATTGCAAGCAAACAAAACCTACCATGGATCTTCGTCATAGATACTGACTCCTGGAGCTCTTCCACCTGACGCCCAATGACTCCTATTTCACGTCTTGTGTCTTTTAACTGAAGTGTTGTGTTTCTTAGTGCGACAGTTACCTTTTGTTGGTTGGTAGTTACTGCAACCTGCAACTCACTAACCACACGACGTGTTTCCTCTTGCTCAGAGTTGGCCGCTTCTTGGTTAGTTGATATTGTAACCTGCAACTCACTAACCATACGTCGTGTTTCCTCTTGCTCAGAGGTGACTGTTTCTCGGCTGGTTGATACTGCAGCCTGCAACTCACTAACCATTCGACGTGTTTCCTCTTGCTCAGAGGTGGCTGTTTCTTGGTTGGTTGATATTGCAGCCTGCAACTCACTAACCATTCGACGTGTTTCCTCTTGCTCAGAGGTGGCTGTTTCTTGGTTGGTTGATACTGCAACCTGCAACTCACTAACCATTCGACGTGTTTCTTTTTGCTCAGAGGTAGCTGTTTCTTGGTTGGTCGATATTGCAACCTGCAACTCACTAACCATTCGACGTGTTTCCTCTTGCTCAGAGGTGACTGTTTCTTGGTTGGTTGATATTGCAACCTGCAACTCACTAACCATTCGACGTGTTTCCTCTTGCTCAGAGGTGGCTGTTTCTTGGTTGGTTGATATTGCAGCCTGCAACTCACTAACCATTCGACGTGTTTCCTCTTGCTCAGAGGTAGCTGTTTCTTGGTTGGTTGATATTGCAGCCTGAAACATACCCATCGTACGTCTTGTGTCCTCCAGCTCCGATGAAACAGTTCCATGGTTATCAGTCATTGTTACTTTGAGCTCTTTTACCAGATCTTGTGTGTTTCTGAGTTCATCTTCAAGAATGACTAGGTAGTTTTCTACAATAAGCCTTAACTCGTCTACCTTACTATTTGTATCTACATCACGTGAAACCGTTCTCTGATGTCTGGAAGCTTCAACTTGTAGTTCAACTTGAGCATTCGCAATCAGAATGACCAAGAGCGAACGGATAAACAACCCCATTTTGCTCAATTATAACTGCAACTACAAAACACGACTCCTTTCATTGCTAAATAGGGTAGAAAATGAGTGAGCAACAGCCTATCTGTAGATCATTTTATATTGAACAGATGGTACCCGCATTAAAGTTTGTTTTTCTTCCTGATACGCTGTTAGAGCGACCTGGATTCTTAGGGGAAATAGCCGTTGAACGTTAAAGACACTGGACACTATTGGTTATTGTCAAGACCAGTCTTCTCACACCTCAACATATGCATAAAATGACAAACCTGTGAAAATTTGAGCTCATTACTAGTCGTCGAAGTTGCGAGATAATATGGAAGAAAAAATACACTTGCCACACGAAGTTGTGTGCTTTCAGTTGCTTGATTTCGAGGGCCTCAAAATCTAATTCTGAGGTCTCGAAATCAAACTCGTGGAAATTGACTTTTTTTCTCGGAAACTACGTTACTTCAGAGGGAGCCTTTACTCGCAATGTTTTATACTATCAACAGCTCTCCATTACTCGTTACCAAGTACGGTTTTGTGCTATTAATTACTTTGAGTAATTACCAATAGTGTCCACTGCCTTTAAGAGAGACTGACTCGGGAACTATGTAGGTAGGTCAGAGTTCAGAGAGTGTCGTGTGCACAACTTTCAACCAGACTCGAGGATTGGTTTTGGACTTGGGCCAGACCCACAGTTGTTATAATGACGCGTTGACAACGAACAAGGAAGCACAACTCAGTCTGAACATAACAAGGAAAGATGGCTTAACAAGAGATTGATTGTTTTTACAGCTTTCACTATGGACAATGTGTAGTATAGCGCTTGGCTATGGGTTGGGTCCTGAGTCTCGGCTGAATAAAGGTGGAGAGGACAACGTCTTACTCGGTTAACAGCTGACTCAAGACTGCCTCGTGGCTGGCCCGCTCACACAGTCCAGCCACTGACACGCTTGGGTGACTTTATTATTTGTCAATACGTAATGTCTACAACATGTTTACTACACATCACTAATATTGAGTATCAAACCAACTACAAAAATGTGAATCGTTTTATTATCGCTGATAAAAATATCAACATTTATACTTGACATTTATACTTCTGAATAATGAACACTCTTTAGGAACATTACAGAATTGGTTTTTTGCTAACAAATCAATTGCTGGCAGTGTTAGGAGTATTAGGACTTTATGTTTTCACCATAATACACATAAACCGACAAACCTGTAGAAAATCGGGATCGATCGGCCATCTGGGTCACAAGAAAATAGTGAAAACCCGATTGCAAGTTTTGCATGACATCGGATTAAAATAAGAAGTTAAATCGGTCAGTGAGAGTTTAACTCCAAACAGGAAATGAGTTTTATTTATTCCTCATCAAATAATATGAAATTTCAGACAAAACTATTTAAAGTGATGTTTACTGTCATCGTCATTAGACCGTGTAAGTTTTACGTAAATCTGTGATCTTCACGATGTTTGTTTCTTACCAATTCTGTAACGTTCCTTTAACTGATCTAATTTTACTGTAAAAACTTGAACTATGCAAACTAATATGTGTATTTTAAAAAGCAAATATTCATATATGCGTATTATAAAAAGTAAAAGCTTTAATGTATAAAAATGTCTCTGATTTCACAGCTGCAATGTTTTCCCACAACAAAATGTGAGTTGAAAAACACTTGGGACCACTATAAATGTACAACAAAGACTCCAAAAGATTATTTATCTAACATGCAGATTTTGTGTTATAAAACCCAAATTGCCAAAGTAATAATACCCATTACCATAGTAACACCTTTAAAACAAGGGACATACAATACAAGAACAAAGGTTTAATTCAGATGCAAAACAAAAAATGTGCAAAATAATTGGTTACGAAACAACAAACATTAGAAACTAAACAAAGTTTGACAATGTGCAGGGGCCTATACGATCTAAACGTTCACTTTTGAGTTTGAAGAAAATTGAGTTTCTGTAATCATACATTTTTTGTACGAGTAAAGGTCGATGCAATGTTGTTTTTGTTGGACCCTATTCGTAATAACTCAAAACAATTGCTAGCATAAAAACTTGGTTGGAGAGCTGTTGATATTATACAACATTGTGAGAAACGTAGTTTTTGAGAAAGAGGTACTAGCCTAAATGTCCCACTTAAAATACTTCAGCTGAAGCCTTTTTATTATCCATCTGTAAGCCCACAAAGTTGTGCAACATGGGAGGTTTTCTTTTATTATTCTCTAGGCACATTCGATGACCAATTGAGCAAAAGAAATCACAGATTTATTATTATTTTAAAAAATATTTGGATAACACCAAGTGAGGGCTACTGGTGTTTGACAATTTCCAAAGGTGTCCAGTGCCTTTAATAGGAACGCGTTGCCTTGGATCGGACGAGTTGGTCTATAACAAAGCGGTTGTAACAGTTTTTTTATAAAATGCATATGGTTTGAAAGATGTTTTAAAAGTAGAATACAATGATCCACACAAATTTGCCTCGAAGTTGCACGGTTTTCCTTTTACTGTGCGAACTAACGCGGTCGGTCATTTATGGGAATACAAAAATTGACTCCCATAAATGGCACACCGTGTTAGTCGACGAGGTTATGAAAGGAAAACCGTGCAATTTCAAGGCATGGTTGTGTGGATCATTGTATTCTACTTTTACAACATCTTTCTACCCCCATATGCATTTTATAACAAACGGTTACAAACGCTATTTAAAGACCAACTCGACCGATCCAAGGCAACGTGTTCCTTTAAGTTAACAACTATTGTGTAAACTCAATGCAGTCTATATAAAGAGAGACAAAGGGGAAAACAAATCCAAATTGTTAAACGTTTAATTTCGACACATTGTTGTCCACAGGAAAGAGGAAAGGTTGGCACAAGGTGTGAAACCGACTTTCTTTGACTATATGGGCTCAATGTCATAGAGCCGTTTAAGCACACAACATAGCTAAGCACGCAAAATAGCTAAGCACACCAATAAGCACAGCTTTTGCTTACAATAACTTTAGGTTACCAGCCAAACTACCATGTAACATGTACAATTTGTGACTGGAATCCTGCTTAGTTTTGCTTAGCAGAAACATGATAAGCAAAGATCTCTGCTTAAGCAGCTCTATGAAATTGGGCCATGGTCTACACTTTAACCACGCCAAACGTAAATACATCCCCCTTTAAAACATAAATTGTTTACATTATTGTTATGCGAAGTAACGAGTAAATGGTAGGCACTAATTCTAGTAGATTAAATTCTTTACATCAATGTGTGAAACCGACTTGATTGATGCTTTAAATTTTTGGTGGCGGATACTGCCCGGGATGCTGTTGCATTGCCATTGGCGTTTGGTTATAGCCCGGTGGTGGCCCCCCGAGTTGCTGAGGGTAGACCCCTAGTTGATGTTGTTGTTGTTGTTGTTGGTTGCCAGGGGGCACTACAACTGTTGTGGTTGTTCTGGGTGCGTTGTTCTTGCAACAAAGGTGGTAACACAGGCAACCGCAACAAACAGCCAGGAGAACAACCCCGGCGATGCACCCAACAACGACAGCGACTATAATCCCAATGCTCCAGCCGATAATGTTATTAACGATGTCCTCTGAAAAACGAACATCAACATATTATTTGTTATTAATATTTTTATTGTTCAGTAGAGCATGTTCAGAGTCACCAACAAACACCAGGGCCCAACAAACTTTGGTTTAACGTCTATGATTACAAATCGCACAATTCGTAATGCAGTAACTAGACGACAATACTTATTGCCTATAGTCATTTTAATTGTAAAACTAGCGGTTAGCTTTAATAAGGATTCGAACTCTTAAAGACACTGGATACCTTTACCTTTTGTAATTGTCATAGACCAGTCTTCTCACTTGGTGTATCTCAACATATGCATAAAATAATAAATGAAAGAAAAGACACCCTTGTCACACAAGTGGTGTGCTTTCAGATGCCTTGAATTCGAGACCTCGGCTCAATTCAAATATTTTGGTCTGAAAAATTACTTCTTTCTCAAAAACTACGTTACTTCAGAGGGAGCGGTTTCTCACAATGTTTTATTATCAACAGCTCTGTATTGATCGTTTCAAAGTAAGGTGTTGTGCTAATAAATGTTTTAGTAATTACCCATAGTGTCCAGTACCTTTAAGTTTGGAGTCTAGACAGAGTTACATACGTTAATTTAACCAGATGTTTGCACTATTTTGGTATTGTCACCAACTCGGTTCCATTTTATGCTGTCTGCTTCCTTCCCCATGCATAGATTTCCTTTTGAACAAGTTAATTTATTTTGCAAATGGTTCGCTGAATTTAACGGGTGGCTGTGCCAAAAATGGGACTTCCTATATCCTTTTGAATTGAAAATAATATGATGAATCACCTCATGTTCGACCCTAGACTTTATTTCAAGTCTGAGATCGCTGTTATTGCTCTGCATCAGCCACGAAAAACGTCCCACGCATCTCGCGCAATGACCGAGTCTAAACAAGAGAGGGCGCTACATCAGGCAATAATATGACTCGGAGCCACAATCCCAGACTTAGAACCAAGTCTAGCTCGACTCTAGAATTAGTAAAGTGATCTTCTCATGTAGATAGAAAGATCAAAACGTGAGGTCGTGAACAATATTTTGCGTATGAATAATATACAAGCTTTGGTTTGGAAGCAGCTGGACACAGCCTTAGGACCTAATGATATTTTCCAATTGAAATGAAGTCAGAACTAAACTAGCTTGCTTGTAACATCAAACAAAATGTATTTACAAAAACAAATTGAAATTGATGCCTGAATTGATTTGTAGAAAAGGTCTTTTAACTAAAGGCCATCGAAATTTAAGTTTAGTTACTCGGTTCCTATTAACATGATGTCTCAGCTCTGAAGATTTTCAGTGTAACTTTTTTTTTGCTTTTGTCTTCTCCCGATCCCCAAAGTGCCAACAAAACGTCTCCAATGGTTAAAATGTAATCTTTTAAAATGTTTTTTTTTTTCCACCACGAAAATGTGGGGGCCATTTTCCGAGTAGAATGAATCACGATCTCTATTAACCTACTAATTTTCTTCCTGCGATGCGAAGCATCTAAACATAGTATTTATCTTGTAAAAGTGTCAAGAACAGGAGTCGAACCCACACTCTGGTGTCCTTGCCCTATACTCTCATCTCATCAGGCAGCCATCATTGATTTGGGCTCTATGTAAGACTCCACACTACTCAAGTGGTTCAACAGATTAGTGCGATGGCAAATACTAATTCTAAGAATAAACTAATAATAACGATAACTTGCAGGTTTGCAATAACTCTTTTAGTTTTTTGAGGGAGTGTTGGCTCTCAGAAGAGTTTGGTCTGGAAGTTTCGAACACTTAGTCTACTCTGCTCGTCTTTAAGAGAAAGGCCACAGGGGAATATTAGTTCTGTTTTTAGTTTCTGTTTTATATTATTGTCAGCATCACCACGAAGTGCAAACAACCGTGTCCTCCCCTGTGTTCAAAAACAACCAAGATTTTTACATACCGTGCTGTACACAGACGATCTTGTTAAAATTTTAACTATTCTTTAACTAAAGAGCAAACGCTTGATGGCGCACTTTATAAAATAATCGTTTGGTTACAAAAACAAAAGGATTAAAAAGTATTCGAATTACCGTAGTTCTCATCACTCGAGTCCCCACAGTTGTCGTAAAGGTCGTTCTGTAGACTGCTGTCAATACATCGGCCATTGTCGCATTCGAAATCACCTGACCCACAGACACCTGTACACAAAACAGACAAAAGTCACATAATGCGTCTTTTGTTGCTATATTATTATTAAAAAGTTGCATCCCCTTAAGGTGACCCCCTGGCTGCCGCTTCCCAGGTTGTATCGTAAATTGGGTGTGATCCCTGGCTACACGGCAGTTAACGGTTGTATGGCTTCTGACTGGCACCCTCGAACAAAGATATTGACGAAATGGGGCTAGGTATCTCAACGGTAGAGCGCCTGCATGTTGATGACCGGAGGTCGTTGATTCGAGTCCCGCTCTAGTCAATTTGTCTTTGTTCATGCCCAAAGTAATAATTATTACAATGCCTTTCTGGGGCCTGGAGCTCTTCCTTAAAACGCATGCAATTGTTGAGATAGAGGCCCCCTCTTGTACTCATCAATAATTCTCAAGATTGTGTGTCTCTTTGTGAAAACGATGACGCAAGAATTAAGAGAAACAATATTCGTCTAAAATCAATGCTGTGAAACATAAATCCGTTTATTTTTACACACAAACTTGACCCGTCTAATTTTGATGAAAACAAATCACAGATATACTGCGACAAGTCGAATGATGAACTTTAAAAAAATCTATTTTTATATTAAAAGCACTGGGCACTATTGTTAACTTAAAATAATTGTTAGCATAAAGACGTACTTGCTAACGTAGTTTTTGTTTTAAGAGGAAGATTCTCACTCACTTAAGAACAAAATAATTCAGCTGAAGCATTTTATTATGCATATGAAAGCACACAAAGTACCTATTGCTAACAAGTGTGTTTTTCTTTCATTATTCTCTTGCAAATTCGATTTCCAATTGAGCCCAAATTTTCACAGGTTTGTTAATATGCTTAGGTTGGGATACACCAAGTGAGAATATACTGGCCTTTGACATTCACCAAACGTGTTACTGTTAGGTGCCTTTACACACAAAAAAAACATACCTGTTTTGAAAGACGTCAATGTAATGTAAAACCCACGACCTAAAGGAGAGTAGAAGTTGTCCCCGGTTTTGAAGCGAAGGGTGAGTGAATTCTGTGAAGACGCATAGGCTGATGACGATGCTGTGTACCCACAGACTGTGGCCAACTTGTTCAAAATGAGATTCGGTCCATCGTAGATTTCAAGGAAGTCCGTATCGCAAGACCCGTCAGTTTCGACATAGTCAAAAGTAACGAGGAGTCTCCGTATAAAGGATGTCTGTATGGTAACAGTGCAGTCCTGGTTGGAGTCATAAAAATATGATGATTGGGAGTCGATCTCTGCACTGCCGCCAGCGTTGATGGTGATTGTTTGACCACAGTTATCCGAGAAGTAATAATCTGAAGTTATAAAAGACGAAACACAGGATTGTAAAAGTGGTGGTTGGTTTTAAAGGCACTGTCGTCTATTTCACCAGTAACTCTTCTAAACTTAGAATTTATTGGGACTTAGGACGAGTTGAGTTTCGTATTCATTAACTTTGTGACGCATTGAACCTATCCTAAGTTAGGACGAGTTACTCGTTCTAGTTAAAACTATTCCCAGCGTTTCTTGAGATCTGCTGCTGGACACATTATTTTGGTAGTTACACAAAATGATTGTAGCATACAAATTTACCTAGCAGCGAGCAAAGGAGAGCTGTTGATAGTATAAAACATTGTGAGACACGGCTCCCTCTATATAGTTTTTGAGAATGGGGTAAGTTCCAACTCAAATAAAAACAAAAAGACTTCATCAGGGCCTGTTATAATGCATCTGAAAGCACAAAAAGTTTAGCAACAATGGTGTTTTTTCTTCTTTCACTATTCTCTTGCAACTTCGATGACCAAATGAGCCCAAATATTATCCACACAACGGTTTGGGGTTTTTTTACGCTAGAGATACACCAATTGAGGATGCTGGTCTTTGACAACTACCAATAGTGTACCCTGCTTGTAAGACACTGGACACTATTGGTTGTTGCCAAAGACCAGTCTTTTCACTTGGTGTATCTCAACATAATGCATTAAAAAAAAACTGTGAAATTTTGATCTCAATTGGTCGTCGAAGTTGCGAGGTAATAATGGAAGAAAATACACCCTTGTCACACGAAGTTGTTGGCTTTCAGATGCTTGGTTTCGGGACCTCAAAATCTAAATCTGAGGTCTCGAAATCAAATTCGTGGAAAATTACTTCTTTCTCGACAACTACGTTACTTCAGAGGGAGCCGTATCTTACAATGATTTATACTATCAACAGCTCTCAACTGCTTATTACGAACGAAACTTTTTATGCTAAAAATTATTTTCAGTAATTACCAATGTGTCCAGTGCCTTTAACCACTGAGCCATATGGTTGATAAAGCGAACAGAAAACCATACAAAATTTGTAATTTCAGGCTTAGTTCCGCATAATATTAGCCAATAATAACAAACCATCAACTCAACGCATAGGCCTATGTAAAACAATGGGCACATTTACTGTTTGGCATACACACACAGCTGCTGCTGTAGACTTGATTCAAGTCCCATTCTCGTGTGAGAGGTCCCTAAGCATATCACCCCCAAATTATAAAACGTAGCATACACAGTACGGTGCACGCTCTCCGTCAAAATGTGGTCCCGCCGCATGCGGAAAAGGTTGGGGAATGCAGAGAATCACAAAACACATATAGTTTCCTGGGGATGGCACGGGATTGTTACTTGAGTCAAGTCTACTGCTGCTGGCGTACGGCATTGAAACAAGAGCGTGGCAATCACTGAACACAAATACATGTATTCATAGTAAATACAGTTGGATTTGAATATTTCTGGTTACAAAAAAATGGAACAAATTAGTCATTAAGTGGAATGGAGGGGGTACAAGAGACCACTTCCAATTATGCCTTCTGTATAATACCTCGAAGAGTAAGGCCGTATCCGGGTGGGCGGCTACATGCTGCGGCTACGACCGTTACTAAGTGTGTTGCCAAGGACTTTCTATTCTTCAACGCATGATGATGCGGAAATCTAATCGTAGCTAACCGTAGCCGCTCATTCTGAAACGGCCCAATGCTCGCGCAAAAAAATGACGGACAATAGGGTGTCAGGCACATTTTGTACAATTTGTTTACGTTAAAAATATTGTTCAAGTTGCACGTAGGCCAACACCCATCCTAGCCTGGCGGCATTCACTTTGGTATTTCTGTGTACAGAATTAGGGGAAGGGTCCTTGATCAAGGGCTATCTCCAAACCCTACACTGTTTATGATACTCAACGGCAATAGGTTTTTTTTATTGAATGGAAGAAATAGTCGCTGCTGCGTCAAAGAACCCAGTGCACGTATCGTAGGTGGTGTCGCTAGGTTTACTGCGCCACAGTACCTTGTAAAAATACGAACTATTATGGTGCTATGAAGGAATATGTCTTAACTTCAATATGTAGCTTCACAAACCTTACAGGAAACAACACTGGGCGGTAGGATGCGCCCATAATTATTATTGGTGTGGTAAAAGCACTATACAGGAACCGAGTATTATTAATTATTATTTAAAAAAAAAAACGACTTCAAAACACAGAGAAAAGGCAATGACGGGATTGAAGACTTTACATGAATGAAAATGTTCAATTTATTATTTCTATTCATTTATTTGATTTTCATCCAAGCCCTACAATATAATTCATTGTCAGTGCGAATTTGATTGAATGAAGTAGTTCATATATTGGCCACGTTTATATCACTGCATAGACTAACATTTTTATTTTAGTTAAATAAGCGTTGTTGCTTGTAAAAGTTGTTTTGTTCCTATTCGTACGTCATCTGTCTGTTCGTTTATCTTGTCCTATGGATCTGTCCACAGGCTGATTACCACAAGCGATCGGCTTATCAAATTAGCCTCCATACTGTTCGAAGTTTTCTTTGACTGTAAAAACCTTACACTACATATGCTGTTTTATGCATTCTGTAATGCTGCATGTGTTTTGACAGTATGGAAATAAGTGTGAATTGAATTGGAGATTGACTTCTAAACACTAAGAAACGGCAATAACAAGATTGAAGACTATACATAAATGGAAATATTCCATTTTTTAACCCATGTTTTTTTTTATATACACGCAATGACCCAGAATATCCAATACTATTATTGTTACTATTATTAGGGTCCAGGGTGTGGCAAAAGTTTAAAAAAAATATTTATGTATATATTGTCGTCATCGCAGTGATGTGCCCTCCCTGCAGTCCCCGCCAACAAATGGCATAGTTCCTTATATGACCAGTTTTGACTACAATGTATACATGTATACACAGATAAAGATACAAATATAATTATACAGAAAATAAAAGACTGAATTGGCTGAATTATCGCTCGACATCGTCCATTCCAAATCTTCTGCAAAAACGAAACAATCTATTTTTTAATTTCTTACCAGTTGCCATGGCCCGCTCAATCTGGACCACCAATAGAATCCCCACACACAGAAGACAGAGCTTTACTTTCGACGCCATCATAATATTGTATCCTCCAGAAAAAAAAGTAAGATTGTAAATTTGAGTGTGGTTGTTTTTCTTCAGCCAGTCGCAATAGTAAATGATTCGTAAGCACCGCGGTGCTGGTTTGACTAGAGATCAAGTTTGACCCCCAGCTAGACCAGCATGCACCTCATTCAAAACATAGCGCCTGCGCAATGGGTATTTTGCGAAATGGTCTATAGTGGCGTTGACATTGAATGAATTGTTACACGTCGGCATGCACGTACACGCATCTGATTTGTAAAGGTACATTGTTATTATACACACGTAGGCCACTCCTTTGGTATACATAATGTTTGAAAGGGCAACTTTTGCCTTGGATCGGGCGAGTTAGTCTTTGAAAAGTGTTTAAAACAGTTTGTTCAATATGGTTTGTTTAGCTTCCCCCTGGGTCGACCCCGGTGTTTGGTAGGGGTTTTTTTCAAGGACGAATGTGTGCAGATAATTACCCACGTTAGTCCTGGGGAAAAAACCGCCACACACCGCGGGGTCGACCCAGTGACGCTCCTCGCACTGTAACATTTCCTGCAAGATGTTGGACTACGTTTGAATTATGAGACCTAAACCTTTTATAGCACCATGTGTAACGTGTTAATACTCTATTTGAATTATGAGACCTAAACCTTTCATAGCACCATGTGTAACGTGTTAATACTCTATTTGAATTATGAGACCTAAACCTTTCATAGCACCATGTGTAACGTGTTAATACTCTATTTGAATTATGAGACCTAAACCTTTTATAGCACCATGTGTAACGTGTTAATACTCTATTTGAATTATGAGACCTAAACCTTTCATAGCACCATGTGTAACGTGTTAATACTCTATTTGAATTATGAGACCTAAACCTTTCATAGCACCATGTGTAACGTGTTAATACTCTATTTGAATTATGAGACCTAAAACTTTCATAGCACCATGTGTAACGTGTTAATACTCTATTTGAATTATGAGACCTAAACCTTTTATAGCACCATGTGTAACGTGTTAATACTCTATTTGGTATCCCTATGTGACAACACCCATATATGGTGTCAATTTTAACATCCCAGTTTTTGCAGTGAACATAGATTGGTCCCATGGTGGTTTTTACCATAGAGTTGTATCATAAGAATTATATAGAATTATAATATAACTTAAATAAGTTCTCATATATAACTCTATGGTTTTTACAGAACCAGCGCTTACACTTGGATAATATAATTATTCATTGGATAAACGTGCAATGAAGCAAGCTTTCCACATGTGTGTTTTGATCGCCCCAGGTGGCAGTTTGTTAGTAACGCTTTTTATTATAGGGGATAACAAGTGATATCTTTTCCCATAACCGTATACTGTGAAGTGAAAGTTTGCTCGAAATGCATAAAAACTATTTACTCCCTTTGTGTTTTGTGTTGAATGCAGATTTATTGGAGCATTCCCTTTGAAATGAAATGGAACGAGAAATGAATGGTTTTTTGGAGAGGTTGAAAGGGGTCAGCGAATACATATTATTAGGTACAGTCATCGACTACAATCACCAGACATGGCTTTAAAGCCATTGGACCCTTTCGGTAAACAGTATTGTCCAAGGCCCACACTTCGTGTATCTCACCTTCTATATCAAATAACAAACCCGTGAAAATTTGGGCTTAATCGGTCATCGAAGTCGGGAGAAAAAATGTGTTTAAAATAAATCCGTAATTCTCGTTAACGAGAATTGATATTGTTTTACTGCTTTCTCAAAAAGTAAAGCATTTCATGGAATAATGATTCAAGAGAAGTCTTCCACCACTACCTTCTGTAAACCCTGTAATTTATTTGTAAATCTAAGAATTTTTTTTCTTCCTGTACCGAAAGGCATGGCTTTAATGCTGGACTTTCCCCTTGCTGTTTTGCTTTTTGTTTAACCTATTCATCGGGTCAGCCTCGGTTCCGCTCTACGTCTGTCCTAGTCTGTAGCTGTCAAACGTGGTGAAAGAGCTGTTTTAATAATAAACTACAGCATTTATAAGGCGCGCTTTACTGAAAAGAAACATTCAAAGGCGCCGGTCAAGTTTTGTCAAGATGTTGGAAAGCAAGCAAGAACAAGTGTGTTTTGAGTTTCTGCTGAAAGAGAGTGATGTTGTGTTTTTGTCTGAGGTGTTCCGGAAGTGAGTTCCAGAGTCTTGGTGCTATGTTGGAGTAAGCCCTGTCCCCATAACTGACCAGTCGAGTTCGAGGAACATGGAGCGTATTTCTGATAGATCTTAGACCTGGTTTTATACGTTTTTAGAGCACTGTTTGGTTATATATTGTCTCACAGTGGAAGGTACCACCGAGTTATCTCGGTTCGGGCATCAAGAAGAGCTGTTTATCTTTTCCTCAGAGCGCAAACATCTGTTCCTTTTATGTGATTCGGCGATTAACGAAAATGGAGTGATATGTAATAATTAAAAGGGTGTGTTGTTGTAAGCCGATTGTCTATTCTTATCACAGGGCACGGCTAAAACTTTTTTTGCAGTATAACTCCCCCCCCCCCCCCCCCAAATAAAAAAAAATAAAAAAATCAATATTGGGGAAAACAAACATTGTCTACAGGGCAATAGTTCAAAGCTACAGAGCCGTGCTGTTTAAACACCATGAGCGTGCATGTGTAATGAAATGAGATGATTTGGGTGGGTGTTTTTTTATAAGTTATGCAACATACTTGTGTCAAAACGATGACAACATGACGTTTCCAATAATTTATTTTAAATTCCACAAAATGGGACAGAACGGCTATTACCTTGAACGCCTGTGTATTTGAGGCTATAAGCATACACATTGTTTGTCGACAGTGATATACTTGTTCGGTTTGCTCGTCTCTCTTTGGAAAAAAATGGCTACACATACAATGCCATTATAAAACTATATACAACGTCTTGATTCTGATCGGGACATACATACACGCCTAATAGCCGTCGGCTATAATTACGTTAGTTGCGGCTTTAGATGGTTAGCACAAGTCTGGGTTTTATTTCACGCGTGAAGCAGGTTCCGGAGATTGCTATTTTTACCACAATGGCATCTCTAACTTTACCGCGGGAAACTTTCTCGCGGCGAAATTTAGAACTTTACCGTGGAGTGGAATTGTGAACTTTACCTCTGCAATTCGCTAACTTTACCTCGGCCGACCTTACTACGTTGTAACATTACCGCGGGGAAATTGCTAACTTCACGCTGGAGTTTTTGACGGAATCGCAGAATGTGTCACCATGACAAAGTGATACTTTGCAAAAACTTTCCTACCACATCTTTATGCTTGGTACTTTATGCTGACATTTCCGCGTCGGTTAACATCAAATTTAGCTCCCGTTGGTGGGGTAGTACCAAAGCGCCAGAAAACTGTATCGTGGCGAAAGAAGACTGTCAATGTCTCGCTAAGATGTTTTATCAGTTTTCCTATCGCTGCGTATTCAACAATGACCCAATTTGTAAATGTTTTAAAATATGCGAAGAGACAGATGGTTCAATTTTAACATATTGGCCGATAAAACTTGTTTTTTTGCCGATAAGAAAACGACATTATTTTCTTATCGACCTTTCCAACCGGAGGTATCATTGGTATCTCTAAAACGCAAGTTTGTATGCCACTGAGCGTACCAAGCCAAGCATTGTCCAAACTTCAACACGTAATTTTAACGGATGTATTTAAACGGCCCCCGCATTGGAAGCTTCACCACACATGCAGCTTATGCGAAATTGCAACGAGGTTAACACATCATGATGACTGGAAGAAAGGGTAAGACACGGGGTGAGAAGCCAAGATAAAATTTTCCATTTATAAAAACACTGTTAGTGTTTAAAAAACAAATCGATTACCGGACAATCCTGTCAGCTTTCAATTTGAACACCAACTATCAATTCCTTTATGTAGCATCATTCTTTGGGGTTCCTTTTCTCCAAAAGCTTATTCCATCTATATTTAACTCCTATTAATTTTATTCCTGGTGTTTTTTTTGGGTTTTTTTTGTTTTTTTTATTTTTTTTATGTAAAGGCACCGGTTGGTATAATTACTCAAATTGTTAGCATTAAAACTTGGGAAAAAACGTGCCATCTGAAAGCACACCGTGATTTTTTCTTGATTTGCAACTTCGATGACCAATAATAAGGAAAAGTGGGTCAACATTTGTACAGATCTGTTTTTTGATGCAAATGTTGGGATACGCCAAGTGATAATGCTGGTGTTTATCATTAACATTAAAGGAACACATTGCCTTGGATCAGACGAGTTGGTCTTTGAAAAGCGCTTGTAACCGTTTGTTATCAAATTAATATGGTTAGAAAGATGTTTTAAAAGTAGAATACAATGATCCACACAGGTATTACTCGAAATTGCACGGTTTTCCTTTTACGTAGTGAACTGACACGGCTATTTATGGGAGTCAAAGACTTGACTCCTATAAATGGCTGACCGTTTAAGTCGATGAGGTAAAACCGCAATTTCGAGTGATACTTGTGTAGATCATTGTACTCTACTTTTAAAACATCTTTCTAACCATATGCATTTTATAACAAACGGTTAAAAACGCTTTTCAAAGACCAACTCGGCCGATCCAAGGCAACGTGTTCCTTTAAGGGTCCTGGGGTCGGTTTCACAAAGAGTTAGGACTAGTCCTAAACTTAGGACTAGTCTACTTAGGACTAGTCCAAGGAGATACTAAAAATCAGTGGCGTAACCAGAGGGGGGGGGGGGGGGCAGGGGGGGCCGGCGCCCCCCCCCCCCCCCCCCCGCTCAGAACCCTTGCCCCCCCCCCCGTGCCCCCCATATGAAATCAGAGATTAATATTCTTATTAGCCTTGCTCAAGGCAGTCGAATTATTCACTCCGAAAAAAGACCGCCGCTGTATAAAAACCCACCCGTATTCACTGTGCGTAAAACCCACCCGTATTCACTGTGCGTAACATCGCACGACACGATGCCCCCGAAAACTATCCGCATGCGGAGGCCGTCAGGCCGACAGCCTTGTAGGATCTGTGTTGAAGCCACTGACCTCATTACTATAATAAGCGAAGAGTTCCCACGGTCAGCTCATTACCATAATGCCCGCGAAAGATGAGACATGTCTACATCATCACACACCACCACCACGGACGCTCAGCGAGCATGATAGGCGTGTGTGATTGGACGTCAAAATGAATAATTCATTTGCCTCACATCCTGTGTTGTCTGATAGGTCTGACGAACGATATACATATTCATGAGCTGCATACTAGCATATCCTAGAGCCCCCCAATTTCGTCCACTATTGGAATTTTTTCAATACAACACATTAAACCCGGAAGATACAGACCCGACAAGGCTGTCGGCCTGACGGCCTCCGCATGCGGTTAGTGGTGTACGAGTGCGATGACTTGTGTGAACAGTATTCGTGCGATGTGACAGTGTGTATACGGGTGGGTCATTCGGTGTGATCGCACACACCATGCACAGGGTATACGGCGGGTGGGTTTACAGCTGCGTCTTTTCGGAGTGAATAATGCGACTGCCTTGAGCAAGGCTATATTCTTATAGGCCTTATATATAAATCGTTTAAGGCTGCATAAAATGCTGCCGTAAAACGGAAAACTTTTATTCATTATCAGTAGGCCCTATGTGGACTATAACACGAAAAATGCGTGGAAACGCGCGCGCGATCGTATTGGCGGTAAATGTTTGTTGTGGTTTTGCGGTTACAGAGAGTGCAGGATGTGACAAAGTTCTGTTAAAATACGTGGTGGTCTGAACGCAGACCAATAGCTCCGTAAACACAAAGTCAGATCATGGAGGTAGAAATTCTATGGTCAGATGCACTACAGAGAAATTTACTACAGCACAAAAATGGCCAGCGAAAAAGGTTGCTTAGACCATTTCTTCTCCTTTGAAGCAAGCGGTGCAATTGAGAGGTAGGCCTATTACTTTTAAATATCCGTTTCGTAACTAAAATGTGATTATTAAACACCCACAATTTCGATCCTGTTTTTTTGGCTTACACTTGTTACAATAAGGCCGAGTAAAAAAAGAAACATGTTTAGTGTCTGGGTTTCTCAAAAATAAGGAAGGAGGAGGGGCTTTTTATTTTTTTATTTCAAGATGGTCGCCATGAATGTCAAATATCAACTGGTTTTTTTCTGCTGCTGAAATACACAAAACATTAATGAAACAGTTTGGTCAAGGCATTCAGACAAGACATTCAGATTTTTTTTTTTTTTTTTGCTGAGATCATTTAAAGCCATTATACACTTTCGGTAAACAGTCTTGTCCAAGTCCCACATTTCGTGTATCACAACTTATATATAAAATAAGAATCCTGTGGAAATTGAGGCTCAATCTGACATCGGAGTCGGGAAAAAATAACGGGAAAACGCACTCCTGTTTTCGCGCGCTCCGCCGTGTCATGACATGTGTTTATAACAAATCCGTAATTCTCGCTAACGAGAATTAATATTGTTTTACCGTTTTCTCAAAAAATAAAGCATTTCATGGACTAATATTTCAAGAGAAGTCTTTCACCATTACCTTCTGTAAACCCTGTAAATTATGTGTAAATCTGTGAACTTTTATTTTTTTTCTGAACCGAAAGGGTCCAATGGCTTTAAAATAACCCTTTTTCAAAAAAAAAATGTGCATAACAAAACTTAAGAAAAAAAAGAGGTGTCCTGTGAAAAGGAAGCGGGCGGGGACGCTAAACATTTCTATTTTTACTTGGCCTAATATTATTATGTTTTGGGTATTTACACACCCACAAAGCCCAGTTCGTAGTTGAGAATATCGTGTACAACTCTAGATTGGTACTTGTTGACCACAGTTGGTAATTTAATCCTTTTATACAGTCAAAAAGTTTTATCTTATACAAAATGACATGTTCTCTAAGATTTTGTTGTTTTCGCAATCTTTTGTTACATGCTGACTATAGACTGTTTCAGAACTGCATTGGTGTGTATCAACTATATATCAGTTAACATATTTAATAATAATCTTGCACTTCTTTGCCCCCCCCCTCCCAAATTTAATCTTTGCCCCCACTTGCCCCACCAAATGAAAATGTCTAGTTACGCCACTGCTAAAAATGTAAGGTTAGTCCAAGTTAGGACGAGTAATTCCTAACTCGAGATGTCCTAACTAGAGTCCTAACTCTTTGTAAAATCCACAGTGCCTTTATAAAGGTCACACTTATCCAAAATATCGTGCGTCGCAGGGCTATACTTTTTGCAATATAAAACGGTTGTAGGTTTTACTTGCATCGACCGATAATATTATTATAGGTTTTTTTTTTATCAGACATGATAATGCAACCTGTGCATCTTGTCACGTGGTTTGGGCTCCTGGTACTCTGTCCTCCACTGATCTCCGCATCCTGCTTTACGTGCGGGAGCAACGCAACCGTCCTGAACTACTGGCCGTCCAAGTACTTCGATGCACGGTTTGAAATTCCTATCACCAGCAACGTGTCGGGAGGCTGGAATGTTGCTCTGAAATTCTCCAAACCAGTCATAGATGTTAAGGTCTGTATAAAAAAGTGTTTTCTTCTATGGCGTTCATATCCGTCACTTTGTGACTTGTAAACTCATCATAAGGTGTTGTAGACTTTTTCGGATGATTTCCTTATCGTCCTTATCAATAACTTATCATTAATGATACGGTCAATTGTTACCATTGGAAGGAACCCGACTAATTATGAGACCGTGGCGCGCGCGCTTCGAAAAAGAGCAAGTTGTCAAGATCGTTAAGAAAGTTCACACTAAAAATTCATTTGATTTTTACCCAAAACTGTATGTTTGAACGATTCGAGGTGTAGCCTACGGGCTATCTGAAGCATTAGATCAGTAAGTTTTATGATGCAGATCGTGTTCATTGCAGACGGTTTTTAAAAAAAGCGCAAGATTTTGATATCAGATACGGAGTGGATTGGACCGATTTATGGGGCTAAATTAAATGGTGCTTTTCGAGCTGGCAGAGCTACATGGTAATGCTTCCCTGGAAAAGATAGCTGTTATTGTCAATGTTGACAATGTCAATGTTATTGTCAATGTTGACAATGTCAATGTTATTGTCAATGTTGTCAATGTCAATGTTATTGTCAATGTTGTCACTAGTGTTGGTGGTTTTCGCTAACTTGCTAGTGCATCATTTGCATCAAACGTTTCTGTGATGTCATGCAAGTAAATGGCTTCTCATTGGTCAACACATGGAGCTATCAAAGCGAGCAAATGTATTGCCATAATTTGCATATAACTTTTCTCCTACCCAAAAATGTGTAAATAAAAGGAAAGTAAACCATGGCCCCAAAACGAGTGAAGGCGCTTCACGGCTTTGCTGCTCATGCTGGTCTTTTTTCTTGTGAGCGTGATACCTGGGTGTGCCGGGTGCGCCTCGACTACCAGGCTAACCTGTACACAAATAAGGAGTTTGTTCACCACCTCACCACAACATTTATTTAGAATATTAATGTTGGTTTCCCTTTTGTTCTTTTCTTGATAGATTGTCAATTATTTTTCATACAGATTTGGAATGCAGATGTTGAAAGCAAAAACAATGAGTCGACATTGTACATCCTGAAGAACAAACACTGGAACGCAGACTTCTTACCGGGAGACATTCTGGAGATGGGTTTCAACGTCATGTTCTTGGAGCCAGCACCCATCGAGTTCACCGTCCGTCTTGTCGGTCAAGAAGACTGCGGAACATGCGCTGGAGACTCAGACCACCCCACTCAAGAGCCAGACTACCCCACCCAAAACCCAACCCACGAACCAGACTTCAACACCAAAGACCCGACCCAAGACGCCACCCAACAACCAGACTTCCTCACCCAAGACCCCACCCAGCAACCAGACTTCCCCACCCAACAACCAGACTTCCCCAGCCAAGAACCAGACTTCTCCACCCAAGAACCCACCCAACAACCTTTCTTCCCCACCCAAGACCCCACCCAACAACCTTTCTTCCCCACCCAACAACCAGACGACCCCACACAAGCACCAACAGACAGACCCATGGCATCCTGCTTTACATGCGGAAGTAACGCAACCGTCCTGAACTACTGGCCAAATTACTTCAATGCATGGTTTTCCATTCCTATCACCAGCAGTGTGTCGGGAGGCTGGAATGTTGCCCTCAAATTCTCCAAGCCAGTCATCGATGTCAAGGTTTGTGACTTATAACTCATAAGTTTAGCTCTGCAATGTGGGCGTCTATTGGATTTAGTTGATGCATGATCCTTTCTTCATACGTTAAAACAAGGTCTGTGGAACGGTTCGGAACCAAAGTGGTATGCAAAATGTTCCACTGCGAGACTGTGTGTGCCTGTGCGAGACTTGCGTGGTTTTGATAATTTCAAGGAATGCTTTATTATCGTCCGGTTAAGAGATTATAGTAACACATTTTATTTTGTACAGATTTGGAATGCGGATGTTGACAGCACAAACAATGAGTCGACATTGTACATCCTGAAGAACAAACACTGGAACACAGACCTCTTACCGGGAGACATTCTGGAGATGGGTTTCAACACCATGTTCTTGGAGCCAGCACCCATCAAGTTCACCGTCCGTCTTATCGGTCAAGAAGACTGCGGAACCTGCGCTGGAGACTCAGACCGCCCCACCCAACAACCAGACTTCACCACCCAGCAAGACCCAACCCAACAACCAGACTACCCCACCCAAGACCCCACCCAACAACCAGACTTCACCACCCAAGACCCAACCCAACAACCAGACTTCCCCACCCAAGACCCCACCCAACAACCAGACTTCCCCACCCAAGACCCCACCCAAGACCCCACCCAACAACCTTACTTCCCAACCCAAGACCCCACCCAACAACCAGACTTCCCCACCCAAGACCCCACCCAACAACCAGACTTCCCCACCCAAAACCCCACCCAACAACCAGACTTCCCATCCAAAGACCCCACCCAACAACCAGACGACCCCACACAAGCACCAACAGACAGACCCATGGCATCCTGCTTTACGTGCGGAAGCAACGCAACCGTCCTGAACTACTGGCCAAATTATTTCAATGCATGGTTTTCCATTCCCATCACCAACAAAGTGTCGGGAGGCTGGAATGTTGCTCTCAAATTCTCCAAATCAGTCATCGATGTCGAGGTTTGTGGCTTATCAACTCATCTTAGCTGTGCAATGTCTGTTTCATTAGACTGTATATTGAAAAATATTTAATTGATGCTGCGTACGAAGACAAGGGGATTTCATACAGGAAGTCGAAGGTGTCTGCTTTAACGCAGAACTGATTAACAAAACTTTGCTTTATTTTGTAAACTTGACGTGAGCAATGGCTATACGGCAGTCTAGCGGTGGTATGGCTTCTGACCTGCAACCTGAACAAGGAGTTTTACTCTGTTCACCCAACATACGGTTAAAATTGTGTTCTTTACTTGACATTTTCTAATTACTATGTGTTCTGAAGATGCACTTTGAAGGTGTTGTTTGGGGTGTTCATATTTCTTACAGCTGGGTTTTGGTGCCAAACTAGGTAATGTTTCCTTCATAGGTTAAACATAGACGTGGGACCAAAGTGTTATCCAAAATGTTCCACTGTCTGCGAGACTTGCATGGTCTATTACATGGAATGCTTTTTTATCGTCTGGTCGTATTATAGTAACACATTTTATTTTGTACAGATTTGGAATGCGGATGTTGACAGCACAAACAATGAGTCGACATTGTACATCCTGAAGAACAAACACTGGAACACAGACCTCTTACCGGGAGACATTCTGGAGATGGGTTTCAACGCCATGTTCTTGGAGCCAGCACCCATCAAGTTCACCGTCCGTCTTATCGGTCAAGAAGACTGCGGAACCTGCGCTGGAGACTCAGACCGCCCCACCCAACAACCAGACTTCACCACCCAGCAAGACCCAACCCAACAACCAGACTACCCCACCCAAGACCCCACCCAACAACCAGACTTCACCACCCAAGACCCAACCCAACAACCAGACTTCCCCACCCAAGACCCCACCCAACAACCAGACTTCCCCACCCAAGACCCCACCCAACAACCTTACTTCCCAACCCAAGACCCCACCCAACAACCAGACTTCCCCACCCAAGACCCCACCCAACAACCAGACTTCCCCACCCAAAACCCCACCCAACAACCAGACTTCCCATCCAAAGACCCCACCCAACAACCAGACGACCCCACACAAGCACCAACAGACAGACCCATGGCATCCTGCTTTACGTGCGGAAGCAACGCAACCGTCCTGAACTACTGGCCAAATTATTTCAATGCATGGTTTTCCATTCCCATCACCAACAAAGTGTCGGGAGGCTGGAATGTTGCTCTCAAATTCTCCAAATCAGTCATCGATGTCGAGGTTTGTGGCTTATCAACTCATCTTAGCTGTGCAATGTCTGTTTCATTAGACTGTATATTGAAAAATATTTAATTGATGCTGCGTACGAAGACAAGGGGATTTCATACAGGAAGTCGAAGGTGTCTGCTTTAACGCAGAACTGATTAACAAAACTTTGCTTTATTTTTGTAAACTTGACGTGAGCAATGGCTATACGGCAGTCTAGCGGTGGTATGGCTTCTGACCTGCAACCTGAACAAGGAGTTTTACTCTGTTCACCCAACATACGGTTAAAATTGTGTTCTTTACTTGACATTTTCTAATTACTATGTGTTCTGAAGATACACTTTGAAGGTGTTGTTTGGGGTGTTCATATTTCTTACAGCTGGGTTTTGGTGCCAAACTAGGTAATGTTTCCTTCATAGGTTAAACATAGACGTGGGACCAAAGTGTTATCCAAAATGTTCCACTGTCTGCGAGACTTGCATGGTCTATTACATGGAATGCTTTTTTATCGTCTGGTCGTATTATAGTAACACATTTTATTTTGTACAGATTTGGAATGCGGATGTTGACAGCACAAACAATGAGTCGACATTGTACATCCTGAAGAACAAACACTGGAACACAGACCTCTTACCGGGAGACATTCTGGAGATGGGTTTCAACGCCATGTTCTTGGAGCCAGCACCCATCAAGTTCACCGTCCGTCTTATCGGTCAAGAAGACTGCGGAACCTGCGCTGGAGACTCAGACCGCCCCACCCAACAACCAGACTTCACCACCCAGCAAGACCCAACCCAACAACCAGACTACCCCACCCAAGACCCCACCCAACAACCAGACTTCACCACCCAGCAAGACCCAACCCAACAACCAGACTACCCCACCCAAGACCCCACCCAACAACCAGACTTCACCACCCAAGACCCAACCCAACAACCAGACTTCCCCACCCAAGACCCCACCCAACAACCAGACTTCCCCACCCAAGACCCCACCCAACAACCTTACTTCCCCACCCAAGACCCCACCCAACAACCAGACTTCCCCACCCAAGACCCCACCCAACAACCAGACTTCCCCACCCAAAACCCCACCCAACAACCAGACTTCCCATCCAAAGACCCCACCCAACAACCAGACGACCCCACACAAGCACCAACAGACAGACCCATGGCATCCTGCTTTACGTGTGGAAGCAACGCAACCGTCCTGAACTACTGGCCAAATTATTTCAATGCATGGTTTTCCATTCCCATCACCAACAAAGTGTCGGGAGGCTGGAATGTTGCTCTCAAATTCTCCAAATCAGTCATCGATGTCGAGGTTTGTGGCTTATCAACTCATCTTAGCTGTGCAATGTCTGTTTCATTAGACTGTATATTGAAAAATATTTAATTGATGCTGCGTACGAAGACAAGGGGATTTCATACAGGAAGTCGAAGGTGTCTGCTTTAACGCAGAACTGATTAACAAAACTTTGCTTTATTTTTGTAAACTTGACGTGAGCAATGGCTATACGGCAGTCTAGCGGTGGTATGGCTTCTGACCTGCAACCTGAACAAGGAGTTTTACTCTGTTCACCCAACATACGGTTAAAATTGTGTTCTTTACTTGACATTTTCTAATTACTATGTGTTCTGAAGATGCACTTTGAAGGTGTTGTTTGGGGTGTTCATATTTCTTACAGCTGGGTTTTGGTGCCAAACTAGGTAATGTTTCCTTCATAGGTTCAAACATAGACACGGGACCAAAGTGTTATCCAAAATGTTCCACTGTCTGCGAGACTTGCATGGTCTATTACATGGAATGCTTTTTTATCGTCTGGTCGTATTGTAGTAACACATTTTATTTTGTACAGATTTGGAATGCAGATGTTGAAAGCACAAACAATGAGTCGACATTGCACATCCTGAAGAACAAACACTGGAACGCAGACCTCTTACCAGGAGACATTCTGGAGATGGGTTTCAACGCCGTGTTCTTGGAGCCAGCACCCATCGAGTTCACTGTCCATCTGATCGGTCAAGAAGACTGCGGAACCTGCGCTGACTACCCCACCAAAGAGCCAGACTACCCCACCCAAGACCCCACCCAAGAACCAGACGACCCCACCCAAGAACCAGACTACCCTACACAAGCACCACCAGGTAACTGGACTACATCCGCCATTCCTGACCTTACTACATCGACAGAGCTGCCCTTTTTCGACTGCCCATTAACCGAGGTCAAGTACATCTGGCAGGGAGGATACCGAGGGAAATTCTGGATCCCGATCTGGAATGAAGTTGTTGGTGGATGGTTGGTCCGTCTTGACTTCTCGCAGGAGATCTTACACCTTGAGGTAAGTTTTGTTGAATTTTGGGATTGAACAAGAAACATTTACCCTAGTGGCGCTTGAACCTGCCACATTTGGATTAATGTGCCGGTGCTCTACCAAAAGAGCTATCTAACCCTAATGTTGACAGACTTCATATTGTTTTGTTTGGTATCTGTGTTGAGGGGTGCAGTGCTATTTATTGACTTATTGCATACCTTTCCCTGGTACACGGATTCAGTCCCTGGTGACCAAGCCGACTGTTCCTCCAGTTTGCCAGGTCAAACTACATTCTAAACACTCCTGAATTTCGGGTCCCAGCATGACCCATTGCTTGGTCAGGATGATAACTGGTTAAAGTGGTGATTTTGACTCCAATGTGTCAGTATGACATACTTTTGGGTCAGTTTGATTTAGATTCCTGGCCAGATTGACTCAGAAAAGGGCTGGGCCTCTGCAACCTGGTAGATTCTGACCCGATTCTGACCCGAGGACTGATATGTGAAATGGCATTCACCTGACACAAAGTTTTAGGCCAGACTGGCCATAAAAATGAAATAAAACACAAATGAGCCGGACCTAGTTATTTAACTTCATTACATAGCCACCAGTGTAAAAAATAATTCATTGTTGTAATTATTCTAAATTTTTGGTCTTTCAATTTTTACAATTATTTTCAAAAGCTCCTTACCAATGGGAGACTTTTGGAGGCACTGGGTGGCAGCAGACTTTCCATGTAAGACCACTGTTCTCATAGAAGTGCCCACGCTCAGAACTGTGTAAACAGTTGAAAATTTACGTGGCAAGTCTCCTCCCACCTAGTGTTCCAAAGTCTCCATATTGCTAATCGGCATCGGGAACTTCAAGGGCATGTAAATTCATATCTCCTTCTAATAATTACGCACATTTTACCCACAGCCATTTTGGGCCGACATTGACAGTGAGAGCATTAACCACAGGACATTCTTCTTGAGGAACAAGGACTACAACGCCGACCAGGTAGTGGGTACCGTAATGATTGGTCAGTTCCAGGCTTCCGTAGAGACAGTGTCCCTGCCCTCTTTTACTGCAGTTATGATGGGTCAACCCAGTTGTTCCCCTTCCTCTCCCACCACGGCTACTTATAATGACTCTCGCACCACGCCTTTTTTTGGTGACTCTTCCACCACGTCTTCTTTTGACGGCTCTCACACCACGCCTTCTTTTGACGACTCTCACACCACACCTTCTTTTGACGACTCTCGCACCACGCCTTCTTCTGGCGACTCTCCCACCACGTTTTCTTACAACTCTCCAGCCACGTCTTCTTATGATGACTCTCCCACCACACCCTTTTATGACGACAACCAAAATCAAAATGCTCCACGCCAATGAAACGGGCAACAAGTTGGGGGTTTTTCTCTGTGAAAGAGAGGTACAGTATTTTGATGTTCCAAGAGAATGTGTAGAAGAAACTAATCTAAGATAAGAAGAATAATAAACGCAATTGAAAAACTAGGTATGATATCTCAAATCCGACAGCTAGAAGTTGCTGCACTAAAATTGCACTGCGATAAATGATGCGCTATGCAAGCCACTGTTAGTGTTACTGAGTGTGCAGATACTTCGCTGCATAAACAATAAAATAAAGTTAAAAATCAACGTCGGTAAATTGGGCCTCAACACAAAAAAATACTAGTGTGGTTCTTTGTCGAAATCTACCCATCACGGCAAAATTGTTAAATTTTTTCCTTAAGAAAGATGTCATAATAGCTTCCTATCACTGTCATCCTGGTAATCATTTTAATTCTTATTATCATATTAAGCATCCTCAAACAAAGGTTGATCTTGTGAATAAAGCAATGCAAATGTTACATGATGAGCCTACCAAGAGTGTGTTGTTTAAATGTTATCAAAATTTTGTATCCCGTTTCCTTTCTACAAGTCTCGTCTCAAAAACTAATAGCAACAAATTTTAAGGCGTGCATTATTACTCAGTGTATCCCAACATACACATATAACAAATCTGTAAAAATTTTGACTCTTGGTCAATGATCAAGAGTACAATTTTTTACAGATTTGTTATATGCGAATGTGGTCATCGAAGTTGGAAGAGAATAATGAACCCCTTTCACACGGTTCTCGTGTGAAAGGGGGAACGACGGCGCTTACGAATAAACTGAATCCCACACAACACACGTTAACAGGCGAAACAAAGAATCAAAGCAATAACAGCTGTAGTTCTCAAGATATGCATTTAAATCTTTCGGTATTAATACAAAACATACACCGCACAATCTCTGTCATAAAACACATTGTAGAAAACGGAGCTAACATGCATCATGTAGCAATTCTTACTAGTTAAACAGACATTTAAGGACATAAAACTGGTTTGTGCTTAAATCATGGACTTGATTACTTTCTACATTTTACACACACAAAATATCAAAAGTGACTCGCACCCTATGCATTAGAAGTAAACTAAACTTACGTGTATTGTTTTTGTTTGGTAAACATGTACATGTCTAGTCTTTAGACAAAAAAAAACAAATTATGTATTACATTTTTGAACACATATCTAACAATTTAAAAAAGAAAAGAAAAAAAGTAGATCAACCAACTCTAACTTTAATTTGCTACTAACTTTAAAGTACTATCAGAAAGCCACAAAGTTCATCACAGAGAAACCAATCTGTTGGACGGATAACATAATATTAGTCTTACTATAAATTTGAACACACTTCTCTCACTGGAATGAAATGTGAGCTTAATTCCGATTCATTGTACAAAATATAAAACACTCAGCTAGCAAAAGATAAATTCTTCTGAGAGAAAGTTAACAGTACCGGTTAGCTCTTTTACAGTGTTAAATCTTTATATGTACATGGATAAACTATCAACAGTGCATCATTAGATACTTCTTAATGAATAACTTGTGCGGTTAAATAAAACTTGTTTGTACTCTTATGTTGATCGTTCTGGGAATACTTAACTTGTAAAGAAAAACATTAAAACATACACCTTTTGTCACAATTCTAGATAAAACTTTATGATCTGGTCCCAAACTGTGGAACTCACACCGGTACCCATCAATATCAGGAAAGCTCCTTGTATCGTAATTTTCAGGAAACCTCTTAAAACATTTTTGTTCTCGTAACCCCCGTGTTGTTTCTGGTCTTATTCTATTCAGTGCTTTGATCTTTTTGTAAAGACACTATAGAAATTACCTATTATTAGTAGTAGTTTTATCAGAAAAATTAATCCCATGATTTCAAAAATATACAAGATCCTAATAAAATTGTGTCTCATTTTTAAAATTTGTTATTATGCAAGTTCGCCCAAACAAGGCTTACATAAATCTGGTTGGTATGTATTGGAGGGTGTCTTTATACATCTCTTCGATCACAACCAACTACAAACATTTTACCTGAAATATACAATCTCAATCATTGTCCTTATTCTAAGCTATTTATCATCAAAAATATGTATTTATTGATAAAGGAGAAAATACTATTAACATATTATAAAACTAGCCAACAAGACAATTGTACAACATTATTTTAAGCAATAAAAAAAACATCTTCTCACTGTTATCAACTTATGTGGTCTTGACTTGTAACGTCCGATAGTTCCTCTGGAAAGCTATTTCTAAAAGGATGGAATCCGACTTGTTGTAACAAAACCAGTTGGTATGGAAACCAACTGGCTTTAGTACTTCAAGCTTCTGGAATCTTTTAGAGAATAAACTCAAATGGCTATATGAACCCGGGTAGCAAACCCACATGGGTCCCATATGGGCAGTGGGCTTGCCATGGGCTTGCTACCTGTGAATGAACTACAAACTATGCATGTTTGATAGATGTTTGATTGTTCATGTAAACGACATGAGTTCCAAATTATTTAACCAAACCAATAGATATGAAGACAATAGTGGCTTTACTACTCCAAGTTTCTGGGATCTTTTAGAGAATAAACTCTAATGGCTATATGAACCCGGGTAGCAAACCCACATGGGTCCCATATGGGCTTGCTACCTGTGAATGAACTACAAACTATGCATGTTTGATGGATGTTTGATTGTTCATGTAAATGACATGAGTTCCAAATTATTTTAAAGCCATTGGACCCTTTCGGTAAACAGTATTGTCCAAGGCCCACAGTCTTAGCCCACACTTCGTGTATCACAACTTGTATATCAAATAACAAATCTGTGAAAGTTTAGGCTCAATCGGACATCGGAGTCGGGAGAAAATAACAGAAAAACCCACTCCTGTTTTCGCGCGTTTCGCTGTGTCATGACATGTATTTATAACAAATCTGTAATTCTCGCTAACGAGAATTTAAACTGTTTTCTCAAAAAGTAAAGCATTTCATGGACTAATATTTCGAGAGAAGTCTTTCACCATTACCTTCTGTAAACCCTGTAAATTGTTTGTAAATCTGTGAACTTTGTTTTTTTTTGGTACCGAATGGGTCCAATGGCTTTAACCAAACCAATAGATATGAAGACAGTGGCTTTATCACTTCAAAGTTCTGGGATCTTTTAGAGAACTCTCATGTACAGTGTATGTAAGAAACATAAACTACACACAATGTTTGATGGATTTATGATTGGTCATGTAAACATGGTAAATGACATGACAAAATGATATCCACATCAAATGTCATCATGTGATACCAATTAATAAGTAGTTGACTATTTATTAGTACCGTTAAATTTGCATAAAGGTGAATTCTAAATTATGACCATTTAACTTCTAGGTCAAGCGTTTAACGCATGAACGTGTGTTATACATGCCAAAATGTATAAATGAAATTAATTGTTGGAATAGAATGTCGTGATAAAATGATTTTCTTATAAATAAATGGACGGATCACTAAATATTCAAATGGATGGATCACTAAATATTCAAATGGACGGATCACTAAGTATGCAAATGGACTGATCACTAAATATTCAAATGGACGGATCACTAAATATTCAAATGGACAGATCACTAAGTATGCAAATGGACCGATCACTAAACATTCAAAAGGACGGATCACTAAATATTCAAATGGACGGATCACTAAGTATGCAAATGGACTGACCACTAAATACTCAAATGGACGGATCACTAAATATTCAAATGGACTGACCACTAAATATTCAAAATGTGCTGCTCAGGCACAAATATGTCCAAGTACACTGACTTTTAAAGGCATCAACATTTCTCTAAATATCATATCATAAAGAGAACTGATTTAAGTGTGTCAACAAGTGTGAACTGTGAACGGGATTTTTTTCCAACACACAATCTGGTGACAAACATGAGTTGTCACGTCTTTGATAATTAGCATTCCTTAAGAGCCTTGGAGAGAAGACTGTATGAAGTCACAGCTCTTTTTCTTGCTTGAAGACATTTGCCCAACAGGCATCTTCCGCTGATGAGAAATGAAGCACACGTATGAAATGACGAGACAAAAACATGAAGTGATTTCAATAGATGCATGATGCTAGGTTCAGTTATTGTGAATAGATTTACACGAATCTATACACACTAACGTCCATGTAATAGAGGAATCTACTTGATGTCACATAGTAAGGCCACACCACGAAGAATCCAGTGATCAGGATTCTGGGTCGTCTTGAGGTCAACAGTAGCGATAAACGTTAGATCTGTCCGCACCGGTTTCTTATAAATAGGACATTCATACATTCTTGGATCCTTCCCACCCGTGCTGTTTATAGCATAGATGTGGATGACTGGTAGAGGCTCGAAGAGGACTTTGGGTTTGGGTTCGATGAGACGGATGCCTCGTCGATCCCATGAAGCACCTTCTAAGAAGAGACCGGTCACGTACACACCCTCCTGAGGAGGCTGATTGATGTCATCTTTTAAGAATCTTGTCACGTCGTTGTGTAAGATGACGCTGTCGAGAGCCCAGCCTTTGTGAGCTCGTGTAACTTCCTGAAAGGTGTAACAAAATGTAAAAGAGTACCAAGTTATATTTGTGAAAATATTGCCGCACGGTCTTACAAATTTTATGTTGTAGATGGGTACAGATTGGGCAACCATAGGTTAAGGATGGGTACATCTTAGCGTCCATAGGTTGAGGATGGGTACACATTAGGCAACCATAGGTTGAAGATGGGTATACCTTGGGCAACCATAGGTTGAAGATTGGTACACATTAGGCAACCATAGGTTGAGGATGCGTATACCTTGGGCAACCATAGGTTGAAGATGGGTACACATTAGGCAACCATATGTTGAGGATGGGTACGCACTAGGCAACCATAGGTTGAGAATGGGTACACACTAGGCAATCCATAGGTTGAGGATGGGTACACACTAGGCAACCATAGGTTGAGAATGGGTACACACTAGGCAACCATAGGTTGAGAATGGGTACACACTCGGCAATCCATAGGTTGAGAATGGCTACTAGGCAATCCATAGGTTGAGAATGGGTACACACTAGGCAATCCATAGGTTGAGAATGGGTACACACTAGCATGACTAGGCAATCCATAGGTTGAGAATGGCTACTAGGCAATCCATAGGTTGAGAATGGGTACACACTAGGCAATCCATAGGTTGAGAATGGGTACACACTAGGCAATCCATAGGTTGAGGATGGGTACACACTAGGCAACCATAGGTTGAGAATGGGTACACACTAGGCAACCATAGGTTGAGAATGGGTACACACTAGGCAATCCATAGGTTGAGAATGGCTACTAGGCAATCCATAGGTTGAGAATGGGTACACACTAGGCAATCCATAGGTTGAGAATGGGTACACACTAGGCAATCCATAGGTTGAGAATGGCTACTAGGCAATCCATAGGTTGAGAATGGGTACACACTAGGCAATCCATAGGTTGAGAATGGGTACACACTAGGCAATCCATAGGTTGAGAATGGCTACTAGGCAATCCATAGGTTGAGAGTGGGTACACACTAGGCAATCCATAGGTTGAGAATGGGTACACACTAGGCAATCTATAGGTTGAGAATGGGTACACACTAGGCAATCCATAGGTTGAGAATGGGTACACACTAGGCAATCTATAGGTTGAGAATGGGTACACACTAGGCAATCCATAGGCTGAAGATGGGTACACATTAGGCAACCATAGGTTGAGAATGGGTACACACTAGGCAACCATAGTCTGAGAATGGGTTACTGACGGGTAAGAAATATATTCACACACCTGTCTCATTGCTGTTAGGAATCCTTGAGGGTTGAAGAATCCAGTCATCCAGAATGTGTGTGGTCGACCATCAAAACACCAGGTACGGAACTGGCTATTACGCTCAATCAGCTCACTGAACCAGAAACCCAGGGTCGATGAAGCCCAAGAAATTTTCAGCCAAGTCTCAGGGATGCGGGCATCGAACATGCAGTCTAGGGCATCGCGCAGATTCTAACAAACAAAAGTTTTAAAATTAGTTTATGTAATTATTTCATTGGGCAATATTATTTGGGTTTTTACCCTCATTGATGAAAGTATCATATTTGATTGACCAAACGAACAATGGCTGAGCTGCCAATTACAGGAAAGGATAATACACAAAAACATTCATGAAGCCTATGAAAAAAAGTAACATCTTTGGAAAGAAAATTAAAGCAAACATTACAAATTAAATAACTTACAATCGGGAAAAGAAACAAACAAATAAACATGTACGACTATCAAAAATATATTATAATATATTTCAAAAGCTGCGCCACGCATCTGGAACTCTCTACCACTTAATCTTAGATCTTGTCTTTGTACCACAAAATTCAAATCTCTTCTCAAAACTTATCTTATGTCACAGGTTTTCAAGGACTAATTTTGTTATGTCCGTTTTTCATTGTTTTGTTTTTGTTTTGTTTTTGGTTTTACTGCGCCTTGAACACCCAGCAGGGTGGATATGTGCGCAGTACAGGTTTGATTATTATGATAAGGGCAAGATAAGACACCACCACGCCAACCAGAGATATTAACATGTTTTTTTAGTTTTAAAAGCCATATTCTGCCATCTGGTGTGTTATTATATGGTTATATCTCCATTTCTTTTAAAATTTACCTTAAAAAAAAAAATCGATTTTGGTTTTTGGTTTGTTTGTTAGTTTTTTTTTTTTTGGGGGGGGGATAAAAGAAACGGAAATTCTTCATTTGGGGCTAGAGAACGGAAGTCTGTTTTAAAACGGAGGATCACATCCATGCAATTTCTCACTTTCGTAAGACAAAATATATATTTTTATTTTTTTAATGAAATAAAATACTTTTAAAAAACCTTCAACTGACCTCATTCATGATAATGGTGCCGTCAATTGCTAGCTTCAGATCGGTCAACGTGCTTCTAACCATGGTTATGACACGTTGCATACGATCTATCTCCTGACGAAGGAAAATATTCATTGGCTGCAGGGCGCCCATTTTAGCGACTCGCTCTTTAACCTGAGGAAGAACATCGTTGCAAGAACATTAGAATTAGAAAAAACGACACTGGTAACAAAGCATGTATTTTACCAACTCATTCATAATGTACACTCACAATTTGTTAAAGGCAGTGGACACTATTGGTAATTATTCAAAATTATTATTGGCATAAGACCTTTCTTGGTGACGAGTGATTGGGAGATGTTGATGGTATAAAACATTGTGAGAAATGGCTCCCTCTGAAGTGGAGTAGTTTTCGAGAAAGAAGTAATTTTCCACGAAATTGATTTTGAGACCTCAAGTTTAGAACTTGAGGTCTCGAAATCAACCATCTAAACACACACAACTTCGTGTGACAAGGGTTTTTTTTTTTATGCATTAAATGTTATTTTATGCATTAAATGTTGAGATACACCAACTGTGAAGGCTAGTCTTTGACAATTACCAATAGTGTCCACTGTCTTTAAGAAGACCATAATCACATTAAAAATTAGAACTAATTAGGTAATTGTTTTTTTTTATTTTATGCTGATCAGTTGCATGTGAAATCAGACTTTACTCATAATTAAAACAACATTTTTCCGCTAAAAAACAAAATTACAAGATAATCACAGGAAATTGTATTAAAATTAAATAGGCGGTCGACATTTTAATTTAAATTGCCCCAGTCAGTTTCCCTTATAACTTTATATCTTTACAAGTAACAGTGTCCAGTCGCGATTTTGATAACAATAAAATATAAATATAAAAAATGTTGACAATTTCTAGTGCGCCATGTCTGTCACAATAACTTTGCTAGTACACAATGACACAAGACAACCAAAAGTTTGAAGGCTTTTGCTTCCAAAATAATAAACACTTAATATTAACGGCAGCTGGTATACACTATTGGTAATTACTCAAAATAATTATTAGCATTAAAACCTTACTTTGTAATCAGTAATGAGAAGCTGTTGGTAGTTTAAAACATTGCGAGAAACAGCTGAAGTAGTGTAGTTTTCAAGAAAGAAGCAATTTTCCTTGAATTTGATTTTGAGACCTCAGAATTGGATTTTGAGGTCTCGAAAGCAAGCATCTGAGAGCACACAACTTTAAGTGACAAGGTTGTTTTTTCTTTCATTATTGTCAAAAAACTGAGCCCAACTGAGCTCAAATTTTCACAGGTTTATTATTTGACAATGTTTGATGCATATGTTGAGATAAACCAAATGAGAAGACTGGTCTTTGACAATTACCAATAGTGTCCAGTGTCTTTAAATGAATTTAACCATACCTCATAAGCTATGTAATCCTGAGGCAGTTTATCCAGCATATCATCAGCCATTCTCTGTACTACAACCTCTCTGGTCTCTCCACTGCTACCGCCGCTATCTTTAGGTTGTATACTCAAGATGGTACTCAGCACTGTCCGAGCTGTGTTACTCTGATACCTACAGATGGATAAATACAATCAAGAGATCGTTACTTTGTAAGTATTGTTTGAAGCTGAGTATACTGTTTGAAACGTTGAGACCAAACCGGATATCTTTAGGTTGAATACTCAGGATGGTACTCAGCACTGTACGAGCTGTGTTACTCTGATACATAAAGACGGAAAAATACAATCCAAAGATCGTTACTTTGTGTGTTTGTATGGCCTAACCTCCGAGGAAACTTGTCAATAGGGACAATAGGTCCTCACTAGTTGGTTCTTCGTTTTCATGGGTCCTCACTAATCATTTGTGTACAAAACCAATGGGGATGGCTTCAAAACAGGAACAACAGAAAGTACCATAAGTGTCCTCTAGCGTAATGGTTAAACACGACTGTGTGTTTGTGTTTGTATTTGGAACATCTATGTTATCTACTATTTTGTGTTTCAATTCTTTGGACAATACACCAATTCTAGCAAACAGAAGCTGTCAAGGGAAAGCAAAACTAAAACTTTAAAAATGTTTTTAAAAAGATGCGTTCTCCCGGCCAGACCTTGCTCATTTAACATAGTACAAGTTCGTATACTAGATATATTACACAGAACTCCAAAATTGTAGTGAAAAGTAAAACAAAAGATGACATGTTAGATACATCTTTTAAGATTAAAACAACCTAGAAACACAATGCAATACTTTCTTGTCTAATGTTGCTTAAAAAACCACGAAACTCATTTCCACGGCAAAGTCAACAACCATCATTTGTTGAAGCTCCTAGGAACATTCAACTTCAAGTTATGCTTTCTCTGTAAACACTTGACATCTACTGAAGCCTGTAATATTAGATATAGGTATTCTCGGTGAAGTTCGGCAAATCAGCAGTCAATTTCATTTTCATGCGTTTGAATTAAAGCTGTTTTGCCTCTCCATTTGTTACTGCGTTTCAAATTTAGAATTCGGCCGCTCAATTTCGTTTTGAGTCGAGTCAAATTCCTACAGCACTCTGCTCAATTTAGCGTAGCGTCATTCTTTTTCGTGACACTCACGCCTCAAGAAGCGTCTACGAATTTGAATGCTGCTTTGATGACTTGTTAAATTGAATGATTATTTTGTTAAATCGCATGACGCAACATAACATTTGAATAATCATAAAACGAAATCGAGTGACCCTTTTCAGTTGCATTCAATTTCGCGCGAAATAGAGTAGCTTTGAGGTTAAATTGGCTGCAAATTTTCCGAAATTGACGGAGAAAAACCTATACTATAGTTTATAGAGATATAAACAGTTTACTTACGTAATATCAGCATTAGGGTGCAGACCAAAGACCTCTGGTGTGTCAGCGTTGGGTAGATTATTAATGTAATCTACGTAGTGTTGGACTTGACTACCCTTAGGGATCTGGTAACCCTTGTAGAAACAGAAGCTACTTGTAAACATCTGCTCGCTAAACCACACCTGTTTGATAAAAAAAAAAAAAAAAAAATGCACTTAGATGTTTAATTAAGTACCCTTTTTCCCTCTGTGTACATGGTGTAGAGAAAAAATGTTTTATATCGGTTAACTATATATTTTGTTTTATTGCCGTGGATTTTCACTATTTGTGTACCTAAATGGAGTAGTTATTTAAAACACAAGATGCAGTTTCCACAGATTTACATTAAACTCACATAGTTTGATGGTAGAAACCCCTTATAATATTACTTGAGGTGCTGTAGTTTTTGAGAAATGAGTATAACAAGTCACAAAAATAATTTTCGTCTCTTCAAATCTGTAGACATTTTGTGTTTTTTTTGTTACAAAAAGTACCCAAATCCTTGAAGGTTTGAATACAAAACTTCCTTCGGCGAAAAAAAAATGTGGCTAAGCCTTTTCTGTCTTTCAGATGGATGCAAGTGTTGTAGGATTTGAACCCACACTCTTTTTTTTTAATCTTTTTTTTATGCAAGTCGCCAGACACACAAGGCCTGAAGGCCACTTCAAGGTGTACAAATGGTGTAGGCAACAATTATTTATTTTTCCAAAGGCCGTTGCCACCTACTCCTAGGGCTGAAACAGGGTTACCCCTTTTACAGTCCATACGGATGTAGGCTCTGGTATCATCAGTCCGAAGCCTGGCCGGTAGAGCAGCAAAGACTACCTCCCCTGATGAAAATCGGCCACAACAACTTGAGAACGATGTGCTAAACTTCTCTGCCATGGCTGTGTCTATTCTGATAAAGCCAAATACTTATCAGGAGATCATATTTACCCTTGCAAATGTGTTTAATAGACGCTTGTCGAAGTCGTCAGTCACACGGCCTCCGTATTGAATCTCACCAATCATGTAGCGCACTGTCAACCACGAAACACCCTGTAAGATAGAAAATGAAATATTATTTTTTTAGTAAACTACTGGTGTAAATATATAATACCAACAGTTTAGAGTACCTTTTATAGTGGACATTTAATATGAAACTACCAACAGTGTACAGTGGGTGCGTTCGATAAGCTTCCCTGTGTCGGCCCCACGGTGCTCACTCGGGTGAGCCTCTGACGAGCTAATCGAACGATCAACCTTGCCCTCTCGTGGTGACGGCAAGCACCTCAGGTCACCCCCAAGTGACCTGTTCCACAAGCAGGACACTTGGGGCTGACCCGGGTGAGCCCCTGGAATGACGTCAAAGCTATTTGAACGTACCAGGGGCAGGCCGTGGTCGACCCAGGGAAGCTAATCGAACGCACCCACAGATCCTTCATGAGTGTCAAGAAATATTGTTACTATACAGGGCTAGTATTTCATGGCTCTGCTTACCACCGAATACTATGCTTACAATCACCATTCTCCGCTTGCACGACAAGCGCCAAAATTCTGTACTGGCTATGTTAGTGCACAATACCTCGTAACAAGGAGTACACATGCGCACAAGCTAAAATGTCCCGATTGACCCGTGAAATACACTTAGCGTAAGCGCAGAATTCCCTACTTCCGGAAGTGCTGATTCTTTGCTTATGGTAAGCAGAGCCAAACAATTGGGCTAAGATATCATAGCGTCATAGTGTACTGTTCTAAACTTTAATTATTCAACGTCATCTCACCTTCTTGATGTCCATGTCATCCAGGTGATTTTGCATAAACTGGACCGTTGCAGTGAAATCAGCCGAGTTAAACTCGTACGGGATGTTCCAGCCCAGAGGACCAAATTTCCTTCTCTCCTGTTTCCAAATAATAATAATGTTTATTTTTAGTATAGCATTATTTCAAAATGCTGCAGAGACATTTTTTCATGTTAACATTTAACTGAAAAGAGATAAGCAAAAATACAGCTAGAATACAGACAAAAATGCAGATGTGCGTTTGCGAAGGAGGGAGGGATGTGAAGTAAGGTAGGGTCTTTTGTAGACTTGCATTCAAGTCAAGTCCCTGTCCCGCGTGCGGAACAGGTTTGGGGAATGCAGAGCATCACAAAACGATCTGGCGATGGCACGGGATTGGGACTTAGAGTCAAGTCTAGGTCTTTTGATGAACAGAGCTCATGCAAACGGAAAAAGTGGCGCTCAAGAAACAGTATTTATTACAGATCCCAAAAGATATTAGTTGCATATTTGAAGTGATGCCAACACTAATAAAAACTCATATATAAAAAAAAATAAAAAAACAAAAAAGAGATTTATGAATTTGAGGTTTTGGTTGAACTCACCTGAACTACTGTATGTAGTACTGCAGTGGCATACAGCATTGGTTTCCATTGAGGCATGTTAGATACATCTAGTTGATCCTGAGATATACCGGCATAGGTACGCTTCAATCCTGCCTTGACACCCTGAGGGGGCTCATTTGTGAACTTGATACACATCTAAAATCAATCACAGAAAGTGGCTTTAATATTCAACAGTTAGCAGACGATTGGAATTCACTTGTTTTACTTATTGCTTGTTTTTAATGTGTACACTATTTTGCTCCCGATAATGGTTGTGACCTTTTTACTGTCTAAAGACAACATAGATATAGTCTGAGGTCAATGGGTCAAACACTACTTTAGTATCCTAGGGGTAGAATGCTGCATTATTTATGGTGATTGCGCCTTTGTTTAGGCTGCTCCAAAGTTGTGGATTGCACTAATTAGCATGTTTAGGAGGGTAAATTCACTGGGTCAAGGTTAATAAAGACTCACTTGTTCAGGGAGGCTAATACTTTCAATTACAATTTTATAGTGCTTGGTTCCCCCTTACATGGGCGAGGGTGTCAGCTTTTATGATATTTGTGTAATATTTGTTTTTTGTCTGCATTTGTATGGACTTTTAGGTCTGTTTTATTAATGTAATGATTATTGTTTGAAATTTGCTGTAATTTTTCATAGATTTTTGGTGTAATTTTCACCTGCAAACATCCTCAAATGGAGATGGCGCACAAAAAATGTAATAAGTTGTTAATAAGACTGAATGTTTTGTCTACATGAATCTCTTCTTCTCTCACCTGTAACAAGCTGATAGGGAAGCTGGGATGAACTTCCGTTGTCATCCACAATCGGAACTGATCATGGACATTCTCAGTCTCAACCACAGTGTCCATGACCTCGCCAAGGAACGACAATGACAAGTGACAATTCTGCAACATGACCCAGCCTCCATTGGCCTGAGAGTTACTCATGAGGCGGCGGGCGTGGACCTCTTGTCCCTGCCCCATAGAGATAGCTTTACATTCGATCTTCTTCTTCTTAGCTAAGGATTCGATCATGCTTGTGGGGTCGCTACCCATGGATAGAAAGCAGATGAGTGGGGTACGTTGGTCAGACTCCTCCCATGTCGTCTCTAGATCCAGGATCACACCCTCTGCGTAGCGTTCGCCGAGGGAGTCAACTGTGGTATTAAGGGGGAAAATGGATTAGAATTCGATCACAACTTTTGAAGAATAACGACCATTGGTACAAATCCCATCCAAGTAATATGCCTGTGAATTTCTTCACAGAACTCGGGAAAGTATTGAGTATACAGTGCTAACACACATCCAAACATCAGTGTATATAGGTGAAACCAAATCTAACATTCTTTGTCTAGTCGGTAAGAAACTGCTTTAGAAATTGCAAAGGTTGTGGGTTCGAATCCCACCTCAATAGTAGACAGTGCTTACACACATTGGTGTAAAAATCAAACCAAAATGAATCAAAACAACTCTACCAAATTTTACTGCAGTAAAATCAGATCCAATCAAGACTTAAATGATGTTTGAAGCCTTGCATGATGTGCATATAATAAGAACTTTATTTCTGAAGACGAGCAGAGTATACAGTTTAAAACGGCGAGACCAAACCGGCTCTTTTAAGAGCCAACACTACCTCATAAGAGATTTAATACATGGTTGTGCTAGCAAGTTGAACTTTTTTGTTATAGTTATTTCTTAACATGACACTTACCGATATACTTTCTTGCCTGCGGTAGTGTCCTGTCAGGACACCAGGATCTTATCAGGAGTAACCTCTTGAAGACATCGAGGGAGTTCTGGTATCCATCTGGGATCGGTTCATCCTCAGGTGCCTCTTTATCAAACCAGTGCTTCCATTGCTTCTCATTGCGTCCAATCTGAAAGGAAATTGACTCGACTGTGAGTATTTATTTGAATGATTAGAGCACGGAGTGTTAAAACTTAACAATCGTGGGGAGAGAATGCAGCTTCCTGACCTAGCGGAGATCCAACCCAGCCCAAACCATGCCCAAGGAGATCCTCCCACGTTTGGCCCTTGTTTGGCTATGCTCTCGGCCACTTTCGTATTAAAAGCCGCGTTTGTATGTGTGACTGGGGTTTTAGTGAGAAATAAAATAAGTAAAATGATTGCACGATGGAAGTAAATGTCTACCTGGTTGAGGATGTCGCTGAAATGTTTAAGTTTACTGAGTTCCACCAAGTTGAGCCACGTAATATCTAGAATCCACTTGCTGGATTTAGGAGGGCAGCCTTTCAAATCCAGAGACGCTCCACCTGTGACACAAAATCATTAGAATAATTAGTGAAGAGTATGTATAAAAATGTATCAAGAATACATAAAACCACATGGTGAATAAGACGATACAGAAAAACAAATTGAGAGCGGAGAGAGTTACACTTTTAAAGATAATCAAACACGGGATGAGAGAAAAATCAAATGGTCCCCATTGGAATTTGAACCCAAGACCCCTGACAACCCTGAGGACAGTTTGATTTTTTCTCTCATCCCATGTTTGGTTAATTCACTTCTATGGTGATTAGCACCATACCAAATCAAAACTATTGTGTCTGTTACAATGCCCAGTTGCGCATCCATGCAACACTGAGAGAAAAATGTTGTTCTTAAAGAAAACCTGGGGGAGCAAACCGCTGTGCCTCATAGCTCAGTTGGTAGAGCATCTGCCCGGAATGTCAGGGGGTCTTGGGTTCAAATCCCAGAGAGGACCATTTGATTTTTCTCTCATCCCATCTGTGGTTATTTCAGTTCTATGATTAGGCACCATACCAAATCAAAAATATTGTGTACATTAAAAGATGCCACTAGAAATAAAGAACGCACCTTTAATGAGTGTGCTGAACTCCTCCGGTTTAATCTTGCCAGCTTGAAGGTCCACTTTCAGCGTCAGTAGAATCGTAAACATCAATTTATCACTCTCATACAGACCTCGTGCAGCGTACTTAAACACAGCGTACGTCATGTAATCAATGATGTTGGAGATTCGCTTGCTTGTTATCGGGCTCTTGGTGGAACTGTGGAGATAAATGCAGTCACATTTGTTATGTCACAAAGTAATAAATATCTGGTTTGTGGTATTAACACCATGTGTGTACAGATAAATTATTGTCTTTAGAGAACTGTCTTGCTGTATATTCTTCTACCGCGGAGTAGATTTTTCAGAATTCGGGAGACTTCTCAGTTGTGAAAAGAACTGTCCTGCTTTTTGACTACTACCTTGGCGGAAGGGGAAAAAATTGGCCAGGTCTACTACTTTCGCTTTGGTGGATTGAGGGGACCTCTCGTTATTAACTTCACTACTGAGGACTGGTCTCAATACTTTGTGTAGCTTGCTCTAGTCATTGTCCGGAGACTGAAGAGTTTTGAGAGATGTTGGCCTCTTTATAAGGGTTCAGAGGTTTCAGAGTAGAGTCAGTCACTGCCCTGACTGGTTCTCCTGGTTTCCATTACTTAAAACATAGAGACACGGGCTCTCAGAGTATACACATTCATAAAACATACAATAAAGATGATGAAATATTGTGAAGGTTTGCAGCAACACAATGTAATGATAAACTGTAATGAGTTGGGGTGGTTCTGAAAACGAACCGGTGGTTTTTTAACTCTTGATGATGAAGGAAAAATACAGAGGGCTTCTTGAAGACTTACTTTGCCATGGATATATCAAACAGACCCAAGAACTGCTTTAGAGAAGTCTGGTACATCACGTTCACCATGCTCATCTCTGTAATCAAGAAGTACAGGATACTGCCTCTGTTGGCCACTGTGGAAAAAAGATGAGAAATGGTAGATGACTGTTTGCAAACCATTTATTCTGCTCTCTACTTCTCTAGTACAAGTACTAGCTAGAAGTATTTTATTATTTTAGTGAGAAATTACCTCTACTTCACAATCTATGCTACTTTAGAGGGAGCCGTTTCTCACAATGTTTTATCAACAGCTCTCCAATGCTTGTTACCAAGTCAATTTTTAAGCTAATATTTGTTTTGAGTAATTCGTACCAAACGTGTACCTTCCCTTTAAAGTTTAAAGTACAATTTAAATCCCATACAGTGCAAGACTTACCTGGTCTGAATTCCTCCCTGGCTGCATTGATCTTGATCTCAGTCTCTGCAGCTACCTGTAGTTTCTGACTGACGTCTTCTGCTGTCGTCTTAGTGTTTGAGAGTACATTAATCAGAGACTCGTCATCCACCAATGAGCCTTGTGTACTGGTGAGACGGTACAAGAGGTTGTCCTCGAGTTCTTTCATCTTGCGCTTGTTACTCGTCACATCTTCAACCAGTTTGGTTCTCTCAGCCTCGAGTTCCTGTTCAAGTGAATAGCAAGTTTCATAAACATCAAGCAATCGTACCAGATTGTTTTTGATGCAATAAGCCTTCTTGAGGTATGGCGGACGTGATTTAAGTGTACTGTTTGGTTTGGGTGTATACACACAAATTAACCCAGACCTTATAGTGTTGTAGCATTGTGTCCGCCATATCTCATAAAGGCTTATAGCTTTTTAACCACTATTGCCTCCTTTCCTTTAATACACATTCATAAATACCCCAAACAGTTCGCTACTCCTATTGGTTGAGAGCATGTCAAGTGGGGTGTTTAACTGGCTGATACAGACATAGCTGGAACTGTTTAAGATTGGCTGGCTTCGCATGATGGGTGTGCAAACTCATGTACGCCAGTTTACTTACACAGAACACAATTTATAGCTAATAGCACCAGGGCTTAATCTATTTGTACAGGCACGTTCACCAGCGCAAAACAAACATACATAACTTTTAAAAAGTTTTGTTGAAAACGTACAACTTTGAACTTTTAAAATTTGCTAAAGAAACAGATAGTCACAGATTTCCTATAATCAACCTTTTTTTTTTTTTTTGCTTTTTAATAAAAGGGCGTTTACAGAATACAGAATGTGAATAAAAGAGATGTGACTCATTCACGAAGTGCAAAGAGCTTTTACTGTTACTTACATTCTTTTCAGTCAAGATAACTCGACCTAGGAGCTGATCTTCCAGACCCTTCATTGTGACTGTGAAATCAATGATGGACGTCTTGGCGCTAACTTCTGGTGTGTAGGCAGGGTTGGGAAGCTTAGTGGTAATATACAGGCGGAAACCGTCCATAACATCAACTTCTTTGTCACCCACTTTCACCTTAAAAAACAAGAACATTTTTTGTAGTTGTCAGTTTCTCTAATGTCTATAGATTCATATAAAATTTACTCTCTTCAGAACAGCGTCCCACTTCAACTCGGACAAGCAAATAATTGTTCTCAATATCAGACACATCTCAAAACATATCTATTTTGGAAACGATAGCTTTCAAACTTTGATTGTCTTTTTGAACAGCAGAGTTCTGTTTTTGCACCAGGAGTGTCATCATTGACAGACAGAGCGCACTGGAAGTGTTCCATATAATTATTGTTATTGATAAAACTTGCTGAATAAATGCAATCAATAAATGGTTTAAGCGAAAGCTCATATGAATTATAGATGTTAAATTTTTTTTTTTTACCCATACACCGATGTGTGTTAGCACTGTATACTCAGTACGTTCCCAAGGATCTGAACTGCCTCTAGCTACCGGCAACCTCGGTAGTCTAGTTGGTAAGACACTGCTCTAGAATTGCCAGGGTCGTGGGTTTGAATCCCACCCGAGTAACATGCCTGTGATATTTTTTCACAGGACTCGGGAAAGTACGTAGTATACAGTGCTAACAAACATCAGTGTATGGGTAAAAAAAAAATTAATACTCATATGAATTGGAAAGTGTAATAAATTCTTGAGTCAAACTCAATAGGCTTACTTTTACATCCATGCATTAAAAAAAGGAGAGAAAAGCAACGAAGAATAATGAAAGTCTTTACCTTGAATGTACTACCACTCTTGATGAAGTTCTTCTCCAGGACATTGTCAAGAGCTGGGTCCAATTCCTCTCCGATGTCTTCAATCATAAGAGGTCGACCAAGAGACAAGGAATCTTCAAGATGTGTTCTAAAATACTTGTGGTTTAGAGAGGTCAACTGGGAAAAAAAACAGACACTAAATTATTATTTATTTGTCACCAAAAACACACACAAAAACAAAACAAAAGTCAAAATGAAGAACTAGAAAAAAAGATACGAAAAAAGGCAATAACATAATTACAGACCAAGCCATAAAACAGACTGAACAGTAAAATACAGAAATCATGATAACACGAGGGCAGCAAAAAGAATGAAAAATTAGTGTATGAGAGGAGCAAGCACTTAATCAATAATATAATTATTTTTGAGAAAGAAGTAATTTCTCACTAAAATATTTTAATTGAATTTGAGACCTCCAAGGCATCTGAAAAAGCATAACTTTGGGACAAGGGTGTTTTTTCATCAAATTATTCTCTCCTATCTTTGACGACCACTTGAGCTCAAATGTTCACAGGTTTGTTATGTTATGCATATGTTGAGACTGATGAAGACTGGTCTTTTACAATTACCAAAGGTGTTCAGTGTCTTAAATACTGACCTGCATCTCATTCTTGGCTTCCCTATTCTTGATCCAGATTTTGCCCTGTCCTTGAGGATCAATGAGTAGCGGGAACCTGGCTGCTTTAGTCACGATGATTCCATTCTGTATGGACAGCTCATCGTTGGGTAGACCCTGCATATTCCATTCAGCGATCTAAACAAGAGAAACAAAGACAAATATATACTTGATTTGTTGCAAGAATATGGGATTAGGGGCATTGCATTGTGAGGTATCAATATATGGCTGCGTTCGATTAGCTTTTCTGTGTCAACCCCGCGGTGCTCACTCGGGTGAGCCCCTGACAAGAGCTAATCAAACGATCACTCATCCTCTTGTGGTGACGTCGTGCACCTGGGGCCAACCCCAAGTGACCCACTCCACAAGCAGGGCACCTGGGGCTGACCCTGGTGAGCCCCTGGAATGACGTCAAAGCTATTCGAACGTACCGAGGGCAGACCACGGCCAGGGAAGCTCATCGAACGCACCCTGTATTTGGTTTGCGGTAACACCACATGTGTATCTACTTGTCAGGTAGATTATGTTCTTTTGAGAACTTGTCTTACTTTATATTCTACCACAGCGGAGTAGATTTTCGGAATTTGGGAGACTTCTCAGTTCTTCTCAGACTTTTGCTTTCGTGGATCGAGGGGACTTCTCGATATTAACTTCACTACCCTGAAGTGAGTTCTTAATTGGTTTCAACGTTTCTACTAGCTTGCTCTAGTCATCGTCAGGAGACTGAGCGTAGGAAAGATGAAGGCCTATTTATAGGTGTTCAGAGGTTTCAGCCTGGAGTCAGTCAACGCTCGGATTGGTTCTCCTGAAAGGAGACCTGTAATTGGTGGGCTCAGAGCTATCGTGTGGCAGTTACCACAAAGTTCAACAGTTGAAATATCCTGTATGACAAACTTCATAGCATTTAATATTTGAATATGTTAATAAAAATGTTTTGTTCACCATCAGACATTCTGTTGACTTACCGTGGGGTTATCCACCAACATTTCAATCAGATTCAGACCGGAACTGAAGGGAATCTTGCGTGACTTCATCTCCTTCTTCCAGTCCAAGATAAGACGAGAGCGGAATTCCTGATTGAACGGACCCTCGTAAGACAAGAACCCGGTCGCCAATAAGACGTCTCCAACCAACCTGTCAAACATCAATGCAAATTGGTTAACAATCTGAGACTATGGTACAGGGTGGAGAAAAATAATTAACTTATTAAAGGCACTGAACACCTTGAAAATTGGTAATTGTCAAAGACCAGTATTCTCATTTGGTCTATCCCAACATATGCATAAAATAACAAATCAGAATTTTTTTTTATTCAATTGTTCATGAAGGTTGCCATAGAATAGTTAAAGAAAAAAAAACTCATGTTGCACAAATGTCTGTGCTTTCAGATGTCTAATGGCTTCAGGCCTAAAGTCTTTTAATATTTGAGTGAGAAATTACCTCTTTAAAAAAAAAAACTTAGTTACTTCAGAGGGAGCCGTTTCTCACAATGTTTTATACTAGCAACAGCTCTCCAATTGCTCGTTACCAAGTAAGTTATTATGCTAACGATTATTTTGAGTAATTACCAATAACGTTCAGTGCATTTAATAGATATAATTAAGAAACTTCAAATGTCTGGTTAAGTATCCCATGAGACGTATTTCTATATACCTTCCGATCGCTGCCTTGAATTCTTTGTTTTGTTGTGTCCATCGTTCCTTCTCACCACCTAGACCATTAATGAGAGCCGAAGCTGCATTCATCTTACGTCTACAATTCTCTGCATCGTCAAGTAAGTCCTAAACACAAATATTAAATAAATAGATTAGGATGAAGTAAGAGAAGTGTTTAAGTGACAGTATAGGATATCTCTTTAGTAGGGATCAAAGTTGTCTTTGAACCATGTGTCAGAATTCACCCTTCTTTACATACATGTTAATACCTTTGCTCTTTCACACAAATATTCATCTTTTCTTTGTGGCCGGGTAAATGTATTAATCCAATTTAGTTTAACACAGATGGTGTTCCCTCACTGGGAACTCCTGAAGCTATTGTTCTCCAGCCTAGTGTGCGCAGTTGTGAATGATTTTGGGGGATGTGGTTCTGGCTCTCTGATAGTTGGTCAAGCTGCAACTTAGACCAGCATGAGAGAGAGAGAGAGAGAGTGGACTTCCGATAAAATGTTTGAGGCAGCGTAACATATGGTTAAGCTGCCATTGCTAAAATGCGAGCAGATAATTGCAGGCTGCTATACCAGGGCAAATAGCTGGTGAAGAGATATTGCTGAAACTGGAGAGGACTGGAAATCAAGACCAGAATCTTGATGGAACACCGTTTGTTTACCCCCCAGATAAGGCAACACTTAATCTCGGAGTACTTCTAGAGTAAACTGACCTGTTTCTTCTTCATGGCAGCATCGTACTCTGCCTGGGCAGCATCTAACTCTCTCTGTTTGTCGTCTAGTTGACCCTGTGCTCTCGCTAGATCCTTGTTGGCTACTTCCAGTCTTGCTTCTTGGACAACGAGATTGGCCTGTGGAAAAAATACAGAGGAAATAGTACACAAGCAGATCCACATTAGAAAACAGTGTAATAGAAGAATGGCTCGCAAGGGCCAGGTTTGCTCAAGGACTTTGACCATAGTTCGACTAAGTTTGACTAAGTTTGCCCCTAACTCTGTCTAGTCAACGATAGTTGGAATACACTAGTCAAATATTTGAAACCAACCTATCGGGCATAGTCGCATCGCTGGTTACCAACAGCCACTTCCATAGCACAGTGCAGAATTATAACAAATGATAATGTGCGTTAATTGCCAGTCGCCCTGACATGACAAGAGAGTCATTTGCACTTCAACTTCTGTGCGCATGTCCTACATAAGTCACTGAACAAGCACTTGTTAACCATAGATCCTTGTACAAACTTGACCAAGGTAAAAATGCTAATTTATTCCAGAAATCGTCATTTAAAAAAACCGAATAGTGATTAATGCCCTTCAGAACTAACTTAGTCACCAAGCCGCGACAAGACTTACTTATATTAATAGATTAACTATATCCTGACTAAATTATTGACAATAAATATGATTGAAACAAAACATACGCAAATGGAAAAGTAATTGTTACCTTTAGTGGTAGGACTTCCTTGTTGATTGTGAAGAAGAAGGCCATAGCTTTAGTCCATGAACAAAGACCTGCAACATTTCCACACACCTGCAACAAAAACCAAATCTCATCAGTTAAACATTCTGCAAAACGATTTGCCTTTCTGTACAAATAAATAGTTTTACTTTTTTAGAATAATCTGTTATATACATGTAGTTCATGAAAACATGTTTGTGGAATTGGGGAGTGATGCAGGGTTGTGTCTACTCTTGCCAATTTATTTGTTCTACTGCACTGTCAAAAATGTTGTTGTCGAAATTCCTTTTATATATTTCCTTGTTCAAGATATTTACTGCTCATCCTAAAGCTTTAATCTATTTAAGACGTGTACATTTTAAGTTTTTGCATTTTTAAAGATTGGACAAACCAGATTTGAATGTATTTTGAATAAATGTATTTTCCATGCTTCAATTCAGTTTGTTGTGAATATTTTTTCAAATACCTTTTTGGCCGTTTCTAAATTGTAGTCGTCACTGTCAAGATATGGTGCTAGAAGTTCAACTGTCTCTTCATTAATGGTGTCTTTGGGGAATGTCAGCAGGCCATTCAAGAACCCAGAACCACCCATTAGCTGTAATATAACAAGGATGTTATAAAGTTAAACATACCCCAAAACACCCACTAACAACCCAGTACAACCCACTAGCTGTAACATAACACGCATGTAACGAAGCTATACCTACCTAAAAACACCCACTAACAACCCAGAACCACCCATTAGCTGTAATATAACAAGCATGTAATAAAGTTAAACCTACCCAAAGTAACCCAGAACCACCCATTAGCTGTAATATAACAAGCATGTAATAAAGTTAAACATACCCCAAAACACCCACTAACAACCCAGTACAACCCACTAGCTGTAACATAACACGCATGTAACGAAGTTATACCTACCTAAAAACACCCACTAACAACCCAGAACAACCCATTAGATGTAACATACATGTAACAAGCATGTAACAAAGCTAACCCAACCCCAAAACACCAACGTACAACCCAGAACAACCCATAAGCTGTAATAAAAAGCATGTAACAAAGTTAAAACTTACCAAAAACTAAAGCTACAGCACCAAAAAAGGAAATACTCATTTACAAAAGTAATGCAATAACGTTTTCCCATGAGGACCAGGTATCAGTTGAAGGGTAAGATGTGGAAGATTGTGTGGTTGAAAGGTCATTGATGAATAAAAAATAACCCCTAAGTTCTGAGCTAAGTCGGAATATATGAAAGGCTGTTGAAAAAAAAATCTGAACTATGAGCGCAAAGCGTTGAAAGCCCTACTCTGCAATCTGGGGCGTTCCATATGGTTTAGTCTTCATTTTCTTAGGGGGAGGGGGTTAAAAATAATCAGATTTCCGGTTTAAACCAGAGAAATCACATCCCCGTAAGATAAAACAAGTAAGAGTTCTTTACCTTAAGGGACAGCCCCCAGGATGGTTTAGGGCTTGGTCTATCTGGATCCAACGAACAAGGCTCAATCTTAACTTGGAAGAGCAGCAACGCACAGTCCATAATACGCTGGATAAGAGAAGGGGGTTTACCCAGCTTGCGCACTGTTGATATATCCGATGGTTTGATGGTGTTGAGGGCAGCTTCAGCTTCTTCTAAGGCGGGCTTAGCTGCCTCTAACTTGGTCAGGGCGATGGTTTTATCTGCCTGTATATGGAACATAGGAGGAGGTGTAACTTGTTAAATAAAGCAGAACAAGTACGGACAAACTATACAATATTAACACAAATAGAAGTTGAACTATAATGAATAGGATTTGAAACTTTGCGTGGTGGAAGTAAAACTACAAGAGGTTTGCGGTAACACCATGGGAATATCTCTTTGAGTAGTGGTGTTTCTAAAAACCACCAGAACCACCCCTTCTTAAAAAAAAAAGAGATATTCACATGGTGTTACCACAAACCTCTCTTAAAGGCATTTCAGCCGATTTCACGAAACGCTAGGATTAATCCTATCTCGAGTTAGGCCGAGTAACCCGTCCTAACTTTAGAATGGGTTCAATGCGTCCCAAGTCTTTGGATACGGAACTTAACTCGACCTAAGTCCTAAGATTAATCCTAAGTTAGGAAGAGTTTGGTGAAATCGACGGCTGGACACTTTTTGGTTATTACTCAAAATAGTTGTTGGCATACAAAATCACTCGGTAATGAGCAATGAAGAGCTGTTGATAGTGTAAAACATTGTGAGAAACATCTCCCTCTGAAGTAAAGTAGTTTTCGAGAAAGAGATAATTTCTCACTCAAATATTATAAGACTTAGGGCCTGAAGCCTTTCTCAGGCATCTGAAAGCACACAAATTTGTGCAACAAGGGTGTTTTTTCTTTCATTATTACCTTGCAACTTTGACGACCAATTGAGTTCAAATTTTCACAGGTTTGTTATTTTGTGCATATGTTGGGATACACCAAGTGAGAAGACTGGTCTTTGACAATTACCAAAGGTCTCCAGTGCCTTTAACACAAATAGAAGTTGAAATATAATGAAGTCCGAGTCCTACTTACAGCTATTTCATCCACTATGGCCTGAGCTTTGTCTTTGACTTTCTGCACCTGAGCCTTGACCTTCTCAGCAGCCTGTGCTTTTTGCGTCACTGCCGACAAAACCTGATCAGTAAGAAAACAAAACACAACAGTAATAATAAACAGTTTTTATATAGCGCATCTTACCGTGAGGTTGCAATGCACTGTGAAGTGAAAATCAACGGTTGTATAAAGTAAACAGATATGTTTTCTCAAGAGTTTTGAATTGTTCTGATGTCGCAACCTCTTTAACAACCTCTGGATGACTGCTCCACAATTGAACTGCTGCATGTTGAAAAGAGCGGGAAACATACTTTTAGCCGTTTTATACTCCTGAACTACTAAAGGTTTGGAGATAAACGGGGGATTTTTTTTTCTTTTTTTAGAAAATGCTTTTCAATGTCATGCAAAGGGTACATTTCCTACATTAAAACTTTCTTAAATTGCATCAAACAAAAAGGCATATTTTTCCATAAACAGGTCATTTACACTCTACACCTGTGTCCAAATTAGCGTCTCAGCTACGGCTAGATTGCATTGAGGTATAGGACCTCCTTAGCTACACCCTTAGCAACAGTCGTAGCCGTAGCTTTAGCCGCCAATTCGGAAACGACCTAACATTGTGTTTAGTTTCCATACCACTTCAGCTTCCTTAGACGCGACGGCAAGCTCTTTCTCTTTAACTGCAAGCTCTTTGCTCAGCTCAGCAACGGAGAGCGAGGCTTCCACTAGCTTGTCCAGTCCTGTGGTCATCCTGTTGGATAACTCATTAATCTCACCAAACTTGGTGGAGTAAATGTTCTTGTAGCCCGAGATGAACGACAGGTAGGACTTGGGAGTGACGTGGGTCGATCGCCGGAACCTGGAGACAAAAGTGTTTATAAGGTTTATTGTCACGCATATTTCACTCAAACGCCAATGGAAGTCATACAAAATAATTTATGGAAAAATACCAACAGTGCTCCATTTCATTTCAGCCAGTCATGTAAGAATTCATAAAGTCTTATCACTTAAACATATGCACAATGGGGGACTTTTGAACACTAGATGGCAGCAGACTTACCAGGTCAATTTCCATTGTTTATACGTAGTTCTGAGCTCGCGCACATTACTGAGAACAATGGATTTTACCTGGTAAGTCTGCTGCCACCAAGTGTCCCAAAAGTCTCCCATTAAGTCTTTTATACTTTAAATTGTTGGCTTAGTGCTATGAGGTCATTCCCTGAGCAAACAAAGTTCAAGGGCAAAAAGCCTTTCAGAGTGGCTGGTACTCTCAACTCACGGGACCAACCGCTTTTTGTCCCATCCCAAGGACGAAACATGTTGGTTAAGTGTCGTGCTTAAGGACACAAGCGTCACGACTGGGGGATTCGAACCCACACTCTGCTGAACAGAAACACCAAAGTTTGCTGGAATAGCACCTTATGTCAGTTTTCTTTATTAATCCATCCAATTCTTACCTCTCGAAGTATTCCACACAAGACTCTGCTACTCCATCTTGGATGGTTCCCATAGCCTGGACTAACTGTTTCTTCACAGGTTCTGTGCAGGCAATCTCAAACGTCGCTAGAAAATGGTCAGCCACAGCGATGAGGGCATCCTTAGGCCATCTGCTGAACCAATCGATGGTGCAGCCTGAGATCAGACCAGGAAACTTCATGGCACGGTTGCGGAACTTCTCTCCAACCTAACATTGACAAAAGAAACCAAAGTGATTGACAAGTTAATAGGTGTTAAGTTTGCATGAGGGATAAAGAATATTCATTTTTGTTTTACCCTTAATACACTGTAGTGTATACTCAGTACTTTCCTGAAACCTGTGAAAACAAATCACAGGCATATTACTCGGGTGGTATTGTTATTTTTTTTAATCGTTGCGGTACCGCTGCTAAAAAATAGGATTTGAACTGCCTCTAGCTACTGGGCAATCTCAGTGGTCTAGTTGGAAAGACACTGCTCTAGAATTACCAAAAAGTAGTGGGTACGAATCCCACCTGAGTAATATTCCAATGGATTTTTTCCACAGAACTCGGGAAAGTACTGAGTATGCAGTGCTCACACACATCAGTGTATGGGTAAAACCAAAATATACAAGTTTATACCTTTAAACTCAACAAAATAGCTGCAAGGATAAGCTGATTACGCTTTTTAACAAAAGGGTATTTGTGAAGGAGAATATTTAAGTACAGTGACTTAGTCTTAAATGGCCGTTTAAAACCTTGCAGGGTCGTGGCTGTACCGGCTTAAACTAATTGCTTCAGACCTCATCGCCTACTCTTTTATTCCCTTAATAGTTAAACCTTTAAACAAAACGATATAGCTGAAAGGATAAGCTGCTATCAGTATAAAAAAATGCTAAGTGATTATTGCTGCTAAGCAGTGAATTTTACTGACCGGTGAGAAGCAGAGTACGACATGAAGATTCTGTCTGGAGCGAGTGATGAAGTAATCGTAGAGATTCTCTGTGGTTGGTGGACGGCGTGGGTACTCCTTCTTCATGACGGGAATCAACTCTTGTTGAATCTCATCGATCTCGTCACGGGCAAATAGGTTAGACACCTGAAATATGCAACAGTTCAAACATACTTCAAATATGTTTAAGGAAATATCTCTATTCCTTTCCAAGTTTCAAACTTCACAAAAACATTCCCTTAGGTCGTTAATAAAAAAACAGTGGGAGGGAGGAGGGTACAATTGATTATAATAACGCCGAGGCCTGGTTCTTGATAATTTTGACTCAGTAACATTATCAAGAGCCAGGCCTCAGGTAGTTAAACCACTAGTTTAAAACTTATTCATAAATTTTGAGTCCTTTATTAAACTTCTCTGAAGAAAACGAAAGCCCGGTTGATACTTCCCGCGAATGTGAAGCAAATTTTGACGTCCCATGGCTGTTTTCACAGGAGTTGAACATACTTCAACTGTTGCGAATTATTTATTGCCAAAATTTGTGACATCAAAATTTGTATCGTATTCACAAGAAGTATGAATGGGGCTTAACGCTCATCCTTGCCCCTCATGTTGGATTTCAGAAGGTAATTCATTCTTGCCTCATTAACTATGCAATGTATGTAATGTGACCTTTGACCTACCTCACCAGATGACAGAACATTGTTAAGATATTCCAGGAAGCTTTCTTCTTTGATCTCGTTATCGGTGAAGATGAATGTGATGCCTTTACCCTGCTGTCCGGCCGTACGATAAAGGATCTTCAAATCTTCCATCAGGTTGGACTGACTGTAAGATCTAGATAGACAGATAGATATATATAGATAAAAGGTTTATTCAAAATTGTCGTCACAGCATAAAAACTAAACTGCAACTTTGATTAAACATTCAAAGTAAGAAAGTACATCAATGAAAGGAAATCAAGATATGAAAATCACTTACGAAAAGGGAAACAAAAGGCAATCACACACCTATCGGGGAAACTACACACATATAACATTGGCAAACTGGTATAACCAGGATAACCTGATTTTACGATCATCCAAACAGTCTCTACTTTATTACCACAAATACAAGAGCTTTTTCCATATTTGTACGGTCAAAGAACATTTTCTTACGCTGCTCCATTTCTTTGGAATAGTCTTCCTGTGCCAGGCTAGTTCATTACAAAGTCTCTGTTAAAAAACTCATTTTCTGAAGCTGCTTATTCGTAATCTGCTTACTTGTAGTGTATCTTTCTTTCATTGTATATTTTATTGTTCTCTTAATTATGCGTTTAGAGGCTTTTGCATTAGGTGTTTTGCAAATGTCTTTATTATTTATAAGTGGGAATAACTTACCTGGTCAGAGTAATCTGGAAGGTCTTGTAGCCAGCTATGAAGGAAGCAATCTTGGTCAGACTCTGCTTACCAGAACCACCCACTCCAACTAAGAGAGAGTTTCCTCTGGGAGTGCGGATTACCCTGGATATCTGAAAAATCACGGACACAAGTTGTGTTTTCAATTCAGTCCATATTGGAACCATTTATGACCAACTAGTGATCTACAATTCAATTCAATTCAATTAAAAGAACTTTAACAGGGAACGATTTCATCGCTCTGAAGTAACGTTGTTTTTGAGAAAGAAATAATTTCTCACTAAAATATTTGAATTGAATTTGAGACCTTAGCTGAGGTCTCGAATTCAAGGCATCTGAAAGCTCACAACTTGTGCGACAAGGGTGTCTTTTCTTCAATTATTCTCTCGCAACTTCGTCAACCCAATTGAGTCCAAATTTTCACAGGTTTGTTATTTTATGCATATGTTGAGATACACCATATGAGCAGACTGGTCTTTGACAATTACCAATAGTGTCCAGTGCCTTTAATTAAAAAGCCTAAACTGGCGACACAAAAAATCATCTAAGAAAAATCATCCTACCTTAACTAAATGTATCATCGCATCCTTGAAGAACACCAAGTCCATATTAGCTCCTCTGATGCTTTCGTTGTACTGACCCATGAACATCTGAAGACGTTCCTCCAAGACGTCAAAAGACTCAGCCGGCTCATAGATCTTAGGCATGTCAAAATCAGCATCGTCGGGCTCATCACCTGTTGCTTCTGCTGCATCTCTGCATGGATAAATATTAATAATAACAGTAGTAATAATAATAGTATTAATAATAATAATAAGACTTGTAATGCACACATATCCACCCTGCTTGGTGTTCAAGGCACAGTAAAACCAAAAACAATGGAAAGAAAACGGACAAATCTAAATAAGTCCTTGAAAACCTGTGACATAAGATAAGTTTAGAGTAGAGATTTGAATTTTGTGGTACAGCGACAAGATCTAAGAATAAGTGGTAGAGAGTTCCAGATGCGTGGCGCAGCTGAAGAACAAGACCTGTCACCCTGGGAGTGTTGAGACTTGGTAATAACTCAAACTTATTGCTAGCATAAAAATTTACTTCAGTGTTAACGAGTATGGAGAGCCGTTGATAGTACGAAACGTAAGAAACGGCTCCCTCTGAAGTAACGTAGTATCAGAGAAAGAGATAATTTCTCAATCAAATAATACAACACTTCAGGCCTGAAGCCTTTTTTAGGCATCTGAAAGCCCACAAAACTTGTGCAACAAGGGTGCTTATTCTTGCATTTTTCTCTTGCAACTTCAATGACCAATCGACTCCAAAAGTTCACAGATTTGTTATCTTATGCGGATACACCAAGTGAGACTACTGGTCTTTGACAATTACCAAAATGTGTCCAGTGCATTAAAGTCTTTGACTCATACTGAATAAGGATGACCTCACCTCATGAAATCAACAAAGTAGTGATTATTGTCAACGTTGCTCTGGAGTTGTTCTCCCAACTCCTCTCCAATTACTCTCATGATCGTCTTCTGAAACCACTCAACATCCTGAAAAGTAATAATAAAGCGATAAATAAATACTCGATTGTAGTAGAGCGCTTCATACACCATGTCTCAAAGCACTCCAACATTATTACCCCTGATCACTGGGCCATTTCATTCCTTAAACCATCTCAGCTCCCTGTGCAGTATACAGCCTGTGCCGCCTAATATGTAGCGCACTAAGCTAAACCAACCACAAGAACCATCTCTGCCCTCACAGGTACCCATTTACCCCTGGGTGAAGCAATTATAGTAAAGTGTCTTGATCAGGGACAAAAAGTGTCACGCCAGGGATTCGAACCCACACTCTCCTGAACAGAAACACCAGAGCTTGAGTTTGATGCTCTTATCCGCTCGGCCACGACACCCCAAAAGTACAAATAGCAAGTGTCATCAGATAATAATAATAATAATAATAATAGTGGCTTCTTATATAGTGCTCATATCACTTCAACATTCACTATTTTCCTTAAAGGTGGGGCTACGTTTGAAGTATGAGACCAAGTCCTTTTACATACCACCATGTAATGCTTTACAAGATGCTGTAACGCAATATGCAGCTAATCATCCCAGGAACACAAATCCCGGCTTCTCTTGGTTTTTTTTTTCCCATTTTCCCCCACTTTTTTTTCAAGATAGTTACCATGTCTAAGATGGTCGCCATATCATTAATACCACGTTTGACTGTAAAATGTTTTATTGTTTACTACACAACATCAACTTTTTATTTACATATTTTGTGAAGCGGATTTTCTGTGCTCACTCTGACAAAAAAACAAAAAAAAAATTTTAAAAAGTAAAAAAAAAAAAAAAAAAAAACTAAAAAAAACATTAGTGTGGCGTCCAAAATCGAAGTGGGCAGGTACGAGCGGGTATGTTAATAGCAATACTTACCTGTGGATTAGTAAAGCGATCCGCTATGACACGCATACACTCATGCTTCCATAAGAACATGAGAACCTCCTGGGAGCTCACGACCTCTGACAGAGTATTAATCATTCCCTGCCAGATACGGGACAAATCACGCAGATTGAAGATGTAGTGGAACTTAGCTGGTGTTGGCAACATCTTAATCTGCAGGAAATACAACAATAATAATATCAGATACATGTATAATGTAAACTTATAAATATATTTATGAAATAAAACACACAGTGAAAACGCTACATAAGTGGTTAGACTGCAGAACTTGCAATCACAAGGTTGTGAGTTTGAATCCCAGCTAACCAATGATTTCATAATTAGAATAAATATTGTCCTTTGTCGTCTAGTTACTGAATCACAATTTCTTGATTTGTGTAATTCATAATCATAGACGTTAAACCAATGTTTGTATGAGAGAGATTGGTTGTTGCCAGCTTGGTGTTTATATCCCCTTGTGGGAGTTTGCCGAGTTCCCTTGATGGGAAGATCATCTAAACAAACAAACGAATACACAGAGTCCATAGTTTTATTTTGATGTCCGCATTCGGTGTGGTAGCTCGCAGCCTATTCCATGAAATCACATGAAAGCATATATCACCCGTTTCAGACAGGACGCTCCAGAGTCGCACTGAACCAAACAGACTAGGAGCGACTCTAGGTCGACCCAAATAAATTGTTGTTTCAGACAGAACATTTACATTAGGTTCGGCTCATGACAAGATCGACGGCTGAAACAAAGGCGCTCCAGAGTAATTCTGAACGATTGCAACAGTAGATCTTTCGACTTCTAGCGTCCAGTCGCTCCTATCTGTTTCAGGCGTCAAACTTTGTTCACGCTTAATTCAGAGTTTGTTTCGACGCGACTCTGGAGCGCCTGTCTGAAACTGGTGTAGCCTAAGCTCAATTTGAGGAGTATTCCGTGTGGAAATTTATTTTTGTCAAGTTTTAAGATTTCTGACAAAACAATCAAACAACTAACCTTAGTAAGTTGCCACAATCTACGTGTGATAGGAACCAATGTCTTGGCTAGTTCCCTGACTTCATCCTTAAATCCTCGTTCAACGCAATAATGTCCAGATCCAATGACACCTAAAATAAAGCAATAAAATCTTATAAATATACTACAACATGATCAGGCTGCTGGGCTGCCCAGGATCGGCCTGGATGGCACAAACGATTTTCTAATATTACAAAAACTTGTCTCGAGCCGAGTCGGACCGTGTAGCGTCAACTACATATTGTCACAAGACAAGCATCTTGAGGCGATCATTACTGATACTTACCAAAGATCTTATCAATAGATGAATTAGACGGCAAGGTGCAGTTGAAGACAGAGAACTCTCTCTTGAGACGTTGAGGGATATCATTCCGTCCACCACCGGGTTGGATCATGGCAGCCATCATCTGAATATCAGCAATGATTGTAAAGTCTCCCGGCTTCTCCAGATTGTAGAAACCACCGAACTCCATCATTTGACGCACGATCTCATTGGTGATCTGGTGTACAAAGGGTCAATAGAATTGTCGTAATCAACAAATCTTTTCTGTTATATCTCTTGGAACCTAACACCAAATATCATCATCGCTCATTTTTACACGACATAAAACACAATTCCACAGATTCATATTAAACTTATATGGTTAAAAAATAATGATGGTAGAAAGCTTCCCTTAAAATACCAACAAATGTGCTGTAGTTTTTGAGAAATTAGTAAAACAACTTCACAAAAATGCTTTTTGTCTCAGGAGACGAAAATCATTTCAGCATGTAAAATGGATTTACACGACGCTCCTGAAAACATTGCTCTGTGATTTTTACTCTTTTTTCCCGCAATAACTTGATGACTAAAGAACCTGAAACTTCTACAGGTAAATTATATTACATTCATCTTCATATATCATTTTTAAAATTCCACCTGAAATATGAGTCTACACTTTTCTACAAGAATGTGTTTTCCTCACCTGATCTCCCCACTCGTTGATGATTGGCATGTTGATATCATCAACAAACACAGTCATCTTTTTACCGGCAGGAGGGCCGAATGTGTTTCCCATGCGTTTGTCGACATAACTCTCTATGGTTCTCTGCAATGGGATATCATGATGAACAGAATAAGTATTTGTTCAACAGTTATTAGAATTATGGAACAGTAGCTAGTGTAGGAGCAATATTAGCATACATTGTTGTGATTGAAATGATCCTTTTCTCATTAAAGGCAGTGGACACTATTGGTAATTACTCAAAATAATTATTAGCACAAAACCTTACTTGGTAACGAGTAATGGGGACAGGTTGATAGTATAAAACATTGTGAGAAACGGCTCCCTCTGAAGTTAAGTAGTTTTCGAGAAAGAGGTAATTTCCAGAAATTTGATTTCGAGACCTCAAGTTTAGAATTTGAGGTCTCGAAATAAAGCATTTGAAAGCACACAACTTCGTGTGACAAGGGTGTTTTTTCTTTCATTATTATCTCGCAACTGCGATGACCGATTGAGCTCAAATTTTCACAGGTTGGCTATTTTATGTATATGTTGAGATACACCACGTGAGAAGACTGGTCTTTGACAATTACCAATAGTGTCCACTGTCTTTAACAAATTCAATATTAAGTTTTCATTTGAGCTTCCACTGTGTTGTTATCGTTGTTCATCATTTAGCCGTCACAACCAAGATTCCATACACAACGTAACGCCAGAGGTGTCTGTCCATCATCATGTTTGGAAGGTCATACTTTCAGACTCTGCATCTCTACTGTTGTAGCTATTAAGAGGTCTGGGTCCTCTATTAGGGCACGGCAGTCTCTAATATAACACGTCAGGTATGACCTTGTCTTTAGAACGAAAAGAATGGCCAGCAAAACGGTCTCTGCGATGAGCAACAGTAGCAGAGATTGGTGGAATGTCTCAAAATATGTGTTGTACCATTTTTATTACAATCTCTTTTTCTTCAATTTAAACATGTGTGGGGGGTCCTTGAAATAATGGTTAAAACATTTCAACCACAACTAAGCACATAATACAAGGCAACCCTTTCTAGATGAAAACATATTTCTGGTCAGTTGTAAATTGTACAATTCCGCACTGTAATTACCTGAAACATAAGAGGTGTCGTTGCGGAAGAGAAGTTGAAGCTCTTTCCCATGTGTTCTTCTGGGTTATATTTTGACATATAACCTTTGATCATGACCGTCTTGGCTGTACCCTGCTCACCAATGAGTAAGATGGGCTACACGAAACCAACAAGAAAAACCACACATCATAATAATAATAATAATAATAACATTTATACATAAGATTCACAGTTAAAACAATGTTGATCATGTTACAATACACCATGTAACTTTTTTAATTTTTCCTCCTTTTTTCTTGCCCGGTACTTTGGGTCGCCCACAAGTTTTTTCACTATCCCACATGTCAAAATGCACATAATTTTTTGAAATGTCAAAACAAAAAAATCAAAATAAATTTAAAAAATAAACAAATTAAGGTTCGCAGAATTGCTTTTTGGACGATCATATCCCAATATTTCTGCCCTTAATAATATTTTTTTCATCAACAACCTTTTTTATGGATTTGTGATTTGAGGATAAGTTTTATAGTACTTCCTTTGCAATGAAATGTTTTTTACTCTTGTTCAGATTTTATCACTGACCCCTTCTTATATTGTGAGAAGCAACAAGTCAGTAGTAGTAAATTTCTCTAGTCCCCCGGGCTTACGACCAATCAGCACTTACCTTGCTTTGTTTGGCGACGGTATGGATGAGGAAGTCTGTTCTTACGTTGTCTACATTGGGTACGAGGATAGAACCATACTCTGGTGTCGAGTCCGATGGATAAATCCAATCCTCTACTCTAGTGCTCCAGTGTTTCCACGTACCTATAAAATAAAATAAAAATCTTGTTTAATTATTATTATTATTTATTCAACCTCAACTATAATAAGAACAAGTACAAAACAAGGCATTAAACAAATTTGGGGTTGAGCAAAGTTTTTTTGGGGAAACTCGGACCAAAAACCTCCAGATTAACGTGCCGGCGCTCTACCAACTGAGCTATCTAGCCCTATGTTGGCGGTGTCCCTATTTTACCAATATCTTTGTTCGGGGGTGCCAGTCAGAAGCCATACAACCTTTAACAACCGTGTACCCAGGGATCATACCCAAATTACGATACAACCTGGGAAGCGGCAGCCAGGGGATCACCTTAAAAGGGGATGCGACTTTTTGTTTCAAATAGTAAATATTATGGGTCACTGACCCTTGTGGTTTATAAAACAAAATATCATAATAAGCTTTCAGGAACGCATACCACCCAGTGATTTCATGATATTTCTTTATGGCATGCAATTTTTTAGACTTTAAAAGTCTCAAAAAAGATTTTGTCTTTCAAGCACATATCTCAAGAATACACTTGTAATCAATAGTTTTGTTTCTAAGTAAAATGTTATGAAATCAACTGATTTTCTTGACTCACCATCGTGATCCACAAAGTAATCAAAGATGGTTTCCTCTGTGCCCGGGGTTAAAGTCGGTAGATTGAGCTTAAATTCGTCGTGATTCACAATGAAATCTTGCATCTTACTACGATCTTCCAACTCCAGAATGGCACCTACACTCCACATGACCACAAAGACGTAGAGTTTCTCCAGATGGTCCGGGGCGCAGCCTGAACTATCTTTCTCATCTTTGTTTGGTATGAGTCCTTGAAGAAGGTTGATGGCCTGGGAGATGGAAGGGAAGTAGATGAAAATGGAATAATTAAAATCATGAACATTACTAACGACCATGATAAATGCAAATAATGTCTCCTTGAAGTTATACATAAAGAGAAAAAAAGAGTAGGCAACAATAAAAGATAAAAGACAGAGCTGAAGGCTCGATCTTCAATCGCATGGCCATGACCCTCCGATGGCCATTTAAGACCGAGTCTCTTTTATTCCCATTCATAAAGGCCATTTTGTTAAAAAGCGGAAAATCTATTTAAAAAAAGACTATAACAGAATTCTGAAAATTCCCACTTTCTGTCAAGTTGTCGGGCTGTTTCATGAAGGGTCATAATTGCACTGACGCTCACAGTTGTGCATCTGAGGCTGAGCGCCTTCTAATAGTTTTTACATTGAGAACCATCTCTGCCCTCACAGGTACCCATTTACTTCTGGGTGGAGAGAAGCAAGTATAGTTAAGATTATTGCTCCAGGACACAAGTGTCATGACCAGGATTCCAACCAACACTCTGATGACTTTAACAACAGAGCTTAAATTTGATGCTCTTAACCACTCAGCCATGACACCCTACATTGTATTGCTTTATATTCTGCTACCGCAGAGTAGATTTTCAGAATTCGGGAGACGCGATTCTTGTTTTATTTCTCACCTGCGCTATCGTCATGCATTCCAAGACATCCATCTTGAAGATCAAGTTCTGCAGGGCGTAGGTGTAGATTTGAGGGAAGGATTTCTCAAAGAGATTGCGTATGATCTCAGCTTCCTGCATGTTACGCTTCATCAGCCATCCCTGAAAATGACATAGACAATAAATAGTTAAAATACAGAACAAAAATGATAAGAGTGAAGAACTAAAAATACAGCTGTGCACTGTTTAGAAGAAAGGAATGTGTTAAAAAGCCCTGGACACTTTTGGTAATTACCAATTCTCAATGGAGAGCTGTTGATAGTATAAAACATTGTGAGAAACGGCTCCCTCTGAAGTAATGTACTTTTCAAGAAAGATGTTGTTTCTCATTAAAATAGTTGAATTTGAAAAAGACTTCAAAACAGGCTTGAAGTCTTTTTAAAGCAACTGAAAGCACACCAATTTGTGCAACAAGGGTGTTTTTTCTTTCATTGTTTTCTTCGATGACCATCGAGTCAAAATTTGCACAGGTTTGTTACTTTACGCATATGTTGGGATTCTAGTCTTTGACATTTACCAAAGTTTTACTGTGCCGTTAAGGGGTGTGTGTTCCGCAACTTATAGTTTGGATTTGGTTTTCTCGGCATTACACAAACTTCCTAATAAAATGTGTTTCAACTAAAAATTAACTTACATCCAGTATGGGTTTCCAGTTGAGACCTGAAGAGCTCATGTACACCATACCATTACGAGAGACTGTAGCAGGTGAGGCATTGTCAATGTTATGAGGCTCAAAGACAATCTTACAGTTTGGGGCCATCGGGATGCGGTCACCGTTAGCTAGAGTCAACGTCTTGTTGTCGTCTAAGACAGAGTTCAGATTCTCAATCCAGATAGCGTCCACGGGGCCATCAAGAACAAGCCAAACATGCTCCCCTGAAAGTAAAAAACACAAATAAATTAGTTTCTTATTTTATAACTTTGTAATCATAATAACAATAATGTTCGGTTTTTATATAGCGCTTTATACACCATGTCTCAAAGCTATGGCCTGTCGGCGTATACAGGGGTCGAAATTGCCACTAGCCCGCTAGCCCGGGACTACCAGATTTACAGCCGGGCTACTCATTTTTCCAGTTTGATAGCCCGACGGGCTAGTGGAAAAATAATGCAAAAATCATCATCACAAACAATAAAGAACTATGTTATTGGTGTATTGTAAAGTTTGAGCCGTGACGCGAGACATAATGTGTCTTTCGGGCTACCAAAATCTAATCAGGGCTACTAAAAATTATTGGTCACTAGCCCTGCTGACTACCATGGATATACACTTAATTTCGACCCCTGGTATATATGTTTTTTATTCTTAAATCCTTGTGCGTGTATCTTGTGCTGTTTTTGTATCTGCCTGTCGTTACATTTTCACATTTGGTGTGTTTTTAAAAACTTGTGTGAGCAATGCAATTTCTTCTTTTGAAGATCAATAAAGTTTTCTTATGTCTTATGTCTTATGTCTTAAGCGCTTCCAACATTATTACCCTGATCACTGGGCCATTTCCTCCCTTAAATCATCTCAGCTCCCTAGGGAGTATACAGCCTGTGCCGCCAAATATGTAGCGCACTAAGCTAAACCAACCACAAGAACCATATATACATAAAGAACAATACAAAAAGTTGTAACGGCTCAATGTTTTTACCTTAGCAGAGTCTTTCTCAAAGGCATTTTGAAAAAGACTATGCAAGAAATGAGATGCGCCGATGTTTTGACACTTAACACTGTATTTACACTAGGGCATATCCCAAATTTTACTTTATTAAAAAAAAAAAAAAAAAAAAGAACAAGAGAAAAAGTTTATGGCTGCCGTTAAAAATACGAATATAATGTGGTAGAAAAGAGTTTAAATATCTATTGGTTCCGTACTTCAGACTTCTCAGCCTCCTACCAGACACCATCTGAATTTTTGTAATCAATGAGTTTCATGGATTAAAATTTCCTTAGCCATAATTTAAAAAAAAAATCATGACAGATTTCACTTATGTCCCGTTCTCTACCCTAAAGATCTTGCCAAACTGCTTAGCAACTCTCTGAATTTTGACTAAGTCCCATTTTTTTTTGCACTACTAAACCAGAAGACTGTTTCTACGATTGAGATTGAGGGAGGATTCAACTCTCACCTTTCTTCGCCCTGAGTGTTCGTCTCCACAGCGTTGAGAAGATCCCATCCGTCCAGTCATTAGTAGCGACATCCAAACGGCCAAACATCTGAGGTGCCGTGATGGCCTTAGGGTTCATCCTCATCTCCCTATGAGGTTCACCACAGTCCGACATGGCCTTCATTAACATGTGAATACAACAGGTTTTACCTGCACCGGACGGTCCTAGAGCCATCATGCCGTGACGGACTCGTTGGGTTTCAAACAGCTGATGAAGCAAAGAGAATTCAACATTAATAATAATAATAAAAATAATAACCAGCTTTTATAAAGCGCTTTTTAAACCCAAAGGGCATCTCATTTTTACTCCTGGTCACTGGGCCATTTAATTCATCCCTAAAACCATCTCAGCTCCCTGGTTGGGAGTATGTAGCCTGTGCAATAAATATGCGCTACTCGGCTAAATCAATCACAATAACCACTGCCCTCACAGGTACCCATTCAACTTCTGGGTGGAGAGAAGCATTTGTAGTTGAGTGTCTTGCTCAGGGACACAAGTGTCCTGACCGGGATTCGAACCCACACTCTGCTGAACAGAATCACCAATGCTTGAATTCGGTGCTCTTATCCACTCAGCCACGACACCCTACATTGATATGATGAAAAGATAACTTCAGGGAGCATTTCACTTGATGTCACTAAGTTCGTTCAACTGAGTCATTTAAAGTTTTCATAAAACAACTCAAAACTTTTCTGTTCAATGGTTGATTGCTAAAGACCAACTGTAAGATGTAAGATGTGAGAATGATGTTAAATGAAGAACAGTGTTAGACCTTACCTGAATGAGTTTGAGACACCATGGTGGATGGTTAATAAGTCCAGCCTCCTCCACTCTCAGCGTAATGGCCGTCTCTAACTCTGGGTATCCAGCCTTGTCTAATGTGATTCCCGGAAACAGATCATTAATGAGTGACAAGAACAGCGGCTCATCCTCATCAACCTGAATACGCATGAAATAGATATGAACATTCATTATTACAACGGTTGGCAAGTCGACTATTAGCACTATCTATTCATAAATACCTATTGGTGGAGAGCATGTCAAGTGGGGGTGTTTAAATGTCTGATAAAGATTTAGCTGGAGCTAATTTAGACTGGCTGGCTTCCATGTTGCTCATGTACCCCAATTTACTTAAGTGGAACGCTATCTTTTTTTCTTTTCTTTTTTAATGTACAAACTTTGAAAACTCGCATTATGAATGGGAATAAAAGGGTAGTGAATAAATCTCAAATGGGCGATTTAAAACCTTTTAAAGGCAATGACCCTGCCGGTTTGAAACGGCCATTTAAGAACTCACCACCACCACTCTTTTATTCCCTTAGCAGAGATTCCTTTTGTACCAATGTAGATTCCTTTTGTACCAAAAAGATGCAAGAAATATGTATATATATGAATATTCGTTAGTACATTAGTCTTGTGTCATTGCAGAGTGATACAAATGGTCCATACACACAAAGCTAAGATACCACTTAGAAATCAATTGTGAAAATAAAGTAGGAGTCTATTATGACGATATAAAAGCTAAACTTACCAGTTTAGAGAGGTTCATATCTCTGAGAACTCTCATAACAATCGTACTCTCACTGTCTGTGGGGTTAGCTCGTTTAGATGCTCCAAGGGTACGTAGAACAGATAAGATGTTACGCAGACCAAAGTCATAATGAACCTAAAAAAAAACAATAATAATATTAATAATAATAATAATATCAAAGTCTTATATAGCGCACATATCTACCAAACAAGGTACTCAAGGCGCTGAGTATACATACAAACTTTCAGAAAGATAGGTAATTGCAGTGATGAGTTATTTAGCACCTTATAATGGTTTACAAGGTGCTACGGCGCATACAGCAGCCACAGCCAGGAACACCGGGGCGAACCCCTTCTCTTTTCAAAAAGTGCACTGGGTTCTTTTACATGCGTTACACAACACATGGGACCAAAGGCTTTACATCCCATCCGAAGGACGAAGCAATGGTTAAGTGTCTTGCTTAAGGACACAAGTGTCACGGCTGGGGATTCGAACCCACACTCTGCTGATCAGGACCATCAGAGTTTGAATTCGGTGCTCTTAACCGCTCGACCACGACACTTCCACAATAATTAAGATGTCATTACTAAATATACTCCAATGAAAGCATTGAATCCAATTCAAGACATAACATGCATCTACATATTTTAGAATCATTTTATGCCCCTGTTTCCACTCCCCTCTTACTGTTCTTTGCTATTGTTATTTTGATTATTTGTTGGGATGGAAATAAATGTCTTAACAAATTTTTTAGAAACATGAAGAAAAGAAGAAGAAAAAATTGTGATGATGAGCAGAGGATACCGATTCAAACATTTACATTAGATTCTCCGCAGAACCAGAACTCTCTTTAGAACCAGAACTAAGAAAAGAGAAATTTGACATAAGATGATTGTACCTGTTTAGTCAGCTGTTCCTCGCACAGCTTGTACAGCGTATAGAACTTGCGAGCCAGGATAATATTCTCCATGAAACCACAGCTAGCTAGCTTGACACGGATGATGATCTGTCGATCCGGTACCATCATGGCTACTGTACGGAAGTTGATCTTGAGGTTCTCGGGGAGCTCCTGACGACCGGCATAACCTGGGTTCTAATGACATCAAGTACAAAATCAGATATTATTGAGGAGAACAGTTAAACAGTTCAGATGTTCAAGAAGTTCATTTATAAACTACAAATCATCTGCTCAGAACTTAAAGGTCATTAATGCAGTTTTTGGGGGTTTGATTAATTCCTTTTGCATATTTTTAAGCTCCTGGTTATTGGGTTAATTTTTGTATTGATCGAAAGTGGTCTTTTAAGTAAATGTTGGGCAAAAAGAAACAGTCATCGTCTTAGTCAAACATTCATTTGATCAATTTGATCTATTTTTTCAAAACGATATGTACTTTTCATTTAATGACCTTTTGATTATTACAAATATGAAATTTCCATGAGTGACCTTATAGTTCTGAGCAGACGAAATGTTGTTTACTTCGACAAAATATCAATTGAAGAATCCTCTAATGTAAAGCAGTTGTTTTGTAGGCATCTTGACAAGCCCTGTACTGTACTTTTTGATGATGATAAGTGGAAATAAACACTGCTTTGAGTTGAATTAAATTGTCATATACAAATCTAAAAACTGTTGACAATAAGAGTAATTATAATTTCAATGCCATTTACAACAAAGATAAATTTAATCTATATTTACCATCGTCAGAAAGAGACCAAACTCTGGATTGAGATCCACCAAGTCACCATCCGTGAAGACGAACCTCTTCTTACGTTCCTTCTTCGCCGTCAGGACAATAGCAATCTGCTGCGCTGCCACTGAAAGCACCGGTAAGTCAATTCGATTGAACTCATCGAAGCATCCCCAGCTACCGGACTGTGCGAGCCCCTTGTAGATACGACCGAGGCCTCGGTAGTCCATCTGATCGGAGCAATTGAAGACGACGACGTACTTGCCTAATGCTCTACCCATGTCTTTGGTTGTCTCTGTCTTACCGGTACCGGCAGGGCCCGCCGGGGCACCACCCATGCTCATACCGAGAGCTTGAGACAAAGTGATGTAACATCTAAAGAAGAAAAATCAGCGATACCAAGTTATTTGTTTGTAAACTCAAGATAAAGTATTGTTTTTGGTGTAAAGAGGCCGAATCCATCTTCCAGTCTCAAGTGCAACGCGCAAAGCTTAAAATGTAATTTTTTGCACTGTGCACTGTCCGTATGCGGAGCGTGACGCATTGACACTCACAAAACGCGGTGTGCAATATAAAAACTGGGAGTAGGTTATAGCTTTATACACCACCCTCCAGTTCAAGCATCTGATTGGTGGATTATCGCGTACTTGAAGATAATAAGTATTTGTATGACTACGACTTGAAGTACACTACATTTCACCCTTGAGTTTTACCTGTCTGTTAGCGGAGTGATGACAAGACGTTCTGTACATCCAAGAAACTCGTTCTGATATAAGAAGTCTACATCGGTGATGGACACCAACATCTTATCATTGTCTTCATTGAAGTAGAAACGAGTCTGTTTCAACCATTCAAAATCAGCGGGAGTCTTGATGTGCATTCTCACCTGGTCAAAACAAAAGTAGTGTTAATACTACAGGTCATATCTATCACTTTATAACAAGAATAATAAAAACTTGTGATGCGCATATATCCACCCTCTTGGGTGTTCAAGGCGCAGTCAACCAAAAACAAAACGAAAGAAAACAGACAAAACTTAATAAGTCCTTCAAAAAGATTTGAAATATGTGGTACAAAGACAAGATCTTAAATGGAGTGGTCGAGGGTTCCAGATGGGTGGCGCAGCTGAAGACAAAAAGACCTGTCACCCCATGAGTGTCGAGACTTGGGTTCATTGAGGAAAGGCATGGAACTAGATTAAAGATTCCAAAAGATGAAGTGTAAAATAACTTACATCAATCCAAACAGCTTTCAAAACCTTTTTCTTAAATTTACAAAGTTGTTCTAAAATAAAGTATAAAAATGTTTTTGGTTCTTTTTTCTTTCTGCTTATTGATCAAAAAAACTGAAGAAAAAAAATTCAATACTGTATATCAATATATTGCACATTAAAACATTAAATTCAAACTGACATTTCTCATTTGTAAGACCTCTGAAGTACTGACAAGTAAAAATAAAACCTCACCAGGTCATCAAAGATGTCTCTCTGATGCACATGGATGGTGATCAGAGTCTCAAACTTCCTTCTCTCCACCTTAGAGAGGGTGCGTGTCGTCTGCTCGATCAGCAGATTCAGCAGCTCAAGGAATGCTTGGTTGGTTTGCTGCATCACCTTGCGGTCGTACTTAGCGTTAGTCAATGCTTCCTGAGCATCACGAGTCCAGATCATCTGAATACCTAGAAGACCGACCTAGTATAAAATCAAAGGTAGTGGTTGTTAATTCAAACGAGAAAAGATATTCAATTCATGATAATAACCTTATATTATGAAAACACATAGAAATAGCAGCAGCCAGTGTTCTTACTTACGAACGCCCATTTAAACTGTGACACCAACATGATGTGTGTATCTAGGTAGATTATGTTCTTATGAGTCTTGCTACATATTTTACTACCGCGGAGTGGATTCTTCTGAACTCTGGAAAATTCTCAGTTCCCCAAAAACCGTCCTGCTCTTAAACTACTACCTGGGCGCAAGGGAGGAAATTGGCCAGGACTACTACTTTAGCTTTTGTGGATCAAGGGGACTTCTTGTTAATAACTTCACTAAAGTGGGGTGAGTTCTAAATTGAGCTTGCTGTAGTCATCGACAGGAGACTTTAAAGTTCCAGATAACAAGTATGCGCAAATTACACCGTCTAAAGGAAACTTTAAATATGGACCGGTATCAAGCTGGCGAATCAGCTAAATGACAAGCTTCCTTAATACTGAAATAGTTCGGGGCAAAACCTGGCAACAGTATTAGCACACCACATACCTGAGCTGGGTAGGAATTTAGGAATTCAATCAAGTTAAAGCTGGAATCTTGTACAGCTAGCGCAGCAGTACGGATGACACCATGCACAGAGCGTTGAGACATCATCATTAGATTCATCAGCCAGATCTCGACGTTACCCTCAGCTTTAATTGGCTTCTCAAGCTGTAGGGGATAAAGGAGTATAAAGAGAAAAGGTCAGAATGATCAAACATAGATATTGGATAAAAAGTTCCAGATGTACTGTGGTGCAGCTGAAGAAAAAGACCTGTCACCCCATGAGTGTCGAGACTTGGGTTCAACGAGGAGAAACATGGAACTTGATCGAAGATTTCTTGACGGAGTGTAAACTTGAAGTAGTTCAGAAATATAGTGGGGAGCCTTGCCATTAAAAGCTATGTGGACAATGAGCATCAGCTTGAAGATGAGCCAGTGGGAGCCAGTGTGTGGTAGAGTGCCGACACGTTTATCTGTAGGTCGGTTTTTCTTTGTTCAACCCAAAGTTGTTTTAAAGTTACCCAGTCAGTTTCCCTAATATGTTTTACACCAATTCCTTAACTAACAACATATATCAGGCATAATATTTGTTTCTTTGAAAAAAAGTAGGAACATTTTATCGAGCCCAAGGGGCTGACCTACATGTACACATGGTGTAGGCTTTAATCGACCTTTCACAATTTTTCAGATGTTTCAAAGGAATATACCAACTAGAAATCAGACTAAAGAAGGGAAGAATATCGTGCCAGAATATTCCTAGTCTAATAGTTACGTAAATATGAGCCACTAGTCATCTTGTTAAGCCATTAATTCTCTTACCTCAATAGTCTCTCCTTCAGATGAGATGATAGCCAAGATCTGATCGTAACTCTTCTCATGAAACTTCACCATCTTAGTGTTATCAAAGATACTGAGAAGGTGAGCCTGGATGGTGTGAGAGTCTGAAGCCTGGCCGAGGATCTCGAGAAGGGCGGGGTCGGAGACGAAGAAGAATCTTGGGAACAACAGACGTTTCTTCTCAAGGTAACTGCAAGTCAAAGAAATTTGAAACACAAAACATGACTTCTTCAATATGAACTGTTGAAAAACAACTTTTAATCAATATCTAGTGAACATCATTCAAAATGAAATCATGCACTTTGCTTGATGTACTTGTTGCAATTGTATGCTTGACCCTTACCCTGTGAGTGACTTCTGACACAGCTCCAGCTGCTCTAGAAGATGAGGCAGCAATTGCCCCATGAACTCATCCCCAACGCAGCACTGAACGACGTTGGTGTTCTCATGAGCACGAACCATGATCTTCACCCAGGACTTGTCGATGTTGGAGAAACGTTTGGCTTCCTGTACAAGAAAGCAGGGAAGAAATAAACAAATGAAAGTTAGATACGTTTCAAAGCGAATATGATATAAAATTTGTCTGTTAATTATCGTGCCCCTTGTTGGCTTAGCCCCTGGCTACATTTCTTGCCTCATTCATTCTTCCTTCTGTCACTCGTCCTGGTCTGCAATCATCTAAATAAAGCCCCTAAACTTGTTGAGCCACACTCCAGAAGAACTTAGGGGGGGGGGAGGGCATTTGCTACAGCTGCTCCTTGTTTCTGGAATTTGTTACCACTGCATATTTAAACATCTTAAAGTACTTTTAAATCTCAGCTTAAGACTCATTTTGATGTCTCGGGCCTTTTCTCGCTCCTTGTAATATGATCGTCATTTTCCATGTATAAATTTGTAAGTTTTTTGTGTAAGTAATTTTACTGTATTCTTGCAGGGTATTATGCACTCTATCGGTGGATATGTGCGCGCTAAAAGTTTTGCTATTTTTATTATTATTAATAAGGAAACAGGTATTCAATTATTTATTTCTTGATACTTGATACTTGATGAAGTAATCCCTTTACAGCTGGCAAAAGCTAAACTGGGATGATGTGCTGTGCAAGACGCCGTGACCAGATTAGAAAATTAAAAACAATCAGTAATTATTTTATTTGAATAACTCCGTACCTTAGGTAGCTGTTTAGCGATGTCTCCTCCAACAAACACAGCTTCAAGATAAACCCATAGATTCTGTACTTGCATCCACTGCTCAATAATCTCACTGGTATTAGACAGGTTCTGTACCCATTGCTGAATACTCTTCTTGAACGGGGCGTTGTATCTGTCAAATATAAGACATTCGTTATAAGTAAAACTCATGTTATATTGCACTTAAATGTAGAACTGTCATTTAATTGGTGGAATATGTGTCATGTGTCATAATTTAGTTTGCCATGTATACTAATCTAAAAGTCAAAATTTTAAACAGGAGTTCGATATTGAAAAATAAAGGACACCTGGAACGCTTTGACCTTTGTTTATCTTCACTATCATCAGCTACCCGACGCCTTCCGCTCACCATGACATGCTATGGCGATCATGCTTTTTCAGGCCTAGCTCCAACACTTTGGAACAAGCTACCCACCCACATTCAAGCAGCTCCTTCATTGGACACTTTCAAACCATTACTTAAAACCCATCTGTTTTGTCAATCTGATTAGTCTGGTTTTAGAGCTTAGAAACATACGTATGAAGGCTCTTCAAATGTTGTACTTATTTTAATTATTATTTCACATCATAGTGAAGAAAGTTGAGCATCTCACCTGTTACTCAGTAGAGATCCTAAGACCATCAAACCATCTTCCATGAAGCTGATAATCTCAGTGATGTTGTCACCTCTGAGGAGCAGCTCTCCACGGTTCTTAAAGTTAGCAAAGATGATATCACGAGCGCTCCATTCAGCAATGACTGCCTTCAGTTTAGCCTCAATGTCTTTCTCTTTCACTGCCGATATACAGATGTCCTATACACCGTATGATACACAATATTAGTACACTATAAAAAAATCAACATTTGCAAACATACAAACGTTGACTTTTTTTTAGCAAACATGCACCTACTGTCTGCCCTAGGCCAAATTTCATAAAGACTGCAAGCACACCAATTTGCTAAGCGCAGAAAAGTACTATCCCTCAACAGAAACAGGTTGCCGGCCAAAACTACATTAAGTTTACATTGCTGTGACTGGTGCCTCACTCAATTTTCGCTTAGCAAAGAAATTTGCGAAGCAGTATTTTCTGTTAAACATCTTTGTGAAACTGGGCCCTGTCCGCCACTTTGAAAGACAAATTGTGCATCACTTTTTGAGTCAAAACACTCTTGGAAGTATGTATATACTACACCATTACAAATTCATTCTTTCTCTTCTCACAATAAACAAAAACGACTTTCAATTGTTGAGCATCAAACTGTGATGTTGACCATCATTTTCACATTATCAAAATTTGACTTTTTTCCTCAATTCTTACCTCGTATTTTTTGCACACATTTATTTCATTGCTGCCCTACATTTAAACTTACACATTTTACAAAGTTTTATAAATATATTCAAATTATGAGTAGTTTACAGTATTACTTAGTATCTTAGGATATGAAAGTTTACAATGATTTAGATAGTTATATATTAGGAAGCTTTTAAAGTAGGACAACAATTAGGTTAGGGTGAAGCAGAGGCTTTTGTGCCTTAACCTATGGACAGACAAACAACATAAAATACTATACAGAAGAAAGAAAACTGAAGACAGACTAGACAAACAAAATACACGACAGAGGCTAATGTATGATGGTGAGTAAGTTAACAATATACTTAAATAAACCTACCTCAATATCTTCCTTTGATTTGAGCAGCGGTGCTTCCATGATGTTCCTCAGGCAGAAGGACTCACTCTCCACTTCAAAGACATGACCCGTCGTATCGGCCATCCTCTGCCAATGGCGTGGTTTCATGGCCTTATTGGTCATGAGTTCCAGCAGGGGGCACGTCTCGTTGAAGTCGTCGATCGTATTCTTGAGATCATTAAAGGCCGGCCACTCCTTCAGGGCGCGGGGGAGCTTGCGACATCTTGTAAAAGACATTATTAACCGGTTTATATGGGAGTTTAAGGAAGGGGTTGTTGGTTGTTATCTCACTCAATAAGTTCATGAATACAATCATTGTTAATCTTAAGCTTTTTGGCTCTGTGGGCCTGAAGATTATAGGCAGTTATTATGCACAGCCTATGAGCTCGATAAATTTAATAATTAGGTTTTATTATCAAAAACCTCCTTCTGGCCATGTTTTGTTACACATTCAGTTTTTGATAAAAATAATTTTAATATTATGGATTATTCCGATTTTAAGTTGACATGACAATTTTGACTGTCATATTGAATCATTACCTAATGCTTTTGTACGAATTGTTTTCTAAGTCTCAATGCTTGCCAAACAAACCAATGAGGATTTACCATATCGTGTAAAATTTCGTCTTTCACACAAGAATTCGTTTCAGTTAACAGCAGCTTAATGTTGTTGTTCATAAACAAAAAGTGACCAATGTACAGAAATTCAGTCCATGCTTGGTTAATTGGATTAGTTATGTATTTGGTTAAAAGAGATTGGATTAGTCATGTATTTGGTTTAATAGAGATTAGATTAATATTGTATTTGGTTTAATAGAGATTGGATTAGTTATGTATTTGGATAATTGAGATTGGATTAGTTATGTATTTGGTTCATTGAGATTGGATTAGTAAATGGATTGGTAATGTATAGTTAATTGAGGTTGGATTAGTAATGTTATTTGGTTAATAGTAGATGTCTTTATGAAGATGTCACAGGCATCCACCACACACAGAGGGAAGTGTTAGGTCTTAGGTTAAAGGTTAAAGGTTAGGGGGAGGGAGATGAAACAATCAAAATCCATGCTGATGAAAATCAAACATCTGTACAAAAAACAAACAAAACTGAACACACAAGTTTAAAACTTCATTTTGTGGGGATATAGTGACTATTGTGTAGCACACATACATGTACGTGCAGGTCATATACAAATATCTGCAACAGCTTGAAATGCATCATGCAAGGCGTGAACCAATGAACAGCATGAGATGTTTGAACACGACTCCAGATGTTTAAATACATTCATAAACAATCTCATGTTGAAATTTCTCCAAAATTTGTGGGTACGTAAACAGAACAAAACATTTAGAACAATATGAAAATTATTTACACAAACACAAGAAACATGATTAGTAATAAGATTTCAAAAGAAATTAACATAAATAAAAAACACATTCAGAACAATATGACGAGTAGTAACACAAATGTAAGAAACTTGAAAAGTTTTCACAAGACTGTGTTAAAAAAAAAAAAATTTAAAGTCAGAACAATACGCAAGTCTTAAAACAAACACAAGAAACAAGGTTAGTAACAAGTTTTTGAAAGACTGCCTTTAAAGGCAGTGGACACTATTGGTAATTACTCAAAATAACTATTAGCATAAAACCTTTCTTGATGACGAGTAATGGGGAGAGGTTGATGGGGTATAAAACATTGTGAGAAACAGCTCCCTCTGAAGTGCCATAGTTTTCGAGAAAGAAGTAATTTTCCACAAATTTGATTTCGAGACCTCAGATTTAGGACTTGAGGTCTCGAAATCAACCATCTAAACGCACACAACTTTGTGTGACATGGGTGTTTTTTCTTTCATTATTATCTCGCAAGTTCAATGACCGATTGAGCTCAAATTTTCACAGGTTTGTTATTTTATGCCTATGTTGAGATACACCAACTGTGAAGGCTGGTCTTTGACAATTACCAATAGTGTCCACTGCCTTTAAAAAAGAAAACAAAAAATATTCAGAATAATATGACGAGTACTTTGCACAATGACAAGAAACGTGATTGGTAAGAAGCTTTCAACACGAAACCACTGAAACCAAAGTGAACACAATTCGACATGATTGCAGACTGACTGATTAGTTCAAGTATCCAGCACAATAATTACTCAAAATAATTATTAGCATAAAACCTCACTTGATTACGAGTAATGGGGAGAGGTTGATGGTATAAAACATTGTGAGAAACGGCTAGCACACAACTTCGTGTGACAAGGGTGTTTTTTCTTTCATTATTATCTTGCAACTTTGACGACCAATTGAGCTCAAATTTTCACATATTTTATTTTATGCATATGTTGAGCTAAACTGAGTGAGAAGACTGGTCTTTGACAATTACCAATAGTGTCCACTACCTTTAATATTACATACCTGTTCTGAAACTCAATCAACTCTTGGTTAATCTTCTCAATGTCCACATCGGCCCACAAGATGTCATAATATCCATTCACTCGATCGATGACGTCGTTGTAAAGTCCGTACAGCTTCTGAAGAAGGTTCAACTCCTTCTTGATCTGTAAGAGCTCGGGATATTCGGTGACGGATAAACCGAAAAGCTCTTCTCCTCCGGTGTAGGTGGTGTACTTTCTGAAGAGGGTGTCGAAGCGATTCTGATAGATCACTAAACGATCGCTGGCTTCTTTCGGTAGGAGCCCGGTTGCCATGGGTCCAACCTAGCGATAAACGAAATAAAAAAGAAAGGATTTGAAGAGAATGCACGAAAAAGCAAATCATAATACTACTGTGGAGTCTTCTTTTATCTTCACTTCTCATAACAACGACTAGTTCTTATATAGCACATTTTACAATAACCATCTCAATGCGCTTTACATTAGTGCCCTGGTCGTTGGGTCAATAACATTCCTTTAATCTTTCTCAGCTCCCTGGGGAGTATACAACCTCAGCTGTCATGCGCTCAGAAGGCTTTTTCAAACACAATATCAACCTCTACCCTCGCAGATACCCATTTATACCCCTAGGTGAAAAGAAGCATTTATAGTGAAGCATCTTGCTCAAAGACACGTGGCACAACCAGGATTCAAACCAACACTCTGATAACATAAACCACCGGAAGTTGAATTTGATGCTCTTAACCACTCAGCCATAGACCTTTTCCGCAAATACCCAATGGTGCAAGCGCTAACTGTTAAACGAGGTACATGCTGGTCTAGCTAGAGATCAATATTGAGCGCTACCTAGACCAGCATGCACCTCATTCCAAGCCTACAGCCCAATACCGAATATTTGCGATAAGGTCTACTATGAAACCCTACATTCAGAAAACTGAAGTATTACTTGAAGTTTACGACAACAATAAAAGGCAGTGGACACTATTGGTAATTTAGCATAAAACTTACTAGGTAACGAGTAATGGAGAGCTGTTGATAGTATAAAAGATTGTGAGAAACGGCTCCCTCTGAGGTAACGTAGTTTTTGAGAAAGAAGTAATTTTCCACGAATTTGATTTCAAGACATCGGATTAAAAATTTGAGGTCTCGAAATCAAGCATCTGAAAGGACACAACTTTGTGTGACAAAGGAACTTTTTCTTTCATTATTATCTCGCAACTTCGACGACCAATTTAGCTCAAATTTTCACAGGTTTATTATTTTATGCATATGTTGAGATACACTAAGTGAGAAGACTGGTCTTTGACAACTACCAATAGTGTCCAGTGTCTTTAAATAAAAAAATATCTTACATCATGATAATCTGAGTAGAATGTACCACAGTCTGTGACAAAATCCTCGACATCGCTAAGCAAGCCACCGCGGAAGTCTGGTTGGATCTTTAGTAGGTAGTGAGACATCTCAATGGATTGGGCGGCAACTCGCTCCCAGGAGTAACGCAATGTGTCCACCTTCTCCGCATCTTCTTTGGCAACGAGGAGTTCATACTTGTTGAGAAGGGCGTAGGATTCCTGAGAATGATGAGAAGGAATGAAGTAAAATAATTATGTAATGGAATCATTTATAGGATATTATTATTTTTGATATCCTTGGTTTTTCAATCAGATTAGTTGCTATGTATTTTGTTTGTATGTTTGGTTTGTATGGCGTATGTTTGGTTTGTATGGCGTATAAAATAACAATAGAAATAACAAAAATAAATAACTTAACACTTACCTTTGTCTACATTCTTTAAGTGTTTTACTGTTAGGTTAACAGTTCTTCCTTTTTTCCTCTCATGGGGGATTCGTTGCGTTTTTTAGGGGTTCATGGAATACCTGTTTATGCTTACTGTTGTTTTATATATTTCGGTCTGTTCATTGGCTGCTTGGTTTACTTTTTTTCATCATAAAGCGCCTTGAACGTCATTTCAGGCAGATTTTGGCGCTATATAAATGCTTTTTATTATGACTATTGTTATTATCATTACCTCAATTGGTCCTATCTCCATATCAATACGGATCTCATTCTCTCGGACTTCTTTCAGAGACAACATAACCAGACGAATGTCATCTAAATCCTTGACTGGTCGATTCAATCTCTTGGATACTTCATCGATGAATTCAAAGATGTCTTCCATCATGTTGCGGTATTTATCGTTGCAGGCTCGGCTGAAGGCAAGTTGCCAAGCGCGGGTCTCTGTCGTCAAGGCTAGCTTCAGATTCTCTGAACAAAGGTCAAAGTTTAAACATTCAAGCCATTATTATAGACCTTTTTATCGCACAGTCACAGCCCAAAATTTTGCAAACCGAGGTTGGAGAACTATGGAAAGCCATAAATGCAAAAGCAAAAACAGATAGCCACAGTTAGTAACAATGTCACACAACTATTCAAAAATAGTGTTGAATTTGTTGGAAACAAAACAACAAATCCTGTGAGATATCTTATTTAATTGAAAGTTGGCAACAAAAATTGAAATTTTTTGCTAACATTCGGCTGTCCATGCCAACCAGCGCGGTTTGTTTATCAACAATCGAAAGGTATATAGGAAAAAAATAGCTGCTGCAAGTTGCTTACCAAACAAAAGAACTAAGGTACAAATGCAAACAATAGTTAATGACCTGATGTTTCAACCTAGCAGAGTCTTTCTCATAAACGGGTATGCTGGTGTGAAAGAAACGAAAAGAGAGACAGGCAGAAAACATGTAGAAAAAGCAAAGAGATGAATAGTTAAGGAGTCAAAGGGAGGGTGTAAGAAACGCCATTGACCACTTTTTGCATCAAGAATATGGGGTGACACAACTTTGTGTCAAATTATGAAAAGATTGATGTTGTCTGAAAGTAGTCCGTCAGTCAAACTCACCTGTGAATAAAGCAATGGCTCCTACATTATAGAACTCAGGCTCAGCTTCTATCTCTGCCTCAAGCTCGCTGTAATGAAGCAACATCGTCTGGAAGTCGCCCAGCTTAGGTCCCCCTGCTAGAAACTCCTCCAGAGTCTCGGTACGTTCCTTCTGCCAGATGGGGTGGTAGTGGGCAAACTTCTCCAGTGCGGTGGTGACTTCTTTCTTTGTGGAATTGACGCAGGTGGAGAGGAGAGAGACCAGTTTGGCAATCTCTTTATTCTCGCTGACGCTCTTGAAGTAGTTCTTGGTTGGTGCAGCGGGGGTGATGGCCTGTACTGGAGCATCCTCTTTGCCTGGTGAGGATGAAATAGAACAAAATCAATTTCACAAATTTGTTTCCATTTTGGAATGATCGTCTTTACAAGAGCTTAGGATCAGGGCCCAATTTCACAGAGATACTTATAAAATAGAGAATATTGCTTAAGCAATGTATGCTCAGCACCCTTTAACAGGAAACCAGTCACAAATTGTACATATGAAATCTGATTTTGGTTGGTACATGTAACCTATTTCTGGAAACCAATATTACTTCTGAGAACAAACCGCCTCTTCTCAGAGCCAACACTCCCTCAAAAGAGATTTACTACATGGTTGTACCCGCAAGTTTACTATTACTTATAGTAGATGTTAAATTTTGCATCAGGGATAAAGAATACTAATTTTTGTTTTTTACCCATACATCGATGTGTGTTAGCACTGTATACTCAGTACTTTCCCCGAGTCCTGTGAAAAAATATCACAGGCATTTTACTCGGGTGGGATTCGAACCCACGACCCTTGCAATTCTAGAGCAGTGTCTTACCAACTAGACTACCGAGGTTGCCCGGCAGCTAGAGGCAGTTACTTATAGGTTATTCTTATAATTGTCAATGATATAGTACCTCCTTTGCGTGTTGCGATGTCACTACGAGAGCTTTCAGATGCAGCCATACTGGAGATACTACTTCGTCTTCCTTGATCCCCCAGAGCTAAAGCTCTCAAGTCAGCTTCCTGCCTAGCCTGTTAGCATAAACAACATCAAACAAGTTTAGCATAGGTCTGGGTGCTACTTTTTAATCTTAAGGCTAGGTCACACCAAACTAGTTCTCAAAACGTCCGAACTCATCCCAAAAAAAATCGTAAAACGGGTTTGGTCTGGCTAAAACGTATAGCTTTGGTTGGAAAAGTCTATAGAGTGACCCTCTAGTCAGTTAAATTCAGGTAACGAAATGCGTCTGAAAGTGCAACAAACGGACCTGGTCTGTGTGCACACATACACCCAAAATGAAAGCAAAATAATAAATCAACATTACGAATGAGTTATTAACATATCCCGACAGTCTACTGGCTGTAGTACATGATGGTGTTCGGGTAAGTATGACAGGGGCGGGGCATAGGAGGATTAAAGGGGAAAGGCCAAGTACACATAGATGGCACTTGTTAAAATTTCAAAAACATAAAAGGAAATCAGCTGATCAGCAGAAAAGTTGCAAGCCTGATAAAGTAAATAAGTTTTAAGAAAACTTTGAAAGTCGAGAGGTTGGTAGAAAATATGTTATATATAAGTTTGAAAAAGATAATGAAGTAATGAAGACTAGTCTGACTAGCTAAAATATTGTATACCTTTGACTTGCGTTCTTTGTTCCATTGGGCAAGAGCCTTGGCCACTCCAAGCACCAATTGAGCAGCCTTATTAACAGCTTGCTGTACCTCGTCCAAAGCAGGTTGCATGATGATGTTAGGAATAGCTAGAGTCACATTACAACGAAAGAATGGACTGTCCTTCTTCTGGCCGTCACTCCGCTGAATGTCTAAAGAAAACAAAGAATCATCTAAAATTATATCGGCAGTCAGGTCAGGAAAAAAGAATGAAATGACTGAAGTAATGTTGTAAAAATAAACATACAGCATTAGGTTTTTTTGCAGAAAATGTTTTGCCACTTTTGTTGAATGTTTATCAAAAAAAAAAACTAGGTTGAAGGCACTGGACAAAGACAAACAATTTTCAAAGACAAGTATTCTCATTTGGTGTATCCCAACATATGCATCAACTAACAAATCTGTGAATATACTCAATTGGTCATCAGTGTTGCAAGAGAATAAAAAAAGAAAAAAATTCCTTGTTGCACAAGTTTGTGTTTCAGATTCCTAATAAAAGGCTTCAGGCCTTAAGTCTTTTAAAAGAATTATTTGAGTGAGAAATTACCTCTTTCTCAAAAACTATGTGACTTCAGAGGGAGCCGTTTCTCATAATGTTCTACACTATCAAAAGCTCTCCATTACTCTTTACCAAGTAAGTTTTTTATGCTAACAATTATTTTGAATAATTACCCAAAGTGTCCAGTGCCTTTTAACCAAGTTAAACTCTACATAAAGAAAGTAGATACCAATGTAATTGAGGTGTGAGCTGCTGGTAACCCTCTTGCGGATCGAGTCGAGTGTCTGTCTAGTAACCTTCAACAGAGCGTCCAAGTTACGATGATTGAAATGAGCCAAGAGTTCCTGAGCAACCTCTTCTAGATTCTCTCGCATTTCCCTCTTTCGACGTGCCACGTTGACTGCCGCGGCGGAGTGAGTACGAGATCTTCCGGCACTTCCTTGACTGCGGGAAAGACTACGAGCGCTTAGACGAGACGGAGTGGGACTGGATCTCCTCTTCTCACCATCTGCAAAAATTAAAAGGATTGTGACAAGTTTTTATTCGATTGAGCTCCGAATCGGTTTGAGTCAGGCACTGTCGTCCTCATTTCAATCTTGAAACATGGGATGAGGGGAAAATACCATGTTTCATTTATTTCACTTCTGTGGTGATTATGCACAATACCAAATTCTGAGTCTGTTACTTTGCCACAACACCTGGTAAACCATTACATGGTGCTATGTAAAAGGAGTAGGTCTCATAATTCAAACACAGTCCCTGAGACTTTGCAGGAAAATACTGTATGTTAAAGAGCCTTGAGCGTCACTGAGTGACGGATATGTGTGCTATATAAGAAGCCACTATAAATAATAATAATAATAATAATAATTATATAGCACTTAATACCAGGTTTCTAAGCGCTGAACAAGAAGTGTATGATAACAAAAAAAAATAAAAAATTAAAAGTGGGATGAAACAGCAGAAACAGAACAGTTAGATGGATTTAAATAAGTGTGTTTCTATAGAGCGGTTTTATATGAGTCCAGTGTAGTGGAGCGCGGATAAGAACAGAAAGATTGTTTCAAAGAGTGGTAGTGGTGATTTATTATTATTGTCTTACTTTCTTCAGTCACATCTTTCTCTTTCTCTTCCTCCTCCTCTTCCTCTTCATCATCTTCCTCTTCATAGCTCATTAGCATATTAATGAGCTCGTTAGCGGCCTCCTCTACTTGGGTGCTCTTGTTCTGCAGTGTGATTGCTCCATGGTTGCACAGCTCCTATAATTAACAAAACACAAACCCTAGGATTGGAAACTTTGCACGGATGAAGTACAACTAAGAGTGCGGTTACACCATATGGATACCTCTTTTTGAGTAGTGTTAGTTCTACAGAAAGATGTTTTAGAAGTAGAATCTAATGATCCACACAAGTATGCCTCAAAATTTAACGTTATTTCCTTATACGTCGTAAACTAACATGGCACTCCAATTTGTGGAGTCAAATTTTTGACTCTCCAAAATGGGCCATATTGTTACTTTAAGTCTCGTTATTCTTATTATTTATTAACCTGTGTGTTTTGCAGAAACTGGTCAATAGTCCATGGTTCATCCTCTGGTAGTTCACACAGTGTAGTGGTACTCATCTCAAACAGGACAGCATTGATTCTGAATTGACATAAATCATTGGCTCTGTCCATCAGAAGCTCAAGTTCACCTAAGAACAAACAACAAATAAATATTTATAAACAACAACTCAATATTTACAAACAACAAATCTTATTTATCATCAGTTTTTGATCAATCTTCATCTGCTTCAAATTAATGATGTTTATATTGCTTGACAATGGACCTTTAGCATTGACGTCACCAAGCCGCCATCGTAGAGGTAAACTGATGATGGTGAAACAATGGAAACGCACTGATTTGTACGCTCTGCGCACAGGACTGGCCAATGAACATCTTTCTTTTGACCTCTAAGCGAGGGCGCCCTACTCAAATGACGTCATATGCATAAGGTCAATTCAGGACAAACCCAAAGTTTAAAACATTGTGACCAGACCTGCTCTGGAGTATCGTAGTTTTTGAGAAAGAGGTAATTTCTCACTAAAATAGTTGAATCTGAGAAAGACTTCAGGCCTGAAGCCTTTCTCAAGCATCTGAAAGCACACACAGTGCAACAAGTATTTTTTTTCTTTCATTAATCTCTTGCAACTTCGATGACCAATTGAGCCCTAAATTGTCACAGATTAGTTCTTTGAGGTGTCCAGTCCCTTTAAATAATGTGATGTACTTACCAAGTGAAGAGTAGACTGCATCTACATAGCTCTCAATGTTCATACTGGTCCATGATAGCATCGTCAAACCAGGCTCAATAACACTGTCTAGTTTACTGATATGTGGAACCATGAGAGGTTCAAAGACGGGTTGAATCTTGGCGCGAACACGCTTGTTCTCCTCCATCACCATCTAATCATAATAATATTCCAATTGTTTACATTATCAAGGGCAAACTTTAAAGGTAAACACCTTCAGTTATAAAACAGTCTTCCTGAGGTTGTCAAACAGGGTGAAACATATCTGTTTACTTTGTATAAATGTTTATTATCCCTTCACAGCGCATAGAGACCTCATGGTGATATTTTGTATATAACAACAACAAAATTATCAAAATGATTATTATTAAAACCATCCAACCAACCTTGTAATGGAAACCATTTGAACTTTATTACATTTTATGAAATGTTGTTTCTAAGGCTGTGTAAAATTTTTACATCTTTTAAGACAAACTTTGAATGGCTTCAGATGAATCAAATAATTTGTGGACAAACTTGGAAAACACCATAAATAGAAAAAACAACAATATACTGAAAGGTAGCCCCTAGGACTCGAGTTTATACAAACCTTTAACTTGTTGAAGTTATTCTTGAATGTTCCCTGCTTCTGGCGTATTGCTCTTGCAGCAAGAGGAATTTCAAGACCAAGTCGACTCATACATTCAGTCTCTCTGATCAAGGTCAAGATTTGGGGGTCAAAGTTCACAAAGAGTTCGGCCGTCTCTGGGTGACTGACAAGGAGAGAGGCATGGAGACCAGATTTGATCGCTTCAACCTGCAAACAGGAAAGAATGCGTTTATTACTTATTACTTCATTAAAATATAAAAACCCAACAATCGTACTCAAGAAAGATTGCTTTAAAAACTCACTACAAAAATTGAATTGTTTTTATTTTTGAAATTTTATAAACCACTCGGAAAACTGACTGGGTACATTTTAAATAATTTGGGGTTGAACAAAGAAAAGTTGACTAGAGCAAGATTTAAACTAACGACCTCTGGAAACGTGCCTGCGCTCTACCAACTGAGCTATCTAGCCCTATGTTGGCGGTCTCTTTTAATTGTCAATATCTTTGTTCGGGGTGCCAGTCAGAAGCCGTATATAATCAGTGACTGCCTTGTAGCCAGGCATCCCACCCAAATTACAATACAACCTGAGAATTGAAACAGATTGCATGTTTATCCATACAATCCATTCCTGCTTTGTACAATACTGCTCTTTTTATAGCATCAAAATTGCAATATGTTTTTATTACATTCATGAATTCCAAATTCAAATATTAACAACAAGTTTTTAACAATATTTTTAAACCTTTTTAAAAGTAAATGAAAGGACTGACCTGTCTAAGCCAAGCACGATGATACAAGACTTCAAACTCCATCAAGACTTTAGCGAGCTTGTTATAATTCTTGATGATGCGCTTTGCCTCCGCGCCTTGAAGTAGATGCGGCATCGTCTGGAACACCTCCATCGGTTCTTGGATGCGTTGGAACATCTGTCTAGCCCAGGTGATCTTACCCGCTATCGGAGGCAAGTCACGCGCTACCGGGGGATCGTTCTTGTGGCGCTGGTAGTTGCGCGATGTATTCTCAATCTCGCGCCCGAAGCGAGATAGAATTTGAGAGTATTTTTCGGTGATGCCGAGATTCGGTATGGTTAACCTGGCAGGGGAAAAAGAGTGGAGGAATTATATGAAAGAACTGTCATGCAAAATCAATGACAAATACATTAAATCTTTAAAGACACTGGACACTATTGGTAATTGTCAAAGACCAGTCTTCTCACTTGCTGTATCTCAACAAATGCATAAAATAACACACCTGTGAAAATTTGAGCTCAATCGGTCATCAAAGTTGCGAGATAATAATGAAAGAAAAAACACCATTGTCACACGAAGTTGTGTGCTTTCACATGCTTGATTTCGAGACCTCAATTTCTTAATCTGAGGTCTTGAAATCAAATTCCTGGGGAAATTACTTATTTCTCGAAAACTACATCACTTCAGAGGGAGCCGTTTCTCACAATGTTTTATACTATCAACCTCTCCCCATTACTCGTTACCAAGTAAGGTTTTATGATAATAATTATTTTGAGTAACTGAGTAATGACCAATAGTGTCCACTGCCTTTTAGGAGAGCAAGCTTTTCTATCTCAATCAATCACTAATTGCAGTCAATTATGACTACAGTAAAGATGTTCATTTTACAATTTATGGATGAAAAATGGATTACCTTTCAAATTTCTTGATGAGCTGTAGAGCCCTGAGAACATTGTAGATCTTGTCAAATGTGTTGTCCATAAATGTCTTTATCTGGGTCTATTGCAAAAAAAAATATATAATCAAAATGGTCATTGATGGCTGAAGTGTATTAATCTTCTTAAAACCACAGGCCTTGGAATTACTTGCAGGCCACGGAAGCCATGGCTTCTGTTGCCCAGGTCTTAGCCTTGGTGCCCCTTCAAAAGTTTCCTAATGACCGTGATTTTCCAATGGAAGTGCCCTTTGCAAGATGAAATGGCCTTGCCCACTCAAAGATGACATTCCAGCCCTGGTGCCTGTCATGAATTTAAGTGAATTTGAAAGCAACAAACGTGTATGACGTGCCATCATTTGCCTGTTGCCAAAGTATGTATTACCAATGTTCGTCTGCAAAACATTTCAGGGGACCAGTCACATACAATAGCAATTTCACTGTTGTTTGGCTGGCAACCTGTCTTTTCTAATAAACTATTTTCTTTGCTTAGCAAACCTGAGTTGAAACAGATAAGCATACTTGAAACATCCCTGAAAAATCAACCGTTTATTAAAATTTACCTGAAGCTCTCCGATGCTGCGCTTGAAATCTTGATAATCGATGTCGTAATCAGTCTTCCGTTGATCCAAAAGATCATAAGGTTTCTTCTTCATTGAAGTGTAGATCACTGTGAACTTGTTGGCCAAGATTTCCATACCTGCAAGAATGAAATAAGTCAAGAAATAAATTAGCCTTTTAACTTGACAAAACTAGCATTTTGTTTTTTAGAATAGCCACGTTGCTTTTAATACTAGACAGGTGACATTCGATCATTTTTTTAAATCTAAATGTTATTTATTAGGTAATTGAACAGAGAAAGATTTACTAAAGATGGGTTACAATTGACTTCCAGTAACATAAAACTTCTCATCATTTATTAATTTTTGGGGAAATGGAAGCGAAACGGTAATTTGATCATAGAGGCTCGTAACTTTTATTGATCACGACTAGAAGGAAACAGGTGAATAAAATTTCACTTTGTGTTTTGTAGCAAGCTGTTGTGTTTCCAGTAACTGAATTTGTATTTAATGAAATTCTCCTAGACTTTTATTCCTTTTGGAAGTGGGAGTGAAAAAGTAATTTGCATGTAGAGGTTTGTCACTTTTATTGTTCTCGACGTGAAGGAAACAGATGAATAAAATTTCACTCTTGTCACAAGATTTTATGTTTCCTTGAAATTTGTAATTAAATGAATGACATGCGTTCCCGGGGATCACTTTCTATTATCCTCATCAAAAGAAATCAGGTGGATTTATTTCTAAAAGATTGATCACATCTCTGACAGTTCTTGTCGATGTATTTCCTTACAGCAGGTGCCTAATCAATCAGCTATTGTGAGGGATAATTAATCAATACATCATTAGCAGATGCAGTTCCCCCCAATGATTATGAATTATCCGTTAGTTTCCCTAATGCATCATCACACTTTGACATGTCAAGACTTGCCAGCAGTTCTACCAATTGATATAGATTGCTTAATAACATACTGGAATTAGCACAGCGACACACTGTTTTTACTTTTATATGAATAAGTATTTTTGACAGTTAACCATTCATTCAAAATTAACTTTATTTCCATACTTCATGGAAAAAAAAGAGTACAAACAATGTTTTATAAGGAATAACCAATAAACAAGGCTATATAATGAGGGTGAGAGAAACATAAATAGCGTATGGAGGCATCATCTGGAAGCCGAGGCTTATATATAGGGATGCCTGGGGACAGACAATAAACGGGGACAAGAACGAACGGACAGACGATTACAACAAAGACAGACATGATGAAGACAACACCAGTTTGGTTCAGAACTTTGAAATAAAAAAAACAGTAAATGGCCTGACGTTTCGACCTTAGCAGAGTCTTTATCAAAGCCTTCGAGAAGGACTCTGCTAGGGTCGAAACGCATGCCATTTACTATTTTTTACATGTATACCATAGGTCCTTTTGGTTGGTAAGCAGTTTGCAACAGCTAAGTCTATTTTCTCAATTTTGAAATAAGGAAAATTTGTGAAAATGGGAGAAGAAAAATCTTAACCCAAACCAATGTTGAATATGAGCACATCAATCACAACCTGCCATGGTAGGAATTCAAACAAGGAAATCCTCCGCAACCTCATTTCTTCACCCCGCAACAAAGAAAGACTGTTATAAATTCTCAGTCTTACCACGAACCACGGCCGAATGGAACCTTCTCCCAATAAACATTCGCCAATCCCCTACTATGAACACATTCAAGACTAGATTAAATGACATGCATATGTCTACCTTTATTCCGGGGGGGGGGGGGGGGGGGGGCCCACTACTAATCCACTACTAGCCACCACGCGCCTGCACCATTGATATCCCGACAGTGGAGTTTTGTGTGCAGTACCAAACAGATACAGATACAGATAATGTCTGTCTGTCTCTCTCTCTCTCTCTCAGACAGCCAACACTTACCTTCAATACGTGTCTCAGTCAAATGTGAAAACATTTCCATTGTGTCAAACATGTCAATGATCTTCTGTAAGCGCCTCTCGAAGGTGTCGAACTTGCCGAAGATGTACATCTCAGAAAACTCAAATTGTCGCTCGTTGGGCATCGTCTCCAACTTCTGTTTGGTACGTTGGAAGTGACGTTGGTACTCGTGGTTCAGATGAATGCAAGACTTCAGTTTCGGAATCAACTCTTCAGTCGGCTGGTCCCAAACATTCATCAGACCTCGCTCGCTAATGTAAGCCTTGCATGAAGTGATCATTTGGTTGGTAACCTGCAAAGTTTAAATTAACAATTACGAAATGAAATACAACGTGACTATTTCAAAAAAAAAGTAGATTTTCTTGAATATAATCAACCAGGTTTCTGATCAAGAACACTTTGGCACAAACCACTGATTTGGAAGAAATATGACAAATAACAGATACATTTATTTTATTTATTTATTTATTTATTTATTTATTTATTTTGTATGAGATATCGCCACACTCACAATGCCAGATGGCCACTTTGAGGGTGGGGAACGTGAGGTGAGGTGAGGTGGGGAACGTTGCAACCTACTTCTTGGGCTGATATAGGGTTTATCTATTAACATTCTGTAAGGATGTAGGCATGGGTATCATCCACTATTATATTAACCTTATTAAATCAAGAGGAGAACAAAACCAAGAAGCAAGGTTACCTTGACAAAGAGAGATGTCATTCTCTCCGAGGTATTGTAGAATCTTGAGATACTATGAATCATTCGGATGGCATTGATCAATCCAGGAATAGTCTCAATCATTCCAATCTGTAATTCAAATAAAAACATTGTAATTTTTCATTTATTTTTTAATTTTTTTTATTATTAAATTAAAAATAAATTTAAAATAATATTTTTCCGAAACAAGACCACAAAGCAATAATATCGACAAGGAAAAACTATTCAACCTAAATGGGGATGTAAAAAAAAAAAAAAAAAAGCTGATCTGTGAGTGTAAATCATGAAAGCTTGCGAGCGTGACAGCTTGCGGGTGCATGGGCCTGCTCACATACATTTATCTTTGGTTTTAAAAGCCCTTTTCAGTAATCCTGGTCGCTTCCTGTATGGTTTTTATCTTCATATTTCCATGAATTTAATCTTCTTCTTTTTTTCGGGGGGGGGGGGGGGGGGGTTAAAAAAAATTACAGGATTTTTTATTTAGACAGGAGAGAGAACATCCCTGACCTAACTATCTACATGTACGAAAAATAGTACGTTGATCTCTGAATCTCTTGCTTTCTATTTCAATGCCCTGAAAAAGGCTAAACGTTTTAGAGCACTCCACAACTGCATGGCTGAACAATGATACTCACAGGGTCACTGTTGTACAATGGGTCGCAGAATTTATCCAACGTATACAAGAACTTCACATTATCCTTAGCTTCGTTGGCAGCATCTGTGATTCGTCTATCAAGATCCATCCATGTCTGTTGAGATCAAATCAAATAGTAATCCCTTACAGGTTAATCGATGAACTAAACTATTTTAAGCGACAAAAATACAAATTGGATTTTAAAGAAAAGTTTTCTTGGGTGGGTAAACATTTCAAAGAAAAATTATTCCAACTAATCCACAGTGACTTGAGAGGTGGGATGCATTTAAAGGCACTGGATACAATTGGTATCTAAAAACTTACTTAGTAACGAGCAGTTGGATAGCTGTTGATAGTATAAAACATTGTGAGAAATGGCTCCCTCTGAAGTAATGTAGTTTTTGAGGAAGAGTTAATTTCGCACTAAATTTAATATTTGAATTTGAAAAATACTTCAGGCCTGAAGCCTTCTATTAGGCATCTGAAAGCGCACACATTTGTGTATCGAGGATGTTTTTTCTTTCATTATTCTCTTGCAACTTCGATGACCAACTGAGTTTAAATTTTCACAAATTTGTTATTATATGCATATAATGCTGAGATACACCAAGTGATAATTCTGGTCTTTGACAATTACCAAAGGTGTCCAATGTCTTTAAATAAAGCTAATCCAAAGATAAGATTAACTTGAAAATGAAGAGTGTACTAACCTTGATGGATCGGCTCTTACCAGCCTGAAGGACGCCAAGTACAGCTTTTACATTAGGACTCTTCAACTGTTCCAAGAGATAATTGAAACGTGCCATACGCTTCTTCCAGTGTTCCAGCTCAGCTCTAGGACCTATGTTATCTGCTTCCTTGCGCATTTGTTCACTTTCAGTCAACACCTATTCAAAGAAAAAGGACAATGATAAATGCTGTTGGTAAAACAGCCTCCTGGCGATGACTAGAGCAAGCTAGTAAAAGCTAGCAGTGAAGTCTTTAAAGACAAGACCCCTTGATCCACTAAAGTAAAAGTAGTAGTCCTGGCCGAGTTTCTAACTTCTACCCAGGTAGTCGTTAAAAGCAGGACAGTTCTTTTCAAAACTGAGAAGTCTCCCGAATTCCAAAAGATCTACTCCCCGGCATGACAAGTTCTCAAAAGAACGTAATCTACCCAGCAAGAAGATACACACATGGTGTTACCGAAAACCAAATATGTATTAAAACAGTCTACTTTCCCTACTATTAACTTAATTCTTTCCAGTTATTAAAATCAAGCCCAAATCTTACTTGTTCAATTTGTTTGATCCAGACTCCCATGATCCCCTCAATGAGTTCCAGATCCTGCGTACTGTTAGCGACAGTAATGTAATCACCCGCCGTAGTCAGTTTGCTCAGATCGTAAGTTTCACATCGTCGTAGTTCCACTCTCTCTTCTAAGGAGTCTTGAGCAGCGTTAAGAATGGTGACGAAGGAGTCGAGAGACTGGACAAACTCTTTCCTTGTACCTTGGTTTTCCTAAAGAACAAAATTCAAACAAATAAAAAATGCGCCGCATTCAATAGCTTTTTATCACTTCCGGGGGTAATAATAATAACACCAGCCTGAGGTTGCAAAGCGCTCAGAGAATGACAAAAAAAAATAACACAAATGTGAATGAAATCAAAACCAAGAGGAAACGCTGAACAATCGGATTGGGTATACGCGATTTGTCTTGCACAGTTTAATCGTCATTCTGTCACTTTTGTTGCACCGTAGTTTTAAAGTTGCTTTAGAGGTGGATTATAAAGCCTCTTTTAGGTTTTATTGTCCGTGATGGATATGATAAGTTCCAGTCTTTAACAACTGTTTTGAGATGGGTTAAGATTAGAGTTAAAACGTCATTTAAGAATCACATATAGCTTACCTGTGAGTCCAGTTGTCCCCAACCATTTGTGTTTCCCTTCAGGAATGGAATGAAGATCTCGGCCAGGTATTTCTCTATTGCATGCAAAAGTCCACTTCCATTGTTGGCCAGGGTTGTAAAAATCACATCCTTATGAAAAAGAGCAAACACATCCACATTAATTAAATATACCTACAAACATATATTGAGAGTTTCGTTTTATTTTCACCTCTCTAAAAATGTGTAAAAAAATGTACATACTTTGTTATTATATTTTTGATTTACTTGCAGCCGTTTGTCTGTCATTACTTATTATAGTATTTTACATACATGAATAAATGAACATGCACACAAAATTATCTGAAATGTCAATTGCAATAACTGTGATGTGTCTCTATAAATTGAGTGCGTGTGTGATAACAAATTTATCTTCAAGCAACGCGCCACTTTTGAATTTACACTAACTTCTTATTTATAAAAGCGCACTACACTGAGTTAGAACACACAATGCGCAGGGTTTGATATGGGCCGTGCGATATAAGTTTATATCACACTTCCTGTTGCTATGGATCGACCAATCAGAATCGAATATTCAAGCCCGCTTGAAGATAATATGACTTATCAGCATTTAATCTACAGCTTATGGAAACATCAACAAGGTTACCTCTGACAACAAAACTTTATATATATACAGTATCTCAATAAATAGACAACGATGGAGTGACTTACTTTGTGGACATTTTCTGGTGCAATAGGTTTGCTAGGATTAGCACGTAGGAAGAAAACGCAGGTCCCACTGAGTGGTGCATCTACTCCATCCGTCACAAACAGCTTAGGTTTGCCTGGTTTGCCAGATTTCACACTAGCTGGGCCCAATCTCAATGGCTCTCCTAAAATAACAAGTTAACATGACTTTAAAGGAACACGTTGCCTTGGATCGGTCGAGTTGGTCTTTGAAAATCGTTCTGTAACCGTTTGTTGTAAAATGTATATGGTTAGAAAGATATTGTAAAAGTAGAATACAATGATCTACACAAATATGCCTCGAAATTGCGTGGTTTTCTTTTTACCCTGTCGACTAACACGGTCGGCCATTTATGGGAGTCAACATTTTGACTCCCATAAATGGCCGACCGTGATAGTTTGCGACGTAAAAGGAAAACCGTGCAATTTCGAGTGATACTTGTGTGGATCATTATATTCTACTTTTAACACATGGTTCCAACCATATGCATTTCATAACAAACGGTTTCAAACGCTTTTATTAGACCAACTCGACCGATCCAAGGCAGCGTGTTCCTTTAATAACAGTAATAACAATAATAAAAGGGGCTTCTTAAATAGCGCGCATATCTGCACTCAGTGACGCTCAATGCGCTTTAACATTCAGTATTTTCCTGCACGGTATGTGGGACTACGTTTAAATTATGAGACCAACTCCTTAGTAAAATCCACTTGTGGTTTTGGCAGCTCTTGGGGTGATAACAACTTCAAATATTTACGATTAGTTTTCATGCTTGTGTCTGATAGTGTACAATAAACGGATGCTCATCAGTGCATTGATGCAGAAAATACCGTCACAAGGAGAAATTTTGATTATTTGGAAATCGGAAAGCTGGACTAAAAAACTTGATTACATTACATGATTAGAAACTTAGGTACGCATTGAAAAATGTTGTGAAAGCTTTCTTACCAGTTCCTCCGTCTTGTATCCAAGCGTGCTTTCCACCTTCAAAATGAAAACAAACGATGAAATGAAACCATTCAGTATAAATTTGGTCGCCACAAAAACAAAAATCACAAAGAGACGGTCAATTATTATACAACTGGCTCACCAAGTAAAATTCAAGTAATAATTCTGAAAAAAAGGTACGCCAATAGCATAAGAAATGCCAGTGTTGTAACCAAGTAATTTTTGCTCAAGTCTAGTCAAGTCACAAGTCATTTTCCCCCAAGTCAAGTCACGTCACAAGTCAGTGAAATTGACAACTCAAGACTGACTCGAGTCCAACTCACCGACTCAAGTCAACTGGGCCCAATTTCATAAAGCTGTTTAGCAGAAAAATCTGCTTTACAAATTTCTTTGCTGAGCGGGGTACCAGTCACAGCAATGGTAAATGTATAGTATTTTGGCTGGTAACTTAATTTTACTTAGCAAGCGTTTTCTGTGCTTAGCAAGTTATTGTGCTTACAGGCTTTATGAAATTGGGCCCTGGTCAACAACACTGGGAGATGCTTACCTGATTCTGATCCAATCTCAGCCTCTTGATAGAAGAACATCAAGTGGGTGGAGGCTTCAGACTCAAAGAACTTATCCATCTTCTCAATCTAATATTAAGCACAACATTCCATAATCAAATAATTGAAAACAATTTAATTGAAATATTTGTTTTCTTTATATAGAAGGTATGCAGAAATTAATCCTAAAGTGTAAAAAAGAAATGTTGCTTCCAGTAACCCAACCTGCCTGACCCTAGACACAAATTCTGGTCCACTTAGAAAAAGAATAGAAAGAGGAAAATTTAGAGACAAAATAAATAAAAAGAGCAATTCCAAATAATCTTCTGTATATATAAATAAGACGAATGTTGTCAATCATTTGCTATGAACCAATAAGAAATTGTTTTAAGATCATTGCTGGGTGTTTAGACCAATCAACCTTAATGACTGGCATTAAATCAATATTCATTTGAGGTCTCTGTCTAAATTGAGATACTAACTAAATGTGCTGCTTCATACAAACAAATAATAAAAACTTATATTTTTAATGTGATTTGAGGCATTGTATGGTGAGGTTTCAATAAATATTTACTTACATTATTCCCTTCCAGTATGGCATCTTCAACTTCAGCGACATCCAGGAAGAGCGAACCGGCTGTAGCCTCGATAATGAACTGGTGACGGCCATCGAGCTGAGCTCGTTTGGCTTCCTTCTCTTCTTTCAGCTTTTGCTGTAATAAAGACAAAACGAGGAAACTTGTTAAAGGCGTTTAATTGAGTCCTTTTTTGTAGATCAGGTTTTGGGCCATGACATGAATCTCTACTCAATGTGAATGAGGATGTAAGATATATAATTTACCCATTGAAGTTTCAGCTTCTTTAGTCGTCAAGTTTTTGAGAAAACGAAATGAAAATCAAAGAGCAATGTTTCCAGAAGAGTTGGATAAAACATTGTACATGAATTTTACTCACTTCTCAAAGACTACAGCAGCTCAGCTCTGTGGACATTTGGCACCAAATGGTGTCGCACGAAAAGACCTAAACCACATCTTACTTTATTTTACTACATGGAGCTGCCATTTTGCGTCTTGCAATCGGGGAGATTTTGCATTGCGGACACTCAATTCAACATAACAGGGTAAAAGTTTCCACCTTTGAGGATATTTTTAAATAAGTTCATGGCCGTCAAACGTGGAAAGATTTATTGATTTCCAGGGCACTTTCTGTAGCATCATACACACATGATATTGAGGGCATCTTAAATTATGCATTATTTATCTTGTGTATACATTGCCACCTGGTTCATGAGTTACAATATTAACTTTGAAGTACGCTGTCGTAAAGACCCACGCTTTGAATCCATCAAGTTTGCCATTTTTGTTTCAGGGCCCCACATGTAAACTATTTTATTGGATTTGGGTGTATTTGTAAATTTAATAGACACCTGTTATCAGCGATGTACTTTTTATGTGCTACCAATACTTCTGGAAAGTTCACAAGGTGATCATTATTAGCAAACACAAAAAGATTTATTGTACGATAAGACATGTTTGATTCTTGCTTGTTGTTCATTGATGCTCGGCAACTGCTACTGAAATAGGCTCCATTATAAACAGTTTCCCAAGCTTAGAGTACCTATCAAACAGTATTAAAGGCACTGGAAACTATTGATAATTACTCAAAATAATTGTTAGCATAAAAAATCTTACTTGGTGACAAGCAATGGTGAGCTGTTGATAGTATACAACAATGTGAGAAATGGCTCCCTATGAAGTAATGTAGTTTTTTGAGAAAGAGGAAAGTTCTCACTCAAACACTGAAAAACTTCAGGCCTTTGATAATGCAACTGAAAGCACACAAATTTGTGCAACAATGGTGTTGTTTCTTTTATTATTCTTTTATTATTCTCTTGCAACTTTGATGACCAATTGAGTCCAACAGTCAAAGGTACAAGAGCAAGATACTTTACTATAATTGCTTCTCTTCACCTAGGGGAATAAATGGGTACCTGCGAGGGTAGAGGTTGATATTGTGTATGAAAAAGCCACAAGCGCCTTACAGGCAGCTCAGGGCTGTATACTCCCCAGGGAGCTGAGAAACATTACAGGGATGTTATTGGCCCTATGACCAGGGCACTAAAGAGCATTGATACGGTTATTGTGAAATGCGCTATATAAGAATTTGTTATTATTATTATTATTGTTATTTTATGTATATGTTGAGATACACCAAGTGAGATTACTGAAGGTGTCCAGTGCCTTTAAAATGGGGTATAAAATTTATACAGCCAGCAAGAACACATTATATCTGTACACAAGTTCATAATTTTTAACTCCATTATCCAAATATTGTCTGTTTGAAATTAGCTAAAACTAAACTCACTTCTACAATCAGTCATTCATTTTCAAGCAACTTTTCAATCATTAATCTATGACATCAACATCACACTCATTCGTCAACTAAAAGTAAACAGTTGCTGCTTAGCAACCAGAAGCCAATTATAGAGCATGCAATTAAAGACAATTGACGGAGCAGAGCTCTGTCGCAGCTCTTTACAATACACAAGTGTGTGCAGAACAGGTTAATGTTTGCTTTGATATTTGTATTGGTGGAACTTAGCGGGATAAAATTATAATTAATTTATGACTTCCTAGTGCTTACGTGTATTATACATAATACACTGTATGTGTATAGTACATGTACATGTACATGTTTGCCATATTATTGCAAACATTGCAAAGTTTGTATTAATAATATAGTACTTCATTTCCCAAACCTTGTCTTAAAGGCACCGGGCACGTTTTATAATATTGTGAAAGACTAGTACTCTCACTTGGTGTATCCCAACATAAGCATAAAGTAACAAATTCTGTAAAAATTTGGGCTCAATTGGTCATCGAAGTTGCAAGAGAATAATGAAAGCACAAATTTGTATGATTTCAGATGCCTTAAAAATTCTTCGGACCTGAGGTATTTTTTTATATTTGAGTGAGAAATTACCTCTTACTCAAAAACTATGTTACTTCAGAGCGAGCTATTTCTCACAATGTCTTATACCATCAACAGCTCTCCATTGCTCGTCACCAAGTAAGTTTTATGCTAACATGTTTTGATTAATTACCAACAGTGTCCACTGCCTTTAAAACTCCTGGTGTTTGTTTCCTGCATTGCATCCTCACAGGAGCCTGAAATACATGCAAGCACTGTTGCTATGGAATCCTCCCATACAAAGCCTGTTAGACAAACAAGCATTTCAAAGTGCTTTAGTTAAACGAGCACACGTGTACAAAACAAGGACTTCACAGACAATGTAGAGTGCATATTGTTTTGTAGCCCAACCAGTCCGATTGCAACCATAAACAAGAAGGTACAGTTAGTTCTAAAATTGCCTCTGGACAAATGGTGACATCTCTGGCTACGCCCATATGCTCATTGTGAATAACAAGAAAATCAAGAACTTCAAAGTTCCTCAAAGGCAGTGGACACTATTGGTAATTAATCAAAATATTTATTACCATAAAACCTTTCTTGATTTCAAGTAATGGGGAGAGGTTGATAGTATAAAACATTGTGAGAAACAGCTCCCTCTGAAGTGAAATAGTTTTTGAGAAAAAAGTAATTTTCCCCGAATTTGATTTTGAGACCTCAGATTTAGAATTTGGGGTCTCGAAACAAACCATCTAAATGCAAACGACTTCGTGTGACAAGGTGGTTTTTTTCTTTCATTGATATCTCACAACTTTGACAACGAATTGAGCTCAAATTTTCACAGATTTGTTATTTTATGCATTGTTGAGATACATGTACTCCAAGTGAGAAGACTGGTCTTTGACAATTGCTAATAGTGTTCAGTGTCTTTAAACACCAAGTAGAAAGCATTCCAAAGACCTCGTTTCACATCAGCATTTTGGGGCTTTTTAAAACTTCCGAAAATTTAGTCCAGAATGCCCAACAGTTTAAAAACACAGTATATAAGTTAGGATTGGAAGTGATTCCTAAAGTTCTGTTCATGACAATAAATCACCAAGGTTGACAAACGTGAAGAAAACTTGATTAACAGTCTGTAATGCAAATCACAGACATATACATTTAAAGGCACTGTACACGTTTGGTAATTCTAAAAGACCAGTGTTCTCACTTGGTGTATCCCATCATAAGCATAAAATAAGAAACCTGTGAAAATTTGGGCTCAATCGGTCATCAAAGTTGCGAGAAAATGATGAAAGAAAAAACACCCTTGTTGGACGAATTTGTGTGCTTTCAGATAGGAATAAAAGACTTCTAGCTAGTCTTTTATTATTTTAGTGAGAAATTACTTTTTTCTCAAAAACTATGTTACTTCAGAGGAAGTCGTTTCCCACAGTGTTTTATACTATCAACAGCTCTCCAATGCTCGTTACCAAGTCAGTTTTAAAGCTAATATTTGTTTTGAGTAATAACCAAACGTGTACCTTCACTTTAAAAAAAAAATACAAGATCATTTTAATACAACATTACATTTCTCTTGGCTCTCTCGCTGTTCAATGATAAAGCCTGCGTAAATGAAGCCATCTCTCACCCAGTTACATCCATGAAGCCACGTATTCCTCAATAAATACTACACAGCATGTTGGCATAAATGAACAGCAAGCTGTTTATGTATAATGCCTCCCTTGGAAACTGCAAGCTCCAATAAGATGAGGTGTTTCTCACTCCATCTCAATATTCTAATCCCACCACTTGGATGCGCTTCATCAACTTGTGTAAACAGCAAGCTGTTGTGTGCCCTTAGTTAAATATTAACATAAGCATCAGTGCTATGTAAGGTTTTTTTAAAAGAAGTAGTCAAGAAGTCAGTCTTAAAAGAAATGCAAAACTGTGTTGAAGTATGGTTGAGGTTGGAGGAGAGTTTCAACAACACTTTAGGCCCCCCCCCCCCCCCCGAAAAAAAAAAAACAGTTGACCGTCCCCGCCCGCATCCTTTTTGGGGGCTGCATCCTTTTTGTTACTACTTATTATTTTTCGATTTTTGTTTAAAAAAATAGGGGCAAGTGGTAAAACCCTGGGGTAGTCTTGAAACGTGCAACTGGAACCCCATGGAACAATATTATGGCCGTAGTGTGAAAGTGCGCCGGGATAACCTTTGGGTAAACGAACATCCCGGGCTTCCCTAGGGCTGTGTTCCATAAGGATAAGAGATACAGTGTGAAAATAGATCATTATGGTAAACTTATTTGTGACAATGCATCACAGATGTTAGTTTGCAATTGCAACCTGCAAATAAGTTACTAAACTTTACCAATTGTTAACAGAACCAAGCGGCGTATCAAAAAATTGTTAACTGGGGGTTTTGGAGCAAGGACCTGGCTTCTCTCATCGTGGGGGTCTTGCTATTAATATTACAAACATTTTAAGATTTTCTAAAATCATAATGTATATCAACTCACAAGACTTATTTCTAACAGTTCTTAATAATGAAGTTAAACGAAAGTGATTGCCTGGATGCCCCCTAGTTAATGCCCTTGAAATGCTCCAGTAGAAATTTATAATTTCCGCATAGGGTGCTCTAAAATCATAACCAAGGAGAAAATGCCTTATTGCCCTAGCCATTTTCAAAAACGATGCATTCAGGCCTGAATTAGTAAATAATCAAGCAACAAAAACCAAGGCCCCTCAGGCGAATTTAAGACCATTTTAGCACCAGTGAAGACATGTGATCCACCATATAATCTTCCAATGTACACAATCGCCAGCTTCACAGCTACGTGACAGCAACAACAAAAGCACTAAATACACTCAACTGGGTAGTCATGGAGCATTCAGTGGTCAAGATTTAAACCATTCAAGCTCTACCAGTTCCTAAAAAGATTCATCTCATTGACCATAAAACTGTAATCCTAAATCAGCAGATTGAACTTTTTAAGCTGATGTTAAAATAGTCTGTGCAAGATTAGCACTGGTAACCTTGGTTACCAACAACAAAAGTGAGGGGCATGAAGCTGGTAGATTTACACAGTATAGTACAGAGATTCTAATCTGCCTTGCCAGGTTCAATCAAAACAGCTCCTATCACAACACAACAATCACTGTACAGATCAATCACATCCAAAAATCACTTCAACTTCTTTCCTAAGTTAAATTTGTTTTGAGTTCAAAGCTGTTTCAACACTTTTCAAAATGAAAAAAAAGTAACTTACTGTATTCATAAGACATCGCTTTAAAAAAAAAGTCATTACTTTTTTTTTTTACTTTTATAATGAGACAGGCATGAAATTTGGCCCTTTGAAAAAGGTAGGAAATTTTTTTAGTACAAGTGCTGACCTACGCAGTGAACTATTCAGGCAGATTTAAAACAAACTCATGTGATTTTTCTGAAATCAAAACAAATCAGAAATCAGACAAAAGTGGGAAGAATATCGTGCCTGATGAGAAAAGCTAAGCCTTTATCTTCTTGCATCCTGCTGCACTCTAAATTGTTACACTTCTTGATTCCCAGTACAATCCGTACTCAAAAATCAACTTTCTGAAATTCAAAACTTATTCTGTAAAACTTACCTCACAATCTCCCTCATTTGTTGGCAGATTTTTCATCCCAATAGAAAGACTTAATATCCAACTTCCCAGTCAAAGCAAAATGAAAGAACTACATGTACTTCTACTTGCACAACTGTTGTGACTTCTCACACATGTGAAATAAAACAGCGACAGAAAAAAACAACTTGTTCACACCACCAGCAACCCGTTTGTAAAGTAAGAGCAAAGGACAATGAAACAATACCTAACAAGAGTGAGCAAAGAAAGCATGGATAATTAAAACCTTCTTTACTTACGGACTGGCTGAGAATCAAGTTTCATGCCTGATTTAATTTTCAGCAAATACGGGCTTTGTAATATTACAACGTAAACACGAATTCACTTCAATGGACCAAAACTACTGGTACATTGTAACCATAGAGTACAACTTTACATTGTACGTGTAGGTCGATAGAGCATAGAGAAAGGTCGACAGAAGGTGTTTGAGCATCCCAACATCAAATGAACAATGATCACCCGTGCCAGCACCAGTAAAAACAGCAATTTTTTTATACACTCACATGCTTTTATTCAAAGTATGTTCCATTTTCTAAATAAACTCTGAAAAGAACAATATTGTCGAGAAACAAGAACAAATTTCTCTGTTGGCCACAGCTTGCCATCGATCTGAGATGGTTCTTCTTTGACTAGATATCCTGCTGGTTTAATACAACTTCTTTCTTAAATCCATAGGAAATCGTTTTATGAACATTCGATTCCATGTTTAATCATGGTTTGACAGCGGTGAAAATTTTATCAACCAGGCAGCGACGATCATATATACAAATCACTGGAGAGCAGCTGGCGATCACAATGCATTTTCTGAGGGCGAGCTTGGGGTAATGGTCTGTTGGTTTTTGTTCTAACTCTTCCGTCGTCGTTTTTCTACATACGAGCTCACCTCTTGGCATACTTTTTTTTTGCTACAAAAATGGAGCCTTAGGACACAGTTCAATGAGATTAACTTCTTCTTTTTACTTGATTGTCCCCTCTCTCATCCTTTTTTGAGGCTGCATCTTCTTCTTCTTTTTTTTCTTTTGTTTTTCTTTTTTTTTCTAAAAGACAAATTTTGTCTGCGCATATTCTCATTAAACTTTACTATATTTAAAGAAATTGTAACGACATAAAGAAAGTGGTGACTTGGCGGCCACCTTTGAAATATCAACAGTTGTAACATCATACTCACACAGTGAAGGGTAACAATATAAAAACAATATTTTTAAAGTAATAGGGCTTACAGCTTGTGCTGCCAATGTAGCGCACTAAGCTAAATAGTTCACAAGAACCGTCCTCCGCCCTCACAGGTACCCATAAATCCCCTGGGTGAAGAGAAGCAATTATAGTTTAGCATCTTGCTCAAGGATACAAGTGTCATTATCGGGATTCGAACCCACACTCTGATGACTTAAATCACTCGGCCACCCTACTGTACTAGTACACTCTACTGTATATTCCTAATCAACTACAAACACACTATCCTGAGGGAAATGCTAGAAAGGTCTACAGATACAATCAGATGACTAATTCAGCATTCATTATGTGTGCGATTCTTTTATTTATTCTTCCTTGTGTTTAGTGCAAAGTAGTATTGAGTGTGAAACTTGAACTTCTTCACCATTCTTATTTGATGTACAATTGTAGACCTATATTGCACAGGGCCCACTTTCATAGCGCTGCTAAGCATGAAAACTTAAATAGCAAGAAATTTCTCCCTTGATAAAAACAGGATTACCAACCAAATTTCCACATGATTTCCAGGACAAGCAAAGAACAGCTGAATACCAGTAACAAACAAAGTCCAACAAATGGAAATTTGGTTGGTAATCCCGTTATTATCAAAGAGGAAATTTCATGCTAAGCAATTTTTTGTGCTTAGCAGCTCTATGAAATTGGGCCCAGGTTGCTAGTGCACACTCCATACTCAACAAACATCTATTATCCTGAAGGAAGCGCTAGTAAGGTCTACACACGATCAGGTGACTAATTCAGCATTCAATATGTGTGCGATTCTTTTATTCTTCCGTACGTGTTTAGTGCAGCAGTAGTATAGAGTGTGAAACTTGAACTTGTTTATTTCTTCACCTTTCTATTCCAATGATAGTTCAGTGATACATGAGCTAAAACCATTGTATATTTGGAGTTGTGGCGATTGTAAGCCTTCTCCCAAAAGGGTAATTACAGTCATTGTAGGATTGCAGATCGTATTACAGGAATAAGACTGCTTTACAAACTGGAGTTCTATTTGGGGAAAACCGTATATTTGGGGCACATATTTAAAGTGACACTGACACTAGCCCTAGCTAGAATTATCAGTTAAAATAAATCTTAGGATGGGCTTTAGTGCCTCTCTTACAATGCGAGTTCTTGTTTTCATAAATTAAATTAAATATTTCAGCATTTCAGCCTCAGTCAGTTACATCAGACATTATTATTTCAAAGTTTGAGTATTTGTTGTCGATTGCATGCATGTTGAAAAAAATTGGGGGGGGGGGCAGTGGCAAATACACAATTTTTTATCCGTTTCACAGAACGTGACTTTAAAACTTTAAAATTGAAATTTAATTACAGTTAAACAGTGCCGGTGCCAGGTACATCCATTTGGCCCACCTTCATGCTGTTTGGGCCGGCTGTTATAGCTCTCTTTTAACAATCGGTCTTATTTATTATAGTCGCCATTACAACTATAAATATTATAAGATTGATATGACTTATAAGAGAGAGAAAGCAATATTTAACACAGCCCCAATAGAGCAAAGCACAGCCAAACCCTTTTTTTTTTTTAAAGGCAGTGGACACTATTGGTAATAGTCAAAGACTAGCCCTCACAGTTAGTGTATCTCAACATATGCATAAAATAACAAACCTGTGAAAATTTGAGCTCAATTGGTCGTCGAACTTGCGAGAAAATAATGACAGAAAAAACACCCTTGTCACACGAAGTTGTGTGCGTTTAGATGGTTGGTTTTGAGACCTCAAGTTCTAAACTTGAGGTCTTGAAATCAAACTCGTGGAAAATTACTTCTTTCTCGAAAACTATGGCACTTTAGAGGGAGCCGATCCTCACAATGTTTTATACCATCAACCTCTCCCCGTTACCAAGGAAGGTTTTGTGCTAATAATTTTTTTGAGTAATTACCAATAGTGTCCACTGCCTTTAATGTTTAAAAACAAACCATTATTTAATTTAATTATGATAGATCAATTAATTAAGGGCCAATCAAGCAGGGTTATTGTAATTGATTTGCATCTAGGAGTAAAATAAATTATCAATAAAATTGATAAAATTTAAATTTAACTTGTAATGTCAATTTACCATTTTCTACAAGTCAATCACCAATACATTTTAATAAGACAGAACAGAAGTAAACACTGTACTGTAAAATAAAATACCACATAATTCAGCAACCTTTCCAAATTTTTATTACAAATGCATAAATCCATAATCTACATACCTGTCGTTCCTTCAGGTTTTCTCCCGGAGCCAATGCCGCAAGACGTGATTTATTCTTGGGGTCTGCACTGCCCGGGTTCCGCTTCGATGTTGCCTTCAGTCGGTGTCCCCCAGCAGTCGGCCCGTTCACCGCCGTCTTTGCCGGTTCAACATCGGCCATCACAAGGCCCTAAATATCCCGCTCTCGTAAAAAAAGTAACAGCTCTTTCAGAGCACAATATGTGGTATTAAGACTGCCTACAATGCTAACTACAGTGTTTTATAGAACTAAATGTCATTTTGCGGGACGTTTGTAAAGTTATTTTTGTTAACTAGAAGTTTTCCGTACGTTACCCATCCAGCGGCCATTTTGGCTAATTCCTGAATTGTGTGTACAAAATCACCTATGAGACGGAGAGTCATTTGCATAAGATAAGGCTATACCATTTTCTACAGTAGGGGAGCATTGATCAACGTTTCCGAAACAACTTGCGCACAATGTGAATGTCATTAGAAATAAATAATTGTTTGTTCACATCAGAGCTGAGTTATTACAAATCATTTTTTTCCTGTTGTAAACTATGTAGAAGGTTTTTATCATGTGCTTGTATATATTGTTTTAAATAACTAATTCTGCTTTTCATCTGAAATATAATGGACGAGTCTAACCACTCAATCCCAACAACAGGTAGATAAGTTTGCATTGACGGGTGTGCAATAAATAATTAATCTGCATTGATTCGTCTGTTAATTTTTAATTCGGGTGATATAACGGGTAGGCCCCCCTACGTGGTTTAATACTACGCCCATCAGCGTCCCTCTTACTGTAAAAATTAAAAACATCAACATTGAAACCACTCATCCCCAAAGTAGTTTTACCATAGCACACAGGGTGTTCGTCATAGTGTTGTGAACAAGAGGGCGCTACTGCGCTTTTGTGCTGTCTGTTTTTGCCCGAGACGTAGAGGATCATTTTCCACATGCATGCGGTTCAACCTTTCAGATATATCCTTTCCCCCGTCATCAGAATAATAACAAGATTTTGGGGCCACACGGCAGCTAACTGATATTATGGCTTCTATATAACTGGTGCCCCCAAACCACGGTGCCCAAACAAAGATAATGAGTTTCTTAATACTATTTTTTGTTTTACTTAGGCGCCATCAAAGGCCTGGATTTGGTAGAGCGCTGGTACGTTAATCCGGAGGTCGTTGGTTCAAGTCCATTTTTCTGTTGTTCAAACCCAAACTAAAACCTTCCTTGTGGCTTACTTATGATTTGATTATTTATTATTAAGCATCCCCTGCCTGAAGGCGGTCCCCTGGCTGTTCCTTCCAAAATACCATTCCCAGGGCCCAATTTCATAGAGCTGCTACTTATAAAATAAGTAGACAATTTTGCTTACAGTTTTGTGCTTAGCAAAACATAGCAGGATACCACTGAGTCAACATTTATACATGTGACATAGTATTTTGGCTGGTAACCTTTTTCTGGTCAGCATACTTATGTTGATTTTAGCTAGTTTTAGCAACTTGCCGTTGTAGCAGGATTCTATCCCGGCGGAGATTTTGTTACCACACATATGGCGAACTGTGTACCAACTTTTACCGATAGCGCCCTCTTTTGAACCATCCTCCATCAGCAGCCCGTGTTAATGCTCCATTATTGGGATTGTGAACATAATCTCCGGGGTACTTGAACTACGAGGCACTGGTCTAAGGTTCGATTTCACACTTGGTTCATCAACGGAGTCCAAAGACAAACTGTAAAGGTGATGGTGGGTCTTGAGCCCAATTTACGCCAGTTCAGTTATTCACCTTGTTGGCTGCATATGCCTTGGTTTGTTCATGGTATTAGATGGAATGCACATGACGTCATTGACCGCCATATTTGATGAAACGTGCACGCTATCATTGGCTGATAGTTGTGCGCAGCACGTGCACTTTGTTTATCATCAATGAGCGGTCGATGACGCTAACTATCTGCAATTAATCTACTACCTATGATTTGTTCCGATTTGTTGATATAATCCCGTCACTTCCCCAAGAAGGAGGTAAGTTACGTTACTCAAAGGGACCGATTTTCCTAGGACACCGGTGTCCCAGGGAAATCTGCCCGCATTTTATTTGGGTTCTGGGGGGGGGGGGGGGTATTAAGCTAGGCCTATAGATACAACATGAAAAAGACTCTTCGTTTTTCACGTGATACAGCTCTTCAAATCGATATTCGTGTTTCGCTCTTTATAATTATGCCAAGTCAACAACATTATTTTTCACATTGGTGTTTTATTCGCATCGGGGATGGAGAATATTTGTTTTGGTTTCACCCGTACATCGATTTTTGTTAGTACTTTCCCTTTTTTGCTGAATTGATTCGGCAGGGGAAAAAAATGTCCAGTTAGACTCAGATGTGTCTTCGTCAACACCGTTGTTTATTATAACTCTACCTTCTCACACAATTTAAATCGAAAAGAAGTTTAAAAACATGTTAAAATACAGTCGAATTCATTTGTCTTCATACTGGAAATTTAAATTATAGGTCTTGGAATATCACTGCATAGCGATAGAAAACATGTAACAAAAACAATGATACGTATACATGTAACAAAATAGACGTACTATTATTGTGATAAGCTATCATTTTAAACTCGTACGTTTCACGAAAACGTAAAATTATTGCATTAACATAAAAATTATTAGCTGCATTATTATTATGAATTGAAAGGATTTTCCTTAAATCCATGATTTACGTTTGCCAGGACGAAATGCAAACATATAAACTTTGTTTTCAATAAATAAAAAATATATTTAATTGTTTGCTACACAAACAACTTTTTTGTTATGAATATAAAATTTCTGTTGGTGGCAATATTTTCACACTATTATACAAGTCATGATACTACACAGCTTGAAATGTTATATATGTTACAGCTAAAATCTAACAAAGTGTGAGTTTAGCACCACTTTATAGACATCTAAAACCTATCACCTGATCACTTAATACATGATTTGAAGACGTAGTGTGAAAAGTTCAAGAAAACAAATTGTAACAAGTAAACAATGATGCTCAAATGATCAAGCCCATTTTGGCAACAAAAAAAAATCAGACATTCTTTGTGGATGTGATTCTCTATAGACCTTATAGACCTTTTCGCAAATACTGGGGCGCGCGCGTAAAGCTTGGAATTAGGTGCATTGTGGTCTAGCTGATTACAAATTTGATTCATATATATCCCACAATGCACCTCATTCAACAGTTTGCGCTTGCGCATTGGTATTTGCGATAAGGTCTATGCACATGATGTCATTTCAGTAGGGCGCCCTCACCTAGAGGTCAAAAGGAGGTTGTTCATTGGCCAATCCTGTGCGCCGTGCGTACAAATCTGTGCGATTGTTTTGTCACCGTTTTTCCACTAAGATGGCCGCTGGATGACGTCAATGCATAAGGTCTATAGGGAAACGACCAAAACATAAACAGAGAAAACTGCGGGAAAAACATCCTCAACATGGTTAAACAAAATCAGAGTTTGATATAGAATCATGAAGATATTAATGCTCAAACTAACTATTTCTCATGCGCAGTTCCCATCACGTTCTCACTAAGTTTAAAAATAATCTACCATTAATTTTGTCCCTTATTTAAAAAAACTTTAAAAAAAGACTCATTGACAAACTAACTGATTAGTGATGTCACTTCCATCATAGCCTTGCTTCAAGACTCTCATGATATCATTCCATGATCCATCACCACAAGAGGGCGCTCTCTCACTATTGACCGCTGTCATGTGAGTTCGCTATCGTGATAGCAGCTCTCGTCAATATACATTAACATGTAATAGAGATCAATGCAAAGGTTCTTGGGGTGGTGATATGGGTTTGTGTTGATAGCGCCCTCTATTGGCGACTCTATCAGTAATGGAAATTTGCCACAGGGGTAGTGAGATAATAAACAACCAGAGCGTCTTGATCTAAGACTATTCCCGTCCTGGAGCGAGCCTAGGCCTGGAAAGATGCTGTAACCACACGTCCGTTGAGTGGCATAACTGGACGGTAATTATCAGACAAATTGTCAGATGCGTTACAGCATGGCGTCTCCCCCTTGCAGTAACTCAACAAACCCCTCAAAGCACTCATCTGTACCATATCAAAAACACATAAATATTTTTTTTAATAGACGTTAAATTTGCATTAGGGATAACGAGTATTGAGTTTTGGTTTTACCTTTACACTGATGTGTGTTAGCAATCCCAACCCTGGGCAACCGCCTTGGTTGGCATGGTCGGCCGAATGTTAGTAAAACACTCAATCTTAAAAACAGATGTTTAAACGAAATTCAACATTTTCTGCAAGCTTTCAATTAAATAAAGTACCTCTCACAATTAGTTGTTTTGTTTTAAACAAAATCAACACAAGTAATTAAACGAACAGTATAGCGATCTTTTCTTAATTTGCATTCATGGCTTTCCATAATTTTCAAACCTGGGTTGGCAACAACTCTGTCGGCAAAAACTCGGGTCGGCAATAACTCGGGCTGGGGCGATGCAAAGAAAGGTCTAAATAGATTTAAAGGAACACGTTGCCTTGGATCAGACGAGTTGGTCAAAACAAAAGCGTTTGTAACCGTTTTTTATAAAATGCATATGGTTGGAAAGATGTTTTAAAAGTAGAATACAATGATCCACACAAGTTTGCCTCGAAATTGCGTGGTTTTCCTTCTACTGTGCGAACTAACATGGTCGGCCATTTATGGGAGTCAAAATTTTGACCCCCATAAAGGACAGACGTGTTAGTCGACAAGGTAAAAGGAAAACCACGCAATTTCGAGGCATGTTTGTGTGGATCATTGTATTCTACTTTTACAACATCTTTCTACCCATATGCATTTTATAAAAAACGGTTACAAACGCTTTTCAAAGACCAACTCGACCGATCCAAGGCAACGTGTTCCTTTAAAGTTAAAAGGTCGCGTGACCTACCTGTTCAGCAGACACCTCGACTGGTTCCCTGTAGATGATGAATCTTGCACTCTCATAGCACGGTGGGGTCGTCAGGGAACCTTCATACGTCCAATAATCAGATTTGTTTTCTAGAATAATTGCAATAAAACAGAGAATAATACAGGTCAATATTGATTTATAAGTGACATTTTATGCAATCATTGCATCCACTAAATTTAAATTATCATATTTATTAAAACATGTTTGACAAGTCTTCTCGGATCTTGCAAAAACTAATATCAAATTCAGTGCTCACTTAAAGGCGATGGACACGTTTGGTCGTTGACAAATACAAGTATTTTCACTTAGTGTATCCCAACATATGCATAGAAAACTTGTGAAAATGAGGACTCAATTGGTCATCACATTTGCAAGAGAATAATGAAGGAAAAAACACCCTTATTGTATTACTCAGTGAGCTTTCAGATGCATAATAAAAGGCTTCATCTGAAGTCTTTTATTATTTGAGTGAGAAATTACCTTTTTCTCAAAAACCATGTCACAATGTTTTATAATATCAACAGCTCGCTATTGTTTGTTACCAAGTAAGTATTTATGCAATTTTTGTTGTGTAGTAATTACCAATAGTGTAAAGTGTGTTAAGTAAAATAATTGTTCCCGGTCATCCAACTATCTGTACATTAATAGCAACAACTGAGAACTACAAACAAATCCTGAAATTCCCAGAACTTACCAGGCAGAAGGCTTAGAGCATCAAAAGCTTCTTGAATACTGAATTTATCATTCTAGGAAGAAAAAGAACAAAACAATTGACATAAAAATTACTATTATTATATGATAGAAAAATGGTCAAAAAACAACGCTCAGGAAAATTATATTGAATAAAATAGAAATAGAATACAGTTTTATTTGCAACCTAACGATAAAAAACGGTTGGATTATATACAGTTGAAAATGACAAAGTAAAAATTGCTTACAAATTGCTGAAAATCTTTGGATTAAGTTAACACAGTTTAAAACATTGAAGAAACAACCCAAAACAAAACGGGCAGGGCAAAGAAAAAATAGCAATAAAAAGCTACGCAAAAATATGTTTTTATTTTTTTTAAAGAGTTTTATCCTACTCATATATAACTTTTTTTAAATTTTGTATTTATATGTGAAATTGCCAAATAAATAACAATAAAATAATGTTTATAATAAAACAATGGAAAAGCGACTGGTATCAAAGTCTAAAAGCACAATGGGCATGGAATAAATATACAACTAGCAATTTTAAAAAGTGAGATCTCTAAACATAAAAAAAAAAATTATAGCAACAAGAAAAATACGTCCAAAACAATAGACAGGGGTGAGAGTCATTAATAACGAAAAAGTCTGGTTACAACTTCAAAGGTATCGTGAAATGATGCCATTTCTACCTTTTGGTAACCCATGGTTATAGATTCCAAGGAGCTTTTGGGAACAGTATCCAAAGCACTAGAGAAGTAGACCATGAGCAGGATTTCTTTATTTGTGGGGAAAAAACTATTGTCTGATTTTCTTCACCAGGCCGACATAACAAGTCTGGGCCCAATTTCATGGCTCTGCTTACCGCCGCATTCTGCGCTTACGATCACAATTCCCACTTACGTGCAAGCGCCGAATTTCTGCGCTATAAAAATAGCCTTGTAAGAGTAGAATGCCTAGTAACGTGGAGTACGCACGCATAGAAGCCAAAATTCGCCGCTTACCCGTGAAATACGCTTGCCGTAAGCACAGAATTCCCTGCTTCCAAAAGCGCCGATTCTGTGCTTGTGGTAAGCAGAGCCATGAAATTGGGCCCTGTGAATTCAGACAAAAGTCTTAACAATCTCATCACTGAACAGAGTATAGTATAGTAGGGACATAGAGAATATTCTTCACAATTATAATAACAATCCAGTGACGTTAGGCTTACCTTGCATTTGACATTGGTCAATAGCGCCACCAACTTGTTCCAAGCGGAATTCTCTTTGCCGACTTTGATGAATGCTGTTAGAACGGCTAACCCTTGGTCTTTCGGTAAAGCCTCACCTACAGCCTTGAACACATCAGTATTCCAATGAACTAGATGAAGCTATGATGAAAGGGACAAGAAAAAAAGAGCCATTTATCAAAATCCCAATATGAACATTCATTATTTTGTTTAGTCTGTCCTGTATCTATTTAAAGGCTCTGGACACCTTTAGTAATTGTCAAGGACCATGGTATTCTCATTTTGTGCTCTTAACATAATATGCATAAAATAACAAACCTGTGAAAATTTAGACTCAATTGGTCAACTAAGTTGCAAGAGAATAATGAATGGAAAAACACCCTTGATGCACAACTTTGTGTGCTTTCAGATGCCAAAAAGGCTTCAGCTAGAGAATTTTATTAATAGAATGGGAAATAACCTCTTTCTCAAAAACTCCGTTACTGCTGATGGAGTCGTTTCTCACAATGTTTTACACCTTCAACAGCTCTCCCACTGCTCCTTTCCAAGTACCTGTAAGTTGTTATGATATTACACTTATTTTGAGTTACCAATAGTGTACAGTGCCTTTAAAGGCATTGGACATTATTGGTAATTACTCAAAAATAGTTATTATCATAAAAACTTATACTTAGTAACAGGTAATGGGGAGCTGTTAATAGTATAACACATTGTAAGAAACGGCTCCCTCTGAAGTGCCATAGTTTTCGAGAAAGAAGTAATTTTCCACGAGTTTGATTTCCAGACCTCAGATTTAGAACTTGAGGTCTCGAAATCAACCATCTAAACACACACAACTTCGTGTGACAAGGGTGTTTTTTCTTTCGTTAATATCTCGCAACTTCGACGACCGATTGAGCTCCAATTTGCACAGGTTTGCTATTTTATGCATATGTTGAGATACACCAACTGTAAAGGCTCTTCTTTGAGTAATTACCAAAAGTGTCTGATACCTTTAACAAACGCCACCCACTCAGCGCACCTCCCACACATTACTTTGAGAACATTCTATATCTAGACATCCGTTACTGTAACAATCAATATTCTACATTTTTTTCTGACCACAATAAACATCTGCGTTTGTTGATACGTCTGCAAGGCTGGTTTGTTTTTTCTACGTGGTGGTTTGCTTTGCCGGCCGTGTGCGAAGGTAATGTCACCAGCCAACAGATTTTTTTTAGTATACCTAGGCTGAACTTTGATTATAGTCGATCAATTCATATGATTTTTAATCTACAGTTGAGGCATCCGCAGATCGTGACCAAGGAACATCATGAACCATTTTTTATGGGAAATATTTTCTTATCTTTCTTTCTTTCTTTATTGTTCCCCTTTTTGCAATTTAGCTTTTCTTGTGACGGGGTAGGCAAATCCAGCGTCAAATGGGCTAATTATGATGCTAACCTCTCCTAGAAAAAATCTTATTGTCCAATTGGTATGACATCTCATCAACTCAAATTTTGAAAAGGTTTCAGAGGGCTTAAAAATGTCATATAAAAACTCCCAAAACAACATTAAAAACAACTAGCACTTGGATATGAACGTTTTACGTCAACAACAAGACTGTTTAAACCTCATTTCAAATTCAAATTTATTTCCATACTTCAAGAAAATAAAATAGAAACACACATTTATTTCCATGTACTTCATGAAAAAGGTACATAGCCCAAAACAATAATTGATAAAGAAGATTGATGGATGAAACTTTTGACTTTTTTCTCTGAAAAACATTGACGTCTTTATGGCGTTTTATTATAGGCTAACAAATAAAGCTCTTTTACATGGAGAGTACTCCCCCACTCAAATTCACCAACCCACCCCAAGCTAGACTGATTTGACTTTGATGAATCGGAACCAGACATGAATGTATATTATTATTTACCTCGGCATCGTAGGGTTTACCGTCGACTGTATGCTCAGAGCCCTGGCCATCCTTGCTTCCCCAGTGGAAATGGAACTGAGCAAATCGGTAGTTGTGCTTCAAAGGTCCCCCACACATATCTAAAAACAAACAAGATTAGGACAAATTAAAGCCATTGGACCCTTTCGGTACAGAAAAAAAAAAGTTCACAGATTCACAAATAACTTACAGGGTTTACAGAAGGTAGTGGTGAAATACTTCTCTTGAAATATTATTCCATGAAATGCTTTACTTTTTGAGAAAACAGTAAAACAATATCAATTCTCGTTAACGAGAATTGCGGATTTATTTTAAACACATGTCATGTGACGGCGAAACGCGCGGATAGAAGGGTGGGTTTTCCCGTTATTTTCTCCCGACTCCGATGACCGATTGAGCCTAAATTTGCACAGGTTTGTTATTTGATATCGAAGTTGCGATACACGAAGTGTGGGCCTTGGACAATACTGTTTACCGAAGGGGTCCAATGGCTTTAATTGATCTCCAGCAATCCGGCTACAGCCCGGTTCATACGTCCTGCGAATGTGAAAAGCTCTACGAATGTTGACGCCACAAATTCGCAACGAATATTCGCATCAGTTAAAAATGTGCTCCACTAAAACCTTCCCAGCGAAAACAGGGCTGTGACGTCAAAATTAGTATCGAACCTTGGTGAGCAGTAACACTCAAAAGCAACATAATCCATAGCTGATGTCTCTTTCATCATCTTGAGCAAGATTGAACGAGTAGATTTGAATAAACATCGAGTATGACGTCTTTGCTAAAACATGTCCATCAACTGATGTGTCAAAACATTTCAAGAGGGCCCGGCTTAAAAAATGTCAAGCTGTTTCATAAAAAAAAAATATGTCTTAAAAAATCCAGATGAACTGTTCTAGAGAGGAGCTTTTGTATATCATTGGGGAGCGAATTCCAGAGTTTGAGAGATATAACCTGATGCCAAAACAGCATCAATCATACAGCACTTCAGTAAGAAAGATTTGTTCCGTCGTCAGTAACAAGACTGTAAATTCCTCATCACCTGTCCATGTAAATGTCTTACTTTTATACAAATTAGGAGAGGAGGGGATGATTTCTTTGTTTTATTTAAATAATTCTTACTCGTTTCGCTGCTATCAATGTTGACCTGCACGGTTTTGCCATTATTCACGACATCGGCACACCGAGCCGGGGTGAGTTTGAGGGGACCCAGCGCGGCATCCACCTTGGCATCCTTGGTGACGATGTCAATGGGTGATTGGCGTTGACCCTTAGCATCAGGGAAATTATCACACCAATGAGCTGGTCCTAAATAGACAAAGGAATTAAGAAAACATTCAGAAGTAAATACCAACACATTGTACCGCTTCCTCAACACCGAGCTGGGTGAGTTTGGGGGACCCTAAAGCCCCGTTCACACTAGAGCAATTTAGCAAGCGTCTCTTGCTAAATTGTAGCATGGTTGTAAAAGTTTACAACAATGTAGTATGAAAAGACAACAATTTTTCTACTGTCCAACATTGCTACATTTTACAACCATGCTTAAATTAAGCAAGGGACCCCAGTTACATTGCTGTGGTGTGAATAGCACTAGATCTGCCCACCTTGGCATCAATGGGTGATTGGCGTTGTCCCTTTAGTATCAGGGAACTTATCACACCAATGGGCTGGTCCTAAAACAACGAAGGAATTAACAAAACATTTAGAAATAAGTAAATGTCATGAGGGGAAAACCCTGCCAAAACAACAACAACAACAACCGGAGATCCTGTCCGAATAATTATGGCGAACTGTGTACAAACTTCTCTTCTGATAGCGCCCTCTTTTTAAATCATCCTCCAACCATGTTTATTTCACTTGGGGTACAGAAGCCCCGGCCGGCGGACGAATTCCCTCGGACTACGCGGGCGTAACTCGTCAGCGACAAGACTGTTAACAGTTCAAATTGTTCCTCGCCACTGTACAGGCCCCTAATGTCTTGTTTTAAAAAACAAGTTAGGAGAGGAGGGTGGATTTCACAAAGAGTTAGGACTAGTCTTATCTCGAGTTAGGACCAGTTGCTCGTCCTCACTTAGGACTATCCATGTAATTTGAATATCTCCTAGGACTAGTCCTACGCTAGGACTAGTCCTAAATTAGGACTAGTCCTAGCTCTTTGTGTAATCGACCCCAGGATTTATAATTCGTATGTTCATTATAAGATTTGGTTGGTGAATATTTTGCAGACAGACAATTATGGTGCGCTTATAGAAAAAACAACATTGTTAAAGCGCCTAATAAATGTTGTGTTGTGTTATTAACTCATTTAGTCTTGTGGAAGCGTTTCCTCAAGATGATGACATACCCCCACTCCCTCTCCTCAGCACCCCATCCCAAGCACAGATACGCCAAGATGACACAGGTGCACGTGTGCTCTTGTCTCTTCAGTCAATATCCTGATCGTCTCTAGGATAAATATAATATCCTGTTTTGGTTCTGTGAACATGGAATTCGAAGGCTGTCTTCTTGGTAAAATAATAAGCCTTTATTATAAAATTAGTGATGTAGAACAACACACCATTTCGTTAAGACAAAAAAGTCTAGCCCTTCCCGCCCTCTATTGTCTATAATTTGTTGTATAGACTTTTTTATTGCAAGTGAAATGTTACACAAATGTTGCAACAATTAGTTCAAAATAAAAGACTTCAGGCTTGAAGCCTTTTAAAAGGCATCTGAGAGCACACACATTTGTGCATTTATGGGTGTTTTATTCTCTTGCAACTTCGATGACCAATAGAGTCCAAATGTTCACAAATTTGTTATTTTATGCTATGTTCATGGGATATACACCAAATGAGAATACTGGTCAGGCAGGGAACGATTTCATCCAGCAATTTGGCATAGCAAACTATTTTGACAGAACAGATTTTGTGCAGAGTGAATGCTAAAAATAATAATCGAGAAGCAAGTGATGATTTTTGAGTAGCAACTATATCGATTTTGCGTACCATTTTCACTGCTGGTCTTTGACAATATTACCAAAGGTGTCCAAGTGGAACAGTTTCGGTGAATGGTTTGAACTCTGCCTGACGTTGTCCAATAAATCACATCACTTTGATTAAAATGAATTACTACAGTTGGCGTCTCATTTGGGGGCATTTTTTTTTACAAAGAGAAGTTATTCCATAGGTGACTGGTTAGCCAGGACTTGGGCGGGAAAGCTATACAAAGACTTCACCAGACAGAAATGTGACTGACAGAAAAAAAGGCGAAGGGCCTTTCGTTGTGTTTCTGATTGTGACAAATGACGAGTCGTCGATATTTTGATGCATTGAGTATTGATGTTTGGTCTGTATCACGTATTCCGATCAAACTGTTGGTTTGATAAAGAAGGTAGCCTCAAATGATTTATTTTTAGACCGCCCGCTGGACGGTCTAAGTTTCGGGGTTTAGACCCGATCCAGTCTAACTTTTTTGCGTTTAGACGCAAAAAAAAGTTAAAACCCGAACCGGTCTATATATGGTTAGACCAACTTTAGTACGGCGTGTGAATAACCTCATTATATGACGTTTCTTTTATCTTGACAGAAAGCGAGACCGTTGTTTTCTTAAACAAAAAATGGAGGAACAAATTCTATACCTTTTTGGTTAACTCTTTTATGGGCCGCATGCACCGCCACCTAAAGAAACACTGTATTATTCTATGTGGGGTATGAGAAAACGCTCACCGGTTTATGTTCGGCGAAACAATATAGAAGCATCAAAACAAAACTTGTCAAGTCCATCACAATCGTTTGATGGATCATTTTTAATTTCCCCTTCACAGTTGACTTGTAATGTCAACGCTAATGATGATGAAGTAATTGAGCTCTTGCCAAGTAAAACGCTTATTTGTAAAACAAAAATGAAATTGTCTTTCACCATGATGATTTGGGCGAAAACTAATGCCTTAGCAATTAATCAGAATGAGCATAGGGGCGGATACCAGCCTCGAAAAGCTACTGTGTTCATTTTAACCGATGACAAAAATAGTCGCCCTAAAATTTACTTGATATAGCCGTTAACGAGAGGCATTTTCCCCAAGGACTTATTTCTTCTGAACTAATATATTATACTGGACAAAAATTGTACGTAAACCATGAGTTTTGGGTATCTCTTTGAAATTTTAACCACGATTCTATGAATTTAATGCAAGCATTTTGAAAATGAATTATCTTTACAGCAAACTCGAGCGGTGCAGGGACGATAATCTTTAGCATAAAACCTTACTTGGTAACGAACAATGGGGAGAGGTCGTTAGTGTAAAACATTGTGAGAAACGGCTCCCTCTGAAGTAACGTTGTTTTCGGGAAAGAAGTGATTTTGAGGTCTCGAAATCAAGCATCTGAAAACACACAAGTTCGTACGACAATGGTGTTTTTTCTTTCATTATAGTTATCTCGCGACGACCACATTTCCACAGGTTTGTTATTGTGTGCAAATGTTGAGATGCACCAAGTGAGAAGACTGGCCTTGACAATTCCAGTGTCTTTAATTTGACCACAAAGCACCCTAGAACCAACACAAAATAACAACTTTGGATGTATTATGCATGATCATGTCACAATGGTGATTACGGGTCATTGTTATTTCATGAGCGCGCAAACACAAGTAAACATGTGTACTGCAATAACACAACTGCCACCAGTAATAGCTTTTGTCATCATTGAAGCGTTATAAGTACCATGTCATAATTACAGCTTATCTATAAAATTGGCGTACAGTTGGGTGCATCTGTCAGTGTTTGAACTATAGCAAGTAATATTTTGAGGGTGAGCTTTCTACTTTCAATATCTAACTGTGTACGTTTTATGCAAATCTGTGTGCTTATGTGTTTTGTGTCGCACAAAAAAAAATACCCAAAACCCTTTAAATCCAAAAGAAATGTAATTTTATTTTATGATTATAATACTGTCAAAAAACTAATGCGTTATATAGCAATGAATCACTAAGAGCATTAATGCATGCCATATATGAAATCATTCAAAAACCATTATATGTTCATCCTTGGAATGAAAATAATGGAAAATGGTCGCCATACAAATGACCGGTAGCCGTTAATGGGAAGCATTTCATAAGGACATTGTGAACTTCTGAATTTTCTACCTTCTGAGTTTACTTGTTAAAAAATATTGATGAGTTAATGATGATGAAATTAATAATGATAGCTCTTACCAACAACAAGCTCATGTTTTACCAAAACATGTATTTGTTGTTGTCATGACGATACTGTCAAAAACTAACGCTTGGCAATGAATCATTGAGAGCAACTGATGCCACTCGAAAGCCAGCACAAACAATTATTGTGTTCATTCTTTGAAAATAAAACTGTAAATAGCTATACAAATTAACAACAGCCGTGTATATACGAGAAGTTGGATTTTCAAATATCACAGTTCACCTGTAAAAATGATCACACAACAAATGTTATGAGCATTATACGCATCAATGCGTGTAAAGTTGCCTCTAAAATGACACGGCTGCAAAATGCATGATTGCCATTAATACTCTTTAAAGGCAGTGGACACTATTGGAAATTACTCAAAATAATCATTAGCATAAATCCTTTCTTGTTGGCGATGGAGGTTGATGAAAAGAACAAACATTGTGAGAAACGGCTCCCTCTGCAGTGCCATAGTTTCCGAGAAAGAAGTAATTTTCCACGAATTTGATTTCGAGACCTCAGGTTTAGAACTTGAGGTCTCGATCTCAAACATCTAAACGCATACAACTTTGTGTGACAAGGGTGTTTTTTCTTTCATTCATATCTCGCAACCTCGATGACCGATTGAGCTCAAATTTTCACAGGTTTGTTGTTTTATGCATATGTTGAGATACACCAACTGAGAAGACTGGTCTTTGACAATTACCAATAGTGTCCACTGCCTTTAAAGAGAGTCAGTATTCTGACTCCAGATATGTAGCTCCTATCCAAAATGTTTAACCAAAAATTGACACATTTTTATTTCATGAAGATGATACTGTCAACAACTAATCCCTCGGCAATGAATAATAGAGGGCATTAATGCATATCAGGTGAGAGCCACCGCATTGTGTCCATCCTAATGGGAAATATTCGCCATACAAATTACCGGTAGCCGTTAACTGGAAGCTTTTAAGCATCGCTTCTGAACTTGCACTAACCTGTCATTCACTGACCACACAAAGGACGAAAATTGTCCGTAAACAAGGCCAATGGATACCTTTTGAAATCTGAACCGCGATTCTTTAGTAATTTACTGTACGTCTTGAAAAGTCGATGTTTCAAGGAAACTCCGGCCCGGGCGGCGAAGGGTCAAGTTTTTACGAGGATACGAAGAGCGTCATTACACATTGCATCTTTAATGGCACTGGCAACTTTTGTAATTGTCAAAGACCAGTATCCTCATCTTGAGTACTCCAACTTATGCGTAAGTTAATAACAAATCTGTGAAATGTTTTACTTATAGGCAGTGGACACTATTGGTAATTGTCAAAGACCAGTCGTCTCACTTGGTGTATCTCAACATATGCACAAAATAACAAACCTGTGGAAATTTGAGCTCAATTGGTCGTCGAAGTTGCGAGATATACTGAAAGATAAAACACCCCTGTCACACGAAGTTATGGCTTTCACATGCTTGATTTCGAGACTTCAGGTTCTAAATCTGAGGTCTCGAAATCAAATTCGTGGGAAAATTAATTCTTTCTCGAAAACTACGTTACTTCTGAGGGAGCCATTTATCACAGCTCCCCATTACTCGTCACTTAGTAGGGGTTTATGCGAACAATTATTTTGAGTAATTACAAATAGTGTCCACTGCCATCGAAATTGCAATAAAACATGCAGAGAATGAAAAAACTCACTTTTTGCACAAATTTGTGTTCTTTCAGATGCATAATGAAAGGCTCAGTCCTGGAAGTCTTTCAATATTTGAGTGAGAAATTACCTCTTTCCCAAAAACTTCGTTACTTCCGAGGGAGTCGTTTCTCACAATGTTGTACTATCAACAGCTCTCCAATGCTCGTTACCAAGTAAGTTATATGCCTTGTATATTATTTGGACACATTTTAAATTTAGGAGAAATTTCGAGATGAAGCAGCGACATCCTTTCACAGGTCAACAGAGATATTTAGAATAAATGAAGTCTGTACAAGGTGCGTATTTAAACAAATAAACTTTCACATATACTAACAATAATGTAACTGGGTGTAAGGGAAAGTGACATTTCCCCATGACTTCCAATTGCTGTTGTGAATGTCGATGCTTTCTTTTCCAACACACAACATTCAGTAGTTGTTTTTTGTGTGAACTGTGATCCCTTTAAAGGTAACATAATAATTCACAGTCTCGGGTCAGGTCTGGCACCTGGAATACTTGAAGCACTTATAATGCATGTTTGTCCAGACCATGGATCATGTAGCTACTTGTAATAATTAGGCCTATATAACCAGAAGAGGGCCATAGGCAGGTTCACGAGTGCGATCTGATCGTCATGATACCGAGACCTGCGTGTTCCTGCTTTAAAGGCTGTGGACACTATTGGTAATTACTCAAAATATTTATGAGCATAAACCTTACTTGGTAATGAGTAATGGGAAGAGGTTGATGGTATAAAACATTGAGAAACGGCTCCCTCTGAAGTAACGTAGTTTTCGAAAAAGAAGTAATTTTCCACGATTTGAATCAACTTGCTTCTGAAAGCACACAACTTCGATGACCAATTGAGCTCAAATTTTCACAGGTTTGTTATTTTATGCATATGTTGAGATACACCAAGTGAGAAGACTGGTTTTTGATAATTACCAATAGTGTCCAGAGTCTTTAATGCATCTCTCAGGCGTCTTTAATATGGGTATAATTTTTTCCTGTACATCAAAGTTGCCATCCTAAAAGCATTTCCTAATTTTTTTTAAGGATTCCCTTTTTGGAATCGATTCAAAAAAACAATAAGGTTTTCCGCATTGAAAATCACCACGACAGTGGCAATTTTGATGTACATCAAACGAAATTGCAAGTGGAACGTTTGATGTCAAGAAAAAAACCAAATTGCAGTCGGCAATCACGGGTATCCTGTTTGCCATTCAAAAGAGATATTAAATTAAGCTGGAAGGACCCTGGATAAGTTTTCTCGTTACTTAGTTTCTTCCTTGATGTGGAGTCCATAGTACACAAGTTAATTGGACAACTGACAGAGTGGCGTTTAAAGCGTATGTAGGATAATTTGATTAGGGTGTCAGCATCAGTTGAAACCAATGTCCCTTCTATAGCTGTTAACGTATTGGAAACCACGGCAACGAAATAATGCCTTACACAACGGTGTGCAAAGGTCTCATTAACGCAGTTCGGGATATTTTTATTCTCACAATGGTAAATGGAAAAATAATTGCGATTACGAGATAGTGTGTACAAAAAGACCCCTTTAGTTTTGATTTCCACGAATAATTTGATCAATTAACGAATCGTTTTGTCTTATTTTAGAATCACAAAATAAATAAGTAATAGACATTTGTAATGCGCCAAATCAATCAGATGTTTAATATTTTATACAAAGATATACCCTTTTTTCACAAAGTCTGAGACAGTGTATATAACACTCTTTTTCCCAATTCAACGAATAGTTTGATCAATTACGAATCGTTTTGTCTTATTTTACTTAGTATGTTACACAAAGATGTACCTCCATAACATTTATTTCTCAATTCAAGCAATATTGTGAGCAATATACGAATCGTTTTGTCCTTTTTTCCCAGTATATTATACAAAGATATACCTCCTTTTACAAAGTCCGAGAGAGTGTTTGTAACGTTCATTTTCTCCGTTCACAAGTCGTTTTTTTCTCACTCAATAAAATATATGCAATTATTATATACTTATTTTTAATTTACAAAGTCAAAAATTAATGCCAAAAAATAAGTCTTTTCCCTCGATTGGAATTGACCTTTTATACAAGACTAAATAATATATGAAATAATTCTTTATCTGGGAACCAAATTATTTATATGATAAAAACCGAGGACATAGTACACAAACAGAACAAAAACTACTGATAAGTATCAATTGTGTGTGCACGTTCAAACCCTTCACCATATTTTGAACTTTATGGTGAAAATTCGGAATAATTTTGCCGTTTTATAGCTTGAGATAAAATAGTGGCACAGTGTGAGTGCACGGCCTGTAGTGTGCATGTTCATGTATATAAGTTTGCAAGCGGTGCAGTTATGCTGATACTAATTGCGGGCAATAGGGTGGGTGTACCATTATAGTGTTATTGGGCAATCTACACTGTACAAACTCTGTTAAGAGTTAAAACACAAATGTTGCACCCACTTTTTTTAACGTGTTTAAGTGATAAACATGTTTCCCATAAATGTCACCTGCTCAAATGATTTGTAGCAGTCAAACACTCACAAGAATCTAAACATGTTTTGAATTTTTAAACACTGTTTTTACAGTGTATTATTGGAATACAGTTTTAGCAGATTTTTTGTTTAAACAACCGGCTTCATACTGCCACATGGTGTACGCGTTTGTGAGGCTATTATGTTTGAATTTCTTTCATGAATAAATTGCACTGACATCCACTATAGAGAAAAGGTAACATGGCTGTGGTCTATTACTGGTTCGTATAAGAAACACATTTTGGATACAAAATTACTAGTGAATAATGTTCCCCTGCACTGAACAATATTTGAAAATTTTAACAACACTGAAAAATAGTATAACAAGTTGTAGCGATATATGGGTGCAAACAGTTATCATGATCCATCCACACTAAAAAAATAAGGATACCGTAATTTTGCGCAACAAGAAATTACATTCAATTCTAAAAGCACTGCAACAAACAGGCAGTCACCAACTGCAATATTTCCCCCCACAAAACCAAGTTTTAAACATTAATCAAGTTTGATTATTTGTTTTAACAATCTTAAACCATCTGATCCCCAACAAAGACCGCAAGTTGACCGAGTTACATGAATTTCTTTAAACCGTTAGCCTACCTGTTTCTCCAGTGTATCCCCACTGTGCCATCGTGATCAAATTAGAGATGAAGAAATTCACAGTCCACGGGAAAAAAAATCGATGAGCTGGACAGCCTAAGTCTTGTGAAAGAAGGAACTGCTGCGAGGAGATATTATGCGGCAAGGGGAAATGTCGGGACTTGGGAGACCTTCTCGATGGCACGGTGCGAAGCACTGATGAGTCGATTCTGAAACTACATCAGTATTTATACCTCCTCGTAATATTGGGGTACCTGGCAGAAATTACTACGGGTATCCGGCTTCTATATGTAGACTTGTGGACAAGTCGCTAAAATGTCGCCCTGATCGTTCTGACTCTCTCCCTCTCCTCATCTCTCCGATTCCAGCGAGACTGGCGATATTCTCGCGAGACTGTTGGCCCCTGTGAGACTCTAGCGATGTGCAGTCTCCCCTATGCAAGGCCCTTTCGAATAATCCACGCCTTGCTTATGGGCTCCCCATTCGGCACAGGCTAGCCTGGCCCCGCGGTGGTTTTGACAATTGCGCGTGCTTTGCTTACGTGCTCAGGGCTTCAGATACCTTTCTTCCTCCATGCAGATACTATGAACGGAGCCTGAAGCCGAATATCCAAATCCGAAACCGTGGATTCAAAAAGGGCCATATTACATCATGTAGTCGGGAGCCAGCAGCTTCGCGCGAGAACAGTGATCTCGCGAGAGCAGTATTCGATCGCGGGAAACCTTACGCCACTACGACTCGACTGTCTCACCGCGACATACCATTAACGACTTGTCCACAAGTCTAGCTTCTAATGTGGTTTCGAGGTATCCGACTGGATGCTGGTCGAATAACCACGTGACAGAAGTGGCTGACTAATTCTCAGACTGGTTACCAATTACTCAAACCACGCTGAATAATGTCATCTTCCGTTTGACACAAAGAGGTGCAATCCCAAACCTCCACAAAAAACACGCCTGCACGAAAATGTAGTACCATCAGGTTCGATATGGCATGGTTCGACCATCGGGCAAGCAGCCGATAGCTGATATTCCATCATGGCAGCCGAGTTAAATTTGAATTTGGTGTTTAAGTGGTTTACAAAAAAAATGTACATTGTTTTGCATGTTGGGTTATGCATCCTTCTTTTAATAATTCCTGCCTATATTAAAGACAACGGACACTTTTGGTAAACAGTATTTTCGAAGGCCCACACTTCGTGTATCACAACTTATATATAAAATAACAAACCTGTCATAGTTTAGGCTCAATCGGTCATCGGAGTCGGGAGAATAATCGGTCATCGGAGTCGGGAGAAAATAACAGTAAAACCCACCCTTGTTTCCGCACGTTTCGCCGTATCATGACAAGTATTTACTATAAATCCGTAATTCTCGCTGTCGAGAATTGATAAATGTTTTAATGTTTTCTCAAAAGGTAAAGCATTATATGGAATAATATTTCAAGAGAAGTCTTTCACCATGACCTTCTGTAAACACTGTAAGTTATTTGTAAATCTGTGAACTTTTATTATTTTTTTCTGTTTCAAAAGTGTATAATGGCTTTATTAAACTTCGAGCGCCATCTAGTAAGCATTGTGATGAACATTCAGAGTAGTTAATATTGCACAGATGATTTGCATGAGCTGGAAAGGATTACAAACATTAATGGGGTAGTGCCTACTTAATTTGAATCATTAATACCAGCATATAAATCTCGTACACATTTAGTTTAGATGCCAATCCAGCTCTCTGTATTAGGTAATAACAATTTTATTTTTTAGACGTGTCCAGTTGAAATTTAGCAATGTAAATCTATTATTGCAAGTAAACAGAACCTATAGCGAGGGCGCCGATCTTCGTTGAAAAGTGATCGGGGCATTTCGTCCTACGGATGGGACGTAAAGGCGTTGGTCTCGTGTGTTGTGTAACGCACGTAAAATAACCCAGTGCAGTGAGTGCGCCTATCGACAAGAGGGGGTTCGCCCCGGTGTTCGATCCTGGTTTGATTGGCAGTACGTTGCGCCACAGCACCTTGTAAATCATTACATGGTACCACGCATGCAAAAGGAGTAGATCTCATAATTCAAACGTAGTCCCACATACCTTGCAGGCAGGAAAATACTGCATGTTAAAGCGCATTGAGCGTCACTGTGAGTGACGGATATGCGCTTTTATCAGAAGCCACAAGCCTTGGTTGGAGACGTCTTCCCGACCGAGTGAGAACATTAAAGGAACACGTTGCCTTGGATCGGTCGAGTTGGCCTTTGAAAAGCGTTTGTAACCGTTTTTTATAAAATGCATATGGGTAGAAAGATGTTGTAAAAGTAGAATACAATGATCCACACAAACATGCCTCGAAATTGCGTGGTTTTCCTTTTACCTTGTCGACTAACACGTCGGCCATTTATGGGGGTCAAAATTTTGACTCCCATAATTGGCCGACCATGTTAGTTCGCACAGTAGAAGGAAAACCACGCAATTTCGAGGCAAACTTGTGTGGATCATTGTATTCTACTTTTAAAACATCTTTCCAACCATATGCATTTTATAAAAAACGGTTACAAACGCTTTTGTTTTGACCAACTCGTCCGATCCAAGGCAACGTGTTCCTTTAAAGGAACACGTTGCCTTGGATCGGTCGAGTTGGCCTTTGAAAAGCGTTTGTAACCGTTTTTTATAAAATGCATATGGGTAGAAAGATGTTGTAAACGTAGAATACAATGATCCACACAAACATGCTTTGAAATTGCGTGGTTTTCCTTTTACCTCGTCGACTAACACGCCGGCCATTTATGGGGGTCAAAATTTTGACTCCCATAAATGGCTGACGGTGTTAGTTCGCACAGTAGAAGGAAAACCAAGCAATTTCGAGGCAAACTTGTGTGGATCATTTTATTCTACTTTTAAAACATCTTTCCAACCATATGCATTATATAAAAACGGTTACAAACGCTTTTGTTTTGACCAACTCGTCCGATCCAAGGCAACGTGTTCCTTTAAGACGGACGGATTTTTACATTTTCCCGAGTGCGTTTGTGTGCATCCTCTGTCAAATACCACTTTTTAACAAGTTTTTGGGTCAAATTAAAACAATTCTTGACCATTATAAATGTTTCTTATTACGTTATGATTGATTGATCTACATTTAACAAAATTAAACAATCTTCCTTATAATGCTAAAGTCGTTGCACTATTTTTGAAATGCCAATCAACAGCGCGTGACGGTGTTATGACGGCTTTTAATACCACACAGGGTCTATTAGTAGTATGTACAGTGTGTATAGGGCTAGTACAGTGTATATCCCTTGCTATAGAGCCGAACACATGGACAATGTATTTGGTAAATGTGTATATCAAAATAATAGATTAATTACGTCTAACTAGTATTTTATGGGACACGTAACCTTTAAAATTTAATGTTGTTTATAGACTTAACCTATATCCACATTCACAGCAAGTGTTTTTAAAGTTACAAGACACAGAAAACAGTATTTTTAGGGACACTAAAGGCAGTGAACACTATTGGTTATTTCTCAAAATAATTATTAGCATAAAACCTTATTTGGTAACGAGTAATGGGGAGAGGTTGATGGTATAAAACATTGTGAGAAACGGCTCCTTTTGAAGACAAAAGTAGTTTTTGAGAAAGAAGTAATTTTCCACGAATTTGATTTCGAGACCTCAGTTTAGAATGAGGTCTCGAAATCAACCATCTGAAAGCACACAACTTCGTGTGACAAGGGTGTTTTTTCTTTCATTATTATCTCGCAACTTCGACGACCAATTGAGCTCAAATTTTCAGAGGCTTGTTATTTTATGCATATGTTGAGATACACCAAGTGAGCAGACTGTTCTTTGACAATTACCAATAGTGTCCAGTGTCTTTACAGCAAGTTTTTTTTAAAGTGACACCAAAATTAGTGTCATGGGACACGCAACCTTCAAACTGCAATGTTGTTTAAAGGCTTAACCTATATACACCTACACAACAAATATTTGTTAAAGTGACAGACACTTATTTCCATTCAATCAAAAATCGATAAATAGAAATGAAATGATTTATATTCAAAATCATTTCAACCAGAGAAAATATAGTTTGTTTGTTGGGGGTGTTGGGGTGTTTGTCTGTCTGTGTGTCTGTCTGTCTGTGTGTCTGTCTGTCTGTCTGTCTGTCTGTCTGTTTGTTAGTGTGTTTGTTTGTGTGTTTGTTTGTTTCTGTTTGTCTGTCTGCTGTTGTGTTTGTTTGTTTGTTTGTTTGTTAATTTGTTTGTTTGTTTGTTTGTTTGTTTGTTTGTTTGTTTGTTTGTTTGTTTGTTCGTTTGTTTTTTAATTTGTTTATTTATTAGACAATCTCCACAGGGTTCTTTAAAATACAGCAAGTTGATAAAACAGTAAGTTAAATACATCATCATCATCATCATCATAGACGTCCTCCCGGAGATGGCTTGAGTTAAATACAAGAAGCATAAAAGACATAGGAACCTGGAGAATTGTTGAGGATAACATGAACAACTAAAAAAAACTCATTTGGTCCTCTATATAAAAATACATTAAAAAACACTTTTCAGAACTCAATGATAATCTATATATAACAAACATCATTACTATGAAATTGAGCTGAAAATCCGATAGTTTGGCGGCCATGAAATATGTATGGCCTCATGGCCTGAATACATGCTGAGCCAACGCATATAGAGTACAAGTACCCGATGTGAACGTAGGTAGGACTACGTGCTGATATTACTGTTTCACACTACACATTGCTCCCATCTTATTATAATACTTGATGTACCCTCAGTCCCGATGTAGAATTTAATCATCCCCAGTCGGCCCTGAAGCAGCTTAAGCTGTCGTTATCAAGATGTGAAAGTGTGGGGTCAACCTTGCAATGGAAAACTTCACCTTTACCGACGTTAATTAATCCTCTTTGTAATTATAAATAAGAAAAATTGGTCAGTGATAATTATTCTTGAACGCAATCGATCAATGTGACAAAGAGCTTCACAAAATATTGTAATTCATAAAAAAAGGGGGGGGGGCCACTGGACACTTAATCAAAATAATTGTTGGCATATAAATTTACTTGGTGACGAGCAATGGATGTTGATAGTATAAGACATTGTGCGAACCGGCTCCCTCTGAAGTAACGTAGTTCTTGAGAAAGAGGTAAGTTTCTCACTCAATAAACTTCAGGCCAGAAGCATTGTATTATGCAATGCATTTATGGTGGTTTTTTCTTTAGTTATTCTCATGCAACTTCGGTGACCAATAATTGAGTCAAAAATGTCGCAGGTTCGTATTTTTATGCAAATATGGGGATACACCAAATGCGAATAATGGTCATTGACATTTACCAAAACGTGTCCAGCCAATCATGTCCATGACCATGATTGAGATTCGTTCCAGACGTTATTGAGGTATTTAAAGGAACACGTTGCCTTGGATCGGTCGAGTTGGCCTTTGAAAAGCATTTGTTATAATATGTGTATAGGTAGAAAGATGCTGTAAAAGTAGAATACAATGATCCACACAAACATGCCTCGAAATTGTACGGTTTTCCTTGTACCTCGTCGACTAACACAGTCGGCCATTTATGGGAGTCAAATTGTTGACTCCCATAAATGGCCGACCGTGTTAGTTCGCACGGTACAAGGAAAACCACGCAATTTCGAGGCAAACTTGTGTGGATCATTGTATTCTACTTTTAAAAAATCTTTCCAACCATATGCATTTTAAAACAAACGGTTAAAAACGCTTTGTTATAGACCAACTCGTCCGATCCAAGGCAACGTGTTCCTTTAAAGGCACTGTGTAATTGTCAAAGACGTGTTCACACGTGGTGTATCCCATCATATAAGCATAAAATAACAAGCCTGTGACAATTTGGCATCAATTGGTCATCGCAGTTGTGAGAAAATGATGAAAGAAAAAAACACCCTTGTTGGACGAATTTGTATGCTTTCAGATAGGAATAAAAGACTTCTAGCTAGAAGTCTTTTAATACTTTATTGAGAAATTACATCTTCCTCAAAAACTATGTTACTTTAGAGGGAGTCGTTTCACACAATGTGTTATACTACCAACAGCTCTCCAATGCTCAGTTTTTAAGTTAATATTTGTTTTGAGTAATGACCAAACGTAAACATCATCTAATGTGATTCGTGTCTAATGGATAAAGGTCTCAATGTTTGGTTTGTGTATTCAGTAAATAAGATCGTATGACTCAATCTCAATACATCTTGAGCAAATGCTATTAATAGACAAATTAGACATCCACACAATCAAACCTGAAGACGAACACGAATAGTAGACACATTCTATTATTCTATAATTCGGTAAACGAGAGCACTGGGTCGACAGCCTTGCGTTTTAGTTAATCAAATAATCTTTTTTTATAAGTTCAATAAAGGTGATTGTTTTGATTTAATTCAATCATTGATGTTTCATTCTACATCTGATTTTAGTATATAGGTTTTGTACCGCTATAACATGTGATTTACATTCTAGCATAATTATGTCAAATATTAAATAAGCTAAAAAAAATCAGAGAAAGTTGTATATGCTACAATGTAAATCAGATAATAGAATGTCTCGTGCAATACATAGCCAATATCGTCTTTTAAATTGTTTGTTTTTTAAGTAATTTTTACTACATTTAGTTCCATTTTTCTACAGCTGTTTTTTCGTTGTGGTTGTTGTTGTTGTTGTTGTTGCTGTTGTAGTTGTTGTTGCTGTAGTTGTTGTTGTTGTTGTTGTTGTTGTTGTTGTTTTTGTTGTTGTTGTTGTTGTTGTTGTTGTCTCTGTCTGTTTGTTTTATACTAATGTGGGATCAAGGGTCCCCATTTAGTGGACCTGGCAGGCATGCCTGATCAGACTGCCCCTTTTGCACCGCGATGTATTTTGATGCTTTTGTGTACATGCAATAACCTAAACTAACTGATAGAGCTCTATGACTAACTAAACTTCTAGTATGGTTATGTGATCTTTCTGTATCTGATTAGCTTATATTAATAGCAGGTCATGTGCCTATCTGATTAACGATGTAACTTTAACAAATAAGTTTGCCCCCAAAAGTGTAAAATTTGATTTTCAACAATAAATTTAGCAGTTCTTAGAACCACTTTAAAGGTAACTGTACTTTTAGAAACGAGCGTGGCATGCCCACTATAATCCATTGGCAGTCAACATCTACACAACTACATGGAATTAATTAACTTACAAATGGGTGGAAATGGTAGATGCATAAAAAGGAGACCTGTGTGTTCGGCGTCGTGCAAGGTCTCATCAGTTAGTCTGAGGAATCCATTATTACGTATTGATATTTTATTGTTGTGAATATTTATTTGTTTAACCATTATTAATGAAACAATAAAATAGGCAAATTGCTATGGCAACAAACGCCCACAAAAAACCATGTGATCGCAGGTAGACCTATGCACACAACCAGCAACTTTTACCAATAGAATAATTAAGACATTTTTGTTTGTTTATTTATTTATTTATTTATTTTTTTTCGGGGGGGGGGGGCTTGTTTTGAGTGTGATCATCCTAAATGTTATTGGAGTGTGGAAAATGTAACTACAATGAATGAAGAGGGGGCTATCACATTAGGGTAAATCATAAAAACAATACAAACCGCCACAAAAACAAAATCATAATTAATTGGAACAGTGAAATAATATAAAATCAAAAATAATAAAAAAATAACCCCAAACCATACACAATTGGGGCCTAATTATAAAAATTCGAGCTGCCCCGCCCCCATCAATGACCAAGCAAGCCCACCCTACGGGAGAAGTAAAAAATTAACAGTTAAAACAAGATTTACGATTTTGTTTATTTAATTTAATTATTAGTTCCACAAGAAGTCAAGAAAAATCACAAATGAAAAAGTGGAAGAACACCTGTCGAGTAAAATACAATTAATTATCAAACGTTTATTTACCTGTATCTTCAGTGTATCCCCACCACAGTGGCATTGTCGTCAACAGAGAAATGGTCCAATGACTGGGTGAATCTATTTGGGTCGGATGCCGGAACTTCAAGTATGACAGAGAAGTACTTGAGCTGGTCCGGCGACATTCTGCAGTTGCCTCCCCTCTTTACAAAACCAAGGTTATCATTTCATAGTTGTCTCATTTTATCAATTGTCCTGGTCACAAACTGCTATATTATTCATCAGATACTGTGTAGTGCTTAATTGCCGATCCGATAACAGTATACACGGTTAGTGTACCATGCACAATTCACCTGTAAGTGTAAGCATAGAGGTGTAAGCAACGCTCTTCTTACATACATTGCATTGTACAATTGTACACTATAACCTCTGACCTACTACACAACCGGACCTTAGCCAGAAGACGGATGTAATCAAATGTCAACAAAAAGTATTCAGCCCACCCACCATATAGGCTACGTGCAGTTAGCTGCAACCCAAATAAATTGTCCATTGCACAACATGGAAATCCACATGTCAAGAAATTACCGGTACATTCCCAATGTACTATACATGTTCAGTTACCGGCTGACAATACGATAAAATTGCCCTACTGGTCTCTGGGAACTAGACTTATCTCATGCTGAGAATCGTTTGCGAAAAGATTGACCAACAAAATCAAAGGTGCATGCATAAGAATTCCTATGCATAATACACGCACAATAAATGCTATACTATACTAGTGTTGTGCCATAATATTATTGCATGTTGACCACGGACGACTTCACACAACACAACGACCGTATGACGTCATTACTTACTTTCCAGTCACAAAACACAGGCCTTCAATTTATAAACAACCATGACAACGTATAAAGTGTATTCATTTACACCTGCATTTACACGATGCTTTATGAATCGTGAAGGTCAAATTCTAAAGTCCCCTTTTTTTAAGGAAAAACAAGCAAAAAGGTCAATGCCCTGCTCATTTAGGATCTTTCATGAGGAGATTTCTAATTAACTTGACTCATACTTTACACAAGTTTTATGCTGGGGAGAAAACAGGTGACATGATATTGGTGCGTACGAGCCGCAAATTATGTTATTAGTAATATAATTATTTATCAAAATCAGGTCACAAAAGCATTTCATTGCCATATGGAAATTATCCACGATCAAAGTTTAAAACTAAGGAAACATTTGTTTTTTAAACAAAACGAAAAGACTGCAATTTCTGATACAATACAAACTCGGGACCCCCCCCCCCCCCCCCAAAAAAAAAAAAAAAAAAAAAAAAAAACACACAGACCGCAACAGCAGTTTGTTCCATTTAAATCGTACATAAAACAGTCGTTGTGCATATAATTCGAAGCTCGTTGCTGTGTTCAAAATGGCGGCTGTTAATTCAGGTAAGATTCCAACAAGTCAATAATGCGCTGTTTAAATGCGTTAAACTCAAACATGGACGATTTAAGACATGACATATTCCTTGCAAGTTATTTATCTTGGAAAAAGACGGCCGTTCTATAAAATGGATGATAAAATAGTAGAAGAAAACGGTCCGCTTGACGTCTCTGTTCGTTTTGGTCAACTCGACCGAAATTATCAATGTACACAAACCGCACAACAAAATGTTCTGTTGACTAACTCGACCTTTTGTATATACAGCGAAATCCAGTCTACATAATTTGTAGTTTTCTTTCTTATTTAACTGGTAGCTCATCAGACATGCAAGGCTGATTTAAACACTGAACAAGTCTTAGGTTTTATCTTAAATTTTAAATAAAAAATATTTAAAAAATTAAAATAAATGTAAAAATCAATTTGTTTTATCTTTCCTAGCAGGAGGTGATGCAAGTGACTTGATAGAACCAATGGATTTCCAAGAAGAAGAGCTTGCCAAATCACAGTATGTTATAAAATACTATTATTATTGATCTCTGATTTCATGCAATTAATAATATATAAAACAACAACATTAATAATAAAGCTTTGTATTTAAGTTAAGGAATGGACGATGTGATAAAACTCCAAGATATTTATACTGTATATATTGCTATGTACAAAAATGACTTGTACAGACAAGCTTTACTTTGTTTTTTGATGTCCCCAAAGAATCCTTTTTGCAAATGCAAATTGATTTGACAATATTCATTTCTGCATATAAAAACTATTTGATTTTGAGATAATTTGTTTTTAATGATTCAATCCCAACTTTGAGTTTTGAGATTGCATCGTTTATAGATCCTTATTATTAATTGATAAATTGTTAAGGCAATGATTTTCGTTATGCATTGAATACTTTCAGTTCCAGTATAGCAGATACAAAGTTTGACACAGTCGTCGGCCATATAGAGGACATTATCATGGGTGAGTATTAAAGGAACACGTTGCCTTGGATCGGACGAGTTGGTCTATAAAAAGCGTTTTTAACCGTTTTCTATAAAATGCATATGGTTGGAAAGATGTTGTAAAAGTAGAATACAATGATCCACACAAATTTGCCTCGAAATTGCGTGGTTTTCCTTTTACTGTGCGAACTAACACGGTCGGCCAGTTATGGGAGTCAAAAGTTTGACTCCCATAAATGGCCGACCTTGTTAGTCGACGAGGTAAAAGGAAAACCGTGCAATTTCGAGGCATGTTTGTGTGGATCATTGTATTCTACTTTTACAACATCTTTCTACCCATGTGCATTTTATAACAAACGCTTTTCATGGACGAACTCGACCGATCCAAGGCAACGTGTTCCTTTAAAGCCATTGGACCCTTTCGGTTCAGAAAAAAAGAAAAAAATTAACAGATTTACAAATAACTTACAGGGTTTACAGAAGGTAGTGGTGGAATACTTCTCTTGAAATATTATTCCATGAAATGCTTTACTTTTTGAGAAAACAGTAAAACAATATCAATTCTCGTTAACGAGAATTCCGGATTTATTTTAAACACATGTCACGACACGGCGAAACGCGCGGATACAAGGGTGGGTTTTCCCGTTATTTTCTCCCGACTCCGATTAAGCCCAAATTTTCACAGGTTTGTTATTTGATATAGAAGTTATGATACACGAAGTGTGGGCCTTGGACAATACTGTTTACCGAAAGTGTCCACTGGCTTTAAGCCGAAAAAAAATGGATTTTCTTTGCTTCCTTTTTTTTTCTAGCTAAGGAGCAAAGTGTAGATTCTTATTAGAGTTGGCACCCCCTTAATACTTGAATGACATACGTTTTCCAGTAAAAACAGTGCTATGCTCTAGAAACACGTCTTCTCAATTTACCCATTTGAGTTACCTTCTTGTGTATAATGCTCGTATTTCTTAATTTCCGATATTAATAACACAAATTTAATTGTGTTAACTTATTTTTTTGAGTTTGTGTTTCAACTTCATTTGACCACTAAACAGATTGAGACCACTACCGACCATTGAAAGATACATATTATGACACTGACTGTATTTGTTTAAAATCTGTACTATTCATTGGCTAGAATGTAGTAAGAAGTACCTTGATAAGGCTGAGTAAATAAAAAAAAATTTTTAGCGTCCCCGCCCGCTTCCTTTTTAGAGGCCACCATCTTTTTTTCTTCTTCTTTTTTTTTTTTAATGAAAAAAAGGTTATTTTAAACGATCTCAGCTAAAACAATCTGAATTTTTTGTCAGAATGTCTTGTCCAACATGTTTCATTTATGTATTGTGTGTTTGAGCAGTAGAAAAAACATTGGATATTTGACATTTTAAAAAGAACGGTGGCCATCTTGAAATGTAAAATAAATTAAAAAAAGCCCCTCCTCCTTCCTTTTTTTGAGAAACCCGGATGCTAAACATGTTTATTTTTTTACTTATTTTTTTACTGGCCTAAGTCTCACAAGTCTGGTCAAGGCCCGTAACGAGAGATAAAATTTGGCAAATTTTATCTCTCGTTCGGTCTACTGTTTGATTTGCCTTTATATAGTAAATGAAAGTAGCGGCCTCTCTGAAATGATTCCCTAGACTAAATAAAGAAAGTTATTTCTTAGCGGATGGACGACCTTGATATGAATGTTATAATCTGTTAAACAGAGGATGGTTTCCAAAGTCTGCAAAATAAATTCATGGAGGATAATTATCTTCATTTTGAAGACACGGAGGAGAACAAGTTCATCTATACAGCTGTATTCAAAGAATATGTAAGTACTAAGTTTGCAACAGCTAATTCTATTTTCTAATTTTCTATCAAGTGATAGTGTTTCCCTCTATCCCAGAATGTGGACTGTTTTTGGAAGGAATTTCCATTCCTACTTTCAGCTTCCCCAAGTTATTTTCATCTTAAATTGTTTTCTTCTTGTATGTAGCCCCTTACAAAGAAAAACATTGTCGGAAACAGTGCCTTGTGAAATTTTTGAGAAAGAGGTAATTTCTCACTCGTATAATAAAAGACTTCAGGCCTGAAGCCTTTTGTTAGGCATCTGAAAGAACACAAATTTTTGCAACAAGGGTGTTTTTCGTTCATTATTCTCTTGCAACTTTGATGATCAACTGAGTCTAAATTTCCACAGGTTTGTTATTTTATGCATATGTTGGGATACACCAAGTGAGAATACTGGTCTTTGACAATTACCAAAGGTGTCCAGTGTCTTTAAACCAAACAAACAAACAAACAAACAAACAAACAAACAAACAAACAAACAAACAAACCAACCAACAAACAAAATTTGCCCAGTGCCTTTAAAAAACATATGAACTTTAAGTTTCAAGTCGAATCAATGTATTGTTTCCACCCACCAGAATAATTTGATAGAGAAATACATTGAGGATCAACTGGCAGCCAGACTACCTGGATTTGATATGGAGGAGTTCTCGAAACAACTGCAGTAAGTTAAAACCTACATCTCTAGTACTGTCTCATGCAATGGTCCTTGTCCAAATTTCATGAAGCTGCTTAAGCACAAAAAAGTAGCTAAGCATAACAAAATTACACTTACCGTAATAAGGTTACCAGCTAAACTACCATGTCACAAGTACAATTTGTGACTGGTATCCTGCTCATTTCTGCTCAGCAGAACACCGTTAAGCAGCTGTATGTTATTGGGCCCTGCTTACGCTTACAGCAATTCGTATACACTTTTGCACACAGAGTTATAGGGATTTCCTATTGTTGTTCCATTATTCCCTTTTCTAAAGAATCATGTTGTGGGGGCGCAGTTTAAAAGGTTTTGATACCTTTTGTAGATCAAGTTTTTGGGCATGACATTAATCCCTACTCACTGTGAATGGAGAGTAATAGAATTTTCAGCTTCATAAGTCATCAAGTTTTTGAGAAAAAAAAAGTGAAAATCTTAGAGCAATGTTTTTTAAGGAGAGTCTTGTAAATCCATTTTGCATGCTAAAATAATGTCTTCATGGTAAACCACATCGCACACTCATGATTTCTTCATTGTTATTTACTTGTTTTAATTCCCAGACACTGGTTTTCTTTAGACTTTGTCCACATACCCCCCCCCCCCCCCCAAGGTTCTAGTAGTCATTGACTTTGTCACATTTGACCCCTATCTACTACCACCCTACATTTGCAGCATACTAGGCCTGAGGGTAGTTGGATTACGAAGTGACCTTGCTTGGTGACAAAGGTTGTACATACAAAGCACACTGATATAGTCAATAGTGCTAACTTCTGCCCATGGCACAATTTCATAGAGCTGCTTAAGGAGAAATTATTGCTTACCAATTATCCGCTAAGCAGAAATGAGCAGGGCACAATTGCATAAAGCCTGTAAGCACAAAAACCTGCTACGTCTTGCTTAGCAAAAACAGATTACCAGCCAACATTCCATTAAGTTTACACTGTTGCGACTGTTGCCCCACTAATTTTGTGCTTAGCAGAGAAATGTGTCAATAAGTATTTTCTGCTAAACAGCCTTATGAAATAGGGCTGTGGATACCAGTCACAAAGTATTTAGTAAGCATAGTTTTGTTGTGCTAATTCATCTCAATGGTAGCTCAATAATCCTTTTTGAGATATGGCAGACACAATGCTACAACACTTTAAGGTTTGGGTAAATTTGTGTGTATACACCCAAACCGAACAGTACACTCCAATCACATCCGCCATACATCAAAAAGGCTTATGACATTGTGCCAAGGAGGGTTAAACAGGGCGATGAACTGATACGATACGATTACTTGTTCAGTAAAAACAAAAAAATCTAATTTGTAAAACTGTTTTTTATTTGGACTATTTCAGGAAGAGAAAGAACCTAGACGGAGAGATCTTTGAGATTCTTCTGACATTCACAGACTTTGTGACCTTTAAAGAGATGTTTTTAGATTTCAGAGCAGTGAGTATTCATTACCGACATTCAATACTTGGACTTATTATCCAATAAATATGTATATATAGACCTCCATCGGAGCGAGGTGTTGCGGTGTAAGGACATGATGGTTGTTGCATTTGTTTATTTAATGGACGTAAAAGAATCCAGTCCACTTATCGAAAAGAGAAGGGGATCGTCCCGGTAATTGATTGGCAGCCTATTGTGCCACGGCACCTTGTAAACCATTAAGTGGTGCTACAACAAAACAGGGAGACCACCAGCATATGGCTAGATAGCTCAGTTGGTAGAGCGCCGGCACGAATTCAATGTCACAATAAGACCTATTTAAAAAAAAAAATTATACCGAATTTTGAAACACCTAAAAAAGCTTTCAGAACAAAAAAAAACCCAAAAGCGGACACTGAAAGAGTTTATACACACACAAAAACAAAAACCTTTCTAAAAATAAAAAATAAACGAATTGCCATAGAAATAATTGGAAATCTAATTAGAAATCAGAGCCCTGGATTCATTTCAATGTTAAGTTTGTTGCATTGTGTGTCTTTGTTTGAATTAAACACGAGGTCAACAAGAAGATGTTTGTTTGTGCAAAACTGCCTTGAGCTAAAAGTATAATTGAATTTGCTCAAAGTATGAAAGGCTAGATTTGTCCAAATCTATAAGTCTTAAAGGAACATTACAGAATTGCTAAGAAAAATCTTGCCTACATAAAGCTTACACAGTCTAATGATGATGATAGTTGAAAACATCCCTTGAAATATTTATGTCTGAAAAGGTCGTATTCAATGAGAAAAAATTTTTAAAAAAACTAATTTCCCCTTTGAGTTTATCGCTCACCGTTTTTGTTTTTCCCTTTTTTGGCAAAAGATATCATGCAAAATGTTTGATCAGTTTTCCCTATTTTATTGGATTTTTTTCGTGACCTGGATGGCCGACAACAGGTTCTACAGGTTTGTCAGTTTTTATGTATGGTGGGTTACATAAAGTGCTTACACTGGTGCCAGCAACTTTTTTGAATAGCAACAACCAATTCTGTAATGATGTTCCTTTAACAATAAATGCAGTCACAGAAAGTATAGAAGGATAGATGCAGTAACGAAAGATAAATGTAGGTCGAGAAATTTAGATTTGATTGAACACATGGTTTTCCCGCAGAGGGATATATATGTAGGTCATCTGGGCTTAAACCCTGTTCAGTGAGGCAGGATCGCGTGTCTAGACGTGACCTGGAAAATTTAACATGAAGTGTCTGTGAATTTGAACTGGTCAGGGACGGTCATAGACCATGGTTATTATTACGCAGAGTTTTAGATTTCATCTCCGCACCTGACATAAGGCAAAATAAAAATATGGTTAGGATCCCCGCCTGCTCTCTTTTTAGAGGACTGCCTCCTTTTCTTTTTTTTTCTTTTTTTAAATATTCGATCTTGGACAGTTTTTTTTTTTCAATATGTCGGGGGGGGGGGGGGTCAGTTTGTAAGTAAAAAAAACCAAAAGACCTTTCTTTTTGCAAAAAGAAAGGCACTAAACATTTTTTTATTTTTACTTGGCCTAATGCTGCAAAGTTGAACTGTATATTAGTGATAGTTTTAACACCTGTTAAGGGCTGGAGATTTAAAGATATAAATGTGATTAATCACTCATGCTGTGCAATGAGATGGAAATGATGCATGTGTTATGTCAATTCAATTGTTAAGAACCAGGAATCAGTTTGATAAAAGAATTGTCCCCAAATTCAACCCCTTCCCCCTCTTGATCCCTAACGCGCTCGTAAAATAAGCATCCATCTCATGGGATATTTAAAACACAAGATCATTGGTTTAGACAGCTTTAAAGCCCAAGGGAAGATGATATATGATATACAGTCAGGAAATAAAGCATCTGTTATGTGTGTGCCTCGTAGCTTAATATGAGCCATCTGAGTCTGGGGGTCAAAAGTTCACAAGAGCTAACCATATGTGTCTGTATGCTCTTGAATTTCAATGCATATGTACTTGTATCAGGGATATGATTTCTGTTTTTAACCAGATTTTTTTTTTTCCCAATTTTTTTTATATAAATAAAATTAATAAATAAATGAATAAATAAATAAATAAGATAAAATAATTGTGTGTTATTAAAAAAATAAATTTAGATCAAGTTCATGAAAACATGACGATAAAGCCATAAAGGACTCCCCCATGTTGTGGAGTAGGGCTTTTTAAACCAATTATATAAATGTATGTAAGCCGGCTTCGCACTTAAAAGCTTTGCGCTCGCAAACTTTCATGCTTTGCACTCACCACAGTTCAAGGTTTTTTCAACTGCCTATTATCACGTCCCTGTTGTGTGTAGTAATTTGTTAGTTGCATAATTACAACTGCTGTATTCCCTGTCGCCATTAACACAAATTATTCTCACAATTTTCCAACTGTGCTTTCACAGGACAAAGAAGGAAGAACAGTAGATTTAAGTTCACGATTCATTGTGACTCCATTTGCAGCTTAAATTTCAATGTGTTTGCGCTTTTATGTAGCAATTCGGTAGCTGCACAATTTTTTACTAATGGTATTCCCTGCAGCCATTGCCCACAATATATTCCCACAAATTTTCCGATCAAAGTTTAGGATTTATCGGACTCCATTTGCAGCTTAAATTTCAATGTGTTTGTATTTCAATAATACAATATATTTTTGACAAATTTTCCGTCTGTGCTTTCACAGGACAAAGAAGGAAGAACAGTAGATTTAAGTTCAGGATTCATTGTGACTCCATTTGCAGTAGAGGAATCAACAGAAACAAAGTCCACAATGCCAGGTTCGACGACGACGCAATCTACAATGCAAACCCCAGGGACGTCGCAACAACCGTCAACGCCACAGAAATAGCAGGAAGCAATTATCAAATCTACCTTTAGCAGGTGCTGAGTTCATATTTTGTGACATCTTGATTCCTTTGACAGAATTATTGTGTCTAAGTTTACAGTAATGTCAATAGATTGAGGAGTCAATTTAACTTGATGAGTTCCAGTAGACATTTCTCATCAGTAGCGTCAACCATCTTCATATTTCAGAGATCAATAGAAACCAAGAATTCCATTACAGATGTGCCTTCAATTTGTGATGGCTAGAAAGCCAATACACTCGGTACTGTGTCATCAACCATCAGTTTCTGTTTAACGTATACTGTTCTAACAGACCAATACAAATAGCATGCATTGTGTCATTCTCCAGACTGTACAAATTCCAGGGATGATGAGAAAGTTCAGACTTCGTCTGAACTTTTTAAAGTCTCGCTGGATAAACTAAAACTGCTGTATTTTCTCCAAACAAAAATCAGTCAGTCTATTTGATCTACAACTCTCAGCACTGAAAATACTGTTTTCAAAAGATCATCGGAATCTATAACTCCAGGGTCTATCAAAAGGTGGAAATGCCGTCATTTCAATAATACCTCCTAAGATCTGGAACCCAGTTTCAAACTTTTTTGTCAGCATCGACTCTCACCCCTGGTATACCACTATAGACCTTTTCGCAAATACCGGGGCGCGCGCGTAACGCTTGGAATTAGGTGCATTGTGGTCTAGCTGGTAGCAAAATTTGATCCATATCTATCCCACAATGCACCTCATTCAACAGTCTGCGCTTGCGCATTGGTATTTGCGATAAGGTCTATTGTGGGACACCTTCATGTCTCACCAACCACAAGTACCCCATTTATCTAGGCTCTTGTACATGTATTATAGACAGTTGTAGATATTTGCAGTTTTTAGTTTTCTTGTTCAAATTGCTAATTGGGTTTGGCATTTGATCGACATTTAAAGGCAATGATTAATCTCTTTGTTAATGCTGTATCATCAGATAAGGCTGGAAGGCTTTGGTCAGTTAAACACTTCATTATAAATAAAGACATTCAAAATGGACTGCTGGTGATTTAAGATGTAATTTTGGCCACAATCTTTCTGTACCAAAACATAGATTTACACTTTCTATCTCATTTGTGATTTTTTTTTCTTCTTCAAGTTTCAAGTAATTTATACGTTTGTCTAGTTCAAGTTAAGTATTCCTAAGATAGTTCTTATGAGATTTTTTGGTTTTATTTCCCTGTTCTATTGGAAGTTAAAACCAACATGTAATTGTAAATAATAATTTTTAAATGCTTTTGTAATAAATCGGTCTTCAGTTGGAGATTTGTGTAGTTCTACTTAATTTACAGTTATAATCGTTTGACAGTCTGTTTTTGAACATAAAATTGTATTCCATGTGTGTAATTTCCGATATTGATCAATGTCTGTTCTATAAAAAGCCATGTTCTATTAATTCATGTAGTGTTGCATCTTCAAAGATGGTGAAACAAAAACCACATAGGCCAGACTGTTACATTTACATCATACACAAAGGGGATTATGCAAAAACATGCAAAGAAGAAAAATGAATATTCATACTAAATCTAAATACTGGTTTTTTTGTGTGACACAACATAGAGCAGATAATTTGATATCGTTTGTTTCTAGCATAAAGAAGATATTTAATATCTTTGTTTTTCTAGCATTCATGTTTTAAAAAGTTGTACAAAGTTTCATACCCAAAAGCAAACATCCTTTAAACATCTATCAATTTATGGTCAAATGTCATAAAAATAGTATAATCCACCTGATGGTTAGTGTAGAATACAAACTCTTTGTTGTGACGTTCATTCTCTTTATACATTTGAAGGGCTGGGTACTTTTTGTAACACAAAACACAATGTCCACAGATTAAAATTCAACTTTAACAGTTTGAAGATAATGATGGTAGAAAGCTTCCCTTATAATATTACTTGCTGAGGTGCTGTAGTTTTTGAGAAATGAGTAAAGCAATGTCACAAAAATTAATTTAGTCTCAGTATGTAAAAACGTATTAACCAGTTATGGTATTTTACTATAACTGGTTAAAACGTTTTCACATGCTAAAATAATTTTCGTCTCACTGAGACGAAAATTATTACTAATTTCTCAAAAACTGAAGCACCTCAGCAAGTAATATTTTAAGGCAAGCTTTCTACCATAATTATCTTCAAACTGAGTAAAGTTAAATGTAAATTATGTTTTGTGTTACAAAAAATACCCAACTCCCTTAATCAGAATTATGAATAACCAAAGAGGAAGGTTGAACATATGCAGGACCAAATAAACTACAGTACACACTTCATAATGTAATGCTCTACAGGGTTAACATATCGTAAAGCTGTTAAGCAGAAAATACTTCTTGAAAAAGTTCTTTGCTAAGCAAAAATTTAGTGGGACACCAATCACAACAATGTAAACTTAAGGTAATGTTGGCTGGTAACCCATTTCTGTTTGAACAGCAATATTTGTCTGTGTTTAGCAAGTTTTTATGAAATTGCGCCCAGGTAGTTAAGATCAAACAAAATAAACTGCAGTCCAAACTTCATAATGTCATGCCCTTCAAGCACGTAGTTGTGACCTTGTGATGTACTTTTTGTTACACTGTTCAGCAACACATTAACAAGGGCTTTTACCCACACCTGGTGGGACAATATAAGTGATACCAATCATTTGTAAACACTTAAAGGCACTGGACACCTAAGGTAATTGTCAAAGGGCAGTCTTCTCACTTGTTGTATCTCAACATATTATGCACAAAATAACAAACCTGTGGAAGTTGCAAGATAATTATGGAAAAAACCACCCGTGTCACACAAAGTTGTTTGCTCTCAGATGCTTGATTTCGGGACCTTAAAATCTAATTCTGATGTCTCAAAATCAAATTCGTGGAAAATAACTTCTTTCTCAAAAACTACGTTACTTCAGAGGGAGCCGTTTCTCACAATGTTTTATACTATCAACAGCTCTCGATTGTTCATTACCAAGTAAGATTTTTATGCTAACAATTATTTTGAGTAATTACCAAACCTGTTCAGTGCCTTTAAAATCAACCTTATGATGTACTTTGTTTTGAACAGGAACACATGAATAAGGGAACTGCTTTTACCATCACCTGGTGTGACATTTAGATTGATATCAATAATTTGTAAACACTTGACAGGTGCCAGATTCTTTTATCCCAAACCCTCGTAGCTAAAGCTCTTAATGCAAAACAATCCAACTGGTGACCGTTTGAATGATTTAGGAGTGGCAAGGTTTATAGGTGCATGAACTGTAATAAGAAGTATATTTCAATAATACATAAAAAACAACCAGCCTGAAGCAAGTTTAACTAGGTGACAGGGTTGACTGGGTACCCGAGTTGACTAGACTTAAACCATAATCGATATAGATGTCACTCGAACGCTACAAGGTTTGATCAGTCGAATTCACGATTAATCACAACAACAGCCCTGAGCTACCATGGCACTCCAGTGGCGTTTTCATACACAGTATCAACCTATCTACCCCCGCAAAGCATCTTGCTCAAGGACACAAGTGTCACGACCGAGACTCGATGACTTAACCACCAGAACTCGAGTAGACAAATTAATGTAAACTTTTGTGATCAAACACACAGTTGAACAGTACTCCAGTTGCCCTTTACAAGGAGTTAATGTCCTTGCCATTCAAAAACAAAGCATACATGCCTGCAGTAATACTCTCTTACTTCAAGCTGAACACACCCTTTACTTAAAGGCAGTGGACACTATTGGTAATTACTCAAAATAATTATCATCACAAATCCTTTCTTTATTACCAGTAATGGGGAGAGGTTGTTAGTATAAAACATTGTGAGAAACAGCTCCCTCTGAAGTGAAGTAGTTTTCGAGAAAGAAGTAATTTTCCACAAATTTGAAATCAAACATCAGAAAGCACACAACTTCGTGTGACAAGTGTTTTTATTCTTCTTTCATTATTATCTCGCAACTTCTACAACCGATTGAGCTCAAATTTTCACAGGTTTGTTATTTTATGCATATGTTGAGATACACCAAGTGAGAAGACTGGTCTTTGACAATTACCAATAGTGTCCACTGTCTTTAAACTGATGTAATCATTACATCTAGAATAAAGGCTATTTACTTATAATTTGTACCCCAGTTTGGTACACGCTATTTACAAGATTATATACCAGTGAATTTTTTCAGCAGGACTCCGGAAAGCACCGAGTATACAGTGCTCTAAACACAATGGCATTGGGTAAAACATACCAGTTTAAAACCCTGTAGTTATTTTCTTGATGATAGAACAAAACATGAACGCAACTAGTAATTTGTTTTCCAACTGGTTTTAACCAAAGTGTGTTGATGGTACTATTTATTTGTAAATATTTTGAAATTTATGAAATAAACCATGTGGAGTTTCATACAATTTGTTTGTTTGTTTGTTAGTTTGTTTGTTTAATACACATGCATATCTAGAAAAAGTAGTTACTTTGATAGATATTTGTTACAGGCATAGTGTATACCCCCAGTCCTGCCGTCGATTTCACAAAACTCTTCCTAACTTAAGACTAATCTTAGGATGAGTCCCAACCCTGCACTGTAGCATGCAAACCTTACGACGAGTTACTCGTCCTAACTCTTTGTGAAATCGACCCCTGATACTTCACAGAGGCAACAAAGGCAATTAATTGCCCCCTGGTAATTGCCTTGGTGCCCTTGAAATGCTTAAGTAGAAATGTACAATGCGCCTTGTTTTTGACAGTATGAGGTTGTCTCAAACATTTGTATCACTTGAGGGGGTATATTCATTCATACCCAAAACAGTTATTAAAGACTGGAACACATTATACAGACATATCCATTACCGACAAACAGACCCTTTAAAGGAGCCATTACAACCCGTCTCTAAAGCAACAACAGCAACAAAAGCGACAGAATGCCTATTAAAACTGTGCAGGACGAATCACAAATACCCCCAGAAGTGATAAAAATACTATTAAGAGCGCCCTCGCGCAGGCCAAAATACAGCACATTCCCTCAAAGGGTGCCCTTGCCCTCTCTAAAATGAGGCATACAGGCCTGTATTTCCAGAGCAATAACATCAAGACCAATCCAACAACAGTGTCTGGAGAGACTTAAGTATCTGCTAGAACGTGGCACTACTGGTTCAGAAATGACTAAATTCCGTTTCATACTTGCAACAAATAATTCACGACTCCAATTCGCTGCGAAAACAGCAATGTATTGTTAAAATTCGCAGGAGTTATGAACCTGGCTTAAGGTGACTAAGAAGTAGTCGTATCAATTCATAAGTACTTCCATCTGTACAAGCCTTGCGTTCGTATCCCCTGGCATTCGATATGGAAGCATTCCGGCGAATGTGATCAGAGATTTTGCTTGTTTTCTCAGGTGAGCCAGGTACTGAAAAGAGAACGACAAGAAAATATATTTTAAACATGTTTCTACAAATTATATCCCATTAATTTAACATAAAAGCATATATAGGAATGCCACTTGAGATGGGAAGATAATAATAATTATTGTTTATTCAGCATTAAAAATAATACATACAAACAATATCCATTCACAGAAAAATGGTACTAAATCCCCCCCCCAAAAAAAAACCCAGAGGGATTATGCCCGGAATTAAAAGAAGTTAACCTAAAAACTGTCGCTCAAAGAATCTGAATAGTAAATACTAATCCCTCTGGCTAAACACGTACGCATATATATAACAAATATATACAGGTTAAAGAGTACTCACTGATTCCTTTCCACCATCCTCTGATCTGATGGTAGGCATACCCTGAGCATTCTGCAGACTGCTGTTTCGTGTCGCTCTATACTTGGAATGTAAGATGTTCATTGTGGACACCAAAATGTCTGGCATGTTTCTTCTGACCTGAAATACACAAATACAACATTAATTTACATTTACAAATACAAGTATACACAGTAAGACCAATTCATACACAGTGATTTTTTCAAAATATTTAACGACCATGTTAATAGCGACATCACATATTTATAAAGTTGACAGATGAAGCACTTCTTGGTCTTTATTTCTTTTTATGTTTCAGCGCTTAAAACCCTGTAATAAGCGCTATATAAATCATGTTATTATTATTAAAACCTTACATTTTGATGAGTTACAAGTAGTATCGTACAATATGTATCAATATTTGATAAGCAAAAGTGGGTACATCTTAGATTAGTGTTCAGATTATATATTTATTGGTAATTATTTTACTGGTTAAAGTTTGTTGTTCCGTAAACCACCTACCTCATCTGTGTATTGTTTGAAGGCATTGACTTTGTCATCCACTGTGTCTGGAGTAAGAGGTACCAGCTGTAGAGTATCAATCGTCTACAATCAAAACAAAATCAACGATAAAACACTCCGATTCAAATCAAGGGATGAGAGTCACTGCCAAGAAAAAAAGTCTGAAACTGGGATCCAGATTATAGGGAGGCATATTGAAATGATGGTATTGCTTTGGGAACATTGGGAGTACCCTCTGCCGCCATATCGGGCATGTTATAATAAAACTAGCCATAGTATAAAACATGTGTCTTCATCTGTCTTTTCTGTCTTAAGGCTGTTCCTCAACAAGCCCTGCTTTTTCGGAACATCTATACGTCATATTGTATCTTGTACCTACAGGTGTTAACAAGGAAATATAAGTTACTTTGAATTTAATTGAATTAAGCATCAAAGCTTGATAAGCTGACAGCCTTCATCCTGATATCTTACCGCTAGTGCTCTATCTAGATCTCTGCTATGATACTGATCAAAGTACGTCATTAAATCCAGGAGAAGATGAAATGACTTGGTGTTGGATTGGTTGCCTGTGATTGACTGCGCCTGGAATCTGTTGAGAGTCAAACAAATGAAAACGCTATTCAATATGCCCAACCATCCTCTTGGAGCCCACACAAGGCAAGGCTTCTCGTTGGTAGAAGATGTCTCTCCTTCATAGACACCCTGAAACAAGACACCGATTTGGCCAGCGCTGAGGAACTACGCTCCTGCATATTGGATTGAAACATCTGGACTAAAATCACTGGACAGGCTCAACTTGTTGATGATAAACTAATGAAAACGTTATTCAAAACTCAATGTCAGAACTAAAATATCTCTCACTACATTTATAACCCTATCTGGGAACTCAACGTGTATTTTTCAAACTTGATTTATCCGACCGCAGTTTTGGGTGCTCCGTTACAGAAGGCCTTCTCTGGATGTCACTCATTTATTCTGCACTGTATTGTTCTTTAATGTAAGATACATTTTGTAAGATACATTTAGTATTGACCATTATTCATTACTTATCTGCATGTATGAAACTATGAATGGAAGGAAAAAAGAAAAAAAAAAAAAAAAAAAAAAATCATTGGTGCGTATTTATTGGGTTTTTTTTCTTCTATAACGAGTGGAAAATTCCTAACGTTACCTTTCTGCAATGGCTACTGCTAGTTTATGTAGTCTGTGTCTAGATGACTGTGGACTCTTAGGCATCGACACAATCGGACTCAGCAGACGATTCAAGATCTCTAACACCTTATCAGCGTTCTGAAACAGAGACATCAATCAATCAATCAATCAATCAAAGGTCATTTGTAGAGGGCCAAAATCAAAGTTTGTTCTAAGGCGCATCAGGAGCACCGCATGAGTGTCGAACACGTCTTTAAAGCCATTGGACCCTTTCGGTAAACAGTGTTGTCCAAGGCCCACACTTTGTGTACCACAACTTATATATAAAATAACAAACCTGTGAAAATTTAGGCTCAATCGGTCATCGGAGTCGGGAGAAAATAACGGAAATAAAACCCACCCTTGTTTTCGCACGTTTCGCCGTGTCATGACATGTGTTTAAAATAAATCCGTAATTCTCGCTATCGAGAATTTATATTGTTTTGCTGTTTTCTCAAAAAGTAAAGCATTTCATGGAATAATATTTCAAGAGAAGTCTTTCACCATTGCCTTCTGTAAACCCCGTAGGTTATTTGTAAATCTGCGAACTTTTTTTTTTTTTTTGAACTGAAAGGGTCCAATGGCTTTAAGATGCAAATGTTTAAAACCTTTTTTTAAAAAGCGTTGACAGTCCCTATAGATGGATTGCATTACTGAATAGGCGTCATCAGCTGCCATATTTGATGGATTGTGCAAGCGTGAAGAGCTACCATTGCCCGAGAGTCACGCGCAGCGCGTACTGTTCCATTGTCTTACATCAAAGATGGCGGTTGTTGACACCTATTTCGAGCCATCTATTCAATTTGTAATCCTAGTGTAATGTATGAAGATTTCTTTTAAAAAAGAAAATTGAAAAACATCCAAAATAATACACAGTTGATGCTTACAAATCTAGTCTTGTATTGCCCTCAGCCCCCCGACTCAGTGACCTAATAAAAGGTCCCCTGAGCCAAGGGTCCCTGTGTTGTCTAGCATTGCATAGCGAGTCTGGTACCCAGAGTCCCACCATGCTACGAGCGCAAGGATTGCTATCATCATGGGGCAAGAGAAAACTTTCATCTCCCAAGACGAACATTATTCTTTGTGTCGTTGTTATCAAACGATATATCAAAAACTACAGCACCTCAGCAAGTAATATTTTAAGGGAAGCTTTCTACCACCATTATCCTCAAATAAGTTTAATAAAAACCTGTTGACATTGTGTCATACAAAAAAAGTACCCAAACCCTTTAAAATGAAACAATACTCACACTTGCAAGATCATACAGCTTCACAGCATCTTCGAATAAACCCTTTGCCTCCGTGTCTTTGGCGACCGTTTCCAAGATCTGCTGAGTGTTGACTTGGAATTTATCCACAGCTCCTGGTCGTCTGGTTCCGTCCTCCCCGAGACGGCCGAGGAGAGCATCAAACTCTCTGGTCTCAATCACCATCTCACTCAGGCATTTTATGAACAGATTCTCACCCTTAGAATCCTTCAGTCCTCTGGGAAGATAAACATGAAAAGGAATTAATAGGACCAAATATTCAGCTTTGTCACCAACAACAAAATATAAATTGTGGGAAAACTCAGCCCAAACTAAGCCTGGGCGACTAGTGAAATTTACTACTAGACTAGTCGCACTGCAAATAGTTGCGACAAATTTTAATTCCCAAGATGCATTGCAGCATATTGTTTGCCACAGGTGCAATATAGTAAAATTCGTGCTGAACGGATTGAAGGATTGTGTCACTGATGTCTGATTGTGTGTTTCTTAAGTAAACTATGGTGTCGAGAATGGTCGGGAGCAACACAATTGGTTCACAAAGCAGTAAGTCGTGACTATTTTTGCAGTAGTCGTAGCAGCACAAATAACTGAGTGGTTAAAAAATGGTAGTCACGACATGACTAAGCAATCAATATTAGCCACTAGTCGCCCAGGCTTAGCCCAAACTGTATTAAAATTAGAATTTAGCAAAAGGAGTAGTTATCATTCATATAATAAATGTTCTTAAGTGCAGTGAACCCTTAGAGACAAAGAAAGCTTTGTATCAAACCATTTGACTAACAAACCTTAGAATGTAGAAATACTGTAGAGCTTCTCTAGGGTCAGTGTTCTCAAACTTAGAGGTATACATGCTGATCAGACGAGCTAAATTGAGTCTTCGGATAGGAGCTGGGTCATCCACATGTTTACTCACTGTGGCAGAATATACAGACGAGTGTAGGAGTCAGTTAGTGAGTAATGAGAGTACAAATAAAGGAGACTAAATTGAGTCTTCGGATAGGAGCTGGGTCATCTACATGTTTACTCACTGTGGTAGAATATACAGACGAGTGTAGGAGTCAGTTAGTGAGTAATGAGAGTACAAATAAAGGAGACTAAATTGAGTCTTCGGATAGGAGCTGGGTCATCTACATGTTTACTCACTGTGGTAGAATATACAGACGAGGGTAGGAGTCAGTTAGTGAGTAATGAGAGTACAAATAAAGGAGACTAAATTGAGTCTTCGGATAGGAGCTGGATCATCCACATGTTTACTCACTGTGGTAGAATATACAGACGAGGGTAGGAGTCAGTTAGTGAGTAATGAGAGTACAAATAAAGGAGACTAAATTGAGTCTTCGGATAGGAGCTGGATCATCCACATGTTTACTCACTGTGGTAGAATATACAGACGAGGGTAGGAGTCAGTTAGTGAGTAATGAGAGTACAAATAAAGGAGACTAAATTGAGTCTTCGGATAGGAGCTGGGTCATCCACATGTTTACTCACTGTGGTAGAATATACAGACGAGGGTAGGAGTCAGTTAGTGAGTAATGAGAGTACAAATAAAGGAGACTAAATTGAGTCTTCGGATAGGAGCTGGATCATCCACATGTTTACTCACTGTGGTAGAATATACAGACGAGTGTAGGAGTCAGTTAGTGAGTAATGAGAGTACAAATAAAGGAGACTAAATTGAGTCTTCGGATAGGAGCTGGGTCATCTACATGTTTACTCACTGTGGCAGAATATACAGACGAGGGTAGGAGTCAGTTAGTGAGTAATGAGAGTACAAATAAAGGAGACTAAATTGAGTCTTCGGATAGGAGCTGGGTCATCTACATGTTTACTCACTGTGATAAAATATACAGAGGAGCGTAGGAGTCAGTTAGTGAGTAATGAGAGTACAAATAAAGGAGACTAAATTGAGTCTTCGGATAGGAGCTGGGTCATCCACATGTTTACTCACTGTGGTAGAATATACAGACGAGTGTAGGAGTCAGTTAGTGAGTAATGAGAGTACAAATAAAGGAGATTGTATACTGAGCTGCTGGCATGAGTTCAACTCAATGGGACACTTTTAAGATGCTTGGTGGTAGCAAACTTGCCAGGTAAATCCTTTGTTCTTAGTTATGTTCGCATGCTCAGAACTACGTCAACAATGGAAATTTACCTGGTAAAGGCCAAGTTATAGTCAGTCGGGCGATGGTTGTGCGATGGAAATCTTGACGCGCTATCATAAAAAGACACAGCTTTTAGGGCTCAGTCTAAGGATCGCGCGCAAGATTCCCATCGCGCGACCGACTATAAACCGGCCTTTAGTCTGCTGTCACCTAGCGTTCAAAGCCTCCCAGTGCTTTCTTTGGGTTTATTGTACAATAATAAAAACAAATATAATTTGACTATATTCCCAAAAAAAACCGAACAAGTCAAGTTTACAACGATATTACAGTAAAAATGGGCAGATTAAGAAGGATTGAAAGATCAAACGGACAAAACACTAAAACAGAAATTCTTTTTTTAATGTGATGGTAAATCTGTACTCACTACAGGTAAGGGTGAAAAATCCTAAATAACTACGTACTTTAATATCAACAACATGAACCAAGACAGAGGGTACTAAAGTAACTGAACTGAACTTCAGAAGAAAGACTATCATTACATAATCAAGTAAAAAAGAAAGCAAACGAAACTTACAAACTTGTGTCTGAATGTTCTGTGGTAGAATCAGCAATCCCATCTCGTACAGCGCGATTGCAACGTGTACCGCGTGACAGCGTAACCTGACGTCGGATCGCGATAAGAACTCGATAGCGGCCTCAAACTGGCCACATAGAAACAGAACCTGGAAGTATAGATAGGGATTCTGGTTCGCGCTGAAATGAGTCTCTCCGTACTCCTCAAGGAGTAGGACTTGAAGTTGCTGTAGAGTCAGACGATCCGAGGCGATAGGACCGGTGGAGTCCTCTCCAAAACTCACTTGACTTAGCTGAAGACGAACATAGTGATAATAGTATTAATAAACAGCGATTGTAGAGCGCATTCTGGATCACAGATCCCTCGATGCACTCAAGAAGGCTATATTTACAAAGAAGTAACTAAAGTAACAGGTCAGTTGTGTACAAAGATTAAAAATATAGAACACTAAAACTAACTTAAGAAGAAAAATGGCTCAAAGAGTCAAAACCACATTTATTTTACACAACTTATTTCGAAACCTGACCAGAAATGTGACAAGCTAAGAAATAAATAATCAATAGGCCTACACTAGAAAACTTAGTAATAAAAACACCATTAGAGCTAAAACACACACGCGGACTTTCTGTATCAGGCCTGTATGCTTCGTTTTTGAAAGGCCAAGGGCACCAAGGCATTTTCTCCTTTAGTAAAGGGCACCCTATGAGTAAATTGTAAATTTCTACTGGAGCATTTCAAGGGCACCAAGGCAATGGACCGGGGCAACGGAGGCAATCGCCTTCGTTGCCTCCGTGAAGTATCAGGCCTGCTGTATGCACAATTTGAAATCTACTAAAAAAAACAAAAAGAAATTCATTTAAAATTATATACCCAAACTTGCTATCTAAATATTAACTTGTTCTCAATATAGAGTTCAAGAAGTAATATAAGATCAATTACTAATTTAGGTAAAACTGGGATAGAATCATGAGGAAAACACATTGAATAGTAAAAGATACAAACAACAATAATTCTGTATACAAATTAAGTGTTCATAATAAAGTACAAAATTAGTACAAAATAAGATCACAAGAAGGCAATAAAAAGTTGGATAAAATTGCAAAGAACAAACATTAGAAAGTCAAGCAATGGTAACACCACACAAAAATGAAAGTAACAAATTCCAGTTAACAAAAGAACACAGCACAACAATGGTGGAAAGACATGGCAAATTGTTAAAAACAAAATTTGAAACTTAATCACAGAGTAAATAAATATCAGCACACACTCCAAAATCAGACCAGCTAGAACAGCCCAAATCAGTCATTCAAGTTCACACTTCAACAAATCAGTCAAACGTGGCCCAAAATGACAAACCAATGCCGACCTGACCAGTCTAGCTCTAGTAACATGAAGTGTACAATTTTTGTTTTAATGCAAGTCACCAGACACACAAGGCCTGAAGGCCACTTCAAGGTGCGAGCTACAATCAATTCTTTTTTACCAGAAGCCGTTGCCAACTACTCGTGGGGCTGAAACAGGGTTACTCCCTTTACAATCCATACAGATGTAGGCTTGGGTATCATCCATCAGAAGTCTGGCAAATAGAGCAAAAAGCACTACCTCCCCAACTTTATGAAGCAATCATGGTTAGTTGCTTGCTTAAGGACACAAGTGTCATGATTAGGACTCGAACCCACACTCTGCTGATCAGAGTTTGAATCCAGTGCTCTTAACCGCTAGGCCATGACACGCCACGATAGAAAGAGTTGAAATGTTTACAAACCTTGATCCACAGATAATCCTCTGTCTTTGTAGCAACTTCAAAATGACTGTCCGCAGTGTCACAATAACCAATCAGGCAGTAAACAGCTCTGTTTGGGTAAACAACAACAAATTAATAGATGGAAATTTGCATCGGGATAAAGAATATTTGTTTTGGTTTTGCGGAAATCTAGTCGTAGCCACCAATTCAGATACGTTCTAAGTCTTGTACTGCCCTCAGCCCCCCGGCCCAGTGACCTAATAAAAGGTCCCCTGAGCCAAGGGTCCCTGTGTTGTCTAGCATTGCATAGCGAGTCTGGTACCCAGAGTCCCACCATGCTACGAGCGCAAGGACTGCTATCATCATTGGGCATCACACTTATTCTCAATATAATCCAATTATATATAATATAGATATATCATACGAGTAGGGTAGATGGCCTTAGCTTTCGATCCAAACCAGACCTTCCTCAGAGGCATAAACAAGTACAAACAAATACATATCCATTTATAGCGAAAAGAGGACCAAGAATTAAGGGAAGGGATCCAGAAAAGGCGGGAAAAATTATAGCCATTTAAAGTCACCAATTTATAAACAATTTGGTGGCTATATACCATGATATAAATTGAGAATGGTGGTCTTAATCACAAGCAAATTACAATTCAATACAAACATCAATTGTAAGAGAATGCTAGTTTGTGCCATGAGTCGCCAATTGGAAAAGAAAGCAAAACAATCAACAATTTGTACAATTAGAAGCTAACCTTTTGTATGCATCAGGGCTGTTTCTCACAGATCGTCTGTAACTGATACGTAATCTTGTCTGCATGTCTGGAGAAAGCCTTGATAGAAAAATAACAACAGAAAGGAAGTAAATCAAATAAATAAATCCATGATTTTGATTCTCAATTCAATTCAAAGCTATGTTTATTTCCACAAATCATCATCAAAAAAGTACAGTCAATAATATATGAATGTGGGGGCAACAGTAGTATGATGGGATATGATTCAATCGGAGGGGGGGGGGGGTTGAATTTACTGAAACGGCTGGTGGATTCAAGCATATTTCATGTTTTGGTTTAAAAGATCTTACCTTCTGTCATCATTTTCCATGTAGCCTCTAAGGTATTCTTCAAACTGCCCGAGATCTTGACTGGAAAGGAGAAAAACCTACAGTTTGAATAATGTTTGAATTTTCAATAATTTTGCCATAAGATTTTATTTATAATCCTCAGGATAACCACAATTTTTTTTATTTATAAATAATTTGTTTCAAAAATGTTTTGGATTTCATGAACATGAAGAATAAAACTTACGATGCTCTTCGGACTGCGTGTAGAACAGCATCCAGACTCCCGCAGCGAAGACAGTAGTAAATGACTGGCCATACAGGCTGTCCATCAACTTCACCGTCCTAAACCAAGAATACAAACTCAATTTACTTTGTATGTAAGTTAAACCATATTCATTGGAACATCAGTAACTAATTGAAAAATAACAAGACAAACTAAACAACAAGCAAGCAAACAAATGAAAGACAAGGTTGGAGTAATAAAGATAGTAATAAAGTGAAAGGCATGGGATTTGAGGCATTGCATGGTGAGGTATCATAATAAACTACAGCATTTATAAGGCGCACTTTACTGAAAAGGAGAAACATTCAAAGGCGCCGGTCAAGTTTTGTCAAGATGTTGGAAAGCAAGCAAGAATAAGTGTGTTTTGAGTTTCTGCTGGAAGAGAGTGATGTTGTGTATTTGTCTGAGGTAATCCGGAAGTGAGTTCCAGAGTCTTGGTGCTATGTTGGAGTAAGCCCTGTCCCCATAACTGACCAGTCGAGTTCGGGGAACATGGAGCGTATTTCTGATAGATCTTAGACCTGGTCTAGTTGTACGGGGTGTCAAGAGATCGTGTATGTAGGGTGGAGCTGAACCATGTAGTGCCTTGAATGTGAGTATGATGATCAATATATATTTAAGATGTTACATTTTGCATCGGGGATAAAGACTTCTTTTTTTTTTACCCATACACCGATATGTGTTAGCACTGTAAGTTAAGTACTTTCCCCGAGTCCTGTGAAAAAATATCACAGGCATGTTATTCGGGTGGGATTTGAACCCTTGACCCTTGCAATTCTAGAGCAGTGTCTCACCAACTAGACTACCGAGGTTGCCCGGTAGCTAGAGGCTACATATTTTGGTTTGTGGTAACACCATGTGTGTGTATCTACTTCCTGGGTAGATTATGTTCTTTGGAGAACTTGTCTTGCATTATGTTCTACTACCTACTTTTTAACTACTATCTAGGCGGAAGGTAGAAAATGGGTCGTACTACTATTTTCGGTTGAGTGGATCCAGGGGACTTCTAACTATTTACTTCAAAAGTTTTGACAAGCTTACTCTAGTCATCATCATGAGAAATACATTCTTACCTCTAATCCTGGTATAGGATGAAGTAACTTGACTTTGAGAAACCCTTGGACCAAGTGATACGTTCCTGGGATTCCACCAACTTGGGCTCGCTGGAGATTCTCACCAACGATCGTACGAATGTAAGTCAAGTAGCTGAAAATAGTGAAAAACATCCAACATTACTATGGAGGCTTTTTATAAACTCACGACTGAGCGGTCAAGTTCACCGGACCCAAGCTCTGATGTTGTCAGCAGCAGAGTGTTGGTTCGAATCCTGGTCATGACACTTGTGCCCTTGAGCAAGGCACTTAACCATAAAAAAATTGCGTCGTAAAAAGTTGGGAATGTATTGCATTGTGTTCTACCAGCCAGGCTCCTAGTGAACGATACCCACGCCTACATCCTTTACGGCCTGCGAAGGGGTAACCCTATTTCAGCCCCAGGAGTAGGTTACATTGTTTCCCTGGTGACAGTTGATTTGGGTTGATATGATAGCCCAAATCAATTTAGTGTTGCCCTCAACTTCATAAGGCCGTTCGGCCTTTTGAGTTAGGCGATATATTTTCTTTACAAAAATCTTAAACCTTATACTGACACAGACCAAGCATCTTAAACCCAATATTGACAGACTTTAAAGTCTAAAATAATGTCTTTACCTGGTCTCAAGGTAAGATCGAGCTTGACGAATCAACGACATCTGCATTTCTTGTGAGCACCTTGTCTGGATTGCATCTCTTGATGATATCAGAGGAATTGATGACATCTCACGCACCATGGCCCAAAGTTCACTCACACGCTATTTGGCATAAAAACAATTTTGAGATTTTGTTAAACATTCCTCTTGAACATGCAATGACCAAACATGGCCTAGTCTACAGTAATGCCCCCTGGTCACTGCCTTGGTGCTCCAGTAGAAATTTACGATTTCCTCATAGGGTGCCCTTTACCAATGAAGAGAAAATGGCTTGGTGCCCTTGCAAATTAAAGAGTTTGTGCAAATTTTTGTGCAAATTTGTTTGTGCAAGTTAAAGAGTTGATTGTACCCACCTTGTCATCAAACTGATGGCTGACTTGCTCAAAATCATGGATGAGATTGGGTCGGATTCCTCCATGTACGACCTTATCATTATACAAATACACCTGAATGGATAAACAAAAGTAAAAAGAAAATAAATGTAGCTACGCCAAGCAATTCATTCACAGTATATCACCGTGGTCAAGTGGTTAGACTGCAGGACTTGCAAAAGCAAGGTTGTGGGTTTGAAACAACCCCCCCCCCCCAGCTAACCACTGATTTCACAATGACTATAGAATAAGTATTGTCATTCAGTTACTGAATCACAAATTCTTGGTGTGTATAATTCATAATCATAGACGTTAAACCAATGTTTGTATGAGAGAGATTGGCTGTTGCCAGCTTGCCATTTGTATCCCCTGGGAGTTTGCCAAGTTCCCTTGATGGGAAGATCATCTAACCACTCAAACAAACAAACAAACGAAACAAACAAACAAACAAACAAACAAACAGTAACAAGCAAAACATAAACACAGGGCATCTGCCTACTTCCTTCTTTCACAGTAAACAAGCACAACATACACAAAGGGTGGCGGCACTGGGTTTTCAGTCCCTACTAGACGGTGTGGGTTTTCCCTGAAATTATTCTCTGGGGTTTTCCTCCCACATCTAAAACTGACATTTCTTCATCATCTTCTCTTCTCGTTTGGCTCTAATAAGAGCATTGAGAATATTTATTCAGATCCAGATCCAGAATTTAACAAGGCTATATAATCACCTGTCGTGCATAGGCCATTTCAACGCTATCCATAGCACTACGGCCCTCCATACCAACAGTCTCATTCAATATGGACTCCGTCTCCGGTCCAATATCAATCATGTCTTCTCCGGTACTAATCAAAGCGTTCAGAATCTTCTGTCTCTCCTCCTGCCATTCGGACTGCATGGTCTCCCAGAATCGCTTCTCGGTCTGCTGTAGTGTCTACAAAGTAACAAGTAACATATTGTGTGATGTAGTGTTGTAGCTAGACCAATTTTTAGTGGTGGGCCCTAAATCCACCAAGAGCGAGCAGCTAAAAAAAAAAACCATTTAACTTAATCGATAGGTATTGTAATAGAATATAATCACTCTGTTAAATCTGGCTTTTAATAATAATAACCCGTTTTTATATAGCGCTTTTCACACCCGGGGGCATCCCAAGGCACTTCACATTATTACCCCTGGTCACTGGGCCTTAATTCACTCCTTAAACCATCTCAGCTCCCTGGTGGGGAGTATGCAGCCTGTGCAACATTAATATGCGCTACTCAGCTAAATCAATCACAAGAACCATCTCTGCCCTCACAGGTACCCATTTACCCCTGGGTGGAGAGAAGCAATTATAGTTAAGTGTCTTGCTCAGGGACACAAGTGTCACGACCGGGATTCGAACCCACACTCTGCAGAACAGAAGCATCAGAGCTTGAATTCGGTGCTCTTACCCGCTCGGCCTTGACACCCCACCCCACTATTTGACTTAATGGGTGGTCGGGTTGGCATAGTGGTATCTTTCCTCGCCTTTCACATCTAGAAAAAGCTGGTTGAAATCACACCAGGGCACTATGTGGATTGGGTTTTTAGTTCCCTACTTGACTTTGAGGGTTTTTCCTCCCAAATCTAAAAGAAAATGCTTTTCCGAGAGTCCTTAGCATCACAACCAGAATTAACAAAACAAAACAAATAATCTAGATCTGGTCTTGTAATTACATCTATTCTGTGACTTTCCCTAACAAGCATCCAATATATTTGTCAGGCCTGATAATTGTTTCCAATAAAAAAAAATTCTAAAATTGCCTTCTTACATTTTTCTTGGTCTCCTGAATGACAGCAAGGACAGCATTTTCTCTCTCATTTCTAAGAAAACTCTGCAAAATAAACATCAGCTTTATGAAATTAAATCTTGTTTGAGAGCCATTTAGTGAACATAAGACGCTAACATACTACAGATTTACATTAAACTTAAACGGTTTAAAGATAATGACGTGGAAAGCTTCCCTTAAAGTATCACTAGCTGGGGTACTGTGATTTTTTAGAAAAAAGTAAAACAATTTCTCACAAAAAAATTGTTGCCTCAGTGAGACAAAAATTATTTTAGCATGTACAACGGATTTACACTACTCTCCTGAAAACATTGCTCTGCGATTATCCCTTTTTTTCTCAAAAACTTGCAAACTGATGATGTGCAACTTCTCCAGGTAAATTATATTACATACATCTTAATTCACAGAGAGTAGGGATTCATGGCAAAATACTTTATCTACAAAAAGGTACCAAACCCTTTAAGTTGGCGAGTGAGATTCCCTTCTCTACATTGAGAGTTAGGCCGAGTAATAACAAAACTTGTTTAGCGTCCCCGCCCGCTTCCTTTTTAGAAGACGCCTCCTTCTTTTTTTGCACATTTTAAAACTTTGGTTTTAATGATTTTTATTATTTAATTTTTTTTTTATGAAAAAAAAAAAGGTTACTTTAAACGATCTCAGCTAAAACAATCTGAATGTCTGGTCCAAAATGTTTCATTTATGTGTTGTGTATTTGAACAGTAGAAAAAACAATGGATATTTGACATTTAAAGGAACGGCGTCCATCTTGAAAAAACTAAAAAACAAAAAAAAAATGCCCCTCCTCCTTTTTTTGAGAAAGCCGGACCCTAATCATGTTTCTTTATTCACTTGGCCTAATGCACTTAACACCAGCTTCTTATTACCTGTATATCTGTATCAGCAATTGGCTCCAGCGGCTCAAATGTTTTGGTGGTGCTGAGCGTTTCAAGTCTCTGTGAAATCCTTGGAACATCAATCCCCTTGGATCCTAGAAGAATCGAACTGTTGCAAGAGAATATAAAACAAGCCATTTATAGTTATTCAATGCAGGCCTGATACTTCACTGAGGCACGTAGCCGGTTGCCTAGATGCCCCTTTAGTGCCCTGTCCCAAGGAGAAAATGCCTTGGTGCCCTTGCCCTTTCAAAAATGAAGCATACAAACTGCAGCATTAGCAAATTCCTACAAGATAAGGTTATAAGGACCAAATTGATTGGCGATGTTCATTCTGTTAACGTAGTCTCCGATATCGCAACACTGAAGGATAGATATATCTGTATCACACAAAAATTTAGCCCAAAACAAACGTCTTTTTGTTTTGGCACTAGAACCCACCCACATTTTTCTAATAAACACTAGGCCTGGAATTACACACAGGCTCAGTTGTCCCTGCTCTCGGCCTTGGTGCCCCTTCAAAAGTTTCCCATTTACTTTCCAATTGAAGTGCCCTTTGCAAAATGAAAATGGCCTTGCCCATTCAAAGATGAAATTCCAGGCCTGAAACCGCTGTAAAAACATTTTAAAATGCACACAATTCTTTTGAAGGAAAGTGATCAAAAGTGATTCTCACGCTTTAACATCTGCTGCATCAGGAGCCCCAACTTGTGCCGTCTTGGTCCATAAGCGCTGACTGGATTCCATAATCTGATGTAGATTACGCTCCACCCGGGGCAACTCAGCTCCACTATCCACATTTGCGGTCAGCTGTTCAGCGTCACGCAGTAGATCACCAAATCCATCAGTATCCATGTTGGATGGTGGTGTTCCTATAATGCTGTAATTTTCAGATATCAAAACAACTATTTAAAAAAAATGTTTTTCAAATATTTTGGGAGAAATTTTTAGAACTATAAACACAACTTTACCAAACTTTCTGTCAAACTTCAGCTGTTTGTAAGGAATTATATGAAAAAAATTAAGGTGCCTGCAGCTATAGACTACCCATAATGCAGTAAGAATTTTGTTGTTTTTTGGGTCATAGAATAGATAGCAAATTGCCAATTCCCATCATTTTTTTTTTAATGATCATGTGTAGGGGCCCACAATACAACAGCTCACTGGCTGGGACGCTACGCTCGTCATGCTAGAGCATCAACATTTTCTTTAAAAGGGCGAACAACGCCCCAATCCTGGTCTAGGTCCTGACTTTGTCTGTGTTGTCGGTTCAGTTTGGCCTCAAAATGTCAATGATGCAATGCTATTGCTAATTCCCCCCCCCCCAATTTATTTTTGTACAATTATTTTTATTAAGTTTTTGTTTTAAGCAATCGCACAACATTGTCCAAAGGCCCACACTTCGTGTATCACAACTTTTATATAAAATAACAAACCTGTGAAAATTTAGGCTCAATCGGTCCTCGGAGTCGGGAGAAAATAACGGGAAAACCAACACCTGTGTTTCCGCAAGTTTCGCCGAGTGACGACATGTGTTTAAAATGAATCTGTTTTCTCAAAAAGTAAAGCATTTCATGGAATAATATTTCACCATTACCTTCTGTTAAACCCTGCAAGTTATTTGTAAATCTGTGAACTTTTAATTTTTGTTCTGTTCAGAAAGTGTCCAAAACGAAAACAAATAGTTTACAATATAATAAACAATAACTATTTCGGTTTCGTCCGGCTATCGTCCGATAGCCGGACGAAACCGAAATAGTTCTAGGAGTAGGCAGTACCGACCGCCGTCAGTCGACCATTTCGACCCCATCCCATGTGGTGTGACCGAGGTCGGTACGGAACTCAACTCCGTCTCGGTCAATTTCTTCATAACAATCTTAATTTATACTTATAGTTTTATTATACGTTACTTCCTGAGTTCCTTAATATGCTCTAAATTTACCTTTGAAAAGTAAGGTAACTCACCGAACCAGAATAGCAAGTTCAAATGCTAGGTGTTCAGCCTGATTTACCGACAATATTTAAGTAGAAATCTCCAGCACAAACGACTGAGTTTCCCATACACACAAACACACCACAACTCTTTTGAAACGAAACTGGCACACTGCACGCGCGCACTATTTAGACCGCGAACACCACACACTACACACAGGTCTGACAACCTGTTTTTCAGCTTGTAATTTCACATGGTTAACAATGGGTACCAATCTTTTATCCCGGATAACCTACACATACCAGAAGAGGGCGCACTTGAAGAATTATCTTTTGAGTAAAGAAAAATATTTAATTCAATTTTATCATAAAACGATCATAGCAATAAAACTTTATTCACATATTTCAAACTTCATACAAAACCATCATTATACACAGCTGAATCAAACACTTGGCTATAATTTTCACCCAATTTAAAAGGAACATGTGAAAAGTTGTAAATAAATACCGTAACACAAACCATACAAATAGTTGTCTTTCAACACGAACAGTCAGTTAAAGTCACCGAAAAAACTAAATACCATAAATGATCTTTAACCTCGATGCAAAATTAACATCTAATGAGTCATTTCAGTACCTCACAGCTACTACCTTGGTGGCTAGAGTTTGAACCCTATATAATAGGATACAGACTGCTGAATCCTATATTATTTTTTAGGATTCAAACTGCCCTAGCTACCGAGTTTGTCCTTAGCATGTAAAGGTCGTGCACAGGTTCGAATCCCACTTGAGTGATGTGCCTCTGGGGGAAAGTACTTGAGTATACAGTATATATATACAGTAACCAAACCAAATAATAATATTTATCCCCCATGTAAAAATAAACATCTATTAAAACATATAGGTGCCAATTAGAAGTATGCCTTTCTGTGTGTTATGGAAGGCCAGTTTAACTTTATACACTAAATTACCAAACTGGCAAATCTTACAATACAATGTTCATAGTTAAAATTTGTGTATATGGCATAAGGACTCAACATGAGTGACTAATACAAAATTAAACCAACAAATTTCTAAAACGAAAGCTTTATGACTGAAAAACATACAAATAGTGTACATTGTAAATGATATTGCTTCACTTGTTGATGACCAGGGCCCAATTTAATAGAGCTGCTTAAAGGAACAGAAAAAAAAAAAAAAAAGTTCACAGATTTACAAATAATTTACAGGGTTTACAGAAGGTTAAGACTTCTCTTGAAATATTGTTCCATTAAATGCTTTACTTTTTGAGAAAACATTAAAAACAATATAAATTCTCGTTAGCGAGAACTACGGATTTATTTTAAACACATGCCATGACACGGCGAAACGCGCGGAAACAAGAGTGGGTTTTTCCCGTTATTTTCTCCCGACTCCGATGACCGATTGAGCCTAAATTTTCACAGGTTTGTTGTTTTATATATAAGTTGTGATACACGAAGTGTGGGACTTGGACAATACTGTTTACTGAAAGTGTCCAATGGCTTTAAGCACACATTCAAAGAGAGTAATGCTTAGTAAAAAGCTATCCTCAAATTGCACATATTGAGAATACAATAAGAAGAAATAAAACAAGAAAGTTTGAAAGCTACAGGGTGTTTGGAGTATTTTCAAGAACTGCTTTTCGGTTCAACATATGGGCACCTTGTGTTGAAAAACATTCATGAGTCAAGCCTTTTGAGTGAGAAATTTTGAACCTTTCTGAAACCTGGTTACACAGTCTTGGTCAACTGTTTCAGTTGGAATATTTTTCTTGTTTAATTTGTGACTTAAAGTTTATCAAATACATTTGAAATGCAAAACATGTTGTGCTGTACAAGTCAGAATGTATTATATAGTATAGTATGATTGGAATGGATTGAGTTATCAAAAAAGTCCTCTCATAAAAAGTCTATTTCAAAAGAGTTGCACTGATTACCAGTAAGTAGCAGAGTTAAGCACAAACTATTGCTCTCAGTCCTCAAATCTTGTATAAACATAGTCTTGTCCCAAAATGATATTGGATAGTGTACTGCGCTCAGTTGTAAATCGCTAAAATGCACCCTCCTTTGACTGGAGAGCTTGACTCGAGAGCTTGACTGGCAAGCTTGAAATCTAAACTAGTCTGGCGAGCTAGATTTAAAGCTCTCCAGTAAGCTCTCCAGTCAAGCTCCCCAGTCAGAGGGCGTGCTAATAGCGATTTACAACTGAGCGCAGTACACTATCCAATATCGAGCACTATCATCTTGGGACAAGACTAATATAAACAGTGCCCCTGTATACATTTGCATAAATCTTACAATCCTCCTCGCAAACTCTGTACTGGCAACTCTTATGTCGTCATTGATCCTAAATCTGGAAAAGAATAATCACATAGGAATACACAATCTAAGAAGTGCTACCGCTCACGGTAATTTTCTTAAATTACAATTTTAGGGGATAAAAAGTGATATCTATTTTCCATAATAGCATTACTTCGAAGTGAAATGGTTTCTCAAAATGCAATATACATTCCAAAGCTGCTGCTGTAAGTTTTTATTGCCATAATCCAGTTTAAGAATAAAATTAAAAACTTCTTTTTACTGAAGAATTTGCATCAAGTTCTTTTCTAAGCGTTCATTCCCTTTCAACTGTATTATATTCTTGTAACTTATATTTTTATGGTATCTGGGGTCGATTTCACAAAGAGTTAGGACTCGTCTTATCTCAAGTTAGGACGAGTTGACTTAGTTAGGACAAGCAACTCGTCCTAACTTAGGATTAATCTTAAGGTCTGCATGCTACAGTGCAGGGTTGGGACTCGTCCTAGTCCCAATATTAGTCTTAAGTTAGGACGGGTTTTGTGAAATCGGCGGCAGGTCCTTGTTATGTAATAGCACCATAAGGACTTTGGAGTTGGGCACTTTATAAAATTCACTAGAATTATTTAGTATTACTTTTATAAGTACTTTTATTGTTCATATTGGTTTTTAAAAAAAGTTGTTTTATTTTTATTTCAATTAAATTACACTTTTAAGTGGAAGAAAAAGTAACACTTGATCTCATAAAACCAACATACAGCAACTGAAAACTTTATCCACAGCACACTCGCATCTGAGCCCAGGGCTGGATTTCAGAAAGAGTTAAGACAAGTCTTAAGTTAGGACGACTTAAGTTAGGACGAGTAACTCGTTCTTACTTAGGACTAGCCTTAAGTGTTTAATAACTCCTAGGACTAGTTCTAAGTTAGGACTATCTTTGTGAAATCAACCTCGGGTAAAACTTAGAATCAGGGAGTGAGAGCAATGGGTAAAACCCAGTGAAGAAACCACCAGTATTTCAGCAACAAAGGCGGTTGCCTCCATGCCCCCTGGTCATTGCCTCGGTGCCCTTGAAATGCTCCAGTAGAAATTTCTGTGACTTTCTTGTTTAGCTCCTTCTAATGGTTCATCTCAGCCAAGGCTTCCTTGTTTAGCTCCTAGTTGATATGGGTACAGACGAGCCTTTGCTTGAAAACGCTTGCCGCCAATATCGATCTCGTACTGTGCTTTATGAACAAAGTCCGACGTCACTTCCCTTAACTCACCGGTCGTCTCATCTTTATTCGTCAGCCAACCTAGGCATATCATCTTACCCTGTGTGGGGCCATAGCTACTACATGTGGTCATTCCGGCCAACTGACCATTACGATAAATTGGTTCTCTGCCCCATGGCCAAACTTCAGAGTCAATGTCAAGGTCTTCTAGGACGAAGCCGGCTAGTCGACGCTTCATGCCTTCCTCTCGCTGCTTCAAAAGTGCTGCCTTGCCGATAAACTCAACACCCTGATGTAAACATAAACAAGATAAACAAAACAGTCTCAATATAAACAAACAACAAACTGATTATTAACCTTAATAATTTCAAAACTGTAGAAAACAGAAGTGTGAGTTTCAAATCTACATAACATACAAGGTTTTTTTAAAGCCATTTCAAATAAAATTGCTGTCTCCAAAGAATTTGTTTAACGTTGTTTGTAAAATCGATTCCTTTTGACAATATTAATTTAAAAATATGCATTATATGTAATTAATCTTACTTAACTAAAAGAAGTTTTAATTTTGGTTTTTACCCATACACCGATGTGTGTTAGCACTGTATACTCAGTACTTTCCCGAGTCCTGTGAAAAAATATCACAGGCATGTTACTCGGGTGGGATTCGAACCCACGACCCTTGCAATTCTAGAGCAGTGTCTTACCAACTAGACTACCGAGGTTGCCCGGCAGCTAGAGGCAGTTCGAATCCTATGTTTTGGCAGCGGGTACCGCAACGATATATCAGATGTTAAATTTGCATCGGGGATAAAGATTATTAATTTTGGTTGCGGTACCCGCTGCCAAAACATAGGATTCGAACTGCCTCTAGCTGCCGGGCAACCTCGGTAGTCTAGTTGGTAAGACACTGCTCTAGAATTGCAAGGGTCGTGGGTTCGAATCCCACCCGAGTAACATGCCTGTGATATTTTTTCACAGGACTCGGGAAAGTACTGAGTATACAGTGCTAACACACATCGGTGTATGGGTAAAAACCAAAATTAATATTCTTTATCCCCGATGCAAATTTAAAAGAAGTTTGCTGTAACACCATGTGAATATTTCTTTTGAGTAGTGGTGGTTCTGAAAAGAACCGATGGTTAAAGTTTCAAATCCTACTTTCCAATCTTACTTTGTCAAACTTGACTCTCATTTCTCGTCCAATTTCAAACGGAGTTGTTGTCGAATCGAAATCTTCGCCCCAGTAGAAGTAAAACTTTTCGATTCTCAGCCATCGTAGTGCATAGTATCCAGCATTGGTTATACCAACGTCTTTTCCTGCGTCTAATAAGGCGTCATACACTTGAGTTGCATTCTGTGGTGGAACAAACAGCAATAAATACATTCTGAGTCGGTTCTTTGCTTGGACTGTGACAACTTGGCAACAAAAACTCTTGTAAGAAAAAGACATAACTGTACGATCATTTGTTCACATATAAAAATTAGCATTACTTATTGCACAAGCTCTGGTGTTTGAGTTAGGTTGCATTGTGTTGTTTTAAGTTAGGGTAAGGGTTAGGTTTAGCATTAATAATAATAATAATAATAATTGTGGCTTCTTATATAGTGCACATGTTTGTCACTCAGTGACACAGACATTCCTAGCTGTAACATACAGTATTTCCTACAAGATGTGTGACTACTTTTTTGAATTGTGAGACCTATTCCTTAGATAGCACCATATAATGTTTTACAAGGTACTGTGGCACAACACCAGGGCGAACTCCTTCTTTTGTCAATAAGTGCACTGGGTTATTTTACATGCGTTACATTTACAGTTAGTGCTTGTAATTTGGCCAGTGGATGTCAAGTTTCTATGTTTTTAACGTGGACAATAAAAAAATAATTCTATTCTATTCTATTCTACATAACACATGGGACCAACAGCTTAACGTCCCATCCAAAGGATGAAGCAATGGTTATGTGTCTTGCTTAAGGACACAAGTGTCACGGCTGGGGATTCGAACCCACACTCTGCTGATCAGAAACACCAGAGTATGAATTTGGTGCTCTTAACCGCTCGGCCACGACACTTCCACATTAATGTAAAGATTTTAGCAGGGTTAAAAGAGAACACAGTGATCAGGGCTAAATAAGTGTTTGAGTTAATTTATGTTGTGTTGATAACTTACTTCATTTGGTATATACAGCACCATACCATCCTCCCCTGCATGAGTTATAGTCATTGCCCTCACATTGGTAGCAAAGCCAATATTTATCTCCTGTTGTAACATTGATAGAAAGAACAAAACAAGATAATTTTTCAAAAGGTTTGAATGTTAACAGTATAGATAAATTATACATTTATTCATGGGACGCAGATGCGCTATGTTTTAGGTATTCCACGAGCGCGCGTGCGATAACGAATTTATCTTCAAGCAAACTTGACCCAAACACGCCCTTTTTGAGTTTCGGTTACTGCTTGTAAGCTGTGCGTTTTGCGAATAGCTTACAAAAGCACAATACGCGGAGTTAGAACACACAATACGCAGGGTGTGAAACGGGCGTGCGATATAAGTTTATATCACACCTCTTGTTGCTATGGATCGACCAATCAGAGTCAAGGATTCAAGCCTGCTTAAAGATAATATGTGCTGCGTTACCTGTAGGAATGATGTGTTTTGCATGGCGGGTGTTTCCATTTTGAAGTGTTGCACACTTCGCACGACAGACACATGGACTTAGGCCTTACTCACTACACATACCTTACAAACGAAAGGCTTGAAGTCGGCAGCTTTCAGAGACGTCGAGGTCAGACTCTGAAGAACATCTCTAGCTTTAGGACCCAAGACATTCAATCCAGCATACTGATTGGTTACATCCTTTAAGGTGACTGATCCATCAGACGGAAGATGCCTCTTGATCCAATGAAAACCTTTGATCCGCTGGATGGTTGGGGATATGATGAAGTATCTGCACCAAACACATCGACATTATTCATCAATTCATTGTAAAACTTCTAACCCCATTCACGTATTTCCACTTCACCGCTTATGTTTCACTTTAGTTACCTGTTCATGTTTGTTGTGTTGTCATTTAGCCTTCGAGAAAGACTCTGCTAGGGTCGAAACGTCAGGCCATTAACTATTTTTTGCATTGTAAAACTTGGAACCAAATCCACCCATCTCGATCGCTCTAGCCACCTCAAGGGAAGAGCTTAATTTATATGTCTTGTTTTTCTGTTAAATTGTTCTTTATTGTCGCGCCTTGAGCGCCTACTTGTGAGGTGGATATGTTCTGCTATACAAATGTTATATTATTATTATTACTATAGCTTCTCCGTGGTAGTAGAATAAAGAAAGACAGTACTCTAAGAACAAACTCTACCTGGCAAGTAGATACACACATGGTGCTAGGCCACCTAAAATAAAATTGTTGATCGTCCTTTTTTTTGGCGGATGGGGAGGGAGGGAGGTTTTTTTTTTTTGCCGAGTGTGAAATCAAGAATAAAGAAATCATCACAATCGCTATAAAACAGAGGGTTTGTGTGTTTTTGATGTTTTCAAAAGTTTTGTCAAACAAATTTAACTCCTAGGTGAAATTTTCTGTGAACTTTTTCAAACAACTAAGCACAGTGTAGCCCAAGTAAATATTTGAAGAATTGCTCTTGCTTTGCCAACATGAATAAAAACCTTTTTTAAACATCTTTTCAAACCTGTACATTTTGAAAAAAATATCAGCTGAAAAATCTGGGCAGTACCGGTAAAAGTATAAAGAGATATCCAAACATGGGGAAAAAAAAGGGAAAAAAAAGAAAATGGGGTCGGGAGTTTTGAACGGTCGGGCGGGGACGATCAACTCTTTTTTTTGTTTATGTGGCCTTACCGCAAACCAAATATATATTGATACCTCACCAATCCCCCATGCAATGCCTCAAATCCTATAAACTCTAACCTACCTATTAGTATCAATGCGTGCTATACTGCAGTCATTTTCATAACCTCCTCTATCGTTCAGCATTCCTGTATGGACTACACTACCAATGGGGCAATCCAGATCATTGGAGCACAGATACTGAAGTAACATGGTAGCTTCATTACCTGCAGACTACGAGCCAGAACAATCAGGCATCAGCAGGTTGACAGTTATTAAACCAATGCAAACAAAATGTGCACAAAGATGTATGGCCGAGTGAATAAAAAAAAACATGTTGCTCATCCCCGCCCACTCCGATTTTGGATGCAGCACAGATTTTTTTTTTTTTTTAATCGCTGTTAAAAAAGTTTCTTCCTTAATTCAGAATAGGAGACTTTCAGGACGCTTGGTGGCAGCAGACTTACCAGGTAAAATCCATTGTTCTCGGTAATGTGCGCAGGCTCAGAACTTTGACAACAGTAACAGTAGACATTTACCTGGTAAGTCTGCTGCCACCTAGCGTTCCAAAGTCTCCTATTTTTGCAGTTCGGTAAAAAAAATGTGGCTGCTTGCCCTTGGTAATTAATTAATAGTATGCTGTGGGCAACCCTGGTCCATGACTGGCAACCACAGCTTGCATTACATGCTCATGAAACCATGTTCAAACAACCAATTGTGAATTTATAAAAATTGTGAAAAAATATCTCTTATGATTAAGTAATTTGTTTACAACTATTTCAAAGTATTATATTTGAATAATCGTGTAATGAACATTGCTACAAACTGTGGCAATTGTTTTTAGTTTGCATTTATGGCTTTCCATAGTTTTCCAACTTTGGTTGGTTAAAACTCGGGCTGTGACAGAAGAATCTATATGTTATGGTGACCATCTTAGACATTATAGTAATTGGAAAATAGCAAATAACAAGGACCTCCCTCATAATTTTGTTTTAAAAGTCCAGACACTTTTAGGGGGAGGGAGGGGATATTGGAAAAATGTATAGTTTGTAAGCTTATGTAAATGTTGATAAATGTGAATGATTCCTAAGACTTACTCTGATTTCAAACTTTGTGAAAGCCGACATGTCCATTAAGGACACAGCTTCTCTACAAGCCCAGTACTCTGCCTTGACCAGATCAAACCATTGAGGTTTCAAGAATGTGCCTCGTTGCGTCTCCAGAGCAAACTCATCTGCAGAAAAAAATACAACCTTAGGTATGTCATATGAAATCCTTTAAATCCTTCTTTTGAGCAAGTTCGAGTGCGCACATTTAGTCGACTACTGGGCCCAATTTCATGGCTCTGCTTACCGCCGAATTCTGCGCTTACGATCGCGATTCCCCGCTTACGTGCAAGCGCCGAATTTCTGCGCTAGCCTTGTAAGCCTAGAATGCCTAGTAACGTGAAGAATGCCTAGCAACGCAGAAGCCCAAATTCCCCGCTAACCCGTGAAATACGCTTGCCGTAAGCACAGAATTCCCTGCTTCTGTAAGCGCCGATTCTGTGCTTACGGTAAGCAGAGCCATGAAATTGGGCCCAGACCAGCAACTAGGATGCGCAGTGACGCACTCAATCAAACAACTCGTTGACCATCGGTACCACGTAATTCAACACTCTATTGCCTTCCGTGTTTTACACATACACATGTTAGCATGAACCAAGCCCCATATTGTCTTTTGAAAATTACCAAATGTGTCCAGGGGTGGATTTCACAAAGAGTTAGGACTAGTCTAATCTCGAGTTAGGACGAGTTACTAGTCCTAACTTAGGACTAGTCCTAAGAGATATCAAAAACGTACAGCTAGAAATTTCCTAACTCTTTGTGAAATCGACCCCAGTGCCTTCAATGCCATGTCACTACTTCCAAGAACTTTCTGATTTTCACAATGTACCTCCATTTAGAGATATTGAAATAGAATGTAGTCACATACCTGTATCATCAGCATTCATGAACCACTTGGGTCGTTCAACTCCCATCCTCTCTCCAAATACAGCACCTGCTTGAGCTAACCTAGAGTAGAGGGGTGGGCAACGTAGCTTACGCCCAGTCCTGTAAGAGTAGTTACTTGGGTAACCTGTGCGGTAGCCAGCACCTAAGGAATCAAACCATATCACATCCTCTGTTTACGTATGTACTCAACATGGAATCAAAACAAATCAAATTAAATGACAATTCAGATTGAATGATTCAAAACTATTTGAATAGACCAATATCACAGTGCCGCCATCTTGAATTTCTCCATTGATATCAATGTTTCAAGCCGAGGCTGGAAGACCAAAATAGTCTGGTTCCTAATGGAAAAATGATTATTAGCATTCATTATTGTTTTGGGATACGAGGAACCTGACAAAGATGGAGGCAGCATGATAAAGGTCTATTGAATGAACAAAAAAAGTATTGATATATTGTACTACAAGTGACCGAACCTCCAACTCCAAATTGGTCTCTTTGAAAACAGACCCTCCCCATGAAATATTCCAATTGTATTCACGCATGCGTACAGAACCTATTGGTTGAAAAAACGCCATAGAGATGTGCACTACGCAGAAGCACAATCACGTCTGCGTCACGCAGCCATTATAACTGCATACAAAACAGCGCGATGTTCCCTCATTTTGCCAACCATTGCGCTATGTGCAATTTATATATTTCATGGGAAGGGTCTACTATTGTATAGTATAATTTACCTTCTATCTCAGTAACACGAGCTTGAAGAAATCTCTTGCTGTTATGGTGCGAGCCGAATCGTTTGACATCGACTGGCCAGAAATCCATGGAGGTATGACCGTTAACGATCAGCTCGGCCAGAAGACGACTAGCCCCACCAGCTAAGCTCAACCCCACAGAGTTGAAACCAGCGAGGATGTAATAATTACTGACCTGTTAATATAACACACAAAATTCCCTGGATTTGAAACAAATTAGAAAAAAGAAAAAAAACAGTTTTTGGATCAGTTTTGAGCTTCACTGAAAAATCAACATTACAGAATATTTGAGTTTCTTTTATTTGTACTTTCTTGGCAGTTTTCCCGCCTTTTATTTAAATCTTGTACATTCATCCGAATCACAATTTTATTTAAATTCCTGAATGTGTGTAGGGACGGTCTCTATTGTTTTGAAAGCTGGTCTGGTCTGTTCTGAAAGAAATAACACCCTTGTTGCACAATTTTGTGCACTTTCAGATGCCTAAAAAAGGCCAATAACCTCTTTCTCGGTAGTCTAGTTGGTAAGACACTGCTCTAGAATTGCAAGGGTTGTGAGTTCGAATCCCGCCCAAGTAACATGCCTGTGATTTTTTTCACAGGACTCGGGAAAGTACCGAGTATACAGTGCTAACACACATCGGTGATGGGTAAAAACCAAAATTAATAACCTCTTTCTCAAAAACTACGTTACTTCAGAGGGAGCCGTTTCTCACAATGTTTTTGTACTATCAACAGCTCTCCATTGCTCGTTACCAAGTAAGTTTTTATTATAGTAATTATTTCAAGTAATTACCAAAAGTGTCTAGTGCCTGTAAGAGAGCATGACAAGAATACTGAGGGTACTTGTTATGAAACACTTACCTCTGGAGCTTCCCCCATGATAAACTCCCCATCAGGTGTAAAACTCTCTGGACCATTAAAGAGTTGTTCAAATTGCACATCGGCTGCCGCCGGTACCCTGTGTAAGAAACCCTCCAACAGATGTCCTAGTTCAAACAAACCAATAGGGAAAATCAATTTGTTGAAGAAAAACTTTACTTTTACAAAGTGAAATCACAATTTTATTCATTATCAATTAATTTCTGTGGACAAATATTTTTGTTTAAAGAATTCGGGTACTTTTTTCAAAATGTCCATAGATTTACATTAAACGTACAGGCTTTGAAGATAATGTAGTTTTTGAGAAATGAGTAAAACAATGTAATGAAAGTATGTTTGTAAATGATTCAAATAATTTTCGTCTCATGAGACGAAAATTATTTTCATGACATTGTTTTAATCATTTCCCCAAAACTACAGCACCATATTTTCAGGGAAGCTTTCTACTATCATTATCTTCAAACTGTGTAAGTTCGGTGTAAATCTGTGGACATTGTGTTTTTTGTCCTACAAAAGTTACATAGACCCTTTAACCCTTATAGATTCAACCATACGTGGGATAAGAGAAAAATCAAATGGTCCTCATTGGGATTTAAACCCAAGACCCGCTGACATTCCGAGCAGATGCTCTACCAACTGAGCTATGAGGCACAGCGGTTAACTCCACCAGGTTTTCCCTAAGAACCACTTTTTTTCTCTCGGTGTTGCAAGGATGCACAACTGGGCAAAGTAACAACACATCTCATCCCATGTTTGGTTAAATTTCACTTCCATGGTGATAAGGCACTATAATAAATAATTGTTTGTGTTTATAGATTCAGTCATTTTACCTCTTTAAATATTTTGTTAAAATATTTTGATAATTTTTTCTAAGCACTACTTGCTTTTCTGAACAAACTTACGGAAATGATCCCAGTCTTCAGGAAGTTGAATGAATTCTGAGTCTGCTTTCATAGGATACGAATCAGTAAAGACAGGCTTTCCCTTCTGTGCATAACCTCCAAACAAAAGACCTTCTCCGTGTTCTTGAATATAGAGTAAACTGTCTGGATCTCGAACATCTAAAAAGAATAAATAAAATTGACCCAAATCAATAAATTACATCTACATCTTAATGATAGGTATACTAGTGGCTTCTTACATAGCGCTCATACCTGTCACTCGGTGACGCTCGTTAACATACAGTATTTTCCTGCAAGGTATGCGGGACTACGTTTGAATTATGAGACCTACTCCTTTTACATAGCACCATGTAATTGTTTACAAGGTGCTGTGGTGCAATATGCTGCCAATCAAACCAGGGGCGAACCCATCTCTTTTTCAATAGGTACTCTGGGTTATTTTACATGCAGTTCACAACACATGGGACCAACGGCTTTACGTCCCATCCGAAGGACGAAGCAATGGTTAAGTGTCTTGCTTAAGGACACAAGTGTCAAGGCTGGGGATTCGAACCCACACTCCGCTGATCAGAAACACCAGAGTTTGAACTCGGTGCTCTTAACCGCTAGGCCATGACACGCCACACACAATCTTTCCTCATTCTATCCTGTCTTGTGCCACTTTCCAATTCAGAGAATTTTATCTGAACCTTCAGTATTGAGGGCTCTACTATTCTCGACTTACATGGGCCTTTTCCATCTACAGATACATTCTTGATTGGTTTGGTGATAAGAAACTGTCTGGAGACTGCTTGGAGAGGTATTCCAACTTCTGGTGAACTAGCAAGACCAACATCACGGGCCCACTGTAATATGGAAAGTGGTTTAGAAATAAAACATTAAAATGAAAACAAAAAGTACAGACATTTCGTCAGCAAATCCCGCGAACTGACACACATGTAGATACCAGTCAAAAATTGCAATGGGAGAAAACATCATTTAAAAATCAATGGTTTAAAAAAAAAACAAGCTTTAGTTCAACATTCCAGGATATTTTAAACTAGTTTTCTTACAGTGGGGACTTGATGCTTTGAACTTCATATTGTATGCGGTGCATGGAAATTAGCGCAAAAAGGCATTTTCCATTTTCAGGAACTGACACCATCCAAGTGTTGGTGACGATTTGTATTATAAATAACCTAAATAAACTGATATGGTTTTCTTCTTCAAATACAAATCTCGCCACCCCCAGAATACTTACCATGCCAGCACAGTTGATGAACTTGTCACACTCAATGGTACCCCTGTCTGTTTGCACACTGGATACACGCCCATCAGTGGTTCCAACTCTGTCTATTCCAGTCCCCTCGATTATTGTCACACCTGAAATTAAGGTATATATCATATTGATTGCGAATGCGAAGCAAATTTTGACAGAAAATGGTTGTTTTTCCAGCTAATGTTTGGCAGGATTTGCAATTCGTAGCGAATTTGTGACTTCAAAATTTGAAACGCATTCGCATTTGCATTAGCAGGAAGTATGAACCAGACTTAAATTAGTCAAGAAAAATGAAGATGTGAAGTAGTCCTTATTTCATGGCTCTGCTTACGGTAAGCAAATAATCAGCGCTTACGGAAGCAGAGAATTCCGCACTTGCGTCAAACTTATTTCACAGACAAGCAGGGAATTTTGTGTGTACTCCCTGTTGCTAAACATTCTTTGCTTACACAGCTGGCGTAGAAATTCCGTGCTTGAAACAGTAAGCGGAGAATGGTGATCGTAAGCGCAGGATTGGTCGTTAAGCAGAACCATGACAATTGGGCCCTGGCTGACTCACCTTGGTTTCTAACAGCTTGAGCCAAAGCAAGACATCCTTGTTTTGCATCAATCCAAGCATCTTCTTTAATCAGTAGACCGCCCTCTATGTCATCAACACGCATCCATGGCAACAGTTTCTGGACATTACTGATTGGGAGTAGCTCAGTGTCTATACCCCAGACCCTGTAAGCACAGAACAATAATTACATAGGCCAGCTTGGTGAAATAGCGAATAAATGGCCCCTATTGAAGTACATTGTTGAGTAAAAGCTCTGAATGCACTATGTGCTTGTTGTGAGGGAACTACATAATCATCTGTTTTCTTAGAGTGTACTATTTTGTGTTACTTCTGGCAAGGACACTATAGTGCCTGTAAAAATGATAAATTCTGATGATTTTTACCAGTTTGTTTTCTGTTGAAAATTGTTAATCATGGAATAGTGTGATGACCCAGCCTTTATTACATGGTAATGACCTTTTGGTGTGACTGGTCGCTGTTAATAGACCTCCACTAACACAGGGGCCGGCCACCAACCCCGGTCATTACCACACAGTGAAGACCGGCTCATCACACTGTTATTCCCATACAAATGGGGGACTTTTGGGACGCTTGGTGGCAGCAGACTTACCAGGTAAAATCCATTGTTCTCGGTAATGCGCGCATGCCCAGAACTACGTCAACAATGGAAATTTACCTGGTAAGTCTGCTGCCACCTAGCGCCTCAAAGTCTCCCATTGAGCAATGAGCTAGTTCGGGTGAGCGACTAGACTTTACCAAAAACTGACCTCGAAGTGACTGTAGGCGACCCTGCTCCAGTACATGGTTCGATATGATCAATCTCCCCACACTCTATGGTTTCTGGTTAGTCCAGTCGGTCTAGTCGAGTCTAGTCACCACCCGAACTTGCTCAATGATTTTTCACAGATGTTTACTAAAAAAATACATATCACTACTTACTGTGCTTTTGAATGTCTTTTTTGTAGGTCTATCATGAGATCTTTAGTTTGTGCAATAAACATGCTACCACATCGTCGTAAACCTACAGGAATTCAATTAAAGATTCCAACAGAAACTAGTGTTTTAGTTTTAAATTATGTTTCTATCATAGTTTCCTTCATAAAGCTACACACTACACCAGACAAAATTATGTGCTATTATTACTGCAATGACCTATACAAGAGATCCACAATTGTTGAAGTTTTATTTCTGCACTTGGTCTAAATTTTGATGCGTTTTTTTGTATATGCAAGTCGCCTGACACACAAGGCCTGAAGGCCACTTCAAGGTGTGGGCTACAATTATTTTTTCCAGAGGCCATTGCCACCTACTCTTGGGGCTGAAACAGGGTTACCCCTTTCACAGTCCATACGGATGTAGGCTTGGGTATCTTCAGTTCGAAGCCTAGCCGGTAGAGCAGAAAGCACTACCTCCCCAATTTAAGTGCGTGGATGAACTTTGTAATATCTCCCAAGCTAGAAGGAACTACTTACCCGTCTTTATTCCAGTTTCAACTTCTAAATCTTCATATAGTTTGCAGCTCATTTTGGCCAGAACGGTGTTGAAATGGGACTTCTTGAGTATGCCCAGCAAACCTACTGCATGCCATGTTGTGCCACTCGTCAGCCTAGAGAAAACAGTCAACAATTTAAACAAATGGAGTTTAACAAATATTTCAATAATGCGGTCTCCAACACTCTGCAATTCACAACCAACTACAATAGGTGTGAAGTACTCATTCATCAATAGAACAATTATTGACTGGAACCACCTGGAAGAAAACATCATTCAAGTTGAGTCCGTCGACTCCTTCAAATCCCTCCTTAGTCATAATCCTATCTCCTCCGAATAAACAAACAAACAAATACACCAACCCTCTCTCTCCCCCGTTGCGTTTATGCCAATTATGGTTTTTGCAGTGTACAGATTCAGACAAAAATACAGAATCCAAATACAGCAAAATGTACAAGAACTTGAGAGAACAAGAACTTGAGATTGAAGACGATTAACTTACTTTCCTTGTTCCAAGAGAACAACATCTGTCAATCCCAGTTTAGAGAGGTGATATGCAACGCCTAATCCAGCAATCCCTCCACCACATATGACGACCTGAGCATGTTTGGGTAGAGCAGGGGTACTCTCTGTGTGGTCCTGAGAGTAGGCACATCTACAGCATCTTGGTAGATAGCGTGTCCGTTGGATATTGCTGTATCGATGGCTTACTACTAGGTGTTTAATACCTTGGTGGGTGGCTCGGAACATGTTTCTTCAAGTGTGCTTAACCTCCTGTATAGCATGGGCATGATAAAAATCATTCAATTAAAATGGTCATTCAATGACATCAAGAAATCACACTCATGCACAACTCAATCAAATCAATAAGAAGAAACCTAGATTTGTCGTCTGTCTTCAAGTTACATTTAAAGACATGTCACAAATAATTTCTTAAGAGTCTTATTATTGGATTTTCGTGAGTTGTGCATCAGCATAGGTGTGTTTTCTAAAAAATAAAATAAATAGCAAAACTTTTTTTTTAAGGAGTGTCCGTTTTCCCATCGGCCCTCCGATCCACTTTTATTTCCATGAGTTTTTAAAAGTTCTTTGGGTTGCTTGTGATGTGCTGAAACTTTGTCAAGAAAATTGTTTTGCTTTTTGGTATTTATTTTTAACTAATAAATATTTTTAAGATCAATGGATGGTGTATTTTCTATTTCTTGCCTTGTTGAGATGTTGAGTGACTGTAAAATCAGTCACTGTCCATATTTACAAGCATGTCTTTCTATGCTTATTTGTATAAGGATTGAAAATGGTGTGAATTTATTAAATTGAATAACTATTATGAGAGGTTGACAATATGGATGGAAAAACTTCCCGTGGTGGGTGTGGTGTACGTGTGTTTCGCGACGGATCCAGTCCAATCTGTCCGGAAACTGGACACAGAAAGTTGAATCTAAAACACTCATTCAAATCATCCAAGTTAGAACTAATATACAGAAAAAACTTAACCTGTGAAAATCTAGAGATGTGAACATCAATTCCAGCTTTCACTCTTCTGCAACTTCATCCATCTTGGTCATCAAAATATTGAATTTCCTTCACACTCAGATCAAAGCCGTCGCTTCCATTGCGTTTTGTGTTTTGATGAAGTGGAACCCGACTACTTAAGAATTGTCAACGTTATATAAGCGAATACAAAAATCTGTCTTCTGGGGACAATACTTGTTTCTGTACATATTTTGCATACTGAAAAAAATGAAGCAAAAGTTTGAAAGATTTAAAGGCGGGCCCGGGTGGGGGGGGGGGATTCGCAAAACTTAAAGTTTATATAAATTTTAGGAACAATCTTCTACAAAAAAAATTCTGTGTTAACTGTTATTGAAGGTCAATAAAATAAATATTTAAAAAAAATACCGAAAAGTTTCCGTATGGGGCCATGGCGCCTCCACTTTGGAAAGTTATCCAAAATGGAAGTTACTAAAAAAATTATTCTTCACAGAATTTGTGACCATCAAATCTTCAGTCTGGTGATTAAGTATTTGACAAATTGACTGAATGAAATGAGTCACCGAAATCAATTGCCATTAAAGCCATTGGACACTTTTGGTAAATAGTATTGTCCACGGCCCACACTTCGTGTATCTTAACTTCTATATCAAATAACAAACCTGTGAAAATCGGAGTCGGGAGAAAATAACGGGAAAACCCACCCTTGTATCCGCGCGTTTCGCCGTGTCGTGACATGTGTTTTAAATAAATCCGGAATTCTCGTTAACGAGAATTGATATTTTTTTACTGTTTTCTCAAAAAGTAAAGCATTTCGTGGAGTAATATTTCAAGAGAAGTATTTCACCACTACCTTCTGTAAACCCTGTAAGTTATTTGTAAATCTGTGAACTTTTTTCTTCTTTTTTTTGCACCGAAAGGGTCCAATGGCTTTAAAGTACCAATTGTAAAAAATAAAATATAACAATCACTAAGAAAACACACAAGATGACTTCAGTATGACGTATTCATCCCTGATGTTTATTAAGAAAACACAAATAAAAACACAGACCCTTGAGATACACAAACATGGTTGCTCAGATATAAACCAAACCTAGCCAACTAATAGTGAATTGAACAATATAGAAAAACAGTGAAAACAATGGTGAGAGGAGAGACATCGAAAAAGGACATTAATCATCCCACAGTGTTAGTAGAATAATAATATATACAATTGTTGATTACTTAAACAAAAATCACGCCAATAAAAAAACTTGATACATGTAGTTTATCAAAGAGGCGCTCGTAACAATCTCCTTACAAGACTTAACTTCACTAATCCCTCTCACAACAAGATGAGAAAATATATTCATAGTTCAACAGTAACTAATGGGTATTCATTCCTGTGGTGGTTTAAGGCTGGGTCACACCAAAGTAGTTCTAAAAACGTCCAAACTCGTCCTAAAAAAATCTTAACATGTTTTTTTGGGGGCTGGAAAAATATCTACAGTGTGACCCTAGTCAGTTAAAATCTTGTAATGATTTGGGTCTATCCATGAATGGGATGAACGTGCTACAAACTGTGTGCATATGTACTTTCAAATGACACACCACGTCCATCACGTCCCTAGTGCGTTCTAGGTTTTTATTTATGAATGTTTAGTTCGACAATCCTAATGTGACAACCAATTATATGAATATTCATTTTGACAATACCCATGTGACAACCAATTATATGAATATTCATTTTGACAATACCCATGTGCCAATTCATTATATGAATATTCAGTATGACAATACCCATGTGACAACTCATTACATGAATATTCATTTCAGCTACCATGTGTGGCACATTATTGTCGCACATGACCCTTTTGGGACTACCGTGTTTTTAGGGCAAGTTTTTAAAAACCATATCTTGAGGACATCATTAGTCCCTTGTTGAAAGCGTTTCTAGCACAAATAAAATGTATTGGTACAGAACAACCATTTGATGTCATACAACCATTTGATGTCATACAGCCAATGCTCAAGACAAAATGACAGGCAACATACAGTTGTAACACAATTTACTATGTAGTCCATTGATGACATAACTTATATGTAAGACACATTAACCCTGTCAGTTCAGAATTACAAGAAGAGCATTTCATGGTAGGTCTGATTTATACTACTGATCGGTGAACGGTGGTGTCTCACGAGTGACGAGGTCTTAGAGCGGAAAGCAAAATGGTGCGCGCATGTGATGAGACAGGGAGGCCTGCCCGGCGCAGCTATAGATGGTCTGCCTACAGGCACAATTCGAGGCAGAGGCCGCCCTAAGCTGTCTATGCGAGTCTATGTCGGATGATGACGAGTGTTGTAGGAAGACCAATTTTAGTGGAGGGCTGTAAATCCAATTTAGTCCACCAAGGGCGAGTGGTTCAACAAAACTATTCATGTTTAAGAGGAAACTATAAATAAACAGTAAACTTGCCGGAACAACCATGTGTAAATTTATTACGGTGAGTGTTGGCTCTGAAAAGAGCCGGTTTGGTCTCGACGTTTCGAACAGTATACTCTGCTCGTCTTCCATCTTTAAATATGGGGCCATCTATTTTGAAGTGCAATCTAGGGGAAATCTGAGCTGGGCAGCACAGTGTAATTTTGCTCAGAGTGCTGAGCGAAATTTGTTAGTTCTGGGCAGACCCACCAGGCACAGTCCACCATGGCTACAACACTGCATTAGCATACACTGTACAACCATAGCAAATCCAAATGCTCATAAAGTCTCTTATCATTCAGGTACTTGATTTGTCAAAGTATCGGAAACAAATACTCAGGACAGTAAGACCATGATGATGAGAGTCGACTATCCTCCTAGGCAGTGAGTCTCAATCATCAAGCAGCACGATATCTTCATCTTCTTCTTCATCCTGCTGATTTAGTTGAACCATCTTAGCTTTCTTAGCAGGAGTTGAAGAGGATGCGGCATTAGAGTCTAAATCCTCCGATGATAATTTCCTCTTCTTGCTGATCTTTGTGGTTTCCTTTTGGTCTTCATCGTCCAGCATGACTATTTCTAGGTCATCGTCTTCATCTGTTTGAAAGACAGAACAGTTGAAACAGGGATTTATAAAGATAGAGATTTGCAACAATAACTTATAAATACAAACCACTTGCAACAAATGATAGCAACTGTTTTGTATAATGTTTTATAAGTACAGAAAAGTTGCAACAATGTCCTAAAGAGATAGAGATTGGCAACAATGTTTTATAAATACAAAACAGTTACAAAAGGGGTCTTAAAAAAAAGAAAAAAGATTTGCAACATAAAAATGAAATGAAAATGAAATGATATCCTGACTTACCCGCTGTTTGTCCATTTCCATTTGTGTTGTTACTGTTAGAAGTCTGGATACCATTGCTACTGGTTCCTGGTTGACTTTCATTCTTAACGTCTTCCGTTGATTGTTCTGGTTGAGGTGCAGTGTCCGCAGATCGACTCACTACTTCAAACTCAACATCCTCTGGGAGCGTATCACTAGTAAGATCAATCAAACAGAACTCACATTATAAATTGTACAATTCACAAAGCACCAAGTTCATTCCATATAGAAGAATTTGCGGTAACACCATGTAATGACTGTCTCTAAACGAGTTGGGGTGGTTCTGAAGAGAACCGTAGGAGTTAATCCAACGGTTCTTTTCAAAACCACCCCAACTCATTTAGAGACAGAGTTAATCCAACAGTTCTTTTCAGAACCACCCCAACTCATTTAGAGACAGAGTTAATCCAACGGTTCTTTTCAGAACCACCCCAACTCATTTAGAGACAGTCCTTACATGGTGTTACCGCAAACTCTTCTATATCTTATTTCCACCATGCAAAGTTTCAAATCCTACTTAAGTTCATTCCAGTGATGAGTGAGGCCTCCAAGTTATCTTTTTAATGTTGTTTAATGTTTCTTGCATATGTATTGACTTTTTTTATCCCTTTTGATACCTTTTGTAGATCCAAGTTTTTGGCCACGACATGAAGCCCCACTCACTGTGATTGAAGATGCACATATACATCTTCATTCAGAGTGAGTGGGACAGAAACACCTGTAGAAGTTTCAGCTTCATAAGTCATCAAGTTTTTGAGAAGAAAAAAAAGAGTGAAAATCACAGAGCAATTTTTATGCTCAAATAATTTTTGTCTCACCGAGACGAACAATTGTTTTTGTGAAATTGTTTTACTCAATTCTCAAAAACATCAGCACCTCAGCAAATAAAATTTTAAGAAAGCTTTCTACCATCACTACTTATAAACCGTGGAAGCTTAATGTAAATCTGTGGACGTTTGTGTTTTGTGGAGTACAAAAATTGCCCAAACCCTTAAAGTAACTCTTGTTCTTGAGAAACTACAACAACTTGTCTGCATCTGCCATATCATACCCAAATTTTCCATACACAAAAGCAACAGGGCCCAATTTCATGGCTCTGCTTACCGTAAGCACAGAATCGGTGCTTACGGAAGCAGGGAATTCTGTGCTTACGGCAAGCATATTTCACGGGTTAGCGGAGAATTTTGGCTTCTGCGCGTGCGTACTCAACGTTACTAGGCATTCTACGCTTACAAGGCTAGCGCAGAAATTTGGCGCTTGAACGTAAGCGGAGAATCATGATCTTAAGCACAGAATTCAGCGGTAAGCAGAGCCATGAAATTGGGCCCTGGTCTAAAGTGTACAATCTAGATTAAACCTTATGCACATTACATCTCTTGAGAATTTAAACCGATTTGGTCTCTCCCAGACTTGTGTACTTACCAGTCAGTAATGTTTAATAATAATTGGTAATTCTGAAGGAAGTCATCCGCTTTGAGTTGGACGCCACTCCTCATGAAATTACTGAGCATCTTAAAGTTGTTATCTGAAGGTCACAAAGAAACAACAAACACTTATTATTCATAAAAAAGACCAAAACGAGAGATTATTCTTTGATAAAAGTACGAGTGAAGAGCGCTAAGGCAAAGGGATTAGATGTGAGTTTCATTTCATTTCATTTCATTTTATTTGCCAGCAACATGAAATCTTAACATCTATTAACTTGAATAGGGCAACTGAAGTAGCTTTACCTTCTGTTTCTCCTTCTTCGCTAGATATTAAGATTGATGCTCTACCATCTTCTATCTCTACATCAGGAGCCATCATCCCAAACTCTTGTTTCAGAATCTAAAATCAAACAAGACAACCACCAATCTGATTACACAGTCCACTCTTTACAGAGACAACAGCTCAGCACAAAATCTCAATGATACATCATCATCTCATCATCATTTCAAGCGAACTCTGGAATTTCTATCAACGGCTCTCCACTGTTCCCAATTTCATAGAGCTGCTTAAGCAGAAAATATTGCTCAACAACTCTCTGCTAAGCAGAAGTGAGCAGGATACCAGTCACAAATGGTATGTGTGACATGGTAGTTTGGCTGGTAACCTTATTCTGGTAAGCCTAACTTTGTTGTGCTTAGCATCTTTTTGTGCTTAAGCAGCTCTATGAAATTTGGCCATGTTTTATCGCTCCACGATGGCTGGTAGGTCACGGCCGTTAATGCAAGAGTCCCGCTCCATGGTGTCCACAAAATGTTGTTGCAGGACACCCCTTGATCTGTCGTCGTGTTGAAGCTCCCAGAGCAAAACTAGTTGACCCATCTCTTGTTTGCTCCTCCAGCAGTGCCCACTGAATCTCAGTCGGCTTTGGAGTAAGGTCTGTAATACCTTTGGGATGTTTCTGTATATCTGGTGATTTGTTATGTTGTCTTGCCACGGGATATTTAATGCTGTACGTAACAGCCGTGTATTGACTCAATCAGTCTCTTGGTTAGGGTGTTAGTGGTGTGTCGTGGCCGAGCGGATAAGAGCACCGAATTCAAGCATTGGTGATTCTGTTCAGCGGAGTGTGGGTTTGAATCCCGGTCGTGACACTTGTGTCCTTGAGCAAGACACTTCACTGTAATTGCTTCTCTCCACCCAGGAGTAAATGGGTACCTGTGAGGGCAGAGTTGGTTCTTGTGATGGATTAGCCTTGATTGCGCTACATATTTGGCTGCACAGGCTGTATACTCCCCAGGGAGCTGAGATGGTTAAAGGAATGATTTAGGGCCCAGTGACCAGGGGTAATAATGTTGAAGCGCCATGAGCGTCACTGCGTGACGGACCTGAGCGCAAAATAAGAAGCCACTATTATTATTATTATAATTATTATTAGTGAGGGTACAGTTAGGACGCAGTACTACCAAAAACCTTAAGAATTGTTATTCATTATTTTCCATTTCACACATCAGACACTAGATGTTGTACAACTTACTCATACAAGAAAAGTGTATTTACTTACCCTATCTTCAAGGGTTTTTACAGTTGTAGTTGACAAATTCAATTTTATTGAGGCCTGCAAATAAAAAGATAATTTGGAAATGATAGTCAGAAAGTCCAATACTTAAAAAGAATAGTAAAAGCATAGTGTGTTTAGAGAATGTTCCTTTAGCAGGAGGACTTAAAAGGGGTTTGGGTACTTTTTGTACCACACAAAGCACAAACATACCAGGCATGCAACTGCCCGATGAAAAAAAAAGAGGAAACTTTTCGAGACCCACAATGGTACCCTAAAAAGTGTTGAGGTTTTTTATGCTCTTAGGTTCATTGTTAGCATGTAAGACAAAGTGGAGTGTTTTATACAACTAAAATAACATGGAAAAACACCTTGCCTATGTATGCACCGTAATTCGAAGGTGGCAAAGCATTGGGAGTTGATTAAGTTGAGGAAAACTAACTATTGTTGTCCAGGTAATTATGAAATTTGCATAAAATTATTATCCCCCCCAAAAAAAAAAAAAAAAAAAAGAGAAAAAAAAAAAAAGAAAAAAAAATCTTTTTTTTTTTTTTTTTTTTGGGGGGGGGGGGGGAATAATAATTTTATGCAAATTTCATAACTACCTGGGAAACAATAGTTACTTTTCCTCAACTTAATCAACTCCCGATGCTTTGCCACCTTACAATGGTCGGTGCGAGCCACTTGTCCCCGCTTGCCGTCGTTAAATCTCCCTCTTGCACACCACACAATATGCCATTCTGGGCTTGTCCACTTTCCGGACGGTTTCGGAGAGCAGTTTACCGTCTACGTCTTTTTTTTTTTCCCAACCAGAACCACTTCCAGGTAGTTTTTACTCCTTTATCTATGGCTTTAATTTGGCCAGGTACCACTCGGTCCCGCTCTAAAATATAATTTCTTTTGGATGTCATTTTGACGGACGTTTGAAGATGCGACTGTTTCGTAACGCAATGTGAGACAAGCACACAGTATACATGTACGTTTGGTAACTAACTCACACACACATACATGTACAACACGTGTATACTATTGCAAAACAGCGGGACCAGACGAAGACACGACCTTAGACTCATTTCAAGGCTGTATAATAACTTGGTTTAGCACACAACTCGCCCGCGCCACGGGGTGCGTTCCACTGTTCCAGATTTTTCGACCGTAAACACGGCTATTAATGACCGCACGCAGTGTGTAAACGTATGCATTGCTTGCTGTGGGCTTTATATTGACCATGCAGTAGAATGGATTGCGTACCGAGGCAGAGGCCAGACCATGCGTTACGATGCATTGTTGAATTTATCTTAAGATCGCGCTAACCGCGGAATGTATTTTTTTAGCGCTAATCATATTTTTAAAAACGCGGAATTCCGCGGAAACGCGGAAGAGTTGCATGCCTGACATACACAGATTTACATTAAACTTACACGGTTTTAAGATAATTTTTTTAGAAAGCTTCCCCTAAAATAATATTGAGAAATTTAAAAAATGAGTAACACAATTTCACGAAAATAATTTTTGTCTCAATGAGACAAAAGTTATTTTAGCATGTTCAATGGATTTACACTACTCTCGATCCTGAAAACATTGCTCTGTGAGTCTCACTTCTTTCTCAAAACATTGCGACCCATGAAGCTTAAAGGCAGTGGATACTAATGGTAATTACTCAAAATAATTATTAGCATAAAACCTTACTTGGTAACGAGTAATGGGGAGAGGTTGATAGTTTAAAACATTGTGAGAAACAGCTCCCTCTGAAGTAACGTAGTCTTTTCACAAATTTGATTTCGAGACCTCAGAATTAGATTTTGAGGTCTCGAAATCAAGCATCTGAAAGCACACAACTTTGTGTGACAAGGGTGTTTTTTCTTTCATTATTATCACGCATCTTCGACAACAAATTGAGCTAAAATTTTCACAGTGTCTTTAAACTACAGGCAAATTATATTACAAATATCTTCATTCACAATGAGTAGGGATTCATGTCATGGCCAAATACCTGATCTACAAAAGGTTGCAAAACCCTTTAGTGTATCAATGAACTATATTTCAATGTAGGATTACCCCAAAACTCATACCTCTGGTTTAGATGCACAGACGTAACACTTTGGGTTTGGTTTGTCCAAAGTACATGTTAGAAACAGCTTATTCCTTTCATTCGGTGTCCTATACAGAAATACCTGAAAGTAGTGGGAAAAAAATATATTACGGTACAAAATGTATCACTAGACTGAATTATCTACCCTTATTATACAAAAACATACACATTTCATATTTAAATGAATATAATTCAACAAATAGTGAACAAAATGATTTAGAATAGTTTCAGTGTAGAAAATGATGTGAAAACCACTGTAACAAACTAAATTGAAATCATGAACTGAAAAGTTTAAATTACTTAACGTCTACAGATAAAATAACTCAAATGAATTACAGATGGATTTAGGACCAAAATGTAAGCAAGAAACTAATAAAGATCCAAGGTCCAGCACAGGACACCATGGTGACCAGGGCCCAATTTCATAGATCTGCTTAAGCATAAAATTTTGCTCAGTAAAATCAGATTCCCGGCCAAGACTCCACTCAATTGTTATGCTAAGTAAACAACAGCTAAATACCAGTCACAAGCAATGTATATGTCATGAAATTTTGGCCAGTAACATGTGTAAAATAAGCGAGCTATTTTCGTGCTTTAGCAATTTTTTGCTTAAGCAGTTCTATGAAATTGCCCCTGTACTTTTTATATATTGGACCTTTGCCCAATTTCATGGCTCTGCTTACCATAAGAAAAGAATGGACGCTTGCTGAAGCAGGGAATTCTGCATTTAAGTCTAGCGTATTTCATGGGTTAGGGGAGAATGGGAGACTTTGAGGCGCTAGGTTGCAGCAGACTTACCAGGTAAATTTCCATTGTTTCTGAGCCTGCGCACATTATCGAGAACAATGGAATTTTAAGTCTGCTGCCACCAAGCTTCCTGAAAGTCTCCCATTTCGGTCTTTTGTGCGTGTGTAATCCACATTCCTAGGTACTACGCTTACACAGCTAGCGCAGAAATTCAAAAGGGGAATGTATATAAGAATGAGCATCTTCAAAATCCATATATTATTCCTATAAATTATTATTTAGGATCAAGATGTAAGGAAGAAAGCAATAGTGATTTTGAGACGCACCATTTTGCATTTGTCAATATGACCAGCCAGAACCTTCAAAGCCTCCATAACAATGAGTCCTGCTACGATGGCATTGGTTGTAGCTATTGCTGGAATGATGTTCCCTGCCATTGCTATGGAAACAAATAGGAAAACGAACAAATAAAAACGTCTGTTCAGAACTATAAGGTCATTAACGGCATTTTCATTAAAGGCAGTGGACACTATTGGTTATTACTCAAAATAATTATTTTAGCATAAAACCTTACTTGGTAGTGAGTAATGGAGAGCTGTTGGTCGTATAAAACATTTTGAGAAACGGCTCATTCTGAAGTAATGTAGTTTTCGTGAAAGAAGTAATTTTCCACGAACTTGATTTCGAGATCTCAGGTTTAGAATTTGAGGTCTCGAAATCAAGCATCTAAAAGCACACAACTTTGTGTAACAAGGGTGTTTTTTCTTTAATTATTATCTCGCAACTTCGAAGACCAATTAAGCTCAAATTTTCACCGGTTTGTTATTTTATGCATATGTTGAGCTACACCAAGTGAGAAGACTGGTCTTTGACAATTACCAATAGTGTCCAGTGTCTTTAAAAGATTATAGACTTTTAATATCTTTAGGGATACTTGAATTGAAGGCATTTGGGTACAGTTTTTTAGTGAATTATTTTTAGGTCCTTTTGTGAAAAGTGCACATAATTGGAAAAAATAAGTCAAAGGGATGTGTTTTACTTAGAAAGCAAAGGTTTTTTTTGTTTTTTTTTCAAAGAATTATTTTGAAGACCACCCTTGATCAATGAATCCCATTTACCAGGAGCTAACAATTATGAAAAAGCAGTTTTATGAAATCCACAGAAATTGCACTAAGGACAGAATAGTTCTGAGCAGACAAAATTAGTTTGTGGAATTTTGTCAATGAAGGAGTTTGGATGTCGGCCAGTTTTCATAGCACTTCCTTTAAAACAGGTGCAAAGAGAGCAGGAAAGCAGCTGATTGGTCAAGAGGAAGTACAACATTAACGGATGAAGGAGATGGATTGCCCACTTTCTTGTTGACAAAAATGAGTCATAGTTTTACTTGGCAACATTACACTCTTTTCACTCCACTATTTCACTAAATTGGTTCATATCCAGAACGATTTGTACCCACACTGACTACTTCAAATTTAGTATGAGTTTCTTAGTCTACGTTTGGTGATTGTCAAAGACCATATATTCTCACTTGATGTATCCCAACATATGCATACAATGACAAATCAAGGAAAATTTGGACTCAATTGGTCATCGAAGTTGCAAGAGAATAATGAAAGAAAAAACACCCTTGTTGCACAAATTTGTGTGCTTTCAGATGCATAAAATAAAAGGCTTCAGGTCTGAAGTCTTACTATTTAAGTGAGAAGTTAACATTATTCAAAAACTACGTTACTTCAGAGGGAGCAGTTTCTCACAATGTTTTATACTATCAAACAGCTCTCCATTGCTTGTTACCAAGTAGGTTTTTATGCTAACAATTATTTTGAGTAATTACCAATAGTGTCCAGTGCCTTTATAGCCATGTAGTCTGAAGACTGAAATCATGAGGCAAAACTAACTTACATTTGATGTCAAACCTTGTATTTCTTGCAATGCCAAAGATATAAGCCCTGATGTTTGAAGTACATGTGACAAAGTCCATAGCAGCGTCCTCATCCTAAACGAAATTTTAAAAATTATTTTAATATATATATATTTCATTCTAAACATCCTTTGTCCTCGCCACTTCACTCCTATTGGTTCATAGCCACCAATAATGTCTCTGAAATAGAAACTTTGATTGGCTGTTATTTTCCCGCTTCTTTCTGGATCCTTTCCTTAATCCCTTTCCCCCTCTCTTTTTCTATAAATGGATATGTATTTGTTTGTACTTGTTTTATGCCTCTGAAGAAGGTCCGGATTGAATCGAAAGCTAAGGCCATCTACCCTATTCATTATATATGTATATATATATCTTTTTTTTTTTGGGGGGGGGGGAAGGTTTTAAAGAGATTAAATACAATATGTTTAATTTCCTTCCATTTGTTCTAAAATATCCCTAAATTAACCTGAGAATATATATTTGGTTTGTGGTAACACCAAGTGTGTATCTACTTGCTAGGTAGATTATGTTCTTTTAAGAACTTGTCTTGCTTTATATTCTACTAACGCGATGTAGAATTTTCAGAATTTGGACGACTTCTCAGTTCTGAAAAAGAACCGTCTTGCTTTCTAACTACTACCTGGGCGGAAGGTAGTAAATGAGCTGTGACTACTACTTTTGCTTCAGTGGATCGAGGGGAATTCTTGTTGTTAACTTCAATGTAAGCGCAGAATTCCCTGCTTCAGCAATCGTCCATTCTATGCTTATGGTAAGCACTAGCAGAGCCATAAAATTGGGCACAGGTCCAATGTGTAAAAAAGACAGGGGCCAATAAACTTAATTCGAAAAAAAGTATATTTTTGTACAAAACCAATTGTATTGAAATTGTTATTTGTTAAAAAATTCTTAAAGATTATTATTTTTAACGTCCTTTTTGTATAACTATTATTTAAATTCATGTACATAATAATTGTTTTGTTTAAATTAACGTAAAAATTATACATTTATCGGGACGAGGATCGCTGTTCGACATCGACCTGGATGGTTTTTCTAATACACCCCGGTTGTGAATCACGTCCAGTTGATGCGATCCTCACATAGGTTCAGCGATAATGGGAACGTCAATTGGGTAATATTCTTAATTGTTTAGAGTAAACCGGAAACTGGAGGTCAAGTTTTTTCCTTTGGTTTTCTTCGTTAATTTGTTGAATTGATTTCACTTTTCTGTTTTTAATCACTTATTTTTACATTCCCAAGGACATATTCACTTTTTAGAGTCATAACTTATGTTAAACTAAAATTATCGACAGAACAAAATCTCCCCTACGTAAAACTCCATTAGATTGGGACCACAATGGTCCCGGAAGTTCAATTTCTCGCGAGACTTGCACAGTCTATTTCGCAGAGTGAGTTTTTAACTGGTCTCAACATTTCGACTAGCTTGCTCTAGTCATCGTTGTAAATGTTCTTCACTTTTGTTTGAGGCATCGGTTTCATCATCTTCGGCCCAGTCGGGGAAGGATTCTCTTCCAGAAATCTTCCTCTAATGCTTCTAATTCCTTCTAATTCATTCAAAAAGTTTATATTGAAGACACTTGGTGTATCTCAACGTATGCATAAAATAACAAACCTGTGAAAATTTGAGCTCAATTGGTCATCGAAGTTGCAAGATAATAATGAAAGAAAAAAAAAACTTGTCAAACGAAGTTGTGTGCTTTCAGATGCTTGATTTCGAGACCTCAAAATCTAAATCTGAGGTATCGAAATCAAATTTGTGGAAAATTACTTCTTTCTCAAAAACTACGTTACGTCCACTGCCTTTAATTCAAAAAGTTGATATTAACAAAGATTAGCCTGGGTTTCTGACCTACCTTGTCCCACATTAACTCTCCTCTCTCTTTGTACAGTTGTTTGAGGGATTCCAGGCTATCTTTGAACATACTGACGCAATCTTTAATACTCTGTTGTTTCTGGTCATGTAACACAATGCTCTCTTGGCTCTGTTCCAGTTCTGTTTCAAAATAAATGTTCTTAAACTATCAAACTGCTTAGGTTAAATTTAAAGTGCCTTTCATTTTATTCATAAATACCCCAGTTAGTTTAGGCAGCCAACTGGAGTAAGTTCGAGTGCACACATGTAGTCGACTACTGACCAGCAATGCATATGCGCAGTCAGTGACGCACTCACTCGAACGACTCGTTTGGAAGCCTACTCAACAATCAGTACCACGGTATTCAACATTCCATTGCCTTCCGCGTTTTCGTCAAGTCTCACTGGTTCCCCTCCGCGCTTTACACATTTTAGAATTGAACGGGCTATCGGGACCACGGAAGAATCCATGGTCATGAAGCTGGTTCCAAATGGTCGACCATAGTTAGTAGTCAACCAATGGTCGATCAGCCTGGGTTCAAGTCAAAATAGTCAACCTTTAAATAACCATGGTGCACACTCAAACTTGCTCATAGCGGCAAGGTGGTCACATGACCATTTAAGGTGGGGTTTGAGAACTTATTAAAACAGATGGGTTTGGAGTTCATTCTTAAATGTGAGGCAGGAAGTCTCCTTTCTCGGTTTGATGGGTAGTGACCTCATTAGTAAGATACACAGCAGGAACATAAATGAATTTACTAAAATTGCAGCTATTTTGATTTGATTATAGTTATTTAAATGTAAAACTTACCTTGTTCCTGAGGTAAATTATCCCACACCAATGGGACTGGTGGTCGTCGTTTCGTCCAAAGTTTGTCCATTGATAAGAGGTACTTGATGTCATCATGAAACAACTGTTGGAATCAAGGTTAAAAATGCTTTTATTGTTTTGTAGTCAAGGTTGACAAAGGGTTCGGCCATGACATGAATCCCTACTCACTGTAGATGAAGATGTGTGTAATATCATTTACCTGTAGAAGTTTCAACTTCATTAGTCGTCAAGTTTTTAAGAAAGAAAAGTGAAACTCACAGAGCAATGTTTTTTTTAGGAGAATTGCGCAAATCCGTTGTACATGCTAAAATAATTTTCGTCTCACCAAGACAAAAATTATTTTTGAAAAATTGTTTTAATCATTTCTCAAAGACTACAGAACCTCAGGAAATAATCATTTTTAGGGAAGCTTTTGACCATCATTATCTTCAAACCGTATAAGTTCAATAAGCCTTTTTGAGATATGGCGGACACAATGCTACAACACTGTAAAGCTGTAGTGAATTTGTGCGTGTTGACCATAGAAATAGAACGTATGTTATTCAGTGAAGTGCGCATTTTAGGCGGCGCGGCGTTTACACGTAAACCTAATGACCACCAACATGGTGAACGTGGCATCAGTCGCGGCATGTGACGCGCGAGTATCACGTCCGCCATACCTCAAAAAGGCTTATGTAAATCTGTGGGCGTTTGTGGACTTTCAAAAAGTACCCGAGCCTTTCAAAACTAACCTTTTTAAATATCTTCTGTGCGTTATAATCAGTGGACTCTGCCCATGTTCTTGTAGAGGTCCTTTCCATTGTTGAGGTTAAACCATCATTTGGGTTCTCTGTGTTCATTGAAGCTTGGCCGGCATCACCAGAAGCCTCGGGATCAGCGGTGTCTGGAGATACATCCTGGTCGGGATCCTCCTCACCAAATAGCTGACTGAATAAGTCAATAGATTGATTGGGAATCAAGAGTACATTCAGTAAGCTAACTGAATCAGTCAATAGACTGATTGGAATAGACTGATTGTGAGTGAAGAATACATTCAGTATAGCTAACTGAATAAGTCAATAGACTGTTTGGATATCAAGAGTACATTCAGTATCGATGACTGAATCAGTCAATAGAGTAATTGAAGATCAAGAGTACATTCAGTCTAGCTAACTGAACCATTCAATAGAAACATTCAGGGGGGAAGCTGATTGAATCATGCAACAGCATTGAAAATTAAGATTACTATCAATATAGCTGACTAAATCATTCAATAGACTTATTGGAAATCATGAGCACAATGATTATAGCTGACTGAATAAGTTAATAGATTGATTGGAAATCAAGAGTGCTTTAGTTATAGCTGACCGAATAATTCAATAGACTGATTGGAAACCAAGAGTACATTTAGCATGTAGCTGACTGAATCATTCAATACATTCAGTATAGCTGACTGAATAATTCAATAAACTGATTGGAAATCAAAAGTACATTCAGTAAAGCTGACTGAATCATTCAATAGACTGATTGGAAATCAAAAGTACATTCAGTAAAGCTGACTGAATCATTCAATAGACTGATTGGAAATACCCTCATTGTAACAAAGTTACTTACTTAAACAGATGCTTAGCCCACACAATACAATGAATAGGTTCTGAAGGAGTGTTCCGGATTGTACATCCAGGATAAGACTTTGTAGCTTGCTGAGGTACACACTCGTAGCATTCCGTTAGGCCCTGAGGAATAATGAAGTCATATCAAGATTTTAAACATGGTGTCCCAGGGAGTTCTGTCCCCCGGAGATTCGGTCCCCCAATTGGGAAGTTAACATGGGCTGAGGAGGACTACTAAAAAGAGGGTGCTATCAGAAGATGTTTGTACACAGTTTGCCATATGGGGACTGAATCTTAAGGGGGGGGAGACACTGAATCTCCTGCCACAGCGGCTTCAAATACATTTAAAACAAACTGCAATGTGTGATATGATCCTTCTGAATCAGAAACAATATAGTCATATGTCGTGATACACAAATTATTCGATTGGTAAAAAATATTGAAAAAATAGTATAACTAAGATTAAGATCAAGGGGCCATTGCTTGGAAATTAAAAAACCCAGGTGTGTCAGGTCAATGGACCTAACTGCCTCTATCTACCGGGTAATCTCGGTGGTCTAGTTGGTAAGACATCTGGGGTGGACTCTATAAAGAGTTAAGACTAGTTTTATCTCTAGTTAGGATGAGTTACTCGTCCTAACTTAGGACTAGCCTTATGTTTTTAATATCTCCTAGGAGTAGTCCTAAGTTGGGACTAGTCCTTGCTCTCTGTGAAATCTACCCCAGCTCTAGGTTGCCAAAGGTTGTGGGTTCGAATCCCACCCGAGTAAAATGCCTGTAATTTGGTTTTCACAAAACTCAGGAAAGTACTGAGTAAACAGTGCTTACACATATCGGTTTAAGGGTAAAACAAAATAATAATCTTTATCCCCAATGCAAATTTAACATCTCTTTTTTGAAATCCTATTTGATCAAGGTACCTTCTTAATGACAGACACCTGTCCGAGATAACCTCCGGATCCACTCTCGATTAACGGAACATCTGCAGCTAAACACATTCTGTTGACATGGTTACGAGCAGCTATAAAAAACAACAACAAATTATCATTTCAGACTATATTTTTAGTTTCTTAGTTTGTAGCACTCGTGGTCGAGCGGTTATGGGCACTGGACTCATGTTCTGGTTTTTCTGATCAGCGGAAGGTGGATTCAACGAACAGGTCGTGGCGCTTTGTCCTTCAGGTGGAACCTTAACCGAAGGTCCCATGTTGCAGAATTGGTAATAACGGAAGAAAACCCAAGACATTTGTTATTAAAGAGTACGGGGTTAACCCCTGTGTTTCTGGTTCCCACAAGGAGCACCCTTGTTTACAGGTTTCCTGGGGCTTGCGAGCTACAGTGATTAAGTTTACTTATAAATGAGGCATCCTTGGTTTCATAATACCAGAAAAATATAATAATAATGATAATAATAATAAGGCCAAATTAAAAAAAATACCAGTTGATCGTGCCCGCCCGCATCCTTTTTTGGGGCCGCATCAATTTTTTTACTAGTTACTGGTTTTCGATTTTTGTAGTAAAAAAAAAAAAAAATTGTTATCCGACCCTGTTAGTGTTAGTGTTAACACAGGTCCTCATGCAACTAATAGGTATAAATAAGTTTGCGGTTGATTCAAACTGAAGAATTGGTGGCCTGTTTGATTTGAAATACTAAGCGGCCATCTTGAAAAAAAATAAGTAAATAGTAAGGCCCTCATCCTCCTCCTTTTTGAAAAATCCGGACGATCAACTGGTTATTTGGCCTAATAGGATCCTGAGAAAGACCCTTGAGATCTAAGGCTACAGGATGTAGACCGACTTGAGGAGTAGACGACACGAAGGAAAATGTGATCTTTCTTTGCATGCTGAGATAAAATTACATAATAATGATAATAATAATAAAGTACCATCAAGCATTGGTCCCTACACTTTACTTGCAAAGTAATTAACTGCAATATAAATAATAATAATAATAATAAACCCACCTTTATTGTCCAGAGCATTCATGACCAGTGTGAACTGCATATAAAACTCTCTGTTGTACTCAAGGCTAGTTGGGGGAAATCATTAACAGAGTTCTTTCAGTTGTTCATCAACATTAGTAAGTAAAAAAAAAGTATATAAAAAAAAAACTTAAAAAAAAATAAAAAATTGATTCTCTTCATTACTGGTTTATTATTTTTAAATAGTATAAAAATTGTGCTATTAATAATATATATGATAAAATAAAATAATGCCAAAACAAGACAAAGAGAAAACAACATGATTTGTTTATTTAAGAACAGAGTAAATAAAGTTAATTAATTCTACTCACTTGGTGATGCTGTCATGTCTGGCATCTATCTTAGCATTAGGATTAAATCTGAGAGCACTTTCCTTTGCAACCTTTATTTAAACAAAAATAGTAACACACGCTTTAAATTACTTAACCAACTCTTAGGTTTTTTTATGACTAATCGTTAAACTACAAACTAGTACTCTGTTATTACTTAAATAGCATCAAATAAAACTCTTTGTAATTGACAAGATTGTATTAATTGATAAGCATCAATTAAAGGGCAATACCATATAGGAAAAGCAAATTTTATTAACAAGAAACAAAGATAAACAAAAAGAAAATAAAAACTCACCTGGGCTTTCGACTTTCCGACATGTTTTTTGTGAAATAGAAATTGTCTATTGAGGTTGCTCACATCTATTGTATCCAAGTCAACCTATTTCAATGGACAATGAAGAAAAAAAAGAAACGTTCTTCAGTCGGGCATTGCAATAGACACTTGTTTTCTACTACTACCTAGCCCAGGGGCCAATTTCATAGCACTGCTAAGCACAAAAATTTGCTTAGCATAAAATTTTGGCCTCGATAAAAACAGAATTACCAACCCAATTTCCACGTGGTTTTGAGGATAAACAAACAACAGTTGATTACAAGTAATAAGCAATATGCAAAAAATGGAAATATGGTTGGTGATCCTGTTTTTATCAAGGAAGAAATTTCATGCTAAGCAAATTTGTGTGCTTAGCAGCGCTATGAAATTGGGCCCTGGTAGGACGTCAGAGTGGGCTAGTTTTCTACTACAACAAGGACTCAAGTCAAGAAAAATGACATAGTTCTTGTTTACGACTATCGCAACTTAAATAACTAGTCTGTGTGATAAAATGTGCGTGGGCTAGAACTTTTTTTTAAGGTCAAACTTCAACATTTTAAATCTTAGCTACCAATTCCTAAAAAGATTGGTAGGCTAAGCTAAGCTCAAAAATTACTAACTGGAATACTGGAAAACAGCTTATTAAAATGTTTAGCCCTGGCTCAGTTAGTAATGCATAAACTTTACTGTACATACGTGCGGATGCTCACCACAATGAACACACGTTTAACCTTGTGTGATGAATTGAACTGAATTGAATGAATGATCACATTCACAAGCGTGACATACAAGGCAAGCAATGGCAAATGATAAACAATAGAACTACATCTATTTGTTGATTGGAAATGATGAAAGAATCAGCTCTTACCAACACAATGTCCTGGAATCCAGTCAGGACAAGGTTCTTCAGGAGTTCACAACCTATTCCTCCTGCTCCGACAACCAAAACCCGACAGGCTGACACCATTTCAGCCACATCTTCCGGCAAGACTCCTCTAATGCCAGCCGCCATCTTCACCGTTTTGAAGGTTTTGTGGACAAGTTTAAACAGCGCCCTCTTGTGTTAGTTTGGAGCTGATGGTTGGGACATTCTGGACCGGAGATCAGGGCCCAATTTCATAGAGCTGCTTAAGCAAAAATTTTTGCATAAGCAAAAAATTCATTGCTGCTTAGTAAAATCAGATTACCGGCCAAGACTCCACTCAATTGCAATTTTAAATCAACAACAGCTTAATACTAGTCAAAAGCAATGTACATGGCAGGAAATTTTGGCCAGTAACATGTGTAAAATAAGCGAGCTATTTTCGTGCTTAAGCAAATATTTTGCTTAAGCAGCTCTATGAAATTGGCCCCTGACAGGAGCGAAAGGGGGGGGGGTGCTGCATTTTTTTATTATTTTTTTTTTTTTAAATACAAACGCCTACCAGTCTCACGGCAATCAGTGCAAACATCAATGCGCTTTTACATTAGTCCAGTGGTCATTGGGTCAATAACATCCCTTTAATCTTTCTCAGCTCCCTATGGGAGGGAGTATGCATCCCCGTGGCGTTCCGAAGGCTTTTTCATTCACAATATCAACCTCTACCGTCGCAGGTACCCATTTATACCCCTGGGTGAAGAGAAGCAATTATAGTAAAGTATCTTGCTCAAGGACACAAGTGTCACGACCGGGATTCCAACCTACACTCCGGTGACTTTGGATCAAAACTTGTATTAGATGCCCTTAACCATTCGGTCACGACACTCTACTATAAATATTGTGCAGTAATACTGTTTTTTTGTAGTATGATGTTTGCATGACAGATCGTTGTCAATGTCATGATAGTTTTAAAACGGCAGGTGCCCATCTTGGAAAATGGGCCCAGGCTTTGTGAAGTGGGGGTTTATTTGATTCATTGAGAGATTCAGATTAGGCTACCCGATATTAAATTGAAATTCCACAAAGCGATGGTAACAGAGGTCTAAACTCTTACTTGACCCATACACACATACCATGCACCATGCACATACACACACCATTGTTATAAAATTCGACGACTCAACCAAAAGTTGGTTACGAACCCCACATTATACCATAGAGGAGTTCTTCCATGATCATACTGAACTGTTTGTTGAACCATGGAAGTTAAACCATTCTAGCCTATACAATAACTTGTGTGGGGGTCCATAAAGTTGACTGTATGCCCATGGAAACGCAGGTAGTGCTGATCGAATCAAAGGTTATAACATGGGCAACACAGTACGCCTACTACCTAGCTATATATAGCTGCCTACCTGCAAGGTATAAAACAACACACTTGCAGCAATTGTCATCAGACAGAAACATTATTTGCAAGTTGACAGGATTCGGCAAAACCATGGAAGGAGAGAGAGGGAATTGGTTTGAGTATATTGTCGTAGGATGTGGAGGCATCGGCAGTGGTGCTGTTTATTGGCTGTCAAAACGAGCTGGGTCAAGTAAGTTTTACCATGGTATTACACAACCAACAAACAAGTCAACAATATTCCAAATGTTATTTTATTTTCCAAGAGGACTGTGTGTATCACATTTCATTAGCTTAGTTAGCTTGGCATGTGTAATATTTTGCATGGGCATTAATCACATTGATATTTTATATGAAAACGGTCACCGATTATATACCAGATGTTCATATAATTTAGTATCTTTTTTTCTGACTCAAAAATACAACTTTATAAAGTTCTTTAAAGAATAGGAATAGCCACCACGATATTTTAAGTAATATTTTCTGCATGAGGTGACCGTGTTACTATGCGACAAAAAATAGTAATAATATGTTCAATACTATAGTTTGGGTTTTACACAATAGATTCATTCATAATTCTTTCTGACGACTCCAAAATACTGCTTTTCAAAAGTTCTCTAAAGAGGTGGAAAAGCCATCAATTAATAAATAAGTAACATTGTATGCACTTTTAAAAGGTGTCTCTGTTACGCCGACAAAATGAAATAACTCCAATCTTCTCTGTTTTTGTACTTATTATTTAGAGGTTCTAGGTCTGGAGCAGTATAAGTTGGGGCACCACAATGGCGGTTCACAAGATCATTCAAGAATCATGTAAGATAACGAGACAATTGGCGATGTCAATTTTGATAGTGAAACACAATCATAAACCCCTTACCTAAAATGGCATAAAAATTTGCAGCATATTGCGTCACAGCACCTTGTGAAACCATATGGTGTTATGTAAAAGGAGTAGGTCTCATAATTCAAACGTAGTTCCACAATCCTTGCAGAAAAAGGAAAACACTGAATGTTGAAGTGTCTTGACGGACATGAGCGTATGAAGCCACTCTGACGAAATACTTATAAAATCAACCTCGAAAACAAAACTCGTGTAGGCCCCCTAATAAATGCAGTTTTATAATTCCCTGACTTTCAAAACAACTATTGTGTCTTTGGTTTTCTACCTTTTATTGTAGTCGTCTCTCGTACAGTGACCATCAGTATACAAGGCTAGCTACTGGGGCGTACTCTTGCTGGCGTGAGGTTGAGCAAGACTCAGGCCTGCAACTCGTCCATACTACTGGAGGCATTAACTTCAGTCGAAAGGGAGGCATCGGGGAAACTATCGTCAACCGATATGCAGAGTCCATGAAGAAATGCGGAATCCAGTAAATTAATCGTCTGTTTATATTGGTTCATTGGGAAAATATAATTTTTGCTTACAACCTGCTCACCAACCAAAAGGACCTATGATATTAATGCAAAACAAAATTTAATGGTCTGGCTTACATTTCGACCCTAGCATATTCTGATAAGAGTGGATATATGGGTCGACACGTCAGGCCATTAACTATTATTTTTTGCATTTGCATATTTGATTTGTCCTGCAAGTATTTCGCATTTCAGGTTTTTTTTTTTCATTGTGTCCCATGTCCTGCATTGTTTAACATCTAGATACTAATTATAATAAAGATATATTTATTTGTTGTGTGGAAGATAATAAGCTGTTGCAAACTGTTTACCAGCCGAAAATTTCCATTATAAGTGCAACAACAAAATGGCCTGACGTTTCGACCACCGCAGTCTGTTTCGAATAACAACACGGTTGAAACAAATTTCTTTGCTAAAAACGCAACACATGAATCGGGCACCAGTCACAAGAATGTAAAATTTAAGGAATGTTAGCTGGTAACCTGTTTATGCTAAGCAACATTTGTCTAGCAAGTTTGAAATTGGACCATGGTGTGTTTCTCTAGGTACGAGCGGCTCGATGGCTTGCGTCTAAATTATCGTTATCCACAGTTCACTGCCAGTGATAACTACGTTGCAGTATACCAACAAGGAAGTGGGTTGGTTGATGCTGCATTGGCTAACGCTGTGCATATACAACTGGCCAGAAAGTATGGCGCTACTGTCCTGGAAGAGACTAAAGTTGAAGGAATGAAGAAGACAGAAGATGGAACCATCCAGGTAAGGGATGATGTATTACCGACCCGTTTTCACTCAAATTTTACTTCAGAAACTTGTGTCTCGTCATGGTCGCCAAAAACACGCCCCGGAACCACATCTTCTTTTTTATTCCATCTCAATTCTTATAAAATTTTAAGGTTTTGACGAACCGTGGCACGTTCCGGTGCAGACGTCTCATCGTAGCGGCCGGGGCGTGGGCGAATGAGGTCCTGGACTCGGCGGGAGTTTCCTTGCCACTCACGGTCACACAGGAACAGGTCGTGTATCTCGGCACACCAAATATGAAGGAGTTCACAAAAAGCAAGTAAGTGTATGACCGCCCCCTTTTCCACTTTCACTGTTAACGCCCAAACAGCTGCAGGAGGGCGGCGCCGTTTACGAAACCAAGTCGTGCATCTGTAACACGGCAGGGCCTCTAAGCGCGCCGAATTCAAAAAGTGGTTTCAGACATCGTGCTCTTGCCGTCTCGAAACAAAATCGGACTTTTTAATTTTGGCACGGCAAGAGACGTTTGAAACGGGCCTTAGATTTTGCTAGCCACATCAATGCAATAGTTCGAAATCATTCAAAGGGTTTGGGTACTTTTTGTAGGACAAAACTAGTACAAAACAAAAGCACATAATTTACATTAAAGCCTCTGGAGACGAAAATTACTTAAGCCTGCATGTACAACGTATTTACGCGACTCCCCTGAAAACATCGCTCTGTGGTTTTCACTTTTTCTCTCTCAAAAACTGACGACTATAATGAAGCTGAAACTTCTACAGGTAAATACTATTACATACATCTTCATTCACAGTGAAAAGAAATTCATGTCATTGCCCAAAAAGCTTGACTCTACCCTACAAAAGGTATTAACAATCTCTTGAACACTAAAACACCTTTCCAGGGAAGTACAACAATTTCACCAACTGTCACCAACAGACGTTTCTTCAAGATCATATAATATAGCCAGATAAAAAAAAGTATCGAAATCATTTGAAAATTGATCTGTGTACCCCATGTCAGGTTTCCGATCTGGATCTACCATTCAGACACTGGGCTGGATCTTTACGGAATGCCAATTCACGGCAACTCGGGCGTCAAGATAGGGGTTGATGCCGGAGGACAGACGGTCACGGCTGAGACTCGGACATTCATCCCTGATCAGAAAAGACTCAAGGAATGTCTGGACTTCTTGAAGGAGCACATCCCGAGGGTAGGTTTATTGGGAGTTGCTCAGAGATGATTGTGTTTTCGTTTAGGCGTTTTTGTGAGTAGCCCAGATAGGACGTTGTCATCCATCTCACACAACAAAGATTTGGCGCGTGTCTAATTTCAAGAAACTGAGGATCTCTTTTATATGACTTAGAATTTGAAACTTTGTATGGAGCGAGTATAAATCAGAGAGGTTTGCGGTAACACCATGTGGATATATCTTTTGAGTAGTGCTGGGTCTGATAAGAACCGGTGGTTAATGACTCGACGTTTCGATCAGTATGCTATTTTATCTGCTTGGACCATAGAGCAAGGGACAGACTGACGAGCGAGGTAGAATTTACACCATCACTCAAGCAAACCATTGAAGTTAAATTTATGTTCTTTCCTTGCTTCAAGTTATGACTTCTGACAAACAGTTGTGAAAAATGCAAGCACGATTTCTTCGTAAGATTTTTGGAAAACTGAAACGATTTCGTGCAGTTTGACGCAATGAACGTCTGAAATTTATCCTTTTTTTCCCACGAGTTCTTACTTCTGAATGACGGTATACGAGAAATGCTTTAAGTATTTTGTTCTCGTCAGTTTGTTTCTGAAACTGAAAGGTTTCGTGCTGATTTATACACGAATGTCATCTGAAATTAATCCATTTTCTTTTACAGTCTCTGGGTCCGATTCTACATGCTAAAACCTGCCTGTACACAATGCCACCAGACCGCCATTTTGTAATCGACACGTGCCATCGTACCAATTACCCGGAAGTTGTTATGTGCTGTGGTGCCGGTCACGCCTTCAAGTAAGGCTTTACAGTTTTTTTTACATTTGTTTTCAACTTTTATACATTATACTCTTACAACTTATCTCTAATTTCTTGATAACAAACTCAAATTTAACATCTACTAAAATAGATGTTAAATTTGTATCGGTGATAAAGAACTTTATTTTTGGTTTTAGCATCTATTTATACATCGTTGCGGTACCCGCTGTTAAAATGTAGGATTCGAACCGTCTTTATAGCTACCGGGCGATATTGGTGATCTTTGACACTGCTCTAGAATTGCAAAGGTCGTTGGTTCGAATAACACCTGAGTAGACCCCCCCTAATATGCATGATATTTTTTTTCAACAGAACTCAGGAAAGTACCGAGTATACAATGCGAACATAATTTTCAGTGGCAATTACTTTCATTTATAAGCCTAGTCGAAAAAGGCAAATCAATCAGTAGGCCTTACGTGAGATAAGAGTTGGCACATTTTTAAACAATACATTGAGCCAGACACACCCATGCATCGGTGTCACCAAAATTAACAAACTTCTCAATAATTTCGTTTCAGATTTGCAAGTGTTCTTGGGCGGATTTTGAGTGAGTTAGCCATAGACGACCGCACGGAATACGACATATCGGGTTTCAGTCTGGATCGGGAGGCACTGACCGATCCTAATTTTAAACCCCTGTTCCAGCTTGGCATCACTAAACTCCAAGAAGCTAAACTGTGATCATGTATTGAGGGGGAATCCCCTTGGAGTAAATCGGGCCAGATTGAGGTTAAAGGTATTGGACACTTTTGGTAATTGTCAAAGACAAGGTGTTATCACTTGGTGTATTCAAACAGATGCATAAAATACAATGCTAATAGATTATTTTCTGTTGAAATTTACTGTGAAAACCTGTTTAAAAATATACAGATTAAAATGCCATACAAGTTATTTCAAAGTATTATTGTAAATATGACACATTAAAATAAATAGCGTAAGTGATGACTAGGCTCAAAGCCAACACAGAAGGAGTGTTGACTGTGTCTGTGTAGATCTATGCGCCACATTATTGCAGGCTGGCATAATTGATAAAGTAAAACCGCAGTGGATAATATTAAAGGGTCAGACAGTAGGAGGGTTGACTGTGTACTGTGTAGATCTATTCACCACATGATATCATATTGCAGGCTGGCATAACTTGCAATATAAAACCACAGTTGATGATATTAAGAATGGTCAGACAGTAGGAGGGTTGACTGTGTACTGTGTAAATCTATTCACCACATATTATACTGTAGAATGGCATGTAAAAATAAATTTATAATTCAAAACCACAGTGCAGTGAAAAATATTAAATGGTCGGACAGTAGGAGGGTTGACTGTCTACCTGTGTAGATCTATTCACCACATTATATTATAATGTAGAACGGCATAATTTATAATTCAAAACCACCATGCGTGAATGATATTAAATGGTCAGACAGTAGGAGGGTTGACTGTGTATTGTGTAAATATATTCAGCACATTATATTATACTGTAGAATGGCATATAAAAAATAAATTTATAATTCAAAACCACAGTGCAGTGAATGACATTAAATAGTCAGACAGTAGGAGGGTTGACTGTCTACCTGTGTAGATCTATTCCCCCCATGATATCATATTGCAGACTGGCATAGTTTATCACACAAAATCACAATACACATTGAACAATGATCGCTTTAAAGACACTGGACACTGTTGGTAATTGTCAAAGACCAGTCTTCTCACTTGGTGTATCTCAACATGTACATAAAATAACGACCCTGTGAAATTTTTAGCTCAATTGGTCGTCGAAGTTGCTAGATTTCTAATTAAGGAAAAAACACCCTTGTCACGCGGAAGTCGTGTTCTTTCAGATGCTTGATTTTGAGACCTCAAGTCCTAAATCTGAGGTATCGAAATCAAATTTGTGGAAAATTACTTCTTTCTCGAAAACTACATCACTTCAGAGGGAGCCGTTTCTCAAGATGTTTTATACTATCAACCTCTCGCCATTACTGGTTACCAAGTAAGGTTTTATGCTAATAATTTGTTTGAGTTCAGCACTTATATCAAAAACCGTACCACCAAAGTTTCGATAAAAGGCGATTTCTCAAGACATCATATCTTTACCTATTCCATACCTCAGGGGTCCATAGTAGGTCCGTTGGCTTTCATTTTGTACACCAATCCCATTGGCGAGATCATTCGTCAACATGGTATCTCATTTCATGAATACGCTGATGATATTCAGCTTTATGCTGAGTTTGACCCTAAGTCTGAAGGTGATCGTCAGCGTGTACTCAGCAAATTATCATCATGTGTGCTTGCCATCAACAAATGGATGGCTCAAAACATGCTTCAGCTGAACCAGGGAAAGACGGAGTTTATTGTTTTTGCGAACAGTCATGTTTTATCCACTCTCCCTAATCTTGAACTAATATTGGCCGACTTTACAATTCCTGCTTCCACATCTGTTAAGAACCTAGGAGTCTCGCTTGATTGTTCTCTGAATATGTCTCATCACATTAGCTCTGTATGTAAAACTGTTAATTTCCACATACGTAATCTATGGCGTATTCGCCGGTTTATTACACAAAGCGCTTGCCATCATGCCGTCAGAAGTCTGGTCTTGTCCCGTCTTGACTATGCCAACTCTCTTTTGGTAGGTGCCCGCGAAAATGACCTCGCTCGACTCCAGCGTCTACAAAACAAGGCCGCTCGGCTAGTATTTGCGTGTGGCCGTGACCAGCCTTCTGCCGGCCTGATTGCATCGCTGCATTGGCTCCCTGTTAAAGAACGTATCAACTTCAAAATTTTCACTCATGTATACAAAATCCTCCACACCCAATCTCCATCATATCTGGTTGAACTTGTTCATTCCCAAAACTCCAATACTGCTGATGAATACAGGCAACGACTCCGCTCATCAGCTGATCAGACCCGGCTTTCCGTTCCTAGAACTAGACGGAAAGCTGGGGATAGCTCATTCTCCATAGCTGCCCCTCGCCTATGGAATGAGCTCCCCGCGGGTCTGAGAGAGGCGATCTCGTTGCCTGTTTTCAAAAGCCTCCTCAAGACATTTCTTTTTCCCCACCCATCCTAGTTTGTTTGTTTTTCTTTTGTTTTGTTGTCATAGTCTCATGTAAAGCGCTCTGTTCTCCGTAGAGCGCTATATAAATGTTTCATATTATTATTATTATTATATTGAGTAATTACCAATAGTGTCCACTGCCTTTAAAGCATGTGAATTCCCAAGACAAATCAAAATCAGATAAATGTCTTTTGTTATTAAATTATTTATTTCATCCAATGTCTCCATACCTTCCACCTTAAAAACCAATAATGTAAAAAGCTTTAATATATTTCATAATTTTATACATATCATAATTATAAATAGATACCGTTGCATGGTACATCATTAAAGATATTGAGATATATCAGATGAATTTGTATACACAGTAAACAAACACTTGAAATAATAATCAAAGTTTGCATTGGCATGGAAACCAGTTGGGAATAAATTCTCACCCACTACACCAAATGAGATCAAAGGTTTTCGCAATCAAAACCTATGCGTTTAACTTGGAAACTAACCCAGGCTGTTTGAAAAATGCATAATTGTAAGCCTTCTTGCAGATAACCACACACCAAATAAAAATGTATACTTTATGCCACTGCCAAAAATATATAAAATGTGGTACTTTCCAAGTCGTTTCGTTGCTCTTAAATTGATACTATAATTCAGACATTACATGTCACTTATTTACAATAGGTTTCACTATTAGCACAATGAATTTTAAATGTCTTTTAATGAATTTTAAATGTTTTTTATGTCTTTATGTTTTTTTAATGTTTGCAGACAAGGTTCAATGAGTCGAATAAGCAAAAGAAATACTGATTTAAAAAACAATTTAATTTTTTGTTCTGGCTGTTGATGGGGAACACCTTAAACAAATAATACCTTAGAATAAGAATACATGGTGGTCCTTTTTTCAAATAAAATGAGATGCTTAGGTTCAAAATTGTTGTAGAATTATAGATTATTGTTATTCTGAATAATAATAATAATCTTTTGGGTAAAACCATAGAAATGGAACCCGGAGACACTGAGCTCGGCGACCCTCTGTGTTGTCTGTGGTAGCGGCGTATCGATACCGCGCGATACGGCAAAATTATCATCGTCTGACACGTGTGTATGGCAAAATCAGCATCACATGACACGCGTGTATGGCAAAATTGCAAGATGGCAGAGCACATATACTGCTCTATGTGTTTTCATTGGTCAATGTGACGTCTACTGTAAACACGCGTAAAAATATGCTCGTTCTTAAAAATGGTCTCACAACAAAACCGCACGAACAATGACACACTCAGCGTTCTCTGGGTTATATTTCTATGGACAACAGTTTAAAAAGTATCCTACACATTATTATGGGCTTTGAGGCATTGCTTGGTGAGATATCAATTGGTTTGCGGTAACTACTTGCTAGGTAGAACAAATTCTAACTGGCAGTTACATTAGCCTTTTTGAGATATGGTGGACATTAATAGCAGTGCACTGTTTGATTTGGGTTTTTACAGACAAACTAATTTTACCCAAACCTAGTCACACCCATAGCACTTTGTCCACCATACCTCACAATTGCCTATGGTGTAACCGCAAACCAAATAGACTTATAACCTACAACAAAAAATCAGAATCTCTTTTAAGGAGCAGGTTTTTGATTCCTTCAAAGTGAGCAATCTTGTAGGAGATCCCACAGTCGTCAAAATAATCGGCCACGCCCTTCGCAACTTTGTCACTCACCTCCTCAACTTCTCTGCCTGAAGACTCGGCTTTATTCTGAAGGGATAGAAAGGATTTGGGGTGAAAAACTTAACTAGAGCAGGATTTGAACCAACGACCTCCGGTTTATCATGCCGGCGCTCTACCAACTGAGCTATCAATTACAAAAAGTAAAAAATTTAGACCACTGGACCTGTTTGGTAAATGTCAAAGACCAGTATTCTTACTTCGTGATCCCAACATGTATGCATAAAATAAAAAAAACATAATCAAAGTTGCATTAGAAAAACGAAGAAGAAACAAACCCTTGTTGCACAACTTTGTGTCCTTTCAGATGACTGATAATAGAAGGCTCGCTTCAGGCCTGAAGTCTTTTTAAAGCTACTTCAGTGAGAAATTTTCTCTTTTTCAAAAACTTAGTTACTTCAAAGGGAGCTGTTTCTCATGTTGTTTTATACTATCAACAGCTCTTCATTGGTCATTACCAAGTAAGTTTTTATGCAAACAATTATTTTGAGTTATTACCAATAACTATAGTGTCCAGTGCTGAAGTATTTTATTATCAGAGTGAGAAATTTCCTCTTTCTCAAAAACAACTTCACTTTCTCACAATGTATTTAAACAGCTCTCCTTTGCTCATTACCAAATTTCAGTGCATTTGATGGGTGGCCTCTCTATTGACTTTAGTCTGGATGACAGTTATCTGGTAATCCTTGTTTACCCTCAGGTTTATCAGATTAAATATCACACCACCACCTTTATATAGACCCTAAGCAGGCTCATGACAATGATGCCCTACCACTTCAACAACACAAACAGAGTTAACAAGCAATATCAACTAGTTCAAACCAGAACACTCTTATCAAAGTCAACATTAATAAAAAAACGAAACAAACATGTATGTCCCACAACAAAAACAACTTGGATTGTTGGCTTGTACCATTCAGTGTTCTTTGTTTTGTGGGGTCGGCATAAAACCTGTACAACTTGTCAAGAATGATTGCCTCATTGAACAGCTCTAGATGGTTCATTGGTACAATGTATCTATTTCATTCATAGAGTTAAATATAAGAACTAGAGGGCGCACTGGCCTATATACGCGCTCCGGCATGCGCACAGACGGCCATTTTCTAAGTTGACAAAACTAGCATCCCACAGCGTGTGTTTGTGCGGCCATTTTGTAAGTTGAACAAAACAGCATCGCGTAGCGTTCAATAAACAAAAACTCCAATGTGCGTTTCATATTCAACGCGCGTACAGAATGGCGCGCGCGTGTCTCCTTGCGGTCCCGTCGCGTTTGTGCAAAAAGCATCACCCGTGCGCCCTCTAGTTCTTCTATATAACTCTATGATTTCATTTCACTTAATAATTTTGGTTGTAAAGCCAAGGACTCTCAGAAAAGCGAATTTATCACCTTTTTTTTTCCCAGCCAAGAGCCCAACGGAGAGAAAACAAGGAAGGAAGTTTCAGTTTTAGATGAGGGAGAGGAAACCCCAAAGAACTATTCTAGGGAAACCCGCACAGGGACTGAAAACCCAATCCACATAATGCCCCCCCCCCCTGTGGGATTCGAACCGGGGTCCACGAGGTGGAAGGCAAATGGTTAAACGCATACATCTATGTATGGTTTATTATAAATGCATCATTCCAGTTGTGATTTGTCGTGGAGCATAACTTCCTGTTTGATACTTTTGAAAGCTTTGTGACACCACATTATTGTCTGCTTAGAACTATAAGATCACTAACAGCATTTTTATTTTTGTAATAATCAAAAGACCGTTAAAGCCAGTGGACACTTTCGGTGAACAGTGTTGTCCAAGGCCCACACTTCGTGTATCACAACTTCTATATAAAATAACAAACCTGTGAAAATTTAGGCTCAATCGGTCATTGGAGTCGGAAGAAAATAACGGGAAAACCCACCCTTGTTTCCGCACGTTTCGCCGTGTCATGACATGTGTTTACTATAAATCCGTAATTCTCGCTAACAAGAATTGATAATTGTTTTAATGTTTTCTCAAAAAGTAAAGCATTTCATGGAACAATACTTCAAGAGAAGTCTTTTACCATTACCTTCTGTAAACCCTGCAAGTAAGTTGTAAATCTGTGAACTTTTATTTTTTTTTCTGTTCTGAAAGTGTATAAAATGGCTTTAAATGAAAAGGCATATAATGAGTTTGAAAAAATATTCCCAAATCAACAAATGAATGTTTGACTGAGAAAATCAATGTTTCTTTTCGACCAACATTTACTCTGAAGACCACTTTTGATCAATAAACCCCAATATTACCAGGAGCTCCAAAATATGCAAAAGGAATTTCTCAAACCCATACAAATAACACTAAGCGACCTAAAAGGTTGACTCACTCACCTGAAACATAGCAGCCCTTTCAAAATAATAGACGTTATCGAAGACTTCTGCGGCGGATTGACCAACCCCAACGATCCCATGGTTACACATGATCATGATCTGTTTGCCTTGAAGATTTCTCGCCAGTCGTTCACTCTCATCCCCCGTATCCCCCGTGCCTCCATATTCACGGTCGTATGCGATCTTACCAAAGTAACGCATACTGGTCTGGTGGACCATCTTCAGCCTCGGGTCTTTTAAACACGCTGAAGAGATAAAGCCCAACCCCGTGATAGTTATAACATAACAGTTACAATAACACCCATGGACTTTTTACACTGTATTTTGCTTTATTAAAAAATACTAAAAACGATGTGACCTATGTTTACATTCAAACCGCCCTCTGTTGACAAAACACTATATACGTCATGTTTCGCCGGGCAAAAAGACGCGTAGCCATGGTAAGACTGCATACACTTTCTAGCTGGATGCCAAATACAAAGGTTTTGCCCGGCGGTATGCGCGCGAATCATGTTATTAGGTTTTTGAGTGACGTCAGAGGTCACATCATCTATAACATACCCGATATGGGTGCCCCCCCCTCTCCCACCCCTCTGAAACATAATTATTTCCAAGTCCTGTTATGTATGGATGTATGAGGTATGAGGTGCATGGAACACATTTCTTACAGCGTAACAGGACCATTCAGAATTCTCTTTAAGTGGTCCGACTGACTAGTTCAGTTACCTTTGAAAGATTGACCAGTGAAAAAGCTGATTGGGGGTCCATTTTCATAAAGCGGGGAAGCAGAAAATACTGCATGATAAATTTCTTTGCTAAGCGAAAAGTGAGTCGGGCACCAGCCACAACAATTCAAACTTATTGTCATTTGGGCTGGCACTAACCACAACAATGCAACCGTATTAATGCATGTTTGGCTGGCCACCTGTTTCTGATTAGCAATTCTATTATGTGCTTAAAGGCAGTGGACACTATTGGTAATTGCCAAAGACTAGCCTTCACAATTGGTGTATCTCAACATAATGCATAAAATAACAAACCTGTGAAAATTTGAGCTCAATCGGTCATCAAACTTGCAAAATAATAATGAAAGAAAAAAATACCCTTGTCACACGAAGTTGTGTGCATTTAAATGGTTGATTTGGGGACCTCAAATTCTTAATCTGAGGTCTCGAAATCAAATTCGTGGAAAATTACTTCTTTCTCGAAAACTATGGCACTTCAGAGGGTGCCGTTTCTCACAATGTTTTATACCATCAACCTCTCCCCAGTACTCATCACCAAGTGAGGTTTTGTGCTAATAATTATTTTGAGTAATTACCAATAGTGTCCACTGCCTTTAAAGAGTTGTTGTGCTTACAGGCTTCACGAAATTGGGTATATAAATATGGGAGATGTCAAACACAATTCTTACCAAGTCCTGTAGCGTACGGAGGGTGTAGGTGCATGACACAGCTGATAGCATCCCCCGAGGCGCGATACATCGATGAATGGATAGCTACTGCACTATCCTCCCCAAGACCATCACCTTCTACCAGTTTCGTAGAATGAATATCCACACCGATAAGAGACTTTGCTGTTACCTGATGAGTGTAAGACATCAAATAGAATACAGTCAGGACATAATAGTGTGCATATTGTTTAGACAGTTTTAAATTCTTAACTCTCAAAAAGCTGCCTCGGCCAGAGAAGTTGAATTTCTCAGCAATCTCTTCATTTTTTTTTTAAATAATGTCTTACTTGTACCTGCTGATACTGTGTGTTTACGTAAATTGTATAATGTGCGTTTCAAAAGCATGGTTTCCAATTTCTGTACTTAAGAACAGGTTCAAAACGGTAATTTTGGATGTCCCCATACTACAACATTCGGAAATTCCTGAGACTTCTCTGAAAAGAACTCTCCTGCTTATTAACTACTACCTCCTGGTTGGAAGGTAGAATTTCTTTTGTTTTAGTGGATCAAGGGGACTTCTCCTTATAAGCTTCACTATTGCTGTGTGAATTCTTACCAATTACCAACAGCTTGCTCTAGTCATCATTATCATTTAGCTCAGCAAACTAAAGTATGAAACAACTAGTTAACTGACCTGACTCCAATGGAGTCCATACGGTATGAGCAACATGACCTTCCCTTGACCGTTACGAGCTGGTGCCATCAAGGTCAGATGATTACAAACCCCTTCGCCCATTCCATAATAATCAAACCCTCGATACGAGGTTGCTAAATCTTCCCTGGCTCGTTGGTTGGCTTGCTCTGCTTCATTTCCAACAATGGAAAATGTCCGCCTGTGGAGAATTCAAATCAGAATATTGTTATTAAAATGAAGAGTTTTCCATAATGTTTTCCTTTCATTGTTCCTTTGGCAACTTCGACTACAGTGAGCCCAAACTTTCACAGGGTTGTTATTTGATGCATATGTTGGGATACGCTAAGTGGAAATATGAGTTTTTGACAATTACCAACCGTGTCCAGCTGTGTCTTAGGCCGTGTCCGAAACGGCGACTTCGGCTACAGCTACGGCTAGATTGCGCGCGTCTGCCTATTCTTCAACACTGGTAGACGCGCTGATCTAGACGTAGCTGTAGCCGAAGTCGTCGTTTCGGACACGGCCTTAAACTTAGGGGGTCCAAAAACATTAGGCTTCTGGTATGGGGGTACTCCTAGAACTATGAGGTTCGTTCCGCATTTGTCTCTACTTGATCCTATTAAGAGGTTCGTTCCGCTATCATCTTCATCTCCACAATAGCGGACTGAACCTCATTTTCAATGGTTCTAGGAGTAGCATGGAAGTGGCGTGGCCGAGTGGTTAAGAGCACCGAACTCAAACTCCTGGTCTCTGATCAGCAGAGTATGGGTTCGAATCCCCAGCCGTGACACTTGTGTCCTTTATAAGCAAGACACTGAACCACTGCTTCGTCCTTCGGATGGGACATAAAAAAGCCGTTGGTTGGTCCCGTGTGTTGATGTAAAAGAACCCAAGTGCACTTAAATCGAAAAGAGAAGGGGTTCGCCCCGGTGTTCCTGGCTGTGGCTGCTGTATGCGATGTATCACCTTGTAAACCCTTATAAGGTGCTAAATAATTGGGTCTCAGAATTCATCACTGCAATAACCTATCTTTTGAAAGTTTGTATATACCCAGCGCCTTGAGTACCTTGTTTGGTAGATACAGGCGCTATATAAGACTTTGGGAGTAACTACAGGATACAGGGCCACACTCGGCGACAGACCTAACCCTATATAACCCTAACCGCTAACCCAATGGCCTAACCCTACCCCTAACCCTAACCCTGGAGTGGCCCTGTATTCTATAATTGTACCAGACTTTGATATTACTATTAGTATTAATTCGATATTAGTATGGCCCTTCTTTCGATATTAGTATGGCTTTTCATCATAATAATGATCACATGACCAGACTCATTGCAAGTGACTTAGTTAAAACATACATGACCATTACTCTGTATTTTTTAGTATTATTTACAATATTATAATAATAACCTTACATAGCGCTGTTTACAAAGCGCTTACAGTACACTGTTTGCAATTGAATAAACGTTTCTATCTATCTATTTATCTAGTATACTACGTACAAGCATCAAACTTCAAAACGGTGCCCATCAAATTAAGGATTAAAAAGTAAGTAAAATAGGCCTAGGTGTTAGATTGAACCACGGAGGTAGAAATAGGAACATAATAGAAATTGACAATGATTCAATCAGAGTATGACCTTGTGGAATGAAATAATAAATAACATGAGTTCTACTCGCATAGTCTGTTTACTTTCATATAACAAAAATTAGTAGTTACCTCGTCGAATTAGAAAAAGCAGCTCGAAGCAGTAGATTCCGGCTGAGATTTAAAAGCCCCATCTCAATCAACAGGCAACAAGTTCACCGTCAGTGGTATAGTCAGTGCAGTATGTGTACAAATTAAAGAAATTACGAATCACGTGTAGCGTGCACACAATTCTACTATTTAGGCCCCGGCCCAGTGAACACTGGGCTCCATTTACAGTTGTTGTTCCGTCCCAACTTGATAATCGTCCCACAGTCACAGAGATATAGACTGGACTATCTGGTGATGTAGTCACGGACGACAACGCCAGCCGCAAGTTCCGTGACTAAATCACCCGAGTCCAGACTGCATTCATGGAGCCCAGACTGGCTTTATCTAGTCTGTGTTCTCACGGCTGGAGCGTACCATAGACCTTGATGATGCACGCTCTGCATGCCCTCACACAAACCTTGCTAAATAAAAAGGAGGGTCACCTCGATTAGATCACTCCATGGAGAAATAAATTCGAATTTTATTCCTCCATGATCACTCGCACAGAAAGTAAAGGAGTTTGCTATAATGGTTACAACAACTGCCTTCGTAACGTAGGGCTTACTACTACTAAAAGCGGAGCCATTAACAGCTCAACAAGGTGGGCTAATGGTCCGAGAGCAAGTTAATGGTCTGAACTTTGTTTTTAAGGGTTCCCCATTTCGTACTTGAAATTTAAGTTTTTCTTGATTAATTGGTAAATTTCGATATCATACATTGCAAAATTCTGAATATTCAAAAATACACGGAAAATAGTTGGAAGTCTCACAGTTTTTTGATACAGCAAGGGGATATTTTTGTATTGACCGCATGCTCAATTTGATACAGGGAGTCCAAAGGCCTACCCCTGTGTATACTATCGGTGTAATTTACCTAACGTCCGAGCGTCAGTTTTTTAAACCATAATATTTGGGACTGAATCTCCGGCGGCAATTGATTTTTCTGCACTACGAAATTGTCACTGTCGTAGTGCTTTTCAATGGGGAAATTTTGTTCTTCTAAATTGATAAAAAATTAGGATACAGTCGTTTGACCAGTTCGGGATCACTTTTTGAATTCACATTGTTTTTTGTTGCAATCTCTTTGATATCTTAAACAAAAAAGTTTATCAGTTTACCTAAACATGTCATAAAACTCACCAAGTATTCACTGACGAAAAAATATTAGTTCTTTTGAAGAGGCTTTGAGAAAAGTATCGTCACCTGTTTGACCAGTTCAGGATCAGTTGAATCTATTCTGAATCAGTAGAGTGCCCTTTATTGCAAACCCATACTCCCATCCATAAAACTGTCTCTCAAGGACACGAAACTTCAGAGGTGTGTTGGCATGGACTTGGACTTCCTTTCATTAGTGAATGTCATGCAAGTGTCCTCAATAGCAGCGCAAAAACCCAGCCACAAAACCCCAAAACAACAGCAAAGGCAAATGAAAAAGTGAAGTGAACCTAAAAAGCAATATTGACCCCTCCAAGTTTAATTTTCTCACAAAATAAAAAATCTACAAGAATTTGTTGAAGTAATGTTTCTCAAAATCAACGAAATAAACTTTCTACTGCAGTAGTATGATTTTACCATACTTACTGACTTCGTAAGTTAGTGCGGCACAATTTGACGCAATGAGATGTTGAGTGATCCCGAACTGGTCAAGGGTAAGCTGCCCGCCCAAAGAAGATTTTGGGATCTTCGTCACCTCAAAAAAACAAGATGACTGCACAGTATTTACAGGAATGTCTTTTTACACATTCTTATCATTTTACATAAATATTTTTTGCCCCGGCACTCCAATTCTACAGGTAAGAAGTTTTAACAGTGTTTTTCAACCAACATTTTTAAACAAAAAAATGATAAATTTCGCAGACAACCTTCAGGAAAACAGCCATAATTTATTTGCTGATGATATTTGGCACCTTATTTTTGGGTTTGTTGGTTTAATGGGTGTTAATCTTCACATTTATCAACAGAAATTGGTAATAATGAGAAGTGATATAATTATTTGGTTATTGCAAAGTTGAAGTGATCCCGAACTGGTCAATGATCCCGAACTGGTCAAATGACTGTAATTATTGGCGAGGATGGCATGCAATAGACCGATCCATTAGGCTCTGCCCTGGACGCACGTGTGAGCGAGCAAGAACACGTGGGGCTCTCCAATGCCTTTCTGCACTCTGCCGCGCGCGCCAAGCATACGCGCACGCATGTCGGACCTTATTTGTCGGACCTTATTTGTCGGACCTTCGTTGCGTTGTGATTGGTCAAAACTTAATGGGCGGGGCTTAGTGGATCGGTTTATTATAAACAGGAGAGACAAACACGTGGTGTTCAGCGTACATCTTTTTTAATTTCCTTGTGACACTGCTTGACGGTTTATTCTTATGCGCTGCATTGATTGTTACATACATGTTTCAGCATGGAGGAAGGAAATACCAGGGGCCCAACTTATATAAAGGCAAAAGTTTCGTGCTAAGCACATTTTTCCCAGTCACATTTATGTATACTGCATGTACATTTTTGAAAACAAAATACCAGCTATTGCAGCAACCAGAACTAGTAGACATAGTGTAATTATATGCATTTTAAGCCATATCATGTTTTGAGACAATTTGTCGAGTAATCGAGTACAGGTGCATTTTTTAAAGGCAGTGGGTACTTACTCAAAATAATTATTGCCATAAAATCTTACTTTTTAACGAGTAATAGGGAGAGGTTGATGGTATAAAACATGTGAGAAACGGCTCCCTCTGAAGTGGCATAGTCTTCGAGAAAGAAGTAATTTTCCACGAATTTGATTTCGAGACCTCAGATTTAGAATTTGAGGTATCGACATCAACCATCTAAACGCACACAACTTCGTGTGACCATGGGTGCGACAAGGGTGTATTTTCTTTCATTACTATCTCGCAACTCCGACGACCGATTGAGCTCAAATTTTCACAGGTTTATTATTTTATGCATATGTTGAGATACCTCCATGTACCAAGTACGAAGACTGGTCTTTGACAATCACCAATAGTGTCCACTGTCTTTGAACAAAATAAAACATTCATCAGTCATAGCCAGGTTCACCTCCACACACAGTGACTGTTGGCAGAACATAGCAAAACCAGAAAACTTGTTTTGCATGTAAACAAATTATTATGTACTTAATCATACATTAAATTATTGCAATGTCTCTGCATTTGACATCATCTTAGTTTTTTAGGTCTACATTTGCTGGTCTTTGACAATAACCAATATTGTTTTCCAAAGTTATTAAACAAATTATGAAAACCTACCAAAAGATATCTTTGAACTGTACAAACCTTTATTTACAATGTCTCATTTTGCTCTAGAGGGAGGCACATTATTACTTGCTTAAACGAAGGGAAAGAGTTTCTACACTTATTTCCAAGATGTACTATCTGTTGATGACATTCTTTCAATGAGCTAATAGTTTCCAAGTCTACACAACAATTCTTAAACCTTTTTTAAGTACCTTTTGGTGATTAAAAAAGAGTTTACACCCATTTCCAAGATGTTGCATCTGTGGATATTGAGGGCGTTCTGTCAATAAACCAAAAGTGCTTGGGTACAAAAAAAGTTCTTAAACTTCTTACATATTCATCTTAGTGATTGTAAAACAGTTTTTTACACTTATTACCAAGATGCAATATCCGTTGAAATATGAGCGCTCTGTAAATCGGCCAATAGTGGGTACTGAACATCCTTAAAAGTAAAGTTAAGACAATCACGATCCAATATGGCCCATAAAGACAGAGTTTATATCCGGTTTCCTTGGCATTAAATGACTGTGAATATTTCCATTCCCCCTGGACAGGATGCCAGTCCATCGCAGGTTACTCCCAAGCTCTCCGCAGTACCCATTCATACATGTACTCCTAGGTGTAGAGAAACAATTATGATATAAAGTGCCTTGCTCAAGAACAGAAACGCTGCGACTTACCACGCCATGATTCAAACCCACATTATAAAAATGTTACAGAACTTAAGTCAACCGCTCTAGACCGCTCAACCACGACACCCCTTGATCAGTTCTTAGGCTTCTTATAAGTTCCTCTTGGTGTTTGTAAAAGAGTTTCCAAACTTTTTTCCAAGAGGTGGCATCTGTTGATATTCAGGGCACTCTATCAATGAGCCATTAGTGCCAAGTCTACGGAACAGATTCTAAACTTCTTATAAGTTCCTCTTGGAGATTGTAAAAGAGTTTACACACATATTTTCCAAGAAGCAATTATGATTAAGTGCTTTGCTCAAGGACATAAGTGTAGCCAGGCCTGACCAGGCAAGGATTCAACTTGAGTCCACCACCCAAGACCGCTCGGCCACGACACCCCAACAGTTTTAAACTTCTCATTAATTCCTCTCGGTGATGGTAAATAAGTTTATTTCCGAGATGTGATATCTGTAGATCTATACAATGTACACCGTATCAAATAACCCCTTTGTTGCTATGAAAGTCCAACTTGTAGGGTAGGCCGTATGCGCATCTAAACGCGTACATCAATGAGGCACGCAGTGTTCGCAGTTTGATTTCTACGGCAAACACATGCACACGTACACGAACACGTACACGCCTACAGATACCATGACACCATGTTGTAGGGCAGGTATTTGAATGGTGATGTCTTATTCGATACAGTCTATAAAGGTTGCTCTCTCTCGAAAGAAGGTGAATGTGGTTATAAATACTGCTTGGTCATTGCTCGCAGTAGTTTGCAAGCTCTCCACTGAGTCGCAGCACTCAGGATGTTTTCTGGGTTACTCGTATTTAGCTCCGCTTCACTCATCGCTTGTATCTGCCGTCAGAAGAAATCAAACAAACAAAATAAATCAACTGAGCTGAGAGAAGTCAATTTTAATTCTTTCAAGCTTCTTGGAATTTGTTCAAAGATTCCCAATTTAATAGAATTCAACCAAATCCCCACTACAAATTGTTATTCTAATTACTTCAGAGGGAGTGGTTTCTCACAATGTTTTATACTATCAACAGCTCCACATTGCTTTTTACCAAGAAAGTTTTTTTGCAAATATATAATTAAACACTTACCGCTCTTTGTTTTTTCTCTACTTCATTCCGTTTGCCATGAAGACCTGAGGGTGGGAAAAACTATTAAGGAAACCTAATCAAATAGTTTGATGAGGGCACTTCTGTTCCTTGTGATTCTCTCTTTATCCAAACAATCAAAGCTGTACAAAAAACCTGGTGTAGATCTATGTGGCTATTAGTCTAGCTGCAAGACGGTCTCTGATGAATTGGTAAAACCATTAGGCCTACATACATGTACATACACTCAACACTACAGAGTACGTCCAGATTATTCCACTGATAGAGGGCGTTTCTGGAAGCTGCGAACCTGTCAGCAAGAAAAATGTGGCGGTGATCTGGAAGTTTTCCCGCTATTGATCAATAGAAATGTGGGAGAGGCGTGGAGAGGGCTATTGTGATAGCTGAGTGATAGTGATTAAAAACGTCTTGCACCAAGATTATGTCGCTAAACGTATGGTAAACCAATACTCGAAACAAGTCACAAAACTTCCAACACCACAAATTTAAAAAGAAAAACAGCAAACCCCAAACAAATAGCACACTTAATAATAATCTGGTCACTGCATCCCCTACATTGACTGCATGGATTAGAATAAAGGATACATATGAGATATTCCAGTAGAGTGACGTCCCAGATACAGTCATACAGAGCATCGCAAGCGTCGTAACTAGACAAAGAAAATCACAAGAAGTCATTCAGAAACACAAATGGTGAAAGACTTCTCTTGAAATATTATTCCATGAAATGCTTTACTCTTTGAGAAAACATTAAAGCAATTATCAATTCTCGATATCGAGAATTGACGGATTTATTGTAAACACATGCCATGACACTGCGAAACGTGCAGAAACAAAGGTGGGTTTCCCCGTTAATTTCTCCCGACTCCGATGACCGATTGAGCCTAAATTTTCACAGGTTTGTTATTATGTGTATAAGTTGTGATACACGAAGTGTGGGCCTTTGGACAATACTGTTTACCGAAAATGTCCAATGGCTTTAAACAAAGACAAATTGACTAGAGCAGGACTTAAACATGCAACCTCCAGATTAACATGCCGGCACTCTACAAACTGAGCTATCTTTACTGGCCAGTTTCGTTACTTGATATTGAAAATAAAAACAAGAATATTCACAAAATACAAGAAAAAAACCAGACAGCTTTTTCAAATTAAAACAAAATTGTGACTCGGCTTAAAAATTAATTGGTAAATAAAAAATATAAAAAATTCTCAAAAGGATGAATGCTGCCTATGAAAGCCCACAGAAATAAAAATGTGGAATACTTTTTAAATTAATCATATACATTAACATCATCTTAAGATTTAGTTAGTTTTTACATACCATGTTTTCTCCTGCAACGCCTTGAATGCTGTTGTGTAGTCTACCGGCTGTAAGAACTGACACAACAATGCCACTAGTGTGAAACACTGTAACTGACTGCAACACTTGATTAAACGACGATACACTTGGTCGTTCCAGACATCGCGAGGAGGGGGCATCTCAAAGAAACCTGTTATAATGCTCGCTGACTGCAGGTAGAATTGCAGGGCTGAGGCGTACTGATTGTTCCCTGAGAAAGGCAAGAAATTTATACAATAGTTTAATACTGGATATTGGACGCTCACATATGTTTGTACAGAGAATATCAACGTTGCTTTTTTATATTGGATATTGTACATCAAAATTGGATACTGGACATTCCCGTAGATTTGTTCGGTGAATATTGAAAGCAACATTGTCATTCGCTGTGCAATCATATGTGAATGTCAAATATCTGATGTCAAAAAGCAACATTGGTATCCAATATCCAAATTCAACTAACTTTATGACATTTATACCAATAATCACCAACCAAAGTAACTTTTTTTTAAACAAGTAAACTCACCGTAGTGGAGGTCGGCTTGGGTCCTCAGCCAGGAGGGCTGGCTAGGGTTGACATTGATTACATGACTGATCAGCTGACCCATAACCATGGTTACAGAATCAACATTAATGGAACTCACACTGCAAAACAAAACATGATTACACACTTTAATTTATGTCAGAAATGTTAAAAAAACATTAAGCTGAAGATTTATCGGAATGTAAAAAAGTGTCAATTTACTTTGAAAGAATTTGTTCATGAGTTTGTTTTATGATATGTATTTTAAATTACATGGACAAAACTAAGAGTAGTTTTGAGTCAGGGATATAGAATGTAATTTCTTATTACCCATACACCGGTGTGTATTACTGTAAGCACTGTATACTCTGTGAAAATATTCCACAGGCAAATCACCCGAGTGGGATTCAAAACCCTAACCATTGCATTGCTAGAGCAGATGTCTTCATAATAAAGCATTGAGTTAGCCTGGCGGCTAGAGGCAATTGGAAAATATAAGTTACATGGAAAAAGGTGAACTTCTGGATGGGCAACATGAACTAAGAGCTTGAGTATACAGTGCTAACACACATCGGTGTATATTGGTAAAACCACAAACAACAAATTAATATTCTCTATCCCCGGTGCAATTTTCCATCTGTTACATACAACTTACTTGGTAACAGTAGTTGGCCAGAGTTTGGTGTGTTCATGCGATAACTCATTTGGACTATCGTCTCTTAAAACGTTGTGCAACTTCACCAGACAAGAAAGCATCACAGAGAGACAAAGAGGTGAGCGAAGATGCTTCAAGAACTGAAGAAAATCCGACCTGATGGTCAAAATGAAAGAATCGTTATCCAAAAATACCATTTTCAGATTAGAGGTAGGGTCATGGATTGGTTTTTGTCAACGCAAGCCTGATTTACAGGCAAAAGGCAAGAAAGATCAAATTAAAGCCATATTATGTGAAAAAGCCATCTGAAAAAAGCGTCTACTTTCTGAAAAAACAGTAAAAAAAAGTCATGGTATCTGCATCAAAAATATTGAGCAAACCAACGTTTAGCAGGATGACAGCAGGAGACAGCATCTCTGGCCAAAGCATTCACAAATGAACACCACAGAAATATGAATATCACAAATTTGCAAAGAGTCTCGTCTAAAACAAAACTTTATCGAGTAAAGCCAAACAAATAATGAAGATATATCAATTTTGTCACCTAAAGATTATGACAAGCATTGACTTTATAATTAAAGGAACACGTTGCCTTGGATCGGACGAGTTGGTATATAAAAATCGCTTGTAACCGTTCGAAATAAAATGTATGTGGTTAGAAAGATGTTGTAAAAGTATGCCTCGAAATTGCGTGGTTTTCCTTTTGACTCTTCGACTAACACGGTCGGCCATAAATGGCCGACCATGTTAGTTCGCAAAGTGAAAGGAAAACCATGCAATTTCGAGGTAAATTTGTGTGGATCATTATATTCTTCTTTTGAATTATCTATCTAACCATATGCATTTCATAACAAACAGTTTCAAACGCTTTTCAACGACCAACTCATCCGATCCAAGGCAACGTGTTCCTTTAAATAAATTTAATTTATACTAATTATCTTAACACAATAACAAGCATTGGTTGAATAATGAATAATAGTTACCCCTACTTACCTGAACATAATGGCCAGCATAGACTCTCTCTGCACCGTAGCGGTTGGTTTGCCAGTGCTGCTTCGTTTAACCTGTTTATTCCCGGAGCTGAATATCTGTAGAGTAGCGTTCCAGAGACAGGTTGAAGTCTTTAATGCCTCATTACCGATGGAGAGATCATGACAGACAGCGGCTATCACTTTACCCAACTGAAGAAAGAAAAGCATGAAAATAATAATAATCGATTTTTTAATATTAATTTTGGTTTCTACCCGTACACCGATGTGTGTTAGCACTGTATACTCAGTACTTTCCCGAGTCCTGTGAAAAAATATCACAGGCATGTTACTCGGGTGGGATTCGAACCCACGACCCTTGCAATTCTAGAGCAGTGTCTTACCAACTAGACTACCGAGGTTGCCCGGTAGCTAGAGGCAGTTCGAATCCCATGTTTTGGCAGCGGGTACCGCAACGATATAATAGATGTTAAATTTGCATCGGGGATAAAGAATATTAATTTTAATGTTACTTTACACACCCAAAGGGCGTCTCAAAGCGCTTCCAACATTATAACCCCTGGCGTGGATTTCACAAAGAGTTAGGACTAGTCTTATCTCGAGTTAGGACCAGTTACTAGTCCTAACTTAGGACTAGCTGTACGTTTTTGATATCTCTTAGGACTTGTATTAAGTTAGGACTAGTCCTAACTGTCTGTGAAATCGACCCCAGGATGGGCCTTAATCTATCCCCTTGAACCACCTCAGCTCCCTGGGGAGTATACAGCATGTGCAACAATTATGCGCTACTCGGCTAAATCAATCACAAGAACCATATCTGCCCTCACAGGTACCCATTTAACCCTGGGTGGAGAGAAGCAATTATAGCCACAAAATTTATAACCATACAATTTACCATTGAGTACTGGGTACCAATGAAGTCAGCTCCCATAGCATCAATCCAGTTACCAGAATTGAGTAGATGAATCACACACTCATCTAGCATCGAGTCCCTCGGTGTAATGTCACGTTCTGAAATCACAATCAAGATAAAAAACAGGAATATGTTCTTGTTAATAATACTAATAATAACTAGTTCTTATATAGGGCAGTTCACAATAATGTCTCAATGGGCTTTACATTAGTGCTCTGGTCATTGAGCCAACAACATTCCTTTTTAAATCTCTCTCAGCCCCCTATAGGGAGTGTATAGCCCCGAGCTGCCGTGGCACTCCGGTGGCAATTTCATGCACAATATCTACCTCTGCCTTCGCAGGTTCCCATTTATTCCCCTGAAAGAGGAGAAGCAATTATAGTAAAGTATCCTGCTCAAAAACACAAGTGTCATGGCTGGGGTTTGACCCCATACTCTAAGACTTAACCCCAAGAACTTGAATTCAATGGTCTGAACCACTCAGCCATGAAATAATACAAGGGTATGATGCTGTCTATGCTGTCTGTAGGACAGCATCATTATACACTGGCTACCCATTTAGATTGGTCTTTACATTTTATCTTTTGAAACAGTAACGTAAAAAATTAAGGCACCAAACACTCTTACCACTCTTGGCACTTGCTAAGCACGCTTGTATCCTTTGTGCTATGGTTTGTTTGCCTGCTTCAGTGGTCTGACTATCGGCCTCTCCACTTAGCAACTCCACATACAGTACCTCATGTAATAGCGCTTTTTGTAGCTTGAAGGACGTGTCACGGACTAGAGCGTGTGCAGTCTGCAGTAGGGATTTAGCTGTTGAGTAATTCTAGGAAAGAGATAGAAATTTGTGTCTTTTTTATAACAACATCATTTTTATAAAGAAAACCTTTTCGGAAACTTTGTCATTCTAAGCTTCTTTTTTTGAGGCAATTTAACAGGATTTGGCTGTTGTGTAACTCTAGGAAAGAGATAGAAATTGTATCTGTGTACTATTCCAGAAACAAAATTGTGGAAAATTTTTCACTCTAAGCTCCATTTCTTAGGCAATTTAACAGGAACACCTTCATAGATTGAAAACCCCCCACATGGACTTTACTTACTGAAAAACTCTCTGAACTATTCAATCCTTCTGTCTTTCTTTTAATGGTGACCCTGGGTTTTTTTCACTTTCAAGTTTGTCAATGATTTGCAGATAATATAAGACTATATTGTTCTAGAGACAGAGACAGTAACTTACTTTAATCTGAGTGCAGTGTTGTGCCTTGACTAACAATAAAAACAGCATATCTTGAGTCTTCTTGTCTCCCATACCGTCCAGGATAAAAGCATAGCTTTTCTCAATCTGCCACTGTCAATAAAGAAGGAAAAAAAATCATTTAATGGTTATATCATTAGAGACATTGATAAGATTCTATGAAGAATTTTTTTTGGGGGGGTATAGTGTGAAGAATAAGAAAAAACTATAGGTTTTGAGGCATTGCTTGGTGAGGTATCAACGTATATTTGGTTTGCGGTTACACCACGTGTGTATCTACTTGCCAGGTAGAGTTTGTTCTTAGAGAACTGTCTTGCTTTGTTTTACTACCGCTGAGCAGATGTTCGGGGTTCGGGAGACTTCTCAGTTCTGAAAAGAACTGTCCTGCTTTCTAACTATTACCCGGGTGGATGGTATAGAAAATAGGCTGGGATAGAATCAAAAATAAATAATAGTAAACTTGCGGGTAAAACCATGTATTAAATCTCTTTTGAGGGAGTATTGGCTCTGAAGAGGAGTATACTGTTCGAAACATTGAGACCAAACTGGCCCTTGTCAGAGCCAACACTCCCTCAAAAGAAATTTAACACATGGTTGTACCTGCAAGGTTATTTCATCAGCAGTATTTGGAACACCATCCTACCACCCTCCTCCTCTAACAACCCACAGTCTACGCCTCACTACACACAAGGGGCAACCCACACCATGCAATGCCTCAAACCCTATATAAGTTTACTACTAGTCATAGTTAATTATTACTTACTTTACTGTTAATATTTGAGTAGTGCTTTCCTGGTCCAAGTCGATGTAGTTGAGTGAGAATATTCTCCAAGTCTGTGTTGCTATTACTCAGAAGTAACCTCTGTTCTAGTTTGCCCAACTGGAGAGCGACATTGTCTGAAAAAAGAAATCAAATTCAAGCTCTTTATAACCAGATTTGTATAACAAAATAATTTATTTCTTCAATCGGGGTCACCAGTTACATTATACAATTGTTGCGGGGTCCATGGCGTTTTGTACACCCAAGGAAGGAAATGGCACCCAAGGCGAAGAAGGAAGTTGCAAGTATAAAACAAGATATATTTTGGCATTTAAATGTACAAAACACATTTTTGTGACAATTTTGTTGGCCTGTTTTTGGCTTGTTTCTTCATACAGATATTTCCGACAAACGACTCTTTTTGCTTTATCGTATCACATATCGTATAACGATTCCTTGAGGTTGATTTAACTTCTTACCACACTGGGAAGAGATGCACATCTTCTGCTCCATTGATTTATCCTCCATCTTCCCTCCACATACTTCAAGTAACTCTTCTCTTGTGAGCAAATCTTGAAGAGATTGTTGAAGATGTTTGGAAAGCCTTTCATCACAACACAAACATCTACCAAAAAAGAAAAATCACTTTTTAGATTTCAGTTTCTTCAGAAAGGGACCATGTTTTCTTGATATTTGACAACTCTTAGAATAAATAGTCATAGATCTCAGACAAGCAGAGACACATTCTGGTTCCTTGTTTTTATCTTCAAACGCTTGTATAAGAATGGTTGTTAATGGTCTCATATTTTGACCCTAGTAGAGTCATTCATTCATTCATCAAGGGTTTATTATACAAATTTACAAAACGCGGCATCAGCTGAATTGCAAGTAAATTTACAAGAACAAGAATTTGACAAAATAATTAAGAAAGCGGAATCACAATAAAAAACATCAATGAGATAAAAAACAAAACAAAACAACAACACAAAAGAAAAATTGCACTAGGAAAAGAATCTTTTTTAGAAGGCTGCATAATAGAAAAGCATAAAAAAGAAGCAACTTTAACTATTGTTAAAATTGTGGACAATGTAAGACAACAAATTGTGTTCGTTCTTTCCGTTTTACAATTAAGTTTCAGGGATTTTGATTTTTGGTCTAAGAGTTCTTGAGTTGTGGGGTGCTAGCTAAAATTTTAAGAGGCCATCAACAACAATTTTTAGAGTTAAACTATCAATTTACTTACCTGACTAGTGTCATAAGTTTGTTCTTATTTGTGCCTTGCTGAAGTTCTCCTTTAAGAAACTGAAATAAAGACAACAACACCTCCGAGTTAACAAGTTTTTTTCAAGTTGATGTTTCTTTCTTGTTCAGTCTGATCACAGTAATGATCCCACTGAGGCCCAAACTGGCCTCAATTATCCCAAGTACCTCCAAACTGGAGGGTTGTCCCAAAAGCCCTCAAGGTCCCGAGGCGACTTGTGGGTACAAAGCCTGCTTCCATTAGGCATACAAAAAAATATATGTTATGTTGGGGTAACCCGACCTACCCTAAAAGTACGGCCGACCCTGTATATTTTCATTTTTTTCAAGGGAAGAAATTTAATCATTAAAATCTATTAAAGACATAAAAATTAAATAAATGTCATCAAGAGTTTAAAAATATACCATTTGTTGTGTGTAACCTTGTTTTCTGTTGTTATGGTGTATACCAACGGCTTAAACAATTAGAAAACATGTCATTTTCATTGCTGGAAGGGAGAAAAAAAATGAAAAAAAAAAACCAACAAAATCCCTACCTACCTATATGTACCCTATTTTGGGGGGCCGTTACACCAACATAAATGTTTGTTTTTTATGCCTTATATTTATCTTTGGTTTTGAAAGCCCTACTCTGCAATCTTATGAATTTGAAGTTCTAAAATATAATGTAATTTTTTTATTTATTTTTTTAAGATTTTTTTTTTTTTTTTAGGGGGGGGGGGGGGGTTAAACAGAAAAATCACACCCCTGTATTAACTCCTTTAAATCATGTGCACTCACCGTCCCTAGGACCTCCAGATTCTTCTGTGAGGCACTTCCTATAGCCTCAAGATGATGAGGAGGCATAATGGACGCCTCCTTGTATCTCCTAATAACACTGAGGATTAAAACGTGATGCTTGATCTCAATGTCGACGTCTGGCTGAGAGAGGACGATTTGAAGGAGGTAGTCTCGATAGGAGAGCGGGGTTTGTAATTTACAATTGTCCTCCTCGAGAAGTTCAGCAATGCCCTGGAAAAAAGAGAAGTTGATAAAGTATTTTACAGTTGTATTAAAGCACTGGACACTATTGGTAACTACTCAAAAAAAAATTTAGCATAAAAACGTACTTGGTAAAGAGAATCTTAATTTTGGTTTTACCCTTACACCGTGTTAGCACTGTATACTCTCCCCCCAGTCCTGTGAACAAAAAATCACAGGCATATTACTCGGGTGGGATTCGAGCACACGACCCTTGCAATTCTAGAGCAGTGTCTTACCAACTAGACCCCAGAGATTGCCCGGTAGCTAGAGGCAAGTCGAATCCCACCCGAGTAATATGCCTGTGATTTTTTGTTCACAGGACTCGGGAAAGTACGGAGTTTACAGTGCTAACACACATCGTTGTAAGGGTTAATCCAAAATTAATATTCTTTATCCCCGATGCAAATTTAACATCTCTTAAACTTTGAGAATCTTCTGAATTTGTGTTGACGCTTACTTTGAAACCTTCCTGTCTGCTTTTCTCAATCTTTTGAATGATGGGTCCTCCAGGGACGGTTCGACTGGGTTGATCTGGGGTTAGGAGCCTCTGGCACCCAACGCAGGCAGATAAATAACCTTGCAGAGTTTTTGAATCTATGTCGCAGTAAACGGACCCAGAAAGCTGCCAACAAAACACATTATATATTTTAAAGGGAGGTTTAACAATATTATCTTCCAATATAATTTCTTGGTGTTAAAGTAGCTATTTAACCTCAAAAGCTTTGTTTTGGATCAGGTAGACAAAGGTAGTCGTTGGAAACATTTGGCGACGGAAAGATTTTACTTATGTTTGTCGTTTGACTTATATTAGGACATTATGTGACTTGTGACTTAACTTGACTTGCAAAAAATTGACTTAAGACTTGACTTTGACTTGCAAAAATTTGACTTGTGACTTGACTTGACTTGAGGAAAAATGACTTGCGACTTGACTTGACTTGAGCAAAGATGACTTGATTATATCACTGACTTTTTCTTTGTACACTTTTAGGGGGAAGGGAGGGGGTTTTGAAAAAGTATACGGTTTGTAAACTTGTGAACATGTTGAAAATTGTGAACGGCCTCTTATTGGTTTGTGTTTTTAAAAGCCAGTTGAGAGAAGTAGCTTCTGATTAGGAATTCCAAAGTGTAGCAAAGTTTGATAACTTGAAAGAAGTGAAGCTTTTGAATGAGAATCTTCAAGACACTGGACACTACTGGTAATTATCAAAGACCAGTCTTCTCACTTGGTGTATCTCAACATATGCATAAAATAACAAACCTGTGAAATATTGAACTCAATTGGTCGTCAAAGTTTTGAGAGAATATCGAAATAAAAAACACCCTTGTTGCACAAGTTGTGTGCTTTAAGATGCTTTATTCCAAGACATCAAAATAAAAATCTGAGGTCTCAAAATCAAACTCAAATATTTAAGTGAGAAATTACTTCTTTCTCAAAAACTACATTACTTTACAATGTTTTATACTATCAACAGCTCTCCATTACTCGTTACCAAGTAAGTTTTTATGCTAATAGTTATTTTGAGTAATTACCAATAGTGTCCAGTGCCTTTAAACTCTAAAGTAAGTATTTTTAAGAGGTGTATCTCACCGAGGGAAGAGTAGCAGCCGCCCTATTGAACATCTCCGTCGCCGTGACAACAAGTCTCTGATGGAAGTACAAACTGCCGAGGTCATAATACAACAAACAAAGAAACTGATCCTTGCTCAAAACGGGAAGAGACTCCCGCTCTGCATCCTGTCTGTGATTGGTCAATGCTGAAGTCTCTGCTTCGCCATTGGTCGGCGGGGTTTCGATGGTTGTTGTTGTTGTAGGCGGTATTTCTTGGAATGTCTTCATGTTGGGAATGGAGATGTCTCTGTTGATCTTAAGACAACGTTCCAGAAAACTTACAGATTCCTGTAGGGTATCCTTAACCTGAAATGACAAATTTGAATGCAAGTTATAATTGGTGTTTGAAGCTTTGCATGGTGCGGAGATACGAGAGTAACTATAAATTTAAATATGAATAGTAAACTTGCGGGTGCAACCATGAGTAAAATCTCTTTTGAAGGAGTGGTGGCTCTGAAAAGAACCGGTTTGGTCTCGACGTTTCAAACAGTATACTCTGCTCGTCCTGAAGACGAGCAGAGTATACTGCCACCACTCCTTCAAAAGAGATTTTAGTCATGGTTGTACCCGCAAGTTTACTATTCATATTTATATTTATAGTTACTCTCACATTATAATTGTTGTTTTTCCAAGTTTTGAGAGTTTTAATTATAGGAGTTGGAGTGCCAACAACAATAATAATAAGAGATGTCAAATTTGCATCGAGGATAAAGAATATACACCAACATGTGTTAGCACTGTATACTCGGTACTTTCCCTGAGTCCTGTGAAAAAAATATCACAGGCATGTTACATATGTAACAGGTTTGAGTGCGGCTAGCGCACTCTGTGCTGAAACATAATAAATTTTACAAGGGACACGCTGTTTTAGTGGTGTTGTAAAATATAAAGAAAGGTTTATTCAAATCCCGACTACTATAAGGGAGAGGCGACTTTAAAACGCTGTATTTAAACAATGTGAACGAGATACTAATAAAATCTCAGAAACAAACAGAGAGAAGTAAACCCGGCGGGTCTCGACAATATTATAAATGCAACGAAAATAACAATGAAACTTTATACAATGGAAATATAAAACAAAAATAAATGAATGGCCTATCTGTTGGTGGTGGACTGGGAAGGACGATAACTTGAATTGAAGATTCCGGTGTAACAATGTAAAAGTTCTTCCAGCAAAGTTGAAGATATTGGGCTGTGAAGATGATGACAAACTTGGAGATGGGGACTTCAGAAACAGGTCCTTGTCCTTGATCAGGGGACAGGATTACTGTCCTGGTACGACTGGTTATGACGAAAATGCAGTGAAGATAAATAGGCTACAGTTGATGACACGCTGTCCTGCTGGCTCTCTTGATTTGGATTCGGCCTAGAGCAGGACAGGGGATGAATATACAATTATTGTGGTAATAAAGCTGGGCTGGCGCAATCCAACGTAGATGTCCGACAGAGGCAAAGTGTAATTATTGAAGGAACTTGGAGGGTTAATTCTAACACTATCCGTCCTCTGTCGGTGTCCAGTGGCCAAGTTTAAAATTAATACTATGCCATTCACAAATATAAACTACACTAAAATTAAATACCTAATAATAAATCTTATAATCCTTTAACAGAAATCACTAATCTTGGAAGTAAATTAAGTGTGAAACAATAACAGCTGTGTGAGACTGTTACACTAGCCAGTGCAGTATGGGTGCTAAAAGGTCACACTATTCCCCAGACCAGTGCATGCCTGAGGCAAAATGATGGACAGGGTATTTAAAAGCCAATTAAGGGAAACTACACCCCTTGCATATTGTGTGGTAAGACATTCCATGGAACTATTGGTACCATGAAATCAGGATGTTACAATAAACAATGAAAAACCGTGGGAATTGGTTTGACTGCAATGAATTATATACAATGATAAACTTAAAAGAAGTAAAAATAAAAGTAAATGCAAAACATTAACAACCAAACGAGAAGTTAAAAAGCAAAGATATATGTATGAAACCATAGAGCAAAACTATGATAAAAATGATTACTGACTGAACAGTATAGTTTCAGTAAATAAAAGAAAGATAGATGCATAAAACTAAAACCAAAAAAACTCCAAATACAAAACTAGTCTTTGTCTGTTGCCAAACTCATATAAAAAAGTACTATTAGAAATAAGTTGTTTTAATAATCAACAGGTGTAATCAAATAAATCAACCACTGAATAAAACAGACTCTAGTTAAAGTATCTGGTCTTGAACAAAGTAGACAATGCAATTAAACCATGAAACAAATAAGTACTGAATAATGCAGAAACTAAATCAACATTAAATAAATCAAGTTCAAAGCAAGATAATACTGAGACAAAATGTAATCTGGCAATTCACATTTTGTAAGCATAAAAAGTCAAAAGAGCATGGAAAACAACAAGTCAACAATTATCAATTCAAAATAAGAGCTTGTAAAAAGGAACTTCTTTTCTAGAACTTCAATCATCAAAATCTGAAACACTATCCTTACACAATAGAAAGTAGCAGCGATTGTTAAAACTAAGTGTTAAGCGACACGCCGATCTTTACTTTAACTTTTAAACCTAACTAGGTTCACAAGAAAGATAAAAGTAAAATCAAACTCACCTAGAGCAGGACAGGGGATGAATATACAATTATTGTGGTAATAAAGCTGGGCTGGCGCAATCCAACGTAGATGTCCGACAGAGGCAAAGTGTAATTATTGAAGGAACTTGGAGGGTTAATTCTAACACTATCCGTCCTCTGTCGGTGTCCAGTGGCCAAGTGTCAAACCACTTTCTTGGGTTTGGTCACTGACCCCTAGACATCCCTTCCTCAATAGCCCTGATTGGTTGCAAATCCTGCTACCAATCACCCACTCATCACACACCACCAGGCAACCACCCACCCCTAGACTCGCCCTAGTCCGAGCAGGACATAGGTAAACTAGGGGTAACAAAAAAAAGAAAGGGCTGCAATTTCATCCTATTACACATAGGATTCGAACTGCCTCTAGCTACCTGGCAACCTCGGTAGTCTAGTTGGTAAGACACTGCTCTAGAATTGCAAGGGTCGTGGGTTTGAATCCCACCAGAGTAACATGCCTGTGATATTTTTTCACAGGACTTGGGAAAGTACTGAGTATACAGTGCTAACACACATCGGTGTATGGGTAAATCCAAAATTAATATTCTTTATCCCCGATGCAAATTTGACATCTCTTATATCGATGCGGTACCCGCTGCCAAAACATAGGATTCGAACTGCCTCTAGCTACCGGGCACCCTCGGTAGTCTAGTTGGTAAGACACTGCTCTAGAATTGCAAGGGTCGTGGGTTCGAATCCCACCCGAGTAACACGCCTGTGATGTTTGTTCACAGGACTTGGGAAAGTGCTAACACACTTGTCATGTATGGGTAAATCCAAAATGAACATTAATAATGGATTCATGTATAGCGCTGTATCACATCCCCAGGGGTGTATCAAAATGCTCTGGGTTTTTTCTTCTTCTTTTTCTGCCAGATATTTGGAGCTATGTTTTGAAGTATGGTACCTATTACTTTATAGCAGCTTGTAATGGTTTACAAGGTGTTGTGGTGCAATATTACTTTTGGTTGTTTTTCGAGGTAAAAACCATCACATATTTGTAAGTGGTGTGGTAATGTTAATCAGGGGTGAGAGTCAATACTAAAGAAAAAGTCTGAAACTTGGATACAAATTCAAAGGTATGTTGAAATGATGCCACTACAGTTTGGCAACCCATGGGGTTATAGACTCCAAAGAGCTTTTGGGAACAGTATCCAAAGCACTAGAGAAGTAGACCAATGAGCAGGATTTCTTTATTTGTGGGAAAAAATATTGTCTGATTTTCTTCACCAGGCCGACATAAAAAGTCTGAACAATCTCATCCCTGGTTAATATTTACTCACTGTTTTAATGACCATCTCGTTAATTCCAGCCACATTCATATTGGACCTGGAATCAAAACAAAATACCGAAATCATAAAGGTGGTTTATAAGAGACTTCAAATATTTGCACTTTTTGTTCAGTCTTTCATCAGACAGATTCATACATCGTACACCATCTTTGTGTAAATTCTGTTTATCAGCTGTTCTGTGTCGTCTCAAGGGTCGGCCTGAGAGCAACTAAAGATGCTGCACCACAACAAGGATCTCTCCAGAGCTTTAACACATAGCGCGAAACCCCTGCTTCCATAAGCGCCCAGTCTATGCTTACGGTAAGCAGAGCCATGAAATTGGGCCCTGTTGACTTTTAGACTCACCCATTTGCAATGTTGGCGATGGATGTCTTGTTCGACTTGGTTGAGTAAGCGCTGTCAAGCAACGTTCTAATGCACCTGTAAAAAAATATGCGTCATGGTCAAAATCAAGCTTGAGAATAGATTAATCTAGAGATTTCTTTTTCTGTTGGTCTTAAGTCGTGTTCCCATGCACTTTTTCTTCTACTACCACGCGGAAAGTTACCGTGACTGGCTTTGGTGTAATTCTGATGTGCATTATTCCCCCCCTGCACTTATTTTCTGGGAAAGTGGCATAGTGTTCGAGCGTGGTCGGGGTAGGTTTACAGCACGGAGCTGTTCCAATTGGACTTCATAACGGCCCTGTTAAAGGAACACGTATGTTGCCTTGGATCGGACAAGTTGGTCTTTGAAAAGCATTTGAAACCATGTATTATGAAATACATATTGTTAGAAAGATATTTTAAAAGTAGAGTATAATGATCCACACAAGTAGCACTCGCAATTGCTCGGCTTTCCTTTTTCGACGCTAACACCGACGTAAAAGGAAAACAGTGCAATGTCAAGGCATGTTTGTTTGGATCATTAGATTCTACTTTTAAATTATCTATCTAGCCATATATGCATTTCATAATAAGACCAAATCCTCTAAGTTACTGCGCGGACATCTTCAGCAACCTTTTTCGGACAGTATCATGGTTGCAGTAAGTTGACAGGGAGGTCAGTTTACCATGCGTCCCCATTGGATTTATTTTTGTCGTTCTACAAAAAAGTCGCAACACTTTAACAAAAAAAGTCTGATAGGAACACCGCTTAGGTCTTAGTCTACCAATCCTCAAATTAACGAAACTGTTTTTTATTTACCATCTGTTGTAAACTGCTAGAGCTACAAGAACCGAATCCTCCAGACTACAAACATCTGTGTGTGGTCGGATGTTTAGATTCGGAGGCGAGACAGACTCAACAAAATCCTTGAGTACTTTGTGAACCATGAAAAGAGGCAACCTGAAACAAAAAATCAGAAAATTAAATTTCCAGAATAAGTTGGGTGATGAGAGCAGGTAAAAACGGAACAGAACAAGAACATGAACATAGTTTGAAAACAAGCAGTGAAAATATTTACATTAAACTAACTACTGTGAACGTCTTACATGTACTACAACAAACTCTGGGAGTTAAGGGATGTTTCATATTTTTTTTGAATAATTGTTTGAGTAATTGATTGATTTTTATTCATTTATTTATTGTTTTAAATTGATTTATTTTTATTATAATTTGGGGTGTCTACGTGAGTAGGTATACACATTCAAACCGAAGACCTATAACAAAAGAGTAGGGAAAGGTCTACGGTTGGAAAACATATACAAAACCAATGGGAGCTGTTGCAAAAAAGTTTGAGTATAAACAAAAGAGGGACAATAGAAGGTCCACGGTTGCAGGCGTATTCAGCTTGAGCGTGTGTGTATTTATTATTATTATTATTATTATTATTATTATTATTATTATTTTTTTTTTTGGGGGGGGGGGGGGGAGTTGAAGAGATATTTCTGCCTTACTCTTTCTGAAGTCTGCTGATGTTCCAATTGAGATGTGCAGCCACCTGCAATGCTAGACACTTCAAGGAAGCAGATTTACGCTTCTGTTGCTCAGACTCTTCCTCCCCCGTTGTCTTAATGGACTGTGCCACAAAAAGCACCAACAGTTGCGTGGCAGTTGGCTCTGTCATCAAAAATCCAAGTCACTTTGTAAGTCATAAGTTACACATTGCATTTGTCAAAATGTTGCACAAGTATAATATTGCCAAATTTCATAGTATAAAGTCTTTCTTTTGCCCAAACTTGTGTATCATCAGATTTGTGAAACTGAAGCCAGGATGGCAACATTCCCTAAACCTCTGAACCCCTTGAAAGGATTTGGGTACTTTTTGTAACACAAAACACAATGTCCACAGATTTACATTAAACTTACACCATTTGAAGGTAATGATAGTAGAAAGCTCCCCTTAAAATATTAGTTGCTGAGGTGCTGTAGTTTTCGAGAAAGAAGTAATTTTCCACGAATTTGATTTCGAGACCTTAGATTTAGAATTTGAGCTCTCGAAATCAAGCATCTGAAAGCACACAACTTTGTGTGACAAGGGTGTTTTTTTCTTTCATTATTGTCTCGCAACTTCAACGACTGACTGAGGTCAAATTTGCACAGGTTTGTTATTTTATGCATATGTTGAGATACACCAACTGTGAAGGCTAATCTTTGACAATTACCAATAGTTTTCAGTGTCTTTAACTATTAATTATAAAGGAAGCCCACATCCATTTGGGTACCTGGGTTCTCTTGCGCTAGATGTTTCTGAAGCAAACTTGCATCAAGAAGGAACTCAAACCAAAGAGTTGAAACGGGAGTCCTAGGACGTGGTGGTGGCGTAGCCCGAGCATCAAGGTCTAGGTCAGGATTCATCTTGACTGGAACTTAACTACATGTATCTGGTCAAAAGAGAAAAGTTTTAAAATTTATACGAGTTAAGACATGACATCGGTGTAGATCATCAATGGTTTTGGCAGTTTAACCAATAACTGTTTTGGTTGAGCTGGCCGTTAGTTAATCACTGGCAAATGACGGGTTACATTACAGTTACGAAAACGCTAGGGTTCCTAGGGTAGACGGAAAAGGAGACCCAGTAGAGGACGTACGTCATGGGCTGTCTTCCATGGTCTGCTGACCCAGCACCAGGCAGTATTAATCAGGACCGTCTGCTGACGACGTCTCCCCGACCGCCGAGTCCCCGACCCCGGTCGGTAGTCTCTCCTCCCGGCACGTTCACGTGGTGAGTAAGTCAATTAAGTAAGTCAAAAACATTAAAATAGATAAAATAAAGATGTTTCCGTTGCTTATACTTACATTTCAATCACAATTTTTGGAGAAATCAACACCAAAATAAGACGAGCATCCTTCATTCCTTTCCCACGTCTTTCGTGCGGAGATGATCTGTGTAGCGCCCTCAAGCGGTAAGTGTTTCTAAGTTGTTTGGAAAAAATTTGCCGTGACTTTTATTTGTTGTAGCGCCCTCCGTTGTCAAATTTGCGTCATGTGTTTTTCTAAACCAAACTTAAAGGTACAGTTTATCACCCCAGAAAAAAAAATACCCAAAACCATCAACAAAAATCGTTTTATAAACTTTTTATCAGGACCAATTTGCAATTTGATTTATCTAAAATACTGCAGAGTGCACAAAAATTGTCAATCAACTAAAATGTAACGAATTAATTTCAATCATGAATGGTCCATTAGTTTAATTTATATTTTTAACTCTTCTAAAAGTTGTTACAATCAAACCCAATTCAGCCTCCTAAAGACTGTGAACTTATGGCTTTAATTTCTGAAAAACCTAGCAATAACAATGATGATGTGTTTACCTGTGCAAAGTTTTCATCAAAGGTTTTGAGAAAGACTCTGCAGAGGTAGAGATGTCCGGCCTTTAACCATTTTTCACCCAGTTACAACAACTAATGTGGCTTTACTTCTTAAGGGTCTATCTTTTCACATTTTCTTAAATAAAAACTTTGTTTTTGATCAATAAAGGTGAATAAAACATGTTCCTTTTTGTAAATCCCTTAGACATCAATAATTAATGTTTTTATGCATGCTAGTCATCCCGCCCCCCCCCCCCCCCAGCAAATTCCCCCCTCCTCCACCCCACAAAGTAGATTAAACAGACTGTTTCCCAAGAATGGGTTATTTTCAGATTACGGCAAAATCTAATTTTCAAACGGTCCTAACTTTTGTACCAAACATCACACAAGTGTGTAAGATATAAAAAAATACAATCTTCAAAACTTAGTATTTTTCATTAAATCTTTTGTCTTTATTTCTGATGCCATATCATGTTCTACAAAATATCTCCCTACATACAACAAGATGTCAAAATGAAAGGTAACAAAAAGTAAAAGAAAGGCAAGTTATTTTACAGATTGGATAAGGATTTAGCTTCTTTCTGATTATAATCTTTGAGAATTTGAACGAAAACAAGTATTGATTTTAAAAATATTCTGCAATCATTTATGAAACATCTTGTGATAATTTCTCCAATTACGTGTGAACTGAAAGCTCCATCAACATTTCTCTTGGCTTCATTTTATAAACACAACCTGGTCAAATATTTGTCAATGTGCTTTTGTCAAACCATATCCAGAACAGTTTAAATCATCGAAAACTGACCTTTGAACTTCTAAAAAAAATTTGATAGCTGATTATGCTAATTAATTCATAGAGAAGACAAATTTGACTTTGGACCATAACTTGAGGCTTTGACTTTGTTTGCATTGATCGTGTAGTCAAGCGCACTGGACTCAAGCTCTGGTGCTTCAGACCAGCAGAGTTTGGGTTCGAGTCCCCGTCTTGACACTTGTTACAATTATTACATGAACTTATGGACGAAACGCAAATCCCTAGGTTCCGAGTGTTGTGTAATGAATGTAAAAAGACACATGTATTTCCACTTCACTGCTTATGTTTCACTTAGTTACCTGTTCATGTTTGTTGTGTTGTCATTTAGCCTTCGAGAAAGACTCTGCTAGGGTCGAAACGTCAGGCCATTAACTATTTTTTTGCAAGACACTTATTGTTACAAAAAGGGATTTGTGCCGTACACCATACTGCACCTTGTAAATTGTTACATTGTGCGTTGCAAGTGTCTTATTATGTCTTATTATGCTGATCATGAGCACGTTTTCGGAACCACGTGCTATAAAAATGTCATAAGCATAAACTAAAATTCTATAAAATATGGATTTCATGAACTGCTCTAGGAAATATGACAAAACATAATATTAAATTTACCAATCAGACAGGAAAATAATATCCAAATGTCAATGTTGTTGTTTCAATCTTTAGATTGAAATTTTCCGAGGTCAAATAGCAAAATGAAATGGACCACTTCACTAATCCCTAAAACCTAACTCATTGTGAAGAACTATTCAAAGTTAGTTTACGAACACATCTTTTGAGCGTTGGATTATCAGAACATTAACGTACATTTCCAAAAGAAAAATTGTATACTTGAATGAAATGAAGATTTTGAAAATAGAGTGAATGTAAGAAACTGTGGAAATTAACGACTTTACCCCCAAGTATGCGTCAACCTAACTGTTGCAAACACTTAAAGGTGTTCAATTAAAACAGCTGGACTTTCTTCATCTCAAAGAAAAATCAGTTCATATTAAACCTTTCAACCTGTTTGCAGGGATTGAAAATTTCTGAAAATGAAAACCACAATTTCTAAGAATACAAGACAAATAAAAAAGCAATCAAATGTATGGACTTTTTCTAAATAATAACTCTTAATTGTAAAAAATATTACTTCTAATATACTGTGAAGATACATACATTTCAAATAATATTGTATTTACATGTAATGTACAAACTACGTTATATTAATTTACAACAAGTATATGTCAATGATTTGATGCTAAATTTTAAGCACTGTTTCATTTCTTGATTCTAATCATCAGACTCACTCCTTTATTCAACAAATCAGAAATAAAATTAGCTGTTTAATCCCCTTTCATTTTAATCCCCCTTTCATCATGATCTTAATCCCAATCGGTCTTAATCCCAATTCCCTTTCATCTTTTAAATCCAATCCTCTTTCGTCTCTACCTCCATCTCTTTCCGTCTCAACCAAATGAAGAAAGTAAAATGTTTCTCTTTTGAATAAAGCCATGTTTCTGTAATGTTCATCGCACAACGCAACCTTGGAACTGTCAACTTCATGCAAATCCACAGATCACATCACAAACAGTTATTAGAAAAAAGCTTCAACACTTTGGAGCAGGCAGTTTGGGGTTCAGTTTTAAAAAGAGGTTCGAATGAAGCAGTTAAAATGTTCTCTTTGATACATCACATGCCCACACCCCTAACAAAAAATAGGAAAACAAAGCTAGCCAAGAAAAGTTGACAAAGAAAAACAGATTGAAACCTAGTCATAAACTCCTTCCATTCTTCCCTAGTATTTTCAAGTAACTTTTATGAGGAAATCTATATTGTGAGTAGTAAACTATGGCTGAGTTCACATAAGGACCATTTGTTGACTAGCGGCTGATACTAACCGGTACTCGTAACATAATGTTTTACATAGAACTATCAACCACTAAAAAATGTTCCTTGAGCAAACTCGGCCCAGATAGTCATTTTTTTCACTCATAATAGAATCATGGCATCTTTCTAGTAAGCTTGGGCAAATCACAATATTATCGAATATCACGATATTAATTTCGCAATGGATTTGGTTTTAATCGAAATATCGATATATCGCGATATATCGCGATATATCGATTAAATATCGCAATGTATTTGCTAGCTGAGACATCTTGCACCCCATAGGTTTGGAGTAAAACCAGAAGAATAGGTCATTAGAACACCTCTCTTATGCCATGACTGTCTCTTCTACAACTTTCACTTGGAGTTTGATGACTGATGATGTCAATTTTAATTAATCGCAATTATATCGAATACCACGATATATTGTCGGCGATATATCGTGAATAAAATAAATCGATATTGCCCAAGCTTAGTTGTCACTATTCTTAAATTTTACACCATGCAAAGCTTGATTTCTTTGTTGCTTCTTATTGAAAGATAAAGGATCCTCAAACGAGCTCCATCCGCGGCTACCCGTGTCACCTGAACACACAGGTCAGAGGTCAGGAGGTCAGAGATCGGGTCAACAGGTCAGAGGTCGAGTTTGAGGTCAGTCTTGATGAACGGTGGGCTACCTTGTCTCCTGTGAGAGGGTGAGAAAAAATACATGTAAATAGTTAACTCAAGCACACTGTCTGTCAACTTCAAAACCAAAAGCAAATCCTGCTTGCATTTTCAACATTAAACACGCAAATAATTCTTATTTTTCTCAACTGAACAAAAATCAGACTAATTACAGACCTTTTGGAAGACATAAGTCATACCAAAATAGTTTGATGAATCTTGTTTGTGCATATTCTCTTTTTGTGAACTTTTCAATAAATGAGTTCAAAATACATCCAAGAAAAAAACTATTTCAGAACACATTTTATTGAAACAAAATGCCAATGAATCAAAACTTGTCACTATATTTACATGCTTTCCACCCCCCAAAAACCTCAATTCTTCAAGGTGACTGCTACATCCTTTACATGTTGTACGTACACACAGACGTGTACACAGAATTGACAATTGGGGTACCTTTGTGTTTGGATAACTTTGAACGATTTACATCAAAACATGTAAATGTAGCTACTACAATGAACTCAACTCCTATGGATCCTGCAGTCTAAATATAATCTGTACAACAGCTTCCCCTCCATAAAAAGTTCACAAACTTCTGAGCGATGTGCATTGCAGATTTACCCCCATTGTGTTTATAATGCTTTTACAGCCACATAAACATTTCATGAGCATTTTGAAAAGGTACTGGCACAGGACAAAATGACAAACAACAAACTCGGCATAATAAAACTTTGTGCTGTTAGGGCATAAAATAGAATAATAAAAGCAAATGGCTGTGTAGCCAAAACGAAAACTACAAGAATTTGTTTCAGGCTACTCTAAATGTAATCCATGAGTAACATGGAACAGCACAGTCCTGTTTCCAAATTCTTTTCAGCTCAGACTATTTTCGTTTTTGTGAACAATGTCTTGGCCAGGGTAATGTCTTACTCGACCCTCAGCTCTAACCCAGCCCCCAAGGCAACCTTAAGCAGCCAGCGCGACTCAAACCGACCCCTATTCAGGGTTTTTTAATCAAGCCCTGATCTCGCAATTTGGGAAAAACTAAATCCTATTGAACAATAGCAAAGTGCAACCACACCAACCAATGTCATTACTGCAGGAATTCGGTGCCAACTGAAAAAGAAAAGGCTGAAACATTTGGCGGGATTTGAGATCGAGTTCTAAAGAGGTCAATGGGTAAACAAGTCTGTGGTGCTTGCTTAGTAATAACAGGAATGTGTATGAGCAGAAGACAAGTAACCAGACAGAGAAGACCAGTGTTTTGTGAAACCTTTCTCGCAAACTTTCTCTAATTGCAACAAACCAAAGTAAAAAGTCAACTTTTTGCATGTACTATTAACAGTTCAGAATTTATGAAGCCCATAAGTTTGATATCAAACAGTTATGACCCAGTACTCTTAAGGCCGCGTCACACTGCAGCGATAACGAAAACGATAACGATCACTACGCAAAGAGAACACATTCTATTGGTTGAATTGCTCCACGCAGAATACGCACATGCTCATTCAACCAATAGAATGTGTTGTCTTTGCGTCATTATCGTTATTGTTCTCGTTATCGCTGCAGTAGGACCAGGTTAACAGAATCCATCCAATGGAATGTAATTGAATCCAATGAAATAACAGAATCCATTGAAATCCAATGGATTCCAGTCCAACAGAATCCAATGGTATCTAATGGAATCCAACAGAATCCAACGGAATCCAACGGAATCCAATAGAATTCACCAATATCTAACGGAATCCAATGGAATCCAATGAAAGCTTATGGAGTCCAGTCCAACAGAATCTAATGGAATCCAAAAGAATCCATAGGAATCCAACGGAATCCAATGGAATTCACTAAAATCCAATGGAATCCAACAGAATTTAATGGAATTCAATTGAAACAAATGGAATCCAACAGAATCCAAAGGAATCCAACAGTAAGACGTGAATTAATGTGACCAAAATCTCAGACAAACATTGCTATAAGATCTGGACAGATTTAGGAAAACCAAAGGTTATTGTAGTATTGATTTAAATCTCACCTTCTTGTATTCTTTGGACAGATCTGTGAGCTCCAGCTGAACCTTGTTCTTGTCTGATCGTAGACTCTTAGTGGATTTACTAGACCTATTGGACCTGGTCGATCTAGCCGACTTAGTTGATCGGCTTCTGGTTGACGTTCTCTTGAGCCAGTTGTGGCTGATAGATCGATGAAGGTTTTTTAGACTTGACTGAGCAGCGTTGGTGACGATCCATGGGTGTTTGAGCGCCTCGGACGCTGGTAGTCTCTCGTTTGGATTAATCAGAAGAAGCTTGCCGATAAAATCTTTACCGGATGATGAGATGTCTTTCCATGGCTGGGAAGAGGGAAAACAAAAAATTAATCAACCATGCAATTCAATTTAAAGGCAGTGGACACTATTGGTAATTACTCAAAATAATTATTAACATAAAACCTTTCTTGGTGACGCGTAATGGGGAGAGGTTGATGGTATAAAACATCGGAGAAACGGCTCCTTCTAAAGTGCCATAGTTTTTGAGAAAGAAGTAATTTTCCATGAACTTGATTTCGAGACCTCAGATTTAGAATTTGAGGTCTCGAAATCAACCATCTAAATGCACACAACTCTGTGTGACAAGGGTGTTTTTTCTTTCATTGTTATCTCGCAACTTCGTTGACAGATTGAGCTCAAATTTTCACAGGTTAGTTATTTTATACATATGTTGAGATACACTAACTGTGAATGCTAGAAAATGACAAACAAAGAAGAGGAAGACATAAGTTTAAACACATTTCTATGCTTTATTTGAGAAGTCTTTCCATGGCTGTGAAAAAAAACCAAAAAAAACAAACATGGATTTTTTTTAATGGAATTGCGACAGAAAACAAAAAATGAAAGACAAATTAAAACATGTTCGCATGCTTGTGAGGTTTCCATTCTTAGCGGACGTATACAGGCCAGCCCGACAGGCACTAGACTTGTTTGATAAGTGTCAAAGACAAGTAATCTCTCTTGATGTATCCCAACATATGCATCAAATAACATAACTGTGGAAAATTTGAATTTAATTGGTCATCGAAGTTGCAAGAGAATAATGAAAGAAAAAACACAATCTTTTTGCACAAAATTGTGTGTGCTCTCAGATGCCTAAAAAAAGGCTCAAGGCCTGAAGTGTTTTAATATTTTGAGCGAGAAAATACCTCTTTCTCAAAAAATAAGTTACTTCAGAGGGAGCAGTTTCTCATAAGGGTTTATACTACCAACAACTCTCCATTGCTCAATACCAAGTTAGTTTTTAAGCTAGTGCCTTAATGTATATTTCTGAGTGTCTTACATTCCACCACAATGCCTAGCTGATACGAGTCATAGAATTCTGAGATGCTATCGGTTTAAACTTGTCAATTCACATTCCTTGAAGAAGTCAAAGGGGCATTGGTCACCAAAGCAGTGAAGACTTCCCGGAAGATCATTTCAATGGCAGACTTTTGAGACGCTGGCAGCAGCAGACAGAAAGGTTTTTTTTTGCGGCTCTGAGAGTGCTGGAAAAAGGTCAATATAACGTGCATAGTTGAGCACACCTACTACTAGTGAAAACTGCGAAAAAAGGACCGTCTAAAAGTCTCTCCCGTTGTCATATTCTAACAACAGTGAACTTGAATCTGAACTACCCGCAAACAGTTCACATTTGTTTTCTCTAGACGAGGAACTTTATACACCTAAGTAAATCAACTAAAACAAAAACAGCCGATTTGTCATAAATCATCATCGGGGATGTAGTTTAACATGAGTTCCCAGGGTTCAACACATCGTGCCAACTGGGTCAAGCCCCGCTTTCCCACCAACTGCAAGATGTCTTATTGGTCAACAATTGGTTCACACTACCCACTTTGAAATTGGGACCCTTGGTAATAAGACACCCCTCCCCTGTGAGCCGCAAAACAATAGGGGAAACATGCAAGAGATTACCGTCTACCAGTGAAAATTGAAAAACTGGATAGCCGCCAACAAATTGGAGCCTGCTGTCCTCAGGTATTTATAAAATGACTACGCAGGAAGAAAACAAGGCCCTGCTAGAAGGAATTGGAGGCCCTACCGAGGGTTCTACCAGACAGACTCAAATCCTGGCTGATAACAAAGTATTCCATGAACAGTACGCCGGTGGATAGAGGTCAAGTTTGACAGGTTTGGGGATGTGTTATTGTTGTTGGAGGGAAAGGATGGTGCCGTCAGCGAACAGTGCCACAAATAAACAACTTTTTCTCTCTCTCTTCTGGGCTTAGCTTCATAGAGCTGCTTAAGCATGAAGAAGTTGCTAAGCACAATAAAATTATGTTTACCAGATTCAAGTTACCAGCTAAAACACCATTATACAGTACAACATGTAACTGAATCTAATAAGTTCAAACAAACTAGCTTAACAATGCCAACAAACTTAAGTATTAAGGCAATAAAAACAACCAAGGGAAAAAACACGCTCACAATAGCAACATACAGAGTTTATGCTGCTAATATTGGATTTCTTTGCTCTTAAAGGCAGTGGAAACTATTGGTAAATACTCAAAATAATTATTAGCATAAAACCTTTCTTGGTAACAAGTAATGGGGAGAGGTTGATAGTATAAAACATTGTGAGAAACGACTCCCTCTGAAGTAATAGTTTTAAAGAAAGAATTAATTTTCCACGAATTTGATTTCGAGACCTCAAGTTTAGAATTTGAGGTCTCGAAATCAAGCATCTGAAAGCACACAACTTCATGTGGCAAGGGTGTTTTTTTTCTTTCATTATTATCTCGCAACTTTGACGACCAATTGAGCTCAAATTTTCGGAGGTTCGTTATTTTATGCATATAATGTTGAGATACAGCAAGTGAGAAAGACTGGTCTTTGACAATTACCAATAGTGTCCAGTTTCGTTAAAGTGCTTGCTTCTTATGGAAAAAATTCCCTGCTTTTGTGATGTTTTTATATCGTCATGGACATAGGAGATATATTTTTTTTTGAGTCACTTCTTCCCACCTGCCATGCAAAGGTCAAGCAGCAGCATGAGGTCACGACCTCAATAATGTCCATTCCCAGAAGGGTTCTACCTCGGACCTGTAATAACTGGGTAGATCCCATGACTTTATTCGGGCACTGACCGTTTGGCCGAAGAAAAAAAACATCTTGAAGTAATTTCTGATCTGGGATAAGTTTACTGATTGTTGTGTCAATAATGATGTGTAGAAAATTAAAATCGTTTGCTCGGGACTATAAGGTCATCAGTGCAGTTTGTGTGGATTTAATAATTTAAATGCTTTTCAATATTATATTGAAGCTGCTGGTAAGTTTACTGATCAAGAATGGTCTTTAAAGTTTTTGTTTGGCAAAAATTAACATTCATTTTCAAAGTATAATTTGTTATTTTTTTACTTTTAAAGGCAGTGGACACTATTGGTAATTGTCAAAGACTAGCCTTCACAGTTGGTGTATCTCAACATATACATAAAATAACTAACCTGTGAAAATTTGAGCTCAATCGGTCGTCAAAGTTGCGAGATAATAATGAAAGAAGAAAACACGAAGTTGTGTGTGTTTAGATGGTCGATTTCGAGACCTCAAGTTCTAAATCTGAGGTCTCGAAATCAAATTCGTTGAAAATTACTTCTTTCTCAAAAATTATGGCGCTTCCGAGGGAGCCGTTTCTCACAATGTTTTATACCATCAACCTCTCCCCATTACTTGTCACCAAGAAAGGTTTTATGCTAATAATTATTTTGAGTAATTACCAATAGTGTCTACTTCCTTTAAATTCATACACATTTTTTCGTTTGAAAGACCTTTTAATCATTTCAAGTATGAATTTTCAAGCAATGACCTTAATAGCACTAGTCGACTATGGTCTGCGTTTTCAAGGACTTTTTAATAACATAAATGTACAACCCATTTCAAACATGCCACATGCAATGACTCAAATTTATCGCCCTACTCTTTTAGCTTAGCATATTCGGTGTCTAGGTGACAAGAAAGAATGTCTCGCTAATGACTCAACCTTCTTTGTTTTACAACCTGACATTACCATAGCTCAAGTAAACTACAAAGTCTGTCACGAAGACACATTCATTGATTTATCAACTATTAAGAGAAAGAATGTGACTTTCTGAGCTCTCAGGTGGTACCATCGCCTATGTATGAATGTCTTATCGTTAAATCCTGACATAGCTAAAATTCCTGGTCTGACTTGGAAATGGTCCCCCGCAAGTTCAAGTCTTCCTGGGGGGAGGGGAGTGGTGAGACAATTCCAAGGTTGTAAATAGAATTGTTTGGAATAATTTTTTTACTGCACTTCTTATAGAATAATGGTGCTGCGGGATGTTAGGAACTTTTTGGGCTTTTGAGTGAAAATGTAATAGAATTTAGTCTGGAAATGTGTGAGGTAAAACTTTTGTTAGGACGACTAAAGAGGGAATAAAGCGGGGAGTGGAGTACAGTATGTAGACAATGATGAGTCAAGGGTACCCATCGACAGGTATGGGCTGTACATTACACACACAGTAGCAGGATCTCCCAAGCTCTCTTTACATTTAATCTATTAGTTTGCTCAGATATAAAAATATATTAAAGACACTGGACACCTTTGGAAATTGTTAAAGAACAGTCTTCTCACTTGGTGTATCTCAACATATGCACAAAATAACAAACCTGTGCAAATTTGAACACAATTGGTCGTCGACCAATTGTGTTCAAATTATCTGATAATAATGGAAGAAAAAAACACCCTTGTCACACAAAGTTGTGTGCCTTCAGATGCTTGATTTTGGGACCTCAAAATTTAATTCTGAGGTCTTGAAATCAAATTCATGGAAAATTACTTCTTTCTTGAAAAATTATGTTACTTCAGAGGGAGCCTTTTCTCACAATGTTTTTTCCTGTCAACAGCACTCCATTGCTTGTTACCAAGTAAGTTTTTATGCTAACAATTATTTTGAGTAATTACCAAAAGTGTCCAGTGCCTTTAACAAAAAGAAACTTCCACAGAAGTCAATGGTTTGAACACTGTTACTAAATCCTTGTGACCTTCAGCTATTTATTTTAAATTAGTTCATTATAGACATAATAGTTTCAAATTCTGGACAGAATCATGATATGGGGTTGAACAAAGAAAAAATTGACTAGAATGGGATTTGAACCAACGACCTCCGGAATCATGCAACACATTGCTAGCTTCGCCTCATCTGACTTTAACTAGACTGCACAGTCCCACGGTTCGCTAAAGACTATACACAAAGCTTCCATCAATAAACCGGCCGGATGTTTTGTTCAAACAGTTCTCATCAAGTGTTCGTGCCAGTCACTGCACTAGTTTTGCGGCGGTGTCTTTTCTGTACATTACTCTGTGATCAATCACTACATCTTCACATCATGGTCTAGGAAGCTGGAGGAGTTGAGGTAGAGGTCAGAAAGCCTGCTGGATTCCTGGAGCGCTTGTATCTTTTAAGACGTTGAGGAGTCTGTAAAATCATCGCAATTCATTGAATGTCTTTTAAAATCTAGGTTTGATGTCGGTAGCTGTTTACTGTCCTGTATGCTTCGTTTTTTTAAGGGCAGGGGCACCAAGGCATTTTCTCCTTCGTAAAGGGCACACTACGGTGAGGAAATTGTACATTTCTACTGGAGCATTTCAGGCCTGGTAGTCATAAAAGTTTTTATTTAGCAAAAAGAAACATTTTTTTCGAAGTAAAACATTCATTTTTTGATTTTGATTTATTTATGTCCTAATATATGTATGTATTTAAGGACTTTTTGATCTTTTAAAAGTATGTGAAATTGTCCTTAATCACCTTTTAGTTCTGAGCAGATGAAATGTGGGTGATGGAATGCAGTTATGATTAGATGATTAGATACAGATTCCATCAGATAAAAAGGGAGAACTATTGTCTGCCTAAAGACAGTTTTGTCGGTGATGATGTTTCTTCATCATAAGGGTCCAAGCTCAATAGAGAAATGAAATTAATTTGGTTTGGGACATTCTGATAGGTTTCAGTGCTGCACTGTTGCGTCGTGTACTATTAGTTTGATACATTTCCACCAAATAATTTGATTTGAATTTAGATTTCAGTTGAGTAGTAAACTCATGCAACACTTTATTATTTGTCATTAAGTGTAAAAGAACTAACATGTACATCTGGTTTGGATTTTTAAAGCTGTTTAATAAAAACTTTGGTGATTTTGCCGAGGGCAAACCAATAGGAAATCAGACTTCAGTAGGAAAAATATCCTACCTGCTAAAAGTTAATACCAACCACTATCATGCTCCCACCAGACTGGGACCCCTACAACTGTATCTACACTAAATCTCAATAGAGGACTTTTGATGTTATTTACAGCTTGTTTTGTTGACATTTGTGAGTCATAATCTGCATTTTATGATCTTCCAAACATACAGGGTGTTTACCTTCCCTACACCATTCAGTGTGTAAACCTTCAGCATAAATATCCCCCAGGCTTTAAATGTTTCTAGGTTTTGTAAACAAACTTTCCCCAAAGCGAAGCCCAAGAGTCCTATAAAGTTCCACCATCATCATATTTTTACGATGGTAAATAGTTCAGTTGATCCTAGATAATTCATTATTTGTTTACTTTCTCATTTTATGTGTACTATTTTTATATTTTTTGAAAACCCATTCATTTTTAAAACAAAACACATGCTTTTTTCGAACATCTTCTGTCAGCCCCAGGTATCACAAATACTTCCGATGGTTCTCGCTCCTTCCAGAGCGCTGCTGTGCATCTTGGGAACAGTTTACCACACAATGTCAAACAGGCTGAAACTACCGATCAATTTTAGACCAGAGTTAAAACACATTTTGTTCAATCAATGTGATTGTTAATTTCACTTTCTGCCTTTTTTAACATTATTTCTTAAGCGCGTAGGGACCTTTTAGTGATATGCGCTACACAATAACTGTCTATTATTATAATATATTGTTCTTTCAGCTGATGGTGATATCTTGAATAAGTTAAGGAGAATGGGCGAGAAAGTGTAGATTCATAGATTGAATGTACGAGCAGAAGGCGAGTACATGGTAGTCACAAATCGACACTTTAGATTCTATTCTCCGACTTAAACTACAGTAATTCCCCCAATCTGTGTTCTTTGTCAAACGACATTTGGTCACATACAAGTTGAACAATCACTTTAGTTTGTACACTCAACTGTCGATTTGTAATGAATCTACAGCCAAGTGCAGATTCTTAAAAACAATCTACACGTTCATCAATAGAGTGACGCCACAGAAATAGTTTAATTGAAAAGAAACAATATTTATGGTGACTTGTCTGCAAGACCATTCAACTACTTGGTCTCCAATCAGACACCTGAGACACTACATCACAGCAGTCTTCCCTTTCAATTCCAGATCGACTGGTTTCCAATCTCGACTGGTTCCCATCTCAGACACAAACAATGCATACAGCGCCCGGTCAAAGTCAGGTCAAATAATAATCCTCACATAGTCTCTGGGTCAAGCAGGGGTCATCAGTTGACCCAGGGGTCATCAGTTGACCTCTTATAACTCAAGTTCATCAACAAACTCCAAACAATGACCTAGGGATGTCGGCTTTGAACTACCCAGGAATTGTTTAGCCGTTCTTGATAGATGATCTGCTTGTACTTTTGCTGAGCTTTGTGGTTAGGAGGGCCTGCAGTGTGCTCAGGTTGGGTATTAGGGCAGAGGGATTATGGAGTACGGATCCACAAGAATGTCATCAGATTTAAGATGGTTTTTAAAAGGCACTGGACAACTTTGGTTATTGTCAAAGACCAGTATTTTATCTTGGTGTATCCCAACATATATATGCATAAAATAACAAATCTGTGAAAAATTTGGACTTAATTGAAAAGAAAAAATCTTTTTGTCTAGGATTCGTGCAAACATTCTCTTACAATGTAAACGTGTGAAAAAACACTCATTTTGTCCGTCTTACCACTCTTGCAAAGAGCAATTTGGCGGACAACTCTTTTTTTAGAATGAAAGACGAGCACTTTCAACTCGATTTAGAGTGAAGTTCGTTCCAATTTTACTTAAAAAAGAGTGATACAGAATGACTTTCGCCCTCAAAAGAGCGAAACTGACACCACTAGGTCAAGAGAGTGACATTTCACTCTAAAACATTAAGAGAGGTTTTAGTATCTAAAATTGCCATAGATAAATATAGACTTATTCTGTGGCAAAACAACATTACATCTATTTTATAAAGGTAGGCCTATACATCAAACTTCTTGGCATGTGAGAATAATTGATTTGGGCAATCATGTAAGGTTTGCAAATACAGAGTGTGGACTTCATGGTAATTTAATGGGTCACCACAGTCATACATCCCAAAAGGTTTTACTGCGGGGACTGGCTGATACTTATGTTTCTGTTCTAGTGGCGCCATCTTTCCAGGGAACAATGATGTAAATGAAGGTTTCATTGTCCTCTGCTATTGTGATCCTTTGAAGTCTACATTCCTAGACTAGCATTTATTACCTCTGAGGTATCAATGATCACATGAATAATATGAGCTTGAAAACAAGGCTTTGAGACTCCAAGTTAAACAACAGCAACTACACTCTATTGCAGGTATATACTTAAGGTGCTTGGTCAGCAACATTCTAAGGCAGAATTTTAAATGTTTTGAATTATGAGACCAAATTCATCTAGCACCTTGTGAAGGGTTTACAAGTTTCAAACATACAAGTTCCGTATCATTGGACTGATCACAATACTGATGTGCGTATCCATTCTTGGAAGATTTCTGCAGAAAAAAAACATTAAAATAATAAGAAGAGGGTCTCATCTGAGCTAATTTGCACATGACTAATTCTCAAACATGACTAAACTGACCAACTGATGACTATGAACTGACCAACTGATGACTACACTGACCAACTGATGACTAAACTGACCAACTGATGACTAAACTGACCAACTGGTGACTAAACTGACCAACTGATGACTACACCGACCAACTGATGACTAAACTGACCAACTGATGACTAAACTGACCAACTGATGACTAAACTGACCAACTGATGACTACACTGACCAACTGATAACTAAACTGACCAACTGATGACTAAACTGACCAACTGATGACCAAACTGACCAACTGATGACTAAACTGACCAACCAATGACTAAACTGACCAACTGATGACTACACTGACCAACTGATAACTAAACTGACCAACTGATGACTAAACTGACCAACTGATGACTAAACTGACCAACTGGTGACAAATATCCAGTTTGAATATTGCCCTTCCCACCCACAACACTGCTCAACAAGTGCAGTTCAACAGATTTAAAGCAAACAATTAGAGTGTTGCATAACCCAACAATAGCTCTGATTCGTTTCTTGCAATCTGATTACCAAAAACTTGCATGTATGGCCAAGTAAAAAAAAATACCAGTTGATCGTCTGGGTTTTTCCAGATAGAGGCTGTTGAGGGCCTTTTTATTTTTTATTTCATTCAAATGTGGCTGCCTGGCATTTTAATTCAAACTGGCCACCAATATTGCAGTTTTAAGTCACCAATTAAATAGGTACAAGTTCTTAAAAGATTAGCAAGCTTAATGAGAAATGCACAGAAAATTTGTCTTAAAAAAAGAAAAAAGGAAAAAAAAAGAAAAAAAGGATGCAGCCTCAAAAAAAAGGATGAGGGAGGGGACAGTCAACTGGTATTTTTTTTTTATTTGGCCTAACCTACGCCAGCGATCAGCTGGGATGATTGTAGAGAACTCCTGGATTAAAGAAACCTTCAATGCCATCCTCACCCCAAGAGCTTGCATTTATGGGTACTCATGTCAAAGTGGTTACAAGCTGGAGGAAAAAGCTTGCTCAGTGAGGCAGGAGAAGGGTTGCGTGCGGAGCAAGAACTTTAAGCACCTCAAGAACAACAAACACTGACTGGATCATTGTCTTGCGTCTTTGTTCCCGGACAAAGATCGGAATGCCTGAGCAACTGTGGCCCAAGGGCCGTCCCTTCTCTTGGCACGCACACAGGTGGTTTTTGGGGGTAAAAATTATACTACGGACACGTAAATGTAGCACAGACATGCAGGTATGGTGGTGGGGTAAGGGGGGGGGGCACAGTTCAGAACCAATTGACTACGATTGAAGAGGCAGTAACACTGATTTGGAGTGGTATTGGTACGGGTTTTGGCAGCGAACTTTTTCATAGCAGATAGATGATAGGAATGTCAGTGGCTGGCTGGATTAGGGGCTTTGGGTAGCGACTGCTCTAATGTGCACTGTAGCCACGGGGAGGCAGGGGGGGGGGGTTGATGGCATAAATGGGTTGTTGTTTGGTAATCTAGAAACTCGGCTGAAGTATGGGGACAGATTGCCCTGATGAAAACAGACAAAGACAGATGTCTATTGAAGAGTATCAACAAGTTGGCATGTTTTTTTGTTTACTCTTTTGTAAAAATAGCACTTGTTGATATGGATGGGGTATAACCTTCTAAAAATAAACTAGTTACGAAACATGGATGTAACAAAACAAAGAACATCTTAAAGGAAAAATGATGGTCACAAGCAGATGCCCCAGAAGGTAATAAGAGCTCAGTTTCTCCCTTTCTTGAATCTTGAAAATTTAAGATGACAACTTACATGGAAGCAATGATTAACCACAGTAAAAAAGATGTACTTTGGTACATTTGGTGCCAATCATTTTCAGAATTAGGGGCCCATGAGTTTTAAGACTCATAGAGTGGCTAGTATACAAATATTGACTGCTTCGAGTGCTATGGTTAAAACTATGACTCCCGAGGTGATCCACGGAGCGTTCTATTTTCCCGAGGCGAAGCCGAGGGAAAATAGAACGCTCCGGGGATCACCGAGGGAGTCATAGTTTTTAACCATTGCACGAGTAAAAGCAGTCAATATTTGTTTTATAACACCCCAAACATTTCTAAAACCTGTATTATTATTATTAAGTTACAGACCTGAATGCTACATTCCACGGACGACGCGAACACAGATTGCAAACACTTTTACCTACTGTGTTGCATGTAGTGTCGGACAATCCGAAATGGTTACAGACTATTAATTTATCATCCTCGTACACGCAACGGACGTCTGGGTACTGCACGCCGTGTGCTAGTCTGTCGGACTAGCGCACGGCGCCATGTGCTAGTCTTCGGACTAGCGCATGGCAAACCGACGCTCTATCACAAGGCCGTCGTCTAGCAAAACTAAGACATGTCATGTGACGCGCTCTAAACCAATGAGCAGGCACAATACCTGCAAGGGGTGTTATAATAGGCATTATCATATTGTAACACCAACTATGTTGAATGTCACCATTCACCACTCTAGACTAGGGTCTAATTCTCCTGCCAACTATTATGTCATGTGGCAACTTTACTTATAAATTGTTCTCAAACCTCGGTGTATATGATTGTATGGCACCAGGTGTCTCCGTTGACAAATACAGCAATGTCCTTCAAGTTAGAGAATTACTTCACTTTGCACAGTTTAATAATAACTGAAGGTTACAGTGGCCTGTCATGTTCCCTTTAATTGGTCAGAGCCTTTGCTCTGGGCCCAATTTCATAGCGCTGCTAAGCGTCCGATTTTGTACTTACTGCCCGATGATTTCCATTTCATAGCGCTGCTAACCGTTGGCACATGAAAAGTACGAAAATAAATGACGTCACAATGCAAATCCACGATAAACACGCAATATGGCCGCCCAGTTTTTCTGCTAACCTGTGAAATACGCTTAGGCTTAAGCAAATTTTTCTGCTACAGTAAGCACGCAAATTTGCTTACCGTTAAGCAGCGCTATGAAATTGGGCCCAGTCCACAACTAGCATTGCAGTGTTTTGGATTTGGAGTGGACAGTCCAAAATACCAGCTGATATCTGTTCATATGCTGTTAAGGTGACAAACTGGTCAACATGCAATTACAGAACCCTACTGGGTTCCAATTAGTGAAGCTGATCGTAGATTGCGTTTCACTGGAAACCTGTTGGGAATCACCGAGGGAGACTGTAATATTGTGCTGGTTTGAGAGTGTTGTGTGGTTTGGATTCTAGCTTTGTTTATATGAACTCATTTTTGCTGTCACCTTTGTACACATGTATCCATTTTTCTTAGAATATTTGATGACAGATAGATAGCATTGGGATGCATTCTTAACTTGTGATACGTTCATGAATTAAAGCAATTCAATTGATTACATTAGTTTTAATATTGGAAGAAAATTCTGACTTAACATTTATTGGGCAATCAATTTGGCTTGATTACAAAGACTAAAAGGATTGATCTCTTTGTCTGACTATGGAGTAGTCTTCCTCCTTGGTCTGACCAAAGTCCGTCAATATCTAGCAAATATCCTCCATCTTTAATAACCAAAGTTACCTATTTCAATGCCTGTATATTTATTGGCAAAAACTCATGTGTACAAAACCTGCTTTAACACTGTGTAATAAATACTTGCACTTATACCACAATACAAAATACTTATTATTTGATTCGCTTACATGTACAGTGCTTCACAAAACTACAAGTGCATAATGTAAACTTTCTCAACTCCTCCGCCCTAAATTTAATGGCAGACTCTCCCAGCAAATACTCCCAAAATGGAAATGAGCACAAAAGTTTAGATTTAACAGCAAACTACCAGTTGCCAGTGCCTATTTCAGTGACTAACTTGATACTATGGCAAAAGCTCACTGGTACTGAACCGTCTTTTTCACAAAGTAATAAATACTTGCACTTGAGGCACAATAAAATAGTAGTTGTTTGTTTGTTTGGCTTACGGTACAAAGCCAAGTACACAGTACAAAACTACAATTGATGTAAACTCCTCTGCCCAAAATTTTAATGGCAGACTCTCCGCAAATACCCCCGACTGGAAATGAGCACAAAAGCTTAAAATTTAACAGCAAACTACCAGCCACATCAATTAACCAAGGAAAGCAATCAGTCTGTCATGGAAAGAATAAAACCACCATGCCTGCAACAATGGCGGACAAACAATAGCGTGGGGGCGACACTAGAAAACCCAAGCAAACTGTGACTGACTTGATCCCACTACAAAGGGCGCCGCCTTGTCCCCTGAAAGGATCCCATGCCCCCTCTTTAGTTCTCTAGTCACGCAATGGGTACTGAATAAACAGACTTGCTTTTCTCTCTGCCAACTCTTGAGTTAAAAACACCTGGATAAGCGTCTCGTGTTTAGGTATGTCATAATTCATAGTAGATCTGTCAGTTTTCAGTCTTTTAATACTTCAAAAGCCTGGTTAGTGTAAGTTTCTGGATTTGACACTTCAGATCCAGATTCATAAATGGGTAGCCTTTATTTCAAAATTTTGTTCACATTTTTCATGTCGGCTATTTTTACACCATGTGGCAATACGGAGTCATGTCCTTTAAAAGTATTTTGACAGAAGGTCAACTTCTTATCAACTTCAAATTGAAAACTTATATCAATTACCTCTCAACAACAACAAATCACAACAAAGAAATGTGCTTAGAGGTAAGTACAGGATTCAAAGCTGAAAAAAGTAGTTCCGCACAGTGTTTATGTTTTGTGTGACCAACCATAGGGTCCACATGAAATAACAAACCTGTGAAATTTGGGCTTAAATCTGTTTTATGAGAGTCAGAAAAAAATAGTGAAAAATCATGGACGATATTCAGCAATAAAAATCCACAAGTAGAACGTTGGCCATCCAGTCGTACCGTGCAGTCGTGTTTTCTTGTAAATTAGAACATTTATGGAACAAGAAAAGTATTGTAAATTTCTGCAATGAACTTTGATTTGTCGATATTCCAATGTTTGGAAAACAAAACTCAATTCTTTTATGCCCAGATCCAAACTCTAATCTTGACTGTGAGTAAGACCAGTGCTGAACTTTGGGTCCTCTCAACCCCCATCATGTTTTGCTAAACCTAAAGGAACATCAACATTCAGTTTCCGATGCAGATCAAATTTCATCGAACTTTGAAGGGACCAAGATGCCTTTGGCTTGTTTTATTTCACTGAAGAAAAAACCCAATGAAATCATTTTCTCCCTGTATTGTTTTTGTATAAAATGTTTTGTCATAATATGTTAATTTCAACCATATGATGTACAGGGATCGGGTTTTGTGTTTAACAACATTTTCCTCACAGTATTTCAACATGTAATTTTGCATTGGAATACAAACTTAAGAAATGTTGACCCAAATAGACATATAGTTATCAACAAGAAAGAGTAAAACCTTAAAATAAAGTTTATTGTTTAAGTGCATCCAGTATTGTTTAATGCATCCCTTATAAGGTGACTACATAATTGGGTCTCAGAATCTATCGCTGCAACAACATAAAAACTATTCTTTCTGAAAGTTTGTATAAAAATACTCAGCGCCTTGAGTACCTTGTTTGGTAGATATGTGTGCTTTATAAGACTTCGATATTAATGAATTAATTAATTAAAGTAAAAATATATGAATACAATTTTTTTCAAGTAACACAGAATCGCTACTTCCTTTCACCCCCCCCCCCACCCCACAATGGTGCAATGTTATCTCCCGAACTCTCACTTAACAATCCGTACTTTCAGCTCCATGTGTGGTCAAAGTTTGTTGTCCCCATGTGAGTTGGAACCAGCTCTCAAGAAACCCACTAAATGATCTTAATTCTTTGGAGACCGCTGACCACTTCGAATCATTTTAGTTCCAGTTCTTAAGACCTCCTGATGCTCAGGCACGAGAAGCCACGTAAAGTCCTAAATTCACTGTAATTATCAGCTTTGACGTCAAATGTATGCTTAACTTTGCAATCGTAACAGTAGTTGACATTAGTGTTTGTCCCGGGTTTACAATTAATTGTCAGTTTACTTTCCCCAAAAAAACCTCTCAAAGATTGCTTTTAGCTTGCTTTCATTGGCTGACAGATTTTGTTTACGTGAATTGGGGCCTAATTTCTTGACTCTGCTTACCATAAGCCTGGATGATCAACTGGTACATTTTTTTTTCCTTGGCCTAAAGTTATAATAACTGAATCCCATAATTAGAAGTGAGTTATATTTCTGTAACCCAACACAATGGCTGACATAAATGATAAATGTGATCCAACATTTCTATTGTATATCTGTTTCCTTTTAGTCCTATAAAATCCAAGCAGTAAACAACAAAAAATCAACAAGGAGTTCTCTCTTCAAAAAAGCTGCGACCTACGTACAGCCAATGATGTCATGTTTTCTTCGAAAGAAAAAAGAAAGAACATTAGCCCTCCCTTCGAAAGAAAAAAGAAAGAACATTAGCCCCCAAAGCTTATTACCGAGAAAATTTTGATTTAGCAAAACCACAATGGCCGTCCTAGCAACAGTGTAGTATTTCGTCTCCTCCATAGTATTACTCAAGCATTAAATTTAGCGCATTCACTAACTCTATTCTTCTCCGAATAAAGGGGATTTATTTCCTGGATAAAGGGCTGTTTTTTATCTGAACAAAAATCCAACAAGGGGGCATAGCTGGGAGTCTTTTGTGAGAGTGAACAACGAGGCATTGTACTGCACAATAGAGTTGACAAGGTTGCCTGTTTGCCGTAAAGATGATGATGATATTATTGGGCATTGGGCTTGTTGTGTGTAAGAATCCACATTTCCTGTGTGGTTTTTCACTGCCTTTGTTAGTCAGATTAAGTTCAATATGCATGTACTGCCCAACAATAACTTGAAACTCTTTTTTTTTTACGGTAAAAAAAAAGGGTAAGGGGTCATGACGAATAATCAATGTTAAAATTGCAAACTTTATGGATTATTTAATATTCCATACACTGAATGACAAGGTAATGCCTCAAATTCAGGAGATATTTTAGAACAATGCTCTCCTGCCCCGAGGCCTATCCCACCACCTTGTTTGGCTGTTATGGCTGTCTTCTAACATCAGTGGTCGTTTTTTTGCCATTTTCAAAACATCACCTCTAGACAAAGTCATCATTTGGTACGCCCTGTCATAGTAAATCCCCTTCAATTCAAGAACACATTTATTTCCATACTCTCATAAAAGAATAGCGACAGAATGTATTACGGAGTAAAGCAATCATTAAGTAACAGAACGTAAAGATTGGAATAGTATGGGATGTTTATGAGTGAGAGAAATTTGCAATTAAAGTAGAACGCCTTGCTCGTACTTTGAAAACTTAGCGTTTTAGACATTACAGATAGACTGGGCTTTAACTGCAACTAACCGATGTTAAAAAAAGCCATAACAGCCCAACAAGGTGGGTTAATGCTCTCCCCTGCTCAGGGTAGGGGTGTTCAAATGGTTTTTCCTGGCTTTCAAAAATGCAACTTTGTAGTTGAGACAGAAGAGGTACTTTTTGCCATCTCCCCATCAGGAAAGGAGGTTGGCTGTCAAAAAAAGGAGGTCGTCTGCCGAAAAAAGGTTGACCCATAACAGAAGACAGCACAGACATAACATGTAAATGATAGACAATCTTAAAAAGCTGCTTGGTTTTTTCTTCCACCTTATAATTTTGTTCTTTTCTTTTCTATTAATTGTAAACTGAGTTTTGATTTCTAGCTATTTCTCTTGACCCATCCACCCACAATTTCAAATAAAGATATGAATTTAAAAACATTGACTTTCCTGATTGACATTAAAGATTTATCAGTTGTAGACATTGTTCTGACCATAGAAAAAGGGCTAATCTAAAAAAAAACTTTAAAAAAACATCAATTCAAAACACCAAAGTCAAAAATACCCACTGTACCAGAAATATTGGAGCATTTCCCAAATCATACCCTGACCGTTCCCCCGTTCAATGTTGTTAACTCCAGCTGGATGCGCAGACCGCACAATGAGAACTAACATTGAGCGAGGACCGGGGCACTAACGAGATAGGGAAGGGATTGTAGATATCAAACAGTTCAAATGACGACTACCAATCATGTCAATCAACAAGTATATTAAAGACACTGGACACTATTGGTAACTGTTAAAAACCAGTCTTCTTACTTGCTGCATTTCAACATGTATGCACAAAATAACAAACCTGCGAAAATTTGAGCTCAATCGGTCATCAAAAGTGCGAGATAATAATGAAAGAAAAAACACCCTTGCCAACGAAGTTGTGTGCTTTCAGATGCTTGATTTCGAGACCTCAAATTCTAAATCTGAGGTCTCGAAATCAAATTCATGGAAAATCACTTCTTTCTCGAAAACTATATCACTTCAGAGGGAGCTGTTTCTCACAATGTTTTATACTGTCAGCCTCTCCCCATTTACTCGTCACCAAGTAAGGTTTGTCACCAAGTAAGGTTTAATGCTAATAATTAATTTGAGTAATTACCAATAGTGTCCACTGCCTTTAAAACAAAATCATACTTTTTATTCTAGTGTTGTTGTATATAAAGGTCCTACACCCAGTGACCAAGCTCACTAGCCCATTTGACATAGAACATAACAGTAAGATGGTTACAGATATTGATTTTTAAATCATCAGGTGCACTTTAGTTTGGTAATAACTGTCATCAACACAGGAACAGTGAGGATGTACATGTTGTAGCCTGGATACTCTATATGCGTAGTATTAATTATTCAGTGCCATTTGCTGAACACCGCCGCCTTTCTCTATCATCAAACAAACTTACAACATGAACTGGTGGTTTAGAACATGTTTTATGAGTAGATGGAACAATTTCAAAAGAAGGCACTGGACACTATTGGTAATTACTCAAAATAATTGTTGCCATAAAAACTTTCTTGGTAATGAGCAATGGAGAGCTGTTGACAGTATACAAATTTGTGAGAAAAGGCTCCCTCTGAAGTAACGTAGTTTTCAAAAAAGAAGTAATTTTCCACGAATTTCATTTTGAGACCTCAGAATTAGATTTTGAGATCTCGAAATCAAGCATCTGAAAGCACGCAACTTCCTGTGCCAAGGGTGTTTTTTCTTTCATTATTATCTCGCAACTTCAACTACCAATTGAGCTCAAATTTTCACAGGTTTGTTATTTTATGTGTATGTTGAGATACACCAAGTGAGAAGACTGGTCTTTGACAATTACCAATAGTGTCACACTACCAGTATTTGAAATTACTCAAAATAATTGTTAGCAAACAAAAATTACTTTGGTAACATGACAAGCATTGGAGGACTGTTGATACTATAAAACATTGTAAGAAACTGACTCCCTCTGAAGTAACATGTTTCTCACTCAATATTAAAAGACTTAAGGCCTGCAGCCTTTTATTAGGCATCTGAAAGCACACAAATTTGTGCAACAAGGGTGTTTTTTCTTTCATTATTCTGACCAATTGATTGAGTCAAAATTGTCAATGATTTGTTATCTTAAATGCATCTGTTGGGATACACCAAGTGAGAATACTGGTATTTGACACTTGCCAAAGGTGTCTAGTGCCTTAAGAAAAATATTTGACAATTTAAAAACGGGCAAAACAATTGGTGTATATTTACTCACTGAAAATGTTGGCATGTTATAAAATACCAAAGAGTATTTATCCATCGCAGATGAATTCCAGATAGTTGAAAAAACAAACATCAACAATAATGAATTAACATTTCAAATGTATTGATACGATACTGCCATTTTGTCACAAGAAAGAGTTGGTCAATAGTGGGCTCAATGGCTAAAAGCATATATACTATGCTGATAATATAGAACAGCCTGCCGAACAAAAGCTTCTCTGTAAGCAGAATAAACCAAAGGATCAGAACTTCAAAAGTCTTAAGCAATCTGTGAACCTCGCCCAACATACACTGCAAACAGCAAAGTTTCTGTTAGCAAAAGTAAACCAACACTGAACGTATTTTACAAACATCGAACAGTAATGTTTGCTTCCCAAAATACACAAGGTTGGTAAGCTAGTCGAAATGTTGTGACCAAGAACTCACTTTGTGGTAGTGCAGTTAATAACGATCCTATAAGCTTAAAGGCAGTGGACACTATTGGTAATTACTCAAAATAATTATTAGCATAAATTCTTTATTGGTAACGAGTAACGGGGAGAGGTTGACCGTTGATAGTATAAAACCTTGTGAGAAACGGCTCCCTCTGAAGTGACATAGTTTTTGAGAAAGAAGTAATTGTCCATGAATTTGATTTCGAGACCTCATGTTTAGAATTTGAGGTCTCGAAATCAAGCATCTGAAAGCACACAACTTCATGTAACAAGGGTGTTTTTTCTTTCATTATCATCTCGCAACTTCGACCACCGCTTGAGCTCAAATTTTCACAGGTTTGTTATTTTGTGCATATGTTGAGATACACCAACTGTGAAGGCTAGTATACAAATATTGACTGCTTTTACTCGTGCAATGGTTAAAACTATGACTCCCGAGGTGATCCACAGAGCGTTCTATTTTTCCCGAGGCGAAGCCGAGGGAAAATAGAACGCTCCGGGGATCACCGAGGGAGTCATAGTTTTTAACCATTGCACGAGTAAAAGCAGTCAATATTTGTTTTATAACACCCCAAACATTTCTAAAACCTGTATTATTATGATTAAGTTACAGACCTGAATGCTACAATCCACGGACGACGCGAACACAGATTGCAAACACTTTTACCTACTGTGTTGCATGTAGTGTCGGCCAATTCAAAATGGTTACAGACTATTAATTTATCATCCTCGTACACGCAACGGACGTCTGGGTACTACACGCCGTGTGCTAGTCTTCGGACTAGCGCATGGCAAACCGACGCTCTATCACACGGCCGTCGTCTAGCAAAACTAAGACATGTCATGTGACGCGCTCTAAACCAATGAGCAGGCACAATACTTGCAAGGGGTGTTATAATCTTTAACAATTACCAATAGTGTCCAGTGTCTTTAAGTAGTAGTCCCAGCCGATGTTCTATACCTTCCGCCCAGGTAGTAGTTAAAAAGCAGGACAGTTCTTGTCAGAACTGAGAAGTCTCCCGAAAAATCTGAAAAATCTACTCTGCGGTATAATAGCAATCGACAGTTCTCTAAATCAATAACAAACTCTACCTGGCAAGTAAATTATACACATATGGCGTTTCCACAAACCAAATATGGTAAGATTGTACCAATGTAAAACCATGATACATAATTTGCAATTGCTGGGAAAGTTGGATGTACACTGACATCCAACTTCAGATTTGAAATCATCTTGATTTCTGAACTCTGAATCTTGCATTTCACAAATCTATCATATTTCAGAATCTAAATGAATCCCACCACACCTGGCATATAAAAATGCAGAGTATACACTGTACACTTAAATCCCTCGCATTCTTTACTAGTGAATATTTTAAAATAAAACAAACAGTCCAACGAGTTTGCTTAAGCTCATTCTGTCACGCAAGGGGAATTGGTACAGGATGAAGTCAACATAGAGCAAAACCGTTGTCCAATATTGGTCTTTTGAAGAAAGCTTTTACAGCAGGATATCGTGGGGGAGGGTATTCTTGAGTAAACACTTGAGAAGTTTACAAAGAACGAAACTAAAATGTATGAGTTGCTTTGGCTATTGGGACTGTTACAAACTAATCCAGGTGATTGTAGAACCATCAAGATTTAGAAATTCAATTCCACCATATTATTGGAACTATTGAGGTAGCAAATACTTATAGCCTAAATGTGGGTAAAAGTGAACACTTAACAAAGACACTGGACACTATTGGTAATTGTCAAAGACTAGTCTTCACAGTTGGTGTATCTCAACATACATGCATAAAATAACAAACCTGTTAACATTTTAACCAAATCGATCGTCGAAGTTGCAAGATATTAATGCACGAAAAAAACACCCTTGTTGCACCATGGTCACACGAAGTTGTGTGCTTTCAGAAGCTTGATTTCGAGACCTCAAACTTTAAATTTGAGGTCTAAAAATCAAATTCGTGAAAACTATTTCTTTCTCGAAAACTATGTCACTTCAGAGGGAGCCGTTTCTCACAATGTTTTACAGCTCCCCATTACTCGTTACCAAGTAAAGTTTTATGCTAACTTTTCAAGGGCTTTAAGATTATGATCTTTATTAATGATTAGAGGTCTGTTTCTGTAAAACGTTGATCTCCACATTTTGAGATCTGATGATTCTCAAAGAATACCTGTTCATGGTTCCCCTTTTACACCACATTTTTGTATTTTGATGTTTGTGCAATAAAGGTAAAAACCTAAACTAAACTACATACCCCGCCTATTTTAGCGTTTGCCCATAGCCGTCCTATTGTTACCACCGCACACTATTATATTAATAAGCTCATTTACACATGAATAAAAACCACAATGTATTGTTGAATAGAGTCCAGTCTAGTGGTCTAGGGTCCAAATAACACTTGGATTCCTACTGCACCAACATTCCTTTATCATGACGGGATTTTTTAAAAGTGACGGGATTTTTTTAAAGTCCTCCGTCGTTGAAGATCTTGGAACTCAAAGTGTTCAGGCCCAGAAGGAATGTTATTGTAGTTTGCGTTTTGAATGTTTCATGAGCAAATGACTCATCGAAAAATGGGCAGCTATCTATTGTTCCCGAGCAAATGTTAAAGTGTAACTGGCCACCATTTTTCCCGATTTCAGTTGAGTAGTAATTTATACAGTATAATGCCAATTACAAGATAAACTGATTGGATAAAACATGATAAATTGAGAAAAGGTAACAGCCAATGACTGGGTGACTGACAACCTGTATACACTTTACTCCAAAACACTACAAAACGACTGTTACACTTTCACTCCAACAACTCCAAAAGACTACAAAACGACTGTTACACTTTACTCCCAAACACTACAAAACGACTGTTACCCTTTCACTCCAACTACTCCAAAACACTACAAAACGACTGTTACACTTTACTCCAGAACACTACAAAACGACTGTTACCCTTTCACTCCAACAACTCCAAAAGACTACAAAACGACCGTTACACCTTACTCCGAAACACTACATTTGAAACGACTGTTATATTTTACTCCAAAACACTACAAAACAACTGCTACACTGTACTCCAAAACACTACAAAACGACTGGACACTTTACTCCATAACACTACAAAAACAAAATTGTATAATGTATCAACTAGTTTAGTGCATGTGTGTGACACATACATGCACTAAAGTAATTGAAACATACATTATACAATTATGTTTTTGACACCATAGAGTTCCATTGGCAACACATTCAAGGGGATTAGCCTTGTTTTGTTCTGTAGTACAGTTAATGCCTCCTATACTACGTCAGTAATACATGAATGTTAAACTGGTGAAAAGCGTAAGTAGTACAGCACTCCATAAAACCCTTCAAATCCTATGCTGCTGGCGAATGTTGGATTTCCAATAATCTTTCGTCATGATCGGGTCACCCTAATTCTAAAGCATTAAACAGGGCCACTTAATGTAAGTCCCATACACTGAGAATGGGTAATAAGCAAAGCTGATCATTGCTCCAACTGGAACTCATAAAAATCTGATTTAGCAGTTGTTAGAATACCTGGTTATGAATGGGGATCTGGTACAATAGATGGCTGTAGAGCTTTCTTGGTCTGTAAAGACCGGGTCAATAGTCGGATAACCCTGAGATTAAACACTGTTGTTATCCTGAAACAGAACATTTTAGGTTGCTATAAACTGCTGGGTTATGCTCACAGTGGTCAGTGCCGGAAAACCTGCCCGGCACTCAGGATTCCCCAACCACAACTGGAAGAATATCCTCCGTTTCTGATCACTACACATTTTTCAAAAATTTAAAAATACACTTGCAATTTCCATTTAAATGTTACCAAATGTAAAAACTGGGTATTGTACCAGTCAAAATGGTACACAAAGCCATTAATTTTTGAGCACTTCTTTGATTCAGGTCTATTTATAATTATGATCTACCATGTAACTTTGATCCATCTCGCAGTGGTTTCAAGAGAAACACTTTTCCACCAATAAAAGAAATCCTAGCAAAACCCTTGCTGGCTTGCAGGTCAGTGGTCAACCATTTACAACGAGGGGGAAGGACAGAATGTATTACTTCATTCATGTTTATATAATAAATGATATATGACTGTTCTAAACATGTAACTGAACATCAACAAAGGCCAGTGCAGAAGTCACAAAACTTGAACTTTGCTACCACCGAAGATTCTTTAAAAAAAAAACCTTCCCAAAGATTCTTGATGGAGGATTTGTATATTAGTGGATCATGTCAAAAACAAATGGACATTTTGCTCTTAGTCTCCTCACCCTTCAAAGTAACAGGCGTGCTGATTTGAGACAAACTCTGAGTTCCAGGAAAGTAAACAAAATTGAACTTTGCTACCCCAAAGATTCTTTAAAACCCAAAGATTACTTTTTTTAAATGTGATCTAGAGAGTTTGCAATAGTGGTCAAAGTCAAAAACAGTATGAACATTTTATTCTGGTTTCCCAATCTCTTCCAAGTAATAGGAGTGCTGATATGAAAGCAAACCCAGAATTCCAAGAAAGTAAAGAAGACGTCAGCGCCAGAAGATTACTCGCACTTGTCACCTTCTCTTCCTTTATGAGTGGAGGAAGGAGTAGGAAACGTCTTCCGTGCCTAGCCTCCCATCCAACATACATCAAAGTCTTCAGGAGTCAACAGGCCACAGTCCTGGTCCCTTGCGTGTCAAGAGACAATACCTCACCTTCTCCCCATTGTTACAGCCCCCAAATACCCTAATGGCTATCGTGACATGGAGAACAAATGCCTTCTTCCCGCCGGCTATAAAAAGGAGGGGAGTCTCATGCTACAAAGCTTGTAAACCAGAACAAACATGAACCAGTGTGTAATTACCAACGCTACTAAGGGTTCCCGCTACAATGTAACACAAACAGGAGGCTGGGGGAAACGATCCAGATTGACTTGGTTTCAGAGGCGTTCGGCTCCCGTCTAGGCATCCAATTTAATATATCGTCTCGGAATCGTGTAGTGGATTGACCGAGGGGGAATTTTTTGACTCTACACCGGCAAAACACTTGCGAAAACAAAAGGACGCTGGATCGAGAATTTTGGCCACTCCTTATTTGGAGACGGATGTTGACTAACAAGCCCCTCGGGTAGGTCACTGATGACACGCAAACCTCTTGGAGTAAACTATTAATAACACGCGATGATGCGGGCTCACCACTAAGAACATACATTGAGAAGATGATCTTTAAGACATCTCGGTCTGCATCACTTAGAGGAGATAGAAATTGTGCATCATTGCCACACCCCTTTAAAAAGAGGCTAGACAAAGTTTACAACTGTTGTATTTCTTTTAAAGACAATTCTGAAATTAATGAATCCAACTTTAAAGACAAAGTATTTGCCTTTGATTTTGGAACAACCATTTAATTGTTTTAACCCTATTTATAGAAATGTAGATGTGTACAGGATAAAACTATCATCTGAAAGATTCGTTTGAAAACATTAGTGCTATCTTAGCGCTATCAGATTCAATACTTTGGGCATAAAACATGTTTTCTTTAAAATACACATAACTTTGAGGTAAAATGTTTCAACACTGCTGTATGCTTCGTAAAGGCATTTATTGCCATAATTTTTAATTCCAGTTGCGAACTATTCTTCCCACTCTAAAGACTCAACTGCTCCGGATTTTCACTCTAAAATGCTTCTACCTTTTGAATTTACTGTATACATTAAATTAAAAATAAAAACCGTTCCAAAAACCTCAGTTTACGGTTCCCTTTAATGCCTGTTGTACTTGTAGGATTACATACTGGTTGATTTAATAATTATTTCCAGTTACAAACAATTGAAAGCGAAGACCCCTGGCTGGGAATCAAATTGCACAAAACATAGATTGCGAATCTAATCTTTAATGCACATTCCACAGGAACACTATGGCTGGGAAATCTAATCCAACATTCAACAATGGCACGGCCAGCCGGGATTGATCCATGGTGACTGATGATATCAGAGTCTAAACAGATCATGAACTGGATCAACAAACTGGAACTCTCTCTCTCTCTCTTTCGAAATTATTTATCAGATTGCTTGGAACTTCTGTCCGAGTTTTGTAACTGATAAAAGATTTTGCATCAAAAAGATGAAATCCATGTGATGATAATTTCAAAACTAATGTAACAATCAGTAATTTAAAAACTTTCGTTGTTTTTTTTTTTAAAACATGCAGAATTCTGTATTATGCAAAGTAAAAAGAAGAAAAAAGTGCAACATTTGGTTCATCTTGCAATTTCTTAAACCCAAAATAGACAAGGAAAAAAATTCTTGAGCTGGATGCTGAGGCTGCCCGAAGACTCCTTAAACACACATACAATAAGACTCGTAACTTTTAACACATTAGGCCTACTTCAAGCTGAAGACTCATCACAATGTTGTCACTGCTTTCTTCAATTCCTGCATATATATAAAAACAAATCATCATATCAAATTTTCTTGAGAACTCACCTCATGTGCAAATGAGTACTTGGCTCGTAGAATCTTTCGATATAACCGAGTTCTATTATCGTCATCAAACGGCATTCGGCCACTGAGCAGAATGTACGTAACAACGCCAATCGCCCAAATGTCCACCGATTGATTGTAGAGTTTCTTAAGGAGTATCTCTGGCGCAATGTACTCGGGCGTCCCACATATTGTTTTCATGGCTTCATCGTTGTCTCCGTGTCCCTTTCGACAGCTCGCTAAACCAAAGTCCGATATCATGATCTTCGAGTCCGTACCAGGGTGGTAGTACAATAAGTTTTCCGGTTTGAGATCACGATGAGTTATTCCTAAACTATGAAGGTAGCGTATCGCTTCTAAAACCATCTTTAGCACCCTTGTCGCATCGCGTTCGGTGAAGTTACCCTTGGCGACGATTCGATCAAATAGTTCCCCACCGGTTGCTAGTTCCATTACCATATACAGACGTTCTTTACTGTCAAATACCTCAATGAGTTGAATTATATTTGTATGTCTGACTCTACGCAGTATATTCAGTTCAACTTCCCAGCATTGTTTTCCTTCCCTACGCTTTTCTACCATTTTAATGGCATACGGATTTCTCGTCGATCTATGCTCAACACGGACAACTCTACTAAAACTACCAGTCCCTATCAATGCTTTGATGTCATATTTAGCAGTGACGCGAGGGTCAAACTTTGCCTTGTATTTTGGTTTCCGTTGGCTCTTACCACCAATGTCGCCTTTCCTGTACTGATTCCTGACGGCCGAGCTACCCCCGCCTGTGTCGACGGCCGCGGTCTTCACCCAATCGATGTGGCGATCTACCGGTGTTTCGGGGGCAAGTTTACCGCCTCCACAGCCCATTGCAACACGTCTTGTTGGCACACATTAGTACTGGTTATCCACTAGAAATATCCACGATTGATGCCGAAGAAAATTCAATTTCCATGGTTGAGACTTTGAAGAAATCTGGAACTTTTAAATGACACAAAAACTACCGGAAACAACTCTTGCCTTGGCGCAGCAGAGCAATGTTCCGTATCTCCAGTGCACAGTGTGTGTGTTGTCCTTTTTTCTCTGTTGTGTTGGGACGATTGCATGAAATTGCTGACTTGTGGGTAAAAGTTAATCAAGCGTGTTAAAAGTAGACTCGTATTTGTATACCAGTCCTCCGGGCAAAATGGTTACCCAATGTCACTGGAGCGGAGGCAATAAAAAACAGGACATTATGGGAATTTAGAGGGGGGGGGGGGGGGTACTTTTAAGTATTTAATGATTGCTTGGTAGATTGTCGGTGAAAATAAATATAAAGGACACAACAATGACGGCATAATAAAGTTTAATTTAGCTTGAGTTTTCTCTTTTACACTTTAATTAAAAATGGCGTCTGTTTTGACTCAAAAGAGCTTTGCAAAAAATGCCTGGAGCTTGAGTTTGCTAGTTGAAAAAAGGAAGAGACAGTGGAGATATATTAATGCGTAACAATGAACTAAAGAGACTGGGCTGTTTCAGAAATATAATTTGTTTTAATTATCCCAACCGAGGGATGCTTGAGGGCAGCAAATACTGAATAGTCCTGCATGCCCGCAGAACAGTGTTTTGGATACATAGGCCTATAGAGTCCTATTGGGACCCCACTTTTCCTGATTTCCCAAACTCACAACTTGATAGTTTTGATTACTAGATAAACCCGCCATCTTGGCCATTCAAAAGCACGTGCTGTCTCTCAGTGTTGACATAAACAAATGAGCTGACGTCATCGCTGACCTTCGGTCACGTGACTGATTGTGATACCCCAACATGGGGGCATATTTAAAAGATGTTTCCCTCCGCCTGTCCTTATTGATACGGTATTGATTGTTCCTCATTCGTTGCGACCCACCGTTAGGAACATAAAGCCCAAGAAGGTTTATTTACATCAAGGCCACAAGTGGCAACAGAAATACAAGTAACTAAAATCAATAATGACATCGACCAAAAACACATCCAGCCCAGGGTCGCCATTGAACGGCAGGCCTACTGTTTTCGTGCTGAAGTTTTTGGGTAAAAAAGTTTCGTAAAATAGAACTAGCCATAACCCCTCCCTGTTGGTGTACCATGGAGCTATCTCATAGCTCCATGGTTCTACCTCCATGGTTATATACCACCACCATGGAGGTAGAAATAGAATCTATTTCTACCTCCATGCCACCACTATGCAGTTTCAACTCCCATGACTATTCTTGTATTCTATCTGAATCGATAGTCAATCGAAAAGGTACAGCTCAAGTTTGAACACTTGTCATCATTACATCATAGAAACTACCAGTAAATTTTACAATAAATGATGATAAAATGTAAAACTATATACAGTTTCTCAGATGCATAACACTTCAGGGAGTTTGAACAACAAAGAAGATGATTTCTTCTTTAGAAACAGTCGGTTCCTTTGTGTTATTTAGTGAATAGTGATTAGTGGGTATTACATTGTAATCTGTTCAAGAGGTGTGATCAGCTTATCACCAGACTTAACATTTGAATATAACTGAAGATGCGCAGATAACACTGTGTGTTTAGACAAGACGAACCCAAGCCGAGTAACCATATACAAAACAAATTTCGTACTTTCAGCAAAGGAAGCCGTGATGATCCAACTTCTATTTCTAACAGAAAAAAAATCAAAGGAAGGGAAAATGCAAAAACAACAAAAATACTTTCCGCGGACAGGTAGACTTAGGTAAAACTTAGGTAGACAGGTAAAACTTTGACCAAGCTTACAAATCTATACCAAATTGGCATCGCAGATATCATAATTAGAAGAAAAAGAGATTAAAAAATTGCGGCGAAATCTTCTCACCGAAATCTGTATGTATAACCAAGGGCAAAGAACGAAGACTGGCTTAACATAAACTTCATTAATCGTATAATTCTGGGACAAATTATGGCTTGCCCACAACGATCATTGTTCTTCTGATTTTATAATAGGCAAGATGCTTTTTATCTGATACCACTTGTTTTGTACACCAATGCCTTTGTGATAAAATCATGGAGGCTTCACCTTGTGGCAATTATTTATACGTTAAATAAAACGAATATTCATACCCCATTCAATGTATCATACTCATAATGATATCCTTTCAAATTTTATTGCTGTTGGAAGCCGGCTTCTGGTTTGAACTTGTTTTTATCGCTAGTATTTTTTTTATCCGGAAATCGTTCATATTCAAAGGAAAAGTCCAAAACTAGTTATAAAACCTGTTTTGACAAACCGTCGTTTAGTAGTAAAACATATTTTACGACCAGACATGCAAGAGTTCTTTTCACAGCACCGCTGGAAAAATACTAATTATTTCATAACAATTTCATAACAAAGGTTGAATGCGACAGTCGTCATGCAATAACAATCAGATACCTCGCGGAAAAGCACTCATATGCAGATTTGGAAACGTATTAGGCTATAATACTCCATAAAAGTAATGAAAATTGACACTTATGTCATTTATCCATTGACATTTTCCACTGACTAATCGAACCTAGTTGATGAACAAAAACTGTTTTTTTTTTTATTGTTTTAAACTGAACGTTTTACACCAAGGCAAATAGAAATCAGAGTAGCATGTGGGATTAAATTAATATGATAACAAAATAGTAAACTTGCTACAACCATCTTGTATTCAATTCTTTTGAGGAACTGCAGGCTCTGAAAAGAGCCTGCTTGGTCTCGACGTTTCGAAAAGTATACTCTGCTCGTCGTCAGGAGAAAGAATGTTCCCGCAAGTTTACTATTATAGTGTATTCATAGAGTCAATTAAGTATTAAAAAAAACGTGCTTTCTGTGTCAGCAATATCTCACAAAAAAATACTCAAACACGTGCAAGTTATGTTATAAAATGATGACATTCTTTTAATAATATTCTTCTGAAATGATTCCATGCTTCATTTTAAATCCATTGAAAGACTTCTTCTAGGATTGAATAAAGGATTTGTTCTTTGTGTCTAAACAGAATAAATTGTTGGCAAATTGTTGTGCCTAAAACTTCAAGTATCATCACATAGGCCTATTCAAAAGAAATAATGTTTATATTTTCTCTTGTCAACTTTGTATTTCTTTTCAACTTTAACAAACAACGTTAATTTCTTTTCTTTGAAATCGTGATTCCTAAAAATAAAATTAAAACAGTAAATTAACTTTCCATCCTTATAAAGTCCTTGGATCAACTTTATGTTTTCTTGAGTTAATTTTCTTCTGCAATATTTTAGTTAAGAGTTAACATTAAGGGTGAATTTTATTTTTTTAAAGATTTTACCGAAATAACACATCATTAATACGTATTAATTTTCACTTTTGGGTTAATGAAACATCTGAATAGTTATCATTTGGCTATCATATAATCTATTATTTATTAAAGTATTTGGAATAATTTTGAGAACTGTTTACCAAAAGTGAACACTGACTTAAAATACATCTTTTGAGAAGCAGAGTGAAAGACATATGACACATTCACAGTTTAATACTTATAGATGGCTAAAGGGAACAAAACAAATTGTACTTTCGGTTTTACAAATGAGTTCTTTTTACAAAACAAAACATCTGTTGCTATCAAAAGTAACTAGATTTTAGTGACATTCTCCCCATGGTTCTTGGTAAAATGACATATGTTAATTCCAACAAAATATTCTAACTTTTCACTGAAATGAAACCATATAAGACTGAAACTTTCTAGAGCCAAGTCTGATTTGATAATCTGGTTAGGTACCCCGCCTTTGTTTGGTGCCTCTGAGTTATAACCAGACTTAAGGACCAGACTTTTAAGTCCCTTCCAACTTCGACTTGGTTACTACTATGATTTGAAATGTAGGAAAACAAAATGGCTGCATTGGACCAAAAAGAAAGTCCATTGAACCCTGGCATTGGTCGCCATCTTGAATCTCAATGTGCCGATGATAGTTCTACCTTTGACCGGCACCTTTCAGACAGGCACTCCAGAGTCCAAATTCTGAATTAAGTACATGATAAGTTTGATGTCTGAGGCAGTTAGGAGCGACTGGATGTGCTAGAAGTCGAAAGACCGACTGTTGCAGTCTTTCAGAACTACTCTGGAGCGCCTTGGTTTCAGATGTTGATCTTGTCATTAGCCGAGCCAATGTAAATGTTATGTTAAGTTCACCTGTCTGAAACCAAAATTTATTTTGGTCGACCTAGAGTCGCTCCTTATCTGTTTGGTTTGGATCGACTCTGACGCGCCTGTTTGAAACCGGTGTTAGAGCTTCTTATGCAATTTACAATGAGTATTTACAGTTCCTTCCTTTTGACAAAAATACTGTTCTGTTCCAAATGAATATTTACTGATAATAATGTCTATCGCCCTCTACCATTACAAACTGTGCATGCTTGTAATAATAATAATATCATTAATATGACATTGTTTGCATAGTGCTTAATACATAGTGCATTTCACTAATAAAGTTTTGTACACAAAGCCCACTGGTTTCATAGCACTTAAACTTGAAAGCCTGTTGAAATTTCACTTTATTCCTTTACAGACACAAAGATTACACTGGACTATATCAAAAATATGTTTAAATATAATCATTTTGAATGACTTGTCTGACTAGTGACTAGTAATGTTACAATTTGTGGAAAGCGCAAAGTCAGATTCTTTTTAAAAACAAGAAAATCTGTTTTCCAGAGTAAGTGATCAGGGCCCAATTTCATGGCTCTGCTTACCCATAAGCAAAGAATCGGCACTTACGGAAGCAGGGAATTCCACGCTTACTTCATGGGTTTGCAGGGAAATGTTTCTTTTGCGCACGTGCACTCCTTGCTACTAGGCATTCCTCGCTAACACAGCTGCCGCAGAAATTCAGCGCTTGCGCAGTTAGCGGCAAATGGTGACCATAAGCGCAGAATTTAGCAGTAAGCAGAGCCATAAAATTGTGCCCAGGTAAGAGTGAGAAAAGATTACATAACCAACTTATTAGTAATCTGACTTTTTTTCTCAGAATAATTTCACACAAAAATATTAACAAAAATAATTACAAAAAGTTCAAAGAATACAATTATTCTTTACATAATCAAGATAACGAGAAGTATAAAAGTGATATCCTGAAAAATTCAAATAACCAAAATTCCAGCAGCAACACTGTAGTTAACTCATAAGAGTTTTAAATGGACTCAAATACTGCAGTCTGACTTTGGAGCCATGTATTTCCTTTAATCAACGCTGACAAACAAGAGACTGGATGGAGTCACCCTTCGATCCAAGTGATCAACTATACTGGTCCACATGAACGCTGCCCTCTGGTCACATTGCATATCGGTGCACATCTCTGTAGGGCAAGAGGTCCAAAGGTAGCTTGAATATCTGACGTCCCACTTCAAGGCTCGTGAATTAGGCCAGAGATCTGTACATAATCACCTTTGACCTACAAGCATTTCACATGGCTTTCATGGTTCTGGAGATTCGCAGTTAAATCTGGCGTACATGTGTATACATATAAAGCCAATACCTGTCCTCATCTTGTGGATAATAAGGACAGGAGACCAGTCTAGGCGTCTAGATGCAGAAAAAAACTTCAGGGGTTACTCCAAGACTCCAATTTAACGAGGCCGATGAAAAATCCAAAGATTAACAATACTTTGACGATGAAAGATGATAATATAAGACATCACATCTCTTATCAGAGCAGCATCCATTGTTTCTACCCACTGGTAGGCATTTTCTACCACCCACTGGTAGGCATTATGTACCCAATGTTAGGCGTGTTCTACCCACTGGTAGGTGTGTTCTAACCACTGGTAGGCATGTTCTACCCTCTGGAAGGCATGTCTACCCACTGGTAGGCATTTCCTACCCACTGACTGGTAGGCCTTTGATAGTAGCTGACCACTGCATCTGAGAGTTTGTTGAAAGTTAAAGTAAATTCCAAAGAGTCTATATCTCTTATGAGAGCAGCGTACATAGTTCGTAGTGCTCTATTCTCTCTGGTAGTCATTTAACCGTAGCTGACCGGGTGTGGTTGACTTTCATTCTCTGCATCCGTTTGGTCACTTCTGTGTGGTCATCCTAAAAAAAGTAAATCAACAAAGTATTCAATGAGTACAACTTTTATTTCTAAAGTTTTTTTTTTTAAGGTTTCTGATTATAACAGGCACTGGACACCTTTGTATTATTAATTGTCAAAGATCAGTATTCTCACTTGGTGTAGTCAAGCATGCATAAAATAGCAAATCTTTGAAAATTTAAGCTCAATGTTGGTTATCGAAGTTGCACGAGAATAATGAATGAAAATAAACACACTTGTTGCACAAATTTGGTGTGTGCTTTCAGATGCCTAAAAAATGCTTAAGGCCTGAAGTATTTTATTATTTGAGTGAGAAATTACCTCTTTCTCAAAAACAGCAATCCGTTGCTTGTTAAAGCAATCGCACAACATTGGTAAACAGTATTGTCCAAAGGCCCACACTTCGTGTATCACAACTTATATATAAAACCTGTGAAAATTTAGGCTCAAATGGTCATCGGAGTCAGGAGAAAATAACGGGAAAACCCACCCTTGTTTCCGCACTTTTCGCCGTATCATGACATGTGTTTAAAATAAATCCGTAATTCTCGATATCGAGAATTGATAATTGTTTTAATGTTTTCTCAAAAAGTAAAGCATTTCATGGAATAATATTTCAAGGGAAGTCTTTCACCATTACCTTCTGTAAACCCTGTAAGTTGTTTTAGACATTTATTTCAATATTGGCAACAGCAACAAAAGCATCAAATGTAATACAAGCATTATACAGTCTACAGAATTGAGACATAATTATAACATGGCTAAAGATACTCCGTTAAGTTATTTGTAAATCTGTGAACTTTAAATTTTTGTTGTGTTCAGTGAGTGTCCAATGGCTTTAAAACCAAGTTTTTATGCTAGCAATTATTTTGAGGGATTACCAATAGTGTCCAGTGCCTTTTGACCACAAAGTAAAGGCCTCAATCTTATTGCCACTTACCCCTGCATTTGCTCCTCTCTTCTCTGCCCGTCTCATCCTTGGTGGGTTAGTGGGTGTGGTTGCAGAGGTGGGGGTCGTTGCTGTTGATGTTGGGCGGGGCCGCGGCTCCTTACCAGGCCAGATTGTCAACATGGAGTCCTCTCCACCTGTGATCAGACTCTCAGACTTCAAGAAAAATTATGATAATTGTTATATAAAGACATCAACAATGCAGGTTTGCCAGGACTGACAAAAGTCTTACAGCAACAATGTTGTCTTCTTTCTCAAAATGTTGAAAACATAAATGCTGATCAGCCTGCTCATTAGAATTTCATTTTTCACCCCAATTTGTCTTTGAGGACAAAGCGGGGAAAAAAAATTGTCAAATAAAGAACATGCAAATATTCTGGAGAAAAGCAATTCACCTTATTGTCCCAGTGCAGGCATCGAACCACCCCGGAGTGGGCCGTCGGTAATGAACGTACTTTATGAACCCTCTCTCTGCCAACAGTCAATAGGTTCAGATCGCCACTGTAAAGAAGAACAACCAATGGTTATCAAATAGCAAACCACCAGGGAAACTGACTGGGTAAAGCCGGTTCATACTTCCTGTGAATACGAAACAAATGTTGACGTCACAGCCCTGTTTTCGCTGCGAATGTTTCACAGAAATTGAGCACAAGTCATTTTCAAATTTGTGATGTCAAAATTTGTATCGCATTTGCATTTGGGGCTCAACAAAGAAAAATTTGCTATATCGGAATTTGAACCAACGACCTACGGATTAACGTGCTGGCGCTCTACCAAACTGTGCTGTCTATCCCTATGTTGACGGTCTCCCTATTTTGTTAATATCTTTGTCCAGGGGCTGGGGAACTAAAGACGTAGACTTTCATCTTCAATGATACACGATCACTTTCATTTTTGTAAAGGGCACTTCCATTAGAAGTCTTTATGACATATTAAAGCAACACAGAGGCATTGACCGGCAAGGAAGTGTAGAGAATCCATGAATAAATCATTTCAAGATAAAGACAGTTACGCCCGGCTCATACTTCCTGCGAATACCGCTAGAATTTTGATGCCACAGCCCTGAACTTCACTGCATTTCAACTGATGCAAATTATTCGTTTGCGTGTTTGTGATGTCAAAATTGATATCGCATTTGCATTCGCAATATAGAAACATATTTGAGTAGACATTTAACATATACAGCTAACTGGTTCGACTTGACAGTGAGGAGTAAAGATTTATGACAACCCCATGTTTTCATTATTACAATGCTTTCCTGTCTCGCCTGAGTGCTATTCATTATTTATAACCCTTTTTGTAATGACAGGGTAAATAACTTCAAAACTACTACTATACCATAAGTTGTAATCACAGGCAAATGTTTGGTAGGTAAAACTGACAAGTAAAACTGAATGAATTTAATATCAAATAAAATAAGCTGTTGAAACTGCTTACCAATGAAAAGGACCTATGGTAATGCAAAAAAAAATTAGCGTTAATGGCCTGAAGTCTTGATCCTAGCAGAGTCTACTAGCTTCCAAGAAAGACTCCACTTGGGTCAAAACGCAGGCCATAAACTGTTGGTTATCAATAACTAACATTGTTAAATCAAGTTCGAAATAAACCTTTGTAGTTCATCATGAATAACAACCTCTAGCTTTGCCGGTCACACTTTGGCATTTTTGTTAAAAAGATTATTGATTAGCTTACGTGAATGAGCCTCCCACCACGACCAGTGACTTGAGAGGTGAATGGTAAAAACAATCCACGAGATAATCCACTTTGCATTGATCGCCCTCCTACAAAATACAGAGACAGATGTGATTAATTTGGGATAAAAATATTATATACAAGAAAACAAATGCTGAACAACACATTTCAGTGACATACATCTCAATATTGTAACAAATGATATTATCTTCAAGTAGGCATGAATCCTTGATTCCGATTGGTCAATCCATAGCAACAAGGAGTGTGACATAAGCCCATATTGCATCCTGTGCCTGTGTGTTCTAACTGCGCGTCAAATTTGCTTGAAGAAAAATACGTTATCATTTCGGCCTTGTTGGATATGGGACGCAGAAGCGCTATATTTTTTCGTATTCCACTTGCTCTTGTGTGATAACTTATAGTGACAGATAGTTGTACAAAAAATAAAAGAATGAACTGTTTTTGCAAATAAAAAATAACTAAAAATTAACACTTACAGCAAGTTTTTCTCTGACATCATCAAATCTTGTGAGAACGGAAGACTGCAATGGAATAAAGGAGATGAAAGAAGAGACTAATAACATGAAAGGTCTAGAAAATGTTTCTAGACAATAATTACATCCGGCACTTCAGTGCAGACAATTCTTGATTAATTCTTCCAAGCAGTCTACCTTCTAGACATAAAAAATACGAAAAATCTGAAGACTGAGAATGTGAAGAAAGACAAGTCTTTTTCTCTTCCGAAGGAATGGAACAAATTACCTAAACTCATCAGGGAACCATCTTCAACTGCCATCTTCAAGAAAAACCTTAAAACCTACTTTTTCAGTCAGCCTCGTCATTAAATTCTTTGTAGTTTTGTTTTTGGTTTGTTTCCTTGTATTGTACAGTGCTTTGATCTTTGTTAAAGGCGCTTTATAAATACCTATATTATTATAGTTATTATTATTATTAAAGTCCTAGGTCAACATCCAGAAAAACCCATTAAAGCAAAATATTATCTCTGAAAGAAACATTACAGAATTGTTTTTTGCTAAGAAAACAGTTGCTGGCAGTGTAAGCACTTTATGTTATCCACCATACAGTGACAAACCCGTAGAAGTTTGAGATCTATCGGTCATCTGGGTCACCAGAAAATAGTGAAAAACCGATGACACACTTAATATTAAAAGAAAAAATGAATAAAACGCCCCTGAGTGATAAAGTCTAAATGCAAAATTAGATTATTTATTTCTCATCAAACATGACATTTCATACAGAAGTATTTCAAGGGAAGTTTATTACTATCATCATCATTAGACCGTGTAAGTTTGACGTAAATCTGTGATCTTCACCTTTTTTTTCTTCTTACAAATTCTGTAATGTTCCTTTAACATTTTCTAGGGAAAAAACAGCCCAGTTGCGAGAGTGTCCTTGATTGAGAAACTCTCTCAATAATTGCTTCCTAACTCTAAGGAGTGTGATGCCATCTTTAAGAGGTGTTCGTATGTGATTAATTACAGGTGTACTTTAATGAGTTTAGCTGTCGTGGATGTACGCTTAATGATTACAAATCATGGCTTCACGGAATCATCTCATGTGCCTTATTGGAATTGTCTTTAATGAAGACTTTCTCCGATCAAATTAAAAACGATTAGTTTTTTTCTTTGAGTGTGAGTTGGGGTGTGTCTTATAGGCCATATTCACTACTCTTGTTTGTTCATTGTATCTGTATAGCTGACCCTAAAAGATAGCAGGCCTTATACTCAAGGGAGGCAACGAAGGCAATTGCCTCCATGCCCCCTGGTCAATGCCTTGGTGCTCTTGAAATGCTCCAGTAGAAATTAACAATTTCATCATAGGGTGCCCTTTACCAAAGAGAAAATGCCTTGGTGCCCTTGCCCTTTCCAAAACGAAGCATACAGGTCTGAGATCTGAGATAGTCCTGTCTTTGAGTGATGATATTTATTGGTTTATGTGTGTCTTTATGTATGAACAGTCAGTACTCTGTTACAATGAAAACAACAATTGTATAAAACATTGTAAAGTCGCCATGGGTACTTCACAACCAAAGTCATAACTTAGGATTAGTCCTAGGAGTTATTAAAAACTTAAGGCTAGTCCCAAGTTAAGATAAAAAATTCGTCCTTACTCGAGATAAGACCAGTCTTAACTATGTGTCAAATCCACCCCTGGATAACAAAGATTGTCATTTTGTACAATTCGATATAATATACAAAATTTGAAATTGAAAGTGAGATAATAATATTTATTTGGGCAATCACATTTACAAGCACATATACATACATTAAAAATATTTAAGAAAACAAAGTAAGACAACAGTGGGGTGCCCAGGAGAGCATAAAAGTTAAATAAAAAGTAAAAAAATAACTGTCGCCAAAAGGCGTATGTCTCCTAAAAGATAGATGCTTACTTTGGTGTTTTTAAAGATAAACACATTTAGAACGGAATGTATGCCTGGAACATGAACTTTATTCATAACTCAACTCCATGGAAAACATGGCGCCCGCATAAGCGCGTAACAAGCAGTCCGCTTATAGGGCCCTCAGTGTTGCATGTTAGGGAAAGTAAACACTACACGGAATAGCAAAGGGTTTGTAAACACAACACTTACCTCTACTGCATCCCATATAAGAATAGTCTCAGTGTGCGTCAAGCAATAGAGATACTCACTGTTGGAGCCACACCAACCAATCCGACTCTGAATTCAAACAAGAAGTCACGTTTCACATCTCAAGTTTCACAGTAGTTTGTAAACTCATAGGAAATACTTTTCCGTAAAACAATATTCTTTATAGCCATTATACACTTTCGGTAAACAGTATTGTCCAAGTCCCACACTTCATGTATCACAACTTATATATAAAATAACAAACCTGTGAAAATTTAGGCTCAATCGGTCATCGGAGTAGGGAGAAAATAAGGGGAAAACCCACTCTTGTTTCCGCACGTTTCGCCGTGTCATGACATGTGATTAAAATAAATCCGTAATTCTCGCTATCGAGAATTGATATTGTTTTAATGTTTTCTCAAAAAGAAAAGCATTTCATGGAACAATATTTCAAATGAAGTCTTTCACCATTACCTTCTGCAAACCCTGTAAATTATTTGTAAATCTGTGAACTTTTTTTTTCTTTTTTTTCTGTACCGAAAGTGTATAATGGCTTTAAAGGTTGAAAGGTTTCACTAAAGCTTTGATGGGAATTACATCACAGGAATTTTAAAGTATTATTGGAAGATTACATACGATACTGTTACATTAATGAATTATAACAAAAACTCGCTAAGCACAGAAAAGAATTGCATTGCAGAATCAGGTTACCAGCCCAAACTACATTAAGTTTGCATTGTTGTCAGTGCGTGACTTATCTTTTGCTTAGCAAATAAATTTATTCGCCACTATTTTCTGCTTAAAGGCAGTGGCCACTATTTGTAATTGCTCAAAATAATTATAAGCATAAAAACTTACTTGGTGACGAGTAATGGGGAGCTGTTGATAGTATAAAACATCATGAGAAATCTCCCTCTGAAGTGACATAGTTTTCGAGAAAGAAGCAATTTTCCGCGAATTTGATTTCGAGACCTCAGATTTAGAATTTGAGGTCTCGAAATCAACCATCTAAAACCACACAACTTCGTGTGACAAGGGTGGTTTTTTCTTTTGGTATTATCTCGCAAATTCGACGACCAATTGAGCACCAAGTGAGAGGACTGGTCTTTGACAATTACCAATAGTGTCCAGTGTCTTTAAGCAGCTCTATAAAATTGGTTTGTCTGTTTGTGATTTATGTTCCAGTAGGAACAATGTTCCAAGCAATCCTCAGTCTGTGTGTTTGCCGGCGGGCTGTCTGTCTGTCTGTTTACTTACCACTGATGACTCTGAGTTAAGTGTCGTCACTAAGGCATCTTCTTCACTGCTCTGACTGATGTCAAAGACACAAACTAAACCATCGGTTGAGCCTGTCGCTAGACTTGCTGGCTTTGTGGGATGAAACTTGACCTGAAATACAACCACATCAAACAGTTGATTTAAAAACAAATATTAACTTAAGAACTGACTTGGTACGAGCATTGGACAGCTGTTGATAGTATAAAACATTGTGGGAAAAGGCTCCATCTGAAGTAACGTAGTTTTTGAGAATGAGGTAATTTCTCACTTAAGTATTGAAAGACGTCTAGCTAGAAGTCTTTTATTCCTATCTGAAAGCACACAAATTCGTCCAACAAGTGTTTTTTCTTCTTTCATCATTTTCTCCCAACTTCGATGACCAATTGAGCTCAAATTTTCACAGGTTTGTTATTTTATGCATATGTTGAGATACACCAAGTGAGAACACTGGTCTTTGACAATTACCAATAGTGTACCTTCCCTTTAAAGTTGCATTGACCTGATTACAAAATACAAATTGTCCACAACAAAAATAATTTTTGGAAGTTCTGAGTCCCTCACTAATTGTCATTACAAGATGTAGAATTAATAGATGTTAAATTTGCATTGGCGATAAAGAATGTTCCCCAAGCTCTGTGAACAAAATAAAAGGCATACTGCTCAGTTGGGATTCGAAACCCGCGCCCTTTGCCAATCTAGAGCAGATGTCTAACCAACTAGACCACCGCGATTGCCCGGTAGCTAGAGGCGGTTTGAATCATTTAGCAGTGGGTACCGCAACGGTTTAATAGATCTTAAATTTGCACCGGGGATAAAGAATTGCTGCAGATTATTGCCATTTTTTGTCATTAAGTATGTGTATACATTTAGAATTCTGTCCCTAATCTCTCATGACAAAAATGTTGCCCTGGAAAAAAACACTAAATCCCTTAATAAATTTGTTTGTTAAAAAAGAAAAAACTGTCAAAATAAAGGAAATAATATTTACAAAAATCTTGCAAAAATAATAAACAACTGAATGTTCTCATACTATAACATAAATAAAATAAGACATTAAAAAACATCAAATAAAATGCAGTGGTGAATACACTCACAACAAAATAGTTGAAGAAATGGATTTTTTTTTACATTATATAACAAATGATTTTGGTGGAATGGATATTTTTCTGACAGAGTATAGAGACAAGACTATGATTGTTATCAGCAACACATGCAAGAAAGTTCAGACAGCCTTCCCTTTATGACGCCATCGGCTGATAATATCAGCTTCTTCATCATCAAATCTTGCTCACACATCACATGGATGAAACTAGCGTCTCGTTGAGAGACAAATTTGTTACAGTGTTGACATCTTTCTGTGTAGGACATTCTTAAGATAAACATTCCTCTTAAAGATACTGGACACTATTGGTATTTGTCAAAGACCAGTCTTCTCACTTGGTCTTCTCACGTGCTTTCAGATGCCTCAAAAGGGCTTATTATTATTATTATTTTGTGTTGTACAAAAAGTGCCCAAACCCTTTAAACAGCTAGATTTAAAGAAACTTAATGTAAACTGTGGATGTATTTACAGACAGTTTTCCAAAGGCAAAGCTGGCCCTTTAAGAAGCAGCTCGATTTAATAAACTCCTATGGGATGCAGCCAGTGATGTCTATCATGAATAATGTGCATCACTATTAGTCTACGAGTGAAGACAGTATTCTGCATAACAACTCAGCGTTGAGTTCTAGCAGCTAAGTGTTGAAACCAATGTTCAAATAATTTAATTTTCACTTCAGCATCAGCCACAAAAGAATATTACATATAGTCCTAACTCATTGATGTTAATATTGATTTTGGAAAGGAGTAATTATTCAACGACACATGATTTGTTAATCTTGACTTTAAAGGCAGTGGACACTATTGGTAATTACTCAAAATAATTATCAGCATAAAACCTTGTAATGGGGAGAAGTTGATAGCATAAAACATTGTAAAGAACGGCTCCCTCTGAAGTGACGTAGTTTTCCAGAAAGAATTAATTTTCAACGAATTTGATTTCAAGACCTCAAAATTAGACTTTGAGGTCGCGAAATCAAACATCTGAAAGCACACAATTTCATGTGACAAGGGTGTTTTTTCTTTCATAGCTCACAACTTCAACGACCAATTAAGCTCAAATTTTCAAAGGTTTGTTATTTTATGCATATGTTGAGATACACCAAGTGAGAAGACTGGTCTTTGACATTTGCCAATAGTGTCCAGTCTCTATAAGTACAAATTTGAAACTTTGCATGGTGGAAGAATAACCATTTTCAGGCCTGGAATTACACGTAGGGCGTGGTCCCTGTGCCCCTGGTCTTGGCCTTGGTGCCCCTTCAAAAGCTTTCCATTGACTTTGAGATTTTTCAGTGGAATTGCCCTTTGCAAAATGAAAATTGCATCTCCCTTTCAAAGATGGAATTCCTGGCTTGGAACGGTTTGCAGAAACACCATGTGGTTATCTCTTTTGAGATATTTGTAAAACTAAAATCTTGATTTGATTAAAAGAGTGAATGTTACGCACAAATTTTGCCCAGCACTCTTGAGTAAAAAATACACTGTGCTGCCCAGCACAGATTTCCTCCAGATTGCACTTCAGCAGTGATGGCCCATATCTAAACAAAAATAATGTTGTTGAACCAGTCGCTCTTGATGGACTAAATTGGATTAAGAGCCCGCCACTAAAATGGTCTACAATCTCGGCAAAATCACTTTGGGGCCCCCTACCCACTTTTAATGTTGGTTCTGATTGCACGGTCTTCTGCGTTGAGCAGTCAAACATTGAGCGGGGGACGGGGGACGGGGGAGAGAATGTTTAATGTCCAAGCATTTTGGCCGGGATTGAAGCTACAAGTACAACTGTTCATAGACTAACAAAAGTGATCCTTACACAACAAAACTTGACCATGTTTCTTAAAGAATAAAAAAAAAAAAGACCAACTTGACAACATTCACAGGTGAGTACAATTAATTAACAGGTGGTTTACAAAGGAATCCTAACTCATGCATAAAAAAACATGCAGTGATGACCAGTGTGAATGACATCTATATATTGATATACCTGTTGAATGACATATGGGTTTTGCTATGAGAAGAAGAAACAAGAAAAAAGCATTATTTATACAGAAAACTGCGACGAAGCGAAACAGTCTAATGAACATTTAGAGGTATAATGAGCACCCACAAACCAAGGAGAATTTCCACCCAGCATGCAGGGTTAAATTACTGAAAAAATGGTCCATTTTATCACAGTTTAAAGGAATATTACAGAATTGGTTTTTGCTAACAAAACAGTTGCTGTCAGTGTAAGCACTTTATGTAATCCACCATATACATAAACTGACAAACCTGTAGAAGTTTGAGATCGACCGGCCATCTGGGTCACGAGGGAATAGTGGAAAACCGATTACAAATTTTGCATTGCATCGATGCCAAAATAAAGATGAATAAAACGCTCACTGAGCGATAAACTCAAAACACGAAGTTAGATTATTTATTTCTCATCAAATATGCCATTTCAGACAGGAATATTTCAAGGGATGTTTTCAACTATCATCATCATTAGACCGTGGAAGTTTTATGTAAATCTGTCATCTTCACGATTTTTTGTTTCTTACCAATTCTGTAACGTTCCTTTAAGTTTCACTTTTTGTTTGCAGGTCAATAATTCCCCACAACCTTCTTGAGCAATTGCTTCTAATGGTTTAAGTGCACCACTCCCACTGGAGGTTGTTTCCTTCATGTATCTGCCTGCCCAGCCAGGGTTCCTCAGTACTTTGGTGTTTTGACATGATTTGTTTTCTTCTTAAAACTCCTGTATTTTTAATTTTTTTTGGGTAGATCCTTTGATTTGTAATTTTCCCATGTTTTTTTAGCAAATATTGTTTGTGTGCAAATAAAATGAAATGAAAGTATTGGATACAAATAACACCATTTGAAGCAAAATGTGTTTTGAAAATGATTTTTTTTTTTTTTTTTTCATAATTAAGCATATCTCATTTGAAAATAATAGTCAGAAAAGTCAGAAAAGACAGTCTTCTTATTGAGTGTGAGTCTTATGTGACCAAAATACAAGTCAACAGTTTCCAGCAGATATTTCCAGAAAATAATCTACCTAGCAAGTATATACACACATGGTGTTACCGCAAACCAAATTATGGTAGCTCATCATGCAATGCCTCAAATCCCATATAAATAAAGATGTTCTTCTATTAACAAAAACTTCAGTGGCGCCGAGTAACACAGTAAAAATCACATGATTCTAATGTATTTATAATGAATGGAGTGAACTATAAAACATAAAAAACTCATTATTCTTTTCTGCTGTCGGCAAATCTTTTCATCTGGACGGACTCCGACTTCAAAATGTGTCTATGATTCTTAATTGCGCCTTACACTCTCCATATCACCCAGGGGGAGACAGAAAGGGACTATGGTATTACTAGGCAACCATAAGGATTGCGGCCCCCGGAGGGGGGTTCTTAATAACCACATACTCAGTCCGACACTTTGAAACATACAACCAATCTCCTCGAACTGTACATATCATTGACTAGATCAATACACTAGTGACATGTTGCACTTACCAACAGCCTAGCGATGGCAACTTGTTTTTTATTGTATACCATAGGAAATAGATAGTCCGATAAATAACATAGAAGACTTAGACCAAGTCTCAGTTTCATTCTGATTCTAAAGATGAACGCAAAGTAAAAGCATTTGGCATGTCAATTAAACCTAAAACTGAATGCCAAAGTGTCACAAAATGAGAGGATTTTGCCTAGCGATGGCAATTTGTATTTTATTTTTTACCATAGGAAATAGACATTCGGATGAATAACATGGAAGACTCGCAGCAAGTCTTAGTTTCATTTTGATTTAAAAGATGATCGCCAAGAAAACTGGCATGTCAATTTTACAAAGTAATTCCTAAAACTGAATTCCAAAGTGCCACAAAATGAGAGGACTTTGCCTAGTGATGGCAACTTGTAGTTTATTTTCTACCTTAGGAAATAGAGAGTCAAATGAATAACATGGAAGACTTAGAGCAAGTCTCAGTGTCATTCTGATCTTATAAAGAGGAACCCAAAGTAAAAGCGTCTTGCATGTCAATTTTATGAAACAATTCCTCAAAAAATTCCTCAAAAATTGAATGACAAAGTTCCACAAATTGAGTGGACTTTTTAACTTTGTCTTGTCAAGAATACCATTTTTTCTTTTCAGTGTTTTTAAAACTAAATTTAACCCCAAAACCCCAAAGTAATTCTGAACCACAGTCAAAATTTGCCTGATGTAGACGACCAAAACCCCTTGACGGAAAAAAAAACTGTTTACTGGTTATTTTCTTATTATTATAAACTAGAGAATAGAAATAAACATTATTTTCCTGAACACAACCACGAAAAATACCCATAATGAAATAAGTCTCTGGGGTTGGATTTCACAAAGAGTTAAGACAAGTCTTATCTTGAGTTAGGACAAGTTACTCATCCTAGCTTAGAGCTAGCCTGAAATTGATAATAACTCTTAGGACTAGTCCTAAAAATAAGACTATCTTTGTGAACTCACCCCAGGACCCTGAAATGGTTCTTTTATACTTTCCACATATTTTCCACATATTTTGATGGCAGATACTTACTTGGGTGATATCGTCTGAGTGGGATTCTTTATAAGCTCCAAGTAGATTGGTTGAACGACAATCCCTGCATGAATGAAGATACAAAAACACAAAGGAAAATCTTTATTTGAGATTCATCACAAATAGTGGAAGATCTAACAAATAGAGTAATAATTCATATTCACATAAAGAAGAATAAGTCCAAACTACAATCCTTAAAGATTTCGCTGGCAAAGTGTCAGCTAAAAAACTCTAAGAAAATATAATTAGCTGTTGCAAACTGCTTAACAACCAAAATGACCTGTGGGTAAATGCAAGAAATAGTACCGGGTAAATGGCCAGACATTTCGACCCTAGCAGAGTCTTTCTCGAAGGCTGTACAAAATCAAATCCAATAAAAAATATTTAAAAAATATTCTCCACTTTCTATTATTTTAAAACCAAAAGATAAACATGTGTAAAATATATCAGCCTTTGCTTGAGTAGTTGCGATAACGTAACCCTCCTCCCAACGGCCGCCAGGCCGGAGGGGTTGGGAGGAGGGTTACGTTATCGCAACTATTGCTTGAGTAGAAAAACTCTATGGCATTAACTATTTTTGTTTGCATTTTATACCATAGGCCCTGTGGGTTGGTCAGCAGTTTGCAACAGCTAATTCTATTTTCTCGTAAAATATGATAACAACCAATAGAGCTACAGTATGTACAGAATAGAAACTGACAAAGCGTAAGAAACTGTAATACTCCAAGTGAACTTTGACTCTCCTGCAAAACAAAGATTAAACCTTACTGATGGCCAATAAAGTACATCACAGCAATGTTTTAAGGAGAGTCGCTATATCTGTTGTACATGCTAAAATAATTTGTTTGTCTCACTAAGACAAATTTGAAATAATTTTACTCATTTCAAAAAAACTACAGCACCTCAGCAAGTAATATTTTAAGGGAAGCTTTCTACCATCATTCTCTTCAAACTGTGCAAGTTTAATGTAAATCTGTGGACGCTTGTGTTTTGTGTTGTACAAAAGAGTCCTTGAACCCTTTAAAAGTTAAGGACAAAATTCACTTTCATTAAAGCAGAACAAGGCGCATCTCTTCCCAGCCGTAAGACTCCGGTCAAGATAAACACAATTTGACTTCCAACTGCCGTCAAAAAACAACAACCTGCGCATCATGGCGTCCTAATATAAACGGTAAAATCAATAGATTTTGAATTTAGAGTGGTGCCTGCATATCCGCATAGCCGATGAAGTCCTTGTATTGCCAGTGGTTTTACAAATGACCGTGGAGGGATAGAGGGCAGGGATATCAATCAATCATAAGACCTCTGACGGATCAGTTGTCAAATTTAGAGGTCAGAGTTATTCATTATTTTGCACTGAATCAATAGAGATTGGGTCAGGATTTCCACCTTTTATCCCCATTTTTTGGTTCAAGGAATACTTGGTGATAAAAACACACCTGTATGACACTTGGGAGAAAAGTATATGATCAGTGTGGGCTATCAACAATAATGTTAGGAGCAGAAACATTGACATCAACCAAACTAATAGAACATAAACTCTGAACAGCACAAATAGCAATAGAGAGACAAAAATGCTAAATATTTCAATTAGAGACAGGAATAAAAACACAGATATACCAAAGAAAACTGGAGTAAGAGACATCATAAGGACAATAAAACAATAGCTAAATGGAGATGGGCTGGACACACTGCCCAAAGAAATGACAAGAGATGGACCACAAGAATAATAGATTGGCAACCAAGGACAGGGAAAAGGAAAAGAGATAGACAGAGAAGATGGAGAGATGCCATCAGGGTATAAGCAGGAACAACATGGACCAGAACTGCAAGAAATAGAAAAGGATGGCATTTAAATGAAGAGGGCTGCATCTTACACTGGATAAAACATACCTGAAGTAACATAGATTTTGAGAAAGGTAATTTCTCACTAAAAAAATAAACGACTGCAAGCCTGAAGCCTTTTATTAAATGCATCTGAGAGCATACAATCCTGTGCAACAAGGGTATTTTTCTCTTTTGTTCATTATTCTCTTGCAACTTTGCAGATTTGTTATTTTATGCATCTTTTGGAACACACCAAGTGCGAATACTGTTCTTTGACAATTACCAAAGGTGTCCGGTGCCTTTAAAGGCACTGCACTCTTTCCCCTTTATTACCAGGACATTGACAAGGTACAATCCATAATGCAAATAAGAATGATTTACACTTGGGGGGACAGAGGAGGGACAGAGAGCTTACAGGGAATGGTTGGAAGGATGGAGAAAAAAAGCCGAACGCTAATGCCCGAGGGAGGCTAGCCTTGACTAGCTCCCCATGACAACCTGTCAGAATTCAGCTTTTAAGTCAGTCAGACTCCTAACTCCTAGTTTGGCACGAGCAGCTGTAGATATATGGACAGACTAGACGTGGTATTTGAAGTTCAGAAGTAAACAAGAAGACTAAAAACATCTCCACAATATCTTGTCTGTCAAGTCAGAATTGCACTAAAACAAACAACTGTTACTCAATACCTTGCTTTTTTAAGAATTCTTAAAACAACACTTTTACAAAAAAATAACCATTATTTTGTATTTTTTTTAATAGACACAAGAGGGAACCTTCAACTTGCACCGTTTTATAATCTCATTTTCTAATAAACCATACGCAGAAGCGCCATCTTGAAAATATAGTATGTCAACAAGTCGCCTTTCTGTAGTTTACCTTTTTACATGTAACTTTGAGAAAATAGAGTTACATGTAACTGTTACAAACTGCTTACCAACCAAGGACCTATAGTATAAATGCAAAAAAAATAGTTTAATGGTCTGATTTTTTTGACGCCAGCAGTCTTCCTCGAAGTCTTTATTTTATAGTTGTGTGCCGAACTGCTTCAGAATCATTGCGCCACGATAGCTGCTTATATCGCTTGCACTTTGATTCATCCCACAGGCCTGGAATTTCATCTTTGAGAGGGCAAGGCCATTTTCATTTTGAAAAGGGCACTTCCATTGGATATAAAGTCTATGGGAATTTTTGAAAGGGCACCAAGGCCAAGATAAGGGGCATCACAGGCCATGGCTTCTGTGACCCCTTTGCACACCAATCATGCGCAATGGGACACGCACATGACCTACTGACTTGTCTAATTATTTATCAACAGGTACATTGCCATGAGGTAATGTATCTCATTGCCATGGTAACATCCACATCAACAAATGTTGTCCAGTTCATCAAGGCCGCTGATCATAATTAAGGCTGGTAGGTCATTAAGTTAAAGACAGCAATTAATGCTCGGTAATTATTCCATATTGCTAGGATGGGAAACCATTATAGCTTGGTTGTACACCTGGGTCTCACAGGATTCAAAGGCACTGAACACGTTCAGTAATTACCCAAATGGTAATGAGCAACGGAGAGCTGTTGATAGTAAAATACATTGTGAGAAATGGCTCCCTCTGAAGTAAGGGCCATTAAAGCCATTGGACCCTTTCGGTACAGAAAACAAACAAAAAGTTCACAGATTTACAAATAACTTACAGGGTTTACAGAAGGTAATGGTGAAAGACTTCTCTTGAAATATTATTCAATGAAATGCTTTACTTTTTGAGAAAACATTAAAACAATATCAATTCTCGATACGAAAACACAGATTTATTTTAAACACATGTCATGACACGGCGAAACGTGCGGAAAAATAGGTGGGTTTTCCCGTTATTTTCTCCCGACTCCGATGACCGTTTAAGCCTAAATTTCCACAGGTTTGTTAGTTTATATTAGAAGTTGTGATACACAAAGTGTGGGCCTTGGACAATACTGTTTACCAAAAGTGTCCAATGGCCTTAAGGCAGTTTTGAGGAAGAGGTAATTTCCCACAAAAATTTCCAGGCCTAAAACCTTTCTCTGGCATCTGAAAGCACACAAATTTGTGCAAAAAGGGTGTTTTTTTCTTTTATTAATTTCATTCATTTTTTATTTATAGTTTCCCGAAACATAACAAACCATCTTTTTGTTTTGAAGATTATGTAATTTGGAAAACAAAGTCTCATCGGATACAAACAATATGAGAGATTGAGAAATCTTCCACATCTTTTTCCCTAACATATTATGATTTACTTCTAATAATAAAATTGCAAAACAGGGTCATAGCAAATTTCCTAATCTTAAAAAAAAAAATCTTTCCAATACTTTCAAGTCGTTTCAGTCCCTCATTTACAATGCAATTCTGTACACGCCTACCCTTGGCAAGGTAAATGTAGCAGTGTAAATTTCGCCCAACCTGAAATTGCTTTTTCGTGCCACACTAGTCTCTGGTTTATTTCACTACAAATTGAAACCTTCGCTGAGCCAAAAGCCGGCAACGTCAACTGTCCAAGTAATTTATCTCTTGAGCTCGATGTAGTCTCTGGTTCAGATGAACAGACTTGCTTGTCTCGAATTGAATGAGATCGTGCTGATTGAGGAGCTGAAGGGTGGGGCTTCAAGACATCAACGAGATGTGCTTCAACAAGAAGAAAATAAACCAGAAATCTTGGAATTCTCAGTCTTATATATTTGGTTTGTGGTTGTCTACTTGACGATGACTAGAGCAAGCTAGTCGAAACACAATTAGGAACTCACTCTGTGGATATCAAAGTTAATAACGAGAAGTCCCCTCGTTCGTTCCACTAAAGCAAAAGTAGCAGTCCTGGCCGATGTTCTACTATCCGCCCAGGTAGTAGTTAAAAAGCAGGACAGTTTGTTTCAGAACTGAGAAGTCTACCGAATTCTGAAAATCTACTCCGCGATAGTAGAATATATATATAGCAAGACAAGTTCTCAAAAGAACAAACTCTACCTTGCAGGTAGATACTTGTACCAAATATCTGTTAATACCTCACCATGTAATGCCTCAAACACCATACTCAATCATGTTATTAAATTAATACCGAAAGTCACAAATTGAATTGAATAATTTTTATTTATCAAGATGTGAGTCTATCTTGTAGCTATCAAATTCAATCCCTCATATTACCTTAGGTCCACTATGGTTATCCTCACGCTTTGTTGTAAACACAGCTACCCACCAATCATTTTATAACCTGATATGTATATATGATTTTTGGCAGCACTCATCTTTTACTTACAAAATTGTACTTTCTTTACGTTTTTTTATAGATTATTTCTGCCCAATCAACCCAACAAATTTTTAAGTCTTTAAAGATTATTCATATGGATAAAAAGCTTTTGAAATATCATTCCTTAAGAGCTGTCTAGAATAGTAATGACAAAGTGGTACGGAACAAATATATTCAGCACTTTGGGCTGAGAACATGCAGGAACATTTGTTAGCATTGTCAATTACAACTTTGAAAATACACATAGATTATTGTGAAGCTTTTGTTACTGCTAAAAGCCCTTCAGCGTACAAACTCTAAAATTAGACAGACAGTAAGACGCTAAGATATCAGCAACTTATCAGCTTTTAAAGACACTGGACCCCTTTGGTAATTGTCAAAGACTAGCTTCCTTACTTGGTGTATCTCAAAATATGCACAAAATAAAAACCTGTAAAAGTATCAGCTCAATTGGTCGTTAAAGTTGCGAGAGAATAATAGCAGAAAAAAAAACCATGTCGCTCAAGTTGTGTGCTTTCAGATGCTTGATTTCAAGACCTCAGCTGAGGTCTCGAAATCAATTCAAACACATATTTTAGTGATAAATACCTCTTTCTCAAAAACTACCTTACTTCAGAGGGAGCCGTTTCTCACAATGTTTTATACTCTCTCCTTTGCTCGTTACCAAAGTAAGTTTTTGTTGCTAAAAGTTATTTTGAGTAATTACCAATAGTGTCCAGTGCCTTTAAGCTTGTATAATACATGTCCATGTAACTGACACACAAGTCAGACGAAGAGATGTGCTTGAGGAGAAGAAAAAAAATTAATGCAGATACGAGACAGTTTGTGTAAGTTATGTAAAGTGAAATCTACTTGCTGTATTCCCCTAGGTCATGTAGAATATCTGACTAGCATTGATTGAAATGATCATCAATTCCTTCTCTTACAATCTCATTCTCTTTCGGAGTTCATTTTGAAGAATTTGTTTCCTCGCTGAATTTCTTTTCCTGCTTGCTTATGAGATGTGCTTGAGGAGAAAAAAAATTAATGCAGATACGAGACAGTTTGTGTAAGTTATGTAAAGTGAAATCTACTTGCTGTATTCCCCTAGGTCATGAAGAATATCCTACTAGGTTTGATTGAAATGTTCATCAATTCCTTCTTACAATCTCATTCTTTTCTGGGATTCATTTTGAAGAATTTGTTTCCTCGCTGAATTTCTTTTCCTGCTTGCTTACTCAAGTGCTGAAAGAAATGTTCATCAAGTCCTCTTTCTAATCTCATTCTCTTCTGGAATTCATTTTGAGGTTTTTTTTTTTCCTCTCGGAATTTGTCTTCCTGTGTGCTTTATTCAAGTATTTTTTAGGGAGTAGCATAGAGACGATGACTAGAGCAAGCTAGTCGAAACGAAATTAAGAATTCACTCCACGGTAGTGAAGTTAATAACGATCCACTAAAAGCTAAAGTAGTAATCCCGTCTGATTTTCTACCTTCGGCCCAGGTAGTAGTTAAAAAGCAGGACAGTTCTTTTTAGATTTAAGAAGTCTCCCGAATTCATAAATACTACCCCATGATAGTAGAATACAAAGCAAGACTGTTCTCTAAAGAACAAACAGTTCTCTAAAGTAGATACACACATGGTGTTACCACCAACCAAATATATATTGATACCTCAACATGCAATGCCTCAAATCCCATATTCATGTGTTAATAAAAATAATAATATGGATTTATAATGCGCACTTTTCCAGAAAACTGTTCAAGGCGCCTACACAAAATGAAAACATTATACAATAGAAAATGAAGAATAAACAAAACATAATGAAACCCAATGAAAGTCTAAGTGAACAAGTGTTTCAGGGAGCGGCATGGATTTATGCTAGGCAGAGCTTATTTGAGAATTTGAAGCATATAGCTGGTTCATGACTGTATGCTTCGTTTTTGAAAGGGTAAGGGCACCAAGGTTTTTATCTCCTTGGAAAAGGGCACCCAATGAGGAAATTGTTAATTTGGATGGGCATATTCTGTGCCAAGTATTTCAGGAATTATGGTGACCGACTCACCGGATGACCAAAAAACCTGATGGATTTGAACAAATAACAGGTCTCTTTGCTTCATTTTTGAAAGGGCAAGGGCACTAAGGCATTTTCTCCTTTTGACAAGGATATCCTTTGAGGAAATTTCCACTGCAGAGCATTTCAAGGGCACCAAGGCGATGGCAAGGGGCCACGGAGGCAATAGCCTTCATTGCCTTCGTAAAGTATCAGACCTGCTGATTTATGTCGAGAGAGTTTTAGTCATAAAATACTCCAGTAACAAGACGAGGTGTCGAGGTGACAAGCAGGAAACATGTAGTTTGTGTCAACAAAATTGATTTATTGGAGAAGTCTGCAATTCCAATATTCTTAGAAATGTGTATTGCGAGTGTGATGAGTAATATCTCAAATCTGGAATTATGAAAATCTGTATAGACTGCATATCAATTTTGACTTAATAAAAATGGATAGCTAAGAGAGGTTTGTGGTAACACCATGTGAATATGTCTTGTGAGTAGTATTGGTTCTATAAAATAAAAAAATAAAAAAATAAAAAGGGGTTAACCATTCAATGTTTCAATAAAGAACATGGATAGACAAATATTGCCAACTAAAAACAAACGTTGTTGCTAAATATTGAATTATAAGGACTGTCAAATTAACAGTCATTTATTCAATATTTATTACAAAAATTCATAAGTGGCCGCTGCAAAGTGTCGGCAATATTTCACGCCAGGGGCTAGAGGAAAAAAAATAAAAAAATTCCTGCAATCAAGTATTTTGTAGATCCAGCTGTCGTATCAGTCTCAACCGAAGACCCGGCAGTCAATTTCTTCTATTTGCAGAGACTAGCGACCTATCTCAACCTATTGAGTACAGTAGGCTTGGAAAAAAACACCTGCTTCTCTGGAAGCTACCCCCCCTCAAAAAGGGCCTTTAACAGCCTTTAGAACAACTGAGCAATTCCCTCAACACCTGCAAGATGCACACGGCAACTACACCCTTATTTCATATTTTCTCCAAAGACCTTTTTCTTAGGCACTAGACACTATTGGTAACTACTCAAAACATTTATTTAAAGCTTACAAACTTTCTTGGTAATGAGCAAAGGAGAGCTGATGGTAGTTTAAAACATTATGAGGAATGGCTCCCTCTGAAGTAACATAGTTTTGAGAAAGCGATAACTTCTCGCTCAAGTTTTTAAAAGGACTTCAGGCCTGGAAGCTTTTTCATGCATCTGAAAGCACACACAATGTGCAACAAGGGTGTTTTTTCTTTCATTATTGAGTCAACTTTTTCACAGATTTGTTTGTAACGATTTCAAAAACAGTTTAATGTCAATTGCGGTTTTCTCTAAAGTTTCACTTTGTGTGTTAAAAAATGTTGTCCGACTGCTTCACCACCGTCCAACATGCGACTTCATTACTTCCTTTCCATTTTCTGAAATTGGAAAGCCATTTTACTCAAGGAGCACACCCCAACTGCAAATTACCGATCCCTCAGCCATTCCTCCAAAAAGTCTCCCGAGCATCTCACTTCAGAAACAATCTTGAATTACATCTTGAAGAATCTAATTAGAGGAGAGGAACAAACGCCACGGAGGACACTTGCCTTGGGCTCTACACTTAACCTTATTCTCCGAAGGTCTGCAGGGAAAACGCTACTCTTCCTGTTGTGTGAATTACTCAATTCACCACAACTAATTAATCCTTTGCAGATTACATTGAAATCGGACTGAACAAAAACCCAGCTTTCATAATGTGTGTATTTTGTCTAATGGCTAATCCAATTTGAAGTAAATGTGCGTCATTCTTCAGTTTGAATTACTTCAAGATAAGCATTATGTTCTCCATCAGTTCTGACCACATCTGCAGCAATTAAAAGAGTCCATACTAGAAAGAAGTCCTGGACAAAATTATTTCTCAATATGCGCCTGCTTGTCATAATTCAATTGACATTTTTATTCACACGTTAAAAAAATATACCCTGGAACCATACAATTTTTTTCCCCAGAAATTATAATGAAATTGGAAGAGTTTTCCCTTCAAGTCTGTTATTTGGTTTAAAGGTACAGGACACCATTGGTAACAAGTAATGGAGATAGTATAATTCATTGTGAGAAACGGCTCCCTCTGAAACAATGTAGTTTTTGAGAATGAGGTTATTTCCTCACTCCCCTTTATTAGGCATCTGAAAGCATACAAATTTGTTTAACAAAGGTGTTTTTTCTCTCATTATTTTCTTCCTACTTCGGTGACGAATTGAGTCTAAATTTTCACAGTTTTTTTTGTTATTTTACGCATATGTTGGGACACACCAAGTTAGAGTACTGGTTTTTGGACAATTACCAATAGTGTCCAGTGTCTTTAACAAGGGTGTTTTTTCTCTCATTATTTTCTTCCAACTTCGGTGACCAATTGAGTCCAAAATTTCACAGATTTGTTATTTTATGCATATGTTGGGATACACCAAGTGAGAGTACTGGTTTTCGGACAATTACCAAAGGTGTCCAGTGTCTTTAACAAGGGTGTTTTTTCTCTCATTATTTTCTTCCAACTTTGGTGACCAATTGAGTCCAAATTTTCACAGATTTGTTATTTTATGCATATGTTGGGATACACCAAGTGAGAGTACTGGTTTTCGGACAATTACCAAAGGTGTCCAGTGTCTTTAACAAGGGTGTTTTTTCTCTCATTATTTTCTTCCAACTTCGGTGACCAATTGAGTCCAAATTTTCACAGATTTGTTATTTTATGCATATGTTGGGATACACAAAGTGAGAGTACTGGTTTTTGGACAATTACCAAAGGTGTCCAGTGCCTTTAAAGAGATGCTATCGGGAACAGATGACATCACAGAGGACAATAGAATGGCCCATGGCTCTGTTGGGTAATGGACTGCAACATCAACAACAAGTCAGTATATCATTGCCACCGGGATGCCTGCTGAAACACTGCACAATCTCTAGTGGAAAAACAACTTTTTTCCCTTCTGAATTGAGGAAGGCGTTGTGAACCGTCTAGGTTTCTCTACGATGCATTTATTTTTTGTAAACTTTTAACGTGTAACTGGCCCGAGGGTGTGTCCCTTCCTTTCCTTTCATAAAAAATATAAAAAAAAGTTTTCAAGATTTTTTCCAATTACACTTTGCTTCACTCACAATCAGGGATGTGTTTGATAATAATAATAATAATAACAATAATAATAGTAATAATAATAATAATAAACATTTCTATGGCGCTCTACAAGTAACACAGCGCCTCACAAGAAAAACAAAATAACATAAGTAGAAAACAAAACAAAAGACTGTTGAAAAAACCCAGAGCTGTGAGCGCAAGCACAAAGCCTGCTTAAATACGTTCTTCTTGGTTTTAAAGGAACATTACAGAATTGGTCTTGCTAGCAAAAAACGTGGCTGACATTGTGAGCACTTTATGTAACCAACCATATACATAAAATGACAAACCTGTAGAAGTTTGAGATCGATTGGCCATCTGTGTCACGAGAGAATAGTGAAAAACTGATTACAAGTTTTGCATTGCATCGATGCCAAAACAAAAATGAATAAAACGCTCCCTGAGCGATAAACTCCAAACGCGAAATTAGATTATTTATTTCTCATCAAATATGACATTTCAGACAGAAACATTTCAAGGGATGTTTTCTACTATCATCATCATCATTAGACCGTGTAAGTTTTAATGTAAATCTGTAATCTTCACGATTTTTGGTTCTTACCAATTCTTTAAAGCCATTATACACTTTCGGTAAACAGTGTTGTCCAAGTCCCACACTTTGTGTATCACAACTTATATATAAAACAACAAACCTGTGAAAATTTAGGCTCAATCGGTCATCGGAGTCGGGAGAAAATAACGGGAAAACCCACTCTTGTTTCCGCGCGTTTCGCCGTGTCATGACATGTGTTTAAAAAAAATCCGTAATTCTCGCTATCTCGTTTTCTCAAAAAGTAAAGCATGTCATGGACTAATATTTCAAGAGAAGTCTTTCACCATTACCTTCTGTAAACCCTGTAAATTATTTATAAATCTGTGATTTGTTTTTGTTTTTTCTGTACCAAAAGGGTCCAATGGCTTTAACGTTCCTTTAAATGCACTACTCTGCATGTTATCTTCAGGTATTTAGAAATGAGGGGGGGGGGGGGGGTGTAAAAAAAATAGATAACCCGTTAAAAACAGAGAAATCACATCCCTGCAAAATATTCATCATATTCTGCATTTTCTGGTGACTAAGACAGCCCTGAGTCTAATTGGAACAAACAAAACTCAATGGCGAATGCCACAAGAACCAATGCCTGCAATATTTCCACAGAAAAACATACAGGAAAGTATATAATATAATAAATAAAAAAAAAAAACATAAAAGAAAGAAGTTCAGATTGTAACATGGCCTCCCTGAGGCGATTCAAACAGGAGTAACAGAATTCCGAAACAACCTGCGGAATCAACAACTGAATTAAGTTCCATATTTCAGCCCCAGCTGTACCATCTGCAACCATAGACTCATGTATCATTTCACATCCCCTCCACTTTTCAAAAAAAATATCGCCTGAAAATATCCGAAGCTTCGGTAAGGAAAGATTCACTGCACTTTGATAGAGCGACAACGCTCAAGGCACGTTTTTCTCATCATGAGGTTTTTTGGTGGGTTCATGTTGGAGCGCTGGTTATACATTCAGCGATTGTGTTTCATACAATACTACCAGACACGACATGACACATATTCCTTAAGGGTATCAGGAGAGGATGCTGAAACTTCTTCAGGGGCAAACCGTTTGATACTTTGCTTGAAATGGCACGACTGCTCCAGGAAAATCAATTCTTTCTTAGATTTTCTGGGGGGTTTTCCATTTAAAGAGAAACTCTTGGATTTGTGTGATTTCGACACATAACACGGTGGAGATACAGTTTAGAAAGCTGACATCTCTCTTATATGTCCATTATGGTGGTTCTGACAACAACTGACAATTTCATAACGCTGCTTAACAGTAAGCAAATATTCGTGCTTACTGTAGTATTTCACAAGTTAGCAGAAAAATTGGGCGGCCATATGAAGCCTTTACCATGTATTTGCATTGTGACGTCATTTGTTTTCGTGCGGTAAGCACCGGAAGGTTAGCATGCCTTTTTGTGTGCTAACAGTTAGCAGCGCTATGAAATGGAAATTGCACAGTAAGCACAAAATCGGCCGCTTAGTAGTGCTATGAAATTGGGCCCTGGTTGTGCATGCCAACCCACAATTTCGATCAGGAGAAAGCAAAGATTGAAGAGAAAAACTCTATACTTCTTGCTTAAGTGGATTGTAAGATTTGACACTATCTCCACCATGTTAAAATTGGAAGTATGAACCGGGCTTTACGCTTATATTTGTCCCATTATATTATTGACGAAACATCTCTATAACTTCATCAGCTTCTGAAGGCTTTCAGATGTGTGACATTTTAAAACAGTCTCAGTCATGACTACACATGTACATCAGTAAAACGCAAATCACTACATATTTCATTCACTCCACATTAATATCAGTTTAACAATCCGCGTCCGTTTTTTAAAAATATCACTCCTTCACAAAGATAAATATAAAAACCGTCACAGAAGTGGAGACAAAAGTAACATGAGATTGTTGCAGAATATAGATTTATGAGTATGTAGAGTGCTTCTATCCGGTTCGAGAAAGTTCTTTTGATTAGCTTGAATACGCCCACACACATCTCTAATAATGATGGCGTCTCAATCCACCACCTATCCAGTTACCACGTACTTTCAAAAGCAAAGTTACAAGTAATTCATTTCATTGTGTTCACCAATTATACAACACTGGGTTGTCAGGGGAAAAAAACCGTGCAGAACACAAAATTTGGTTGTTGCTAACGAGGAGAATCTATGCGCTCTTGAGTAGGAACGATGTATCGATTTCATTGTTGTAACAGTCCTACGTTTTGACAATTCTTGTACGATGTGGAGGTGGAATGTTGACTATGTAAGACTAGACAAGGTTTAGATTTAAAAAGTCTTGTCTTGTCTTGTTGATCTTGTCTTGTCTTTAATCAACTTGATGGCTGTCTTGACTTGCTAAGTAGCTAGGGTCGCTTAGGCCAAATAACAAAAAATACCAGTTGATCGTCCGGATTTTTCAAAAAAGAGGAGGATGAGGGCCTTACTATTTACTATTTTTTTGTAAGATGGCCGCTAAGTATTTCAAATCAAACAGGCCACCAATTCTTCAGTTTGAATCAACCGCAAACTTATTTATACCTATTAGTTGCATGAGGACCTGTGTTAACACTAACACTAACAGGGTCGGATAACACTAAAAAGATTTACTGGTAGGCATTCACTAATATTGTTTTATGAAACAGACGGTTACAAGTGTTTGAGAGCATCAAGTAAGATTCGGGAAAAGCTCCTAGGCCAGTCCTTTTAAAAAGATGGATTATAAAAAATAAAAAAAAATATATAAAAAAAAATCGAAAAATAGTAAATAGTGAAAAAAAAAGGATGCGGCCCCAAAAAATGATGCGGGCAGGGACGATCAACTGGTATTTTATTTTATTTGGCCTCACCCTGTGGTTGATTACACCGTTAGACAGTGGGTAAAAACAGTATACAGACACAGGCCGATCATTACAATGGTAAGGGCCACAAGAATACTTTGATATTACAAGCTATAAACACTTAGCTTGAAGCCACAAGTATATTCATAATCTATAGTAGTGAAATGTTTCTTGATCTGTCTTCATAAATTAAATCCAAGCGGTAGAAGAAATATATTTCCACATACACAATATCAAGAAAACCTGCAAAGAATGGAGACATTTTAAAGACATAATCTGTACACTGTTGATGTTGGACTAGAAACATGATAAAGTTCCACAAATTCTATTTCAATATCGACTCAGGATAAGAACACCTCGAGTGCGTAATCCAAAACCGCCCTCAAAGTGCCCAATTTATTTCCTCTAAATGACCATGAAGTGGACCTTAATACCATGCACCACGGAAACTCTACATTGTCTGGTTCTTCCAGAGCCACTTAGCTACTCAAATAACACAATTGAGATGCTATCCAGCACTCTATACATAGCTTGGTCTACTTTCTCTGCCTCTAATGAATTCTTGGATCGCAAAATGGCTCTCCAAGTGCATTCTGGGTTTCCTTTTAAAGGCACCGCACATGCTTGGCAATTGTAAAAGACCAGGGCCCAATTTTATGACATCTGCATTTACCTATTTCACCCTATTTCACGAGTAATCTGGGAATTTCGGCTTGTGCGTGTGCGTACTCCACATTAATAAGCATTCTACGCTTACACAGCTAGCGCATAAATTCGGTGCTCGCAAGTAAGCGAGAATGGTGATTGTAAGTACAGAATTCGACGGTAAGCAGAGCCATGAAATTGGGCGTAATATTCTCACTTGTTGTATCTCAACAAACAAACCTGTAAAATTTTATTCAATTGGTCATCGAAGTTGCAAGAGAATAATGAAAGAAAAATTACCCATGTCGCACAAGTTGTGTGCTTTCAGAGGCTTGAATTCAAGATCTCAGCCAAGGTCTGGAAATCAATTCAAACACGTATTTTAATGATACATACTTCTTTCTCAAAAAACTACCTTACTTCAGAGGGAGCCGTTTTTCACACCGTTTTATACTATCAACAGCTCTCCATTACTCGTTACCAAGAAAGGTTTTATGCTAACAATTATTTTGAGTAATTACCAATAGTGTCCACTTGCCTTTAAAGTGTTGCGTTACAAGGTAGATTACAGCAATGGTAGGATTACCATGAGTGGATCATGATTGGAAAGAGAATTGTTTTATCTTCAGTCCCAGAGAAGAGACGACGCAAGATCGAGATAGTGCGATGAGGAGGAAGATGACGTCAAAGGAAGGAATCGGAGCTTCTTAAAATGATCCAAGTAGGTTTGAAGGGTTACACTTAAAGGCACTGGACACAATTGGTAATTACTCAAAATAATCATCAGCATAAAAACTTGCTTGGTATCGAGCAACGGAGAGCTGTTGATAGTAAAAAACATTGTGAGAAACAGCTCCCTCTGAAGTAACACAGTTTTTGAGAAAGAGGTAATTTCTCACTCAAACATTTGAATCTAATCAATAAAATAAAAGACTTCAGGCCTGTAGCCTTTTTAGGCATCTGAAAGCACACAAGATCCTTACCTGTTTCTATGACACAGCAAATTTCACTTTTCGAGAAAACAGAAAAAGAAAAAACCACCGCAAACTATGGACTCAGGTTTGCGTGAGCTGTACACATAAAATGTGTATTTGTCTTTCAAATAAATACCACAGAGCATACATGTCTAGAGCAAGGTCAGACGGATCTGGGTCTGTACAAGGAAGAATTCCTCGTTCAAAACGTGACAGTGGAGCCGTTGTTTGCAGGGACAGAAAAGCAGAAGAATAAGATCAAGGTAATGGGAATTGATTAGGCATGGATGACTTGACTCGTCGTATTACGCTTTGGTGTCTTGAGCTTCATGCCCATCGCATCACGTAATAGCCGAGTGTGTCACGCATTACGCCCAGATCACACGCATTTTGGATTATGTCATACGCTCTAACGCATTGCGGACTTGGACTTCGGTAAAATAAAAGTTAAAAGACCGTGTATATAAGAGATGTTAAAATTCGCATCCCCACGTAAATTGTGCGGTAACCGCTGCCGAAGGATTCAAACTGCAGGTGGTTGGTAAGACACTGCTCTAGAATTGGACAGGTTGTGGGTTTGAATCCCACACAAGTAATACACAATGTATGCCTGTGGTTTGTTCAAAGAACTCAGGAAAATACTGAGTATACAGTGCTATTACACATTGATGTAAGGGTCATAACCAAACATAATACTATATATTGACATTCATTTTGACATTGGCTCGTTTTGGTATGGTTCCCTGTGTGTTTCAGTAACAATTAGTACTGATTTTCATTTTACCAATATGGTATCAGACTTTTTTTACCCTCTAACCTCACCTTTGTAACATTTATTCAGGCAGGACAAGTAAAGCATCTATGACCTCAAGACAGGTGTAATCCTGATGAGAAATCTAAAAAAGTCCCTCAAGACACATCTTTTTTCTGGTCGTATGTAATCTTGGTTTATCCAGTCTGCCCCTCCCCCATACTTTGAGGCTTGCTCTTGCTTTCCTTTTCTAGCGCTTTACGCCCTCTGGTTAAAGGCGCTTTATAAATGTCCTGCTTCTTAAAATGTTCTTGTATCCCCCACCTGCGGGCGGGACATGATTGATTGAACAAATTAAACCATGTCAAACTTCACTGAAAAGAGACATACACAGACCTTTTGAACAACACAAAGCCTAGTTTGTCACTCTGATTTTGACGACACATAATAATCGCAACAAATAATTTGCATCAGTTGAAATGTGCTCAACTCCTGCTGAAACATTCTCAACGAAAACGCGGCTGTGGTGATGTCAAAATTTGCCTCGCATTTGCAGGAAGATGAACCTGATATCACTTCAAAGTAAACTTCAAAATAAACTTGAATATAAGCTGTCAAATTCACCAAAAATTACATAAGTGAATTCTGTTGTTATATAGGCAAAACAAATTTCTGAAGTTATAACTATAGGCCATGTTTTCTCAACTTTTTAAGTGTAGCTTCCGTTAATTCTTGTAAAGAAAAACTATTTGCAAGGATATACATGGATACAGCCAGTTGCCATGGGCAACTGAAACAAATCGAGACATAATATGACCCGCAGACGAGTGACATCGTCAGACAATAGAATGGTAATGAAGCAGGCAACATTGCATCCGGAAAATTCTGTGCGGACGATCAAACAAGCAGCCTACACCCCAACCTTCAAGCTATGCATTATACAAGAAATACAACACTATAAAAAGTCGCCCCTAGAAAAGAAATAAATAAAGTAGTAGTCTCGGCTGTTTTTCTACTTTCCGCCAAGGTAGTAGTTAATAAGCAGGACAGTTCTTTTCATCTCACGAATTCCAAAAATCTGCTTTGCGGCAGTAGAATATAAAGGAGACACTGACAGTTCTCTAAAGAACATAATCTACCTGGCAAGTAGATACATGGTGTAACCGAAAACCATTTATATATAAATAAATTCATATTTCAAATCTTGTTTGGTGAGAATTCACAAAGTCATTTCAATCTTTGCCTTGGGACCCAATGCAAAATGAACAATGTAGACAAGTGTCAGGATATTTTGCTTTCTTTCTGTGTGTTTTCTACCCCTCTCTCTCTCTCTCTCTCTCTGTTCATGTATTTCCACTTGACTGCTTATGTTACACTAATAGTTACCTGTTCATGTTTATTGTGTTGTCATTTAGCCCTCGATTGTTGTTTTTGTGACATTATTCACCAAAACAGATGTTTTTTCAGTGTTGAACAAGAAACTCGTTCATAAATGAATTATTTCTTGGAAAATATGTGATAGTTTGCACCTGGGATTTCTACACACCCGTCCAACACCAATGTTGTCTACTTATGTAAAAACAATAAATCGTTTCCAAGTAAAATTTTCAAAAGGGAGAAACATCACAACAAATTTCTGTCTTTAAGATGACAGACTATTCACATCACATCGTCGTGTCTGGAGTCTTACTACAAAAACAAGATACATTTAAGTATGTGTTACTTCTATCACCTTCTGGCGCCCAGTGTTGGGGGATATTTACTCTATAAATAGCATCCCGAGTCTCATAACCCATCCCAAAGAGAATAAGAAATCACATCAGATGTTAACAAGGTTGTTAATGATGATTAAAAGTTACCTGCCCAACGAGAGGGCAAGTACTCAGTGGAGAGTGCTGGGGATAGTTACTCTGTAACAAGCAGCCAGAGTCTCAGACCCCTATCCCAAACGTAACAAGAAATCTTATCAGACCGTTAGCGAGAGTTGTTAATGATGATTAAAAGTTATATGCCCAACGAGGGGGCAAGCACCCAATGGAGAGTGCTAGGGATATTTATTCTTTAAATAGAATCCCGAGTCTCGGAACCCATCCCAAACAGAATACTAAATCACATCGGACATCAACAAGGTTGTTATATTGATAATTTAAAAAGTTAGGAAACTGGCACCCAGTGGAGAGTGTTTGGGACATTTGCTCTATAAATAGCATACTCATGCTCTGAACCCATCCCAAACATAATAACAAATCACATCAGGGGCCAATTTCATAGAGCTGCTTAAGCAAAAAAGTTTCTTACGCACGAAAATAGCTCGCTTATTTTACACATTTTACTGGCCAAAATGTTATGCCATATACATTGCTTGTGACTGGTATTTAGCTGTTGTTTACTTAGCATAACAATTGGGTGGAGTCTTGGCCGGTAATCTGATTTCACTAAGCAAGGATTTTTCTGCTTATGCAAAATTTTGTGCTTAAGCAGCTCTGTTAAATTGGGCCCTGACCATTAATAAGGTTGTTAATGATGATTAAAAAGAAAGAAAGGAATTCCGGTTAAAAACGGTGAAAACCACACCGCTGATGCTTCCATCCTAACAGGGGTCTAAGCTATATATAAGCCCCAAGGTGCTGCTAATGACGGGCCAAGGTGCTGCTAATGACGGGCCGTGCTAATGGCGGGCTTGAATGTGTCGTCATTAGGTCTCCAGCAAAACACCGACGACTACTTGACAAACAGAACTTGACTTCCACCATCGAGCAGCGAGGTCTCTCCACACGATGCTGCGCTGCATGTCAATTAAGGGGGTATTCTAATTGCAGCCCAAGGAATGATTGCGCAGTGTATCTAATCCAATGCCATCAAAAGTCTTCAGCTGAAGTCATGTATTATTTGAGCAAGAATAAAACTCTCTCTCAAAAAAACTATGTTACTTCGGAGAGAGCCGTTTCTCACAATGTTTTATATCATCAACAGTTCTTCATTGCTCGTTGTTACCAAGTATGTTTTTTATGCTACCAATTATTTTGAGTAATAACCAACAGTGTCCATCGCTTTGAAGACAAGGCATTAGCGTCTTAACAAGACATCCGACTGACTGACTGGAAATAAACATCCTTGCACCCCACAAACAAATAAAAATAACACAAACACAAATAAAACCAAAACAAAACAGTTTGAAGCAAAGTATTTTTAAATGTAATACATGAACGGAAAGAAAAGTTCAAACATTAATCGAAACTAAATACAAAGAGTATTTTTAACTGCTTCAGGTACAGATATCACGCCATTGACATTACAGTGTCGGGCACACTGAATCAAAATCCTAAAAAATTGAATATTTTCACCTTCAATTGCCTAAAGATAATTTGTACAGCACCAATTAAAGTGCTTTAAGGGCAGTGGACACTTTTGGTAATTACTCAAAATAATTGTTTGCATAAAAATGTACTTGGTAATGAGCAATGGAGAGCTGTTGATAGTATAAAACATTGTGAGAAACGACTCCCTTTTTGAAGTAAGGTAGTTTTTGAGAAAGAGGTTATTTCTCACTCAAAATATTAAAAGACTTTAGACCTGAAGCCTTTTTTTTTTTGAAAGCACACAAGAGTGTTTTTCTTTCATTATTCGCTTGCAATTACGATGACCAATATAGTCCCAATTTTCACAGGTTTGTTATTATATGCATATTTGGGATACACCCAGTGAGAATACTGGGCCCAATTTCATAGAGCTGCTAAGCACAAAAATTTCTTCCTTGGTTAAAACAGGATTACCAACCAAAATTTGTTGCATATTGCTTTTTACTGGTTTTCAGCTGTTGTTTGCTTATATCCTGAAAATCACATGAAATTTGATGGAAATTCTGTTTCTATCAAGCCTAAATTTCATGCTCAGCAAATTTGTGTGCTTAGCAGCTCTATTCAGTGCCTTAAGTATGATACAATAAGAACTCACCAGAATATTAAGTAAGCATCGTCACCCTGGGCTTGAGTCCCAGCACATAGAATCGAATCGTTGCAACTGACGTCAAAACTTGTAAACATGTTACCTTCAATACCTAGATTGAAAAACACAAGAGAAAAATATATTACTTTCTATATTTGTTGCACTTTTAACATGCCCTCACTCTTTTATATTTGTGTTATTGCTGTTACACAAGTGAACATCTAAAACATTTTTATTACCTTCAAGTTAAAACACAAGTGAACATCTAAAACATTTTTATTACCCTCAAGTTAAAAGAAATGTAACTAATAAAGCATACTGACATGTTTCTCAATCTTAAAATACTAGTTATATATTAAGCCACCTGCCATTTTAACCTTTATTATATTCTTTACCTCTTCATTCATGATCTTGGAAACAGCTTGAGCCAATTTGTTTCCATAAGATTGTCAGACTCAGTTATTCTAACTGAGGAAAGGTAATAAGTATTGTATGTACGGGCAGTCGAGTCAAGCCACGAGGCTCTTTCGTTCATTTTCAGTCATTGGACATTTATTTTGGTTTGGTTACAAGTCTTTTCCCCCCATTACTATAACTGAAGTCTTTAGAGAATCATAAAGAAAAGGTTGAGCCAAGTTCAACTCAAGTCAATACTTTTATTCAGAATATGAGAAAAAAGATTAGCTATTGCAAACTGCTTACCGACCAAAAGGACCTACTATGGTATAACTGCAAACAATAGGTAATGCCCTGACATTTCAAACCTAGCCATTAACTATTTCTTTGCATTTTTAATTCAGAATCTCTGAGAGGTAAGGAGTATTTCATTTACATGTCTACAATAGTTTATATTTGTATATATTTGTATGGAAACAAATGTTATGAATAATTTTTGTATATTTGCTTAATACTAGTCTTTATTCTCTTGGGTTTTTTGGTTGCTTTATCCCTAGCGCTTTGCATCCTTTGGAAAAGGCGCTTTATAATTTTGGTTATTATTATTGATTGATTGTTTAAAGCTCCAAAACAGGACAGTGAACAAAAAGAAAAAAGAAAAAAAAAAGGACTTCAGACAATATCAATATTTTAGACAGTTCAGTAAAACAAACAGAGGACATTGGCCGGAATAAAACACCTCAGATCACATCCTCGCATTCCCACCCTAACCAACGTCGTGATTGGAGACACAAAACACTTATAACATAAGCAGAACATTTGAATAACAAAACACCTGAATTATTCATCCCCACTGTGTGCAATGTCAGATCTTAATTAAGATTCCATTTATCAGCATCACACTTAAGCAAGAAGAAGGCTTCACCTCTTAGAAACTCCGCTCTATCACGCTTCTTGCTCTTTCTAATAATACGATGCAGGTACTATCATTCTTACTAAGCACTCTCATTCGTCAGCTACATAGAGTTTATAGAAGGACCGTCGAGTGGCATAAACTTGTAAACAAGTCGTTAAAAATGTCTGTGGTGGTGATAGCTTTCCCGACTCTCTCCGCAATACCCCCACGGTATTCTCGCAAGACTGCAGGGGTCAAATTGCCACTAGCCCGGGACTACCACATTTACAGCCGGACTAATAATTGTTTCCAGTTTCATAACCCGGAGGGCTAGTGGGAGAATAATGCAGTAAGTCAACATCACAAACAATAATGACCCGTGCTGATGGTATTGTAAAATGAAACACTTTTGGTGACCAATATTTGTGCCGACGAATTGTGTTTTTCATGGCAACCAAAATCTCATCAGGGCTACTAAAAGTTCTGCGGTCGATTTCACAAAGAGTTATGACTCGTCTTATCTCGAGTTACTTAGGAATAATCCTAAGATCTGCATGCTACAGTGCAGAGCTAGGACTCGTCCTACAAGTCCTAAGATTAGTTTTAAGTTAGGAAGAGTTTTGTGAAATCGATAGCTGGGTCACTAGCCCTGCTGACTACCATGAAAGTACACTGTGACTGCTGGCGTCCATGAGACTACCACTCTTGTGCTGTGCAGTCTCATATGGAGTAGTAGTTGGTAGACAGCAGCTTCGAGCGAGAGCAGTGATCTCGCGAGAGCAGTATTCGTTCGCGGAGACCTGAATCATTAAAGGCAGTGGACACTATTGGTAATTGTCAAAGACTAGCCTTCACAGTTGGTCTCTCTCAACATATGCATAAAATAACAAACCTGTGAAAATTTGGCTCAATCGGTCATCGAAGTTGGGAGATAATAATGAAAGAAAAACAACCCTTGCAACACGAAGTTGTGTGCGTTTAGATGGTTGATTTCGAGACCTCATGTTCTAAACTTGAGGTCTCGAAATCAAATTCGTGGAAAACTACTTCTTTCTCGAAAACTATGGCACTTCAGAGGGTGCCATTTCTCACAATGTTTTATACCATCATCCTCTCCCCATTACTCGTCACCAAGAAAGGTTTTATGCCAATAAATATTTTGAGTACTTACCAACAGTGTCCACTGCCTTTAAGCCACTATCCCACGACTAGACTATCACCGAACAACAAATAAACGACTTGTCGACAAGTCTAATAAGAGTGGCATATCCAGGCTGCTGAGGTGAATGTCTTATACAAGGATAGGGGAATGTACTCAAAAGTGCTGTCAGGTACACAAACTAATCCCTTGGGAAATCTCCTCTTCTTGAAACAACTTGTCCGAAGAACAAAGACACAATCCAAGCTTTCTGTTTTTTGATGTTTCCGGTGAATCATAATTGGAATTAGATCACCCCATGACAGGCTGCTAGGATCATTCATACAAATTTGGAATACAATTATTTTGAAATAAGGAATGCTTTTGTTCATGAAACTGAAAGAATTTTGTGCATTAAATTCTGTTGGCTATTTTTGGTTTATTAATATTTAATAATTTTTCTCGTTTCATGTATATATTTTGGAATATATATAATATATTTCAGCAGGTTGCAACTTCATAAATAACGTGTTTTTTTCTCTTCTTTCTTGGCTCAAACTTATTTGCAATGTTTGAATGTTATAGTAAGCAATGAAACATTTCCGTTGAAATTGGATTAACCACCTCAATATTAAGGACCCTTTTGTTTGATCTAAGCTTGTTAAGGAAAGACAAGACATCTTTGATAACAAAAGTAGTGATTTAAGCTTGGCATGGTGTGAAAATAAGAAATTACTATATAAATAAATAGTATATTTGAGGGTACATCCATGATTTAAAGACAGTGTACACTATTGGTAATTGTCAAAGAGCAGTCCTCTCACTTGGTGTATCTCAACATATGCATAAAATAACAAACCTGTGAAAATTTGAGCTCGATCGGTCATCAAAGTTGCGAGATAACTATGAAAGAAAAAACACCCTTGTCACACGAAGTTGTGTGCTTTCAGATGCTTGATTTTGAGACCTCAAGTTCTGAACTTGAGGTCTCGAAATCAAATTCGTGGAAAATTACTTCTTTCTCCAAAACTACATTAGGTCACTTCAGAGGGAGCTGTTTCTCACAATGTTTTATACCATCAACCTCTCCCCATTACTCGTTACCAAGTAAGGTTTTATGCCAATAATTATTTTGAGTAATTACCAATAGTGTCCACTGCCTTTAAATCTCTTTCGTGGGAAGAGGCGTTGTGAGGCCAACACTAAGGAGATTTACTACATGGCATTACCTGCAAGTTTACTATTTATTTATTTTTTAGATACTTCTTGGTTGATAAAAGATTAAAGGAACACATTGCCTTGGATCGGTCGAGTTGGTCTATAAAAAGCATTTGTAACCGTTTGTTATGAAATGCATATGGTTGGAAAGATGTTTTAAAAGTAGAATACGATGATCCACACAAACATGCCTCGAAATTGCGCGGTTTTCCTTTTACCTCGTCGACTAATGCGGTCAGCCATTTATGGGAGTCAAATTGTTGACTCCCATAAATGGCCGACCGTGTTAGTTCGCAAAGTAAAAGGAAAACCACGCAATTTCGAGGCATCTTCCCAATAATATGCATTTTACAACAAATGGGTACAAATGCTGTTTATAGACCAAACTTGTCCAATCCAAGGCAACGTGTTCCTTTAATATGAGCAAAATAATGATATTATACATTCTGAGAAATTCTTCTTAACAATAACAAAAAACCAACAGCTTGATCTAGTCTGCACAATGGAAAATATATAAGATTAAAAAAAAAAAAAAAAAAAATATCCTGATTATAAAATCTGTGCCAGCACTTTGAAATGTCTGCCGTTTTAATAAAAGTAACCATGGCAATGGAAAACAGCCTTTCTACTGATGACAATAGAGGTAAATCATGATTGACTCATACATCTTTTAATCTAGTTTACTATGGTACAGATACGACAGTATTCACAACTCACGATGTGGACTGCTGAGGTTTGGTTGGGAAAGTTAAAGGCACTGGACACTATCGGTACTTTCTCAAAATAATTTTTAAGCATAAAAACCTACTTCGTAGCGAGCAATGGAGAACTGTTGATAATATAAAACATTGTTAGAAACAGCTCGCTCTGAAGTAATGTTGTATTTGAGGAAGAAGTAGTTTCTCACTAAAATATTTGAATTGAATTCGAGCATCTGAAAGCACACAACTTGTGCGACAAGGAAGCTTTTTCTTCCATTATTCTCTTGCAACTTCGATGACCAATTGAGTTCAAATTTTTACAGTTTTATTATTTTATGCTCATGTTGAGATACACCAAGTGAGAATACTGGTCTTTGACAATTACGGAAGGTGTCCACTGCCTTTAAGGAAGCAGGCAGCAACCAATCACAATCTGCTGTCGAGTCTCAAATGTCAGACCAGTAATCAATCAGACGGAGGCAGTTAATGAGTTGGACGGAAGGCTCCCTCTGGCAGAACACAACAAAACAGACGCTGACGGGTCACGATGCGTACAGACCCATTACACATTCAACTCTAACCAAGCAGAAGTTATTCCTCGTTCTAAAAGACTCTGTCGTAAATACGATATCGATCGGTAAAGAACTTCCATTTTTACAGCTCTGTCATTAACATTTAGTTTTTGGTTTGAAAGGTGATCATTCCTAGAAGAAATATTAAAATTCAAGTAATTTTGGGTTTGAACAAAAGGAAATTGACTAGAGCAGGATTCAGCACCAATAATTTCCACATTAATTTATTGGAGCTCTACCAACTGAGCTATCCAGCCCTATGTTGGCAGTCTCCCTATTTTGTAATTTTTTTGTTTCAGGGGTGCCAGTCGCAAGCCGTATAACCAGTGCTGTGCCCAGGGATCAAGGCAAAGTTTGGCAACTTTCTTATGAACAAGTCAAATGCAAATTCCCTTTAAAACTTAAATATTTATGAAAAATATACACACCTCCTTGTTGTAATAACTATGGTTATAGGCATAAACATATTTAAAGGTAATTATTGTCTTGAGTTCTATTTGGTGGAATTTTTCTTTCAATTTTTAGGAATTTTTTTGTTTCGGTCTTCATGTATTAGAAAAAAAAGCCCTCACTACTGACCATGATGTTTTTGCATAATAACCGACTGCATCAATTTTAAACATGGTGGCAATTCCTAAACATGTTCCTGTTTGAATAAAAGATGCTCAGTGATGCTCAAAGCATGGCAAACTACTCAAAGTCAAACTACTAAGCTTTGCATAGTGTAAAGGCCATGTCTCATAAGGCAATCTATAGGCAACCAGTTCCAGGCAAAGAATTCATTCACATTTCCGTTTTCCCATTATTTTCCTGGGGATATTGAGCTAGAGCTAAAGGAATGTTTTTTGACGTGCTGACGACTTGTTCCTTAAAAGCATTCAGTGCAGTTGGTTGCCTCCAAGTTGCCAGAAAAAAACTGCCCTTTATGAAATTGCCTTTGCGCGCTTAGTAAGTAAGCACTGAGTAGGTATAGCGTAGAAATCATGTGAATTAAATCAATTGAAGAAACAGTGTTAGATCCGGGAAAGAAGGGTTCATAATGTTCAAAAGACTGCTGCAAGATTGATTCTAAATAAACGCAAATATGATCAGTCCATCAGTCCTCATCTAACCAACCTACAATTGGCTTCCTACAGTATGTTTAAAAGAATGTTCTTCAAAGTTATAATCCTGCCGTCGATTTCACAAAACTCTTCCTAACTTAAGACTAATCTTAGGACTTAGGACGAGTCCCAACACTGCACTGTAGCATGCAGACCTTAAGATTAATCCTAAGTTAGGACGAGTTACACATCCTAACTCGAGATAAGACGATTCCTAACTCTTTGTGGAATTTACCCCTGATGTATAAAGTGTACCATAAACAAGCTTTCAAATTAAGATCTCAACAATCTTCATTCGTGTACCTCCTACTCTCTTTTCGATGTGCCAAGAACCTGCTTTTCAACTTTTGCAGAGAGATCATTCTCCCTATATGGCCCCAAAATGTGGAATTAAGCTTCCTGTACAAATTAGAAATGCCAGCTCAAATACATCATTCAAAGCGATCTTTAAAGCTCACCTGTTCCAGCAGGCTTACCAACCATTCAACTGTGCCTCAGCGCCTTAGAACAAACTTTTGATTTTGGCGCTCTACTAATGACGTTTGATTGATTGATTGATTGATTGATTGATTGATTGATTGATTGATTGATTGATTAGTTCTATGAGGAACCAGCCTAAGATTTCAACCCCAGTTCTTCTCCGGTCCAACACTTCTTCCACAAGTGATTCCGTTGTCATAGTTGTAAAACCAAGTCAGTTGTTTTTCACGAAAAAAACCTCATTCTCTGAGTCACTTTCTGAGTCAGTAAAAATGATGCAAAGTGACAAACAACCGTTTTAACCACAGCTCCTAATTCATTGCCACTAAGACTTAATCCTATCATTTACTCGTTAAAAGTCCCTCATCATCAGAAGAAAAAAAACGCAGTACGCATTGCGCACTTGCAGAAGGTAATGTCACTGCACAAGGCATTTTTTCACCACAAAATCAATCCCAGTCACAGCTCTTGTGGAAAAGTATTGAGCCGATTTTTTTCTTTTCAGAACACGTAGAGAGTAATGCAATTTGTTTCTGCTTTGGCTGATGGAGTTGAAGGTTTCAGGGTTGCATCTTACAGAAGACTGGCGACCAAACTAAGTACGTGAGTTGATTAACATGATTCTATGGCTTGGGACCAGTGGGGTGATAATGTGTGCACATTTTGTGTTTGTCAATCAGTGAGGCCTGTTAAATCAGTGACTATGGGGAGAACATATCCTGTCAATTTGAGTTAGTTTTACCGCGTACAGAATTTGGGTCACTTTCTAGATTTTTCTTTCTTCTGACTTCTTCATTTCTTGAACCAAAAGGAGTTGATTAACATGATGCTATGGCTTGGTACCAGTTGGGTGACAATGTGTGCACATTTTGTGTTTGTCAATCGGTGAGGCCTGTTAAATCAGTGACTATGGGGAGAACATATCCTGTCAATTTGAGTTAGTATTTACCGCGTACAGAATTTGAGCCACTTGAAAAGATTTGTCATTCTTCTGACTTCTTTACTTCTTGAACCAAAAGAAGTTGAATAACGTGATTTTATATGGCATGGTACTCGTAAGGTGATGATAAGTGCACATTTTGTGTTTGTCAATCGGTGAGGCCTGTTAAACCAGTGACTATAGGGAGAAAAAATCCTATCAATTTGAGTTAGTTTTACTGTGTAAAGGATTTGGGCCACTTCAAATATATTTTTCTTCTTTCAGGCCGATGCATTCTTTATTTCTTGACCCAAGAGGAAATTTTTGAAGAAAAAAAAAGTGAAAAAAAAACCAAACCATAAGTACATCTTCAGCTGTGATTGTGTTAATCTGCTTTACACACAGTGTTAATTTGAAGGTTTTCACCTTTTTATTTTACAGACAAATTAAATTACTTTCCACAAAAGTCACTAGGTAAGTGAATTTGTACAAACGACATTACGATGTAACACCTTAAATTCATTAGATGTCAATAAAATGAAGCACATTACGTGGCATATATAGCTCTCTTTTATAGTCAGTCCAGCTCCTTTGTCATCAGCCGTTTGCTTTATCCCTGCTAGTTTATGTACATATTTCTCTCATAGCGACTCAGTCTGTCTGTTTTTGTAAATGTTTCCTCCTTACCCTTTTGTCTCGTCTCCTTGTTTGTAGTTTGTCTGTCTTGGCTGGCTTCTACAAACCTTGGCTAAGTAGTCCGATAGCCTTATACTCTCTTTATTTCTGTTTACATAGATTAACTATTTTCCTTCCATCCTCCGTGCTTATTATTTTGCTTATAAATGTTGAAATTGAAATTGAATACCAGGCATTACTCCTTGACACTATAACCTAGAGTCAACAACCTACCTGTGTACACCTGTGAAGCTCTTGTTCTTTTAGTTCTCATATCCCAGCATCTGAAAAAAAATCAATAGGAAACCATGGCAACGGTAAACATACAAAGCTCAAATGTGTTTAGATCAAAATGACCAATATGAACCCAATATGAACCCAATACTGCAATGTTCATTTCTAACTAACAACAACCACTTGCGTCAAACTGTTACCCTACCTACTACACTAGGGATCATGTTACGTCTTACATGTAGGCGCACATGTTAACAGAGTTTAAGTTTACACGTTTCATACGCATTGATTGGAACTCTCACAGAAGACGCACGCAGGAGCACTTTAACCCCCCCCCCCCCCCCCCTAGCATCTGAACAACAAAAACACCCATCACTCATTGGGGAACGAAGGCAACAACAACACATCCTCCAATTTGCGGGCCCCTAATTTAATTTTTCCAGTAGGGTGAAAATCAGGCCTGTTTGCTTCGTTTTTTGAAAGGGCAAGGGCACCAAGGCATTTTCCCCTCTGTAAAGAGCGCCCTATGAGGCTATTTTTAAATTTCTACTGGATCATTTCAAGGGCATCAAGGCAATGACCAGGGGCAGGCCTGATACTTCAAGGAGGTACTGAAGGAGATTGCCTCCATGCCCCCTGGTCATTGCCTTGGTGCCCTTGAAATGCTCCAGTAGAAATGTACAATTTCCTAATAGGGTGCCCTTTACCAAGGAGTAAATGCCCTGATGCCCTTGCCCTTTCATCAAATAAAACAAACATCGCCTTCATTGCCTGCATGAAGTAACAGCCCTGTAAAAACGTTCCCAATCCCTCTTCCCGATCCCCAAATAGCCATGACTCACACAGTATCGATCTTCTTAATAGATGCAGCAACACATGGCATTCCTTCACACCAGGGAGGTATCCAATGCTATACAAATTTATTCACAGTAAGTGAGCACTCACTCGTAAAGTACTTATTCTCAAGATCTTTCCATAATCCATTCCCAACTTCTCAGGAAACGTCTAACATCCGTTCGTTTGTTGAGGTAGCCAAACGACTACTGCTAGATTTTTGAAACTTTGAAAAGTTGAGCTTCAGAGAGTATTCTCAAAATTTCATAGAGCTGCTAATTGTTAGCACAAGAATGATTTTTGAAAACTCATTAATAATAATAATAGAAGAGTATTTATAAAGCGCCTTATGCCAGGCCTCAAGCCACTAAATAAAAACAATATTTTAAAAAGCAACATTAAATATAGAAACGGCAGTTTAAAAACCACAAGAAAGATAAAAAATTAAAACTAAACAAAACCACCAGGAGCAAAACATACTTAAACTAAAAACTGAATAGAAAATAATAAACCAAAAAAATACAAAAAAAAATACGCCACAAACCTAAGCATTTAACATACATAATAATACTAAAATATTTTAATACAACTAAAAGATGACGAGAAGAGCTAAAATCAATACAACGGTGAGGCAAATTTTTTTTACCATGTAAACGGATTAACGGGACTCTCCAGATCAAGATTTTGGCCATGACATGAATCCCTACTCACTGTGAATGAAGATGTATGTAGTATAATTCACCTGTTGGAAGTTTCAGCTTCACCGGTCTACAAGTTTTTAGGAATATTTAAAATCGCAGAGCAATGTTTTCAGGAGAGTCGCGTAAACTGTTGTACATGCTAAAATAATTTTCGTCGATGAGACGAAAATTATATTTGCGGAAGTGTTTTACTCATTTCTCAAAAACTTATAACACCTCAGCAAGAAATATTTTAAGGGAAGCTTTCCATCATTATCTTTAAACAGTGTATGTTTAATGTAAATCTGTGTACGCTTGTGTTCCTTTAACTAGAATGTTACAGGTAGTTTTTTTTCTTTTTCTTTTCCAATTTACTCTTGGACAAAAGTGTGGGAAGATACTGTGAGAGAAAGTTACTAGCCACAATTGCATTAAATCATTTCACAGATACACCCCAAACACTGCTACCTCGTGCATGCACATGAACACATTCCATAACAAATGCTCTTAAAAAGTTATACATGAATTTTAAATGTCAAAACCATGAAGGACAAGCTACAAGGACTAAAACCACATCTGTGTTTGATTATTTGAAGTGTTACACTAATGATACACGCGTATGCGTTCTCTACTTTCAAATTAGACACACCATAACACATGCCAGTAAACGGTGTTAAAGGCACCGGACATTATTGGTAATTACTCTTTAGCACAAAAACTTACTTGGTAGCAAGCAGTTGAGAGCTTTTGATAGTATTAAACATTGTGAGAAACGGCTCCCTCTGAACTAACCATAGTTTTTGAGAAAGAGGTAATTTCTCACTAAAATATTTAAATCTAAATCACGAGTTCAGGCTTGAAGCCTTTTATTCAGGCACCTGAAAGCAAACAAATTTGTGCAAAAAGGGTGTTTTTTCTTTCATTATTCTCTTGCAACTTCAATGACCCATTGAGCCCAAATTTTCACAGGCTTGTTATCATTATGCATAAGTTAAGATACACCAAGTGAGAATACTTGTCTTTGAAAATTACCAAACAAGTCCAATGCCTTTTTGAAGAAGATAGACATGAATTTTAAATGTCGATGTCATATCCGTGAAGGACATGGTACAAGAATAGAAACCACATCTGTGTTTGATTACTGGATGTGTTACTAATGTTAAACTTGTATGTAGTCCTCTACATTCAAATTAGACACACAATAACACATGCCAGTAAATGGCGATAACCACGCTAACACTCTACAGTCAATTAACATTATAACATGTGGTTTATCTCTGCATCCAAGGGAATTAAAAATGATACCCCAAGTATTAAATAGTCATCATGCATTATGGAAAACCATCTGCCCAGCGTGTACACTTAAAGGCACTGGACACTATTAGTAATCACTCAAAATAATTGTCAGCATAAAAACTTACTTGGTAACGAGCTATGAATAGCTGTTGATAGTATAAAACATTGTGAGAAACAGCTCCCTCTGAGTAATTTCTCACCAAAATATTTGAATTGAATTCAAGACCTCCGCTGAGGTCTCAAATTCAAGCATCTGAAACAACACAACTTGTGAGACAAGGGTGTTTTTTCTTCTTCCATTATTTGCTTGCATCTTCGACGACCAATTGAGTTCAAATTTTCACAGGTTCGTTATTTTATGCATGTTGAGATACACCAAGTGAGAAGACTGGTCTTTGACAATTACCAAAGGTGTCCAGTGTCTTTAAGGGCAGTGGACACTATTGGTAATTACCCAAAATATTTATTAGCATAAAACCTTTCTTGGGAACGAGTAATGGGGAGAGGTTGATGGTATAAAACATTGTGAGAAACGGCTCCCTCTGAAGTGCCATAGTTTTCGAGAAAGAAGTAATTTTCCACGAATTTGATTTCGAGACCTCAGATTTAGAACTTGAGGTCTCGAAATCAACCATCTAAACGCACACAACTACGTGTGACAAGGGTGTTTTTTTCTTTCATTATTATCTCGCAAGTTCGATGACCGATTGAGCTCAAATTTTCACAGGTTTGTTATTTTATGTATATGTTGAGATACACCAACTGTGAAGGCTAGTCTGTGACAATTACCAATAGTGTCCAGTGCCTTTAAAGAGATGGAGCAAATCCTATGCGCATCCTAGCATGAGGCTCTTGTGTATATTGACTTGCAATGATGCATGTAATGTGAGGCTGCTATACCAAACCGCCATATACTGCTTATCCTATGTAACATGAAGCTGCAGCCGGTAGACTTTGCTGCTGACCATGTCTCTACAAAGACTGGTTTGCATTGAAGGGAATAAAAGGCCAAAGTGGATTCTTTTTAATCAAGGAGGACTTTCTTTTTTCTTTTTCTGAACTAGAAGTAATCATGAAAGTCATATTAAAGGCAACTTCAGGCCTGTATGCTTCATTTTTGAAAGGGGAAAGGGCACCAACGCAATTTCTCCTTAGTTAAAGGATTCGGGTACTTTTTCAAAATGTCCACAGATTTACATTAAACTTACAGGGTTTGAAGATAATGATAGTGGGAAGCTTCCCTTCAAACATTACTAACTAAGGTTGTGTAGTTTTCGAGAAATGAGTAAAACAAGTCACAAAATAATTTTGGTCTCATGAGACCAAAATTATTTCAGCATGTAAAATCCCCTTATTATACCAAAACTATAGCATAACTGGTTAATACGTTTTTACATGCTAAAACTCAGACAAAAATTATTACTTTTACTCATTTCTCAAAAACTACAGCACCTCAGTATGTAAAATTTCAAGGGACGCTTTCTACTATCATTATCTTCAAACTGTGTAAGTTTAATGTAAATCTGTGGACATTGTCTTTTTTGTTAGGAAAAAGTACGTAGACCCTTTAAAGGAACACGTTGCCTTGGATCGGACGAGTTGGTCTATTAAAAGCGTTTGAAACCGTTTGTTATGAAATGCATATGGTTAGAAAGATGTTTTAAAAGTAGAATATAATGATCCACACAAGTTTCACTCGAAATTGCACGGTTTTCCTTTTACGTCGCGAACTATCACGGTCGGCCATTTATGGGAGTCAAAATTTTGACTCCCTTAAATGGCCGACTGTGTTAGTCGACAGGGTAAAAAGAAAACTGTGCAATTTCGAGGCATATTTGTGTAGATCATTGTATTCTACTTTTACAATATCTTTCTAACCATATACATTTGACAACAAACGGTTACAGAACGATTTTCAAAGACCAACTCGACAGATCAAAGGCAACGCGTTCCTTTAAGGCAACGAAGGCGATTGCCTAGCCATGCCCGCTGGTCATTGTTTTGTGGCCCTTGAAATGCTCGAGTAGAAATTTACAATTTCCTCATAGGGTGCCCTTTACCAAGGAGAATATGCTTCGGTGCCCTTGCCCTTTCAAAAAGGAAGCATACAGACCTCGTATGCCCAGGGCCCAATTTCATAAAGCCTGTAAGCACAAAAATTTGCTTAGCATGAAATTTCTTCCTTGATAAAAACAAGATTACCAACCAAATTTTAATTTGTTGCATATTGCTTGTTTACTGGCATTCAGCTGTTGTTTGCTCATCCTGAAAATCATGTGGAAACTGTGAAGGCTAGTCTTTGATAATTACCAATAGTGTCCACTGCCTTTAACATGTGTCAGCAGAGTACTAATAATTTCAAGCTTAAAGGCCTAAAACAATAAAACTAAAACAATAACGATCACGATGCCAAGAGACCGCATTCTATTGGTTGAATTGCTCTACAGAGAATATGCATACGCTCATTCAACCAATAGATCGTGTTCTCTTTGCGTCGTGATCATTATCATTTTTGTTATCGCTGCAGTGTGACTCGTCCTTTAGACTGAAATTAATTCTTGAAATGAAAAGAAGACGTCTATGGTGTTGACGAACTACTACTTTTTAACAGCAGATGTCCCCAGCCTGTCTGACTACAGAGGTCTAATGGATAACTCAACAAGATAAATGAGTCTTATTGTAATGTAGCAATCCATACCTCAAGAAGAACTCACTACTGAGGGTGGGGGGGGGGGTCATGAACAAAATTGGCTCATAAATACATGTAGCAGCTGTCTACAGGCATAATATTTGGTCTTTGAAAAAAGAAAGTAGGAATATTTTATCCAGTATAAGGGCTGACCTACATGTACAGAAAGGGTAGGGTACTTTTCAGGCCTTATTGTTTACAAAGTTTCATTTTTTTTTTTAAAGGGCAAAACAAATCGGAAAACAGACTAAAGAATACAATAGATGTTATTTTTGCGTCAGGATAAAAAATATTAATCATGGTTTTTACCCATACACCGATGTGTGTTAGCACTGTATACTCAGTACTTTCCCCGAGTCCTGTGAACAAATATCACAGGCATGTTACTCGGGTGGGATTCGAACCCATGACCCGTGCAATTTTAGAGCCGTGTCTTACCAACTACATGTAGACTGCCGAGGTTGCCCGGTAGCTAGAGGCAGTTCGAATCCTTTGTTTTGGCAACGATATAATAGATGTTAATTTGCATCGGGGATAAAGAAGAAGAATATTCCGCCTATTGGATGCAGACTAGACAAGTTAATTCAAAGACTTTCTTCAAACCAGAAAGAAAAACTCTCATGATACAATAATAATAAAAAAGAGAGGTTTAATTAATATGTAAAATATTAATTAATTCAAAACTATTTCTCAGCACGGTTTTCCTTTTACCTCGTCGACTAACATGGTGTTAGTTCGTGCAGTAAAAGGAAAACCGCGCAATTTCGAAGGAAATTTGTGTGGATCATTGTATTCTACTTTTAAAACATCTTCTATGCAAACAGTTACAAAATGCTTTTTATAGACCAACTGTCCGATCCAATGCAACGTGTTCCTTTAAATAAAATCAATCGGAAATTATTCTCCTTCTGTAATCGAAGGCTCCACCATCATCTTGCATTCTAAACACCTCGCAAGGTGACGCAGTCATTTCTAACGGCGTTAGGATCTTGTCAACCCTAAAGGCAGCCCTAAAGAAATCGATGGATAAAAACTCCAGGGTTCATCTCCTGAGAGTGATCGTAAAGGCCAGGCCAGGGAAGGAGTGTCAGACGGGATGCACTGTTCCGCTCCCTCGCCGGTATTCTCACCATTGGAAAAGGTCACTTCAACGTTGTGTTTTTATTTCGAGCTTTTAGGGGAAATTGAATGCGGCATGCTTGTGCTTGAAGGTTTCGCAAATGACATCCAAAAGGATAAATTCTCGAGATTTGCGTAGACTGCCATGGATTAATCAATATGATGAGTTTATAACACTAACACTACGTAAATCATGATAGATCTTGCCTTAAAGTAAAGTGTGCTATTCTCTGAACATGAATTTTACATGAAATGTAGAAAAGAATAAGGCAAAGTTGCAGACAAGTTTAAAATCTTCTTTAAAACTTCTTTGTTTGTCAACTCAAACTCACTTGGCCAGTTACGGGAACAGGGTCTTTGCCAACATAGCACAAAGACTCTAGAATTCACTTCCCGAGGACCTCAGACAAATGCACAACATCACTCTCTTTCAGCAGAAACTTAAAGGCAGTGGACACTATTAGTAATTGTCAAAGACTAGCCTTCACAGTTGGTGTATCTCAACATATGCATAAAATAACTAACCTGTGAAAATTTGAGCTCAATCGGTCATCAAAGTTGCGAGATAATAATGAAAGAAGAAAACACCCTTGTCACACGAATTGTGTGCGTTTAGATGGTTGATTTCGAGACCTCAAGTTCTAAATCTGAGGTCTCGAAATCAAATTCGTGGAAAATTACTTCTTTCTCGAAAACTATGGCACTTCAGAGGGAGCCGTTTCTCGTAATGTTTTATACCATCAACCTCTCCCCATTACTGGTCACCAAGAAAGGTTTTATGCTAATAATTATTTTGAGTAATTACCAATAGTGTCCACTGCCTTTAAAAACAATTTGACAACACCTTTACTTTACTTCTACTACAGTAACCTTAAAAATGGTAAATAGAAAAGTGCGCCTTACAAATGCTGTGAGTTTAATTTCTACAACATTATATACGGTTGTATGGCTTCTGACTGGCACCCCCGAACAAAGATATTGACAAAACAGGGACACCGCCAATATAGGGCTAGATAGCTCAGTTGGTAGAGCGCCGGCACGTTAATCCGGAGGTCGTTGGTTCGAATCCCACTCTAGTCAATTCTTTGTTCAACCCCAAAAATCCTTTATATGCTCTTTAACAAGAAGGGTAATGTAAAAATGGGAATAAAAAAGTGGTGACTCGATCTGGAACGATCATTTTAAACCTTGCACTGTCGTGCGATGACCCTGCTAGTTTTAAACGAACAAAAAATACCTTGTACCACTCTTACATTCCCTTATTATTTCCTGATTTCAATAAACGGAAAGACATGAAACTCTTTCAACCTACCTGACTGTTCCATCCTTGGACGATGTGAATAAGAGGTTGGGATTACGTTTTCCAAACCTTGCTCCGGACAGAGTGTCACTGTGACCTACAAACGAGAAGAACAAAATCGTGATTCAGAAACAAGTCAAATATGGCCAAGTCTTCCTTTTAAAATTCATATTAAGTTAAAAAAAAAAGAAAAAAAGGAAAATGAAAATCAAGATCAGAAAAGATAAACAATGAACAAGCATGATGTTTGGGAAAAAAAATAAGTAAGCAGTTTACTGGCCATGCAAAAATCACTGGCTTTGAGCCTGCACTCGCATTCCATTGTTAACTCCGAGCCCTGATATTACACAATCAGCATCCATTACCTTGATTCTGAGACGCCATTGATTCCAGTAAATGATTAACCCATCTTAGTCTATCGATTCATTAATATTGATTGTCTGATCCATTAGAGTCTACGTAGATATAACCCCAGCATACAGAGTTTATGTTGAAAGTCATTACATAAAGATATTGACAAAGTACTCTTAATTGCAAATGACTTATGTACACAGGGACAGATACATCCAACCTACTGGATAATGATTGCACCGTACTCATACCATACATGTAGCTGTGTTAAGTATCAAAGGGAAGGCACACGTTTGGTAATTACTCAAACCAAATATTAGCTTAAAAACTGACTTGGTAACGAGCATTGGGGAGCTGTTGATAGTATAAAACATTGTGGGAAATGACTCCCTTTGAAGTAACATAGTTTTTGAGAAAGAGGTTATTCCTCACTAAAATAATAAAAGACTTTCAGCTGGAAGTCTTTTATTCCTATCTGAAAGCCCATAAATTCGTCCAACAAGGGTGTTTTTTTCTTACATCATTTTCTCGCAAATCCGATGACCAAGTGAGCTCAAATTTTCACAGGTTTGTTATTTTATGCATATGTTGAGATACACCAAGTGAGAAGACTGGTCCTTGACAATTACCAAACGTGTACCTTCCCTTTAACTCAACTTACAACCCTTTATTTCTCCTTCTTTTTCTTTTTGTTTTTAACTTTAAGATTCAGACAAAAAAATTAAAAAAATGCAACAGAACTTGTCTGGTTCAAAGGAAGAAAAAGCTACTCTGGACACTATTGGTGATTAAAATTACTCAAAATAATTGTTAGCATACAAACTTGATTGGTAATGAGCAATGGAGAGCTGTTCATATTATAAAACATTTTGAGAAACGGCTCCCTCTCTGAAGTAACGTAGTTTTTGAGAAAGAGGTAACTTCTCATTCAAATAGTAAAAGACTCAACGGTGTTTTTCTCTTTCATTATTCTCTTGTAACTTTGATGACCAATTGAGCCCAAACTTTCACAGGCTTGTTATTTTATGCATAGGTTGGGATACACGAAGTAAGAGTACTGGTCTATGACAATTACCGATAGTGTCCAGTGTCTTTAACTATCCAATAATCCCATCAACTACCCCAATCCCACAAACCATCCAAATCCCACCAACTACCCCCATCCAAACAACACTTCAGAGTCAGTGAGTGCATGTACAAACTACAAAAACACCACAACGATCACTAAAATCATATACTTGTAAAATGCACCCGTGATAACAACAAGTTTCACAAGTGCAATCAAAATATTGCTTTACAATCACATAAATTTTCTGTTGTATTGGAAAGGCAAAAATAAACACAGGCATCAGCCTCTTCGTACACTCTCTCTTCCATATTTGTTTTTTTTTCCCTCCGTCGAAAAGTCAAGGATGGAATTCCCATGCGTTAGCACGCGGCATGTAGGCACGCATGCTAGGAACGACAGCTCAACAAACTACTGAAATTACAGCAGACAATATGTAGCGACACAACATGCCATTGCACAATGATGCCAATTGCCTTATCAAGATGAAAAGCAATTTGCGCACGGGTCATTGCATTATCTTTTCCAAACCAAACAACCACATTAGATGGAAATCTTGATACCCAAGAGGATTTCTAACACACACATGACCCTCACGGGTGCTTTCAATTCAGTGTGATGGAAGCAACACAAATGTCGGCTCTTCTTTGGATGTATTCCAACATCACGCACACACATCGATGATCACAAACCATTTGTATTGATTGATCTTAAGTAAATATCAATATACAAGAACATCAAGCATAATGGAACAGGATGTTGCCGCACTTCAATATCACTACAGAGATAATGGAGGGAAGGGTTGAAGCTTTTCCAGACACGGCTCGTGTTTTCCTTTAATCAACAAAAATTTGTCCCGCAGAATATTCCATTTATCTAGAGAGAAGGATTCTACAATCCCGGCCATATCTCGTTGGTCCCCCGCACCACGGCCCCGGTGCCCACGTTTCAATGTTTGCTCTCTTTGCACCGTCTTCACTGCCATCAACATTAAGCAGGGGAACACGGGAGAATGTTTCAAGTAATATTGCGAATCAGTGGCCCCAGCATTTTGGCTGGGATTGTAGAATACTACATTTATCTAGAGAGAACGACTCTAAAATACTATAGGTTTATCCAGAGAGAAGCACTCAAAAACCAGACGGAAGTCCTAGGCAAGGAGGAAACGACGGAATCAGTACGGTCAATTTCTTTTCCTTGCCTGAAGCCACGACCACTGCTGGTGGGTGAAAAAGACTACCGCGTGTCTATTTAGACTAGGATAAGAAACGGAAGAGAGGGAATAAAGGGGACGGTTGTGTGTCTTGGCGTCGTACAAGACCTGGGAAACCAAATAGAAGGAAATGTCAAGTACTTAGAGAGTTCTTGGTCTCTTTGTTTAGGGACGTCTCAAGATAAAACTCAAATTCGGAGAAAGACGGCTCTTTTGGGGAGATGGCGGGTCTGGAATATGTGGGGACAAACATTTAAGACCGCAGGACTTCACTTGTAGCTCTGAATCTTTATCGGATCAGGGTTTTTATTTACAAGACCAGCATCAAAAAGAGAAGAGACTAGAATCAAATTGAGAACAGAGTTTTAAAATCTAAACTGTTTTATTTGAAGAATTTTTTTTTAATATCTTCTGCTTTGGTGGGGATTGCAAGAGACTTGTGAGACTCAAACTCGTCAGTTGAACATCATTCTTTTCAGACAAAGGTGATGAATTACAAAAAAAAAAACAAGGCCAACAGACTTGTCCTGTCTTGAGTTTACTGGTCCGACGCTGAAGTCACTGGCCGATATTTCAGTGTAAAATTTCAGAGTAAAATATACCCTTGATGGGCATATTCTGTGCCAAGTATTTCAGGAATAATGGTGAACGACTAACTGAATGACCAAAACACCTGATGGATTTGAACAAATAACAGGCCTCTTTGCTTCATTTTTGAAAGGGCAAGGGCACTAAGGCATTTTTTTCCTTTTGTCAAGGGTATCCTTTGAGGAAATTTTTACTGGAGCATTTCAAGGGCACCACGGCAATCGCCAGGGGGCATTGAGGCAATTGCCTTCATTGCCTTCGTGAAGTTTCAGGTCTGAAATGAAAGTACTGGCTTCCTTATTATCCCTGAATATTTATAAGATTGCGGAAGGAGTGTCAGAAACTGACCACATCACAGGTGCCAACTTTACAGACAAGCTCGATAAATCAAACTACTTTCACCACATGCTAAAAACATCATCCTCTCATAACAAAATCTCTGATCAAATATGGATGGAATTTGATACGACCCATCCCTGGATGTTTTCACACAACTCAATTACGACTTTATAAGAAAACGAACAAATTGAGCCGGCGACAAGGCTTTAAGAAAAGCTGTGAATGGTCTTACCTTGGAACGTGCCAATCGGTAGAAGAGTCCCTTTGGAGTAGACGTGAACGGCGCTGTCCGAACAAACGGCGGCCACTAGGGGATCACCCCCACACAGAGAGCTGTTGGGGGAAAGAGTAAGAAGGCATTAAAGGTACTGTACACTCTTGGTAATTACACAAAATAATATATTACTTACAAATTAGGTATAAAAACTTTCTTGGTAACGAGCAACGAAGAGCTGTTGATAGTATAACACATTGTGAGAAACAGCTCCCTCTGAAGTAACATAGTTTTTGAGAAAGAGGTGTTTTCTCATTAAAAATATTAAAAGACTTCTAGCCAGAAGTCTTTTATTTCTACCTGAAAGCACAAACATTTGTACAACAAGGTTTTTTTTTCTTTTCATACATTTGTAGTTTTCTTGCAACTTCGATGACCAATTGAGCCCAAATTTTTACAGGCTTGTTATTTGATGCATATGTTGGGATACACCGAGTGAGAATACTTGGTCAAACGTGTCCAGTGCCTTTGAAGGAGTTATTTGAGGGCTCATGCTTGACCGTGTACTCCACTGCTAACTCCTTGTAAGGAGGTTAATTACTGGATTAAGTATCATTAGAAATTACTACAACGGTTCATGTGGAGCGAGGCTGCATTTAATTTCAATCTCATACAGGTAGAATGGCATTAGTTTGAGATCTACAAGAAATTCAGTTGGGGGTTTTCTGGTCAGCTGTGGTATATGATTATATCGTGCTTTCTACACAAATCGGTGCAAGGGTAAGAGCTAATAATATGCCTGTTATATACTTTCTGGACCTAATTTCATAGAGCTGAAGCACAAAAAGTAGCTAAGAAAAACAAAACCATGCTAACCAGAATGAGGTTCCAGGCAAACTACCATGTAATATACGTGCAATTTGTGACTGGTATTCTGCTCATTTCGGCTTAGAAGAAAATTGTTAAGCAATATTTTCTAGCTCTAGAAAATTGGGCCCTGTTCCTCCTACTACTATTGACTACTTAGACTTGATTCAAGTCTTAGATTGCAGTTATTCTTCTGCATCTCAGCCACGAAAAACACCCCTACATTATTAGCTATCACGCACCCTAACTCGCAATCTAAATGACGAAGGTTGGTCACAAGAGGGCGCTGTTTGTAGCGGCTATCAGCGGGACGACTAAAAAGCCACGATCAAAGACTTGGAACCAAGTCTATTGACTACCGGGTCTGAACCCTTGACCTTCCAATATAAAAGACCATTTACTTTCAGTACTCAGTAAGGGCTCTATTCATTTCCTGTAGGACCGTGCCGCAATAATGAAGCAACCATTTAATTACGCAAAGGGCAGGGTTTGTGATAAACGTTGTCATGTCATCATCGTGATTGTAAAATGTACGGTGTAAGTGGAAGACAAATTTGCCAACAGCGTCTCTTCATAAAGTATGTATCTACATATGTACAGAGGAAGCAGATTCGGCATGTCGTTACCATGGCAACCGGATTGCAGACAATATTGTACCCGAGTTGAACATTTTTTTAAATATGCAAGATTGCAAGATAGAGTCTACATCATTCCTGTATGCTTCATTTTGAAAGGGCAAGGGCACCAAGACATTTTCTCCTTGGTAAAGGGCACCCTAAGAGGAAATTGTACATTTCTACTTGAGCATTTCTAGGGCACCAAGGCAATGACACAAAAAATTTCCTTAGATAAAAACAGGATTACCAACAAATTTTAATTTGTTGCATATTGCTTGTTACCGGTATTCAGCTGTTGTTTGCTTATCCTGAAAATCACGTGACAATTTGGTTGGTACACCTGTTTTTACTAGGGGGAAATTTCATGCTAAGCAAAGTTTTGTGCTTAGCAGCTCCATGAAATTGAGCCCACGGGGCAAGGAGGCAATCGCATTCATTGCCTCCACGAAGTATCATTAGGCCTGCTGCATGTACATCTTCATTTCTTTTTCATAAACTATACATGAATAAAACATTAAGCTTGTAGATTGTAAGCATGACGCCTATGGGAATAAAACCATAAGCTCCTTGCGACTAAAGTTTTATCATTAAAAAAAAAAATGCTCAATAAATTTGCAAATAATATCGAAATTATTGCAGGGTTATATTTTCATAAGAGTTTAACGAATTTCCCTCTGTTTATTCTGTGAGTCATTGACAATTAATTTTTGCACTGTTCATTCATGGACGTCAATCGCCAAGCGTAGAGGTAATTACTGGAGAGCAATATTCAAAGGCAGTGGACACTATTGGTAATTACTCAAAATAATTATTAGCATAAAACCTTTCTTGGTGACGAGTAATGGGGAGAGGTTGATAGTATACAACATTGTGAGAAACGGCTCCCTCTGAAGTGACGTAGTTTTCGAGAAGGAAGTAATTAATACACAAATTTGATTTCGAGACCTCAGATTTAGAATTCGAGGTCTCGAAATCAAGCATCTGAAAGCACACAACTTCGTGTGACAAGGATGTTTTTTCTTTCATAATTATCTCGCAACTCCGACGACCAATATCAAGCTCAAATTTTCACAGGTTTGTTATTTTATGCATATGTTGAGATACACCAAGTAAGAAGACTGGTCTTTGACAATTACCAATAGTGTCCAGTGTCTTTAAAAGCTAGAGTTCAAGCTAACAGGCTTGATATTTGGTCCTCAGAAAAATGTGTTTAGAACTAGAGCTGACCTACGTGTACATTGCTAAGGATTTTAATGTAAAAAAATTCTGGCAATTACATCACAAATTTTTCTGATCATATCAAGGGCAAAAAAAAAAAAAAAAGAAAGGCAAATCAGACTTAAGTAGGAAAAATATATCATGCCTGATCTGTGTAGGTACTTGTAAAATCGGTTGAAGATCCTATTTCGCTTTCTAAAGAGACCCATCACTCACAAAAGTACAAATTTTATGAGATTTTCGGTGCACCATACTTCTCTTTAAAAACACGATTCATTCAACACAGATTTATCCAGACATCATCAGTGCAGTCTCATTTTGTTTCTTAGATCTCCACAAAACCCAAGCCACAAATCCCTCTGATCTCTCCTCCTTCAATAAAAAGCTCAAGGAATTAGAAAGCACTTAGCAATATGAGCTCCCCGCTGCACAGTTACCCTCTAAGACATTACAAAATGTCTTCCGAGATCCCTTAGATGGTTGAGGGACCTACTTTCTTAATAGAGTCTTGAGGAATATAAGATCAATGAACGAGGATGTAAACTCTGCCCTATATGCTTTCATCGTTTGCTTCTTTTGATACTGCGTTATTAGATTGCATATAATCATCCGGAATGCACTCCGGGATCTGATGTGCACTTTATTATAAAGAGACGTGTAACACAGATATTTGGAGGCCAACTGCCTGAGAAACTGCTTATCTACACTAGCAAGGCAAAGGTCAATGGTTCGAATCTCATGCGAGTGATTAGCCTGTGGATTTTTTCCCCACAGAATTCTGGAAAGTATTGAGCACACCAGTGTACAGGTAAAAAAATAAATTATGTTCTTTTTTAAAATCCCTCATGCAAAGAACAAAGTATCATCAACTATCAGGAACTGCTTAGATGCAACACCATCATACCTTCCCAATCAGCCATCTTCATGTTCTTTACTAATTCATGTTCTTTATCTTGATGCAGTCACTAAGCCCAGACAAAATAGAAATGTCTCTTCTTTTGGTAAAATGAGAATCGTGTATCTACAACAATAACAATTTTCAAGCAAAACATCACTTGACACTTTGTTATGATACCAAACACCAAACATAAATCAAAACAAAGATCACACCCACTTACTTACTGTAAGCCATAAATAATTTCCCATTTGCTTTTTACAATAAAGTTTCTGCTCTGCCCGCTAAACTTGTTCCTTTAAAGGGTTTGTTACTTTTTGTAGAACACAAAGTACAAAAAGTCCACAGATTTACATTAAACTCACATGGTTTAAAGTTATCGATGGTAGAAAGCTTCCCTTAAAATATTACTTGCTGAACACTTTCCCAAAAATATTGTTTTTCTCAGTGAGACAAAAACTATTCCAGCATGTACAATTTATGCAACTCTCCTGAAAAAGTTGCTCTGTGATTTTCACTTTTTCTCAAAAAATTGGCGACTAATGAAGTTGGAACTTTTTCAGGTAAATGATATCACATACATCTTCATTCACAGTGAGTAGGGATTCAGGACACTTTCGGTCAAGGCCCACATTTCGTGTATCACAACTTATATATAAAATAACAAACCTGTGAAAATTCAGGCTCAATCGGTCATCGGAGTCGGGAGATAGTAACGGTAAAACCCACCCTTGTATCCGCACGTTTCGCCGTGTCATGACATGTGTTTAAAATAAATCCGTAATTCTCGATATCGAGAATTGATATTGTTTTACTGTTTTCTCAAAAAGTAAAGCATTTCATGGAATAATGTTTCAAGAGAAGTCTTTCGCCACTACCTTCTGTAAACCCTGTAAGTTATTTGTAAATCTGTGAACTTTTATTTTTTTGTCTGTACCGAAAGGGTCCAACGGCTTTAAGCAAAACATTGTTTGATACATTATGATACCAAATACCAAACATAAATCAACACAAAGATCACACCCACGTACTTTTGTAAGCCATAAATAACTTCCCATTTGCTTTTTACTAACTTCTTCCTCAATTTTGCATTGACGCTCCCTCACCTTGCAGAGCTTGCCTCTTGCGCTGCCGCTAATAACCACTGACATTAGCAGACCTGACAGCGCTTCCAGATAAATTACCAACCCACCATGAGAGTCCATTAGAAAATCAGTTTTCACTTCTCTCTGATTAACTCGTGACTTCCAGCCGAGGCTGTATACCTTTGATGTTCATAAAAAACCTTTTGGCAAATATATGCAAATTATTTCGGAACCTGACGCATCACTAAAAAAGAGCTAGACTCAATCAAATGGCAGCTCTCTTTGAGCAACGTGAGTTTTCAACCATGTACGTTGTCGGCGTTTGTAGTTAGATGAAAAGAGGTTGTTAAAAAATCACTCTTTTATGTTTAAAAGTAATGACTTTGATAATTGTTATAGAAAAGTTTGCGATAACACCATGTAATGACTATCTCTAATGAGTTGGGGTGGTTCTGAAAAGAACCGTTGGTTTCAACACGACGTTTCGATAATTGTTGAGAAGTTGTACATAATTTGTAGGTTGTCAATTTATTTGGTTTCTTGGAAATGTGAAATGTAAAATCGTCCTGACGCAAGTTACAGAAATGGTTACAACGTATTGCAAAATGCTTAACAACCAAAATGAACTGATGACCAAAATGAACTGAAGAACAATATTATTTTGGATAATGCAAACTCTAGTGATGAAAATACACATTTAAAAGGAACTAAATATGAGATATAAACAGACCCTTGTCATTTCATTGGAGAAGATAAGGTTCTCCAGCATTTAATAATCACACCATTACATTCCCTATGTCATTAACCGTGCAGTTTTGTTCCATCCATTGGTGATTCAAGTTGATAGATGGAAATTTTTCATTGGGGATAAAGAATAATAACTTTGGTTTTTCACTGATGTGCGTTACCAATGTATACTCAGCTCTTTCCCCGGGTTCTGTGAAAACAAATGCCTGTGATTTGATTTCACAGAGCTCTATAGCCAAGTACACAGTGCTAACACACATCTTTTGGTGTATACATGTATGGGTATTTAAACCAAAACATTATTCTTTATCCCCGATGAAAAATTTCCATCTATCAATTTGAATCACATATGGATGGAACAAAACTGCACAGTCTTTTAAATTGTTGCGGTACCTGCTGCTAAAGTAAAAAGAATTCATACTGTCTCTAGCTACCCGGCAATCTCGGTGGTCTAGTTGGTAAGACACTGCTCTAGAATTTCAAAGGGTTACGGGTTCGAATCCCATAAGAGTAATATGCCTGTGATTTTTTTTCCCACAGAACTTGGGCCAAGTACTGAGTTTACAGTGCTAACAGACATTGGATGGGTAAAACCAAAATTAAGATTCAATTTGAGTCGCACTACTTTTTCTTGATCGTTATTACCGTGGCATTGATTAAACTAAACCAGACAAACAGACAGGTGAAGTAAACACCCTTAGGGTACTGAGGAATGAGCTTCTTACTTAAAGGAACATTACAGAATTGGTTTTTGCTAACAGAACAGTTGCTGGCAGTGTAAGCACTTTATGTAATCCACCAGATACATAAACTGACAAACCCGTAGAAGTTTGAGATTGATCGGCCTTCTGGGTCACGAGAGAATAGTGAAAAACCGATTACAAATTTGCATTGCATCTATGGCAAAATAATAAAAAATTAAAAAAAACGCTCACTGAGCGATAAACTCCAAACGCGAAGTTAGATTATTTATTTCTCATAAAATATGACATTTCAGACAGAAATATTTCAAGGGATGTTTTCAACTATCATCTTGATTAGACCGTGTAAGTTTCAAGTAAAACTGTGATCTTCACGATTTTTGTTTCTTACCAATTCTGTAACGTTCCTTTAATGCTTCAATTCAATACAAAGAATAAAAAAAAGCCAATGTACTTCTTTTGTAAAAGAAATACTCTCTGACCGTTTGGCTTCAAAAATGTTTTCATAAAAGGATTTGCTTCTTTCTCCTCAATTTAATGGGTTTTTTTTATTCAATTTTAAAAATATTCATCAGTGAAGATAATGATGGTAGAAAGCTTCCCTTAAAATATAACTTGCTGAGGCGCTGTAGTTTTTTGAGAAATTAGTAAAACAATGTCACAATGACGAAAATTATTTTCGGGAACCAAACACCATTGGCTAGTTGCCACTGACTCAGACTGTAAAGTAAAACTTTTCTATGCTAAGCAAATTTAAATTTCAGCAGCATAGTTTGGTTTGATGTGTGAAAAGATTGTTGTTTAACCATCAAAGGCTTCCGCCTCTACCCTTTTCCCTTTTCGTAATTCATTTATGAGTTTCTGTTCCAGTAATAATTGAACTAGCCAGAGGAAACGTTGGCATGAGCATACACCCCTCCCCCCTCTCTACCGACATCAACCCCTCTTTCTTTTAGTATAGATATTTTTTACTCCCTCGCAACAACTGATATTAATTTATTCGAGGCCCGAAGGCAAATTGTACTTTCCTTTCTATATTCAAGGCCTTATCCGTCCATAAACAAATAACTCATTAATCATGATGTTTTGGAGTAATTTACATTTTAAACTTGCTGATATTTTGCCAGAGAGTGTCAAAAGTTACTTGGGAAGGAGGGTTGGAAACAAGGAGTCCATTAAAAATGTACCAAAAGAGATTGTACATTATTTTGTCTCGTTTCAGGCACTGGATGCTTTTATGAGATTTTTAAAATTTCACTGTGATCCTTTAAGATTTAAAAAAAAAATTAAATAAAAACACAAACATTTTGATGCGTGCTTTTTACCAATTTATCCTCAATTCAGTTTATTTATTTAGTTATTTTTTTATTATTTTTTTTAGGGGGGGGGGGGTCGTAACAACAGGTTGTGTGATAATAATGGATAAGATTTTGGCATGTACACACGAATATGATAATTACGAAACCGTTTTCAAAAGTCTATCTTAAACTTCCAGACGTCATAAACAAAAAGACAATGTAACGTCAGTAGAAAACAATCCCAAGCAAATTCTTAAAATAATTTGTTTGACCAAGAAAACAGTAAAAGTCCCGCATCAGAAAAAAAACAGATCGATCAACCACACATTGGAAAAAACTTTCTTACTAACAAACTTTTTTAATTAAAATAAAGAAAGATACAAAAAAAAAACTTACGTCGACTGTGCATCAAGTTCAGTGATGTAAGTCTCCTGATTATCTGGGCCCACCGTCGTCTGGCGTCCCAACTTCAGCTTCGTCAACGACTCAAAGTAATTAGATGTGGTCATCTTGGACAAGCTCTGCTTGCTCTAGAATGAGCTCTCTCGGTTCAGAGACAGCCTTCCTCTCCGATCGTCAACTGTGAAATGAAGAGGAGAGTGAACAAAGCTAAGGTTCTGGGTGGAATGACAGCCGTCCCTGTGAGTAAGAGACCTGTCTCACACAGCATGCTCCTATTCGTTGACGGTGAACTAATAATGTATGCGTCATATCACCACTGTGCTCAGGTAATTTCAATGATGTTGGGCCACAAGGATTCAAAGACTTGTTTCTATCTACTTACTTACCTGTAGTGTTATGTTTCAGTGTTTCATCCCTCTTCTTTTTAGAGATGTGGAGATTTCATTGACGATGCTGTTCTATTCACTTGTAAGTTTTCTGTTCAAGAAATAAAGAATATCATATTAAGCACAGAGTAACAGAAATGCAAAAAAAACCCACAAATTAATAAATGCAATTCTTCTGAGAGAAGATCAAATTTTCTGAGCATTTTGATTGAAAAGGAAAGGATGGTTATTGCAACTCCCTCGGACTAAATTCACATAACATCAGCATACAATAGATACAACAAATTATTTCCTGGAAATAAAAACAACACTTCTATTCTAAAGTTAATGTTATGTATCAGTTTGGTACCATTAATTTTAATACTAGTAACAGTACAGGATAGTTCAAGGAAAGAATATAGCCATTTTATGACTCACTACATGTAGGTAAAAACTGTGAATAAAGTTTCATAGTCAACATCTTCTGAGAAAATAGAATTAGCTGTAACAAACTGGTACATGGTCAACTGGTTGTCAATTAGCTTTTGAGAAAGACTCTGCTAGGGTCCAAACGTCAGGCCATTAAAGACATTGGACACTATTGGTAATTGTCTAAGGCCAGTCTTCTCACTTGGTGTATCTCAGCATATGCATAAAATAACAAAGCTGTGAAAATTTGATGTTGTCACACACAGTTGTGTGCTTTCAGATGCCTGATTTAGAGACCTCAAACTCTAAATCTGAGGTCTCGAAATCAAATTCGTGGAAAATTACTTCTTTCTCCAAAACTACGTTACTGCAGAGGGAGCCGTTTCTCACAATACTATCAACAGCTCCCCATTACTTGTTACCAAGTAAGATTTTATGCTGATAAATATTTTGAGTAATTACCAATCACTGCCTTTAACTAAAATAATTATTTAAAAGAACATTTGACTTCTAGTGCCCCCATTTTTGAACAACCTTTTTTTTCCATTAAATTCAAGGAATGTTAGATGAGTCAATAATGATGGCATTGGATGGGAGGTGGTATGGGATATGTATGGGGATATGATGATCGTAACTTAATCTTCCTTGGATATTAATCAATAACCTAACACTGGAGGCCAGTATGTGATAAAGGATTGAAAACACGCCTACATAATCCGCCATTCTAATGAACCCAACTTGTTCTTTTCTAATAGAACTATTACCTTATACATGGGCCCAATTTCATAGAGCTGCTAAGCACAAAAATTTGCTTAGCATGGAGTTTTGGCCTTCATAAAAACATGATTTCTAACAACATTTCCACGTGATGAACAGCTGAATTTCAGTACAGGCAATAATTGTTTATGCATCAAATGGAAATTTTGTTGGGTATCATGTTTTTTTTCAAGGAAGAAATTTCATGCTAAGCAAATTTTTGTGCTTAGCAGCTCTATGAAATTGGGCCCTGATCTTTGGCTACATTACCAAAGATGAGGTATAAGGTAAAACATGAATCAAATACATTAAAATTACTCATTTTTTCTTAATCAAGCACAGTTTAAGGGCACTGGGACACCTTTGGTAATTGTCACAGACCTGTATTCTCACTTGGTGTATCCCAACATATGCCTAAAATAACCAATCTTTGAAAATTTGGGCTAAATTGGTCGTCAAAGTTGCAAGAGAAAAGTGAAAGAAGAAACACCCTTGTTGCACAAACCTGTGTGCTTTCAGATGCCTGAAAAGGGCTTCAGGACTAAGGTATTTCTCAGGTTCAAATATTTAGTGAGAAATTAACTCTTTCTCAAAAATGTTATATACACTAGATACATGTATCAACAGCTCTCTGTTGCTTGCTACCTAGTATTTTTTTAAGCTATGTATGCTTTAAGTTATTATCAATAGTGTCCAGTGCAGTAAGCTTATTAAAAACATTTTTCCATAATGCAAATTCTAGAGTAAAAATTACTAAACATTACTTAGTCAATAGATACATACTTCTTTTGCAGCTTTGTAATTTAAAAAAAAGCAGATATATATCTCTATAAACAGAATTTAAAAAAATAAAAATTAATTCATTCTTCCTGCAGTTGGGTCTCAGAATTCATCACTGCAATAACCTATCTTTCTGAAAGTTTGTATATACTCAGCGTCTTGAGTACCTTGTTTGGTTGATACGTGCGCTATATAAGACGATATATTATTATATATTATTATTATATTAATCGAATTTTGAATAATTCTCAACGGTTGACTTTTGCTAAACTCCTGCAAATTATTCGCTTCAAAGACAGCCCTGTGACAGCAAAATTTGTATTGCATTTGCATTCGCAGGAAGTATGGACCGGGCTCAAGACTGTAATCTGTCGGCACTGTACTTCCTCGAACACAACCTGAGAAGGTTTACAGTGCGCATTCACTATATTTAAGAACTTTTCTGCCGCGTTCTAGAAATATGGAATTACATTCTTATACTTTATAGTATGCTGTAGGGCAAATCAAGTTTTCTGGGAATTCCATGGTTGTCCTGGGGGTACATATTTAAAAAATTTATTGTATTCTTGAAAATATGCATGTTGATTTTTTCACAGGACTCGAGGAAAGTACTGGTTTGCAGTGTTTACACCTGCAGGTGTTTGGCTAAAAACCAAAGTATTATACATTTTTTTTTTTTTTTTTTTTTAAGTTCTCCGTAATTTTCCCAATTAGTTTGGCTTTTGAGATAAATTTTTAATTTGTTGGCAATAGTTATGTACAAAAAGGGGAGTCAAATCCCCCCTCCCATTGCTTGTTGGTGTTTTTTTTAGGGGATGATTTTTACATTTATTTCTTAGTTCAAAGCAGCATTATCCAACTTTTTTCAGTGAATATTGTCTTGAACACAGATAAATCATTCTATCCAAATATTGATCTGATTTCAGGAATTACAAATTAGTAAAATGGAAGCTATTTTCCTTTTACAAATCTAGCTTTGCTTTCACAGCTCAAGACAGTTGTCCCGAAGACTCACTTGGTACTAAAATTTTATAACTAAATTGGATTGAGAAAAAGTGCAATTCCATTGAATTAGTGTCATAACAGTCACTAAGGGATCTTGATTTATGGGGATTAGAATAAACCCACGCCTCTGGCAAACGGACAAGTCTCTTAAGACTCAGATATTCTAAGAAGTCACATTACTTCTAAACTGTTTTATAGCCATCGTTAAAGACACTGGACACTATTGGTAATTGTCAAAGACTAGTCTTCTCCCTTTGTGCATCTCAACATATGCATAAAATAACAAACCTGTGAAAATTTGAGCTCAATCGGTCCTCAAAGTTGCGAGATAATAATGAAAGAAAAAAACACCTTTGTCACACGAAGTAGTGTGCTTTCAGATGCTTGATTTCGAGACATCAAGTTCTAAATCTGAGGTCTCAAAATCAAATTCGTGGAAAATTACTTCTTTCTCGAAAACTACATTACTTCAGAGGAAGCCGTTTCTAACAATGTTTTATACTATCAACCTCTCCCCATTACTCGTAACCAAGAAAGATTTTATGCAAATAATTATTTTGAGTAATTACCAATAGTGTCCACTGCCTTTGAATGCACTGGCCACTAATTGGTAATTACTCAAAATAATTGTTAGCATACAAACTTACTCGGCAACGAGCAAGAGAGAGCTGCTGCATTGATAGTAAAAAACATTGTGAGAAACGACTCCCTCTGGAGAATCGTACTTTTTGAGAAAGAAGTAATTTCTAACTAAAATACTAAGAAAATTCAGCTGAACTGAAGCACTCTATTATGCATCTGAAACTACACAAAGTTGTGCAACAAAAGTTTCATTATTCTTTCATTTTCATTCTTTCATTCTTTCATTATTCTGTAACAACTTTCATGACAAATTGTGTCCAAATTTGCAGTTATTATTTTACGCATAATATGCTGGGATACATCAAGTGAGAATACTTGTCTGTGACAATTACCAAAGGTGTCCAGTGCCTTTAATATCACGCTTTAATGCTTCATGTCTCTTATGTACAAATTGTATGCTACATGTAGCAATTTAGCTTTCTCAGTCAGAAGTGATTGTTTCTGTGGGGGAAAACAGTGCTATACATTCGAAAATATGTGTGAAAAATTAAGTAGGCCTATGTCGAGTTTTAATTAAAACAACCAAGTTCCTATTAAAGTTTAGAAAGCATAAAATTTCCGAGAAGGGATTGGGACAATGCTTCATATTTATCCTTTGAGAGTAAAAAGTGATCGTTCCAAGGTGAAACGGTGCTTTACTTTGAAAATGTATATTATACAAAATATGTTTATTGAGTTTTAATTTTGAAAAACAATCAGATTTCTATGTTTGATTTCTACCTCTATGGTTTGAAAAGCATAAAATTTCTGAGAAGGGACTGGGAAAATTCTACCAATTTATCTTTTTGAGAGTCAGAACTGATTGTTCCGAAGGGAAACAGTGTTTTACTTTATAAAAAATAAATGAGGCACAAGATGTAGGTCGAGTATTAATTAAAACCAACCAGGTTTCTGAGTTTGGAGGGCAATATTTCCAAGAAGGGATTGGCCTGCTGGGACAATGGTTTGGAAGGCAACAGTTCCGAGAAGGGATTGTGACAAACCCAGATGTAATCAATAATTACCTAGAATCTCTGCAGCCAGAAGGAACTATATAAAATACGATTGTCCACAAGTCTATAATGTTCAGCAAGCTACCGTATAACCTAGTCTTGGTGCAAGACGTTTCTCGTTTCCTTTTCACACACACCGCGGCCAATTCACCGACAGCGCGCGCAACGACTGACCTGACTTATAAGTCCACTCACCATCGGAGTTTCTCCGCGGCGGTGAGTGGACTATAAGTCAGGTGACTCGTTGCGCGCGCTGTCGGTGAATTGGCTGCGGTGTGCATGATAAGGAAACGAGAAACGTCTTGCACCAAGACTACGTATAACCATGCTCTCTAACTACCACTGCCTACTTTCAAAGTTTCATTTTTAGAAGCACAATTTTAGATTCAAGTCCTGCAGTGTGGTCTCAAGGATGTTTATAAATTCGTGGAAAATTACTTCTTTCTCAAAAACTACATTACTTCAGAGGGAGTCGTTTCTCACAATGTTTTATACTATCAACCTCTCCCCATTACTCGTCACCAAGTAAGGTTTTATGCTAAGAAATATTTTGAGTAGTTACCAATAGTGTCCACTGCCTTTAAGAAGAAAAGCCATGACTGTGGAGTGGGTTTATATTAGGCAGGGGTAGAGAGAGAGAGAGAGGATGGGAGACAAAGTGAGGTTGCCGGCTTTGAATGTTGCTCTTGTAGGGACATGGCAATTTTCCTCTGATAAGGGACACTTTTAAGATGAAAAAGTAAATTTTGCAAAGGGCACCACAGCAAAAAACAAGGGCACCACAGCAACTGCTGTGGGTGCCAAGGGTTATTTCTAAAATACTAAAATATTTCTCTGCTCCGAAAACCTGAACAGTACTACAGTAAGACATTATGAGTTGAATGTACACTCTGTATTCATACATTGTATGCTTCTATAGACCCACAGGAGTCAAACAAACAAAAGAGTACAAAATTGAATATTTTCATGACTTTCTTATTTGATGATGCCTGTTAGTGGTTGTTAACTGCTTTTGGTTTTCAATAACTAAACATTGTTAAATCAAATTAAACATTTGTAGTTCATCATGAATAACAACCTCTATAGCTTTGCCTGCCACACTTTGGCATACGTAACAAAACACCACAAACCAAAAGACAGCCACCTACAAGACTAATCTTTACAGAAAGAGATGTAGAGACAACTCTGGACCCATAATGAAACACAACATGGCTAATAAATAATTGATAATATACAAAGTACGTGCTACGTACTACGTGTTCATGCAACTCTGCACTGAATCCCAATGACGTAGTGAAGGCCATCTGAGATGCACTGTGGGTTCTACCTACGGCACCCTGCAGGCAATGTCTTTAATTAGCGGACAGGTTCCTGATGACTAAAAGCCTAAACAAGCACAACAGAATTACTAGTCAGTGTTGTTTATTAGAACTTCAATGTCAACACTATAAGTCTCACGGTTTTAGTTCTATGATATATTTATAAAAAATTCCTACGGCAACCTGACGGCAATATCTCTAATCAGAGTTCCTGATGACTAAAGCCTAACCAGCAGAAGTAATACATTACTATTTATTTGAACTCCAATGACAAAATTATAGATCTCGCAAAATGTGTGTCAATATCCACTTTTACTTTTTATGAAAATTATCTTACGGCAACCTGAAGGCAATGTCTCTAATTAGCCCCGAGTTCCTGAAGCCAAACCAGCTCTACAGAATAAATACATTACTATTTATTAAAACTTCAATGTTATTTTTCCTTTTCATGCGCTTTGAGCACGTATGCATATTGTGCAAAATAAATATCAGGCCTGCATGTTTCGTTTTTCTCCTTGGTAAAGGGCAGCCTATGAGAAAATTGTACCTTTCTACTGCAGAGCATTTCAAGGGCACCAAGGCAATGACCGGGGGCATGAAGGCAACTGCTTTTGATGCCTCCGTGAAGTATCAGGCCTGAATGTTAATCTACTAAGAAAACTAATAGCAGCTCTTTCCTTCCGGTAAAATTTTGTGAAATTATGGATGTGAAAATTTGTCCGACCGGAAGCAGACCCTCCTATATCCATGACGTCACTGACTGTAGTACATGTATCTGAAACAGCTTCCAGGGTTATAGTCACACCTTACTTGCACACTGTACATGCTGTAAGATTGATTGGGATTGCAGGCAACAGATGCTAATTATTCGGAGGAGGACAAACTGCATGATTTCCACAGGAAGAAACTATAAATAAATAGTCAACTGGCGGGTACATCCATGTATTAAATCTCTGTGAGCAGGATCTGAGTGGAGCTGCTTTGGTTGTGACGTTGTTCCAAACATCAAGACCAAACCGCCTCTTCTCAGAGCCAACACTCGCACAAAAGAGATTTAAATAATACATGGTTGTATCTGCAAGTTCACTATTTATTTATAGTTTCTTCCTATTTCTCCACGCAATGCAAAGCTTTCAAATAAAACTTCCATGATTTCCCCTTCGGAACAAATTCTGATTTTCCTTTTTTTGGTTCCGAGAGAGTGAAAACAGACCTCATGGGGCTTGGTAAACAGCACATTTACAGATTGATTTCCCCTCTTTAAACAAATTCTGATTTTCCCTTTTTTTAATTTAAAGAGAGTGAACCAGACCTCGTGGAAACAGCCCATTTATGGATTTTGCCATATGAAAATGAGGAAAACTAAATTAGGAGAAAACAGATATTTCTTCAATATTTGTTTTTCTTTCTTTTTAAAAATGTATTACATGTAAGTCAAGTTGCATGGATTGTTCCTCATTGCTAGTGTGATGTTCTTTTGTTTAAACTGTTGTAAAAAAAACTTTTTTTTCAATAAATATTGAAAAAAATGCATATTTCCTCCTCTGACTGTACTGAAAAGAGCATGTAGGCCTATTAATTCGAATTAAAAACAAAAAATATTTTTTCAACTAAAAAACAAACTAAGGTAAGATTACGAACTCACTCCGCAGTAGTGAAGTTAATAATGATCCACTAAAAGCATGTACCTAGTAGTCCTGGCCAATTTTTCTACCTTCCGCCCAGGCAGGACAGTTCTTTTCAGAACTGAAAAGTCTCCAAAATTCCGAAAATCTACTCCGCAGTAGTAGAATATAATGCAAGACAGTTCTCTATAGAACAAAATCTACCTAGCAAGTAGATACACACATGGTGTTACCGCAAACCACATCAAACATAACCGTGCAATGCCTCAAATCCCATTTAAGATTAAGAAAGCAACAAATGTTCATTTCACTAATGACAAACATGTTTCAACACTGAGACCCACTGGAAAGACATTAGTCGATATGAGATAAGCCGTTGGGCAATATACACCGTGTGTACACAAAATGTACAATCGTAACAGAACACCAAAGATCCAAAAATACACGAGAAAAAGAAATTGATATCGATTGTAAGAGAGAAGGGCTGAGTGCCGTAAGGAGAGGAACAATCTAGAATAGATTGGGACTACAACAAGAAAAGACATCAATCGAGGAAAGATAAGAAAATGCATGACTAGAGATGTAGACAAACAGGAAAAGCTGTAGGGTTGAGAGACATGTCTTGTAAGACAGTCTGTGAATAAGCCTTAAAGACAAGACGGTAGCCTCTTAGTGAGACGTCTTACTGACTAACTGGAAATAAGATGTAAATTCCTGGACCCCAAAATAAATAAAAATAATAGAGCCTACAAATGAAAACAAACTAAAACAAAATAGTTACAAGTAGAAGCAAAATATTTTTACTGCATAAATGAACTGAAAGAAAAAAACCATTAAGTGTCGTGGCTGAGCGGTTAAGATCACCAAATTCAAACTCTGGTGTTTCTGATCAGCAGAGTGTGGGCTCGAATCCCAAGCCGAGTTGGACTAAACCATTCTGTAGAAGGGGTGTTTACACAGCAGTGCGTGTGCGCTATATGCGTGAACGGCGGGTATCGTAAGCAGCCAGCGCGCCCGCGCTTCCGCAAAAACACCCCTTTTACAAAATGGTTAATCCAACTCGGTCGTGGCTCGGCGGTTCGGCAAGGGATTAGGCTGGTGCCCTCATGTACAGTGCCGGTGACCAAAATATAAAGCGTTGAGCATATTTAGATGTCTAAAAACGTGCGATGCGGCAGAAAAACAACAAGGAGTACCAAGCAGAAAATTGCATTTTTTGAAGATTTTTTTTAAATTTAACTCAACAAAAAGGCAATACAAGCATCATGAATGTATATTGAGTGTGTTTGAAAGTTTTGGGTGCGTAGACTGTACTACAAAGGAAAGTTAAACTTTAATCATATCAATGCCGATATTAAAAACGTTTAGCGTTAAGGAGGTCCAAAATATTAGACCCCTAACTTAATTTAAAGGCTCACGGGGGAGCCTTATAGTTTCTAGAAGTCCCCACACCACAGACAGTCATGACATTGAGTATTGACAATGACAATAAACTGGGGGGCTGTATCGTAGGAGGTCCTGTTTTCAAGGTGTCCTTAAAATCGTGGCAAATCTTTTACCTCTCTGTGCGCGATGTAAACAGTCGCTAGACACAAAATTTTTGGTTTTATTTGCCAAGCAAAGAGTCTCCTCTCCCTTAACCAAAACTTAGAAACACGTAAGGCTCCACTGGTTATTTGCACAATTTGTATGCAAACAGTTTGGTATTGTAGGCATTTCTACAAGGTACAAAAATATGTCATAATGTTGAGGCCATATAAAAAAAAATTCCCACCGAAAAAGTTTCATCAAACACTATTTCAATTCACAATTCACGATGATCAAATCATGTGACTGAACATTCTGCTGAGCATCCTGGAAAAAAAAAGAGGTTTAAAGAAGCCATGTGCCTTATATTATTTTCTAATATTTTTTGAGTTTTTTTTTAACCCTTGTATCAATATTATTCAAAATATTAAAATTTTAACATCAGCTTGGTGATTTAAAGGACGAGTTGGTCTATTAAAAGCATTTGAAACCGTTTGTTCTGAAATGCATATGGTTAGAAAGATTTTTTAAAAGTAGAATATATTGACCCACACAAGTATCACTCGAAATTGCACGGTTTTCCTTTTACGTCGCGAACTATCACGGTCGGCCATTTATGGGAGTCAAAATTTTGACTCCCATAAATGGCCGACTGTGTTAGTCGATAGGGTAAAAAGAAAACCACGCAATTTCGAGGCATATTTGTGTAGATCATTGTATTCTACTTTTACAATAAGTAAGGCAGGAGGGTTACGTTATCGCAACTACTTTTACAATATCTTTCTAACCATATACATTTTACAACAAACGGTTACAGAACGCTTTTCAAAGACCAACTCGACCGATCCAAGGCAACGTGTTCCTTTAATTATCACTTTTTATTTTTACGCTTTATTTTAAATTTAAGGGGAATTTTTTTATTAAAATTTTGAAATAAAAATCAGATTTACAAGCCAATAATTTTTCACACTTTTTATTTAATTTTGAATTTCTTTAAATTTTTGCAAATTGCCATGGTAATTTTTAAAATGTCATAACAAAATTTGTGAATAAAATGAAGACAACTGCTGGCTATAGCGTCATACACAGAGTCTCACAGAACACTTGCAGTCACTGCAGATAATTCTTCCACGTATGGCTTCACTGGGAAACCATTCTTTCTCGTTTGCCTTGAAAACAGGAAAAACTACAAAACAAATGGGACCAGTTGAAGTCATTGAATATCGGTGTGTGGTGTGAAAATTTCATACAATCAAGTTTTAATTTATGTTTGCATACTTAATATAAACAAATGAAGATAATTAGGGCATTGGTTGATATATCGCATCATTATTTTTCTCCCAATACAAAGAAAAAGGCATAATACCGTGAAAACTGGTAAGAGGAGAATACTGTACTTTTTTATTTTCAAAATTTGTTATCGATAATGAAACTTAAGAAAAAAAGGAGTACAGCGCGCCCCAGTTACTGCTGGGTCTAGTGTTGCTCTATGCTCTAAAAATGGTCAGGGACTGAATACTATGGTTTGTTTGACTTTGACTTTGAAAAGTCTGAATAATTGCTACAAAAAAAAACCAATAAATCTCACTCTTGTCATCTTGAGTCTTGCTTGTTGATGAGTGAGTTTTAATTATTGTTTTTTTTTCTGTCAAGAAGTGTGCATTAGATTCTAGTTAGAATGAAATGGTTTCCAGCTAGTTTGAAAAAAACCCATCATTGTGACCATGTATATAAAAGGTTAATAAAATGGTATCAACAATTAAAAATAGATAAATTAAGGTTATATTTACCGTTGTTTTAGAGGTAGTTCCAATACAAGTTCCACAAAGTGCATGCAGTTTACTTTTTTCACAAACGCCACATGGATAATAAATAGTCAGATACCACAACTTTAGGCCGGACAAAATTTAAGTTTAATCTGGGAACAAGACCAACAGGGAAAGTCCCCTGTTGTATCGGTAGAGGGCGCTATACACAAAATCAGAAGCGCTTCAAGATGTTTGTCTTCATTGTGGCCTCTTGTGGGCCTGTTCAACTGGGAGAACCTCCAAACCAGCGTAAAGCAATCCCTCACGCTTGAAAGTTTTTTTAAGGAAAATAAAAACGTATTTCTTAAATATGTATTTTTACTGGGCCAATAGTGATGTCATCTTGTTGTGTTGAAACCATAAGTTCTTTTCATAGAACCACCACCCCAACTCATTTAGAGATTTACTAGCTGTTTTTTATAATACCGCAAACCTATTATTATCAAATGTTTTACTCCGAGGCAAAACGCTATATTTAAAGGTTTTTGCCTCGGACGTTTTTATAATAAACACGTGTTGCAGTGGCCAATTATTTTACAAATAATTATTAGTAAATAAAACAAATGGAAAAATTTTGGAAAACAATGTTGGAACGCTTCCGATTTTGATATGTCATCCTTACGCAGGGGCACATGCTAATCTTCTCTGTATCGTTCCAATTTTAGTATGTGTGTAGCCGAAGCTCCACGTCAAGTAGAGCTTTATGCTTTTTATTATATTTGTCAAAAACTAGAAATTTACTTTCTACGGTTTTATTGTGTAAATAACGCAGTTAAAACGTTTTATTATAAAGTATTCATGACGTCAGGTTTTGGAGCGCATAACTATGGGGATGAAAGTAGAGCTCGAGGTTGTGAACGCTTTTTCCCCAAAAGCAGACTTAAAGTGATGATCACGCACGGAATAGTGGGAGCGCAACAAAGTACTAAAGCAGTACATTTTCTCACTCAGTGCATGGTGTATATGCCAGAATTTAACAGGCATAAAATACAACAAGTCTTTGCAAATTATTTTGATTTCATTCGGTCATCAATTAGTTGCAACATGCTTCCTCGCCAGGGTTGCAACATGGAGGGAAAATTAGATCCTCCATGATGGTTGCAAGAGATAAATAAACGATGAAAAAAACACTTGATGATGCACTTGGTGCTCACGTCACACAGCTCTCTATAGAGACATGAGAGAGATGCAAGCTTCACAGGCCTGAAGTTTTTTTTTAGTAAGAAATTACCTCCTTCTCAAAAACTACTTTAATTCAGAGCATGGATCAAAAATTCCTCCATGTTCAGAGCACGGGAGGTAGACAGAGTCTCACGACGTTTCTTTTACTTTTTATTGTCAACAGCTCTCTCAAAGGATACCAGATATCCCCTTTAAATTCTACTGCGTTTACTTGAGAAAAGTGCATTGACCCAGGCAGCATCTGCGCATGCTCATGTTACAGCTGTCCGATCATCACACAGAACGTAAACAACAAAAATGTCGCCCGTCAGTTTTTGGATGAAAACATTTTGACAAAGTCGCGCCTAAATATTATGATTTCATGAATGTATTGTCAAATAAACAGCTGAATATTAATTACGAACTTCTGTTGGTTTGGTTGTAAAAGAGAAAATGTTGGATTTAGAAGTGGTACCGGGCCGATCTCTTGGAAGTGAAAATTGGGAGTTCGTGCTTGGTAAGTAAACTAAATTTTAAAAGGGTAAAGTGGCTGTTGTTGATTTGATGAGTTGACAGACTTGACTTGTTTGGGTAGATCATAACATAAGATTGATGTTTGAGTGGATCATACATCATAAACATGCAGACAAAATAGTTAATGACCTGGTTTCCACCCTAGCAATAGATAGCAGAGTCTTCTCAAAATCAAAGGCAACTCCTTTTTGTATCATTATCATAGGTCATCTTTTTGGTTGGGAAAGCAAGTTTGCAACAGACTTTTATTTTCTATTAAAAAAATGGAGGTTATTTTAAAATTAAAAAAAATACAATCAACCATGGAGGAAGAGAATATGGGACTGCAGTGATGTTGTAAACATTGATGTTGTTAGACCCAGTAACTGGGGCGCTGTACTCCTTTTTCAAATTTTGACATTATCGGTCGTACCTAGGCTACTACTCCTTTTTCAAATTTTGACATTATCGGTCGTACCTAGGCTACCGTCCTAGGTACGACCGAAAATGTCCAAATTTGAAAAAAGGAGTACAGCGCCCCAGAATACTGGGTCTAGATGTTGTAAAGCATAATTTGCGTAACAATATTGACAAAGAATAAAGTTACCCTAGCCCCACTTGTGTGGCCAAGGCTAGCTAGCCTTGGCCACACAATGTGGGCTAAATTCACCCAAGCGTGGTGGTGGCTTACTCCTAGAACTATTGCGGTTTCGCTCCGCTATTGTCTCCCGTAACCTCACACGAGTCATTTTGTCAGATTTTAGATTTAGTGTGACTGAGTGCAGAGACTGAGAGGAATGGAAATTTAACAATACATCTGTTATTTTAACGATAATTCACAAATCCATGGATCAATATCTCTAATTAACTCGGAGTATTTGGATTCAATTCAGGAATGCCATTTTCTCAAGCTGTGAATATTCTTCGTCGTCAGTGTCGGGTCATCAAGGAGGTACAGGTCATTTACTGCGAGTCGGTTCCTCTCGCTATTGATCTGGTTCTCAATTTAGTTCAAGATGGAATTCGACTCATCTTTGATTCACACATACAGCGTCTACGAGTAAGTTTTAACTCAAAATTGGTCATATTTGTAAAGAACCATTTATATTGCACCACAGAACCTTAAAAAAACCTTATGTAAAAGGAGTAGGTCTTATAATTCAAACGTAGTCCCACATACTTTGCAGGAAAATACTGAATGTTGAAGCACTTTGAGCGTCACTGTGATGGATATGAGTGCTTCTCTTCTGAGTTTGTGTACTTTACTGAAATTTGTCCATGGCAGGGCATGCCCTAAAGAGTTGGTTGTTTAATTATTAGGATGTAGGCGCAGCATAACAAATGGTGAAGTTCAAGATTGGAGCTATAATCCAACCAAATTAATGTCAAATTATATGTTGGAGTAAAATATAATTGTATTATAAGAAACCAAGATTGGCTAGATTATGAACTTTGTGTCTTTTTCTTTCTCTTTAGGTTATTGAGGTTTATAACTTGAGTAAAGTCAAGCTAAAATATTGGTAAGTCAGACAAGCAATGGTTACTGTTTGTTAAAAATCTTGTAAAAGTGTAAACTTTAACTCTTTACTCTTTGTCCCTACAGTGTCTGTGTTTTTGTATTTTTACTTGTGAGTAAAATTTTATAGTTATTAAGTGACCCTTTTCAGCTACAGCTTCTGGTCATTTTTTCTTTGAATACCAACAAAGCATTAAACAAATTGTACAATGCCAAAAATAGGTTTTGATTTTGATTTAGTTTAAAATGAGAAAAAAATAAGACAATGAGGAAATTTCAGTTTTAGATGTGGGAGTAAAAACCCAGAGATTTATTCCTGGGAAAACCTGTGCAGTCAAGTAGGGACTGAAAACCCAATCCACACAGTGCCCCCGACGGGATTCGAACCAAGATCCCAGAGGTGGAAGGCGAGAAAAGACACCACTAGACCAACCTGACTGCTTCTAGAAATAGAAAGTAATAAACCATCAAAACAAACAACTTCAGTAATTTCAGACTTGATAGCTCTTAAAGCCTTCAGGCAGAATTAAACAAGAATGTTTACATTTCACATTTTTAGTGGGAAGCATTTCAGCTCGCCGCTTGTCCAACCGACTATTGAGCAAGTTGACAGTTCTTTTGGTGCCACCAAACCAGCAGTTTATGACTCTCAACAACAGCTCTTCTCTATCAATTTCCGAGGTCTATCTTTCCTCTTTCCTATTGCCGAGGACGCAAAGTTTGAGGTAAGTGTTACATAGGGTGTCATGGCCGAGTGGTTAAGACATCGGAGTGTGGGTTCAAATCCCGATCATGACACTTGTGTCCTAAAGCAGGGTTGAATCCCAGTCATGACATTTTGTGTCCTTGAGCAAGATACCTTACTATAATTGCTTCTCTTCACCCAGGGGTTTAAATGTGTACCTGCAAGGGTATAGGCTGATTTTGTGAATGAGAAAGCGGTTGAAGTGCCACGGCAACTCAGGCCGGTAAACTCCCCAGGGAGCTGAGAAAGATTAAAGGGATGTTATTGGCCCAATGACCACAACACTAATGTAAAGCACATTGAGAATTTGTTTGTGTGTCAGGATGTTATACACGAAAATTTCACTGCAAAATATGTTCCTTTTTAAACAAAGATGTACTTTCAAAGAAGCACTAACGTATTTGACTAACAAACATTTTATTATTTTTTTATGCTTCTTTTTTTTATTCAGCCGAGTGTTCATGGTTTGGGGTCCATTCCTTTACCAAGTAAGAATTCTGTCTTAGTGAGTCGGATCTACCTCTACACTGGTAGCAGTCTGGCGGATTCCAAGTAAGTTAATACTCTGAAGTTTATTGGGAGATATAAGTAAAACTTGACGCCTTTTTTTCATTTAATTCAAGATGGTTGTGAAGCCAAGGACTCTCAGAAAACGAACTTAATGTACTAGATAAGAACCCAAATAGAGATAAGACATTGAAGGAATTTCTGTTTTAGATGTGGGAGGAAAACCCCAGTGAATTAATCCAAAGAAAAGCCCACGCAGTGGGATTGGAATCAGGTCCTTGAGGTGGAAGGCGAAGGAAGATATCTTGACGCAAACCTGACAACCCAAATTAAAATTTCATGACACTCCCACCATGCTTCGGAGTGAAGAGCCTACCTTCTTCTTGACAAAAGCATTGTCAGGTTAGGTAGGGATTGAAAACTCAAGTAAAAAGTGCCTATGGCGTGATTCGAACCAGGGTCCTAGAGGTGGAAGGTGAGGGACGATACCACTACGCCAACCTTATCATCATTGACCATCGAGACCAAACCCGCTCATCTCATTTACACATGGTTGAACCCGAAAGTTTACTATTTATTTATAGTTTCTTCCTATTTCTCCACACCATGCAAAGCTTCAAACAATACTTAATTGTGATTTACTGTTTCTTTTTAGACGTCCGGCCATTCCTGTCAGTTCATTCTGTGGTAATGTATTCTGTGAGTTGGTTGAAGGAATCAACGAAGAAGGTCTGCCTGTTGGATTAAAATTCTCTCTTCTGACAGACGGTAAGAGTTGTAGCTGTCCAACATTTGGTTGAGGGATTGATCAGATTATTCATATTTGATGGTAATAAATTGGTACAAAAATTTGTACTATCTGAGGAGGTTGAGATTGCCCTGTTAATATCTCTTGAGAAGGATTTGAAACTTTACATGGTGGAATTATAACTAAGAGATGTTTGAGGTATGAACCATGTGAATGTCTCTTTTGAGTAGTGTAAACCACCAGATCTTTGCAGAACCAACACTACTCACATAAAAGAGATTTTCACTTGGTGTTGCCGCAAGCCTCTCTTTGTAATATCTTGAGAGTTATGTTGGCTCTGAAAGGAGTCTGTACTTGGATTGTCTTTAGGGGAACAGAAAATAAATACAGTATAAACCTAAACTGAATCGTAAATTATATTTAGTCCAACGTCTCGTTTAAAGGGAAGGTATAAGTTTGATAATCATTGATAATTTAATGTTAAAATTAATGGAAATAATGAACTTTTGGTTAGAATCCCACATCAGCTTTAAATAATATAAAGCATTTTGAGAAACACTTCAGGTTTAAGTAATGTGGTTAGGTAAAAAGATAACATTTTTTGAAAATTTGAATGTGAGAAGTGTTTTTTGAACGGAAAATATTATTATTATTATTTTTGTTGAAAGGTCCCGGTGCTGGTAAATCACCAGAATCCAAACAACGTCCGATCATCAGGACTCTTCAGTTTGGAGACTCTGCTCAGGATGTGATTAGCTCCCTCGGATGCCCGAGTAAAGTCTTCTACAAATCGGAAGACAAGGTAAGAAAGATGTAGACAGGTCCCATGTCCGCACGGATTAGGGCAGGTATTTGCTCTTACAGAACCAGTGATTTCATTGGATACAATGTAATCATTGAGTAAATGTACAGTGATGTAAGCTGATTAGTCAGCGTGCATGTTTTATAATGTATACAATGTGCGAATTGACTGCGTATCTCCATGCGAAAAAGGATGGAGGTGAAAGGCGATTATGGCAAGTGAATTGACCTAGGCTCGAGGCAAATCTCTGGCATGATTCACAAGAGTGACCTCAGATGTTCCGGCTAAGGAAGATGCGACTATAGTACATCAGAGTCAATGGGTAACGCTAAGTGGCAGCAGACTTGCCAGGTAAATTTTAACTGTTTATGTAGTTCTGAGCACGCGCACATTACTGAGAACAGTGGATTTACCTGGTAAGACTACTGCCACCAAGCATCCTGAAAGCCCCCCATTGGTAATATTGTTTCAATATTGGAATTGAAGATGTTTTAGGAATGACTATTAAGGATATTTTACTTTTTTTTTAACTTCTAGATGAGAATACATTCCAAGACATTTCACAAGGATCAGCCAAGAACGTCCGACTATTTCTTCAACTATTTCACCATCGGAGTGGTATGTAAACAGGGATTTAACGGTCTATAATTTTGTATCAATGAAGATTGTCTAGGTTTGAAGGAATTTTCTTGCAACTCCGATGACCAATTGAGTTCAAATTTTCACAGGCTTGTTATTTTATGCTTATGATGGGATACACCAAGTGAGAAGACTGGTGTTTGACAATTACCAAACGTGTCCAGTGTCTTTAATGGATTATGTTGGTTATTTTATTAATTGCATGGGGTGTAGAGAATACAATTTGTTTGACCCTTACAATGATGTTAGAACTGATGTTCTGTGAAAAAAAATCCTCATGAAACTCACTTACTTTTCTTGTCATTATTGTTGTTTCCAGGATATTCTATTTGATGCAGTCACGCATTGTGCTAAGAAGTTTATTCTACATAGCAACTATCCGGGGCATTATAACTTTAATATGTAAGTAGAAGAAAATAACAAATGGCACCCCCATATAGATAGAGCCTTTTAGTTTACATGTGCTTACAAGATATACATTTTGGGGTAATTTTAGGTAGGAACTGTACTTGTGGGGTGTTTTGACATAGTATGGTTCACCCCCACAGTACACCCATAATACTAAAGAAAATGGATCAAAGACAACACCAGGGAAAAGCCCACAATGTCGCCCCAGGCCTCAAAGTAACCCAAACCACCAACAGAAATTGCCGTGGTGCCCTGTTTTTTTGTTGCAAAGTTCCAATACAAATTCACATTTTACTCATAGAAGTGCCCCTTTTACCAGAGGAAAATTGCTGTGCCCCCTACAAGAACGCAGTTCAAAGCCTGTCATACCTCGTCTAAACATGTTTTTTAAATTTTTATTTTGTCTTCTGTAGATATCACAGATGTAACTTTGAGATCGCTCTGCCGTGTGTGAAGGTAGGACTTGAGACTGAAACATGTGATGACAGCGCAGTCGTCAATCTCACTACATACGTCAAGGTAAGATTGGTGAAACTTGTTTTGTTTAAAAGTCCAGGGCTCTGCCCTTTACTTAATTCTGCGCTTTCAATCACCATTCTCTGGTTACTGTGCAAGCGCTGAAATTTCTATGCTATGTAACTGAAGAACGTCTAGTAACATGTAGTACGCTCGTGCAAATGCAAACGTTCCCTGCTAGCTGTGAAATACGGGTGCTGCAGTGCGGAACTTCCTGCTTCCGTAAGCGCCAATTCTTTGCTTAGGGCAAGCAGAATCATGAGATTGGGGCAGGATTATTATCAACATGTAATCAGTTAAGAGTCTTAGCTTGTTGATCCTCTAACTTAAAAAGAAAAATTTTGTTATGAAAAATTTTGTTTATCTCTTTTTTTTCTAGTGGGACACGTTGAAGAAGCTTCTTGTCCGACAATCTCAGAAGCCAGTGGTTCTGAACCGTGCCTCCTCAATGAACACAACAAACCCTTTCGGGTCTACCTTCTGCTATGGCGTACACAACGTCATCATTGAGGTAATGTAGTTTCATTTTTCATCTGATTTTGTGTAAATGACCTAGCGGGTAAGAGCACCGAACTCAAACTCTGGTGTTTCTGATCAGCAGATAGTGGGTTTGAGTCCAAGTTGTGACACCTGGGGTGGACTAGTCTTATCTCTAGTTAGGACCAGTTACTCGTCCTAACTTAGGACTATCCATGCAATTTGTATATCTCCTAGAACTAGTCCTAAGTTAGGACTAGTCTTAACTCTTTGTGAAAGCGACCCCTGTGTCCTTATGGGCCGTAAAGCTGTTGGTCCCGTGTGTTGTGTAATGCATGAAAAAGAACCAAGCGCACTTATCGGAAAGAGAAGGGGTTTGCCCTGGTGTTCCTGGTTTAAGTGGGAGCATATTGAGACACAGCACTTGTAAACCATTACAAGGTGCTATGTAAAAGGAGTAGGTCTCATACTTCAAACGTAGTCCCGCATACCTTGCAGGAAAATACTGTATGTTAAAGCGCCTTGAGCGTGGCCGAGTGACGGATATGTCCGCTATATAAGAACCCACTATAAATATTATATTATTATCTACCTTAATTGTTTTTTACAGGTGATGCCAAATAGTCACATAGCATCTGTGACCATCTGCGAACCTCATTCAACAACAGGTACTGCCATGGAAACCTGATGATCCAACTTCAGCCAGCTCTAAAACAATTGACTTCTTCAAACTAGTGAGAGACTTTTGAGACGCTGGCGGCAGCAAACACAACAGTCCTTTTTTTGCAGCTCTGAGTGTCCGACACATGCTTAGAACCTCATTCAACAACAGGTACTGCCATGGAAACCTGATCTAACTTCAGCCAGCTCTAAAACAATTTACTTCTTCAAACTAGTGAGAGACTTTTGAGACGCTGGCGGCAGCAAACACAACAGTCCTTTTTTTGCAGCTCTGAGCGTCCGACACATGCTCAGTGTTGCGTGTGTAGGTCTGAGCACATGCACTACTGGTGAGCTGTCAAAAAGGACCGCCCAAAAGTCTCCCATTATTATCAACCAATGCTTCATTAATAACTATATATACGTTCACATGATAAACAAAATGTTTTGTAATGATGGGGGTGTGCAATTTCATTTTGTGCTGAGCATGGTGTAAAATATAGTTTCACTTGCTATGAAACTAAGATCGCTCTTGGGTTTAACACTAGCTGTTGATCGCCCTTTGATCGACCGTGCTGGACATGCTGGATCTGATCCACTTTTGATCGCCCTTTGCCGGATCAAGGGTTTAAACGGGATGTTTCTTGGCTTGGACAGCTTCGTAAACAGGGGAGCGACTAGAACTGGAGACCACACCCTGTGAGTCGAGAGCTTGCTTGAGATCGAGGCTCTACAAAGCTGTCCAAACCACAGAGAACTTGCTGGTTCCTGACTAGAGGTCATGATCGCTACTACATATAAGAATTTGTAAATTTAAAGATTTGGGTTATTTTCAAAAATATTGATTCAGTATTAGCTTCTTAGAGTTGAACACTAGCCCCTAGGTTTTAAAAAAATGTTGATATTAGTGGAGAGTTTGTAGTGTCATTTTCCCTTTGCACGGTCAGCCATTTGCGTGTAGAGCTTTGAATCGGGTAGAGCAGTGAATATAATGCTTATATAACTGTGAATTGTCGTAGTATGATTTTCTTCCGAACAGATACATAAATGAAATACAAATGACGCATGAAATTTAGGGGTTTCATGTACATGCCAGAGTCGTACAAAGGTCAAATTGGGGCAACCAAGTGTTTCAATCGTCTTTTGACTTGTCTTGTATCAAAGTATAATGGTTAAAGGCAGTGGACACTATTGGTAATTACTCAAATTAATTATCAGTGACGAGTAATGGGGAGAGGTTGATGGTATAAAACATTGTGCGAAACGGCTCCCTCTGAAGTGCCATAGTTTTCGAGAAAGAAGTAGTTTTCTACGAATTTGATTTCGAGACCTCAGATTTAGAACTTGAGGTCTCGAAATCAACCATCTAATCGCACACAACTTGGTGTGACAAGGGTGTTTTTTTTCTTTCATTATTATCTCGCAACTTCGATGACCGATTGAGCTCAAATTTTCACAGGTTAGTTATTTTATGCATATGTTGAGATACACCAACTGTGAAGGCTGGTCTTTGACAATTACCAATAGTGTCCACTGCCTTTAAGTCTTTAAAGGGTAGAGCTCAATTGATATAACTAATGATTATCAAAGTTGACTTTTCATTGTATTTGTAAATTCAGAATTCATTTATATTTATAACATTTTTATTTGTCTTAGATGACAAATTGTACATAATGAATTGTTTTATCTTGAAATCCAGACAAACTACAAAAAAATATGTATACATTGACAGTTGACGGGACGCAGTCCTAATGGTTGAATGGTGGTTACAGGCCATGTTTACTCTAGTAAGTTACTTTAGTAATTTGCTGATAAATTTAAAGACCAGTTGGTTAAAGGGTCTATGTAACTTTTGTAGGACAAAAAACACAATGTCCACAGATTTACACTAAACTTACACAGAAGATAATGATAGTAGAAAGATTCCCTGAAAATTTTATATGCTGAGGTGCTGTAGTTTTTGGGAAATGAGTAAAACAATGTCATGAAAATAATTTTCGTCTCATGAGACGAAAATTATTTTAATCATCTACAAACAGATTTTCATGACATTGTTTTACTCATTTCTCAAAAACTACAGCACCTTAGTAAGTAATATTTGAAGGGAAGCTTTCCACTATCATTATCTTCAAACCCTGTAAGTTTAATGTAAATCTATGGACATTTTGAAAAGGTACCCAAATCCTTTAATGCCCTTTTGTAGTTCTTTTACATACGTAAGTTCACCAAGCACTAAATTACGCGTAACACACTCAATGCGTCCTGGTATTCACTGTAAAGTCTATTAGCATGTGCGCCTTGAGAGCCTTGAAACAGAGCTCAAGTGTTTGACAGTAATTGAAAATTTACAAAACGGAAGTGTTTTTACTGGTTTTCCTGCATTATTGTGTTTTTATACAAAAAGTTTTAATGAAATGGAATAAAAGTAGTGGCTCGGTCTTAAACTGCCGTTTAAAACCTAGTGCAGGGTCATGGCCGTGCGATAAAGGACCTTGCCTTCCTGTCAGTCTTATAAAGTGTCATTTAAGACCTCATCATCACTCTGTTATTTCCTGATTAAAGGTGGTCATATGAAGGTTGAAATGTTGTAAATAAATTAAACCCAATGATTGTAATGGATTTGACTTGGTAAAACATTTCAACACTTTTTGAATTGAACTTATTGATTTTTTTTCCAAGCTTTTTGAAAAGTTAAAGAAATAACAATCTGTGTAGTTATTTTAAATTAATGTTTTTGTTTTATTTTTGTATTTTATTGGTTAATAAAATTCCAGGTTGGCACGATGAAAATATTAAAAGATTGTCACAGAATGTATTTATTTGATGTACAAAAATAAGACAGAATTTTGATCGCTGTGATTTTTGAAAATATTAAGAAATATTTGTAAAAAGAGAAACATTGGATCAATATTTATTTCCCTCCGAAGCATTTCTCATTTATTGCACGAGCTTGAAATGGTCATCATAATCAGTATCAATTATTACATAATGTCTACAACACTTTGTAGAAATAATACCCGGTGGTAAGAATGTGTACTGCATGATACAAGGGCTGGGAATATTTATAACAAGGTCTAAACACAACACTTGGTGAAACTAGGTTCTGTACACGTCCAATTTGGGATAGGGTACATTTCCACTGTGGGGGAATGGGTACATTTCCACTGGAGGAATGGGTATATTTCCCCTGGAGGAATGGGTACATGTCCACTTTGGGAGTGGGTACATTTCCAAAATGGGAATGGGGACAGTTCCACTGGAAGAATGGGTACATTTCAACTATGGGAATGGGAACAGTTCCACTGGAGGAATGGGTACATTTCCACTCTTTGTGAATGGGAGTACATTTCCACTTTTTGTTATTATGGGTACATTTCCCACTATGGGAATGGGTACCCGACTAATTTGGGAATGGGCTGGCTGTGAGAATGGGTACATTTTCACTGGAATGGGTACATTTCTACTGTGGAAATGGGTACATTTCAACTGGAGGAATGAGTACATTTCAAGTGGAGGAATGGGTACATTTCCACTGTGGGAATGGGCACATTTCCACTGTGGGGGAATGGGTACATTTCCACTGTGGGAATGGGTACATTTCCACTGTGGGGGAATGGGTACATTTCCACTGTGGGGTAATGGGTACATTTCCACTGTGGGAATGGGTACATTTCCACTGTGGGGGAATGGGTACATTTCCACTGTGGGAATGGGTACATTTCCACTGTGGGGGAATGGGTACATTTCCACTGTGGGAATGGGTACATTTCCACTGTGGGAATGGGCACATTTCCACTGTGGGGGAATGGGTACATTTCCACTGTGGGAATGGGCACATTTCCACTGTGGGGGAATGGGTACATTTCCACTGTGGGAATGGGTACATTTCCACTGTGGGGGAATGGGTACATTTCCACTGTGGGAATGGGTACATTTCCACTGTGGGAATGGGCACATTTCCACTGTGGGGGAATGGGTACATTTCCACTGTGGGAATGGGCACATTTCCACTGTGGGGGAATGGGTACATTTCCACTGTGGGGTAATGGGTACATTTCCACTGTGGGAATGGGTACATTTCCACTGTGGGGGAATGGGTACATTTCCACTGTGGGAATGGGTACATTTCCACTGGAGGAATGGGTACATTTCCACTGGAGGAATGGGTACATTTCTACTGTGGAAATGGGTTCATTTCTACTATGGAAATGGGTACATTTCCACTGTAGGAATGGGTAAATTTCCACTGTGGGAATGGGTACATTTCCACTGTGGGAATGGGTACATTTCCACTGTGGGAATGGGTACATTTCTACTATGGAAATGGGTACATTTCCACTGTAGGAACGGGTAAATTTCCAGTGGTGGAATGGGTACATTTCCAGTGGAGGAATGGGTACACAACCAATTTGGGAATGGGCTAAGAAAATGGGTACATTTCCACTGTGGGAATGGGTACATAATTTCTACTAGGTGAATTTGTTACTAAGACTAACTGTGTTTGTGCTAGCTAGGGATACTTTGGCTTATGGACTGTAAGCTTCCTGCTCTCATTGGAATTACATTATACACATACTAACAACTGATGGAGGTTATCTTTTTACAAAACCTGATTAATATGAAAGATATACCATTTACATCATCTGTAACAACGTCCGTACAAAAAGAAACGAAGGATCCTAACCAGTTTGAATTGCTGTTAAAATGAAAAGGGCTTTTCAGCAACTTATGCAAAATTTTAAAAAGCAAAAAAAAAAAAACCTTAAAGGCATCGACACTATTGGTAATTGCTCAAAATAATTATTAGCATAAAAACTTACTTGTTGAACAAGCGCTGGAGAGCTGTTGGTAATATATAAAACATTGTGAGAAATGGCTCCCTCTGATGTAGCTTATTTTTTGAGAAAGAGGTAATTCTCACTCAAATAATAAAAGACTTCAGGCATGAAATCTTTTATTAGGCATTTGAAAGCACACAAATTTGTGCAACAAGGGTGCTTTTTCTTTCATTATTCTCTGGCAACTTTGATGACCAATTGAGTCAGAAAAATTGACAGATTTGTTATTTTATGCATACGTTGGGATACGCCAAGAGAGAAGACTGGTCTTTGACAATTACCAAAGGTGCCTAGTGCATTTAATATATGAAGCTTATAATTCCCCCTTGCACCTGGCTGGAATGAATCAAAGATACCAATTGATTTTCAACAACAAAAATGCTAATATACAAAGCAGATATTCTTCAACAAAGAAGTGACTGATATTAAAGCAGTAAGCCATAAATATAAGACAATAGCTACAAGAAATATTGAGTTTAATTTGTGTTATTTTAAGGATTGGGGTACTTTTTGTAACACAAAACACAATGTCCACAGATTTACATTAAAGCATACACAGTTTGAAGATAATGATAGTAGAAAGCTAACATTAAAATATTACTTGCTGAGGTGCTATGTTTTTGGAGAAATGAGTAAAACAATGTCATGAAAATACGGTTTACATGCTAACATAATTTTCGTCTCACTTGTTTTACTCATTTCTCAAAAACTACAGCACCTCAGTAAGTAATATTTTCAGGGAAGCTTTCTACTATCATTATCTTCAAACTGTGTAAAGTTTAGTGTAAATCTGTGGACATTGTTTTTTGTCCTATAAAAAGTACCCTGACCCTTTAAAGCAAGACTTTTGTCTATCAATACTTACTAGGCCATACTCTATGAGAAGAAAGGGGAATGTGCTCTAAAAAAAATTGAAGTGGTTATTTTTAAAATTTTTAAAATCAAGAGGAAAATACATTTGTTTTTTGATATCAAATTAACTACTGTTTATGGAAGATACACTAAAAAATAAGGCTGACATAACTATCTCTAGCACCATTTTATATGGAAAATAAGATTGTATCGTTTTCGAGATTGTGTTGCCTAACATGTTTTGGAGTTGAACAAAGAAATATTGACTTTGAACCAACATTCTCCTGATTAATGTGTCAGTGCTCCACAAACTGAGAATTCCAGGGGCGGATTGCACCAAGCGGTCTTAAGCCGGTCTATGCGCTATAGCCGGCTAACTGGAAATGCGCTTAGACAGTCTATAACTATAGACCGATTGCAATAGCGTGGTCTTTAATTATAGCCAGTCTTAAATCTTAAGCCTGCTCTGAGCTGGCTATAATCGGTCTTTGTTTTGGTTTTTAAAGATGGCGCTGCATTTGTGAGTTGTGGATGATTTGATACAAAGAGCTCTACGATGAGATTTTATTTTAGAAATAGATAACACCCATTAGAGGCATAATGGTGGTGATACTTTGTATCGTAAATGTAAAAACTATATTCCCAAGAGTAAAAATGATACAACTCAGAGATTGGATATTCGATGATTCAAACCAAAGCAATAAGAACAATGCCATACCGCCAGTGCCTGCAGAAGTGCTTATGGGACGATGGTTCGTATTGCATTACTTTTCGCCGACTTATCTAAGACCGTCTTATTGCAACAGGCTTTATGACTGACTAAGCTAAGACCATCTAAGGCAGATAGCCGGCTATAACTGACTGGTCTTAGACTGCTGACTATGGCCGTTTCCCTATTGTATTAATAATAATAAACTACAGCATTTATAAGGCGCACTTTACTGAAAAGGAGAAACATTCAAAGGCGCCGGTCAAGTTTTGTCAAGATGTTGGAAAGCAAGCAAGAATAAGTGTGTTTTGAGTTTCTGCTGGAAGAGAGTGATGTTGTGTAATTGTCTGAGGTAATCCGGAAGTGAGTTCCAGAGTCTTGGTGCTATGTATTACACCTTTGTTTGAGGGTGCCAAAAATGTATGACGTCATTTTTTGGACATAAACATTAAAACCAATTATTTCAATTGCCATGATGGGAACATTACAATTACTAACTTCCAACTTCCAAGATAAGATTGATATATGAATCAAGAAAAAAAAACTTCATAGTTGGTTACTCCGTTTGTTTTGATTTTCTGTACATTTTGCAACCAGTATCTTTTGCGGGGAGATTCTTAAACTTTTTAGACAAGCCGTTAAATGTCAGTCGTAATAACAGCGAAACTGCTCTCAGGACTATCTCACAAGACTTCTGTTGTGCACGAGACTACCACTCTTACTACTCTGGTCACATTGAAATGGGACGGTAGCCCACTGAAGACTTGTCCACAAGTTCCATTACATCACAATAAGCCGATTGCGAGTTAGATTTGAATAGTGTCTGGTACATTGACTTTCTCAGTTACGATGCACCTCTTACATTTGAATTCCTCAGACTATCGAGACAGTTGCTACAAGCTTTTGTGTATAGTTACGTAAGAGACGGTGAACACCCATACACAACTATGGATGTGTATGGCACAATGGTACCAGGGTTTGCTCATCCTGGAGGTTGCTATGAAATAGCCCTTCACTTAAGTATGAAATAATGTTCTCTGTTGCACACTTAAAACAGAATAATAGCTAAGACATAATGATGGAAAGAAATTATTGAAAACAGAAAATATTTGTGGTTGCTTGTTTACACTTACCAATACAAATCATTATTTTTGAATACTTCATTTTACATTTTATATACAATTTGATGATAGTTGACTAAATTAAAGATATGTCAATATAATACTTTATCATAATTATATCAGATTACGAATTTTTTTAAATCAATTATATGCACTGAGCAAGCATTTTATTAAGCAATACAAAAAACATGGCTAGTGTTTAGTTATAAATTTTAAATAGTTCATATTCATAGACTTATTTGAATATTCACTTCATATTCATGATACAGTATAAATATTTAGATATGATAAGCAGTGGCAATGTGTAAGTTACTGAATGAGATATAAAGCACACACGTGGCCTGGCCATTGTCTGAGTACTGAATAACAATAACAATGTACATGTAGATAAACGCCAGTGGTTACATAATGACCTTTGACCCACACTTTCAATTTTGCTAAACACAAAGAAGAAACTGCTGACCACTGTCAAAGGTCTAGAAAGAAATACACAATAACCCCAGAAAAAGGGATATTTTAAGAATGAATTCCAGTGCCACTGTCCATCTGACCATTAGGTATGAAACTTCAAGGCGATTGCCTCCATGCTTCCTGGTCATTGCCTTGGTGCCCTTGAAATGCTCCAGTAGAAATTTACAATTTCCTAGTAGGGTGCTCTTTACAAGGGAAAAATGGCTTGGTGCCCTTACCCTTTCAGAAACGAAGCATACAGGCCTAGACCATACACAATAACCCAGGAAAAGGGAGATTTAAAGAATGAGTTCCAGTACCACTGTCCATTTTAGAATGGTGGAAACAAAGCATCGTATGGTATGTGCATGCCAGTGGACACCTACATAATGGATTGTCCTGGGCCCAATTTCAAAGAGCTGCTAAGCACAAAAATTTGCTAAGCATGAATTTTTGCCTTGATAAAAACATGATTACCAACAGTTTTCCACGTGATTTTCAGGATGAGCAAACATCAGCTGAATACCAGTAACAAACGGAAATTTTGGTTGGTAATCCTTTTTTTATCAAGGAAGAAATTTATGCTAAGCAAATTTGTGTGCTTAGCAGCGCAACGGCCCAGTGCACTGGCTACACTTAAAAGTCATTCTGAAGGTTCAGGCATTAATATACTAAAGTGTCATTCACACGACAGTAATTTAACTGGGGTCCCTTGCTTAATTTTAGCATGGTTGTAAAATGTAGCAATGTTTGACAAGATTTTGCAAGAGAATTTGGATAGTAGAATTTTCTTTTTGTCCTTTCACACGAGGTACATTTTGTAAAATTGTACAACCATGCTACAATTTAGCAAGGGAACTTTTCTAAATTGCTTCCGTGTGAAAGGGGCTAACCACCGTTAGCCAGTTTGAACAAGTTTGGTGTGTTTTCATGTCATCTGATATGAAGAAAATTAAGGAAGAGCTTCTTTTGTTAAGGGAAGCAAATTTCATTTATTTTTAAACTCATCTTCTGGTTTCTGTCTAAAAGTACTGCTGATCTAGGAAAGTCTGACATCAAAACAAGACAGCTTTCTTTTACAAACAGGAATGATATTTTCATACAAAAACTTGATTTTGATAGTACTGGTAAACCTAAGCAACTATGTATTGTTGTATAAAATGTTTTCTAATCAATTACAAACTGGGGCGTGGTCAGTACGCTATGCTGAGGTGTTGTACTAAAGCAAATTATCAATATTGAAACATAATGTTCCCAAATAGGAAAAAAATTCCCAAATAGGAACCCAAATAGGAAAAGTTTTCCCAAATTTTGAACCCAAAATTGGAACAATGTTCCATAAATGGGAACAGTGTTCCTAAATGGGAACAACCCCTGTGCCAGTTGAGTCTATACAAAAGATTCAGCAGGAGCGAATAAAACCCACACCAAAAGGCAACCTTTAATTAATAGAAATAAACTCTCATTTTTCATCTAAACCTTAAAAAGAGATATCTGTGACATAAAGACTAATCTAAACTAAAGTTCATCTTCTTTTACCGATGTTTTACTTCTTGCGAGTGTGAAAGACATTGGCTACTTTAGTTCTCTGAGCCCCAATCTTATTGAGGATAGTCCGTCTTGTGTCGTCCATGTGCGGTAGGCTGCTGGTGAAGCCACTTGACGCCGTACTGCTACTAGAGGTCACTGACGATGACCTTTTGAAGAAAAAAACAATCATCAGAATTAATACCCCCATCAGGTTGGAAAACACTTTGAATAAACCTTTTTTTGCAATAATAATAAATAATAATAATGGACATTTGTAGTGTGCCATATCTGTCAGAAAGACACTTCAGCCACATAGAAAAGAACTCTGCTAATTTTTAAATAAGTTTTGAAGCTGGAGCTGAGGTCCAGCATGTACATGTGTCAACTGACAGAATGCAGACAAACGTATAGAGTTTATATTTACCTTTCTTTCCCTCCAAGTTTAGCTTCAAATTCTTTAATCATCGATCCAACCACAACCTGTATGGAAATCAATCACAATCAACAAATAATAACAAAGATATCAAACAGAATTTATTTAATTATAATAATGATACTGATAATATATCTGAAAAAAATATTTAATAACTTGTTATAACCTTGTTTGATTAAGAAAGAAAAAATGGAAACATGGCATCTGAAGGTGGAACTGGGTTGACGAAGTAAATAATAACAATCCGATAAAGAACAAAAGAACTGACCTCGTGCTCTGGCGACACGACCTCAAGATCCTGACGAAGACATCTCAGACCTGGTAGCATAGACTCCCATATCAGGTCATTAGAAATGACTGAGGTCATAATTGGGTCAAGGGACAAACTTCCAAAACATAACGAGTATTAGGTTTTGCACAAATTAAAAATTTTCCCCAGGATTCGAACCTACACTACGATGACTCCACCAGAACTTGAATTTGATGCTCTTAAATAGCTACCTGAGCGGAATGTTTTCAACGGAAATGGTATTTTAAATTGTTTATAATGCACTTGTTCACAATTTTAATGTAATTTTGATATGTGTACACTTCTGAATTTTTCGTAATAATCGATTAAAAAATCAGGCCCCAACCTAAAGGTTTTGAAAAACTAAAAACACTTCTGCCGTTGAGAGCGCACGTCAAAGGACAATGCCGCTGACGTCATCTCTGGGAGATGCTTTGTTGTGCCTCAACGCTGCAACAAAGCGGCTTTACAAATTGGAGCTCCCAGAGATGACGTTTTTGAGAGTGATTACGTAACAGGGCTTTTCGCAAATCTCCCAGAAAAGCGCTGGATAAGGGCATTCAAAATGATTGTTTTTTTACACAATTGAAATCTTGTCACAGTCATATGACTCGATTTCCCTATTCTTTGAAAACATTTTAAGTGAATTTCAGCAAAGTTTACGACTTGACATTTTTGTTCAAGCAGGTCTTTAAGCACTCGGCCATGACACACTACATAAGACGCAACAAAATAGACGGCATATAACTTGAGGAACATTTTGCTAGAAGATAAGGAAGTTTGTAGATAAAGGATACAGCAACATGAGAGTGCGCTGTAAGCGCTGAATAGTGCCATAGCTATGGTTGATCGTCTCTTCTCATGTGTCGTGTTGTTATTAGTGTACGCTATAGCTGCAAACCGAGGCAACATAACTGAGGACAAACCAAAGTCAAATAACTCATTAAATTCATCTTTATCTATCCGATTTAAACTTTGACTTCAGTGTTGAAAAAGAAGAAGTTTACCACAAACATAAATGTTAAATGGTGGACATGCATCATTCATTTTTTTTTGCCCTGCATTGTACCTTATTGACACCAAGTTTACAAGACAGACACAATGTTGTTTAAAAAAACAAGAAAAAAACTATGAGGTGTGGCCCAACTCACAAGGCCGGACGACCACTTCAAGGTGAGGGCTAAATTCACTGATTTGGAAAATTTACCCAAATCAACTGTCACCAGGGGCAGGTTGCCAACTACTCCTGGGGCTGAAACAGGGCTACCCCATTCACAGTCCGTAGGGATATAGGCATGGATATCATCCACTGGGAGCCTGGCTGGTAGAGCAGAACGCACTACCTTCCCAGTTTTTCCCGAAAGCAATTGTGTTTAAGTGCCTTGCTCAAGGGCAAAGGTGTCATGACCGGGATTTGAACCCACACTCTGCTACTGACAGCACCAAAGCTTGGGTCCAGTGAACCAGACCGCTCGGCCTTGACACACCACAAAAAAGTAGAAACAAAAGCTGTCCACTATTCCACCCGATCATAAACACTTTCCTGACTCGACCACTGCAAGTAACTCCAAAAGATTCACTACTTACATTCATCTCTGAATTTGGGTTCAGCATTTGGTCCGACTTTGCCGAAGGTTCTGATGACCTCTTCAAGGAGTCTGTATTCCTCTTTATAAACTGGATCATCAAGGAATGTTTGGAACTGAGAATACACTCTGTCTAGAGTCTGAAGATTAGGCAAGAAAATTCATTAAAAAAGTATTAATAAGATTCAGATTTTTTCAGCGCCTCATGCAAAACCAACCCGAGGCACTGTACAACATCAAACATGCTTAAAGAATAAAACGAGACAATATGGTTTTTTTGTAAAGACATGCAAAGGTTATAACCCTTATAATTAAAATAGCTGTAAGGTACATACATTAAGTTAGAACAGTGCAGAGTTTTTTAAAAGAACCAAAATACAAAACCAGTGTTTGTCAAAAAAAAAAAAAAAAAAAAAAAAAAAAAAAGATGAAATATTAATGTTTCACAGACTACAAAAGTTAAGGAACATTCATAATACACATACAAAATGTAAGTAGGATATGAAACTTTGCATGGTGTGAGTTTAATTAAAGGCAGTGGACAATATTGGTAATTGTCAAGGACTAGCCTTCACAGTTGGTGTATCTCAACATATGCATAAAATAACTAACCTGTGAAAATTTGAGCTCAATCGGTCATTAAAGTTGTGAGATAATAATGAAAGAAGAAAACACCCTTGTCACACAAGTTGTGTGTGTTAAGATGGTTGATTTCGAGACCTCAAGTTCTAAATCTGAGGTCTCGAAATCAAATTCGTGGAAAATTACTTCTTTCTCGAAAACTATGGCACTGCAGATGGAGCCGTTTCTCATAATGTTTTATACCATCAACCTCTCCCCATTACTCGTCACCAAGAAAGGTTTTATGCTTATAAATATTTTGAGTAATCACCAATAGTGTCCACTGCCTTTAAGCGATGTTGTCAATAACACCATGTGAACATCTCTTTGAGTTGTGTTGTTTCTGAAAAGACTGCTCCCGGTTCTTTTCAAAACCAACACTACTCAAAAGAGATTTACATTAGGTGCTACCGCAAACCTCACCTAAAAAGGCAAAATATACTTGGGTGGTAAAATCTACAGTAATTGTATTATGGACAATTAATAAAGACTTTCCGAAGTTAGTGCAGTTTATATTTTAAATTAATTTGGCTATAATGTACATCATAACATTGAAAAACAAACACTTGCATATGATCATTGTAGGCCCCTCTACAAACATAAACACCGTTCAACTTGTTCACTAAATATTCACTGAAAGTAAAATGCATGAAATTATTTCAAAGCACGACAAATATAAGAAACTCAAGCAATAGCAAATGCAAAATATTATAACATTTATTTTATACAGAAATTAAAAACTGAGGACTGCTGCAAGATAAAAAATAAATGGTCGCATGAGATAATCAATTTAAACAAAGAAAACAACAATCATATTACAACATAATGTTCATTAATGTAAAAGTAAATCATAGCATTCAAAAACAAACAATAGCAAAGCCCCTATACAATAGTAAACACAGTTCTATTGGTTTACTAATTATTTACTGCAAGTAGTAAAAGGCATGTGACTGGGTAGTAGCTCTCAACAACTTTGAAATAAAGTCAAAGCACGACAAACAAATAAGAAATTCAAACAATAGCAAAATATTATATCATCTATATAGGAATTAAAAACTGAGAACAGCTGCAAGATAAAAATAAATGGTCGCATGAGATAAACAATTCAAACAAAGAAAACACAATCATAATATTATAACAAAATGTTCATTAATGCAGTGGAATAAAAGTGTTACAAAATTATAAAATGGAACAATAATATGATTATGAGTCCAAATAAACACAAATAAAGAAAATGTACAAGTGTATCATTTAAAATTAAGAACACAGTTACTGAAAATTCTGATATTGGCAAAATGTTCTTTCAAACTTACTTCTTTTTGAGATGTGCTTTCTAAGATTGTCCCAAATGCTGGAATGGTGGAGATTTTAACATTTCTGCAATAAATTGATATCAACCATTATTATAAAATTTCTCTTGATTTTTATAGATTTCATTTACAATGTAAAAAATAATGCATACATGCCCGTACATGGTTATACCCACACGTTTACTATTATTTATAGTTCTTATAGTTTTCTTATAGTTTACTATTATTTATAGTTTATTCTTATGCATCATATACAAAATAGGTACTTACATATCCTGATCTCCTGACAATGTAATGAGAGCGGGAACCACCCTGCTGGATACCAGCGCTTCATTGATACCTTTGACGAGTGAACCGAATACTTTAGCGGTAGCTGATCTGACTAATGGAGACTCGTGGACGACACAGCTCCAGAGGGTTGCTAACAACAGCTCATGAAAGTTGGGATGAGTACTGGAATAAAGATCGACAGGATGACAAACTATAAGTTTAAAGACAATGTATAACTTTCAGTGTTTTCAGAGCAAAATGTGATGCAAAATGTGTCAAATGCTGTTCAAAAATCGTCTTTTTGCTACCTTATATTAGCACAAAATCTGTTCAGTCAAAATGTTTTGCTATGCAAAAGTGCTGGACGAAAATCGTTCCCCGACTTTGGTTTTTTGTCTAATCCTGTCCTATGTAGGATTCGAACTGCCTCTAGCTGCCGGGCAACCTCGGTAGTCTAGCTGGTAAGACACTGCTCTAGAATTGCAAGGGTCGTGGGTTCGAATCCCACCTGAGTAACATGCCCGTGATATTTTTTCACAGGACTCGGGGAAAGTACTGAGTATACAGTGCTAACAGTAACACACATCGGTGTAAGGGTAAAAACCAAAATTAATACTATCCTATGTACACAATAAAACTAACATCTGAAATTTTCATTTCAAAAGGTGGTTTTGATTTTTGAGTTATCGCCAAAAATCCAAAGCGATTATGTCTACAATGGAAGAGTAATCCCTAGAAGGAGTACAGAACGCTTCAAATTTCGGGGCCATCAAAATGCTTTATACTATCAAACTGCTGCTTTAGTCTTCTAACCAATGGTTTTTATATCCATTAATTTGAGGGTGATTGACGGGTGACCTTTAAAGACACTGGATACCTTTGGTAATTGTCAAAGACCAGTCCTCTCACTTGGTCTATCTCAACATATGCAAAAAAGAACAAACCTGTGAAAATTTGAGCTCAATCGGTCGTCGAAGTTATCAGATAATAATGGAAAGAAATAACACCCTTGTCACACAAAGTTGTGTGCTTTCAGATGCTTGATTTTGGGGACCTCAAATTCAAAATCCGAGATCTCAAAATCAAATTAGTGGCAAATTTATTTTTTTGGCCTAAGAAGAAGAAGGCTGCGACTCACTGTAGTTCTAAGAATGAGATCCTGATGCTATCAATTGGAGCATCACACAACGCTAGAGTAATCAGAGAGTCTTGAAGGTACTGGGACAGCTGCTTACGATCATCTTCACGATTATAACTAACTAGAACTCCCGAGCAGTAAACGGGAAGGGTAGATCGGTTGATTGGCATCTGACCTGATAATACCAAAGCATCTGCAAGATCAACAACAACAACATAAAAAGATCAACAACAACAACAACAACAACAACAACATGTAGTGACTCTATAGACTGATGCTATATAAAATAACAATAAATTAACAAATAGTTAATAATTTCTCACATCTCAGAGCTGAAAGACAAAAATATTAATAATCCAAAAATAATCCATAAAAAGCATTAAAATAACAAACCTGTGAAAGTTTGAGCAAAATTGGTCATCAAAGTTGCAGCAGAATAATGAAAGAAAAAACATCCTGAAATAGCTTACCTGACTGGCCATCTGGAATGTTTAATACTGCTTGAAACTTCGGTTTAATCTAAGATTGAAAACAAAAAAATTAATCATTTCGCATTGCCCTATGATCCAACTTTACGATGGTTTAGGGAGATTTAGAAAAACAATTCTTGTTGTGTGCTGTACGACTTCTGTCTCTGCTCTCACCTCTGGCTTTATATTCTCAACATTCTTATTAAAGCCAAACGAGAAGAGAAGATGGTGAGGAAGTTTCAGGTTTAGATGTGGGAGGCAAACCCCAGAGAATGTTTCCAGGGAAACGCAGTCAAGCAGGGACTGAAAACCCTATCCACATAGTGCCACAGATGGGATTTAAAGGGAGGGTACAAGTTTGGTAAATGATGAAAGAAAAAACACCCTTGTTGGACGAATTTGTAGAAGTCTTTTATTATTTAAGTGAGAAATTACCTCTCTCTCAAAAACTACGTTACTTCAGAGGGAGTCGTTTCCCACAATGTTTTATACTATCAACAGCTCTCCAATGCTCGTTACCAAGTCAGTTTTTAAGATACTATTTGTTTTGAGTAATTACCAAACGTGTACCTTCCCTTTAAGTAGGAGTCGCAGAGGTGGAACGCAAGGCTAGTCACCACTACTCCAACCTGACCACTCTCTGGACCAGGGCCTTCCATGTGGATTGAGTTTTCAGTCCCTACCAGACTGCATGGGTTTTCCTCAACCGTCTAAAACTGAAATTTCTTCATTGTCTTCTCTACAAAAACTTGGGGTGATGTTTCCATCAGGATGCGTAACTTACCTTCGTGTTTGTGAAGGTCTTCCCAAACGTCCTACAGATATGAAGAAATAGTTTGGACATTGATTTGACGCTGTCTCTGTGCAGAGCTTCAAGACGGCCAAGTACCTCCAACAACCGTGGTATGCTGCCAATCAAAGATTTCATCATAATAATTTTGTTATTTATTATGTGTCACTTTTATCAAACCAACTATGATGGTTATTCACAATTTATTAAAATTAAAACTTGTTGCCAGAGGGAAAAATTGTATCGAATTGTACATATTTAGTTAATTTCGTTTAAAATGGTAACGAGAAGGATTTGAAACTTTGCATGGTGGGAGTATAACTACGTGAGGTTTGCGATGACATCATTTGAAAATCTCTTCTGAAAACTACCAGGGCCCAATTTCATAGAGCTGCTTAGCACACCAATTTGCTTAGCATGAAATTTCTTTCTTCATAAAAACAGGATTACCAACAAAATTCTATTTGTTGCATATTGCTTGTTACTGGTATTCAGCTGTTGTTTGCTTATCCTAAAAATCATGTGAAAATTCGGTTGGTAACCCTGTTTTCATCAAGGAAGACAATTTGTGCTTAGCAAATTTTTGTGCGAAGCAGCTGTATGAAATTGGGCCCAGTTCTTTTCAGAACGGACACAACTCACAAGAGGTTCCTACATGGTGCTACGCAAACCTCATCTAACTATAATGGGAATGGCAACTCAAAGGCAAAACAATGGTCTCTTAAGAGTAAGTATCATATTGACCCATTTCACCTGACGTCACCTGCGTTTTCATATATAACTCTATGCATTGAGTATGCTGTGCGTTATGCAGTGAAGTGCGCGTTTTAGGCGACGCGGCGTTAATACACGTAAACCTAACTGCCCACCGACATGGTGAGCGTGGCATCAGTCGCCGCGTGTGACACGCGTGCAAGGGGTCAATGGACCGATCCGGCCTGTCAATCAAACTGTGCGCGTTCACCCAATTGACCAATCACAGCAATGATTGTGGTCGGACAAACTCGGTCATGCGTGCGCGTATATTTGACAAGCGCGGCAGAATCATGCAGAATGTCATTGGGAGTGCTCGTACACGTGTCTTGCTCACGTGCGGGGTGGGCGGAGCTTAGTGGAAAGCCGGAACAGTCCATAGGGAGCAAGACAACATTTACAAAGGATTTGACATTTATCATACTGAACACAACTGAAGAGATCATGGACATTCTTTAGAACACCCTGATTTGACCAAACTACATGTTTCTACAAATTGACTTACAAATCATTGAGGACCCAGTTGTAACTACTCCAAGTTTCTGATGATTTGCCTTGATTGAGGTAGACTTCAAAACAATGCACCAGAGCCGCTAGTTTCTGTTTATCTCCAACAATGACAGCCATATCATGGAGCGGGCACAGCAGCTTAGGGAACTGAGTTACTAAAACATTAACAAAATTTGAAGAAATGCATGAAATACACTGAGATACAGTATTTAGATATCGTTACTAAACATCAGGCATGCAACTCGTCAGCCCCCCAAAAAATTACAACAAGCTTATTTTTTCCTATTGATCTGGTGGACCAGATTAAAGCTAGCCATGTTTTGGGCCCTTACAGCGCCTGGTTCCCACGGCATCCCCTTATACAACAAGCAAATAAAACACAACAAATTTCTATTTTATGAACTGCAGAAAACTGCGGATCTGCGGAAGAGTTGCATGCCTGAAGCATGAAATTCTGTGAGCTATGATAAAGTACGGTTGAACAAAATACATCATCCGCAAAAATGCTTAATCTCGGCGCATACTTATTTTGCAGTTGGTTGCCTCCAAGTTGTTTGCAAAAGTTGCCTCGTGGGCCCTAAGACATAATTCAGGCATGATATTTGCTCCATGGAAAAGTGGGGCAATAATATTTTAGCACAAGGCCTGTTCATATGATGGTAGGCCTATATATTTTTTTCAAGCCATTTAAAGGCAGTGGATACTATTGGTAATTACTCAAAATAATTATTAGCATAAAACCTTTCTTGGTGACGAGTAATAGGGAGAGGTTGATGGTATAAAACACTGTGAGAAACGGCACCCTCTGAAGTGCCATAGTTTTCGAGAAAGAAGTAATTTTCCACGAATATGATTTCGAGACCTCAGATTTAGAACTTGAGGTCTCGAAATCAACCATCTTAAACGCACACACCTTCGTGTGAGAAGGGTGTTTTTTCTTTCATTCATATCTCGCAAGTTCGATGATCGATTGAGCTCAAATTTTCACAGGCTTGTTATTTTATGCATATGTTGAGATACACCAACTGTGAAGGCTAGTCTTTTACAATTACCAACAGTGTCCACTGCCTTTAATCACCATTTTACTGATTTTCTAAGGGCAAAAAGATCGGAAATCAGACTAAAGACAGAAGCATATCAAGCCTGATACATGTAACTCTAAACCTTGAGTACCTTCTAATGGAGGTATTTGATCTTGATTTTGAGTTAGTTCTTGTTGATTATTGAAGGGAGCTGTGAGTAACATTGAAGCATAGAGTACTGGGATCAGACACTGTAAGGTGCAGCTAAACATCTGTAGCTTCCTCTCATCGACGGACAACTCTCGACTCGCTCGCTGAAGATCCTTCAAGTCAAAAATAAAATTCCACTTGCTATTTAGAAGGAAACACAATCTTGTTCATATACATGAGCTCTGAGATGCCCTTAGGGTGTACACAGCGCTGTATGAGAACTGATAATTATTATTATTATAATTATTATAGCAGTTGTATACAAATGTACAATAGCCAAAGCAGAAAATGACCAATGGGGTTATCTGGGGTCAATTTCATAGAGCTGCTTAACGGTAAGCACATTTTTGAGCTTACTGTAGCCCCAAAATTTTCTAAGGTGTCCATTATTCCATGAGAGTGTGTGTGATCCTCAAGCAAATTTGAGCTTAAAAAGGTGCAATACACAAAATTAGAGCAGAGCCATAGCACGGGGTGGGATATGGGCCATACAATACAGGTTAATCTCAAACTCTTGTTGCTAGGAAGATTCAAGTTTGCTTGGAGATAGAATTGTATGTTGCCAGATATTGATATGCTAAGGTTAACTTTCTAAGGCAATGTCGTCAAACAAATGTTGGTGAGTTGAGTCAGATACCTTAGAAGGGTTTTCATTTGTTTGCTTACAATGGCTGCGAGTTCCAATCTCTTCAACACGGCTGTAACGAGGTTGGATTCCAGACGACCAAGTTTGAAAGCCCAAGATGCAAATGCTGGGAGGAATACTTGTCTTGTTGCTACTAAGACTGCTTCTGAAGAATCTTCAAGCATCGATAAAACCAGCTCCAGACCCTTAAAAGAAAGGGACATACAAATTATGGTTTTTATTCAATGTTAACAGGTAGATCTATGGGTGCGTTCGTTTAGCTTCCCTGGGTCGACCCCGGTCTGCCCCGGTACCTTCGAATAGCTTTGTAGGGGCTCACCCGTGTCAGCCCCCAGTGCCCTGCTTGTGGAGTGGGTCACTTGGGGGTGACCTGAGGTGCATGCCGTCACCATGACAGGGCGAGTGTGATCGTTCGATTAGCTCTGGCCAGGGGCTCACCCGAGTGAGCACCGCAGGGTCGACCCAGGTAAGCTTAACGAATGCACCCAGTGTAGTACAGTGGTTAGACTGCACGACTTACAACTACAAGGTTGTCAGGTTTTTCTTCTTAACTTGTTCTTTTCACTCGCCCGGGCCAGTCAACCAAAACTTTTCACTAGCCCGCATGTATCAATGCACACAATTTTCAGAGCGCCAAAAAAATGTATTTAAAAAATCACAGATTCAAGTTAAAAAAAAAACCATAAATTATGCTCTTAATAATATTTTTTTTCAGCAACAACCATTTTTGTGTATTTTCGATTTGAGAAAGCGTGTGATAGAACTTCTTCTGCAATGAAATCTTTGTGTTCAACAACCGGTCGGCGACACACATTGAGATAAACTCTAATGAACTTTGCCCCGCTTTGCCCTCTATCGACCAAAGTTGTCGATGAACATTCCAACAAAAATCAAATCAAAAATCAATCCGATCTCTCCAATAAGATTTTGTGTGTACTTGTCAACAATCCACAATCCTACAACTCACTTGATTATATTTGTCTGTGTCTTCAGTGAGAGCGAAGACTAGACCCACACTACGGACTGCAACTTCCCTGACGCAGTCCGTCTTATCTTGCAAGAGCTGCTGAAGCATAGACAACACCAAGGAACTTCGAATCTCTCTCTGTCACAAACAAAATCATAAAAAAATATATATAAAAAAATATTCATTTGGGGGGCTTATCATCCCGACTCGCAGCTAAGAGCTGAATTGCGAGTGACGCGGCTACAACATGTTTGAGAAGCAGGCATGCAAGGGCGCCATTGGCTGCCAGCCACATCAACCCGTTATGACCACGGAGCACAGCCAAAGATCGAAAGTGTTTGATTTTTCCAGAGGGAGGCAAACCAGATGGTCTGGGAAACCATCGTGGCACAGCAGAGAACTAACGCACAACTCAACTTACATATGGCCCCGAACCAGGGTCACCTTAGTTCAAATCCAACCGGGGGAATATCTGGATTGGGTCTTCAGTCCTTACTTGAATAATTCTCTGGGGTTTTCCTCCGACATCTAAAACTGAAACTTCATTCCTTGTCTTCTCTCCATTTGTTTTTTGACAGTAAAGTGATTAATATAGTGAGGTATCAATAATGAGTATGGTAGATGGCCTTAGCTTTCGATCCAAACTGGACCTTCTTCAGAGGCGTAAACAGGTACAAACAAATACATATCCATTTAAAGAAAAAAAGGGAACAGGATTAAGGGAAGGATCCACAAAAATAAATATATATTTTGTTTGCGGTAACACCATGTGTACCGTCTTGCCAGGTAGATTTTGTTCTTTAGAGAACTGTCTTGCTATATATTCTACTACCGCGGAGCACATATTTTGGATTGCGGTGATTAAGTGATTAAGTTCACTTTTCTGAGAGTCCCTGGCTTCAGAACCAGAATTAATAAATGAATTGAAATGAAAAATAATAAATACCGGTAGATAAGGGGCGAGAGCACCACATGATTCCGCCACCAGCTGACGTCTCTCTTGAAACTTATGAGTAATTTGTTCCCAGCATTGAGGTAGGAGTTCAGCTTCTGCTCTCTCTGGACCAACGTGCTTAGCAAATGCTACACAGCCACTCAAAATAACATTCCTGACGATAAAAATAAAAATTATTTATTGAAATTATATTGCGCTCTCTCCAGGACAAGCCTGTTTGAGGACGCATATTAATACAAATTTGAAATCATACAACTCACTGCAAAACAAATTGTACACAACAACATATAAACTCTATTATACTTAATTACATTTTTGTACCTATGGGCAAATGCTCTTTTGAAACTTTATTTTTTCTTCAAGACATAAAGATTTATTAATGGCAGCTTTTATTTTGACAATTTACTCTAAAGCTACTTGTGATTGATTTAGCTCAGTGGACTAAACATTTGTTGCACAGGCATACTCCCCAGGGAGCTGAGATGGTTTAAGGAATGATTTAAGGCCCAGTGACCAGCCGTCGATTTCACGAAGCGCTAGGATTAATCTTATCTCGAGTTAGGACGAGTAACTCGTCCTACCTTAGGATTGATCTTAGTGTTTGCATGCGACAGTGCAAGGCTGGGACTCGTCCTAATCCTAAGATGAATCCTAAGTTAGGAAGAGCTTGGTGAAATCGACGGCAGGGATAAAAATAATGTCAGAAACGCTTTAAGACACCATTCCGGTGTATAAAGCGCTTTATAAAAAAAAACGATTATTAATATAAAAGCTATTCTTAAAGGGTCTATGTACTTTTTGTAGGACAAAAAACACAATGTCCACAGATTTACACTAAACTTACACAGTTTGAAGATAATGATAGTAGAAAGCTTCCCTGAAAATATTACGTGCTGAGGTGCTGTAGTTTTTGGGAAATGAGTTAATCATTTACAAACGTATTTTCATAACATTGTTTTACTCATTTTAAAAAAACTACAGCACCTCAGTAAGTAATATTTGAAGGGAAGCTTTCCACTATCATTATCTTCAAACCCTGTAAGTTTAATGTAAATCTATGGACATTTTGAAAAAGTACCCAAATCCTTTAAATTAAAACTGTTACTATTAAAATACATGTCAGCTTCTATTTGTGAAGAGATTAATATTTTACCTCTGCTCTTGATCAGGTTTCTTGATGAGATTGAAGAGTAGATTTAAGAGTTTATCTCTCTCGTTGGGATCGGGGTGTAGGGTGACTGTACTGACGATCAGAGGAACTAGCTCCTGTAAACAACAAACAAACAAACAACAATCAAGAATAATTCATTAGGATTGGAGTGTGGGGTGACTGTACTGACGATCAGTGGAACTAATTCTTGTATAAAAACAAAAAAACAAAAATCATAAAAATATAACCGACAGTCCCAACACAATTTTATTGGTGTTTGAAACAACATTTTAGTCAAATTTGTATTACTAGTAAAGTAAATTTTTGTGGGTACTTACTGTTACAGATTAAAGGCACTGGACACCTTTGCTATTTTGTGTAAAGGACCAGTAATCTAACTTGGTGTACCCCAACAAATGCATAAAATAACAAATTTGGGAAAAACACCCCTGTTGCACAAAGCGTGCTTTCAGATGCCTAAAAAAGGCTTCATGCCTGAAGTTTTTTAATATTTGATTGAATAGTTACCTCTTTCTCAAAAACTACGTCACTTCAGAGGGAGCCGCTTCTCACAATGGGTGGGTTCATTTAGTGTCCCTGGGTCGACCCCAGTCTGCCCGGTAACGTTTGAATAGCTCCGTCGTCATTCCAAGGGCTCAACCGGGTCAGCCCCCAGTGCCCTGCTTGTGGAGTGGGTCACTTGGGGGTGACCTGAGGTGCATGCCGTCACCACGAGAGGGCGAGTGTGATCGTTCGATTAGCTCTTGTCAGGGGCTCACCCGAGTGAGCACCACGGGGTAGACCCTGGGAAGCTAAACGAACGCACCCAATGTTTTATACTATCAACAGCTCTCCATTGCTTGCTAACGAGTAAGTTTTAAGCCAACAACTATTTTGAGTAGTTACCAATAGTGTCTAGTCCCTTTAAAGATATTTTGTTAATCACATCCTACCTCTCTCTTAGCAATGAGTACATTGGGTACAATATGAGGCAAGCATCTTGCAAGCATCTCCACAACTTCTTCTTGATTCTCAGCAATACGAGACACTTCTTCTCTAAGGCGTGCCTGTGATGTATCGGTGACTGGCAAGACGGATTCAAGGATTGCACGCTGGAATGGCGTCATTTCGCTGTTATAGAGGAAAGAATCAGAAGGTTACATTGGGTACGATATGAGGCAAGCTCCTCCACAACTCCTTCTTGATACGAGACACTTCTTTTCTAAGACGTGCCTGGGATGTATCGGTTACTGGCAAGACGGATTCAACGATCGCACGCTGGAATGGCGTCATCTCGCTGTCATAGAGGAAAGAATCATGAGGTTAGACAAGAGTGTCTGTCTGTCTGTCTGTCTGTTGGTGTGATCTTTCTGTCGGAACTTGGCAAACTCTCAAGCCCGGTTCATATTTCCTCGTACGCAATTGCAATACAAATTTTGATGTCACAAATTTGCAACAAATAATTCGCAACAGTTGAATTATGCTCAACACTTGCTAAACATTTGCTGCGAAAACAACCATGTGACATCAAAATTTGCATCAAGTATGAACCAAGCTTAACACAGGGATATAAAAACCAAGCTAGCAACAGCCAATCTATCTCAAACAAATATTAGTTTAACATCTATGATTATGAGTTGCACTTAACAAGAAAATGTGATTCAGTAACTAGACAGTTTTACTAAAAAATCAGCAGTTGGCTGGGGGACTCAAACCCGAAACCTTGTGATTGCAAGTCCCGCAGTCTCAACCGCTGGACCATGGTGTGATGTACTACTGCATGTACAATCAATCTCTAAGAAGGATTCTAGTCAACAACCTAAAAGTTTCAAGACTCATCAGATCACTTGGTTACCTTGGCGACTCTTTCGTTGGTCCATCTGTTTCATCCTCCTCCCCAGGTGTTGATTTGAGACCCTGAGAATCTGCGTCTTCCTCAGGGAGATTGCTGGCTAAATCTGTACACTCATCGCCCTCGGTCCCTTCAGCTGCCGTTCTGATAACAACAAAGATTCCTTATTAGTTTCAGGCTTTTACAAAACAAACTTGTTTAAAGGGAAAGTACACGTTTGGTAATTACTCAAAACAAATATTAACCTAAAAATTGACTTGGTAACGAGCATTGGAGAGCTTTTGATGGTACAAAACATTGTGGAAAATGACTCCCTCCACACTGGGTACAAAGCCAACACTCCCACACAAAAGAAATTCAATGCATACCCGCAAGTTTACTATTGATTTTTTTGATAGTTATTCTTTTTTGACAGCATGCAAAGCTTTAAACACCACTTTCATCAAATTGTTTTGTTCCTACCTTTGAGTTGAATCACCATCCCCATCCTTTGAAGAGAATTCTGCTTCAATGTTGCCATTGATTTGATGAGATTTATGTGGGGTGTTGATCGGGCTGATGCTAGGTGTAGACGTCTTTGGAACCTGTAACGATTCTACCTCCCTGTATATAGAAGAATTTATTTTTTGTATTCATTGTTCTAGATTACTTCTTGTGTGTAATATGAAATAATAATAATGATAAAAAGTTAAAAAGAAGTTGGACGAGATTGGTGATGTTTTTCAAAACAAACAAATTACACAAAAGTGTAATATATTTAACAAGCACTCTCTCCTGCTTATTAGAAAAAAAGAAGGAAAGAAATTGATCATTCCTAAGAGTGATGTGTATTTTAATCAAGAATCAAGGTACTCATTTTGCAAAATGAATGAAAAAAAAATGTAAAAAAAGTCACCAATCCCGGTCAACTTCTTTTTGACTCACCCTGTAATGAAAGGTGCCCTGAGCAACCAGTTTTTTCTTTTACAGATTGTAGAAGTAATTGAGGTACTGAAAATGGATTGATACTCACTGTTGAGTCTTCAGTAATTGTTCTCTCAGAGTTTGGTTCTCCTCGGACTGACTGCTCAGATCTTGCTGTAGTTGCGAAATCTGGTCTTCCTGAAATACAATAGAAAAAGAGTAGTAATATTAAGGGAATAAAACACTTGAAGGTTTGTGTGGAGCATGGTTTTAATTTGTCTTTTATATAAATAAATTTTCATCCCTTCCTTTTAAAAACTTCCACAGATGAGGCACAATATTGTCTGCATACTCAAGTCTTACTTTAGTCCAAATAAATTTTATACAGTGAGGACAATTTCTATAAAAAAAATTAAAAATCGCACAAGTCAAAACAGCAAAAAAAAAAACCCCCTGAAATAAATCACCTGATCTCCCCCCTTCTTATCACCTGGGTGCAATTTCATAGAGCTGTTTAAGCACAAAACGTAGCTACATTTAAGCATAAACAGAATTACGCTTACCAGAATAAGGTAACCATCCAAACTACTATGTCATTAGTACAATTTGTAACTGGTGTCCTGCTCATTTGTGCTTAGCAGAAAATTCTTAAGCAATATTTCTCTGCTTGTAGAGTGTCATGGCCGAGTGGTTAAGAGCATCGATTCAAGTTCTGGTGCGTTTTCACCGGAGTGTGGGTTCGAATCCCGGTCGTGACACTTGTGTCCTTGAGCAAGATACTTTACTATAATTGCTTCCCTTCACCCAGGGGTAGAGGTTGATATTGTGTATGAAAAAGCCACAATCTCCTTACAGACAGCTCTGGGCTGTATACTCCCAAGGGAGCTGAGAAACATTACAGGGATGTTATTGGCCCCATGACCAGGGCACTAATGTAAAGAGCATTGATACGGTTATTGTGAAATATATAAGAATTTTTTATTATTATTAAGAAGCCCTATGAAACTTGGCCCAGATTAACATTACTTACAAGTTTCTGTCTTTCCTCGTCCATAGCCATTCCGAGGTCCGCCTCCACTTCTTCCGATTGCTCTTCAATGATGCTGTCATCCCCACATCCTACATCCGCTGTCTCCTTAGTTGGGATCACATGTCGATTATAGTCACGGTATAAATGGAGGAGATCTGGTGGCCTGGACCGATTTAAACCAACGTCGTCCCAATCGTCAAAATCCTGTTGCATGAACGATGGATAAGCAGCTTTGTCATTTAAGGCAGTGGAAACTATTGGTAATGACTCAAAATAGTTGTTAGCAGAAAAACTAACTTGGTAACGAGCAATGGAGAGTTGTGAGAAATGGCTCAGTAACAAAGTTTTTGAGAAAGAGGTAGTTTCTCACTCAAATACTAAAAGGCTTCAGGCCTGAAGTCTTTAATTATGCATCTGAAAGCACACAAATTTATGCAAAAAGGGCGTTTTTCTTTCATTATTCTCTTACAACTTGCTGACCAATTGATTCCCAATTTTCAAAGATTGGAAGTGCCCTTTTAAAAATGAAAATGGCCTTGCCCTCACAAAGACTAAATTCAAGGCACTAACACGCGGGTAAGGACTGGCTCTCCAAACTGTTATTCTGTAAACAGTGGATAGAAAGGGATTCTGGTTTGTTGGTCCCTTAACTTGCTCTTCATTCAGGTCATCAATGCATGGTTATAACTTTATTAGTTGCTGGCTGGCCACTGTTAATTTCAGCTCGGTCCATCAACAGTGGCCAGCCAGCAAACCCAGTCATTTATACCATGCAGAGAAAACCCACCCCCACACTGTTATTCCCATTAATAGTGGGATTTGGGTTTGTTGGTTCACTAACCTGTTCTTCATTCAGGTCATCAATGCATGGTTATGACTTTATTAGTTGCTGGCTGGCCATTGTTAATTTCAGCTTGGTCCATCAACAGTGGCCAGCAGAGAAAACCCACCCCCACACTGTTATTCCCATTAATAGTGGGATTTGGGTTTGTTGGTTCACTAACCTGTTCTTCATTCTCATCACAGAATGTTATGGAGGTCAACCTGTACCCATGATGTAGTAAGAACTCGTTAGTCAGATAATTAAGGGCTCTTCTCTCCAGAGGCTTCATAGTCTCCTGAAACAAAGAAAAAACCAATCCATCAAAACAAGGAAATAGAGATAAGGCAAACTCGTCAAGTGCATTGAAACTAGTAAATGATTGTCCAGGCCCGATACTTCATGAAGGCAACGAGGGCGATTGCCTCCATGCCCTTTGGTCATTGCCTTGGTGCCTTTGAAATGCCCAACTAGAAATAGATTTGATCCAATATTATTTTTGATAATCAATCAATCAACCAATTGCAGAGACGGTGGCGTTGAATTAGTTGGTTGATGGGGGGCAGACATGTTCTTTGGGTGACCTCATTATTGTTGGTAAAGAGAAGCTCAATCTAGCAACAGACAGTTCTTCTGGGATTGTTGTCAGTATTTTTGAGGAAATCGAACGCTCCGCGAATTCATTTACCTCAGCTATGATTCCTTCTGCCGTCTTCTTGGTATGAATCGGTGAAGGAACTTCACTTTCTGAGGAATAAAACAGAACAAATTACAATAATAATAACTTATTTCATTTCTTGTGCGCCATCTCCATCCGAGGATGTTCGAAGTCGCAAAATAAACCAAAAATCCACACAAAATTACAGCAAACTAATGCTGATGCAGGGGTTACAAATCTGTTAATGGTAGTATGCATCATTTTCCGGAAATGTCAAAAGCTTCTAATTATCTTTCTATATTTGTTTAAATGTCTCTCCACACGTCAATAAAATTACACACAAAAGAGAACCAAATTGATATGGAGAAGACAATACTGCTGAGGAATATTTCAATTTTCCTTTAAACCTAAAGGTTCAGTCTGCCAATAAAAACATTTTAAAAAGTTACAGACACGCAATATACACAGGCCTGGAATTCCTTTGGAAGGGAAATGCCATTTTCATTTCGCGAAGGGCTCTTCCATTGGAAAATCTCAAGTCAATTGGAAACTTTTGGAGGGGCACCAAGGCCAAGACCAAGGGCAATAGAGGCCATGGCCTTCGTGGCGTGCGGGTAATTCCAGACATGTATACACTGGGAAAACAAAAGGATAACAAATTACAAATATTAATCTCTTTACTATTTACAAACCTGCAGCCTCGGTCAGATTCGCTCTGAGTGACTTGATGGTATCCTTGGCTTTCCGTAGTTCAAACTCAAGCACGGCGTACTTGTCGTCCGATTGGTTAACGCCATCATCAGAATATCTTGCAAGATCCAACGAGTCAAAAGTGGTCTCGCTAGATGTCCGATCTGAGAAAATATAGGGAGAAAAAAATGTATATTATTTTAGGCGTACAAATGATTGACCAAAGCTCAGGGCTTAGGACAAGAGGAAGGAGCCTGAAGCCGAAGTTTTGAAAAAGGGCATGCATGTCAACAACGCTGAGGATCTAGAGAGGTTTCTCTCACAATGTTTTTGGTTTATATTTCAATACATGCTAGCCAACATGTTAAATTCTCAGTGACATTTAGTGTGCGTCTTACGCAGTTGCTGCTGTAAGGAGACATCTTGACGTTCAAAGTTCCCAGGATTGGAGAAGTAATCTCTGAGTCGATGAAGCTCTCGGCCACTTTCAATCAGTTCAGTGTGTAACTCCAACGCTGTCAATACCATCCGATCCTAAAAGGAAATAAGAATATCCAATGTGTTATAAAAAAACAAACACTGAATAAATCATTATGTATATAAGTGAAAAAACTTACGAGTGATCTCCATGAACTATTATTACACAAAATGTCAAAATCATGAAAACAAAGCAAAGCAAGTTTCATCAATCAAAAAAATCAATGAGTTCATAGAATGTGGTGGCCGGATGCAGAAATATTTTTCTAATATTTTTTGAACCCTTAAGTCCATTGTTGTTATGTGAATAATGGAGCAAACCAGGCAGGGCAAGGTGAATTTATAGAAAATGTAATTTTCTGATACCATCATGACCACGGTAGGCCTATTAGGAGATCCAGGGTAATTAATATGAGGCTTGGCTATTCATTAATCAATTTTCTAAAATTTCTAAACTATGGCTTCCCTAAAAAAACTAAACTACATTTTACGCAATGTCAATACAACTTCAAGTTTCAAGTCACAGTCCACTAAATGAGGCATGAATTGCATACACCTCAATGCATAAACCAACCACCGTGAACCACCTGCATAAATCCATTGGGTCAATAACATCATTAGAATAATGTCAGTCATTGTCAGTGTTCTTCGTACCTTCAGCAATTTTGTAGCAATCACATCGTAGCTTGGCTCCGTCGGTTGTACCGGTCCGCTCGCCACTACAGCCTTGCCGACCGGTTCATCGCTACCACCAACAACGGGCACAGTCTTTGCATCCTCTTGAGTAATTTTAGGAGCCTCAACGGCAGCCACGATGCTGTCTTCAACTGCATCTTCCTCGTCATCAACATAAAAAGGATTATACGAATCCGCCATGTTTGTGTACACAGAGATTGTGGTTGTATGTTGTTTTCACGCAATGCATTTACTTACGTACGATGACAAGTCAATTATCCGCATCTTTACTTTGTTTATTTCAGACCCTCAAAATCATTTCAGGGTTATTTTTTTCATGATCAATCCATGATCAATCGATGTGCTCAAGAACCAAGATACAAAACGTAGTTCCTTTTTGAAGAGATTGCTTGCGTTTTGTGGAAAAAAATAATCATCTGAAAAATAAAAAACCGTCAGAAGGTAGGTTCGGTCTTTTACACACACTGACTGTTATAGAATTTGATAGCGCCCTCTCTGTGTAGGTCAGAGAAAGTGTAAGGCACAACATTAATAATAGGTAACGCCCCCATCCCCCTCGAGCTCGGGCTTGGATTTTGTGGTGGGGGGGGGGGGGGGGGGGGGGGGGGGCGGGGGGGGGGCGGGGGGTTGCAGGAAAGGGGCTGATGACTGATGCAGTAGTTTCCCGATGCCTTTACAGTGATGCTGGATCTAAAAAAGTGAACATTGCTAATGAATTATTGGGTTGATCCAAGCAACAAACTAAAGATTCGGACGACACACTTCTACTCCAGGGAACTGATCAGCATGCAGAATTAAAATGATTTGCTCACTTTCAAAATTGATATGAGACTAGGGCCTAAATGGCAGTTTAATTGTGTTTTAAATCTACGTACGCCGATGCCTTGTTATACATTGAACCCAAATTCGGGTTTATACTCGTTAAAATAGTTTATAACGACGATGACCGGTCAAAGTTCAATTAGGCTGTACTTGTAATGTTTGTCGGTCAACATCATGGTTGTTCAAAATAATTTCAATAAAGGGTGGAGGAGCGATAGAGATGTCAATCATGACGTCACTCTTTGGATTGACAGTGGAGTTTTTGACAGTGTTACTTTGATGTGCTCCCGGGACGCATTTTTTTCTGTAGGCCTACATCAAAATTCGTACCATCCTCAAAAAAATGTCCTGGGCCCAATCATAGAGCTGCTATATCCTACATTTGCCTAGCATGAATTATTTGCCTTGTGAAAAACAGAAATTACCAACCAAAATTAGTATTTAAACTTTTTGTCTGTTTTGTTTTATGTGTATCTTTGCCATTTTTATGACGTGTTTCTGCTAGTTAATGTGTTTTTTTTCTTTAAATTTTTGTGTATTTATGTATAGATTTTGCCTGTTTATTTTTAATTCCATTTTTCTTAATTCTGTAAAAACTTTGTAAATTTGAATGTTGTCAACCTTTTGGTTGTTTTTTATTCAGATTAGAATAAACCATTAATAATAATAATAATAATAATAATAAAATGTCAATTTTCAGGAAAGCAAACAACAGCTGAATAACCATTAACAAGCAATCCTGTTTTTATCAAGAAAGAAATTTCATGCTAAGCAATGTTTTGTGCGCATGAGCAGCTCAATGAAATTGGGCCCTCATACTTTTAAAAAGAATTCCCTTTTTTTAATCGATTTTAGATCCCCCCCACAATTTTCCCATTGAAAAACACTACGACAGTGGCAATTTTGATGTAGGCCTACAGAAAAAAAAATGTTCGCGGGATTATGAATACGAGCCCAAACTGAGGCTGACGTCAATGATACCATAATTCACTCAAACAAATCTATTTCTAATTTATGGGGCCAAAAATCTGACATAGCATCTTTAAACAATCTTAGATTTCTGTGCTTTTTCTTTTTTTTTCTTTTCTTCTGCCTCTGCTTGTTATAATTATTGTATTGTCCGAAGAATCAACATCAATAAAAACAAAATAAAAAGGACAAAATACACAAAACCCATGATCCATTATTCATAATTGTTCATATTTGTATTAATTTTATTACTAACCAACACGTATACTTGCATTGAAATGTTACTTTGCTGGGGGCCTGATGGGCGCTTGTAAAAATAGACTGTGACACACTGCTGGGAGCTCCAAGTGCTACAGATGCAAGATCGGAACGTCTGGGAACTTTGCCGTGGAACTGCTGGAAGCAGCTAGACATCGACCAACTTATGGCAGTGGACACTATTGGTAATTACTCAAAACAATTATCAGCATAAAACCTCACTTGGTAACGAGTAACGGGGAGAGGTTGGTATAAAACATTGTTAGAAACCTCTCCCTCTGAAGTGACGTAGTTTTTGAGAAAGAAGTAATTTTATTAGAATGTGATTTCGATACCTCTGGTTTAAAATTTGAGGTCTCGAATCAAGCATCTGAAAGCACACAACTTCGTGTGACAATGGTTTTTTCTTCTTTCATAGTTATCTCGCATCTCGCATGAAATTGGGCCATTACAAATTTCTCTTGTACGTATGAATGTGATAATACAAAGATCAATTTGTCCAAAATCTGACCGTCTTAAGAATAGTTTTATATCCATCGGCAGTTCGAGTTTTTAATGGAAACTTTTCAAGTAGCCTTAAGAAGTAATTGTAGCTTTTAGGTATTTTTTATTGAACTGATTATGTGTACAGTTTTTATACTCAATGTATTGTATTTTGAGAACATAGATTTTTTTTTTGAGACTTTAATACTTCAAATTCATGTGACTGTTTTTAACCATTGGCCAACAAACCATTATAATCTAATCTATTCTAATCTAATCTTATCTAATCTAATCATCAATTTCCTCTCAAGCCTCGCTTTGGTTTCACTGATTAGATCAGTTGAAACACAAGATGGCGCTTAGCTGCCGAAGGTGAAATCATTCTTTTGATGTCGATTCGTTAAGGTAAACAAAAAAAAAGATCTTACTTGGTGCCTGACGTTGATTAGCCCCCAAAAAGTGACCTGGGCCCAATTTCATAGAGATGCTTAAGCATACAAAAGTAGCTAAGCACAACCAAATAATGCTTACCAGAATAAGGTTAACGGCCAAGCTACCAGTCCACATGTACAATTTATGGCCCTGGTATTCTTCTCATTTCTGCTTAGCAGGAAATGGTCACAAGCACTATATTTTCCTGCTTAAGCAGCTCTATGAAATTGGGCCCTGTTTTAAGTTATGACACAAGGGACTATACCAAAAGTATAAACTATATCGGCGACTCAAGCAAAAATGCAAAAAGGCCAAACAGTGGTGTGAAACCAGCTATGATTTCTCGGCACTTTTTATATAAGGAGCAAATTAGAATAGTCAATGATAACAACTTAAATTTTCGAAATTGGGTTGAACCATCCACCTACCCCAAACTTTTAGATACTGAATGGCTTCATAATAATAACCATAGTAATAATATACACTGAAGAACAAAATAATGCTTCGAATAAACCAGATATTTTAGACCAACGGTCTCCAACATCTAGTTTTCAATGGCTCTCAGTGGCTTAATATAGGTTTTCTCGGTCAAATTCGGCAAATGAACAGTCAATTTCATTTTCATCTGTCGAATTAAAGCTGTTTTCCCTTACAGTTGTTACTGCGTTCCAAGTTCAGAAGTCGGCCATGAGTCGAGTCAAGTTCCTTTAGCACTATGTTCAAGTTAGTGTATCGTCATTCTTTTTCGCGACACACACGCCTCAAAAAGCGTCTGTGAATTTGAACGCTGCTTTGATGAATTGTTAAATTGAATTATTGTTTTGCCGAAATTGACCGAGAAAACCTATAAACCAACAACTCATGTTTAAAATTGAGCTTGTTATTTTTGACTAAACTTCTTTTTCTTTAGTTTTATATATTTACGTTTGTTAACAAGTGTTTAAGCGTTTAAGTGTTTAATAATTGCTGCGGCTTCAGACAAAACATTAAAAAAACTATCCACAGTTGATGAGCATTTCGGTTCAGTACTGTAATATTTAATATATAGACCATATATATGGGCCTAATAAGCATTTTTATCGTTTATATTATATTTCGTATTTCAAACAATCCTTTGGATGTATTTACATATTCAAATGGCCCAAGACTTAAATGTACAAGTTGCAACTTGGTCCAAAAACATTCACAAGAATACTAAACAAATATATAGCTTTTATGTTAAAACTTTCATAGTTTGAGCTTGATAAAAATACATTTGCATAATCTACAAGTTTCATGATATACCATTGCTTTGACTAACAATTGAGAGAATATTAGATGATTAAGAGGGGCAGAAGGAAGACAAAGGTTATAGGGCAATGTACACTATTGGTAAGTATACTAAAAATAGCTGTTAGCATAAAAACTTACTTGATAACTAGCAACAATGGAGAGCTGCTGATATAGTTTATATAAAATATTGTGAGAAACAGCTCCCTCTGAGGTAACGTAGTTTTTGAGAAAGAGGTAACTTCTCAACCAAATAATGAAAATAAAAGACTTCAGCTGAAGCCTTTCATTATGCATCTGAAAGCACACAAAGTAATACAACAAAGGTTTATTTGTTGCATTATCTCTTGATACACAGAAATGAGAGTACTAGTCTTTGACAATACCGAACATGTCTATGTGCCTTTAAACAGTTACTACCGGATCTATATTTGTTTCTGCAAAGAAAGACATTGGAAAAAAAAAGAACAAACTGCTGTGCATTCCAGAGAATTATATTTAAAAAAAATAATTTATACAGAACGAAATCACAATGTACAGTTTTGTGTGTAGTAACAATGTCAACGTCGCTGTATAGTAACACTTTAAAGGATTGGGGTACCTTTTTGTCACCACAAAACACGATGTCCATTATTTACATTAAACTTACTCAGTTTTAAGATAATGATAGTAGAAGGCCTCCCTTAAACTATTACTTGCTGAGGTGCTGTAGTTTTTGAGAACTTTGTAAAACAATGTCACGAAAATACGTTTTACATTCTAAAATATGACAGAGTTTTTGGTATACAAATAAAACCGCTTGAGTGTCAATTAAAAAATATTTAATTGCTTAAAAAACACCAGACAATGACGAATGGCATAATGAACATTTACCAGGCACACGGAGTCTGTATCACACCAGACTTATGACAGGCCTTATGATGAATATGAACGCCTCAAATGTCACAGCATCTTCCATTCCAGAAGCGCCAATGGGTTCAAGGGTCACGACCTAGTCAAAACACCGTCATTATGAATGTCAAAGACAGTCACTCAAAGACACAAGCAAAGCACACAGGCTCACTCCATTTCTTCATTTTCGTAATATTATATAATTATTTGGTTTGCGGTAACACCATGTGTGTATTACTTGCCAGAGAGTTTGTTCTTAGAGAACCGTCTTGCTTAATTCTACTACCGCGGAGTAGATTGTTCGGGTGTTCGGGAGACTTCTCAGTTCTGAAAATAACTGTTCTGCTTATTTCGTAATCATAGACAGTGGTGTAAACAGGGGGAGGGAAAAGGGTTGCGTCCCGAACCCTCTCCAAAAATGAGAACTCAGAAAAATAAAACTATTTTTATCATTTAAGGCATAATGATGAAAAATACTTCCTATCAAACCAATCGTGTACTTTATATCTGAGTATGAAAAGGAAACACGCACATAATATAAGAATTTAGAGAACTTCCCTTGGATGCTGCAGTAAGCAATATTATAAGCAGCTCATACCTTTGGGCCTGATTCATAAAGCCTGTAAGTATACAAACTTGCTAAGCACGAAAAATATTGATTAAAAAAACAGGTCAGCAGGCTGGTCGTGACTGGTGCCCTACTCAATTTTTGCGAAGCAAAAAAAAAATGCAAAGCAGTATTTTCTGCTTAACAAGCAGTATTTTCTGCTTAACAGCTTTATGAAATTGGGCCCAGATGATAGGCTCTCAAAGGGTCATACACACGGTAATATTACCAAGTAAAGTACAAAGCCCCTACCATACCCCTTAGATCTATTATAATTTGCCCCGCCTGCCACACCCCACTTTTTAAGGAAGGAAGTGGTCAACATGGCAGGCTTGCGTATACAACCATAAATGCATTCCATTTTAATTATTTCAGTATTAATTTTGTTTTTAGGTACTAACAAATTTAACATACAAACATTATTCTCCCATACACAGTCAGCACTTTTAGAGTGATGCTTCGGGAAAGAAGTGCAGACTTTCGAGTATATTCGACACCATTTTCTTGAATGATTTCATTCACTACATTAAGTGCTTCATTGTTTACATTCATGATTTACTAAGCAACTGGTACAAAGTCCAGACCCAGCTCAAAATTAATAGCAAACTCAATACAGATTCATACAAGGTGGGAACAGAAACACAAGCTATCAAAATGGTTGCATTCTAAATGTAAACTAAAACCAATGACAACGGTTAATTGGATACGGGTTTTTCATTATGGCCAAGAATGAAACCACTCAAGAGTGCATTTGAGTTATTGAAAGAGTTCAAGACAAAACATGGTTTTGTTGATTTGTCATTATGAATAATAATTTGCTAAAAGCCCATGCCACTGCAGTCACTTGAGGAAGTTTTTTAGTCTGAGTCAAGAAACCGATATTGCAGCTTATAAAAATATAATGTATTCTACGCCCCTTACTCTTTAAAGGCACCGTACACTACTGGTAATTACTCTTAATATGTTTTGCATAAGCACTTCTTGGTAAAGAGAAATGGAGAGCTGTATAAAAACATTGTGAGAAACGGCTCACTCTGAAGTTTTCAAGCATCTGAAGGCACACAACTTGTGCGACAGTTTTGTTTTTCTTTATACAATATTCTCTCGCAACTTCGACGACCAATTGAGTTATTTTTCAATTTTGCACGGATTTGTTCTTTAATATTGAGAATACTGACCAAAGTGTCTAGTACCTTTAACCTTTGGTTTATAATTATTGTCAAAGACCATCAGGGGCCCAATTTCAATGAAAAGCTTGAGCACAAAAAGTAGCTAAGCACAACAAAATTATGCTTCCCAGAATAAGGTTGCCAGCGAAACTACTATGTCACATGTCCAGATTGTAACTGGTATTCTGCTCATGTCTGCTTAGCAGAAATGTGTCAAGCAATATTTTCTGCTAAAGCAGCTTTATGAAATTGGCCCCGTATTGACCCTCACTTGGTGTATCTCAACATATCCGTAAAATAAAAAAAATCTGTGAAAATGTTGACTCAATTGGTCGCCGAAGTTGCAATAAAAAACACCTTTCTTGCACTTTAATGTGTGTGCGTGCAGATGACTACAAAAAAGGCTTTAGTCTTTGAATAATTTATTTGAGTGAGAAATTATCTCTTCTAAAAAACTATCGTTACTTCAGAGAGAGTCGTTTCCCACAATGTTTTATACTATTAACAGCTCTCCATTCTTTTTGAACAAATAAAATTTTATGCCAAGAAATATTTTCAGTAATTACCAATAGTGTCCAGTGCCTTTAACAAAAGTATGTTTTGGTTTCTGAATTATGAGGGTGTTTATGAATAGTGACTCTGCGCGCAGGTCACTTTCATATAATATAGACAATCAGTATAAAGAAGTACACGTGCGTGTGTGTACATGCATTGTGAATAATGACTCAAGCACCTTAAAACTCATTGTGCATGACCGCAATGAATGAAGGTCATTACTTCATTAATAAATATCGCATAGTTTCTGTATGCAATGATTATATATTATATATTATAATTATTATTAACAACTAGGGTTGCCTCAAACAAGGAGCCCTCTCTTAAACCAAGATCGCAATAAAAAAAGATTAGATTTTCAATAAAAAATAGCTTTGTAAGTTTTTCAGAAATGCATTTTGTTTTGTAACCATCAACAGCAACGTTTGCACTCTTTGCTTTCGCAAAGAGAACTTTATATTGAAGATAACAGCATCATGTGTACCTTATTAAATTTTCATGTTGTAATTAATCATGTTTTTTTACCCTTTCACCGCAAGCATAAATTTCTTGCATAAATAAAACACTCCACCTTATTATAGCCAGCAGAATTCGCTAAATGAAAAAAAATGACAACGTTAGGACTCATATTGAGTTGGTTATTTTTGGCAAAACTAGAAATTAAATAAATTTTTACATAATTTGCATTTAAAATATTTTATGAATTCCGGAAGAGCGTCCAAAGTGCTTTATTTTCATCGTCTACGGCGTCTCCATGTGCGTGACATAACAAACTATAATTCTGACCAAAGTTTGAGTCCCAGAACTCTTGATTATTATTAACTCCGTAACAGATACAGAATTCAAGCCGGTCACCTACATTCATATCCCGAGGTGCCGATAAACCAAATGAGTATCTATCCGTGGGACCATCACAAGAATTCAATACATACAGAGCTGGAATATCACCGAAAGTTTTCCACCTGTCTGCCGAATATCGGATCTTAACGGTCTTCTGATAGGAGATATTCCTAACTTTGATCGTTCCCAACACTGTGAAATCCGAAACGACGGCATTCTCGAGGCATACTTGCTGTTGGTAGACGCGGTTCAGGAAGTCCGATTGCCCGCCTGGTTGGACGAATGACATGCTGAGATACCGAGGTAGGATGGTCACCGTGTTTCCGCCGGTCTCATCGTCCGTGAAGACCGCTGAGCATGCGGCCAGAGCCATGGATGGGTAGTCCGGTGGGGATTCGGACTCCAAAATGTTTCGCACTACTTCAAGATCGAGGCCAAGGGCGTCTGCAAATCTGACCGATTTACGGCCGGGGGTCTCTGGTGTCTTAGAGCTGTCCTTGATGGAGGACTTACGACCCCTGATGATACCTCCATTTGAGGACGTCGTACTACTCGTTGGTGAGGTAATAGAAGGCGATACAACGCCAAGAGAGGAGACCGTGGCATCTGGTGAGATGGGTTCGCCATCTTGGAGTTCTCCAAAGCCATGTTCACTTCCAGAAGACTCATCTTGGGTACCATTATGTTTAGAACAGCGGGCTACGTCAATAGGTGGTAACATGGCAGCATGGCTCCTTTTGGACATCTGATGTTTATCATACAAATGAGAGTTTCTCAAGTGCTGCTTGTCATCCTCCTCCACATCGTTGAGTAAACCCCTCTTCCAAGACTCCTCCTGATCCTCGGGTACATTTTGATCCGCCATTTTCCCATGCTCATCAGTAAAATTATTTCTGTCGTGAATGTTACTCATGTTGAGTTTTGTAGCTACGCTCGGAGTATGTCCATGGCCTGCAGACCAACTGGATATGTCCAGCATTTTCCCGAGCATTGCAGACAGAATGGACTACGTGCCTGTATCTGCGTAGTAACGCACCGCTATTTAGGTATTATTAGACAGGCAGAGGCAGGCCGGCCGGTTTGCAATACGGTGTATATGTACGTGTAGTGTGTGCAACCCCGGCTAAGGATTAGACTTGATTTCAAGTCTGGGACCGCGGTTATTTCTCTGCATCAGCCATGCAGAATTTCTCCCGCAGATTTGCTATCACACTACTTCAGTGATCGTAGGCTATCCACAACTGGGCACTGTTTCAGACAATAATGTATCGGCTTTCAGGACGACGAAACAAACAAAAACACGATCACAGACTTGGAGCCACGTCTATGCAAGGATTGGCCTACGTGCGGTCAAAACAGCCAATGTATGTCTACGTCACAGCCCAGGTATATGGGTCAGGTCATCCTGTTAACATTTTTTTGCGGTTAATGAATAAAAATGCCTCCATACGTCCGTCCAAATTGCTTTCAGAGTGTAATCCACTCGAGCTGAAATGTACATCAACGGTTGCTGTTAAAACAAAGAAGAAAGAGTCTTATTTTAAGATGTAAATTAATTCAGTGATGATCACTTGATTTGTGACGGCAAGCGCAGACGGGGAGAGTTAAACAAATTGCCGGGTCACTGTAGATGTACGTCGCTAGTGTATTTCCGACCTTGCCCTTCAAGCTGATTTTTTTTACTTCCAACTCTTGTTTTGGTTTTGTGTTGATTGTTGTGGGGTACCATTTAGTTTCGGTGTCTTCACATGCATGACCAATATTGTGTGTTTTATGACAAGGAGAAGTCTCAATAGTTGTTATTTAGGCCCCATATTATTAAATTACATCTGTAAAGACAAAGCAAAACAATAAGAATTTGAATAAGACCTTATCTGTAACCGAGCTTCGGTATCTTTTATACCATCTTGATTCAAGTGTAACTATGCAATTATCTATAAATTAATCTGCAATGTTTCCAAAACACAAAAATAAATAACAAAATGTAGGATGTACTTTTTAATTTCACAAGGCAAATGAAATGGTTCGGTTTGTCTCTACAGATTAGGTCGAGTTTAGGTTGCCTGCCAGACAGTGCATGAAGGACTTAAACACTCGGTACGCGCGAGTTAGGCGTGGAATGAGGTGCACGCTGGTCTAGTTTGATCGCTAGCTAGACCAGAATGCACCTCTTTCAACAGTTAGCGCTTGCGCACTGGGAATTTGCGAAAAGGAACAATTTATGCACTCAATTTCAAAATAGCAAACCGCTCGCTGTAATTTGGAGCTGCATTTCTTTGTCTAGTCTAGATTTTAGGCAATGTTGAAACTTTCCCGAAATAGCGACCGAACATAAATATAAACAGAGTGGGCGTGAGCGACGACTAGACTGCAATAGGTCAAAGTACGATGGGCATGACTGCAGGTCAAAGTACGGTGACTACGTGCCAAAAGTGACCAAAAAAAATCTAATACCATTTACATCATTATGCTAATCAAACGCACGTGATCATAATATTATGAAGCATAGGCCTACCTGCAAGTGCATGTGTGTGTTTTATAGTCTCCCGAATGGCATCGTCCGGAATGTGATTTGGCTGTACTTGAACTTGAAACCAGATTACAACAGGCATTTCAGTTCATTTCATTTAATGCAATAAATAGGAAAGTCAACGTAGCTGGTACTGTTAGCTAGTCACGCTGCACGCATAATGCTTTCATGACGTCACAGCAAATAATAGGCCCCAAACAGAGTTGAAACAGAAGTGTTTATACACGTTATAATGTGTACATCGTACACGTACATGTGCACGTAGACCAATGTGTACGTAGACCAATATAGTTCATGCATTATGTGCACTGCGCACTAATGGGGATGCCCAGTACAGTAGACTCTCTTTCAATCGTAGACTCTCTAACAAGGGATGCCCCGGGGCATGTTGTTTGTGCATATTATATTATAGGCATCTCTCTTACAGTTAAAGGCAGCGGACACTATTGGTAATTGTCAAAGACCAGTCTTCTCACTTGGTGTATCTCAACATACATAAAAGAACAAACCTGTGGAAATTTGAGCTCAATTGGTCGTCAAAGTTGCGAGATAATAATGAAAGAAAAAACACCCTTGTCACACGAAGTTGTGTGCGTTCAGATACAAGTTGATTTCGAGACCTCATCTATGTTTGAGGTCTCGAAATCAAATTCGTGGAAATCTACTTCTTTCTCGAAAACTACGTTACTTTAAAGGGAACCATTTCTCACAATGTTTTATTCCATCAACCTCTCCCCATTACTCGATACCAAGTAAGGTTTAATGCTAATAAGGATTTTGAGTAATTACCAATAGTGTCCACTGCCTTTAAAGTACCGAGAAATTTCAGGACTTTTATCTCATATACCTTTTATGTCAATGTGGTCGCGGAGGAAGAAAAGAAAAGTTTTTCTTCCTCCATGATGTGGCGAAGAAAACCAACCGATATGTTTTCCTCGTATACTTGAAGGAATTCTGCTCTTGTGTCTACTTCTCTATACTAGTGCGATGATGAGGACCCTATTCCTAAGTGTAACCCCTACGAATTACTCAATAGGTTTGAAATGGCAACGTCTCCACATACCTTTCTTAAATGTTGATCCTATAGTTTCTTGTCGGCAATTCGACTCTAACCTCCCCCGAGTAGAGACGAAGGAGCGAGACGAAGACCAGAGAATTCCAAATGTGATATACACTTGTTTTTATAGAGGCTTCAACTTCTACCCATATGACATTTCAGTTTGTATTGTGTTTCTAATTCTATACTCACAGCAGATGACTTGCAGATTTCTAGTCTTTCAGTTGTGGTGTTCCATTCCAAAGAGCGGTCATCTCACAAGGTCTGGTCACAGAGAACAACGGAGAGAACTGAGCCGCCCTATATAGTTGTCAACTCACCTTCAGCTAGCGGTCAGCACAATCGGTCAACATGGTCAAGCACTGGTGCGCACTTGTAAAGGGTCACCAATGTGTTTATATATTCAATGCACAATTTACACCATTACCACGCTTCATTTCCTTGTATCAAATAACAACTCAAAAATAAAGTGTCAGCACACAGAAAAGGCCACTTAAAATTTCTGAATATCACAAGTTGATCATGAAGGCTATATAGAAACAACACTGGAACTTCAGATGAGAAACTGTATAACTTGATGTCCTTTAACTTTAAACCAGAGTCTGTCCATAAAAACAAATCTAGTAAACGAATACACGTTGATCACCGAACCGTGACTCAAACAACCTGTAGCGGTTGTACCTGTAAATAGGCTATATAGGCCTACAGGCTTTTGGCAAACCGTCACCCATCACCCTATGGTCGGTTCTTTTGTATAGGTAAAACATGCTTCCTCCATGGTGTATATAGGCCTACAGGCTTTTGGCAAACTGTCACCCATCACCTATGGTCGGTTCTTTTGTATGTAGGTAAAACATGCTTCCTCCATGGTGTATCAGTCAGTGTTTTTCAAGCGGAACCAGGAAGTGACATTATCACCTTTGTGTTTTCAGCAACTCACTGTTTGAGGATGGAGAAACTATGAGTAGAGGCTATTAGGCCTACAATCACTTTACACATAGGTGAAATATCAATATAGGATTTGAAATATGCCAGAAAATAATGTTAGAGAGCATGAAACACTGCAATGTACTGTGCTGTGTCATTCAGATGTTGGAGCAGGCCTGAAACTTCGCAGAGGCGATTGCCCCATGCCCCCTGGTCTATGCCTTTGTGCCATTGAAAAGCTCCAGATGGAAGTTTACAATTTCCTCATACGGTGCCCTTTCCCAAGGAGAAAATGCCTTGGTGCCCTTGCCCTTTCCAAAACGAATCATACATGTTGTTGGAGCACTGAGCAATTTTGCCATTGCTTTAAAATGGTTAAAGGAATATCTTTGGATGTATGAAACAAAACGAATGAAGTTACATGGGTGTTTTGTTGGGCTCAAAGAGAGTGCCGGTATTGGGCTCACGCTTATAAGCTTTGCTACGTATAATGAGCCCCCCCCCCCTGCAGTATCACAAAAGACTGTGTCATCTAATTGGTTAAACGGTGTACATATTATTGCTGATGCATTGGTTAGTGTGGAAACAATGAACCTGACAACCTTGAATGGTTTAAACAAATGACAATGAGCAGGAAAACGACAAGGTGACTACTATGTTGCAACCTCAAACACAAACATTGAACGAGAAACGGCTTAAATAGACAAGCCATATATGGCGCTTCGGATTCACGGTCTCTTCAGCCTTAGGCCGTGTCCGAAACGACGACTTCGGCTACAGCTACGGCTAGATCGCGCACGTCTGCCTATTCTTCAACACTGGTAGACGCGCTGATCTAGACGTAGCTGTAGCCGAAGTCGTCGTTTCGGACACGGCCTTAGATCGTTTTCGAACTAGCGGCTACAGCTACGGCTATGGTTAGATTTCCGCGTCATTATGCATTGAAGTATAAGACTAACTTCCTTAGCAACACCCTTAGAGACAGCCGTAGCCGTTATAGATGTAGCCGCCACTTTGGATACAGATTAAAGGCACTGGACACTATTGGTAATTACTCAAAATAATTATTAGCATAACAACTTACTTGGTAACGAGTATTGGGGAGAGGTTGATTCGATAGTATGACACATGGTGAGTAACGGCTCCCTCTGATGAAGAAACGTAGTTTTCGAAAAAGAAGTAATTTTCCACGAATATGATTTCGAGACCTCATATTTAGAATTTGAGGTCTCGAAATCAAGCATCTGAAAGCACACAACTTCGTGTGATGACAAGGGCGACCGATTGAGCTCAAATTTTCACAGGTTTGTTATTTTATGCATTTGTTGAGATACAGCAAGTGAGAAGACTGGTCTTTGAAAATTATACCAATAGTGTCCAGTTTCTTAAAATTTGGTTATATACCATGGAGGTAGGGTAGCCCATCCGAAACGATAAAATAAAAATGTTGCGTCTCTGCAGATAAAAAGGCCAAATCAAAATATCAGCAGGGCCCATTTTCTTAAAGCTTGTAAACACAAAACAAACTTGTTAAGCACAGAAAAGTGTTGCTTACAGGTTACCGGCCAAAACCACACTGTTGAGACTGGTGCCCAACGCAATGTTTTGCTTACGAAAGAAATTTGTCGAGCAGTATAAACAGCTTTTTTGAAATTTGGCCCATATCATTTCAGAAATGGTCCATATTCTGAAATGCTGCCCATATTACATGCGACATACGTGTGTTTTATTATTAACTTGTGTTTTGTTCGTCGAAAATACTAAATTTGGAAACACTCTCATCCAAAGGGCAAGGGAACAATTTTCCCGGTACCCAATTCATTTGCGTTTGACGTCATCAACTGGAAACGAATAGGTCAAACAATTTTGCTGTGTCACTGACGAGAAAGTTCTGAAAGCATTAATTGATAACATTCCAAAAGGCAAGCTACTCACATGGAAAGCCATTGAATTAAACCCTTTATAACACAACCATAAATTTACCAAATCATGATGATCTGCGACATCTCATCAAGCAATACATAGAGTCTCCCTATATCGGTTAAAGGATTTGGGTACTTTTTCAAAATGTCCATAGATTTACTTTAAACTTACAGGGTTTGAAGATAATGATAGTGGAAAGCTTTTCAAATACATACTGAGGTGCTGCAGTTTTTGAGAAATGAGTAAAACAATGTCATAAAAAATACGTTTGTAAATGCTTAAAATAATTTTCGTCTCATAAGACCAAAGTTATTTTCATGACATTGTTTTTACTAATTTCCCCAAAACTACAGCACCTCAGCACGTAATATTTTCAGGGAAGCTTTCTACCATCATTATCTTCAAACTGTGTAAGTTTAGTGTAAATCTGTGGACATTGTGTTTTTTGTCCTACAAAAAGTACATTGACCCTAGAGACACTGTATGGACACTATTGGTAATTCGTCAAAGACCAGTATTCTCACTTGGTGTATCCCGGCATATGCATAAAATAACAAATCTGTGAAAAATTCTGACTCAATTGCTCCTCGAAGTTGCAAGAGAATACTGCAAGAAGAAATCTTTTAATATTAGAGTGAGAAATTACTTCTTTCTCAAAAACTACGTTACTTCAGAGGGAGCGGTTAAAGTCACTGGACACTACTAGTAACTGTCAAATACTAGTGTTCTCACTTGGTGTATCACAACATATGCATAAAATAACAAACCTGTGAAAATTTGAGCTCATTTGGTCGTCGAAGTTGCGAGATAATAATAAAAGAAAAAACGGTTACACCCTTGTCACACGAAGTTCTGTGCTTTCAGATGCTTGATTTCGAGACCTCAAACTCTAAATCTGAGGTCTCAAAATTGAATTTGTTGAAAATTACTAGTTTCTTTAAAACTACATCACTTCAAAGGGAGCCGTTTCTCATAATTTGTTCTACTATCAATCTCTCCCAATTACTCATAACCAAGAAAAGTTGTATGCTAATAATTATTTTGAGTAATTACCAATAGTGTCCACTTAAAGACAACTTATTTGACAAACACACGGTGGGAAACACAATTTTAAACACAAGCCTTTTGATTATTTACAATTTTTAACTGACGTAAATCCTGGTTCATTCCTGCGAATGCGAAGGCGAAGCGAATGTTCGCAACGAATGTGAGACTTTTGGGACGCTTGGTGGCAGCAGACTTACCAGGTAAAATTAATCGTTCTCGGTCATGTGCGCACGCTCAGAACTACATGAACAATGGAAATTTACCTGGTAAGTCTGCTGCCACCTAGAGTCCCAAAGTCTACCATTGCCCAGCAGTTCAGCTCTGGGCAATCCTTTCTATACGGTTCAACTCACTTGCGGATATCGCTGCGAAGGGGGAGGTTGTGGCGTCAAATTCACTTTAAATTCGCACCGCATTCGCAATCGCAGAAAGTATGAATCGGGCGTATAGGCAGCAATTCTTCTGCAACATAAAGACTAATGAATTAGTCAAAAGTATTAAAACCAAACAAATGTATGAAGGTCAAGTCAATAACATTATATTGGATGAGTGAATTTAAACTATGATGATAACATTGACAGTGAAAGGTCAGGATTAGAAGAACTTTCAAGGAGGAAAAATAACTGACTATGAAGTTCATACTCAAACCATTGTTTCAGTACTACTCTCCAAAATGAAGTCATCGAGAAAACCTGAAAACCTGGTTGTGCCCGCCAGTTTACTATTTATTTATAGTTTCTTCCTATTTGATAGGCCTACTGTGTACGAATAGTGATTCTAGTTTTTACAAGTTTCCCTTTGCTCGGCTTTGATTTTTCTTCTTTCAATTTAACAGAGCATTTATATTTCCACCTTTGCATATGGAGGCTTCATCATAAAAGCCAGACTTGGTTGTGACGGGTTCGCCCCGATTCAAAAATACAAAACAAAACAGGATAAACAGCAGTAAGTTGTAGAATAAAGAAACGATAACTGTTACGGTAAGTAAATATACAAAAGATTAACAAAGTAGACAGGTATACTTTTGATCGATTGATTTTGTTTTACAGGTCCATTCCTAATCTAATTCTGTATCATTGGTTGATTTAGTAGTAAAGTACAGTGACATTATGCTTTGGTAAAATAATGATTTACGAATTCCGCTGGGCAATAAAGTGGCATAAAGTGGTTAGACTTCATCACAAATTAATGAAAGGCTGGGTGAGCTGATCGGTGGACGGTGGTGTCTCACAAGCGACGAGGTGTTAGAGCGGAAAGCAAAGTGGTGCGCTCATGTGATGAGACAGGGAGGCCTGTACCCGGCGCAGTTAAAGATGTTCTGCTTACAAGAACAGGTACAGTTCGAGGCAGAGGCCACCCATAGCTGCGCTGGATAGACATCGTCACAAAGTGGAGTGGTAGAAGTGTATAGGAGAGCTGAGAAGAGCGGCGATTGAAAGAGACGAGAGGTGATGGCGGCAACTCAATGAGTGCACCCCAATTTTGAGGATGAGGCAGCCACTAAACGCAAGTCTTTGCCAAATGCCATGATGGAAGTAGAGCAAGTAACTTATACCAAGCAGCAGATGATTATTGTGTATGGCATCTACATCCAGATTTATGTTTTGAAGCAGTTTCCTCAACATTTTGCCGGGTACCCGATGGTGACACTGGTCCCCGGGTTTCAGATGTCAGCCCCGTACGACCCGCTAGACGAAGCACGCTGATCGGTCTGTCTTCTTTTAGCAAAGATGCTTTTTTCTTTTCTCGGACTCTTCTTACTGCAAACAGAAATGGAAAATCATATTGCACGATTAAAGGCAGTGGACACTTTTGGTAATTACTCAAAATAATTATTGGCATAAAACCTTTCTTGGTGACGAGTAATGGGGAGAGGTTGATGGTATAAAACATTGTGAGAAACGGCTCCCTCTGAAGTGCCATAGTTTTCGAGAAAGCAGTAATTTTCCACGAATTTGATTTCAAGACCTCAGATTTAGAACTTGAGGTCTCGAAATCAACCATCTAAACGCACACAACTTCGTGTGACAATGGTTATTTTTCTTTCATTATTATCTCGTAACTTCAATGACCGATTGAGCTCAAATTTTCACAGGTTTGTTATTTTATGCATATGTTGAGATACACCAACTGTGAAGGCTAGTCTTTGACAATTACCAATAGTGTCCACTGCCTTTAAATCTTCGTACAGTTTATAGGCAATACAAAGTTATGTAAATAGTAGCTTACTGGAACTTTCGATATTATGGCATTTTGAGAAACATTTAATTTCCAAGTATTGTGGCTATGTAAAAGGTTTGGTTTGTTTTGCCCCAAAATTTGAATCTTTGAAAACCTAAGTCACTTCAGAGAGTCTCACAATGTTTTCATCAACTGTTCTCAATTGCTCGTTACCAAGTAAGCTTAAAGGCAGTGGACACTATTGGTAATTGTCAAAGACTAGCCTTAACATTTGGTGTATCTTAGCATATGTATAAAATAACAAACATGTGAAAATTTGAGCTCAATCGGTCATCGAACTTGCGAGATAAAAATGAAAGAAGGAAAAATCACCCATGTCACACGAAGTTGTGTGCGTATAGATGTTGATTTCGAGACCTCAAGTTCTAAATCTGAGGTCTTGAAATTAAATTCGTGAAAAATTACGTCTTTCTCTAAAACTATGGCACTTCAGAGGGAGCTGTTACTCACAGTGTTTTATACAATCAACCTCTCCCCATTACTCGTCACCAAGAAAGGTTTTATGCTAATTATTATTTTGAGTAATTACCAATAGTGTCCACTGTCTTTAACACTTATTTTGATTAACTACCAATAGTGTCCGGTGCCTTTAATAAACACTGCCTATTACTGACCACTTAGTGCCAATACCGGTGGTACCAAGTGTAGGTCAAACAAAAAGTATTTAAAAAAAAACCCTGGAAAATATCATAATTTACCGACAGAATACCCAACCGTCGACTTGCAACCAGTAGAACTGTATGGGCAGGGGCTATAATAGACTTGACTCAAGTCCCAATTCTGTGCCATCCCCAGGAAACTACCGTTTTGTGATGCTCTGCATTCCAAAACCTGTTCCGCATTCTCGGGACCACATTTTGACGGCAATGTCTAGCGCACACTGTACTACGCACAGGGTTGTTTCTTAGTAAGTTGAGGTAATAGCTTAGGGACCTCTCACACGAGAATGGGACTTGAATCAAGTCTAGGGCTATAATGGTAAATCCAAAAATAACTCACCAATTTCTGTAAATATTTGTGTCACATTCTCCCCAGTTTTGGCGCTCGTTTCCGCAAACAATGCTGCAAGAATATCAGCATACCCCCTTGCCTCCTCCGTCTGAATAAGACGCTCTCTATCGTGAAGATCGAGTTTATTACCGACGACAGCTAACACAATATCTGCATTGGTACAACTACGCAAGGCGGGAAACCATGTTGTTCGTAGACTGGCGAAACTTTCCTGAAAAGTCAGACGACAATCAAATATTATCCTCAGAGAAATGGTTTGTCGCAAAACTAAACTGCATTGTTCTCGTGAAATATCAAAATATCAAAACATAAAAAATAATTTTAAAGTGAAAGTCATGCTTTGGTTATGATGACGCTGAAATGTTTTTTGTTTTAAGTTTTTGTAATTTCTATCCGAAAGTTTGTTATACTTTATACAAATGACAATGGATAGAAAAGTATCCTGCAAAAATTGTTCGTCTGAAATTTATGTTGTTTGGTATTTTGCCTTTCCTTTTTCCCCTTATTATCTTGGGGTGTGGGTGTATTTTCTCAAGCTGAAACTTTCACAGGTGCCTATTCTGAGACTTAAGAGAGATATTTTTGTTATTTGAGATTTAAGAGACAATCTCAACACCAACTAATTGTCTTGAGGTATTTTTTTGAATGAGTTCTTGTCAATCTTACTTCATTTGTAATGTCGTAAACTAGAACAATGGCGGATGCATCTCTGTAGTACAACGGTGCTAAAGATCGGAACTGCATTGGGACAAAAAACATACAAAAACTGAAGTAAAAATGTAGTCAAATAGGTTATCAACCAGATCCTATTATTTTCTTACGGTTTCATCAAACAGATAACAAGGTGTGTTTCGACAAGAGTATTACATCTTTTTTTTATGAGCACAACCATAGACATGGGTAGGCCCACACATTTTCTTCGTGTCCATTTTGAAAACATTACTATCGGCGGATCCGTTAACATTGTATTTTAAAGCGATGAACACGTTTGGTAATTGTCAAAGACCAGTATTCTCACTTGGTGTATCCCAACATATGTATAACATGACAGGCCTGTGAAAATCTGGACTCAATTGGTCATTGAAGTTGCAAGAAAATGTTGAAAGAAAAAACACTCTTGTTGTTCAAAATATTATGCTTTTAGATGGGATAGAAAGCTTCTGGCCAGAAAGCGAGCAATTACCTCTTTCTCAAAAACTACGTTATTACTTCAGAGGGAGTCGTTTCTCACAATGTGGTATATAGGTTTTCTCGGTCAAATTCGACAAATGAGCAGTCAATTTTATTTTCATGCGTTCGAATTAGAGCTGTTTTGCTTTTTCAGTTGTTACTGCGTTTCAAATTCAGAATTCAGCCATTCAATTTCGTTTTGGGTCGAGTCAAATTCCTTAAGCACTCTGTTCAATTTAGCGTAGCGTCATTATTTTTCGTGACACACACGCCTGAAGAAGCGTCTGCGAATTTGAATGCTGCTTTGATGAATTGTTAAAATGATTATTTTGTTAATTCGAATGACGCAACATTACATTTGACTCATCCCAAAACGAAATCGAATGACCCTTTTGAGTAGCATTCGATTTTGCGCGAAATAGAATAGCTTGGTGGTTAAATTGGCTGCTCTTTTTCCGAAATTGACCGAGAAAACCTATACTATCAACAGCTCTCTGTTGCTCGTTACCAAGTAAGGTTTTATGCTAATATACATTTTGAGTAACTACCAAACGGGTACAGCGCCTTTGAAAAAGAACACTTGAAAAATGAAGACCAAAGCTGAGGTAACGAACCCTTTCTTGTCCCGCTGTATCCCAAATATTCAGATAGCAACTTTCCCCATCAACCACCAATTCCTTCAGCATGTAGGCACTCCTGTTAAATAAATCAAAATAGATTTGATATCAATCACTGAGTATAGTTAGTCCTACGGGGTTGCAATTTCTTTTCTGCACTTTAGGAATTGCCATCCTCAAACATTTTCCTAAATTTTCTTTTAAGAATTCCCCTTTTTGAATCGATTTAAAGAAACAATCTCCATTGAACTACGACAGTGGCAATTTTTGTATAGTGCCGAAAACAAAATTGCCTATTTTGTTAACACCCAGCAAGGTATTTTAATACTATAACACTGCCAATTCCTGACTTGAGATGAGACTACGTTATTAATAAAAATGCAAATTCTCCCCATGCACACAGTTGCAACGTAGTCTCCAACGTAGGCAATTTAGAGGCATCAAACTGCAGTGCATGCTATGGGACCACTTTGGTAGCACTTGGGTCATTTTTCAAACAATGTCTTACGATTTCCAATAAAATAAGTGATGGATTCTCTTCTTGGAGATTGCCTGGAACTGGTTGCCTGTAAATTGCCTTGTGTGACATGGGCCTAAACATGGACTAAAGTTTAGTAAGAGTTTGGTGAAAATCGGCATGCAGAAGTATTTCTCGGGGACTTTGTGTGGTAGGTCAGGGGTGGGGCCCGGAGTTGGGGAGGGGTAAACTTTAATAGGAATTCCATCGGCAGAAACTTGACCGACTCACCCTATTGTGCTTGTTCTGTCGCTGAACTCGTCGTTTACCAGCCGTGATGCTATACACGATTTACCAACGGTAGCATTCTTTGATATTGGAATAAAATAATAAGAGATATAAGAGATTTCAAATTTGGAATATTTTTGAAATAATTTGATGTCATTAATAGGCCTATAGTGCACTGATATAGTTCAACGAGGCATATTGTTAATGTACATGTATAGACTTTATCACGCTGTCACCATTGTGGTCATGTTCCCTGTTTCCATCAGTAATTAATGCTAACATTCAGTGCGCAAACATGGCACCAGACTGGTACTACGTCTAGCCTAAGTTTAGGTACAATGAGTTGGAATGGAGAAAATCAAGATGGCCACACCGTGATAAAGGTCTTTATCAACTTTAACCACGATACGGATGAATTAAATTAAAATTTTTGGTTTGACAAAGACTAAGAGGCTGTTTCCTTTTTACAAGTCAAACTGATAACAACTTAACCTTGGTGTCATTGACCCTATATTGGTTTTAAAATAAGTAGTGGGCCTAGTAGAAGTCCAGGCCGATTCCCAACCTTCCACCCATTCGCAGGTAAGAAATTTAAAAAACAGGGCAGTTCTTTTCAGAACTGAGAAGTCTCCCGAATTCCGATAAATCTACTCCGCATTAGTAGAAGTAGAATATAAAGCAAGACGGTTCTCTAAAGAACAAAACCTACATAGGCCTACGGCGACTTCGGCTACAGCTACAGCTAGATCGCGCACGTCTGCCTATTCTTCAACACTGGTAGACGCGCTGATCTAGACGTAGCTGTAGCCGAAGTCGTCGTTTCGGACACGGCCTTACTCGTGTACCGTAAACCATTGATACCTCACCATGAGTTAATGGCTGAAATCCCATATAAAGTAATGTTGGTTCTCCATACTGGACTTATATGACATTCCCAATGTATAAATTGTAATTGATTATCCAACATAATTATTGTATAATAGGTCTATGACATTGGGTATACACAGGAAATAATGTGTTAATGCAGGTTGATTTCCGCATGGTATGATGTAAAACTCACCCCGATTATACACACTTTAAACCCGTTGGCACGTTTGCTTGTCGATCGAGCTGACATCATGCCTCTTGCAACAACTACACTGTTGTCATTTCCAAAAAACAGGCAAGTGTGTACGTTACGTGTAGTTGTAGTCTACGGTGAGCCGCCATTTTGACACAAAGTTCAGTTTGGAGTCATCTACCATTGTGACCCTTGCATACAATTCGTTGTTGGTTTCGATTCACACATAACAAGGATATTGTTTGCATTGTGCTTCCTATAAACGTCTGTATCAAATAACATGGAAGTTCTCAAGTGTGTAAAATTACAGTACATGTGTTTCACGTACACCTCACAAACTCATTTCTATTTTTTTGATACTAGTACCAAGAGGCGAAAGTCCACATCTAGAAATACATCCATTTCTGCATATATCAAGAGATTACTTTAATCAGCAATTACAGTAAATATTGTCAAAATCATCTGGAGATAATTTTATTGGCGGGTACAATCAGTAAATTTATAAAATTCAAATAACACGAGAAGCCCTCCTGCTTTTACAATCAGTTGATTAATAAAAATCGTTTCAAAATACACCAGAAAGCTTTCCCGGTTTTGACTGTAATTATGTTTTCTTGTCTTAAACACAATGTTTCTTAGTTAACCATAAGTGCTTTTCTTTCCAAGTGGATGGACAACTTCTCGAATGCAATTTAATCGTATTTTAATTTGCAGATTTCAATCGAGTAGGATTTGAAACTTTGAAAAGAATGGAGGGTATGTGTCTTTCTTCTGAAGACGAAGAGCATAACTGATCGAAACGTCGAGTTGGTCAACCATCTCAACCAAACTCCTGAGTTTATTTCCATGGTATTCAAATGATTATGTATGAGGTTTTTTCCATTGTTAATATAAAGTGCAATGTAAAAACAGTATTTATATATTTTTGGGACACCACATAAGTTTTCTACCCACTTTGTTTACATTATAATCTTAAACATCCTAATAGAGATTCTTGAATGTATGTGTTTGAATGCTACAAACCATTTGAATAGTTGTCAAAAGGGTAAAGCATGTTTCAAAAGCTTGTGCAACATTTTTTTGTGTTTTAAGGCACTGGACACCTTTGGTAATTGTCAAAGACCAGTCTTCTCACTTGGTGTGTCCCAACATATGCATTATGAAATGAAAGAAAAAACACTCTTGTTTGTGTGTGTTTCAGATGCCTAATAAAAGGTTTCAGGCCCGAAGTATTTATATACGAGTGTGAAATTACCTCTTTCTCAAAAACTACGTTTTACTTCAGAGGAAGCCGTTTCTCACAATGTTTTATAATATCAACAGCTCTCAATTGCTCGTTACCAAGTAAGTTTTTATGCTACCAATTATTTTGAGTAATATACCAATAGTGTCCACTGCCTTTAAAGGAACACGTTGCCTTGGATCGGTCGAGTTGGTCATTGAAAAGCGTTTGTTATAATATGCATATGGGTAGAAAGATGCTGTAAAAGTAGAATACAATGATCCACACAAACATGCCTCGAAATTGCACGGTTTTCCTTTTACCTCGTCGGCTAACACGGTCGGCCATTTATGGGAGTCAAATTGTTGACTCCCATAAATGGCCGACCGTGTTCGTTCGCACAGTAAAAGGAAAACCACGCAATTTCGAGGCAAACTTTTGTGGATCATTGTATTCTACTTTTAAATTATCTTTCCAACCATATGCATTTTATAACAAACGGTTACAAACGCTTTTTTATAGACCAACTCGTCCGATCCAAGGCAACGTGTTCCTTTAATGTCTCAATAGAGTTTTAACAATTTGGATTTCCTTTACAAAAACCACCGAAGTTGACGTCTCCCTCACCCGTCAAAAGTTCCGGATATTAACCTTTCACTACCCTAACCAGTGTTATTTCCTGAATACAATGGAAACATCGAAGGCTATCCCTTGACATGAAAAAAAAAATGATCAAGCTAAAAAAGTACCTCGTCAACTTGTCTGCACTTTCCGGTTTATATTCACTATCTCCATACAGCAGACATTCGAGTGCCTGTCAATAATTGATGGCCATGTCCACAAACGACTAAACATCAGTTGAAGTACAGCGCTATACTCGGTTCGTCTCAGTTTTAAAAACAACACTTTTAAAATAAAAAAGCAGACCTGGTTTACGACTGACAATAAAACAACTTCGCAAAAGAGGACTCTAGGAAAGCAGAAGTGGAGCTCAAGATTCAGACGATGAACTTCTTCTCCATGACTTGGTTAACAGTAAAAGGCCGATGAAGAACAGATAACTTGTTGTGGTGATTTACAAAGTGATACCTCTATCATGGCGGGGACGCACAGATGGAAAATTTGCCTCGTCGGGGTGGGTATATAATGAACGCCATGTGTAGTTTTGCACATCTGTAAAATATGTGTTTAATTCACGCGGCAAGTATTTCACTTCTATAATTTATTTTACAAAAAAATGTTTTACGTTACGTATTTCCGCATATCATGTTATGGTTTTCATGTTAACTAACTTCTCAATGACAGCTATTATAGGTTTCGTTATTAGGTGTTAGTGTTGTGTTTAGAAAAAAGAAAAACAATATTGTTTGAGGGAGTGTTAGTAATTTAGTGTTATGTGTATTTTTATTATGTTCTCATATATATACAGGATACAGGAGTTGGTAAGACTTGTGTTGCCCTCAGATTTTACCAAGATCGATTCACAGGAACTGTACCAACTATTGGGTGAGTTAACAGTGACTCGATCAGTGTTTACCTCATTCCTACCATGACAATAATATTATTTTAGTTTAATATCAACAATACAATAGTACAATATCACAACGAGACACCGCCAAAAGATTGTTTCTGTTTTCTTTCCATTTTGTTTGTACACATCTCATATATGGAAATGTCAAATCACAATTGTGACCCACTGTCTGAAAATGGGTCAGATGTCGCCCAATGCATTATTGAGTAATGGACCATTTAATATAATATAATAATATCGAAGTCTTATAAAGCGCACGTATCTACCAAACAAGGTACTCAAGGCGCTGAGTATATACAAACTTTCAGAAAGATAGGTTATTGCAGTGATGAATTATGAGACCCAATTATTTAGCACCTTATAAGGGTTTACATGTATAAGGTGCTACGGCGTATACAGCAGCCACAGCCAAGAACACCGGGGCGAACCCCTTCTCTTTTCAATAAGTGCACTGGGTTCTTTTACATGCGTTACACAACACATGGGACCAACGGCTTTACGTCCCATCCGAAGGACGAAGCAATGGTTAAGTGTCTTGCTCAAGGACACAGTGTCACGGCTGGGGATTCGAATCCACACTCTGCTGATCAGACAATACTTTTTTTACACATTTTTTTTAAAAGATTAATATTGGCATGCATGGTCGCATTTAAGAACACTTATTTTTAGCCAATAAAGCTATGAATACAATTACTTTGAGATCATGCTTTAGTCTACTTTGGATCCTCTTGCGCGAAATGGTAGTTTAAAACATCACTTTACTTGTAACTCGTTTTTAACAAAAAAAATTGGTATACTGGCTAATTTCAAATGGGAGTAACTCAGCAACGCGATACACCCCAAAGCTTACACATAAAAATACAAAATAACTGCTGCTGGTGTGTTCTTTCCAGCCATCCATATAATTACAAAATTTAAATTGTCAACATCTGACTCATTTTTACAGAGCTGGTCACAATTTTTTCACTCAAAAGACTTCAGGCCCGAAAACTTTTATATATAGAATCACACACAAACATTGTGCAACAAAGGTTTCAACATTCTTTTGCAGCTTCGATGACCAATTGAGTCCAAATTTTCACAGGTTTGTTATTTTATGCACTTGTTGGGATACACTAAGTGAGAATACTGGTCTTTGACAATTACCAATAGTGTCCAGTGCCTCTACTACACGATGTGAGACCACAGGGAAAGAAAAATACAGTAATGTGTAATCGAGTTGAAACTAAAGGTGTGTTAAAAAAACGCGTTCAGTTTGTTATGACTCTGCATTCAAACAGGAACTGAACAAGAAAAAAATCCCTGGCAACTTGTTTATTTTAATATTAACACATATCCTGTGAACATGTACGTAAAAAGAATTATGCAAGTCTAGCTGATTTGCAACGTTATCTAATTAAATATAACGAGTCTCAAATAGAGGAAATATCTGTTAAAAATTGTTAAATGCACTGGGACACCTTTGGTAATTGTCAAAGACCAGTATTCTCACTTGGTGTATCCCAATATATGCATAAAAAAAACTGTGAAAATGTGAACTCAATTGGTCGTCGAAGTTGCAAGAGAATAATGAAAGAAGAAACACCCTCTTTTTGTCACACGAGGTTGGGTGCTTTCAGATGCCCAACAAGTCTTTAGTATTAGAGTGAGAAATTACCTCTTTCCCAAAAACTATGTTACTCCAGAGGATCAACAGCTCTCCATTGTTTATTTATTTATTTTATTTATTTATTTCTTGTTTATCCTGAGAAATCCATTCAGTAAGAAAAACTCACTGATCTCCCATGGATCCCAGCTAATAACAAACTACAGAAGTGATCTTAAGATAAAAATATTACAAATTTACACAGAAAAACATTTTAATATTTGCAACGTCATCTAATTAAATATAACGAGTCTCAAATAGAGGAAATATCTGTTAAAAATTGTTAAATGCACTGGGCACCTTTGGTAATTGTCAAAGACCAGTATTCTCACTTGGTGTATCCCAATATATGCATAAAAAAAAACTGTGAAAATGTGAACTCAATTGGTCGTCGAAAAAGAGCACCCAACCTCGTGTGACATTGCTCGTTACCAAGTGAGTTTTTGCGAGTTTTTTTTTCAATTTATTTTAAATAATTGCCAATAGTGTCCGCAGAGCCTTATTTATTAAAAAAAACAAAACCTATTTTTATTTTGTCCAATCAGATATGCTTTCATGGAAAAGGAGTTAGCAGTCGATGACGTCCCTCACGTGTTTAATCTGTGGGACACAGCCGGGCAGGAACGCGTAAGTGCTCACAGTGTCAATTGGCCAATTGACAGGGGAGCATTTGGGGGGGGGGGGACTTATGCCTTAGTGGGTGCTTGCAATTTGACATACGTTTAGAGCATAGTGCAATCCTTGCTCTACGGTCAGAGTATGTAATACATGGCTATTTGAGGGCCATAGCCGATTCATTGAATTGTGAAAAATATTTACGGTACAAGCCCAAACTTTCAAAATGGCTGCCCGTTGCTTGTTCTTTCTATATTTTTCAAAGGACAACGTCAATAAATTCGTTCTCATAATATACTCTGAAATGTGTGCAAATTTCCAGGTTTCACGGTACATTCCCATCACATCACCTTCCATTACCATTATTATATTGAATATTCTGAACACAAAGGTCCATGAAGAGGTTTCTCTTAGCGTAAATTTACCCATTAAAACAAAGAGGCATAATTTAGGTAACTAAACAATTAAACGATAGCAAACATGTTCCATTTGGGGAAATATTTCCCAAAAAGGGATTGGAAACCAACCTCAACTTGGTACTACACAAAACGAACATATAATGCATAACTGCGAATGATGTACACTGTAACAAGTTTAACGGACCAGAGCACTATACGCTCGCTCTATCACCTCATTTAAATCCTTCAATTCCCCCGCCATTTTCTCCCCGACACAGTACCGCTCTCTTGCACGTGGTTTCTTCAGACGAGCGAGTGCAATGGTCTTGATATACGATATAACAAACTTGGTAAGTTCCTATTTTCATTCATTTACAAACTATATTCCCTGAAGGAAAAAGAAATGAAGACTTGTGCTTCAAGTCACAACTAGTTTTAAAGGCAGTGGTCACTATTGGTAATTACTCAAAATAATTATCAGCATAAAACCTAACTTAGTAACGAGTAATGGGGAGAGGTTGATAGTATACAAAAAACATTGTGAGAAACAGCTCCCTCTGAAGTGACGTGGTTTTCGAGAAAGAAGTAATTTTCCACGAATTTGATTTCGAGACCTCAGATTTAGAATTTGAGGTCTCGAAATCAAGCATCTGAAAGCACACAGCTTCATGTGACAAGGGTGTTTTTGTTTCATTCATATCTCCCATCTTGAATGAATGGACCCACCCTGTCTACACACCATGATTGAACATCATTTGATATTCTTGGTTCTACAGCGGTCTACGTTATACCAACAACGTGGGCGTAAATCGGGGGAGGGGTGGCGCAGAATGCATTATACCACCACATACTTTCGACTGGGGATGGGCAATATAACCCCCCCCCCCCCCCCCCCCCACCACCACCGATTAATGTGGTGAAAATAATGTGCCGAATTTTCACAAATTGATCACATAATTTTATCTGTGGTTTATCAGTTGTCACCCTTTGGTTTTTCAAAGAAAGAAAGCATAAGTAAAGGCAACGCACTCAATTAGATCGCGATCTTGATCAAAAGATCTGGAACTTCAAACAGCAGCACTGATACAGGCAGACAATTTTTTTATTTAATTTTATTTATTTTTTATTCCACAGCAATCATTTGAGGTGCTAGGTAAGTACTGGATACGTTCTACCCAGCGAGGTGCACCAGAGAACGTGGCCTTGGCAATAGTGGGAAATAAATGTGATGTGGAGGATGAAAGGCAAGTCTCGACGGAGGAGGCGGAAGAGTTTGCTAAGACTCATGACGCCGTCTTCATGGAAGTCAGCGCGAAATCGGGAGCCAATATACACTCGTTATTTGAGAAAATTGGTGAGTTTGCTAATGTATGGTGGCCCTGAAGGGACATCGCACATCGCAAATATCTTTGCAAATATTTGCGATGTCGCAAATATCTTTGCAAATATCTTTGCAAATATTTGCGATGTCGCAAATATCATTATTGGGATTGGGTCAGGATAGGGTAAGTATAAATAACCTAGCATAAAACACACTGCAAAACACATAGGTCTTTATGTTGAAAAATCACATTTGAGATCATTATGCATCGGTGGCCCAGTGCACAACTGCAAAAATAGAGTCATTTTTAGTATTGTTTAGAAAAGTCTTGTATCATTTTATAGACAGCTTCAAAAATCTCGAATTCAAATTGACTACACCTTTGGTAGATAAAAGGTGTCTTCATTTGAGATAATTATGTGATTTTCTTTGGCCCTCTCGCCTACACTCATAAATATTCAGTACTTTATAATTTGCAACCAGCTAATGTCTAAGGTAACACCTTGACCTGCATTCCCAAGGATCCAAATATTTGTCCATTATGGCAGCTCCTTTGCACAGTGTGTGTGTATTTATCGTCCCAGCTCATAAATATTCAGTACTTTTTAATTTGCATACAGCTAATGTCAAAGGTCACACCATGACCTGCTTTCCCAGGGTTTAGTGAATAAAAAAATCAAAAAAATCCCCCAGTATGGCAGCTTCTTTACACGGTGTGTGTACTTATTGTTTACAATTCCATGCGAAATAAACCACAACTTTTCAATCAATGTGGCCCTCTCATTACAGCAAGGAGACTACTTGAGACTCCGGAGTTGGAATTCCAAGCAGTTGGGATGAGGATCTTAACCCCTGCCTCGGCTGACGACGAAGACGAAGACGAAGAAACTGGGAAGGATTATAAGACAAGATGCTGTAGCCATCTCCATCTAGGATCAAACTAATACTATTGAAGTACAGTCCTGTTCACACTACTCTGTTCTCAAGGCTAGTCCCCAACTGTATTCCCAGGTTGACCTCAGGGAATAACGACCAACCTTTTCACACACACTATGATAGCTTTACCCCCGGTCTGTTCCGGCAAATGGGCATACCCCGGGCAAAAAAAGTCGCCCCTGCTCTGTAGTAGGGGTAAGTGGTAAAACCAGGGGAGAGCGTGTGAACCAGAACCCTTCGGTGTTGAATCTAAGTTACAAATTCCAGAGAAATGTTTATCAAAGAAACAGTATATCTGATAATATGATAAAGAACTTTTATTGAAACAAACTTGAAATGTTTGAAGGAATGTTTTAAGTTTCTAGTACTTGAAGAATATGTTTCCATTATCTTGAATTCAAGTTAGTGTTTTTTTAAACAAAGGACTGGATCGTTATTCCAGACCTATTTGGGTTAAAATAATATCACTCTCAGCGTTTGATGTTTACTCACAATTAATTAAAATTGTAGTGACAGATTGATTTGATAAATTATCAGAAGTCACAATAACTCCATGGTTGTTCTGTCGAAAATGTTTTCTAAGTATTAAACAAAAAGGTCAAATGTGTCTTCTCTGGATACCCCCCAAAATGGTACCTAACTTTTTAAAAATCAGTACCCTAAAATTGACAAAAGGTAGCAAATAAAATCCATTTTGGCACAAAAATTCAGCTGGAATACTGATGAATTGATATTTTCTCTGGTTCTGATCACAATTACTTTATGCAACCTTTTGAAAAAAAAAAAAAAAACCTGCATCATGGGCATATAAATATTTGTCCAGGCACAGAAAGAGTTAATTTTACCATTAAGGCAGAAAATATAAATTGTTAATATATTACAATTACTTTATGCAACCTTTTGAAAAAAAAAAAAAAAAACCTGCATCATGGGCATATAAATATTTGTCCAGGCACAGAAAGAGTTAATTTTACCATTAAGGCAGAAAATATAAATTGTTAATATATTACAACTTTTCTCTCTTAAAAGCACACACAATGTAGAAAAGAAACAAATGTATACAAATTAAAAAACATAAATGTACAAGATAGATAATCTTTGGAGTCTTATAATATTTTTCTTTTGATAGTTCATACTCAGGGATTTCCTAAGGGCACAGATCGAAGTAGATTCTCCCAAATGTCTCCAGTGAGTGCTTTTAAAGACTCTAGACACTATTGGTAATTGTCAAAGACCAGTTTTCTCATTTGGTGTATCTCTATATTTGCATAAAATAACAAACCTGTGAAAATGTGAGCTCAATTGGTCAGCAAAGTTGCGAGATAATAATGAAAGAAAAAAAAACACCCTTGTCACACGAAGTTGTGTGCTTTCAGATGCTTGATTTTGTGACCCCAAATTCTAAATCTGAGGTCTTGAAATCAAATTCGTGGAAAATGACTTCTTTCTCGAAGACTACTTCACTTCAGAGGGAGCCGTTTCTCATAATGTTTTATACCATCAACCTCTCCCCATTACTCATTACCAAGAAAGGTGTTATGCTAATATTTTATTTTGAGTAATTACCAATAGTGTCCAGTGTCTTTAAGAACCAGGGCCCAATTTCATAGAGCCGCTAAGCACAAAAATTTGCTAAGCATGAAATTCTTTCCTTGATACAAACAGGATTACCAACCAGGATTAGCAAACATCAGCTCAATACCAGTAACTAGCAATACGCAACATTTGAAAATTTGGTTGGTAATCCTGTTTTTATCAAGGAAGAAATTTCACGCTAAGCAAACTTTTGTGCTTAGCAGCTCTATGAAATTGGGCCCAGGTAGTGTATTGATGATAGTGGATACTAATTCGTCAGTAGTTTGTTGTGAACCAATCATTTATAGCATCCATTGAAACATCAAGAAAGACACCTATAACAGCAAACTGGTCTCGGCTTTGATCCTACAATCAAACCAAAAACATTTAGGAATTAAAGGGTTTGGGCATGGTTTGGGTAATTTTGGGGTAGAAAGCTCCCCCTAAAAAAATTACTTGCTGAAGGGCAGAAGTTTTTGAGAAAAGAGGAAAAAAAAATGCACAAACTAGCATGTACAATAGATTTACGTGACTCTCCTGAAAAAATTGCTCTGTGATTTTCACTTTTTTTCTTCTCAAAAACTGGACGCCTAATGAAGCTGAAACTTCTACGGATTCATGTCGTGGCCAAAAACTTGATCTACAAAAGGTTTTAAAACCCTTGAATAAACTAGGTGTAACTGAATAATCCTACTAACTATGTTGCCAAATCTGCTTCTACATCCAAATATTTTAAAGAACTTACCCAAACCATACGCACTTGCACTGAGCCTTTTTCTCTATTGTGTTGAATCAAGTATGGTTCACCATCGTAGCTGTAGTTTACTATAAATAAAAAAAAGGCAAATGAGCATTCATGCTGAAAAAGGGGATTTTGAAATATGAATTTTCAGGCCGGCTGAAAATTAATCAACTAATTCTTTCTTTGTAAGGAAATAGAAATAGTGTAAGAAGATATTTATTATTTTGATTTTTAACTTTTAAAAATGGAAATGCCAATACTTACCAATTGTTCCCTGCGCTTCTTTGACAGCAACTGGGCAACTGTAAATAACAAATTTAATAAACTTTATTAATAAACTTTTTGATTTTTTTAATTAAAAAAAAAAATGATTGTGTTTATTTGTAGATGCTCGTGTACGAACATTTGTGAAAGGCGCTTTTTTAATATAACCATTATTACTTTAATTATAGGAGAAAACGAAGATAGAAAAAAAAAAAGTAAAATTTCGTCTCTGACCTGATGCACCAGAAAGGTTGAAGGAATTCATCATGTAACGTTACATCCAAGATGCAGAAATCCTGTCAAGATTATACAAAACTTAGTTAGCTTAAATGTAGACAACCAGAGTGTCACAAAAAAAAAAAATTAATTCTACTCATGCAAGGAACTCCGTTCCACCTGATTCTCCATACACCGCTCAGACAAAGTTTAAGCCAAGATCTGGGCCCAATTTCATAGAGCTGCTTTATAGCACAACAATTTGCTTAGCATAAAACTTCTTCCTTGATAAAAACAGGATTACCAACCAATGGGAGACTTTGGAACGCTATGTGGCAGCAGACTTACCAGGTAACTTTCCATTGTTGACGTAGTTCTGAGCCTGCGCACATTACCGAGAACAATGGATTTTACCTGGTAAGTCTGCTGCCACCAAGCGTCCCAAAAGTCTCCCATTCCATTTGTTGCATACTGCTTGTTACTGGTATTCAGCTGTTGTTTGGTTGGTAATCCTAATTTATCAAGGCAAAAATTTCATGCTAAGCAAATTGTTGTGCTTAGAAGCTCTATGACATTGGGCCTAGGTTATTTGAAGATGATTTGGTGTCAAAATTGTTCACATGCATAGGCATGATATTTGGTCCTTAGGAAACAAGTAGGAACATTTTATTGAGTAAAAAAAAGGCTTGTCTACATGTACACATGGGCTTCAAAGACAGTGGACACTATTGGTAATTACTCAAATAATTGTTAGCATAAAAACTTACTTGGTAACAAACAATGGAGAGCTGTTGGTAGTATAAAACATTGTGAGAAATGGCTCCCTCTGAAGTAACACAGTTTTTGAGAAAGAAGTAATTTCTCAGTAAAATATTTGAATTGATTTCGAGACCTCACACTTCAGGTCTCAAAATCAAGCATGAAAGCACACATCTTTGTGAGACAAGGGTGTTTTTTCTTCCATAATAATCTCCCAATTTCGACGACCGATTGATTTCAAATTTTCACAGGTTTGTTATTTTGTGCATATGTTGAGATACACCAAGTGAAAAGACTGGTCTTTGACAATTACCAAAGGTGTCCAGGGGTGGATTTCACAAAGGTAGTCCTAACTTGGGACTAGTCCTAGGCAATGCTAAGAGATAGGACCAGTCCTAAGTTAGGATGAGTTACTGGTCCTAACTTAGGACCAGTCCTATCTCTTAGCATTACCTAGGACTAGTCCTAAGTTAGAACTACCTTTGTGAAATCCACCCCAGTGCCTTAAAAGACTTCCCAGTCCTTATTAATAATAACTGTTTTATGATTTATTCGAGGCAACAAAAAAATTAATGATAAAAACACAGAGGGTTTTCAGAAGTATACTAGTAAGAAATCTTGGTGAAAACAGCTGCAAATAAGACTAAAATTACTGCTAAAACATTAAAACACTGCGCACCCAACAATTTCAGTCACTGCTTACCTGCACTATTCCTTTGAATAAATCTGATTTCCATGGTAATTGAAGCTTTTTAGAAGTGAAAGAATGATCACTCATGACATCAGGTCTGACTGGAATTAACCTTATAAATCTTCCATCTGACGGTTTAAAGAAAAACAGTGAAGAAATATGTCATAGCAAGAATCATTTTTGTTTTGTTTTTAAACATTCATCTTTAAAGACACTGGACACCATTGGTTATTGTCTAAGACTCGTCTTCACAGTTGGTGTATCTCAACATATGCATGAAATAACAAACCTGTGAAAATTTTAGCTCAATCGGTCGTCGAAGTTGCGAGATAATAATGAAAGAAAAAACACCTTTGTCGCACCATGGTCACACGGAGTTGTGTGCTTTCAGATGCTTGATTTCGAGACCTCAAATTCTAAATCTGAGGTCTTGAAATCAAATTCGTGGAAAATTGCTTCTTTCTCGAAACTACGTCACTTCAGAGGGAGCTGTTTCTCACAATGTTTTATACTATCAACCTCTCCCCATTACTCATTACCATAATTATATTGAGAAATTACCAATAGTGTCCACGGTCTTTAATGAGGGTAAACTCTGATCAGCCCCCACCACTGCTTTCCATGGATGCACTCAGTACAAATACTTTTTGTTTTGATTTTCTGTCCGTTTGACAGTACTCAAGTGAACAAGAAGCCAGTAGTAATAAACTTTAGCTAGATTTCATAAATTGTGAGCAGGGGGCATGTTCATCGGAATTCGTATGAATTCTGAATTTTGAAAGACTGGGCTAAATGGGGTACAACAACAGAAGCAGGTGGTGAGTCTCAAGGCCTAGCACAGGATAATCTGAAGGGCACGGGATGTATTGAATTATTAAAACAAATTATCACATATTACACCATCAACCTGTTAAAAAAGAAGGACACCACAGACTCCTGCCAAAATAGCAAATCTTTACACAGAATTGGAGATCGAAAGCAGAAATATAGTATAAATCATGGCTGTACCTCTATTTTGCTCGGAGCAATGCACATTCTTGAACTGTTGTCCCCAGAAATTGCTGCGCTGATTTCGTAGCTCCACAATACACGTGAAGTCATGTAAACCTGTCAATTAAACGACACATACAAATCATCAATTATTTGTAGTAAAGAGAGGAGAAGAAACTAGCCATGCAAGATGACAATCAAGGTCGATCTTGCCCATTGGGGTTTTCCTCCCACATCTCAGACTGAATATTTCTTATTTATTGCCATAAAACTTTCTTGGTGAAGAGTAATGGGGAGAGGTTGATGGTATAAACGATGTGAGAAACGGCTCCCTCTGACGTGCCATAGTTTTTGAGAAAGAAGTAATTTTCCACGAATTTGATTTCGAGACCTCAGATTAACAGAACTTGAGGTCTCGAAATCAAGCATCTGAAAGCACACAACTTCGTGTGACAAGGGTTATTTTTCTTTCATTATTATCTCGCAACTTCTATGAACGATTGAGCTCATATTTTCACAGGCTTATTATTTTAAGCATATGTTGAGATACACCAACTGCGAAGGCTAGTCTTTGACAATTACCAATAGTGTCCACTGCCTTTAAAGCCATTGGACACTTTCTGAACAGAGCAAAAATTAAAAGTATACAGATTTACAAATACCTTACAGGAGGGTTTACAGAAGGTATTGGTTTCAACATCCCTTGAAATATTATTCCTTGAAATGCTTTACTTTTTGAGAAAACATTAAAACAATTATCAATTCTCAATATCAAGAATAACGGATTTATTTTAAACACATGTCATAACACTGCGAAATGTGCGGAAACAAGGGTGGGTTTTCCCGTTACTTTCTGCCGACTCCGATGATCGATTGAGCCTAAATTTTCACAGGTTTGTTATTTATAGATAAGTTGTGATACACGAAGTGTGGGCCTTTGGACAATACTGTTTATCGATGTTGTGCGATTGCTTGAAGTAGGATTTGAAACTTTGCATAGTGGGCATACGATATGGAAAAGTTTGCGGTAACACCATGTAATGAATATCTCTCATTAAGTTAGGGTGGTTCTAAAAAAAAAAAAACATGTTGGCTTCGATCAGTATGCTCTGATCATCTTCTGGAGAATTATCCAGGAGACAAAACCAACGGTTCTTTTCAGATTCACCCCGAGTCATTGAGAGATATAAAAAATTAAAGATTATTGTTTTTTATTGTCAGGAAAAAAAACCCAAGATGGCTACTCCAAGATAAAATTCTGTTCCTAAGGGATTCCGAATCACACAGTGACCACTTCAAGCTGTCTTGGTAAACACTTTCCAAAGTGCCACAAAAGACATAGTTTTTTTTCTGAGTGAAATTTAAGCCATTTCAATATTGACTTGTAATTTTACTCCAGTCTGGCTGGGATGAAGTGTGAAATTCCAGACATTGAACGTCAACATAAAGTAGAGTAGTATTTCTCTAAAGGTTGTTGTCTTCTGTTACAATCAACAGACGCTAGACTCCGTTCAAGGTGCTAGACAGTGTGAAAGATTCAAATCAATATCAGTAAAGGCATTGGTTGAAATTGCTTTCGCACTGCTGTAAATTGCATTAAATTTTGTTTCTAATTACTTCAAACTTGGCTACACATTACATTTATTTTTTGGCTTAAACTGCTTTAAACCTTTCTGCATGTTGCATTTATTTGTATTTGGTGAAAATTGCTTTAGCTTTGCTGCAGATTACATTAATTCTTAGGTTGAAATTGCTTTCACTTTGCTACGAATTGCATTCTGTGTCATGCGATAACAAAGAAATGAAGAGAATTCTACATTTTTATACGATTCCCATTTAGGATCTTGTCCCTTCTTCCTCTTCATAGAATGATGAACTGTGAGTAGGATTTGAAAATTTGCATCGCTGAAGTATAACTAAAAGAGGTGTGCAGTAACACCTTGTGAATATCTCTTTTTGAGTACTGAAAATAACCTGTGGTTAACGACTCTTTAGCCACCGGTTCTTTTCAGAACCAACACTTCTCAAAAAGAGATAATCACATGGTGTTACTGCAAACCTCTCTTAGATGTAATAATGATTAAAGGAACACGTAGCCTTGGATCGATCGAGTTGGTCGTTGAAAAGCGTTTGTAACTGTTTGTTATAAAATGCATATGGGTAGAAAGATGTTGTAAAAGTAGAATACAATGATCCACACAAACATGCCTCGAAATTGCACGGTTTTCCTTTTCCCTCGTCGACTAACACGGTCGGCCATTTACGGGTGTCAAATTTTTGACTCCCATAAATGGCCGACCGTGTTAGTTCAGACAGTAAATGGAAAACCACGCAATTTCGAGGCATATTTGTGTGGATCATTGTATTCTACTTTTAAAACATCTTTCCAGCCATATGCATTTTATTAAAAAAACGGTTACAAACGCTTTTTATAGACCAACACGTCCGATCCAAGGCAGCCTGTTCCTTTAAAACTCACCATAATTTGGGTCAATATCGTCAGGTTTGGGCCGGCAGGAAGGTAGACTGCATATTCTACTCCAAGAAAGAAAAAAGACAATCAAATTAAATCACAGAAGAAGAAAAACAAACTAACACCTACTGGTACATTTATCAAATCACAAATCCTGAATGACAAGTTAATAGATTTTATTTAGTAACAAATAACATGAACAGTATTTATTTAAAGGCAGTGGACACTATTGGTAATTACTCAAAATAATTATTAGCATAAAACCTCACTTGGAAACGAGTAATGGGGAGAGGTTGATGGTACAAAACATTGTGAGTAACGGCTCCCTCTGAAGTGCCATAGTTTTCGAGAAAGAAGTAATTTTCTACGAATTTGATTACGAGACCTCAAGTTTAGAATTAGAGGTCTCGAAATCAACCATCTTAAAGTACACAACTTAGTGTGACAAGGGTGTTTTTTCTTTTATTATTATCTCACAACTTCGACAACCGATTGAGCTCAAATTTTCACAGGTGTGTTATTTTATGTATATGTTGAGATACACCAAGTGAGAACACTGGTCTTTGACAATTACCAATAGTGTCCAGTGTCTTTCAGAAGAATTTGAAACTTTGCATTGTGGAAGTATAACTAAGAGAGGTTTTCGGTAACACCATGTGAAAAACCTTTTGGGTAGTGTTGGTTCTGCAAAGAACTGGTTGTTAACGATTCAGAACTAACACTACTCAATAGAGTTATTCACATGGTGTTAAGCAAACCTCACCTTATTGACATAAGACTTGCACAGAAATCCATCATTGTCCTTCGTCCCTTAAAGACACTGGACATCTTTGGTAATTTTCAAAGACCAGTCTTCTCACTTGGTGTATCTCAACATATGCACAAAATAACAAACCTGTGAAATTTGAACTCAATCGGTTGTCGAAATTGCGAGATAATCATGGAAGAAAACACACCATTGTCACACAAAGCGTGCTTTCAGATGCTTGATTTCGGGACCTCAAAATCAAATTATGAGGTCACAAAATCAAATTCAAATATTTTAGTGGGAAATAACTTCTTTCTCAAAAACTCTGTCACGTCAGAGAGAGCCGTTTCTCACAATGTTTTATACTATCAACAGCTCTCCATTGCTTGTTACCAAGTAAGTTTTTATGCTAAAACAATTATTTTGAGTAATTACCAATAGTGTCCAGTGTCTTTAAGCTCCTGCTTCATAACCCAATCTCCACTCTTTGCTAACACGTTCTGAGGAATTTATTTAAACCAATCCTAAATGGTCGGTTTTGGTGTGGAGTAAGGCAGCTTTGTGAATAGGAGTTGTTTTTTTGCCTTGCAAATAAAATAAAAAAATACTAAAAAAGATGTGTGCATACCTCTCTTGTGATCCTTGCGTACATCTTTGTATTAATCCATGATTGTGAAGGCACACTGATATAAACGCCAACTCACCACCATCCTAGGGGGAAAGGTAGAGAGAACCCGAACACATTAATCCACAGGTCAAAGGTTAAAGACACTGGACACTATTGGTAATTGTCAAAGACCAGTCTTCTCACTTGGTGTTTATCAACATATGCATAAAGTAACAAACCTGTGAAAGTTGAGCTTGATTGGTCGTCGGAGTGCGAGATAACTATGAAAGAAAAAACACCCATGTCCCACAAGTTGTGTGCTTTTAGATGCTTGATTTCGAGACCTCAAGTTCTAAATCTGAGGTCTCAAAATCAAATTCATGGAAAATTACTTCTTTCTCAAAAACTATGGCACTTCAGAGGGAGCCGTTTCTCACAATGTTTTATACCATCAACCTCCCCCCATTACTTGTCACCAAGAAAGGTTTTACAAATATAGTCCTAACTTAGGACTGTCCTAAGTTAGAACGAGTTACTCATCCTATATTCAAGATAAGACCAGTCTCAACTCTTTGTGAAATCCACCCCTCGTCCCACAGTTGAAAGAATTACTGTTGACAGCGTACTACTGCACATTTTTTGAAAACAAATGCAACAGGTGCATAATGTATTTTGGTCGGTAACCTGTGTTTTTCAAAGACAATATTGTGGTTTAAAAAACGTCTGCCTTTAAAAGTTACCAAACTATAAGGGAGAAGTAGCTCATGTGACCTTGGGAAAATCTTCAATGACCTTATTAAATGTTACTCAAGCCTAATTGTTCACCAGGAAAAAATACAAAAGTAACGCTTAGGCTGTGTCTGAATTAGTGGCTTCACCTACGGCTACGGCTAGATTTCTGTGCCATCATGCGTTGAGGTATAGGAAGTCCTTACCAACACACTTAGCAACAGCCGTAGCCATAGCTAATAATAATAATAATAATAACCTTATTTATAACGCGCCTTATGCCAAAGGATACAAAGCGCCAGGTATTTTTACTGCAAGGTGAGTGGGACGAAGTTTGAACAATGAGACCTAATTCTTAGCACCATGTAATGGTTTACAAGGTGCTGTGGCGCAATATGCTGCTAAGCCAGCCAGAACACGGGGGCGAACCCCTTCTCTTTTCGGTATTAAAGTGAAATGGGTTCTTTTACATGCGTTTACACAACACATGGGGCCAACGGCTTAAAGTCCCATCCGGAGGACGAAGCAATGGTTAAGTGTCTTGCTTAAGGACACAAGTGTCAAGGCTGGGGATTCGAACCCACACTCTGCTGATCAGGAGCACCAGAGTTTGAATTCGGTGCTCTTAACCACTCGGCCACAACACTTCCACAGCTTTAGTCGTTGATTCTGACACGGCCTTACCTTCCATGTAGCCACGAGTACACACTGACCTATGACCCTAAGGTCAACAAGGTCATCATAAGCATCAGGTGGATGACTAGTTGACAAGTTTTTCCAACACAGGTCATGCTGGATGAGTAGTGAACTTTGACACGGACTGCAAAGTAGAGGTCATGCAAACATAAATAACCACTAAAGGGGTTTGGATACTGTTGGTTTGACACAAAGCACGAATGTCCACAGATTTACATTTAACTTACAGAGCTTAAAGGTAATGATGGTAGAAAGCTTCCCCTAAAGTATTACTTGCTGAGGTGCTGTTGTGTTTGAGAAATGAGTCAAGCAATTTCTCAAAAATTTGACAACTAATAAAGCTGAAGCTTCTACAGATTTAATAACATATATACCTACATTCACAGTGAGTAGGGATTCATGTCATGACCAAAAACTCGATCTACAAAAGGTATCAAAACCCTTTAACACTCCTTAAGACAGCAAAATTCAAATATAATAATGAAAGGATTAAATTTAAAGCAGTTTTTAAACTACTTAAAATTCAACCCTTTCTTTATTTTTTTTAATTTAAAAGTTTGCAGCAAACAGTTTTAGAATAATATTTCTGGTATACTTATAACTATATCAATATAAACCACAAGGGAAACTGACGGGGGAAATTTTGTAATGATTTTGGGGGTTGAACAAAGAATTGACTAGAGTGGGATTTGAACCAACGCCCTCCGGATTAATGTGCCGGCGCTCTACCAACTGAGCTATCTAGCCCTATGTTGGCGGTGTTCCTATTTTGTCATATATCTTTGTTCGGGGATGCCAGTCAGAAGCCATATATTTTTTGTTCAACCCCCAAAATCATATTTATAACTATTAACACATAAATTGAAACAGGTTGCCCAAAGATAGTTTAAAGAACAGAAATTCCATTAAAAAAAAAAATTCTCTAACAAGAGAAATCTACCTGTTATCTGCAACTTTATTTCCTTTGAAGAAGATTGGCGCCTTAGCGATGATTGACAGGCTCTTCAGGGTTTTGATTGGTGGAAACTCTAGATGGTAAAACCTGACTGTGTGAGACATCGGGAAGGAGAATGAGTCTGAAGACGCAAAAGTAAAACTTGACTTGTTGCTGTCTTTAAGAACCAGCTCCCAAGTTATACCAAGTAATCTGAAAATAATCAAAGAAACAGTGAAGAGTCAAAGGCTCCAGAATAAAAACTAAAACACTCAAAAGGCACTGGACACTATTGGTAATTACTCAAAATAATTGTTAGCATACAAACCCGTTTGGTAATGAGCAATGGGGAGCTGTTAACTATTGTGAGAAATGGTTCCCTCTGAAGTAAAGTAGTTTTTGAGAAAGAGGTAATTTTCACTAAAATATTAAAAGACTTTAGTCCTGAAGTATTATTTTAGGCATCTGAAAGCACACCAATTTATGCAACAAAGGTGTTTTTCTTTAAACTTTCTCTTTCAATTGAGAATACTGGTCTTAAACAATTACTAAATGTGTACAGTGCCTTTATTTTCAGACTATTACACACTAGGAAAAGATTTCAAAGATAAAATGTGCGTTGTCCTTTTTTTTCTTTCAAAAATTGTAGCGGGAGTATACTGACTTTATACTTACTGAATTGATTTATCAAAGCGATCAGGGAGTTGTGTATAGGGGTTCGATTTCTTGAGCATGGTCGGAATTCTTGCATCACGTTTCTCAATACACCTGTAACAATATAAATATGCAAATCAATTGGACCAATCAGACAATGACAAAGACACTAGATCATAATACAAAGGTTTGGAAAATCATACTTAGCAGGTCTCGAAAATAACCCACGGCACCCACAGCAAATGCCGTAGTGCCCTGTGCTTTTGCCCTTCCCAAAGTTCCAATACAAATTCACATTTTCCTCAAAGAAGTGTCCCTTACCAGAGAAAAACTGCTTGCCCCTTTATGAGCGAAGTTCAAAAGTTCAAGGTTTGACAAAGTGTCAAAGTTTGAGCCGGGGTTTAGTAAAAGGGTGTCAAAATCTGCAGGAAATTAAAAAACTTGGTGTCCTATTGGTTCACTTACTTATATATCAGGTAAATGACAGATAAAACAAAGGTGTCCAAGTTTAAAATAGGGCGTCCAAAATACACACAGACATCCCTGATGCCTTGTGTGAAAGACAGCTTTCAAAGTTAGAATGTTGACAAATAGGAATGGATAAACAGCAATAGCAAATCAAACTTGGAAAAAACAAGAAAATCAAAGTCAAAAGAGACTTGCTCTCAATCTTACTTTCTGATGCATTTTGTTTTCCACGTCCGCATTTTGTTTTCCGAGTCCAGTGGTTTCAGTCGATGTCCAACCAAGTCGTTCTTACTAGCAGCATAAGAGCAATACAGACTCCTCCACAGTGTACTGTCAAATACGAGAGTCACGTTTAGCGTCATCAATAAAACTCATTGATTATAAAATCATGAAAATTCATCTGTGTTGGTAGTTCGATACGTCTAAATGTTTAAAGGAACATTACAAAATTAGTTTTTGCTAACAAAACAGTTACTGGCAGTGTAAGCACTTTATGTAAAAAAGTATGTTAATAAAACGCTCACTGAGCATTAAACTCCAATCGAAAAATTTGTTTTACTTATTTCTCATCAAATATGACATTTCAGACAGAAATATTTCAAGGGATGTTTTTTATTTATCATCATCATTAGACTGTGTAAGTTTTATGTAGATCAACCTATATCGCATCTGGTCTTCTGGAATCCCCCTGGCGGACATCCAAATCGCGGCAGGAGGAAAATGAGCTACTCTGACACCATCACCCGAGACACAAATCTCAATCAAAACGAGACTCAACAACTCATGAGGGACAAAGCAACCTGGCACCACTTCATCAAAGCTGCTTCTGCTATTCCGTCTAAGGACGACGGATGATGATGATGATGATGTAAATCTGTGATCATAGACAACTTTTTTTTGAAACAATTCTGTAATGTTCCTACAATATTTGATTACAACACTATAAATACTGTAGTAGTACAGTCGTTATCAGCGGGATGACCCAGAAACATTGTGATAAAAACATTTAAAGATGCTATGTCAGATTTTTGGCCCCAAACATTAAAAAATAGTTTTTTTTTAGTGAATGGTATTTCAAAGAGTATCACCCACTCTAACAAGTTAGGAACTTTTAATGGTCAGGAACCATGACAAAAATTTAAAACGTTTCTTATAAAACACATGAGAATTGGTCGCATCGTAAACTAATTTTGAGCACTTTATTTCACTGCTACTAATAATTGGCGGACTTTTTCGAGCAATGGCTCAAATGAAAGCTTGTAACTTTCTCGACCCCCATCAAAAATACCAATTGAATTTTAAATCAAAATTTTGGGGTCAAATCGGCCAAAAATCTGACATAGCATCTTTAAATGGTATATAAAATAAAGTGCTATTGCCTTTAATTTCTTACTTGTCATTGGCTAAATGATGCCATTTCTTACAAACACAGGAGCAGTTGATCAGACTGCTGGCTGGGAGATAACTCATCAGTTGAAACAAAACTTCTTCAGGCAGGCTTAAAATAAACAGATACAACAAATTCATATTGTTAAAAAGAAATGTTTGTTGCAACAAATTACTTAAAGACACTGAGACCAGCCTTCTCACTTAGTGTATCTCAGCATATGCATAAAATACAAACCTGTTAAAATATGAGCTCAAATGGTCATTGAAGTTGCGAGATAAAAAACACCCTTGAGGTCTCAAAGTCAAATTTGTTGAAAATTACTTCTTTCTACTCTAGAAAACTAGATTACTTCAGAGGGAGCCGTTTCTCACAATGTTTTATACATGTACTATCAACGCATGCACTTGAAAACTACCACACCTCAGCAAGTAATATTTTAAGGGAAGCTTTCTACCATCATTATCTTTAAACCGTGTACGTTTAATGATTATTTGTGTTCCGTGTCGTAGAAAAATGTACCCAAACCCTTTAAAAATGAAGGGCACCATTCTAAATATTTTGTGTGTGCGTTTTTGAAGAAAATGAAGAAAAACTTCTCCCACTTCAAGAAAAGTTGGAGGCAAAAGAACATTATGTTTAATTCCTCACTCATAAATAGTTGCTCTTCTCTTTAAAACTCCTGGTATTTTCCGTCCTCTAGGTGCCTCTGTCCCTCTGGATTTAGAAGAGCCAGTGGCTGTAGATAACGGACTCCTATTGGACGGTTGTTTCTGAGGGTGACTCTGATTGGTGCGCCCTAGATGGGCGCCCTTCATCATTTCTGTGAGATCCACTGCAGAGGGCTGTGAGCTATGGAAGGAAGAACGGTAAAGTCACCCCTAGCAATCTCCCCCCCTCTCAAAGTCAACTCCTCCCACCCTCCACCCGACAAAGTTGCCCTTCACTTTATTCACTATTTAATTATGGTTATATAGATAAGATAGACCCAGTAATTGGGGCGCTGTACTAATTTTTTTCGAAATCGGTCGTACTAGCACCCCAATAGGCATGCTACATTTGGAAACAGCATCATTTTCTATGACTGTCGTGACAGTCATAGAAAACGCTTCAATTTTTGTGCATACTGTCTATGTAAACCACCGTCTCCACCGTAGGGAGAAGGGTTAACATTAATTATTATCGCAAATACACTGTCTGTTACACTGAGTGTCACTGTTAGTTACTGGTTCAGTGTTTTAACAAACCAAACCTGAAAAAGTAGTGGATAACTTTCCGTATGGCGCCACCACCATTTCACTAATTTTTACAAAAAGGGATTTGTCATTGAGGTAAATTAGATACTATATTTATATTTCATATCGAATGAAAAAGTGGTGGCGCCATACGGAAAATTTTCCTCGAAATTGTACGTGTTGGACCAGATTGCCGTTTGCCGCTGGAGAGAATCTCGTAACCCTCCGTCCTTGCGGCCGTCGGGCCGGGAGGAGGGTTTAAGTTAACCATTTACGTTAACTTATTGCAACTAAGTTACTAACCAATCAGAGTAACTCAACTAAACTACCCCCAATTCATGGCCCCATAATCTAATCAACTTACCCGGCGTTGTCACGATTAATATCTCCATCATTCTTTGAGGTCTTGTGTGAAGCCAAATAACCGGACAGAAGTTTCTTGTGCCTTGCATTTGAGGCAGAAGCTGACATTATGAATGCTTTAATTTTACCCGGCAATCATAAACAACAAAACTATGCAACTAAGAAACAGTCGCCTCTTGAGGGCGGTATAAAGATTTCCTCTCAACGATGGCGCAATATGACAACAGAGGGCGCTATTTAAAAAACAAAGGAAGCGACAACAGAAATAAGAGTGCACCCATTGATCTCCATTATACTGACTGGATAGGTCATTGCGCTATGCTGCGTGCATAAACACGCGGCCCAACAATGGCGGCGCAATTCCTTCAAACGGGTAAATTAATGTGCACTTGGTCGGGTTTGAGTCTGTCAGTTGAAGTTGTAAAATTGAGAATAGAAATGGGGGGAAAACATGACGATCGATAGTTTGAAGTATGAAAAAGTTTCTGATCGAAATGCAATAAAGCAAACTAACTTTACATTTGTTTCTATCAAATGCCCTATTAGTATTATGATAATGATATTTAAATTTCTAAACAAACACTCGGCCGAGAAACTGTATTTGGATTCAGGTACATTTTTTTTTTATTCTTTCAGTTCATTGAGAAAATAACAATAAACCATATAAAGACAAAACAAGAGTCGCTCCTACAATAAACAATTCGAGTAGGCACTAGAGTGAGAACTACATACTCGCTAAAATCGAGGGAAAAGAACAAGAAAGATGAAAACAAAATACAATGTGATAATTGAGAGTTGACTCCATTAACAAATTTAAACTTTTTATTGTTAAGCTTCTATTCATCATGTTAATTGAAAAACAATCCCAACAGCAAAACTTCCATAACCGTTTTACTGTTCCGCCAGAAATAAATATTTTTATTTTGGTCAAAAATAACGAAGTCGGCTATTTCCGAGATGACTGATCCTCTCAACGAACTTGTATCGTCTGTACATAATTCGCATATACTTGTCGCTTTCCCGAACCTTTTAATTATTGATGCTATGACAAACATCTGTTGAAATCCGGGCTTCCCGTCCTCGTCGATTCCAGACAACCATCTGTAACGGAGAGAAAACAAAAATAGTATTGCTCGGTAAAAATAACAAATACTTGGCCTATAAAAACTATTTTTATGAAAGATAGTTTCAATTTCCGGCTTATATTTGTAACGTTAGATATAATAATAATAATATGAATCGCTAAAAAAATGCAAAGGCCTACCTACTTATGGAAAGACAATCCCTTTGCCGACTCAGTTTTCCCTCCTCCGGTGATTGACAGCCGCGCACGACTTCACCATCAGCATTTTTAGTTTGTTTGATCCGATTCCAAATGACAATTAAAAGGACGAAAACTTCTCTCTGCTTGCAGCAACTCCGTTTAAAAGTGTACAACGCATTTCGTGTGACGAACGGTCTTCACCCGTTTGAAAAAATACGCGCGCGGCCTGCGTTTGGACGCGATGTCCTATCCAGTCAGTATAATGGAGATCAATGACCACACCATAGAGCTAGGACCCCAGCGAATATTAAATTCAAAGATACTCAAGTTTACATTTAAAGTCTTGAGCCCATTGAACACCAATTATACACTTTTAAACAAATAAACTTCACATTTCCTTTACATTTTTGGCAGGTCAGCCATTAGGAATTTTTACTAAAAAAGTAGTGACCTATTAGGCGTTAAAATAAAATTAAAAAACACGAAAAATTCCGTCAACCTCCCTTGTAATTGGCCAGGGAGGTGGATAGGTGGAAAAGTCCTATTAAAATATGACCAAATAAAAAGCACCATATCCAGTCTTCTCAAAAGTTGAAGCACAGAGCCATGATTCGGATTATTTGCATGATCCCGAACCTTTTATATGGATCAGTGGGTTTATATCAATGAGAAAAACGTGTCTTGGAGCATGAATGTTGTCTTATTTAGTGCGGCACACTAGTACATGGAATAAAATGTAGGCTTACAGATGGTTTAGTGAAAAACAAAGTGTGATCGCTATAAACTAGATATCCAAAGATGCCGTCATTCCATGGGCTAAATAAAGCAAATACAGTAGAACTGCCACAACAAAAAGGACACAATGGCCAGCCCTGACCTCAACTTAATAAGTCAGGTCATTCTTAATTCTTGATGAAACCCCTTTTGCCAACGCAAGGCCGAGGTCTGGTGAAAGTTGAATCAATGTTTGAAGTGGACCATTTATGAACGAGGCCGTTGCCTTTGGATATTATAATGGCTTCAACACTCATGTATTGAAACAAAGTTCAGCGCAAAATGCGACTATGACCAAGAAACGTAAGCAGTTGAAATATTGAAAAGTAATTCTCAACATCACAACGTGAATATTTTGTTTTTTACTCAGACTTGATTTCCCGATTTCTTTATGTTTTTATTTCTTGGTTCTCTATTATTCCTTTCCCAATGTGATGCTTATAACCTTTCAAGAGGATTGTTTCACTGTAGGGCCCTAAATATAAAACTATAATGGTTAGTTTTACTTCCGGCATTGTAAAACTAAAATAATTAGTGTGATACGGGGAAGTTTGCTAGACTGTGGCATCGTGTAATTTGCTTCAAGGCCTTTTCTTAATTCTAGTGTGTTCTCATATTGACAAGTTCCTTTGTTTGAACATTTTAAATTTGGTCTTTGTGACGTAGCTGTCATTGGCCTAGCCGAAGGCGCTCGCAGATTTTACTCAGAAAACCCCCCCACACGTAAACACCCGCACACCTTGTGAGTAATCTCTATTGAAGGTTGGTTCTGAAAAGAATGTGCCTAGGCCCCTTTCACACGAAGTGCGACGCCCCCGTGCTACTAGGTCATCAGGGGCCAATTTCAAAGAGCTGCTAATTTGCCTAGCATGAAATTTCTGCCTCAATAAAAACAGGATCACCAACCAAAATTTTACATGATTTTCAGGATGAGCAAGGAACAGCTGAGTATCAGTAATAGGCAATATGCAACAGATGGAAATTTGGTTGGTTATTCTGTTTTTATCAAGGAAGAAATTTCATGCTAAGCAAATTTCTGTGCTTAGCAGCTCTATGAAATTGGGCCCTGCACTCTGTCCGCAGAGAATGCACATCCCACCCCACGCACGCACTGCGTATATGCAAAGAGAGGGCAAGCCTAAAGCCCGGTTCATACTTGTTGCGAATGCGAATGCGAAGCGAATGTTGACGTCACAAATTCGTTACGAATAACTCGCAGCAGTTGCCCTCCTCTCCCCAACTCACTTGCGAATATCGCTGTTAAAGGAAGGTGGTGACGTCAAAATTTACGTCAAATTCGCATCGCATTCACATTCACAAAGGAAGTATGAACCGGGCTTAACAAAAGCAAAGGCAAATAAAGCAATACAAATTAAATTCCAATGTCTTGGTCATAGTCCCTTTTCGAAACCACGGCTTTGGCTCCAGATTCGGCTTCAGGCTCCGTTCTGAAGCCTTAATGAGCACGTTTGCAAAGCACGCGCAATTGTATTGTCAAAACAACCGCGGGGGCAAGCTAGCCTGAGCCGAGTCACGGAGCCGAAACCTTGGCTTCGAAAAGGTAACCGACTATAAGAACTAGTGACCGGTAAACATTTTTGCCTCGGTGGCTATTTTGCTTTTGGGAGAGAAAAGAAGTTTGTACAATATAATCGCGCTGGTTGGCATGGTCGGCCCAGCAAAACATATTCAATCGTGTTACTAAAAAAAACATTGGTGCAAATTCAATAAAATAATCTCCCATGGTTGGTTGAATTGTTAACAAAAATTACAGACATTTGTTACAAACTGTGGCTATTTTTTAATTTTTTATTTTAATTTTGTAGCTTTCCACATTTTTTTCCCACCTCGGCTGGCAACAATAATATGAAATCCCCATTAATGACCTTATAGTTCTAAACGATTTTTAAGAGTGAAAGTGTCTTATAATTAGTTGAATCCTTAGACATGTTACAAGTCCGGTCAGTGTTTGCATTCACTTTCAGTTCAAACCGTACAAGATTGTAGCCTATACGTATATAAAGTCTATATCTGTGAGTCACGTATTCAGATCAACGATATTATACTCGGTATGAATGTTTATTTAGTTTTTCAAAAGTCTGCTTTTTATGGAAGTTCCACTTCGGTACACACTGATTGTGTTTGATTCACAAACCAATAGTAATTTCCTTTTAACATCACACGGGCAAACCGGGCACACCCAAACGAAAGAACAGCCACTGGCTATTCGTTTTCAATGCATTTTTGTTGTTGCAATAATAATATAAAAGCTATTTTTCTTCTGATGTGTGACGGTTCATAATATACGCCGTGCGGAGTATTATTCTGTAACCCCCATTTCCGCGTGGAAAGCAAGGCCCAAACTTGACCTTGTACCAGAGTGCTTTTCACATGGGTAGTCACTGTTTGGTTTGTGTGTGTCCCCCGACTGCAAAGTAATGACAGCAATTGAAGTTAGTGGCCGTTCACAGCTTTCAACATTTTCAAACTAAAACCGTTCTCAATGAAGAAACAAAATCGATTTGTAGGCATACACTATAGTTCTACATGAGATATGCCCTATACTGAATGTGATTTACATGCAAACCTTGTTTTTTACCCGCACAGATTGATACAAATAATTATATAAAGAACGTATATGTTTTTTAAAACAGATTATATGCATTCCAATAAATGCCGTTACAAGATGCAGCTTGACTGACGAAAACGTGAAGAAAACGTCTTTATCTATCGGTACAAAAATTGTTTTCTAGAAAACGAAAGTATACGGCAAGCATTAAAGACTGGACACTGTTAGTAATAGTGTCATTGACCAGTCTTCTCACTTGGTGTATCTCAACATTATGCACAAACCTGTGAAAATTTGAGCTCAATTGGTAATCGAAGTTGCGAGAAAATATTAAAAAAAAAAACAAAAAAAACATCCTTGTCACACGAAGTTGTGTGCTTTCAGATGCTTGATTTCGAGACCTCAAAATCTAATTCTGAGGTCTTGAAAATCAAATTCGTGGAAAATTACATCTTTTCTCGAAAACTACGTCACTTCAGAGGGAACCGTTTCTCACAATGTTTTTATACCGTCAACAGCTCCCCATTACTTGTTACCAAGCAAGGTTTAATGCTAATAATTATTTTGAGTAATTACCAATAGTGTCCGCTGCCTTTAACCCCCTCCCTCCCAGCGTAAGGTTGGCATACGCTTGTAAAAATGTTGACAATGTGAATGGCCCCTTGATCATATACTATAATACCAAATATGTAAAAAAAACCAAGTGAAATCTCACATTCTGATGAAATATTGCAAACATTAATATCGCTGCTGAAACATGCAATAACTGCGGATGAATTAAAACCATTTTTGTTATTTTCCACAAGACTCGTTGAGCTTCTCAACAAAACTAAACATTAAGGAGCTTTAGTCAAGGGTGTTTCCATTTGATTCCATTAAGTGAGAACTCCGGAGCCTAATTTCATTGAAGCTGTTAAACAAAAAAATACTGCAAAATTCTTTGCTAAGCAAAACATTGAGTGGGGCACCAGTTGCAACAATGTAAGACTTAATAGGACTTTGGCTGCTGGTAACAAGGTCCTGCTAAGCAAGATGTTTGTGCTTGTTTGGGTGTAATTTGGGCACTAGTGATGTCATTATTACTGTCGGTCACTCGATGATACCTTTTTGACTCGAATACATTTCCAGAAATACATTTTGAGGATTTGACTTCATTTATTTTATAAAGAATCTTAATACCACAAGTGTTTCTTTTTTCGGATTACTGCTATATTTTGTCGAAACATACAACAATTGCAATAAAAAAGGGTGGTTTTTTAATAATACTTCAAATTTATAAACACGATCATTTTCACACATTCATGAATCAACCAATGTCGTGTGTTTATGCTCCTAGCATGTTAACATTCTGTCAAAAGATCATTAGTCAAAAGAAAGTACTCAGTCTTTTAGTTAATTATTGGCAATAACAACTGTTGGTAAGAAGCCAGATTGGCTTTTGATAGTATATAAAGCAGTTAGATAAACATTTCGCTTCGAAGGTATTATTTTTGGTTAAATAAAAATATGTAGATTGTTGTACCAAAATAGATTGAATTTGTGAAGCGTTACCGCGGTAACGGCGATATCTCAGTGGACAAAAACCCTTTCAAAATGATTTAATTTGTATGCAGCTACATTGATATAGCATTACAACAATCGAACCGTTCCAATGCGGACTTGACTCCAAAGTCAAGAACTGAAGAGTAGACCTACATATGTATTTTTGTAGATTCGCAAAAAGTTTTAAGCTTTCACCCATTTCAGAGGCCATTATTCATTATTGCCAAAAAAAATAAAATATGACAATGATGGTAAATGGCTTGCCCTTGGCATTGAACAAAATATTGTGTATGGTTTTTGAATTGAAATAGCCTGTCACAAGTTAAGAGAAAAGCGAAAGGACAAAATCTTTCGGCGAAAATCAAACCTAACAACTTCAAATGTGTTTTACTTCTTAACAAAGTCTTGTCCAAAGTATTCCTTGTTAATAGCACTAGAATAGTCATTCAATTGGTCAAAATACCCCTCAAAACAACGTTAAATAACAAAACAATGTAAAGTTACAAAATAAATTGCAAGAACATAGGTCGTTGAGTATTTAAATATAATATTTACATTTTGCACATTTTTTTAAATATAAATTATCTATACAGTACGCTTCAATCATACCTCACCTTAACAGTAAGGAAAGCCGATGCGTTTTTCCCTTTAAAATGAGGGGAAAACTCCTTGCCAAGAATGCCGAAAACACCGCAGTTAGATCCATCATGACGTCACCGATGACGTCACTGGATTACAAAACCTTAGAAGAACCCTGGAAGAATGAAGAATTCAAGCCAAAATCGGCCACTCGGAATAAAATTCCACTCTGGAGTCACTCTTCGGTCAAGTTTGCTGAACTTCGAGTTTGGTTCACAACAGGCCGCTCAAATCTTATTGAATGACTCGAAGACTAACTACCTCTGTTTTTTGTTTGTTATCTTCGTATTCTCATGTTTTTTTTCCTGAGGCAGCAAGTTGAGGTTTTGTTTCATTTTTAGCTAAACTCTTGTCAATCACTTTACCAAACTCAGCCTTTTTCTTCAAAGCGTCATTCGGTTTGTCAGCAGGCTCTTTCTGATGTGATTCAGGCTGCGCTGGTGGAGCTTTAGCTTTTTTCTCAGATAAACCCTGTATAAGTTCAAAAGCTTCCTCATGCAGCTTGTCACTGTTGGGCTGTGCTTTTTCGTCTTTCTGATTTGATGCCAGCTGCACTGGTTGAGCTTTTCCTCTAAGTTTATTCTCAGCTAAAATCTTTTCAACCATCTTAAGTTGAGCAGCTTTCTTGGCGTTTTCGAGCCTGTCACGAGACTGGTCACTGGGCTGTGATTTTTCCTTCTTCTCCTTCAGCTTGCTATTGGGTTGAACTTGGTCACCCTTCACTTGCTCCTTTGCTCCACGGGGTGGGGGTTGTTGTTTTTGTTTTTGATGTTGTTTTTGTTTTTGATGTTGCTGATGTTGTTGTTGTTGTTGTTGTTGTTGTTGTTGTTGTTGTTGTTGTTGTTGTTGTTTTTGTTGTTGTTGTTGTTGTTGTTGTTGTTGTTGTGGTTGTTGTGGTTGTTGTGGTTGTTGTGGTTGTTGTGGTTGTTGTGGTTGTTGTTGTTGTTGTTGTTGTGGTGGTGGTGGTGGTTGTTTAACCCTCTGAATGTCTACTGTGATGTTTGTGTAGAGTGGATGGAACTCGACGTGAGGTTTATCATATCTGATATTCGTCAGACCATCCGTCTTGTGACGCTGCTTAAAGCTGCTTAAGAGTTTCATTCTGTGTGGAAACAATTTGGCGGGAGAAAAAAAACCGGGTTAAATAAGTATCCATGAGGCAGCAGACAATTTGGAATTCATAATATTGTTTTACAAAAAATGTCAATTTAAATGAATAAAGTTAAAGCGATTGTTTGCATTGTTCTTTCTTTTGATTTTTTTTTAATACTGTAAAGCGCTTTGAGACTCCCCAAGGCGCCATAAATACCCATGTTTAGTGTTAAACGGGTTCATTTTAAACTGCATTTTTTTCTCAATTTTTTTAAATTTACAAGGCTAAAAATTTTCATCTATAGTCCGAAAACTGCTATTGAAACAGGACTTTTAAAGCAACACATTCTTTTACTATGGTTTCTACGGGAAAAACATGCTCTCCATATATTTAAAGGGTCTATGTATTTTTTGTAGGACAAAAAACACAATGTCCACAGATTTACACTAAACTTACACAGTTTGAATATAATGACAGTAGAAAGCTTCCCTGAAAATATTACGTGCTGAGGTGCTGTAGTTTTGGGGAAATTAGTAAAACAATGTCATGAAAATAATTTTCGTCTCATGAGACGAAAATTATTTTAATCATTTACAAACGTTTTTCCATGACATTGTTTTACTCATTTCTCAAAAACTAAAGCACCTCAGTAAGTAATATTTGAAGGGAAGCTTTCCACTATCATTATCTTCAAACCCTGTAAGTTTAATGTAAATCTTAGGACATTTTGAAAAGGTACCCAAATCCTTTAATACGAATCAGTCAAATTTGTTTTCGGCTAATATTTTAAGAATGGATTAATTCCACTTATTTGTTAGCAAAATATCGTTATGTTTGAGTTTCAAGTCACAACAAAATAATATATCCCTCCTCTTTTTCGCTTGGTTTGAGCAGCGAAAGATATATTAAACAAGAGAGCATATATCCCTTCCACGTTTTGGCTGGGTTTGAGCAAAGGGATAAGAAAAAAGGATAGAAAACTCTATCCCTTCTCCCGTTGGCCTTTGTGCACCCAATTTGTACTTTGCTCTCCCATAAATATTTTATGAAGACCCCCCCCCCCCCACAATTTTTAAAGTAATTTTGAAAATAAATTCAAGAAGCCACTAGTGCAGTGGCAAAGATTTGTTTACCAGTTTATTATCTCATTAGCAAACATTCAATTCAAATACACATTTATTTCCATACTTCCATGAAAAATGTTGACAATTATCCGTTCCACGGACTAAAGCAAAAATATTATTAATAATTATAGATGAAACACAAACCTTTCTTTCATGACAGGTGCACTTTTATGATGGTGTTTAATGACGTTATAAAAACCATTTGGCCCCTGGGGACGTGACACAGGAAGTCCAGCCTCTTTGACTCGTTTCCAAATTTCGTCATCTTCACCACCCCAGCCCCAGTACACATTTGGGAACCCGTTTATGGTCAGGATATTACCCGTCGTGAAACCGGTAACTGCGCCAAAGAAATCTCGATACGGTAACCTGAAAGGTATCGGAAAGTAATCTGTGTTTTAATTATTGTTATGAAGTTTGTTTTGAAGACACTGGACACTATTGGTAATTGTCAACGACCATTCTTCTCATTTTTTTCAACATAATGCATATAAAATAACAAACCTGTGAACTTTGAGCTCAATTGGTCGTCAAAGTTGCGAGATAATATTGAAAGAAAAACCACCCTTGTCACACGAAGTTGTGTGCTTTCAGATGCTTGATTTCGATACTTCAAAATCTAATTCTGAGGTCTCGAAATCAAATTCGTGGAAAGTTACTTCATTTTTGAAAACTAACGTTACTTCAGAGGGAGCTGTTTCTCACAATGTTTTACACTATCAACCTCTCCCCATTACTCGGTACCAAGTAAGGTTTTATGCAAATAATTATTTTGAGTAATTACCAATAGTTTCCATTGCCCTTTAAGCAAGACACTTAACCATGATTGCTTCGTAAAAGTGGGGAGGCAGGTTAGTGCTTTCTGCTCTACCAGCCAGGCTTTTGATGGATGATACATCCAGGGGTAAGGGGGGTAAACCCGTTTCAGCCACAGGAGCAGGTGGACATGGCCACTGAAAAAAGTGTAGCTAACACCTTGAAGGTGCCTTCAGACTTTGTGTGTCAGGCGACTAACTTGCATACAAAAAAATAGAAAAAAAGAGAACAAAAAACAAATTTCTTGGAGACAAATTATTGTATTCAAAAACTTACTTATATTTCCATCGATCTGCACCACTGAGAAAATGACGAGGCATCCCACTACATCCATAGTAGTTTAAATCACTCAGAGGTACATGATCCACATCGTGAAATATAAAACAATCCCACTTGGAGAAGTTCAAAGATTCCAAAAAGCCAACATTCATCAGCATAGCACGGTTGAATGCTAAGGAATTATTCTGATGAGTAAGAACAGAGAGGTATAAAAGTTGATCAGTATGAGATTTGAAATTGCGTCATTCGAAATCAAAGCAAGATGTACTGGTATCATACAAACAACAATAATCCCCATTACTTGTTACCAAGTGAGGTTATATGTTGATAATTTTAATTACCAACATATTTTTATCGGATGAAGATGAATGACAGAAAGGCCTCGTTTGTTCTGATCAAAAAGGAAATAAATCATTATTTTGTAATGGAAAAAATGATCTTTGTTAAGAATATCATCTTTGTTAAGAATATTAAGTTCAATACCAAATGGGAGCCTTTTGTATTGCTCTGTACCAACTAAATGCCTTGCATAATCATCAAACTTCCCGTTTTTGCAATTTGCCATTTCTCTCTTAGTATCGTTCTATAAGTAGTTGGTTTTACCAGTAGTTTGTGTAGCTTTGTACATTGAAGAAACTTGAACAAATTGTTCCCGTTATTTTCTCCCGACTCCGATGACCGATTGAGCCTAAATTTTCACAGGTTTGTTATTTTATATATAAGTTGTGATACACGAAGTGTGGGACTAGGACAATACTGTTTACCAAAAGTGTATAATGGCAAACAAATTACAAACATGTACCACTATAATAATAAGATTTCATTTTGTACCTGTTCAACAACGTAAAAAGCAAACTCCAGAAGTTGTCGACGTAGCATGGGTGTCAAATACTTGAGGACTATTGGAAGATGGTAGGAGCGATCCCTGAATGGAATAACGATTGCAACCTGAAAAATGAATATCATTCACACAAATAATTATTGAAGATATATTTGAAGTTCAAATTAATTACCGAGACACAGTTTTTTTTAAATTAGATTTAGTTAACGGCAGTGGACACTATTGGTAATTATTCAAAATAATTATAGCATAAAACCTTACTTGGTAACGAGTAATGACAACTTCGTGTGACAAGGGTGCTTTTTCTTTCATTATTATCTCGCAAGTTCGATGACCGATTGAGCTCAAATCTTCACAGGTTTGTTATTTTGTGCATAATGTTGAGATACACCAAGTGAGAAGACTTGTCTTTGACAATTACCAATAGTGTTCACTGTCTTTAAGGTGTCCTCTGTAAAGTACAATGACGTCATACCTTCCATCTTGGTAGGCAATTATTTGGCTTCCAATGGCCTCCTGGAAACCAGGAATAGTTCCCAACCTTCACTGCTAGTTGAGACATGCTGTCCATGATAGGTGTCCTGACTTCGGTCAAGTTGTACATTTTATATAATTGACGGTTTCCCTCTGCGGTGAATTCCTTTGACCGATTTACTTGATCGCCAAAAACATATTTTTCAGACTCATTCATGCGCGTGTCTTCAAGATTGAGAGCTTTCTTCTCAACTATTTGAGAAGAAAAAAAAATAGTATCAGGGATAAAGAATATTAATTTTGGTTTTACCCGTGTACACCGATGTGTGGCATATTACTCGGGTGGGATTCGACCTCGTGATACTACCGGGCAATCTCGGTGGTCTAGTTGGTATGACACTGCTCTAGAATTGCAAGGGTCGTGGGTTCGTATCCAACCCGGGTAAAATGCCTGTGAATTTATTCACAGAGCTTGTGAAGTACCGAGTATATACAGTCAATTTCCCTTTACTGTAAAAAGCTGTGAGACTTCTAAGTATTTTTTCGTGTATTTTTGTTTTATATTTAGCATTTCTCACTGTAAGCTATGGGAGTTTACTTAGTGAGGTGTACCCCTAGACTGGGCCCCTGTCTTTATCCGCAAGTATACGAATCTCGAATTGTGACTTCAGATGTTCAGACTATGCACCCCCGAGGTCCGAAAACACCGAATGGGAGACTTTGGAACGCTGGGTGGCAGCAGACTATATCAGATAAATTTCCATAGACCTTTTCGCAAATACCGGGGCGCGCGCGTAAAGCTTGGAATTAGGTGCATTGTGGTCTAGCTGGTAGCAAAATTTGATGCGTATCTATCCCACAATGCACCTCATTCAACAGTCTGCGCTTGCGCATTGGTATTTGCGATAAGGTCTATTGTTTACTACTTCTGAGCATGTGCATGTTTACTGAAAACAATGGATTTACCTGGTATGTCTGCTGCCACCCAGCGTTCCGAAAGCCCACCATTAAAGACGAGATAAATAAGTGATACCATCAAGAATGATCAGATTAAAGTGACACTGCTTGGTTGCAATAATCAGGAAATAAAACTTCATAACATGGTGAGCGAGAATATTAAAACAAGGTTGTTGAAACTTACTTAGGCTAGGGATGACTAATTCAGGACAAACGACTGGTAGCGGAATGTTCTTGAAGAAAAGTGTTCTGGCTTTTTCTGAAGAAAACAAAATTAAATAATGTAGCTGAGTTTAGAAAAAGTAAACGTTTATATTAAAAATGGGAAGTGTTATCATTTTACAAGATAAAATGGATTCTGAACAGTCAAAGTTTAAAAAATATTATTATAATCAACATGGTGTTTCAAAATACACTTTTGAAACGGCTGCCGAATAAAAAATAAATGATTCTGTGGGGGAAAAGGTTTAGATGTATGGATAGGTTACGGACTCAACTTTCATACATGACACCAACAACTCCGAAAATAATTAATGATTGGGTGAGCACTGCTCACTTTTGTAAAGGGTATGAAAATTAGCCTGCGCAGTAATTAACCTTCCAATTTGTGAGATGAAAGTCATTTGGAGCTTACAAAATTCACTCCAAGATGTCAGCTACTTATTCTTCAGTGACACTGCTCACCCAAGCATGAATTATTTTCAGACTTTTTGGTGTCATATGAAAGTTTAATCCATAAGCTACATATACACCTTTTCCCCCAGAATGATATACTTTTTTCATTCGTCAGCCATTTCAAGAGTGTACAGTTGTTTTTGAGACACACGGTACAGATAAAAACCTTTAACAAACATGCACTTAAAGACGCTGGACACTAATGGTAATACTGTCAAAGACCAGTCTTCTCACTTTGTGTATAACAAACCTGTGAAAATTTGAGCTCAATCGGTCGTCGAAGTTGCGAAATAATAAAAAGAAAAAGCAACCCCGTCCCACGAAGTTGTGTGCTTTCAGATGCTTGATTTCGAGACCTCAAATTCTAAATTTGAGGGCTCGAAATCAAATTCGTGGAAAATTACTTCTTTCTTACAAACATGTTACTTCAGAGGGAGCCGTTTCTCACAATGTTTTATACTATCAACCTCTCCCCATTACTCGTAACCAAATAAGGCTCCACGCTAATAATTATTTTGAGGAATTACCAATAGTGTCCACTGACTTTAATGAGTAACTTTTATAAAAGTGTTATCACCTGTGCTGGTTACTTTTGGGGGCGATTCCAACTTGCGTGCAGAGCCGTTCTCACTATCTCTCTTGTTAGCCGGGTTTACTACAAATAACTCTTCCACATTCAGATGTCCGATGACGTCACGCCACTGCAAAGCACGCCTTTCACCATTGGAGAAAGTGAAGTTAGAGAAAGGTTTTCCTTGTACTTCAGCTGCTCGAGTATCCACTGTTTATCAAGAACACAAAAATACATCAATATTACGTGCGTTTACGTGCGTTGATAGTTTTTATAACAACACACGAGACCTACAGCTTTACGTCCCATCCGAAGGACGAATCACTGGTTAATGTCTTGCTTTAAGGACACAGGTTTCACAACCAGGACTCGAACCCACACTCTGCTGATCAAAATACACCAGAGTTTGAGTTCGGTGATCTTACCCGCTCGGCCACGACACCCACCATTGGGTACAGTGCAGTGGATTTGGCTTGTACTTCAGCTGCTAATGTAAACTGTTTATCACGAAAAGTACATTATATTATTCCAATGTATGAGTGAACATTTCACTCTCTTGTCCGAGATGTGTCAGTTTTTATCTTTTGGGAGTGAGAGTGAATCTGTGTTACTCTTTGTAAGTGAAATTGGAACAAACTTCACTCTAAATCGAGTTGAAAGTACCCGTCTTTAACTTTTGAAAGAGTTGTCCGTCGTATGGCTCTTTGCGAGAGTGGTATGGCGGACAAAACGAGTGGTTTTCACTCTTTTACATTAAGAGAGTGTTATAATACACATCACTTTTTCTTCTTTTGAACATAGATGTTTTCTTTTTTGTAGCCCTTTACCTAGAGTGGCTTTTAGCCTTGTTTTGGGCGACTTGCATAAAAAAAATATAAAAAATCGCACACGGTTTTAGCGCAGTGATTTCGTTTGGTTTTGCAAGGGAGATTGTTGAAAGAAATAGCAGAAATGAAACTATGAGATTACATAGTCAGTTTGAGTCTACTTTGCGTATATCCATTTTAATTTTATTTTCTTACACAAGTTTAAATAGTCCAAACAGTTTGACACTACTTTACAATGTAACAGCGGTTAAACAAAAAGAATCTAAACTTACCACTTATCGAATTATCACTCTGACTTATAAAAGTCCAAAACGAGATAGTTGAAACCAATGAGAATCCCACCAATGTATAGAGGAGCCCAAGAACGGCTTTCCGACGGAGTCTTTTGACGTAGCGTTCGAGCCAGACACCAATCGTGGGGAAAAACTGCTTAGACGACGGCCCGTTTTCTCTGGGTGGCCTAAGGGAGAAACGTTGGGACGATTTGGCCATTTTGATCGGAAAATAAAATTGCCTGCGACATACTCAGTCGATTAAAAATTGAAATATTCATGTATGAAGTGCAGAGATGTAAAATGTGCCACTGGTTCTAACTGAACTAAATACAGGTGTCGTTGCATTCTGTGTATGGGTGTGATTGTGCATGCATGCATGCAGTTTGGATCTTTTGTGCTGTATTTTCACAAGTTCAGTTGCACCCGTTTTGATTATGGTTGTGACGTGGCTGTTCAAACCAAACAATAATAAACCATTTTGAAGTAGGGGGGGGGGGAGGGGACACTATTAAACTGTTTGGCGTGGGGGTAAATCTGTCTGTATTTTTTTTTTAAAGTCTTTTATGGTGTTCACCAAACAGGCTATGATGAAGTTGTTGGTTCATGAGTATATTTGAAAACAAAAAAAATGCCGATTTTAAAAACTGGCGAAAAGGTTAGAAATTACGTTTAAAATGCCAAAACTTTGAGTCCCATAATGTATAGGCCTATCAAATTATATAGACTTAAGTTCCTTTGTGGGAAAATACATTAAAGTTTTCATACTTTAAGAACATCGTTTTCAAGAGATGTGTTTTTAATTAATGATGAAATGGGCCGGGGGGGGGGGGACACAGACCAGTTTTCGTGTACCTTTATATAAAGTCGTTTCGGGTCAGTGAATTATACGTCAGAATTTGTTTCTGAAAAGAATTGTCGAAACACACCCCCGAGTTCTCAATATTAACAAAAGATTCATTGTTGATAGAAACCATTATGCGTAAATCAGACTTTTGTGACTACTATTTACCTTTTTTTAGATCTAAATATCAATATGACATATCGGTATTCGGTAGTTTGATTGAATGCAGAGCTTGGATAACAATGCACTTGAAGTGACCTCTTTTGTAAGTGGGGTGGGGACACCCTGTTTATTATGAACGAGAAAGGACGAGAAAATGTAGATTCGTGGATAGAAGTATACGAGTTGAAGGCGAGTAGATTGTGGTCACGAATCTACACTTCGAGTACATTCTCTGACTTAAACTATTTCCCCAAACTTTTTTAGACGACGTTTGGAAATATTTCTATGTTGCAAAATTTGTTAGTAAATTTTATTTTGTTTTACAACAATATCGAATGTGTCGATCAGTTTACAAAGTAAATAAATTACGTGGGATTTTTTATTTTACTGAAATAATAACTGTCAATTTATGTTTGAACGAACCTAAGGTGTAGACTCGTTACAAATATTTAGTTAAGTGTAGATTCGTAAAAATTATGTACACACTTTCATAAATAGAGTGACGTCACAAAAGTAGCTCAATAAACATTAAACTGTTTCTGTGACATAAAAAAATGACGAAAGTGTACTGAGCAAACTGACATGGTACTCGATAATGTTGCAAGAACGAAAAAGTATGCATAGTGTTTGGCAATTAAAGTGTTACCGACCGTCTGTGACAAAGCGAACGAAATTAGATAGACTATAGAGCTCCTTTCACACTACAGAGCCATTTCCCGGGAAATAAACTCCCGGGAATTTTCCGGAAGTTTTTAACCCCCGCCACCCACAGTCACCGTTCTCACTATCCTACTTTGGTCACTACCGGTTCCAGGGAGTATGCACGGTCGTCTCACGGGAAAAAAACAAAACAAAAACGTTTTACCCCGGGGTTGACTCTCTTGACCCTACCCCTGAGCGGGGTTAATTGATAACTTTCCGTATGGCGCCACCACCTTTTCACGGGGATAAGTTATTTCCCGGGAAATTTCCGGGAGTTTTTTTTTGCAGTGTGAAAATATTTTTTTTCCTACAAAGGTAGTAACGGCAGCGACAAACTGTTTAAGGGGGCACTTATATGAAGATTTGTGGACATCGGTAGAAATGTAGACAGCAAAGTAAACATAGTGTTATCGCAAACGAAAAAAAACCAAAATAAACAAAAATAAACCAACGTATAAAATGCTATTCACACACGACAGCAGTTTAAACGGGGTCCACTGGTTAATTTTAGCATGGTTTCAAAATGTAGCAATGTTCGACAAGATTTCATAAGAGAGCTTGAGCAGCAAATGTTGTTTTGTCCACAAGGTACTTTTTGTAAACAATTTATAACCATGCTACAATTTAGCAAGAGGCCCTTGCTAAATTGCTCTCGTGTGAAAAGCCCTCAAAACAACTTGGAGTACAGCCAGCAAAATACCAGAAATGGTTTATTGATTCTTGTTTATTTTTCACTCTCGGACATTACAACTTTTGAACATTCAATTAATGTCTACTAATATTGCTCATTACACAAGATACAACCGATCATTTCAGATTATTAAGCTTACCTATTGTTAAGTATCTGCTCACTGGTGAAGGCGTGAATTGGCTCCATTGTGATCTTATCAAATATCCTTAAACAAGGTTTTCTTATACCAGACTCAAGAAGGAGTGGAAGTCGCCATCTTATTCTATTTCTTACACCCTCGTGTCGCACGTACTGGACGACATAATACGCAGCGCAATCCCGTGCAAGGATATTTGTCTTGAGTCAACCGTCTTTCATCAAACAAACTTACTTTAATCGATGAAGCCAGATGCTGACCACATAGCTGGTATGCTCTCAGCAGAAGCAGAAAGACAAACTCCTTAAGAAACGATTACATAATGCTCAGAACATCGCCCGTCTTCTCCATTGTTATGCTAAAAGATTCAATATTCCAATAAAATCCAAAGCATTTTTTGTTTGCATAAAGTGTGGGCATAAAAGGGTACCCTGGTTTATCATACACAAACCCGTCATTCTCAACACAGAATGTCTTTTTTAGAAGACATTTTTTTTTAGGAATAAAAAATAACGTTATATCCTACTGATGCAAGCTACCGTAGTCATGGTAATTACCTACAAGCATACCGAACCCATTTACATGATTGATTTTCTAATGATTTTTTTTAAACAACTTGTTGCGTGGCGGTTGCACCATTTCCTCACTGGTTGCACATACAATGCATTTTCAGCGGATGGAATGCCCGTCGAAGTTCAAATCACAAAGGAGTAATGCGTATTGTATAATAACTCTTTTCTGGTGTTATTTGGAAGTATTTCAACCACTAATTGGGACGTGTTAACAACTCGCTGGACATCACATTCCATCCCATAAGACCCTAAACAACTCAACACTATGCGACCATTAAATGACACTCAAAGCACTGTTGTTCACACATCAGTTAGAGTTTGTGTTTCGCTCTAGAAAGAGACTTCCAGAACTGCTGATTACATGTCAAGGCGTAGAATAAAAGACTTCCCCTATCAACCACCCCACTTTATTATATTACCATATCCAGTAGCAGGAAATGTCAGTTCGACTTTGGCATTGGGGCCACGGCATTGTCGAAACCACGGCTTCGGCTCCAGATTCGGCTGAGGCTAGCTTGGCCCCGCGGTTGTTTTGACAAACTGCGCCTGCTTTGTGTGTAGGTGATCAGAGCTGCAGACGAGAGAACGGAGCCAGAAGCCGAATCCAAAGCCGAGGGTTCGAAAAGGGAAACAAAGAACTCCATTACTTCAGTGGTACATATGCATTAATCAGGAAATGAAATGCTGAAACATTGGGGATCCCAAGTGATACATAAAACTATCACACATAATATTACTTGGTTTTCTGCAGCAAATATAAAACACGTTTGATGGATCAGGTGGGAGTCGAACCCACAACAACATTCTGTGGAAGTTCTTATGGTGACTTCAGTCCAGGGGTCGATTTCAGAGTTAGGACTATAGACTACTCCCAAGAGATATTAACAACTTAAGGCTAGACCTAATAGGAAGAGTAACTCGTTCTGGTTTGAGATAAGAATATAGTCTTAAAGGAACACGTTGCCTTGGATCGGTCGAGCTGGTCTTTGAAAAGCGTTTGTAACCGTTTGTTATACAATGCATAATGATTAGAAAGATATTTTTAAAGTAGAATATAATAATCCACACAAGTATCACTCGAAATTGCGTGGTTTTCCTTTAACCTCGTCGACTACGGTCGGCCATTATTTTATGGGAGTCAAATTTTTGACTCCCATAAATGGTCGACCGTGTTAGTTCGCAAAGTATAAATGGCCGACCGTGTTAGTTCGCAAAGTAAAAGTAAACCACCCTTTTTTCGAGGAAAATTTGTGTGGATCATTGTACTATTCTACTTTTTAAAGACCAACTCGACCGATCCAAGGCAACGTGTTCCATTAACTCTCTGTGAAATCCACCCCAACTCAGGCTTGTTTGTGAGAAACAAACAAACTTTGCAAGATAAAAGAAACTATCGACGAGTTGAGATATTGTCTAACATTTTCGTTAGGAAGTGCAGCCACAAAGGAACTTTGTTATTCATTCGATAAAGGTTGAAGAAAGAATCAATATCGGGAATCGAACAATCAATAATATCTTTGTTTTGTTCAGAAACGTGAATTAATTTGACTCATCGGACGAGAGAGGGCGCTGGTATTAACTTGCTAGTCGTGTTTCGAGGCGTTTTTGTTGACGGATATGGTCCCATGGCCAGATGATTATGGTAGCGATGAGATTCTCGAAATGCCAAGGTATGGGACACTGGAAACCAACCGTCTGTGTGAATGGAACGTCCCACAGACGACGAGCTCATGCTTGTTTCAGCGTGTAGGGAAGACTGTACCATTGGATAGACAGGGTAGAGTGAAAGATTTGCCGATGTGAGGGGAGGTAGAGGGATTCCATTCCATGCACTGATTCCTGTAAACAAATAAGAAACAGACAATATTAAAATGGAAATATAGATCATCATGATTTGACAATCTGTAATTGCAATCAAGAAAATCATTTGTTTGTGTCCAAATGTAATATTGGCGAACGCGCATCTGCTGTCATTATTTTCTAGTTTACAGCAATTTTGGACCCACTATACGGGTTATCACAAACTAAACTTTTACTCACTTCTTGAAAATTCGCCCATTGCTGTGGGAAACTGATTTGAAAATGAGGCGAAGGGAATTTCACTTGGTTCAACTGAATGGTGTGTCATTATAGCGCCACCAAGCGGTGACCCAAATCTGTCATCAAGTCCTTTGATGATACCACCGTCTTGTTGCCGAATGGGTGACCTGGCGTATGTATGCTCCTGAATGAGGGACTCCAGTCTCTCCCTGCTTTATGGTTCAAAACGAAAGAAAGTTTAAATGCACATATTTAAAAGGTTTAACAATCTAAGAAATATGGGATTTAAGGCATTTTTGATGGTAGCCAACATCTTGAAGTGGCCTTAGGCCTTGCCTGTGTCGCGACTTGGCTGAAAAAGAAAAAAAGTAAAAATGATTTGCGGTAACACCATCTGTCCTATTGCTTGGTAGATTATGTTCTTTTGACAATTTGTCTTGCTTTTTTTCTACTTCCTCCTGAGAACTGTGTCGCTTAGAAGCAGGGTATACTCTCGGTAATATTGTCAGAGACCAGAGTCCTCACTTGGTGTTTTCCCAAACATGGATGTGATAACAAAACCGTACAAATTTTGGCTCAACTATTGGTCATCGAAGTTATAAGAGAAGAATGCAAGAAGAAAAAACCCCACACTTTTTGCGCTTTCCGAATAGAACGGCTTCGGGCTTTACCTCTTTCTCGAAGCCATACACTACTTCAGAGGGAACCTTTTCTCCAACTGTTTTACAATGTCAACAGCTCTCCATAACTCTTTACTATTAGTAATGTCTTATAGTTATACTTTCTGGAGTAATTGCCGAAAGTTTATCCTCCTTTGAAAGGCAGTGGACACTGTTGGTAATTACTCAAAATAATGTTTTGCATAAAACCTTATACTTGGTAACGAGTAATGGAGAGCTTTGAATAGTATAAAACATTGTGAGAAACGGCTCCCTCTGAAGTAGTACTAGTAGTTTTCGAGAAAGAAGTAATTTACCACGAATTTGGTTTCGAGACCTCAGAATTAGATTTTGAGGTCTCGAAATCAAGCATCTGAAAGCACACAAATTCGTGTGACAAGGGCGATTTTTTATTTCATTTATATCTCGCAACTTCGACGACCAATTGAGCTCAAATTTTTACAGGTTTGTTATTTTATGCATGTTGAGATACACCAAGTGAGAAGACTGGTCTTTGACAATTACCAATAGTGTCTCGTGTCTCTAATGTGTTATTGTTTATTCATTCCAAAGGTTGGTATTCGAATTATCTGGAAATTTGCGCACTTAGAGGAGGTTTTAAGATTCGTGTAACTTCACCAGTCCCGACAAGATTATCTGACGTCCATTACTGCTGATTAAAGTTACAACTTTATAAAGAAGTCTAATGGGGTACACGATAACACAGATATTTGCTTCTACTAAAAGTGACATTCTATATTAAAGTCTTTAAAGGCACTGTACACGTTTGGTAATTTTCAAAGACCTTTGTTCTCACTTGGTGTATCCCATCATAAGCATAAATCAACAAGCCTGTGAAAATTTTGGCTCAATTGGTCATCGAAGTTGCGAGAAAATGATGAAAGAAAAAACACCCTTGTTGGAATAATTTTGTGTGCTTACAGATAGGAAAAACACTTCTAGCTAGAAGTCTTTTATTATTTAAGCGAGAAATTACCTCTTTCTCAAAAACTACGTTACTTCAGAGGGAGTCGTTTCCCACAATGAGTTATACTATCAACAGCTCTACAATGCTCGTTAACAAGTCAGTTTTTAAGTTTTAATATTTGTTTTGAGTAGTTACCAAACGTGTACCTTCCCTTTAAGAGATAAACCAAGCTAAAGTGACATTTCCAATTGACAAGGCATTCATTAAAGATTGGTTATGAAGAATGTATTAATTTGATCATTTTTATAAATAAAGTGACAGCATAGAGTCAACAAAATCCTAAAATGGAGTGCATTTTGGGGGAATACCTCTCAAAATCACTTAGTCTTGAAGAATCTCTGAAGCCCTTAGCGAATGGGTTGCTGTCAATCTTCAATCTTGTAATCTGTGGAAATAAACAAAATCTCAGTCCAAATAAAATAAAACCAGCCCCGAAACTAGAGAGTTAAATTTAAGGGGCAGAAAGCCCGGTTCACAAATTCTTAAAGATGCATCCCTGTGGATACATCTTTTGCTCTTTCCATTGTCCCTGTACTTTGTAGACAAAATTTCTTGTGGAGCACCCCTCCCCCTTGCACCCCCGTTTATGTCAATGCTTAGAACCTCACGATTCTTCATTTGTTATTGCTTTATCATCGACTAACATTTCATTTTTAAACTAATATTTGTTTTCATATTAGGAATAATACTAATACTTATACTAATACTAATACTAGACTCATCTGTTTTTCAAGAATTATTGTGAATTATTGCTTTTAAATTACCGTGTTTTTAATGGATACTTTTGATTTAATGGATAAGTTTGATTTTGTTTAAGATATTATTTACAACTTTGCAATTGAAACATATATTTTAATTTCTATCCTCCACTTTTACTTTTTTTCTCACCAATTGGTTCTGGTACGCAGTAACAGCAGTAAATACTGTCTCTGGAAATTCAAAGCTTCGCAATTCACTGCTGCTGAATGCTGCCAAAGAGGGCGGTGTTGGTATGCAACTTAGCTGCTCTGATGTCTTGGTGATGTGGACACGAGGTTGATATCGATGCATTGAGTTCAGTATAATCTGAAAGGAACACAAGTTAGAACAACACGAATCAGTGGTGTGGTCGATCACGGGACGACGTTGTTGCAGTCAATCAAATAGCAAAATGAGTTTTCCCTGCATATATAGAGAATAAGGGAAGGTACACGTTTGGTAATTACTCAAAACAAATATTAAAACTTAAAAACTGACTTGGTAACGAGCATTGGAGAGCTGTTGATAGTGTAAAACAATGTGGGAAACGACTCCCTCTGAAGTAATGTAGTTTTTAGAAAGAGGTAATTTCTCACTTAAATAATAAAATACTTCTAGCTAGAAGTCTTGTGTTCCTATCTGAAAGCACACAAATTCGTCCAACAAGGGTGTTTTTTTCTTTCATCATTTTCTCGCAACTGTTTTCACAGGTTTGTTATTTTATGCATATGATGGGATACACAAAGTAAGAAGACTGGTCTTTGACAATTACCAAACGTGTACCTTCCTTTAAAAATGCTTCACATATAAGTTGTCATTACAATCTATTGACAATGTTAACGTTCGTGCCTGTTAACTGACCAAAATGGTTTGTAAGTTAACTTAAAGGCACTGGACACCTTTGGTAATTGTCAAACACTAGTATTCTCATTTGGTACAACCCCAACAAATAAAAAATCTCTGCAAGACAAAAATGGAAACAAAAACACAATTGTTACACAAATGTGTGTGATTTCAAATGCCTAACAAAAGGCTTCGGGCCTGAGTGAGAAATTACCCCTTTCTAAAAAACTGCGTTACTTCGGGGAGCCGTTTCTCACCATGCTTTAAACTATCAACAGCTCTCCATGCTTGGTTACCATGTAATTTTTCATTCTAACAATTATTTGGATTAAATTACCAATAGTGCCTAGTACCTTTAAACACCTAGAGAGTAACGTATCTGTTGTTGATTGACTTAAAGGCACTGGACACTATTAATAATCACTCAAAAAAATGATAGCATAAAAAAATACTTGGTAACGAGCGATGGAGAGTTGATGATAGTGGACTATATTGTGAGAAACGGCTCCCTCTGAAGTACCAAAGCTTTTGAGAAAGTGGTAATTTCTCACTCAAATAATAACAGGCCTCAACTAAAGCCTTTTATTAATATGGATCTGAAAGCACTCACAGTAATGGAACAAGGGTGTTTTTTCTTTCATTTTTTCTTGTAAATTCGATGACCAGTTGAGCTCAAATTTTCACAGTTTTTTTTTTAAATTAATATGTTGAGATACACCAAGTGAGAAGACTGGCCTTTGACAATTACCAATAGTGTCTAGTGTCTTTAACTCATACCTCTAAAATTGTCGAGCGGAAATAATCAGTCAACAAGAAAAACGACTATATATTCTGGATATCCGGAAATGGCGACCACAGTGTCAACATAACTCTGTTTACAATTATTAAATTTCTGGGATAATAAATTGCAAGACGACTTTCTCTCACTGTGAACAATAATTTATGACTTTATACATTTTCCGATTCACACAGATGACTCTATCTACCAAGTACACTAAAATAATGTCTACATAGAGGGCGTAATCACTCATCACTCGGATATTTACGGCCGTCTCTCAAATTGCGGGTGACCTTTGACACCACCGCGAAAGTTAAAACAAGCAAAAGCGGGAATGATAGTGTAAGACGTCGTTAGGTTGGCGCGCATCTTGAATGAGAAATGACATTCTCGTCTGCTTCCAATAGGGAGTCTCAAGTACCCAAGGCGCCTAGGTTGTCAATAAGAAATGTCTTGTTAATGTGTCTTAAAGGCACTGGGCACGTTTTGGTAAATGTCAATGACCAGTATTCTCACTTGGTGTATCCCATTACACAAAAATAACAAACCTGTGAAAATTTTGGCTCATTCGGTCATCGAAGTTGCAAGCGAATAATGAAGAAAAAAAATACCCTTGTTGCATTACTTTGTGAGCTTTCAGATGCATAACAAAAGGCTTCGGCTGAAGTATTTTATTACTTGAGTGAGAAATTACCTCTTCGGCTGAAATATTTTACTATTTGAGTGAGAAATTTATACCTCTTTCTCAAAAACTACCTTACTTCAGAAGGAGCCGTTTTTCACAATGTGTTATACTACCAACAGCTCTCAATTGCTCGTTACCAAGTAAGACTCTTTGCTAACATTTATTTTGAGTAATTACCAACAGTGTCCACTGCCTTTAAACCAAGCCAATACCCTAGTCGGGTAATAGAACATTGAGACATTCCCATGAGCTGTCATCACCGTTGTGATTGAAGTATGGGTGTGCAATATTGAATGTAACGTCCAGACGACGGGAAGCTAGACCGACCGCTACTCTATGTGATATATGAACTGCTGAAGACGACACTGGAATTTATCACTGTGTATAAGTAATTACTCTACATGTTAAACATTGACAAGCTGTCAACATACCACATGGAATGGAGGGAGGAGTTTGTTGTCAAGAGAAATTCCATATTTCAACCACGTTGGTACCATTTATTTAAAGGAAATGAATGATCGACCAAGTTTTGTTGTTTTTACATTCTACCCCCCCCCCCTTTTATTTTTTGCTTAGAAGCCTAAAGCATTACGTCCGATGTTTCGTTTAAAGGCTCAGGGGTGGATTTCACAAAGGTAGTCCTAACTTAGGACTAGTCCTAGGCAATGCTATGAGATAGGACCAGTCCTAAGTTAGGATGAGTTACTGGTCCTAACTTTAAGGACCAGTCCTATCTCTTAGCATTGCCTAGGACTAGTCCTAAGTTAGGACTACCTTTGTGAAATTCACCCCTGGACGCCTTAGGTAATTGTCAAAGACCAGTATTCTAATTTTGTGTATCCCATTATATGCATGGAAAATATGTGGAAGTTTTGGCTCAATTGGTCGTAGATGTTGCATGGAAATAATTTAAGAAAAAAATTGTAGCTTCCGGCCTGAAATCTTTCTCAGATTCAAATATTGAGTGAGAATTTACCCCCTTCTCAACAAATAAGTTACTTCAAAGAGAGTCGTTTCTCACAATGTTTTATACTATCAACAGCTCTCCATTGCTCGTTACCAAGCAAGTTTTTTATGCTAATTTATATTTTAAGTTATTACCAATAGTGTCACGTGCCTTTAATTATTGATTCAATTAAGTCACGGCTATCCTTCAAAGCTTCAATTTAAGTGTGCAAAGCTGACAAAATCTAAATTCGTTGTTAAAAAGACAATTTTGTTTCTGTAACTTACATGACCGTGTTGATCCAGCTCATTATTGGTGAGTTTGACTTTCTCAAATGACACCATTTGCCTTTGAAGCTGGTCCCCAGTGAATGGTGAATCAGGGTGAATGTACAGCCTCGCGGGCAAAAGAGGGTCTGCTTTGCCGGCTACCAGCCAAGAAGATCTATGATACGCATATCTGGGGGGGGGGGGGGGTGAATGTGAAAAGTACGTGCAAAGTAAATAACGACACCGAAATAGATACGAACTAGACTGAGGCTTTTTTCGAAACCACGGCTTCGGTTGTGGATTCGGCTTCAGAAACCGTTCTCTCGTCTGATGAGCAAATACGCACAGCACGCGCAATTGTCAAAACTACCACAGGGCCAAGCTAGCCTGAAGCCGAAGCCGTCGTTTCGACAAGGGCAAACGTTAATGAGGAATACTTGCCAATATTCGGCTTTTAACAGTCAATGTTATCGTCATAATTTCTGTCTTTTGTTAGTTGTCTGTCCGTGCGTTCTTGTTTCCTGTTAATGGTATGTTTGTCTGTCCATTAGGCATCCCACCACGAGCCTCGGCTTCTAGATGATGCCTCCATACTTTATTAATATATTCTCTGCCTTGTATAAAGAGCTTTGTTTATTGGCTACTTCTTTATAAATTAGTGTTGTGGCTTTGTAATTTTTCAAGAAGTACGGAAATAAATGTGAGTTTGAATTGAATTGAATTGAAGAAAATGGTCAAGTAATAATCTAGCAATTGGTGGCTTTGTATCCTCTTACGCGAGGGAGGGGGTCAGGAAAAGTTGCCATTATTCGGCTTATAGTTTTTTATAAAGGGGGTGACAACCCATATGTCATTATTCGGCTAAACCTACCACATGGGTATCAAATAGCAAATTATAAGAGATGTTAAATGTGCATCGGGGATAAAGAATACTCATTTTGGTTTTAACCCATACACCGATCGATGTGTGTTCGGTTCGAATCCCACCCGAGTAACATGCCTGTGATATTTTCTTTCACAGGACCCGGGAGAGTACTGGGTAAACAGTGCTAACACACATCGGTGTATGGGTAGAAACCAAATTTAAAAAGTACATTTACCAGTATTCGACATATATACCCAGATAAAGGCCTCGCAAAATAACCAATTTGTCACCTACTCGGCTTTATTTTTTTTTTTTTAAAGGGGTGACGAAGTGTAACCCATTTGCCATTTTTCGGCTTTACCTACTTCAGGAGGTCACACAATTTTTGTCTTATTAATATTCGGCTTTTATCTACTTATAAATAGAGTAATTAAACAACCAATGAGTCATTAGTCGACTTATATCTTTTTTATAGAGCGGGCGACGAAATAATCAAGTGCCCTTTTTTCGGTTTGACCTTCTACAGGGGTAACAAAACAGTCCAGTTTCGGCTTATACATGTTTTCCTGTTTGTAATGGTGTGCCCAAAAACCCAAAGACATGTCTGATAGCTGTCACCAGCCCCCCCCCCCCCCTGCGTCCCTAGCTAAAAAGTGTTTAGACTAAAAATAAGAGAATGTTTTACCTGTATCTTTTGTTGTCCAGTGGTACAATGTCCAGCATGACAACGTAGCGAGCGTCCGGACTTAGACCATTAAAGGAAACACGGACGGTGGGAAACATTCGCCTGAAAAGTCACAATATTCAGATCATTCTTAAAAACTTCTAAAAGTCTTGGAAGCTTTGAATGGTAGGAGTGTGTGTGGTTTACGGTATAGCACCAGGCGTTTGATTTATTCTGAGAAGGACGATGGTTGACAACTCAACGTTTCGATCAGTATGCTCTGATCGTCTCCAGGAGAACAATCTTGTCAGGGATAAATTGAATTGTAAATAATGTTATTGTTGTTTATCTGCAATTGGAACGAAACATTACTATTGTGTCTTTAATACAATAGCTTGTCCCATTTTCCATCGAGCTGTTTAAGCACAAGAGGTAGCTAAGCACACAAACCTATGTTTAACGGAATTAGGTTACCAGCCAAACTACCATGTGAAATGTAAATATTATGACTGGTATTCTGATCATGTTCTGCTTAGCAGACAATACTCTTAACCAACTTGCTGCTTAGGAAGCTGTACGAAATTAGGCACTGGGGCCGATTTCACAAAGCAATCAGGCAAAACAATTGCAATACACATTGTCAGTTCTACCATAGTGATTTGTATTGTGACACCACACTTAACAACTGCAATTGATTTACAATTGATTGGAAATCAATCTCAGCTCTTTGTGAAACTGGCCCCTGGGAGTGATTTTTTTAAAGGCAGCGGACACTATTGGTAATCAAAGTAATTATTAGCATAAAACCTCACTTGGTAACGAGCAATGGAGAGCTGTTGATAGTAGTATAAAACATTGACAGAAACCGCTCCTTCTGAAGTAACGTAGTTTTCGAGAAAGAAGTAATTTTCCACGAATTTGATTTAGAAACCCCAGAATTAGATTTTGACGTCTCGAAATCAAGCATCTGAAAGCACACAACTTCGTGTCCTTGCTCTATGGTGTGAAAAGGGTATTTTTCTTTCATTATTGACTTCGACGACCAATTGAGTTGAAATTTTCACAGGTTTGTTGTTTTATGCATATGTTGAGATACACCAAGTGAGAAGACTGGTCTTTGACAAACACCAATTGTATCCAGTGTCTTTAAGTATACGAGGAAGAAAACGCGTACCTGCCAGTTTTCGTGATGATCATCTCAGTTCCAAGATCGTGGAATTTTTCCCAAAGCTCTTTGGTTTCTAGCCGGCACCTCACTGCCGCCATCTCGTACCGAGCATCCAACCCACTCTCCCCATCACCACAATGACTACCTGTGACATCTAGACTAGGTGAGACAGGCAACTGACCCGTGCAGTCGGTGTCTGTCGGACGAGGGGGTGGTGGGGCAAGGGAGAACGAAGGTCGGTGTGGTGGAGCGGTGGTGTTGCTGGCCGGACGGTCTCGACTCGACGACGGACTCGTTTTCTGCTGGCAACAGCTGAAAGATGACGCTGGCTGGAAATCTATGCATTGAGAATAATGGAAATAAATAAATAAGCCCACAATGTTTTTAACAGGTAAGATTGAAGAAAAGAGGTCGTAGACTTAAAGCCACGCAATGTCGCTATCAGAGAATATGTCTGTTTTTGTCTTTTGTGTCCAATGCTTTACCGGGGATTGCTTCCATTTCATTAACTCTGCCCTATAATCCTTCTATAATTATATGTCATTAGTGTGTTCTGTTCTCATGTAAATTATCATGTTGTATGATACCGGCACCTGATATGTTAACAGGAAGTAAATGTTCTATATTTGGTTTGTGGTAACACCATGTGTGTATCTACTTGCCAGGTTGAGTTTGTTCTTAGAGAACTGTCTTGCTTTATTCTACTGCCGCGGAGTAGATAATCGGAGGTTCGGGAGACTTCTCAGTTCTGAAATAAATGTTGTTGTTGAACTAATGTAAGTCGTCGCTTTAAAATATTCAAACTGATTGTATTGTGTTTTGTCCTCATTATAACAATTTGGTTTGCGGTAACACCATGTGTCTCCCTGTCAGGTAGTTTTTGCTACTCTACTGCCACGGAGTAGGTCTGAATTTGGGAGACTTCTCAATTCTGAAAAGAACTGTCCTGCTTTTTGGGCTATTACCTGGACGGAAGGTAAAGACAATCAGCCAGGACTACTAGTACTTTAGCTTTTAGGGGGTCTTTATTAACTTCATTACCGCAGGGTGAGTTCTTAAATTGGTCTCAACGTTTTGGAGTGAGTTCTTTATTCGTCTCACCGTTTCGGAGTGAGTTCTTTATTGGTCTAAACGTTTCGGAGTAAGTTCTTAAAGGGTGTATGTACTTTTTGTAGGACAACAACCACAATGTCCACATATTTACACTAAACTTACACAGTTTGAAGACAATGATAGTTGAAAGCTTCCCTGAAAATATTACGTGCTGAGGTGCTGTAGTTTTTGGGAAATGAGTAAAACAATGTCATGAAAATAGTTTTTAGTTTTTAGAATGTACAAACGTATTTTCATTACATTGTTTTACTCATTTCTCAAAAACAACAGCATCTCAGTAAGTAGTTTTTGAAGGGAAGCTTTCCACTAGCACAATCATTATCTTCAAACCCTGTAAGTTTAATGTAAATCTATGGACATTTTGAAAAAGTACCCGAATCCTTTAATTGCTCTCAATGTTTTGGAGTGAGTTCTTAATTGGTCTCTACGTTTCGGAGTGAGTTCTTAATTGGTCTAAACGTTTCAACTAGCTTGCTTTAGTCATCGTCAGGAGTAATATAATAAGTTTCACAGAGTATCTTATTTTGGAGTTATTGGGTGAACGCTCATATTTTGATAGTTCATTGACAATCAGATGAACAGCCACCGCGTGTAAATAAACGAAGGAGCAAGTGTTCGGATAAAACTAACAAACACTTAACTTGTTTTTAGAAAGAAGGGAGGGGGGGGGGCTGGTCTTGAAGGTTCTGTTTTGGTTGTTGAAACCAAGGACCATAAACAGCAAAGTACACCATGGTACACCAACCGCAAGACAACCCAGCCGATGAAATTGGTTCACTTAGGGATGTCAGCACCCACCCAACCAGCCAGGGTACACCCAAGTGGATTTCTAGTACCCGAAAAAAAGAACGGTCAACAAGGTTACACACTGCCCCTTAGCGGTTCACCAAAGCCCAAACAAAGGGTACTTCATGTCACCTAGGGGGGCAGAGTTTGACGATGTGATGCCCCTGAGCGAAAGGAGGCAAATTGGCCGAATCGAGAACTAACAATAAGTCATTATGTACATCGATGTGACCATAATTGCACTCTCATTGGATCCGGTAGCTATAGCTTGATTGATGTCCAACTCTCGGACAAACTCTTTTGCGTTTTGGAAACTTACAATTTGAAACTTTTGCCCACCCCTCTCTCTCTCTCTCTCTCTCAACTCTAATATAGACATAGGCATTTGCCCGTGGTTTCCTCCTCAAATAGTGTACCCCACTTGCCTCAAATAATACTAAAATAGATCGCAAAATGCTTCCATATTCAACATAAACTTGACAAAATGACAAGATAAAGATGTTAAAATCACTCATCATTTCGCACCCCTTTATGTCCAATTCTGTGACAAACTCTTTCGCGTTTTGGAAACTTACAACTTTTGCCTAAGACAATACTAAAATAGATCGCCAAAATGCTCCCATATTTAACCTAACTTTTGATAAAGTAACAAGATAATTAAATCAAAATTTTTTTGCACTCAGTAGTTCTATTTTGTCGTCGTTACACAAAACACTTATATATACAGGTACATGGTGTTTGGTTCTTGAGAACAGGGCCCAATTTCATCGAGCTGCTAAGCACAAAAATTTGCTTAGCATGGAAACTTCTTCCTTTATAAAAACAGGATTACCAACCAAATTTCCACGTGACTTTCAGGATAAGCAAAAAAACAGCTGAATACCGGTAACAAACAATATGCAACAAAAGGAAATTTTGTTAGTAATCCTGTTTTTATCAAGGAAGAAATTTCACGCTTAGCAAATTTTTGTGCTTAGCAGCTCTATGAAATTGGGCCCAGGTAAGGGAACTGTACTCTGAGTAAACCTACAAGGGCTGACCAACATGTACACATGTCTGGGATAGGCTTGAGAATACCTTTTACGCTATAGTATTTAATCACAATTTTCGGATTTTACCAAGGACAAACAAATCTTAAAGGGAAGGTACACGTTTGGTAATTAGTCAAAACAAATATTAACTTAAAAACTGACGTGGCAACGAGCATTGGAGAGCTGTTGATAGTATAAAACTTTGTGAGAAACAGCTCCCTCTGAAGTAGCAAAGGTTTTGAAATAGGGGTAATTTCTCACTAAAATAATAAGTCTTTTATTCCTATCTGAAAGCACACAAATTCGTCCAACAAGGGTGTTTTTTCTTTCATCATTTTCTCCCAACTCCGATGACCAATTGAGCTCAAATTTTCACAGGTTTGTTATTTTATTCATGTGTTGAGATACATCAAGTGAGAACACTGCTCTTTGACAATGACCAATGGTGTACCTTCCCTTTACATCAGTTATATAAAAAATGCCCGGCCTACTCAAGTGTTTCATTTAACTATAGTTGGTTCCGAAAGTTAAGCCGTAAGTAGTTTTTTCTCCGCGTTTAAAATGAAAGCACAGTTAACATTCTTGAGAAAATAAAACTAGCTGTTGCATTCTGCTAACCAACCAAAAGAATGTGTGCTATGAATGAAAGTTTATGGCCTGACGTTTCGACCCTAGCAGAGTCTTTCAATGAGCCTTTAGAAACACTCAGCTAGTGCAAAACGGCAGGCCATTGTTAAGTTAAACATCTTGTAAGTATGGTTGCCTCCTGGATGAATTGCAGCAATTGCAGCAAGACGAAAGGATGAATTGCAGCAAGACGAAAGTGGTATTTCCACATAATAATATTTGTTTACTCTGAAATAGCAGAAAGAGTTTCTAAGAAAGAAAAAAATAATTACCTGTGTTATTTAGTATTGCGTGATGCTCACCTTCAGTTGTGTCCGATCTTATGGTGTTACTTCTAGACATGAGCGAGTCGATGGAGAAAGCATTGGCCCGGCTAGAGAGCGCTGAGTTAGGCGGCTTGCTGGGTTGTCCCCGCTCCATGGTCCGAGAAAGTCCGGAAACAAAAGGCACAAACCACAAACTATCTTGATTGAGTCTTAACTCAAGAAATTGCTCATTCCGTTTGTAAAGAAGTTGTTGTCGCTTCAAAAATCGACAAACTTATTGTTCAGAATCAAGTTTCTGATAATTCAACCAAGTGTGTTGCAACTTGTAAATTACAATTTCAGATTAATTTTGATTTTAAATTGGTGGACGAATATGTAAAACCACATCAGTTCGACCGCAACACTGTGTTTATACCACATTCATGTCTGGTTACACAATGCAATCATGACAAGATTCTAAAAGGAAAAATCTATGAAATGTAAAGTTTAAGACAAAAAGGCAGCAGTCGACGAGAAGATATCTGCTTGCCATAAATCTCAAGAGATGAGGTTTTTCAAAAGTTGACTCAAAGAAGTTTAGCTCAGCACGAATCAAGTTGACAATACACAACTCCTTCAGCTGGTAAAGCAAACATTCTTGAACAATAAAAGAAAATTCTTGAAATAATTCAGTCAGTTGAAGAGAAGATTTCTGCTTGCCATAAATCTTTAAAGATGAGGTTTTTCAACAGTTGATACAAAAAGTTCAGCTCAGCTAGAGTCAAGTTAACGAAACACACAACTCCTTCTGCTGACAAAGCAAAGAGTCTTCAACAATAAAACAAACTTCTTTAAATAGTTAGATTCAGTCAGTTGAAGACGAGCAGACTTCAGCTTGCCCAGAATGTCATGGGGAGGTTTTTCAAAAATTTAAGCAAAGAAGTTTAGCTCAGCTAGACGATACACAACTCATTCTGTAGAAGCACACAATGAAAGAAACTTCTTGAAATAATTCAGTCAGTTTTAGAGAAGATATCTGCCTGCCATAAATCTTTAAAGGTGAGGTTTATCAAAAGTTGACGCGAAGAAGTTCAGCTCAGCTAGATTAAACTTAATGAAACACACAACTCCTTCTGCTTCTACAGCACACAATAACAGAAACTTCTTGAAATAATTCAGTCAGTAGACTACATCCAGCTATCCCCTACTGTCAATGTGTGTACAAAATGAAAGTTTACAGCACGAAGAAACCGAGCCTACTCCAAAAGGAAGTCAACGCGAAATGATGTTGGCGTCAAATGGCAGCGTGAACAGTTCGGGACAAGCTTGATGACAGCTTGGAAGATTGAGAACTAACTCCTGTCTCTGATGCCCAATGAGAACTGTAGCACCCAAGACGATGCGTGTCTCTGTTGATGTAGCAGGGCATGCAGGAAGAACAACTCGAAAACTTAAAATATTTAAGTTATGTAAATGGAGGAGTGTATGGCTAAGATTTCGTCTTTCACAATCGGATCCATCCAAGGTAAATGTTTAGAGGTAGACCTCACGTGGTGAAATCACTACTGGTTATAATACAGGATTTACGACTTTAAAACCATCAAGTGTAAATAAAGTCGTAAGAGTCTGGTGTGCCTCATCTACTAACTTTATCTCGGCCGTGTTTCGAGTCGACTATCACGGCGGCGGCAGGGAGGCCCGACTCGCTAAATGCACCAGTCACCGGAGTTAGGCTTCAATTTAACACTAACCAGCAATCGCTATCATCACGTTGTTATAAAATCTGCAGTCTGCATACTCCAAGCCGGGATAAGTTGCTTTTAACACGGTGTCCTCTCGCCACCCCAACTGTGTATACACACGCATAGGGTCCCCCGTCACAACTGGCTGGACCAACTGGGGCCAGGGGATTAGGCTTATATTTCTTCTCCATCTTCACAACTCCTACAACATGTTAAGGTGCAGGGAGGAAAAACCGCTACTTTTAAGAGATCATTTGAGAATTGTCTGGTAGGAGGAAGGACAGACATTCCCTTCGATGACAACAATTCGTGTATTGAAATCAACAACTTCAAACTCAGAAAAGGGCGGGAAAGGAGACAAGGGTGGATTTCACAAAGAGTTAAGACTAGTCTTATCTTGAGTTAGGGCGAGTTTCTCGTCCTAACTTAAAAAGGACAAGCCTTAGGTTTTTAATACTCCTAAAGAGTCCTAGGACTAATCCTAAGTTCTATCTTTGTTAAATCGTCCTCAGTGCCTAATTTCATAGAGCTGCTTAAGATGAAAACATTGCTTGTCACCTTTCCGCTAAGCAGAAATGCGCAGGATGCCAGTCAAAACTGTACATATGACAGGGTAGTTTGGCTGGTAACTTTACTCTGGTGAGTATGTTGTGCTTAGCTAGTTCTTTTGCTTAAAGGAACACGTTGCCTTGGATCGGACGAGTTGGTCAAAACAAAAGCGTTTGAAACCGTTTTTTATATAATGCATATGGTTGAAAAGATGTTTTAAAAGTAGAATACAATGATCCACACAAGTTTGCCTCGAAATTGCGTGGTTTTCCTTCTACTGTGCGAACTATCACCGTCGGCCATTTATGGGAGTCAAAATTTTGACCCCCATAAATGGCCGACGTGTTAGTCGACGAGGTAAAAGGAAAACCACGCAATTTCGAGGCATGTTTGTGTGGATCATTGTATTCTACTTTTACAACATCTTTCTACCCATATGCATTTTGTAAAAAACGGTTACAAACGTTTTTCAAAGACCAACTCGACCGATCCAAGGCAACGTGTTCCTTTAAGCAGGGCTCCGCAGAAAATACTGCTTGACACATTTGTGCTAAGCAGAAATGAGCAGGATACCAAATACAAACGGTACATGTGACATGGTAGTTTGGCTGGTAACTTTACCCTGGTAAGTATAATCTTGATGTGCTTAGCTGCCTTTTTGTGCTTATATGCAGCTCTATGAAATTCGGCCCAGAGGTAATTTGTCATGGTTCAGAGATTCGATTTGTTACTGTTTCTGTTTTGTGAGAATCTGTAACAGCCTTAAGAAAGTCCCCCCCCCCCTTCGCAACGCGTCAACAACAAGCGTTTCAATTACTAAGCAAACTAACATTGACACCAATCTACACTGGTGGTTTAATTAATTCAAATGCAGTGATGCTAAAACAAACACACAATAAACTAAAACGGTTTTTGTCGTCTTTAATTTAAGCAGATATCTGTGTTATCGTGTACTCCATTAGACTTCATGATGACGTAGCTGTCAGAAAGACGTGTCAGGACTGGTGAAGATAAAAACGTCCTAAAACAAAATTTTGAGTAATAATGTCCATGACCTTTAAAGACACTGGGTGCTATTAGTAATTGTTAAAGGAACACGTATCCTTGGATCGGACGAGTTTGTCTATAAAAAGCGTTTGAAAGCGTTTGTTATGAAATGTGTATGGTTGGAAAGATGTTTTAAAAGTAGAATACAATAATCCACACAAGTATCACTCAAAATTGCACGGTTTTCCTTTTACGTCGCGAACTAACACGGTCGGCCATTTATGGGAGAGTCAAAAATTTGACTCCCATAAATGGCCGACCGTGTTAGTCGACGAGGTAAAAGGAAAACCACGCAATTTCGAGGCATATTTGTGTAGATCACTGTATTCTACTTTTACAACATCTGTCTACCCATATGCATTTTATAACAAACGGTTACAGAACGCTTTTAAAAGACCAACTCGACCGATCCAAGGATACGTGTTCCTTTAAAGACCAGTCTTCTCACTTACAAACCTGTGAAAATTTGAGCTCAATCGGTCGTCAAAGTTGCGAGATAATAATGAAAAGAAAAAACACCCTTGTCACACAGTTGTGTGCTTTCAGATGCTTGATTTCGAGACCTCAAAATCTAAATCTGAGGTCTCGGAATCAATTTCGTGGAAAATTACTTCTTTCTCGAAAACTGCGTTACTTTAGAGGGAGCCGTTTCTCACAATGTTTTATACTATCAATAGCTCTCCATTACTCGTTACAAGTAAGGTTTTATGCTTACAATTATTTAGAGTAATTACCACAGTGTCCACTGCCCTTAACTATAGCCTGAGAAGTTATTATATACACCGAGTGAAAAACGTTAATGAATAAATGTTTTACTTTGAAGAAAAAAAATGTGTGAGCCTACTCATAAAGTGTTCCTCTTTATAGTCTAGTTGGTATACTCACTGTCCTAATATGTGGTTTTTCTATTTTGTCATAATTTGTGGTTTTCAAATTCATGACCACAACCTCCTCATTCTTATTGGTCGGTATTGTCCACGAGGCAAGCTAGTTGGTCGAGGTGATGACTAGCCGGTCTGAAGGTATAAATAAAACCCATGACCTCGATTGGCCTCTGTGGACTCAATTCAAGACGTTTAGCGATGTGTGTGGGCTATTGTAACAAAATCGTAATATGAGTTAGGGTTTACAAGCGGCTGTCCCTAGAGACTAGATGTGAACCAACTAAAAGCAAACTCAAAACTAATTTTCCTTAAAGGGAAGGTACACGTTTGATAGTTGTCAAAGACCAGTCTTCTCACTTGGTGTATCCCATCATAACCATAAAATAACAAGCCTGTGAAAATTTGGGCTCAATTGGTCATCAAAGTTGCGAGAAAATGATGAAAGAAAAACACCCTTGTTGGACGAATATGTGTGCTTTCAGATAGGAATAAAAAACTTCTAGCTAGAAGTCTTTAATTATTTAAGTGAAAAATTACCTCTTTCTCAAAAACTATGCTACTTCAGAGGGAATCGTTTCCCACATTGTTTTATACTATCAACAGCTTTCCAATGCTTGTTATCAAGTCAGATTTTAAGTTAATATATGTTAATAATATATCATAAAACTCTGAACATATAATAATAAACCTCTGAAAATGTTATTTCAAAATTAATGGTGGTCTCGTCTTCGAAATACTGCCGAAAATCAGTAGCGGCCATGTCCACGCATGAAGAATAATCCCTAATTAGGAATTCACAATCTGAGAAAAGTTAGCGCTTGTTATAATCAAAACTGTTGGCTAAAAAGTGAAATATATTTTCCATAACCGCAGTATTTCGAAATGAAACTGTTTCTAAAAATACAGTATACTATCCAAACCTGCTGTACACTCTTATAAAAAATACCACGTAAGTTTTTACTGTCATTAATTTTCAGAGTCATTACCGAACGTATACAAACCCTTTAAGTGAATAACATATCAATACATTCATGACCCAAACATCATTTATCTCACTCTGAAAAAAAAAACTACTTACGCGTTCCAAAAAGATAAACGGCTGAATGACTTTCAGTTATCAGGGAATTTCAACGAATCAACGGGGATCAGTTGAGGACAGGCCATGACAGCAGAGTAATCAAGCGCGGGTGGTTCGGCTCGTGACGCCCGGTAGACATTCAGCAGACCACGCTCCAGAAGATAAACATTATTTCGGTATGTGGATTTTATATAAAAGTATTCAAGACGAATTGTATTGGTTGTTGGTCTTAGAGTTTTAATAACGAGAGCATTGTTCGAAAGAATAATTTAAGTCTGTGTATGTGAGATAGTGACATGGAAAAAAATAGTTAATGGCCTGACGTTTCGACCCTAGCAGAGTCTTTCTCGAAGGCTAAATGACAATACAACAAACACGAACTCAATTGGTTTTTAAAGACACTGGACACTATTGGTAAGTGTCAAAGATCAGTCTTCTCACTTGGTGTATCTCAACATATGCATAAAATAACAAACCTGTGAAAATTTGAGCTCAATTGGTCGTCGAAGTTGCAAGATATTAATGAAAGAAAAAACACCATTGTCACACGAAGTTGTGTGCTTTCAGATGCTTGATTTCGAGACCTCAAAATCTAAATCTGAGGTCTCAAAATCAAATTCGTAAAAAATCAACAGCTCTTCATTACTCGTTACCAAGTAAGTTTTTATGCTAAAAATTATTTTGAGTAATTACCAATAGTGTCCACTACCTTTAAGGATTCCTTATTTTGAATCGATTTAGAAAATTTAAATTTTTCACTAAAAAGCAATACGACAGTGAAAATTTCACGGTGCAGGAAAAAAATGCTACCCGCCTACTTAGAACTTCAAAAGAAACCGAAAAACAAAACTGTGCTATAAAAATAGCTTTCCTTACATGACGATAAAATAAAGTAAATACGACCGATTTAATCGAATTTCGAGTTGGGGATTTAGGGCTGGGAGCACTTGGGGACCGCGCCTGAAAGTACAACGACGCGTCAGAGTAGTTGGGCCACCAAGCCTGTGGGTGTCTGCGAGGCGCTGAGCGGAGCGACCCCGTTCAAGTTCATTGCTAGCTCGAGGGTCTTCCTCGCAAAAGACAAACGCGCGAGTGTTTTATAAACGATACCGAATACACTTGGATCTTTATTTAGTTAAGAGAGGGTCTACCGACTACCCCCCCCCCCCCCCCCCCACATATAGAGCTCTCTACAACTTTCCCGCCATCAGTGAACTGGAACAGTTGAGCGTGTCGTGTTAAAAGCATGGACACTATTGGTAATTACTCAAATAAATTCTTAGCATAAAAACTTACTTGTTAACGATCAATGGAGAGCTGATGATAATATAAAACATTGTGAGAAACGGCTCCTTCTGAAGTAATGTAGTTTTTGAGAAAGAGGTAAATTCTCACTCAAATACTAAATAAAACTTCAGCTGAAGCCTTTTATGCATCACAAAGTAATGAAACAAGGTTGTTTTTTCTTTAAAGACACTGGACACTGTTGGTAATTGTCAAAGACCAGTCTTCTCATTTGGTCTATCTCAACATATGCATAAAATAACCCGTGCAAATTTGAGCTCAATATTGGTCGTCAAAGTTGCGAGATAATGAAAGAAAAACACCCTTGTCACACGAAGTTGTGTGCTTGCAGATGCTTGATTTCGAGACCTCAAATTCTAAATCTGAGGTCACGAAATCAAATTCGTGGAAAAAATCGAAATCAAATTCAAATACTTTAGTGGAAAATTACTTCTTTCTCAAAGCTAGGTTACTTCAGAGAGAGCCGTTTCTCAGAATATTATATTGTATCAACCTCTCCCCATTACTCGTTATCAAGTAAGGTTGTATGCTAATAATTATTTTGAGTAATTACAAATAGTGTCCACTGCCTTTAATCATTTTCTTGCAAATTTGATGAACAATTGAGCCCAAATTTTTAAATGTTGGGATACACCAAGTGGGAGTTCTGGTCTTTGACAATTACGAAACGTGTCCAGTACCTTTAAACTCTCACACAGTTTTGTCTAAACGAGAATAAAACAGAAACGGTTATTTTTCTGACACTTCCGAAGAGGTCCTAACCCCGAGCAGTGGGACGACGCTCGACTCGCCCGTCGTAAAGCGCTTATCAACGGGGAGGGTCTCTGTCGTCAGCTAGGTGGCTAGAGGGTGTGAAAGAGTTGTTACTGTTTCCTAAAGTGGGAGATTTAGATTCGAGTGCAGCAGGTGATGCTGTTATGGTGGCCGGTTGATAGATTGGCTGGAGTCTATTTTACACGCATTAACGCCGGCAAACCGATTTGTGGCTTGCTCGTTGTTTTGTGATTTAGTGGCTTTGACTTCTATGGTGGTCAGTTTTTACCAATGGTTGACGATATTTATGAATAGCCAATTAGTCCAACAATAAATTTCAATATTACATTTCTATTTTCTGACACTCGCATTGCACTCATAGGCCTACAGAAACACCAAAGAACCTGTCTCTCAGCTTATCACCTAGGATAAATTTCATAGAGCTGCTTAGCACAAAACTTTGCTTAGCAAAACAAATTCTTCCTTGTTAAAAACAGGATTACCAACCAAATTTCCACGTGATTTTCAAGATAAGCAAATAACAGCTGAATACCAGTAAAAAGCAATATGCAACAAATGGAAATTTGGTTGGTAATCCTGTTTTTATCAAGGAAGACATTTTATGCTAAGCAAATTTTTGTGCTAAGCAGCTCTATGAAATTGGGCCCTGGTCACCAAAACATGGAAGGAGGAAAAGGGGAAGACAGAAGCTCAGCTACAGGGGTGTAGTTGCCAGGGACATCGGGTGCTTCCAATTGATCTGCCTAACTTAATGAGGGGCCATGATTCCGACGACGATTGACCAGAGAGAGAGACGTTTCCACGATTATGAAAATGATAAAATTGAATTCATATAAGAAACCAAGTTTTTAGATCAGAAGATGGCGACACCTGCCCAATCAGAAGACAGAAAGAATTTTGGGGAAATCCTTTGGAAACAAACCTCATTGGTATATCCCACAAGCTTCCAAATGGTAAAAAATAGTTGTCTACAATTAAACAACTCCTTTTAACTAAAATGTCCAGTCTATTTTTCAGATTCCTCTTCCAAACTCTTACATTATTTGACAAATAATTCATACCAAAATGGCACTTTTACATTACTTTAACATAATACAAAACGGCTTTCTGCATTCAAAGTGTAACTGTCATCATCCGTAACATGGGTCTACATAAACAACTCATTTATTAAAATGCCAGTCCGTTTTTAGATTCTTCTTTTCGTCCTACAACATCTGACAAAATATTTCTTACCACACTGCACTTTTTACACCACTTTAACAAAATACAAACGGCTTTCGGGTGTTCCTGTTAATTTCACAGACACTTAACACAAGTTCAAGCTATAAAGCATGCAGCGCATACCACCAGCCTGGTTAGTGTCACTCTAAAGAATACTGAGGACATTTTGGAAATCTACCCGGCGTCAGATGTCTTAAGATATTATCGCTATGATATGCAAGCTCTTCGTGGTATTGTAAACAATATTTGGGGTCACTGGCTGCGGAGACTTGCAACATGAATTGAGCCCAAAAAGTACACTAAATAAACATTAAGTTAGGATAGAAAAAAGTTGTTATTGAGATATTTTGGCGTTGTTAGGGATTATCTGATAATCCTTCTTCAGCACTGTTTACAGAAAAGGAACAAAGAGAAAACAAGGAAGAGGGTGTTAACACTTAAAGACAATGGACACTATTGGTAAAAATCAAGTCTTCTCACTTGGTGGATCTCAACACATGCATAAAATAGCTTATGAAAGAAAAAAACAGCCTTGACACTCGAAGTTGTGTGCTTTCAGATGTTTGATTTCGAGACCTCAAATTCTAAACGTGAGGTCTCGAAATCAAATCCGTGGAAAATTACTTCTTTCTCGATAACTACGTCACTTCAGAGGGAGCCGTTTTTCACAATGTTTTATATACTATCAACCTCTCCCCATTACTCGTTACCAAGTGAGGTTTTATGCTAATAACTACTTTGAGTAATTACCAATAGTTTAAAGACTGTCTCAGTTTAACATTTAATATTAAGTTATTTTTCAAGAAAGAAGTAATAATATATGACTACAGGCCTGAAGACTTTTTGTTAAGCATCTGAACGCACACAAATTTGTGCAACAATGGTGTTTTTTCTTTCATTATTCTCTTGCAACTTCGACGACCAATATTGAGCCCAAATTGTGAGAGTTATTTTATGTACTGTTGAGATGCACAACCAAGTGAGAATACTGGTCTTTGACAATAACCAAAGGTGTCCAGTGCCTTCTTACTCTATGCTTAGATGCGTCCTCGGATCCTCCCCCTTCTCCCCAAACCTCCTCCCCTCCCTACCACCCCGTCTCCAACTTTAACCTCACACATTGTCCTTGCCAGGTCAAGGGGCAGCGAGTTCAACATCCTGCAGTTATCGAAATTGTCTTCACATTTTTGAAAGTAATCTGTAAATCTCTGCGTCTGTCATTTTAATCCAGATTTCAAGTGAACAACATCAAAAACTCAAGCACCTCCCCAGTCCTAGGAATTCTTCAGCAGCCTCTTAAATACCCATGACAAGAAGCTGATAAAATACCGTGAAATAGTCCTTCATCCTTGGTCAAGTCTGAAGTGTAAACAGTCAAGCATTAGCTGCGATCGAGTGCTTGAAGGAGTGAGAGCGTGCAATCACGGCTGAGCTACCCGGGGAGATTGGAAGGATCTTACGGGGGCCTCATCTCATCTGTGTTCCATCATCTCTCGTTATCAACACCATGAGCCCCTGAACCTGACGTCAATAACATTTAAGTCATTGGACACCTTTGGTAATTGTCGAAGACCAGTATTCTCACTTGGTGTATCCCAACATGCATAAAATAACAAATCTGTGAAAAATTTGGCTTAATTTGTCATCGAAGTTGCAAGAAATTAACTAAAGAAGAAACATCCATGTTGCACAAAAGGTGCTTTCAGATGCTTGAGAAAGGCTTCAGGCCTGATGAAGTCTTTCTCAGATTCAAATATTCGCGAGCGAGAAATAATAATTACCCCTTCGCAAAAACTACGTTACTTCAGAGGGAGCCTTTTGTTTTATACTATCGACAGCTCTCCATTGCTCGTTACTAAATAAGTTTTTATACTAATAATGCTTTGAATATATCTTACCAAACGCGTCCAGTGCCTTTACGACTGATGATAATAAAAACCCGGAAAGTTGAAATACACAAACATTATCACTAGATAGCTGTCTGTTAATCACTCTGAAGTTATTGTAATGGATGGGTCCAAGTTTCAACAGCAATGTCGAGTGACTGATAAGTATTTAAGAAATCATTTAAAGTTTAATTTGTAAACATTTCATGTCATTGATGAGTGTTAGTGAATGTGTGGCAGGAATTTCTGTCCCCCCCCCCCATATGGCAAACTGTGTACGGAAGAAGGAAGAGAAGGAGCTCGAACGACCCACAAAACCACAGAGTAACAAAAGAATACCCCGACAATGGCCCTGTCTGACATGTGGAAAAAGATGGGAGACCTCCAGCTGGACGGCCGATTAACGAGCAGGATTAGATCTCTTTGTACAGAATGTGTGGTACCGCCAGACTGCGCCGTTGCCTTCGTGTAAAGTTGAATCATTGGATACAAGATACACGTTTTCATAAAACGTTTGTGGTGTTTCACAGAAACATCATGGCATATTTTTTACATTTTTTGTGACTTTGCGGTCACTAGCGGTGGTTCAACATTTGGGTGTTAGCACACGAGGTTGGTTGGTATTCAAGCTAATCGAACGCACCCAATATCCGGCAGATGGAATTCCCTGGGACACCAGCTCCTGGTAGTTCAAGAACACAAGACTCAAAATAAGAGCTGTTAGATCCTTATGATAATTTATTCTCGTGATTTTGTTTGTTACAAACAATAAAAGAAGTAGTCAGAAGTCACCACTAAAATATAATAGCTTTAATATTTAAAATTTGAGGAAAACATGTCTAGGACTATTTCAATAGCCAATGGAACAATCGATAACAATAATAATATCATTGCATAGGTGAATATTTATAGTGCAAATATTATATCATATAAAATTATATTTCACCACACATTTATAATATTATATATTATAAAATTATGAAAATTATTATATATGTGATTAAAACTCACTGTCGAATTTACCCAGTAATCGTGGCTGTATTAACACTGCCAGCACAAGGTGAGATAGCTTTGGCAATCACTTGATTTAAATTGTTATCAAAAATAAATAAATAATTGCATTTCATTTTGTAAAAATTTCAGTTAAGGCTAACAAACATAGTTTGGACCTGAACATTTAACCACATTTGTTAATCAATTGAATAAAAAGCACCTTCTTGAAGAAGAATTCGTTTTAAAAACCACAAATAATTAGCATTTTAAAGTCAGAATGTTATCTAGGTTTATATATTTATCATGATTAAATAAAACAATATTATCTGGAAAATAATTATATATGGAAGACATAAACCAAACCACCTGATAACTTTATTCAAAAGAATAAATCAAATTTCCATACAAAAAAATATTCTACAAACTTGTGTATCTGCAATCAATTACCAATAACCAATAACCAATAAAATCAATATGTTTAGGGACCTAGGCTGGAACAGTAAGAAAGTGCGCCGAAGTAACGATGGGGTAAAAACCTGGGGCCTTCCCAAGGCTGTATTCCACGGACGGGGATAAGACATAAAGTGTTAAAAGAGCTTTTTGGCAGTAAGGTTAATATAAGAAGTAAGGAAATAGGGTCACTGCAATCTATCCATGTAGAGGTTGCTTAGTAACTATCTTTGGTGGGTATAAATTGGCTTTGGCCGAGAACATCTGACCAGCGATATCGATCTCGTACTTAGCTTTGGTTATGAAGTCATGAGTGACCACTGAAGACTGACCGGTCCGAGGGTCAGTGTTATGAAGCCACCCTAGACACAGCATGGAGCCCAAGGAAGCACTGAAGGCACTTGATGTAGTTGTTCCGGCCAGTTGACCGTTACGATAGATTGGCTCTCCACCCCAACACCATAGGTCAGTGTCTACGTTATGATCTTCCAGTATTAAGGCAGCCATACGTTGATGCATACCTTCTTGCTGTTGCTTGATTAGAGCTGACTGACCTATGAACTCTATCTCCTGTCAAAGGTCAAAGTTCAAAGCTTTCACTCTTTGGTAGATTTTAAAGGAACACATTGCATTGGATCGGTCGAGATGGTCTTTGAAAAGCGTTTGTAACCGTTTGTTATAAAATGTATATGGTTAGAAAGATGATGTAAAAATAGAATACAATGATCCCCACAAATTTGCCTCGAAATTGCGTGATTTCCTTTTACTTTGCGAACTAACACACGGTCGGCCAAAATTTGACTCCCATAAATGGCCGACCGTGTTAGTTGCAAGCTAAAAGGAAAACCACGCAATTTCAAGTGATACTTGTGTGGATCATTATATTCTACTTTTAAAATATCTTTCTAATCATATGCATTTGATAACAAACGGTTACAAACGCTTTTCAAAGACCAACTCGACCAATCCAAGGCAATGTGTTCCTTTAAGTTACTTTCTAGTTTAAAAAAAAAAAAAATAAAAAAATAAAAGTAAAAAAAAAAAGAAAGATATTAACTTAAATTCCAAAAGAGGTTTGCAGTAACACCATGTGAATATTTATATTTTGAGTAGTATTGGTTCTGAAAAGAACTGGTGGTTGACAACTCCTGAAGAGAGACATTCACAAGGCTTTAACCGAAAACCTCTCTTGGTTATACTTCCACCATGCAAAGTTTCAAATCCTACTTTAAATTGAGGAGATAATGGAATAGGGGAAAACTTGTTTTAGTATAAACAAAACATGTTTCTAAGACATAACGCATGAAAATAAGACTGACCTTATCAAAGTTGACCCTCATCTCTCGTCCGATTTCAAACGGTGTGTTGTGGCTGTTAAAATCAATTCCCCAATATGCGTAGCACTTCTCAGTTCGTAGCCAGCGCAAGGCATTGAAACCAGCTGGACGTATACCGTAATCAGCACCAGTCTTCATTAACAGATCGTATAAATGAACTGCAAACTGGATTGGAAAAATACAAGGTGGAGAAAGTCGGTGATTTGAAGTAAAGAAATAACTAATAGTTTTGTATAAGATCATCAACTTAGACCCACTTCAAAAGTAATCAAAAATTTTGTATCCATTTTTTTTATTATGAGAAATTTCGCCAAACTAACAAGGCTGGACAGCCACTTCAAGGTGAGGGAATAACTAATTTGGGCAATCAACTCTGATCAACTGTCACCAGGTTACCCCCTTCACAGTCCATACGAATGCAGGCTCCTGAGGTGTCATCCACTAGGAGCTTGGCTGGTAGATCAGACTGCACTACCTTCCTAACTTTGGTCAAGTGCCTTGCTCAAGGGCCAGGTGTCATGACTGGGTTTTGAACCCATACTCTGCTGCTGACAACACCAGGGCCCAATTTCATAAAGCCTGTAAGCACAAAAGTTTGCTTAGCATGAAATTTCTTCCTTAATAAAAAACAGGATTACCAACCAAATTTCCTTGTGATTTTCAGGATAAGCAAACAACAGCTGAATACCAGTAACAAGCAATATGCAACAAATGAAAATTTGGTTGGTAATCTTGTTTTTTTCAGGGATGAAAGTTCATGCTAAGCAAATTTTTGTGCTTACAGGCTTTATGAAATTGGGCCCAGAGCTTGGGTTCGGAGACCTAAACCGCTCAGCCACGACACCCCACAATGTTATAAAAGATCTGATCCAGAATGATATTGAAATAACATAATTACCTCATTTGGTATGTACAGTACCATACCATCTTCTCCTGCATGGGTGATGGTCGTAACTCGAACATTGGTAGCATAACCTATGTTCATCTCCTGAATAAAAAAAATAATATAAAAATTGTGGAAAAAATTTCATAATAGTGCAAGTAAGTGATTGTCAAGAAAAGTGAAAAAGTGAACATTTTAATATTCATCATTTCATTACTCTGGAGATTCTCGCGTAAAATAGCGTGATAAGCTCCTGCGTCATGCCTATGTTTAAACACTTTTTACTGTGGATATATCATCTGTTTAAACACCCCAACCAATCAGAACGGGTAAACTGTCCCGGGTATTTATAAATAGTTCTTAAAAAGCCTATTTTACAAGAACCGTGTCAATGCCCTTTGCACTCAACAACATTCCTGTAATCTTTCTCCACTCTGGAGAGTATACAGCCCTGAGCTTGTGTACCCATTTTTACCCCCTGGGTGAAGAGAAGCAATTATAGTGAATTGTCTTGCTCAAGGACACAAGTGTTATGACCGGGATTCCAACCCACACTCCTATGACTTAACCACCAGAACTTGAATTTAAAGCTTAAAACCTTTCATCCATGAAACCCTATTTACATTTGATTACTTTTTATGTTCATTCTGATCAGCTAATCCTGGCTTTAACATCTAATACATTAATTCTGATCAGCCAATCTTGGACTTAACATCTAATATGTTAATTCTGATCAGCCAATCCTGGACTTAACATCTAATATGTTAATTCTGATCAGCCAATCCTAGCCTTAACATCTAATACGTTAATTCTGATCAGCCAATCCTGGCCTTTTACTTCTAATATGTTAATTCTGATCAGCTAATCCTGGCCTTAACATCTAATATGTTCATTCTGGTCAGCCAATCCTGGCCTTAACATTTAATATGTTAATTCTGATCAGCCAATCCTAGCCTTAACATCTAATATGTTAATTCTGATCAGCCAATCCTGGCCTTAACATCTAATATGTTAATTCTGATCAGCCAATCCTGGCCTTTTACTTCTAATATGTTAATTCTGATCAGCCAATCCTGGCCTTTTACTTCTAATATGTTAATTCTGATCAGCTAATCCTGGCCTTAACATCTAATATGTTAATTCTGGTCAGCCAATCCTGGCCTTAACATTTAATATGTTAATTCTGATCAGCCAATCCTAGCCTTAACATCTAATATGTTAATTCTGATCAGCCAATCCTGGCCTTAACATCTAATATGTTAATTCTGATCAGCCAATCCTGGCCTTTTACTTCTAATATGTTAATTCTGATCAGCTAATCCTGGCCTTAACATCTAGTATGTTAATTCTGGTCAGCCAATCCATTCACTCCGTTGGTCACTCACCTTGTATGAGAAGGGTTTGAAACTAGCCGTACTGAGTGGTGTACTGGTCAGTTTCTGCAAGACATTCCTGGCTTTAGGACCCAGGACGTTCAGACCAACGTATTGATCGCTAATGTCATGCATAGCCACTGAGCCATCCGTGGGGAGATGACTCGCAATCCAGTTGATACTTTTGACTCTTGACTTAGTTGGACAGATAAGAAAATACCTGCAAGGAATTAAAAAGAAAGTAACAGGCATAAACTAATAATAATAAAAAAAATTAAAACATTTATAGATCACTTCGCAGTGCTACAACCAGACTATTCTGATTGACAAAACAGATGGGTTTTAAGTAAATCATTGATTTAGTATCCAGTGAAGGAGCCTTTGGTTGTGGGTGGCCAACTTGTCCAAACACAACAGCTCACAAATTTTGTTTGGTCGAGAGGAGATTAAGTGGCCATGATTAAACGAGTGATATAAACCAGTCAGTGTTTAAACATAGCCCGAGGCAAAAGAGGCTTTCAGATAATTACCCTCACTCACAGATTTCGTTTCCCACTATTTGGCTTGTACAAACTTGCGGAAAAGTATTTTTATACATGGCAAAAGCCCAAGCATTGACCATTTAAGATATATTCAATTCAATTTCAGTTCACACCAACATTTAGTTCATACTACTCTTTAAAAAAGAAAAATTAAATACAAAATATTAAAATAAGCAAAATAATAACTTGAACAGATGATATCTATATAAATACTAATATAGACCAACCTGTCCTGTTCACAGCGTGCAACACTACAGTCGTTCTCATATCCACCAAACTCGTTGAGCATTCCGGAGTGAACCACGCTTCCTATTGGGATGTCCATGTTATTAGGACACAGTCTTTGCAGTAAAGATGTTGTCCCACTGCCCTGTCATCAAAGAGGAGAACACAAGATAGAAATTACCCCAAATTACTTCCTTTCCACTGGCACAACTCGTCAAAGTAATTAACTCTGTAACTAATTTTCCCTATTTTATATTTTAATATTTAATGAGTAGGGTAGATGGCCTTAGCTTTCGATCCAAACCGGACCTTCTTCACAGGCATAAAACAAGTACAAACATATACGTATCCATTTATAGAAGAAAAAAATAGGGGAAAGGGATTAAGGGAAGGATCCAGAAAAAAAGCGGGAAAACAATATTTTAATATTTAATTTATTTTATTTCTCGAGTAGATAACTTTTGTATAACCTTGATAGCCCATGTCCAACTAGTAATCACTGTTTGTATATCTCTTAAGATTTAAAATAAAACAAATATTACAGTAAAAAAATTGCAAATTATTAGTAAGGTAAAAACATTCAAAGATACAGCAAGGGGCAATTCAAATACAGAGGAAGGATAAAAGAAACAGCTGTAGCCCGATGGATCGCTTTAAAGAAAACAAAGAGGCTCTCCTCTCTAGCTGGGCCTAAAGAGAACAATTATATATTGAAATATAAATAATAAATAGGGTAGATGGCCTTAGCTTTCGATCCAAACCAGACCTTCTTCAGAGGCATAAAACAAGTATAAACAAATACATATCCATTTATAGAATAAAAGAAGAGCAAAGGATTAAGGTAAGGTATCCAGAAAAAGCGGGAAAATATAGCCAATACTACTCAAAAGAGCTTTTCACTTGGTGTTACCGCAAAGTCCAGATATGACACTTACCTGCAACTCCAATTTTGTAAACGGTGTCATATCCATGAGACAGACGGACTCCCTACATGCCCAATACTCGGCCTTCACCATATCAAACCAGCCGGGCTTACTGAACGTTCCTTGTTGTATTTCCTCAGTGAATTCATCTGAAAAATAAAGCACCACTGCATTGATTCATGAGTCTTACACTACACCCCATTGGCTCACAGTGAATAAGTGATGACCCTATTGGCCCACAGTGAGTTTTAATCACCCTATTGGCTCACAGTGAATGTGTGGTGATCAGACAGTAGTGAATATTCATGAGTCTTACACTACCCCCATATTGGCTCACAGTGAATAAGTGATGACCCTATTGGCTTGAAGTGAATATGTGATGATCAGACAATGTTGAATAATGAGTCTTACAGATTGATAACATCTCAATTTACTCTAAATATTGCATTAAAAACTTCAGAACATGAATACAAAGAAATAATAACCTTACCTGTATCCCCTTCTTCCATATACCATAAAGGTCGTTCCATGCCCATAGTCTCCCCGAATACCGCCCCCGCTTGGGCTAGCCGGGCGTAGAGCGGTCCGCATCGTAGCTTTCTACCCGTTCTGTATTGAGTCTCTGGATAGCCGATCTTACTGTGTTTTCCTGATTCACAACAACATCATTAAGACATAGATTAGACAAATCAGAAACTAGTACCTGAACATCAATACAAAAGGTCCACCTGAACATCAAACTGCTTTCTAAGACAATGGGCCCTGGTCATTAGTGCCCTGGTCATTAGTGCCCTGGTCGTTAGTGCCCTGGTCATTAGTGCCATGGTCGTTAGTGCCCTGGTCATTAGTGCCCTGGTCATTAGTGCCCTGGTCATTAGTGCCCTGGTCATTAGACCAATAACATTCCTTTTTAATCTTTCTCTTAGCCCTGAACTGCAGTATCGTGCTAGTGGCTTTTCCATTTCACAGTATCAACCTGTACCCTCGCAGGTACTCATTTATACCACTGGGTAAAAAGAAGCAATGATAGTAAAGCATCTTGCTCAAGAACACAAGTGCCACCACTGGGACCCGAACCCACACTCCGATGACTAATAACCACCAGAACTTGAAATCCATGTTCTTAACTACTCGGCCATGACACCCTTTGATAATTTCATAGAAGCTTCTTACCTTCTATTTCAGCCGCTAACAAATTATAGAATTCAAACTGCCCCTAGCTACCGGGCAATCTTGGTGGTCTAGTTGGTAAGACACTGCTCTAGAATTGCAAGGTTTGTGGGTTTGAATCCCACCCCAGTAATACGCATGTTATTTTTTTCACAGAGTTTTGAAGAGTACCGAGTATCACTGCTAACACACATCGGTGTATATGGTAACTTAGTATATGGGTAAAACTGAAATTAATATTTTTTGTTGTCGATGCAAGTTTCTATCTATCAAAATTTCAAAGAATCTTCTAACCTTCTATTTCAGTGGCTCTATCTCGTAGATATTCTTTGTTATTCTGCTGTGGTAAGAAACGCTGAGGATTCATTGCCCAGTATCCAATCGATGATCTGCCTTTAATGATGATCTCCGCTAAAAGCTCTCCAACTCCACCAGACAGTGTCATACCGAGAGAGTTGAAACCGGCCATCAAGTAATAGTTCTTTATCTACAGTGAAAATGAGGTATAGATTAGGTATTTATCAGATATATGGCGTGTCGTGGGCCTGGTGTTCCAGTTCAGCAGACCCAAGCTCTGCGATCACCATTCTCCGCTTACTGTGCAAACGCCGAATTCTGCACTAGCTGAGTAAGCAAAAAGTGCCTAGATACCTTGAGTACGCATGACACAAGCAAAAAGGGTCCTCTAACCTGCGAAATACGTTTTAAGCACGGAATTCCGGAAGCGCAGATTCTTTGCATACAGTAAGCAGAGTCTGTAATTGGGCCCTGGGGGTTACCATTCTAAAGCTTGCTTCATACTGCTACAGTGACACTGTCTTTAGTGTAAGGATTACATTTTCTAAAATGTGACCAAACAATGTCAAACTCCTTCCCTCATCTCCTCTCTCTCTATAGCCCTTTTCACACTCCTCTATTTACCCTGGGGAATAATGGCCGGCCTTTTCACACTATGTTCGCTTTACCCCAGTCTGCCCCAGTCTGCCCCAGCAAATGGGCATAACCCTTGGGATAGCCAACCTGCTCTGGAGTAGGGGTAAGCACAAAGCCCTGGGGGTATTCTTGGAATGGGCAACTAAAACCCCATGGAATAAGAACCTAAGCGGGGACAGTGCACCAGGGTAACCATAAGGGTAAAACAAGTCCAAGGGGCCACCCCCGGGATGTATTCCCCGGGGATAGGGGCACAGTGTGAACAGGGCTTTTCATCTACATCATTCATACCTCAGGTGCTTCACCAAAGAGACAGACGTGATCCGGAGTGAATGATTCTGGGCCGGTAAATAACTGTCTGACCTCCATCTTGGAAGCAGCGGGGACTCGATGAAGCAAGGCTTCAAGATGAGGCTCTGAAATCACATAATATGCAAATGTAAAAAAAAAGAGAACGCTATCTCTGTGAAAAAACCTTTGATGACTTCTCAACAAGTCTATAACTCTGCGCAAGAAGAGTGAAGTTTGCAGGGCACTGCTATCGTCACCCTGAGCTTTACGCCAGCAAGCTTGTCCTCTCGGAGTCTAAGCAAAGTCAAGCTCAAGGAGGTCGAGGTCATCTGACCTATGTTGATCTGCTCAGAAGGGATACTGGGTTTGTGACTGCTGGAGAACTATCTACATGCATGAGGGACAGGGAGATCTGGGAACAACTCAGCCGCAACATCATTGACAGAAAACACCAAGTGGTGTCGCGCTCCAAATCGAAGAAGATTGGCTTCATCACTTTAAAGGCAGTGGACACTATTGGTTTTTACTCAAAATAATCGTTAGCATAAAAAACTTACTTGGTAACGAGCAATGGAGAGCTGTTGATTATATAAAACATTGTGAGAAACGCTCCCTCTGAAGTAACATAGTTTTTGAGAAGGAAGAAATTTTCCACAAATTTGATTTTGAGACCTCAAGAATTAGATTTTGAGGCCTAGAAGTGAAGCATCTGAAAGCACACAACTACGTGTGACAAGGGTGTTTTTTTTTCCTTCCATTATTTTCTCACAGCTTCGACAACCAATTAAGCTCAAATTTTCACCGGTTTGTTATTTTATGCATATGTTGAGATACACCAAGTGAGAAGACTAGAGTCAAAGAACTTGAAATTCAGGTTGTTTACGTCTATAATCAAAAAATAACTCAGCAGACAAAAATGAAGACTCACGGAAATGATCCCAATCCTCAGGTAGAGACAGAAACTCTGACTTCTCTGGAATGCCGTCATAAAATATCGGCTTAGCTTCACTGGCAAAGCAACCACACATCAAACCACCGCTCCATTCTCGCAGGTAATTTAAGCTGTCATAATCACGGACATCTGCAAAGATTAATCACCTACAATTAGTTTAGTAGTAACAAGCAATGGTGAGCTGATCGGTAAATGAAATTTATACATTATCAATCCATCTCAAAGGTAGGGTCAAGTTTTTGTCAATGAAAAGGTGATTTTTAAGCAAAATATTAATAAAAATACAAGTAGGATTTGTAACTTTGCGTGGTGGGAGTATAACTAAGTGAGGTTTGTTGTAGCACCATAAGGTTCGAGTAATGTTGGTTCTGAAAAGAATCAAGTACAAATAGGTTTTCATTTTAGACTCTTCTTGAAAATCAACACTCCTCAAAAGAGATAGTGCTACCACAAACCTCACCTAAGTACAACTAATTGTTGTGGTAAGCTATATAAGGAATTTTGAGAGGGAAAAAATATATATTGAAACAGATATACATACATGGCGTCTTGAAGTTAACTCCATCTAAAGGTTTCATTATCAGGTACATGTGTGCTGTGGTGTGCATGGGAACGTTGACTACCGGTGAACTCATCAAACCAACGTCTCTACCCCACTGTAAGAAGTAAACGAAGGGAACCAGTGAAAATATGTGCAAACAATGTCAAATTAACAAGACAAAAGCTCACAAAAAAAATAATTACATTGTAAGCGGTTAAGAGCACCGGACTCAAGCTCTGGTGTTTCTGATCAGCAGAGTGTGGGTTCGAGTCCCAGTCGTGCGTGAAACTTTTGTCCTTAAGCAAGACACTCAACCATGATGCTTCGTCCTTTGGATGGACGTAAAGTAGTTGGTCCTGTGTTTTGTGTAACGCACATAAAAGAACCCAGTGCACATTATCGAAAAGACTAAGGGGTTCGCCTCGGTGTTTTGATCGGCAGTATATTGCGCCACAGCAACTTGTTAACTATAAATCATTTCATGGTGCTTTAAAGGAATATGCCTCATACTTCAAAACGTAGCTCCACATACCTCAAAAAAAAATACCAAGGAAAAATACTTAGTGCTTTGATACTCCACTTAGGGGTGTGATAAAGCGCTATAAATAAGAACCAAGGATTATTCTTAACAAATTTGAGACGTGACTAACGGTTCACAGAAACATGATATAAAATTGAAGAAAAACAAGTTTTTCAAACCTGTCCAGCTGCGTTGACGAAGTATTTGCACTTGATGTCCCCAAGAGAGGTCTGAACCACAGACACTTTCCGCTTCTCCGATAATATTCTATTGATTTTCACACCTTCAATCACTTTCACACCTGTAAACAACAAAGAGAGAATATTCATTGCAATCTTCTAGTTTTTAAGAAACTGCGTAGGTAAAGTTTCATAAAACAAGTGTGGGTTTGAGTCCCAGTCCTGACACTATGGTCCTTTCGGAGACACTTAACCAAGATACTTATTGCTCCGTCCTTCGGATGGGACATAAAGTCGTCGGTCCCATGTTGTGTGTAATGCCTGTAAAAGAACCCAGTGCACCTTTCGGTGTCCGTGGCTGGATTGGCAGCATATTGCGCCACAGCACCCTTATAAACTATTACATTGTGCTATGTAAAAGGAGTAGGTCTTAAAATTCAGACACAGTCCCACATACCTTGCAGGGTATACTGTATGTTGAAGAGCCTTGAGCGTCACTGAGCAAGTTATATGCCCGATATATAAGAAGCCACTATTATAATAACAATAATAGTAATAATAATAACCGTATTTATAACGCGCCTTTTGCCAAAGGATACAAAGCGCCAGGTATTATTACTGCAAGGAGTGGGGTGAATTTTTGAGATATAAGACCTAATCCTTAAGCACCATGTAATGGTTTACAAGGTGCTGTGGCGCAATATGCTGCCAATCCAGCCAGGAACACCGGGGCGAACCCCTTCTCTTTTCGATAAGTACACTGGGTTCTTTTACACGCGTTTACACAACACATGGGACCAACGGCTTTACGTCCCATCCGAAGGACGAAGCAATGGTTATGTGTCTCGCTTAAGGACACAAGTGTCACGGCTGGGGATTCGAACCCACCCTCTGCTGATCAGAAACACCAGAGTTTGAATTCGGTGCTCTTAACCGCTCGGCCACGAAACTCCCACTATCATTATTGATTTGCTATATGAGGCTGATGTATATACATGTACCTCTATTCTTGGCACCTCTGGCAAGAGACATAGCCGTATTGGTTGGATCCGTCACTCCATCTTGAGGAAGATAAATGCCTCCTTCAAGATCGTCTGTTCTTAACCATGGTACCAAGGAGTTAATCTCAGACGGAGCTAGCAGAGTGTGCTCTAAATTTCTCGCCCTAGCAGAAGATTAAACCAGATATTGGTTAACGAAACCTAGTCGAAGGCAACTATCAATCAAATTATCATCAAATCGTAATGAAATCTTCACCTTAATGATGAAATTGTCATGAAATTGTCATGAAATCATCAATAGATCATCATCATATTGTAATAAAATTGTCAATAATCATAATGACGAAATCCTCATGAAATCACAAAACCGTGCTGAAGTCATCATGAAATCATCATGAAATAATCATGAAATCATCGTAAAATCATCACGAAATCACAATGACATAACAAAATCATCATGAAATCATCATGAGTCATCTTGAAATCATCACAAAATCATAATAAAATCATTGTCAAAATCTTTATCAAATCATTGGTAATGCATACTTTGTTTCTTACTTCGCCAGTGCTGCATTCCTTTTGATTTCTATCATGCGATCCTTGGTTTGTGCTACGATCACCGACCCAGTTTTGGTATATCCTGAAATAAACAAGGCACAATGAGAACAAAATCCCCGAGACTGCTATCCATAGGGGTCAGCCTAAAAGCAAGGTTTACTGGAAAATAAGAAGAATTTTAAAACAATTTTGTTTAGATAAAAATAATTTAAAAAAAATAATAATATTGAAATCTTATATAGCGCATGTATCTACCAAACAAGGTACTCAAGGCGCTGAGTATTTACAAACGTTCAGAAAGATAAGATATTGCAGTGATGAATTCTGAGACCCAATTATTTTAAACCTTTTACAAGGTGCTATGGTGCATACAACCAGCCAACGCCAGGATTATCGGGGCGAACCCCTTCTCTTTTCAATAAGTGCACTGGGTTCTTTTACATGCGCTACACACTACATGGGACCAACGGCTTTACATCCCATCCGAAGGATGAAGGAATGGTTAAGTGCTTTGCTTAAAGACACAGTGTCATGGCTGGGGATTCGAACCCACACTTTGCTGATCAGAAACACCAGAGTTTGAATTTGGTGCTCGGCCACGACACTTCCATGCAAGTCGCCAGACACCCAAGACTACGGGCTTTAAGGTGTGGGCTACAATTTATTTTTTCCAGGGCCCGTTGCCTCCTACTCCTGGGGCTGAAACAGGGTAACCCCTTTACAGTTCAAACGGATGCAGGCTTGGGTATCATCAGCCGAAGCCTGGTTGGTGGTAGGGCAAAAAGCACTACCTCCCAAACTTTTACGAATCAATCATGGTAAAGTGTCTCGCTTAAAGACACAAGTGTCACGACTGCGACTCAAACCCACACTCTGCTGATCAAACACTAAGGCTTGAATCCGGTGCTCTTAACCGCTAGGCCATAACACGCCACGCCACGAAATAAACTAAGCGTATACTAAGCGTGCCACGCCAGCATTATAACATTCCCGATTTTCATCCAAGATTGACTTACCAGTACTAAGCCCAGTTTCTTCCTCTAGTCTGGCATAAAGGTTTGCGGTCCTGAGGGATAGTGCAGCATGTAATGAGTCTTTCCTGAAGAGACCGATCAGCCCTGCCGCATGCCACGTTGTACCACAAGTTAAGCTGTATACAAAACAAATCAATGAATCTTAAAAACTATTGGTAACTATCCAAAATAAGTGTTAGCATAAAAACTTGCTTTGATAACGAGCAATGGAGAGCTGTTGATAGTATAAAACATCGTGAGAAACGGCTCCCTCTGAAGTAAGGAAGTAGTAATTTCTCACTAAAATATTAAACAAGACTTTGCAGCCCTTTTTTTAGGCATCTGAAAGCACACAAATAATGTGCAGCAAGGGTGTTTTTTCTTTCATTATTATCTTGCAACTTCGATGACCAATTGAGTCCAAATGTTCACAGGTTTGTTGTTTTATGATTGCCATGCAGGCAGAGAATGGCGATTGTAAGCGCAGAATTTGGCAGTAAGCAGAGCCATAAAATTGGGCCCTGCTCTAGCAAAAAGGTCATGGGTTCGATTCCCACCTAAGTAATATATGCCAGTGGATTTTTTCAACAGAACTCAGGAACGTACTGAGCATACAGTGCTTTATACACATCGGTGTAAGGGCAGGACCTGGGCCCAATTGCATGGCTCTGCTTACCGCCTAATTCTGCGCTTATGATCACGATTCCCCGCTTACAAGCAAGCGCCAAATTTCTTCGCTAGCCTTGTAAGCGTAGAATGCAATGCGGAGTACGCACGCGCAGAAGCCAAAATTTGCCACTAACCTGTGAAATACACTTGCCGTAAGCACAGAATTCCCTGCTTCTGAAAGTGCTGATTCTGTGCTTACGGTAAGCAGAGCCATGAAGTTGGGCCCCGACCTTCGCTCTCGAAAGGGCACAGCAATTTCCCTCCTGTGAGGGGGCACCTCTATGAGGAAAATGTCAGCTTGTATTGGATCCTTGCGCAGGACACCACGGCAAAAGCAAAGGGCACCTTGGCAATTGCTGTTGGTGCTGTGGGTTATTTTGAGGACTGTATACAAAATTAAAAAAAATTCACACCAACCTTCCTTGCTCCAGAAGTACCACATCAGTCAATCCTTGCTTAGCAAGATTGTAAGCTGCTGACAGCCCAGCTATACCTCCACCACATATCACTACCTCAGCCTCTTTGGGGAGCTGGCCTTGTTGAGCATCTAGTGTGGACTCAGAGCTATGGTGACGATGCAGTACTGATGGTACAGTGCTCGTCGGGTATTTGTAGGCATGTTGAATACAACGAGTAATACGAGTTGAGTATGTGCGCAGCATGGTTGGTATTTGGACATCAGTGATGGGTCATGGTCGTCATACTGAGAAGAAGTTCAACAATGAGAGTATTATATGCAACAAAAAACGATCAATACAAATTCTCATTCTATCCAACAACAGTTAAGATATGGAACCATCTTAGTTTTTTTATATCTACCCTCAACAGCGGCCTACGTAATGTGCCTTCCACCTCAACATTCCAACAGGTCGCCCTGCTGCTGACTAAATAGAGTCCTACGACCTCTGGCTGACTCCAGATGCTGTAAACCTAGCCCCCCAAATAAAAAGTGCCAAATAAGCTGGAGTGTGACACTATTTAGATGATTTTTGGGGCTCCCAATAAAAAAACTTTAAAAAGGTTCGTTTCGCTATTCTTTCCATGAATGATAGCGGAACGAACCTCATACTCTAGGAGTAGGTCTACTGTAAACCCAAGTCTGGCTTTCAAGAAATACAGCATAAATTTGCTGTTTCTTTTTCTTTTATTTCTATTCACACCGTTGACCAATGACATCACCAACGCACCATCCCAGTAACAACGTAACCCTCCTCCTCCAGCTCCGCCGTCGAGAGGAGGCCTACGTTACCGCAACTACATCCCAGTTTAGTTTCCTAGATGAGCTGCAGAGTGTAACCATTAATTATAGTCCATAATATGCATATAATATATAAGGATTGTTCAATTTCAAGAGAAAAACTATTTTGTAGAGTACTCACTCAATATTAATAAATGATTTATTCAGCAGGTCAGTCAGCTCAGCTGCTGCAACAGAGGAGTCCAACCTGGGCTATAACTGGGGCGCTGTATTCCTTTTAACGGTCATATACTAGTTGCGATAACGTAACCCTCCTCCCGGCGGCCATCGGTAGGAGGGATACGTTATCGCAACTACGGTCAGACTATAGCACGACCGAATTTGTCAAAATTTCGAAAAAAAGAGTACATCGCTCGCCCCAGTTACTGGGTCTTTACTATACCTACCTGGGCTAAGTAAGAATTTTAATTAATTAAGAGGCGCTCCAACCCCCAAAGTCAAGTTCAGGGAAAAGTTTCCGTATGGCGCCACCACTTTTTCATTCGATATGAAATAATTTAGTATCTAATTTACCTCAATGAGATATCCTTTTTTGTAAAAATGAGTGAAAAAGTGGTGGCGCCATACGGAAAGTTATCCAAATTCAGTTTTGTAATCCACCCATTTCTTTAACCAAGTTCCATTGCAAGTCTCGGGAGTCTTTATAATAGACATGGAGTTATAACGGTGTATGCATGCCACTGTCAAACTGTGGTTAATATAAATAATACATACTTTTCTGTTTTCAATTCAATTCAACAAGGACAAGTGAATTTTTTTTTGTCAGAACTTACTCAATTCATGGAGGAGGTAGAATTGTTCCTTGCCGCCCTTGGTTGGATAAAAATAAAATAGCTAAACTTCCATTGCGACTAGGGCTACATCACCATGGAGGAAGAACACGCACAAGTCCAATCTGATAACCGTTGTTGTAGGTTATCTTGTTTATTGATATATTTTAGACAATTTGTGTCTACTAAAAAGATAAAGGGCGGTAGAGTATGACATAATGTAGCGGCGATGGTAGTGTGCACAACGTGTGTTTTTTGTACACAAAACGTGCGGCGCCCCCTACGATCTTTGGTCAAGATAAACCACAAACTCGTTTCCTAGTCCTTACACCTCTATTATATCAAATGGCCTCGTTGCTCTCGCACCGGCTATTTCCACAGCAGCAGTGCGTTGCACATAGGGTCTTTTTCTTCAAAACTTCTCAAACCAAACTCATCACGATCGTTTGGATTTTTTCTTGGTAATTTTAACAATACAAAAATGCTTTAGATAATAGGAAATATTTGCCCAGTCAACAAAGTGCTTGGTCCCTTGTGCAAACACTAGCCTTGTTGAACTTCAAGTGACCCTAAAAACTTCGGCGAGTGAGTAAAGCCATGTATCTAAAAGCACAAGATGCAATATTCAGTGAGTATGGGGTGATATGAGTCTCAGAGTCGAACTGACATGGACAAACAATTCAGTAGATTAAGAACTTTGAATCGTAATTAAACTGCTACCAGGTGCTGCTTTCCGGCTGGGATTTTGCTGAGTGGTTCTGACGGAGGAGGGAGGGCACGCGGCGCCTGGAAAGTATTTTTTTCTTCGGTCCGAAATATTTTGACACTTAAAACAAAACAAAAAGCTTGTCCCAATGATAATTATTACTTTATTTATTGATGGTCTGCAGTTCTTTGAAAACCCCAGGATGACAATATAACTAAACTTTTGTTTGTGATTTAATAATGTTGCTAAGATCTAAGTTCCTCCATGGTGTGAGTTACCTTAGACCAATCGAAATACAGATATGGAAATCTTACGTCACGTCACTGAACATTTTTTTATCCAATGAAATCATTGGGTATCAATGAAATCACGTGGCCCTTTACGAATTCACGGCTTCGGCTTTGGATTCGGCTACAGGCTCCGTTCTCGCGTCTAAATCCCTGAGCGCGTATACGCAAAGCTAGTGCACTATTGTCAAAACCACCGCGGCGCCAAGCTAGCCTAAGCCGAATCCAAAGCCGAAGCCGTCGACAGGGGCTAGTCTAGCGCTACACACAAATAATTGACGTCATGATTGAAACAAACGTTTCAACTGCGTTATTATAACAACGCAGTAAAACCATAGAAAGGAAATTTCTGTTTTGGGGGCAGATAAAAAACGAAACATAACACTTGACAGATTGTGTAGCTTCGGCGACACACATACTAAAATTGGAACGATACAGAGAAGATTAGAATGTGCCCCTGCGTCAAGGATGACATTGCAAAATCGGAAGCGCTTCATCAATTTTTTTTACAACTATTTCATATCATATTTTCTACTTCATTTTCTGTTTAATAATATCAATAATTGTGGCTGCTTATCACTCAGTGATGCTCAAGGCACATCGATTTTTCCTGCAAGATCTTACTATTTTATGAGTTGATCTTTTGGTAATGGTTTACAAGGTGTTCAAAACCAGGAACACCGGTGTCAGATGCAATTATGTCTGCCATGCAATACCGTCCGCTCCAGACACTTTTGCACATGCATTCGTGTCCGGGGCTATGCAAAAACCGTCCGGCGGACATTACTGTACACTTGTTAATTGTGCACGCGTAAGCGAGCGTGCATGCAATGAACCTATATGCAGCATGAACATTCACGTATTTTATGATTGCAGCGAATACCCAACGGCCGAACATTTCCCATGTCATTCATGACATGCACTTGGCGAACGTGTTCCGGCGTCGACCAAGGACGTTTAATTTACTGCAAGTTTAATTTATATGCACGTTGGCGGACACAACTGCATATGTAAATGTGCAATAATGTCCTCCGGATAGTATTGCATAGAGGACAAAATTGCATGCGAAACCGGGGCAAACCTAGACTTGTGAACAAGTCGTTAAAGTCACCTGGAAATATATATATTTTTTTTCTTTCAAACATAAGAGTATATGCTTACGAACAATAAAACATTTTTTTAGTAATTGTTTGTCACGATTTATATGTTTAAAAAATATATAAAGTTGTTTAGGGGGCTGACTCCGCCTACCCCTTTTGTGACGTCAATCGAGGCAGACTTTGCCTGCAATGCGTATAGTAAACACACGTGCAAAGTATAGTACGTCCAAGTCGTGAGTTGGTACATTTCAAAAAGTGTTTTTTTTCTGCATTCAGCAGCAATAAACCTGGTCGGCAATTGCCGGAAAAAAATGTACTTTGCAATTGTGTATTCTACGCATTACAGGCAAAGTCTGCCTCGATTGACGTCACGAACAGCGCCCTCTCGGGTCGGGGTCTACTCATAAAAATTTGTAACATAAATAACATAAGAACTGATTTTTTTTTTAAACCTTAGTTAACTGTTTATTCACATTCCACTCATCAAAACACATATATAAGTGACAAAAGCTTTATTTTGAAAAAATACCACTTCCAGGTGACTTTAAATGTCTGTCGCGGTGATAGCGTTCCGACTCTCCCCGCGATTCCCGCGGTATCGTACTACTGCTGTCACGATTACGGTCCCATTTAATGGAAAGTAGAAGTCTGCAACCAGCAGTTCGCGCGAGAGCAGTGATCTCGCCACCATCGCATTAACTCGACTATCTCACCGCGTGGAACCATTAACGACTTGTCCACACGTCTAAGGCAAAACCGTTCTCCCACCGATATGCTGTGTGCAATTGGACTTGTTTACGCGCGTTGCACAACACACGGGACCTCCAGCAGCACGTCCCAACCATCCGTAAAACATCCGTTAAGGATCTGCATACGTTTCTAGTAATGACTGTGGAAATTATTGGCAATGAAAAATTCATTGGCAACAGAAGTACAGCATGCAGCTTTGCAGAGTAGGCATATAACGCAATTTTTGAGAAATTTCACTTCAAAATACTGCGGCGGTTGGAAAAAAAAATCATAATTTTTTATTATACTGGACACTTTTGGTTACTGGGCACTATTGGTCTAAGATCAGTCTTCTCACTTGGTCGGTGTATCTCAACATACACACAAAATAACAAGCTTTTGAAAGTTTGAACTCAACTGGAGGTCGAAGTTGCGAGATAATAATGGAAGGATGAGTTGTGTGCCAAGTAAGTTTTTTACGCTAGTGAATTATTTTGAGTAATACCAAATGGTGTCCACTTCCTACCAAAGACACATGGCTGACAGTTAACAAGAATTGCACCTTGTGAACAGGAATTAAAAAAGCTCTTTAAAGTTAAAAGTTTTTAAATATGGAATTTATCCTGTATAAAGATCGTGAAATGAATAATAAATAAATAAATAAACAAAAATAAATAATATATATTCACTTTTAAGTTTACTTAATTCAAAAGTTGCCATGGGACCATGAAAGGACTTGTGGTCGGACATAAATATGTCGACCTCTGTCCTCCATCCATTCCCAAAACGTGCATTTCCTGACAGGAAACAAGGTCAGGGAGCACACATGTTGCCACCTTGACCCCGGGGTTAGACTGCCTCAGTCTGAACTCATGAGACTAATCCATCAGTTCTCATGGGTTGTATAACTTTCATATGCGAAGAGGGAGCTCTGCAGGGAGAGTAATTAGGACATGTTCCACACCAACACCCACAACCTACTTTTGAGTCTTGACATAATACAAGTACGATTTTATATCAAATCATAATCACTCCTGGTGTACGGACATGGTTATATTCAGAACCAGTTTACCAGCACCAAAATGCTTGTTGTCCGAAAGATCATGTTCGGTTGTTTACTTCTTGGGGTTGTTTGTACGTTGATTTGTATGAGAGTTCTGCATTTACGTGAAGCTGTGGTAATTGGAAGGACTGTGACGGTCTCTTCGAACTCACTCCGATCCGAGGGAGTGTTGACAGGTACGTATAACCTGTTGCCATAAAGTTGATCAGTGGGTGTATACCTTTCTAGGCATAGCCGCCTACTGTCAAACCACGAAGGAATTATTTTCATGGTCAATTTGTTTGCCCATCTGGAAGTGTCGAGGCCGAGTGATTAAAGCCATTATACACTTTCGGAACAGAACAAAAAAAATAAAAGTTCACAGATTTACAAATAACTTACAGGGTTTATAGAAGGTATATGGTGAAATATTTCTCTTGAAATATTGTTCCATGAAAAGCTTTATAAAACAATTATCAATTCTCGACAACGAGAATTACGGATTTATAGTAAACACGTGTCATGACACGGCGAAACGTGCGGAAACAAGGGTGGGTTTTCCCGTTATTTTCTTCTGACTCCGATGACCGACTGGGCCTAAATTTTCACAGGTTTGTTATTTTATAAATAAGTTGTGATACAAGAAGTGTGGGCCTTTGGACAATACTGTTTACCGAAAGTGTACAATGGCTTCAAGAGCACCGAATTCAAATTCTGGCGTTTCTGAGCAGAGTGTGGGTTCGAGTCCCAGTCCTGACATCTTGTGTCCTTTTAAGCAAGACACCTAACTACTGCTTTGTCCTTCGGACGGGACGTAAAGCCGTTGGTCCTGTATGTTGTGTAACGCACGAAGAACCCAGTGCACTTATCGAAGAGAGAAGGGGTTCGCCCCGGTGCTCCTGGCTGTTGCTGCTGTATGCACCGTATCACCTTGTGAACATTACATGGTGTTATGTAAAAGGACTAGGTCTCATAAAACCAATAGTCCCAAACTTACAGGAACGTCCTTTTATTGGTTTATATAAGGTGCTATATAAAAGCCGACGTTCGTTTTTGAGAAGAGGTGAACCTATTTTGGAGATGCAATTTTAAAATTCTCCCTTCTTTTCATATCACCAAGTATCGGGACCTTCTCATAATGGTTCAAAATCATATAATATTTGGGTCCACTTATTGAAACCCCATAGAGGTTCGTTGTCGAGAACAGGCGAACATAAATATGGGACTCTTAAAGACAGTGGACACTATTGTTAATTGTCAAAGACCAGTCTTCTCATTTGCTGTATCTCAACATAATGCACAAAATAACAAACCTGTAAAAATTTGAGCTCAATGGCCGTCGAAGTTGCGAGAATATAATGAAAGAAAAAACACCCTGATCACACGAAGTTGTGTGCTTCCAGATGCTTAGATTTCATGACCTGAAATTCCAGATTCGTGGAAAATTACTTACTTCTTGAAAACTACGTTACTTCATCAGAGGAAGCCAATTCTCACAATGTTTTATAGTATAAACCTCTCCCCATTACTCGTCACCAAGTAAGTTTTTATGCTAATAATTGCTTTGAGTAATTACCAATAGTGTCCACGGCCATTAAATTGTGCATTCTGTAAATACTTCATATCATGAGATGTAATTTCATTAAGATGCAATTTCATTATTTTCCTTCTTCTCCTTAAATTATCACCAAGTATCGGGACCTTCAAAATCTGACAACAGATGAACCTACAGCACTTTTCAAGTGTGTGCAGATTCAATACTTCATTTGCTTATGGAGGTACAATTGACATTGTTAACATTTCCTTCTTTTTCAAACATTATCACCAAGAATCAGGACTTACTCAAGTGGTTAAGAATCCTCACCAAAAGCCGGAAAATGCTTGCCCGGAGTTACAAAACATTCCAAATCTCGGTAAGTTTGTTTTGTTTTATCGTTAGCGGGTTCAGTAGTGACCAATACATGTTCCCTACCCTTTACTCGGACCAGGGCCCAGTTTCATCGAGCTGCTAAGCACAAAAATTTGTTTAGCATGACATTTCTTCTTTGATAAAAACAGGATTATCAACCAAAATTTCCATTTGTTGCATTGCTTGTTATACTGGTATTTAGCTGTGCAAAATCACGTGCAAATTTTTGGTTGGTAATTCTGTTTTTGTCAAGGCAAAAATGTCCTGTTACTAAATCTTTGTGCTTAGCAGCTCTTCGAAATTGGGCCCAGGTGGGCGGTTTGGGTGAGGGGGGGGGGCTCATTTTTTAATCTGAAAAATGATTATCCCTTTAATTACAATCCGTTTGATTAACTTTTTTAATCGACAGCTATCGTGCAAGAAAAATCCAAACTTATTATTACTATTATTATTATTTTTAGTTTATTTTTTATTCAGCATCCAAACAGTGCAAGAACCAATAACGGGATGGATAAAAACGTTTAACATAACAGTAAAACAGTAAAATGTAACAATAGTGATAGGAAACAAACAAAACACAAAACACCACGCACAAGGCAAGAGGTATAAAACCCTAAAATAAAAACAGAAAGAAATCGAGCAAGACCCAAATCAAGGACAATGAGTGACAAAAATGTTCACGATAAGTGACCGCGTATTAGTACACAGCAAGAGAGTTTTTAAATTTATATGGTGGCAATACGCTTCCTTAGAGCAGTCACCCCCCTTCAAGATCCCCAATAATTAACTAATATCATTCTATTTCTAATTAATCACAAGAGAGCGACAGGGAAATGGACTTATCAACAACAATCGAAGTGGATGAAGTTGAACACTTCGTGTTCGGCAATCGCCTTCAAGAGATTCGAGATTCGGTATCGATGGGAAATAAACTTCTAAAAGAAGGAGACATCGGTGGTGACAAGTACAGCAACCATACACTTGGGAGGTTAGCGTCTCTTGGTGTTCAACATGGCGGTTATACTTACATACCAGGGGGTATTTATCGACCTGCAAAATGCAGATCAAGGTGGAGGGTAAGACACTTTCCTCTTCAAGTTAAATTGGAAGCTATTGTTAATTTCGCAATTATTGGAATCATTTTCAATTATTGGGTTAAGAATCTCCGTGGGATAGATTCCTGATGACACCGATATTCGGAGCCAAAAAAGTTTGTTTCGATTGGCCGCAGTCTCAAACTGTTGAGGGTTTTTGTTTTAAACCTATTTAAAAAAGCAGAACTGATTTCGTGATTTGATAATAAACCGTGGATGCATTTTTTTAAAGCAAACTTCTTAGTTTACCAACTAACATCTCAGATATGAATTCGTGCTTGGAGTTTAACTTTTTTTTTTTTTTTTTTACATTAACAGGTAGCTATTGTCGTCCCATTTCGGAATCGCACCGCCCAATTGGCAACATTTCTGCGATACATGGTACCATTCCTTCAAAAGCAGCTACTTGAGTTCGGAATATTTATCGTTAATCAGGTAAACATTGTCTTAAGGTTGTGAAGAGCCTGATTTAGAAAAGACATTTTGACCTCTTTCATTCATCAATACTGAACTGAAGATTTATGGAGCTTTTTAGAAGTAATTATTTTTCCATATAATCTTTTGAAACTCTGTTCGTCCTAAAAAAATAATATTGCCGTAAATTTAAGGATGAATAGTGTCCCGTCCGCCTTGCAAATCAACCGCACGCTACCCGAAGTATTATACTAATATTGACTATCTGTTTTTTAGAAATCGTAATTTTCTCCCATTAAGGGCACTTTACGCCTCTCTTAATACTTATGCATGACGTCAAAATTCTTACCCAAAATGAGGCTATGGGCGCACGTTTCCCATCACTTGCAGTGGCTGCGCCCATCACCTCGTTTTGAGTTAGCATTGTGACGTACCTCATGCATAAATATTAAGAGAGGCGTATTGGCAATTATTCAAAATAATTATTAGCATAAAACCTTACTTGGTAACTAATAATGGGGAGAGGTTGATGGAGAGAGTATAAAACATTGTGAGAAACGGCTCCCTCTGAAGTAACATAGTTTTCGAGAAAGAAGTAATTTTCCACACATTTGATTTCGTTACCTCAAGTTTAGAATTTGAGGTCTCGAAATCAAGCATCTGACAGTACACAACTTCGTGTGACAAGGGTGTTTTTCTTTCATTATTATCTCGCAACTTCGACGACCAATTGAGCTCAAATTTTCAAAGGTTTGTTAATTTTATGCATATGTTGAGATACACCAAGTGAGAAGACTGGTCTTTGACAATTACCAATAGTGTCCTGTGTCTTTAAATTTTAGAATTCAATGTCGGCCAAACTGAGAATTGTCCGAGAAGAGATTTTGTTTTATTTTCTATAATTTTCTATAATTGAACAAAACTGCTTGTACCCCGTCCGCGATATAAGTTCTCAAGAGAACACAAACTACCTGGTAAGTAGATGGTGCTACCGCAAACTATACCTCACCATGCAATGCCTCAAATCAAATAAAGAATTGTGTTGTTGTTTTTGTTGTTGTTGTTGTTGTTGTTGTTGTTTTTTTTTAAAGGAGAATGATCTACTGTTCAATCGTGGGATGTTGATGAACATCGGATTTCTTGAGTCCCAACATTTCTCTTATTGGGACTGCTATGTTTTCCACGATGTCGATCAAATACCTCAAAGCGAATTCAATCCTTATGGATGCATCAACATGCCTCGACACTTTGTATCGGGTGCTGACAATCGAAATTACAGGTAAAACAATTTCTCTAATAGGTTTCATACTATGGGTGCGTTCGTTTAGCTTCCCCGGGTCGGCCCCGGTGTGTGGCGTATTTGTTTTTCCAGGATGAACGTGTGCAGATAATTACCCACGTTCGTCCTGGAAAAAAAACCGCCACACACCGGGGTCGACCCAGGGAAGCTAAACGAACGCACCCTATGACTATTGCGTTCATCCGCCATTTTGTGTGTCCTCATAGCTTGATCTTGCATTATAACGACTTCTCTTGGTGTGGTGAGTTTAGTATTCAGTCAATTCATCAACAAACAACAACGATGAAAAAGGGCAGATGTTGTGAATTATTGCCAGCCCATGGAGGCCACAAAACAATTATTCAGCGAGTTGTGTATTGCGGCCATTTACAAAGATGAATATTGAAGCTACACCTTTTTTTTCCTATGTATTTTGCAGTCTACCATACTCGTCGTATTTTGGCGGGGTGGTTGGTTTCAAATCAGCCCAATTCCGACTGATAAATGGATTAAGTAACGTCTACTGGGGGTGGTGTTGTGAAGACGATGACCTGGGTCAAAGGTTAAATACTGCTCAGCTCAGAACGAATCGTTACAGCGGTCAGACAGGTCACTACAAAGCTATTACAAAGAATCATTTCAGATCATCCAACCACTCAGCAGGAGAAAGCGAAAAGTAAGTCATTCATTTCATTTATCTTATGACAGAAAGAAGTAAACTTAAAGGGACCTGACACGTTTGGTAATAACGTTTGGTAATAAAATATATATATTCATAAAACAAATACTTAACGAGCAACGCGACGACGAGGAGCTTGTGGGTAGTATACAACATTGTGAGCAACGGCTCCCTCTGAAGTAACGTAGTTTTTGAGAAAGAGGTAATATCTCACTCAAAGATAAACCAGACTTCAGATTTCTAATTCTTTCCTTTTTTTCTTCTTCTTTGTTCAGTCGAGAAAATCTTAGAAAAAGCCGTCGTCGCTTCAAAACAGACGGTTTGAACAGCATCCGGTACAGTAAACCACACATTGAGTTACATACCTTATATACCAACATATCAGTAGACATAAGACGTCTATAGCTAAAGGCAATGGACACTACTGGTAAGTTCTCAAAACAATTGTTATCATAAAAACTTACTTGGTATTCGAGCAATGGAGAGCTGTTTATAGTATAAAACATTGTGAGAAACGGCTCCCTCTGACGTAGAGTAGTTTTTAAGAAAGAAGTACATTTCTCACTTAAATATTTAAAAACTTAAATTTGACGCCATTTCATCATGCATCTGAAGAAAGCACATTAATTTCTGCAGCAAGATGTTTTTTCTTTCTTTATTCTCTTGCAACCGTGACCAATTGAGTCAGCATATTCACAGGTTTGTTATCCTATGCATATGTTGAGATACACCAAGTGAAAATACTCTCATTGACAATTACCAAAGGTGTCCACGCCTTTAAGCTGAGTTTACGTTACTTTGTGTATTCGACTTGTTTTTAACTTGGTCATTGTTCAGTTTTGAAAAAAAATCTAGACTTTTGGATACCTGAGTATAAACCTTTATCACGGTGTGGCCATCTTGATTTTACTCCGTTCCAAGTCATTGTAACCAAATTGAGGCTGGACGAAATAATAGTCTGGTGCCATGCGAAATTAATGTTAGCATTCATTACTGTTGTTGGAAACATGGAACATGACCAAGATGGTGACAGTGTGGTAAAGGTCTATTAGGGCCTTGTCACACGAAGTAACTTGTACGGGCAACTTGAAGGCAACCAGGTTCTGTAGTGCATGCTGCATTGGCCACTTTGATAGCGCATGAGTCATTTTTCAAACAATGTCTTTCAATCCCCAATGAAAAGAAGGGATTCAAAAAAGTGAATGGATTCTGTTCTTGTAGATTGCCTGGAACTGGTTGCCTGTAAATTGCGAGGTGGGTGACCCTTTAAAGACACTGGACACTATTGGTAATTGTCAAAGACCAGTCTCCTCACTTAGTGTATCTCTCAACATATGCATAAAATAACAAACCTGTGAAAATTTGAACTCAATTGGTCGTCGAAGTTGCGATATAATAATGGAAGAAAAAAAGAGCCTTGTCACACGAAGTTGTGTGCTTTTAGATTCTTGATTTCGTCTCGAAATCAAATTCAAATATTTTTTTTTTACCAAGTAAGTTTTTACTTAGCGGCTAACAATTATTTTGAGTAATTACCAATCGTGTCCAGTGCCTTTAAGCTACACGCACCATGTTTTTTGTCTATTTTTGTTTTCTTCGTGCTCAAATACCTACTTTGTTTCAAATCCTACCAAAATAGGTTTTAAGAAAATTTACCTAAACTTAACAATGTCACTGAAATTAAAATGTCAAAATAATCACCGTGCACAGTTCTTGAGAACTGTTTTTGAAAACAAAATATGCTGTGTAAATATATATACCTACAAAAATACATTTTATGTCACAATTAAATAATAAAATTACACCACGCTTTAAAAGTATTACACAAAACAAAAAGTGTGAGAAATAAATAATTTGAACAACAGTTTACGACTTGTCCCCGGAAGGGTAATATTAATTCCATTTTGATGGAATTTCTACTCAGACGTAATTATTTTTAGCTGGCCTCGCAAGTGTTCGTCTCATAATATTAAAGGAACATAACAAAATTGTTTTTTTTACTAACAAAACAATTGCTGGCAGTGTAAGTACTTTATGTAATATACATAAACTGACAAACCTGTAGAAGTTTGAGATCGATCGGCCATCTGGGTCACGAGAAAATAGTGAAAAACTGATTACAAATTTTGCATTACATATCGATGCCGAGAAAAGTAATAAATAAAACTCTCACTGAGCAATAAACTCCTAACGCGAAAGTAGATTAATTTACTTCTCATCAAATATGACATTTCGGACAGAATATTTCAAGGGATGTTTTCTGTTTGGCGGAAACACTCTATTTGATTTAGATGGATGATCATCAGTTAGTAGAAAGATATTCTTTCCTCAGTTCCTCCCCTTGTCACATTGGTGGTGCCACTTTGGGGCATACACACTGCCTACATTATTTCGGGTGAGTTTATTGTTTAAACTACTGTACGTTGTGATGTGTCTATCTCACTCTGCATTATAATAATGATCTAAAAGTGGTAACTTCTTATGACAGAACAGTTCTTTTCAGAACTGAGAAGTCTCCCGAACACCCGAACAATTTACTTCGCGGTTGTAGAATAAAGCAAGACAGTTCTATATAGAACAAACTCTACCTGGCAAGTAGATACACACATGGTGTCACCGCAAACCAAATTTATATTCTTATGACTCAAGTTGGATACTTCTTAAAGGAACATGTTACACGAGGTAACATTTGCAGGCAACGTTGAGGGAAACAAATGCAGTGCATGCTACAGGACCACTGTGGTAGCACACGAGTCAGCTTACGATCCACAAAGAAAAAAAATAGCGTTCTTGTAGCAAGAAGGGTGTTATGCCTCCCTAGTGGAAAGTAGTTTTGCATTTTAGTCTTTGAATGTCTTGTATTTTGTAATTAGACTTAAATAAATATTTTTACATTTCGTAATGTTTTTCTTTAACTTTATAAAATAGTATATATATTTTCTTATGCTCTGTCATTTTAAACGCAATTCAGCCTCTGGCTGCCCTGTTTGATTGTTTTTTTTTAATAAACCAATAATAGTATAAAAAAAATGGGCATACCTTTTCTTCTTGGAGATTGCCTGGAGCTGGTTGCCCGTAAATTGCCTCGTGAGACATGGGATGGGCATTGGTCATGATCTCAAAGTTGTTACTTCTTATTACAGGCATATCTCAATCGGAATTTGTCATAATCTCAAAGTGGTAACTTCTTATACCTCTATGTTTTGCAATGTCTGTTCTCAGCTTAAGAGATCAGCTTGCTTACGTAATAGTCGTTCAAACTGTCAGCCTAGCAAACCTGATGAGGCGCAGTAAAAGAATTTAAGGAATTTAAAACGGTTCACACAATGCACCGCAACACCTCATTATTTGGTTTGCCGCAACACCCTAGCCGTATATAAATCTACTCCCCGGTAGTAGAATATATAGCAATACAGTTCTCTAAAGAACAAACTCTACCTGTAATAGATGTTAAATTTGCATCGGGGATAAAGAATATTAATTTTGGTTTTTACCCATACACCGATGTGTGTTTAGCACTGTATACGCAGTACTTTCCCGAGTCCTGTGAAAAATCAGGGCAACCTCGGTAGTTTAGTTGGTATAAAGAGACTGCTCTAGAATTGCAAGGGTCATGGGTTCGAATCCCACCCGAGTAACATGCCTGCATGTGATATTTTTTTACAGGACTCGGGAAAGTACTGAGTATACAGTGCTAACACACATCGGTGTATGGGTAAAAACCAAAATTAATAAACTCTACCTGGCAAGTTCTCAGTAACTACTCCCTGGGCGGAAGGTATAGAAAATCGGACTAAAAATGGGACTACTATAGCTTAAAGAGGATCGTTATTCATCTTTTGGGTGTAGTCGTTTGTGAGCGACACTCTTGAGACTCTTTGCAACCCATGTTGGGTGGCAAATCAAGGTTTATTCTGACTTTGGCTGAAGATTGACTACGTCTTAGCGGTTTCTTGTAGGTATTCGTCTAAAATTGCAAAAGGGTTGGGATAATAAAAGTCACTGCGTATTATTGTTGAAAATGAATCTGTCTATGCTATTTCTCACATCTCTAACTGCATTTTTTATGATCTCAAAGTGGTTACTTCTACATCTCTATCTGCATTTGTCATGATTTGTAACTTTCTATATCTCTATCTGCATTTGTCATGATTTGTAACTTTCTATATCTCTATCTGCATAGTAGCCATCTCAAACTTTTTCTTTGGTTCCTTCACAACAACTTGAAACACAGAACTGTTGGATGAAGTAAGTGAAAGTACATCCGCATCTTTCTGCATCAGTGTAGCCTCTTGACTTATACCAGCGGGCTTGATATCTCCAATATAAATCCGCTCCTTGTTGAAGTACACCGACGCTGAGATGTCGCCAGCGGGCGACACAGTCCGTCTGAGATACAACGGGTTATCATCCGCCCTGTTCGAGGGTCCGGCGTTTGCGTCTCGTTCAGTCTGGCTCCGGTCTCGGCGATACGGATCGGTCCCGTTGACTTCTCGTGCTCGACGGGGTCTTCGGCATATTTTAAAGAAATCTCGTCTGTAACGAGAACTCGAGAGGAAATACACGAGAGGGTTCATCGCGCATGACGATTTGGCGAAGAGTGTTGGGAGTAGAGAGGCCGCCAGACTGAGTTGGACGTCGCTGTTGATTGAGACAACCCAGAGGCATAGTATTGTGTATGGAGTCCAGGCTATCACAAAACTCATTGTCGACAGAAAACACATCTGCAGGAGATAATACACACAATTGACAAGAGTTATTAAATAAACAAATCACTGGTTGTATATGATTAAATTCTGCAACAAAATTGGAAATGTAAAAAATAGTCACTGCAGTATCAAACGAAATGTCTAGGACCAATTTCACAAAACTGTCAAGCTAAACAAATTGCCAACCAAAGGTAGTGAGGTGACTGGTTTGCGGTAATACCACGTGAAGACCTCTCTTTAGAAGTGTGGTACCAGTAGTTAACAACCCAACGTTTCGATCAGTATGCTCTGATCGTCTTCAGGAGAAGAACAAAAAACAAGTAGAGAAACAACCTAACGATGTTATGCTTGTTGCGGTATTTTGATTGCTGAATCCTGTTTTATCAAATTAATTTGATCCGTGTTTGTGATCAGCAAATGTTGTAATATCTTTCTTTCTAGCCTTTTAAAGACACTGGACACTATTGGTAATTGTCAAAGACCAGTCTTTTCACTTGGTGTATCTCTACATATGCATAACATAACAAACCTGTTAAAATTTCAGCTCAATCGGTCAATCAGTCATCAACCTCTTCCCATATACCAAGTAAGTTTTTATGCTCAAAATTATTTTGAGTAATTACCAATTGTGTCCACTGCCTTTAAAGCATATTTTCGGAGCTACCCCCTCAAATCTCTGTCAGTGTGGCAGCCCACAAACCATAAGCCACATCATTTATGACAGCCCTGACTTCAGACCACCAAAAGGTGAGCAGGGACTTAGGGACCTCGACGAGGATACCATCAAGTAGCTTGAAATCACTCAAAGGCAGTGGACACTATTGGTAATTACTCAAAATAATTTTTAGCATAAACCTTACCTGGTGACGAGTAATGGGGACAGGTTGTTAGTATAAAACATAGTGAGAAACGGCTCCCTCTGAAGTGACGTAGTTTCCGAGAAAGAAGTAATTTTCCACGAATTTGATTTCGAGACCTCAAGTTTAAAATTTGAGGTCTCGAAATCAAGCATCTGAAAGCACACAACTTCGTGTGACAAGGGTGTTTTTTTCTTTCATAGTTATCTCACAACTCCGACGACCAATCGAGCTCAAATTTTCACAGGTTTATTATTTTATGCATATGTTGAGATACAGCAAGTGAGAAGACTGGTCTTTGACAATTACCAATAGTGTCAACTGTCTTTAACTACCAATTCTACTTTGTTCAATTTTCACCGTGGTCCAGAGAATCAAACGAAAGAAGAAGAATAAAGCATATGTTTTCATTCCACTGCAAAGCGTCTTCACCAATTTTAAGTTTCACCCTATCTTGCCCTTTTCTGTTTGCCAAGCAATGCCCCTATAATGTACTTTGTTCATCTCTCCACCTTCTGTTGTCTCCCTGTTTTGTATATCCATACCCAATAGTCCATGAAATCTGATTTGATAAAATCTGGACATCAGCGATCATGTCAAAAATTGAGATGAAATAAATGAATATCTCACCTTAGTCACATGCATATCTATCTTCTTTTCCTTCTTATGTATCTGTAGAAACACTGCCATACCTTTATCTCTCTCATCTCTCCGCTCTGGATTTATCTGATTGCTGCGTTTCCCCACCTCGTAGTAACAATAAATCATTATAATAAGAGGCACCACGAATACGCCGAAGACACAAGCCCAATTATAGGTGATGTGAGCGAGACTGCGACCGGTCCAGTCCAGGGAGCAGGAGAGTCGGAACGGCTCGTAGGTGTAGCGGCTCCAACCGAGCAATGGGGATACCGTCCAAAAGAGCGCAAAGGCCCATATGCTAGCGATGATTGTAAAGGTCAATTTGGCGGTCAATTTGTGTTCTAAAAATCAGGAAGAAAGAACAGAACACGTTTGAGAAAATGGTGAATGTGAATTCGTATATATGTAGATGGATTAGACGTCATACGCCTCTCTTAATACTTATGCATGACGTCATAAATCTTACCCAAAATGAGGCCATGGGCGCACGTCACTTGCAGTGGCTGCGCCCATCGCCTCGTTTTGAGTTAGCATTGTGACATACCTCATGCATATTAAGAGAGGCGTATTGGCCGCCGTCTTTGATGAATTGTGCACGCGTGAAGGGCTATCATTGGCTGAGAGGCGTACGCAGCGCGTACACGCGTACACTTTTCCATTGTTTTACATCCAAGATGGTGGTCAATGACGCCTATTCATAAAAAAAACCATGTTAATTTGCTTTTACCTTGACACCGTTGCGTGTAATATCAAGATGTACTCACTACTCTCACGGTTGGTTTCGAACCCACCCCTTTGCATTAAAGGCAGTGGACACTATTGGTTATTGTCAAAGACTAGCCTTCACAGTTGGTGTATCTCAACATATACATAAAATGACAAACCTGTGAAAACTTGAGCTCAATCGGTCATCGAAGTTGCGAGATAATAATGAAAGAAGAAAAAACATTGTCACACAATTGTTGTGTGCGTTCAGATGGTTGATTTCGAGACCTCAAGTTCTAAATCTGAGGTCTCGAAATAAAATTCGTGGAAAATTAGTTCTTTCCCGAAAACTATGGCACTTCAGAAGGAGCCGTTTTTCACAATGTTTTATACCATCAACCTCTCCCCATTTATCGTCACCAAGAAAGGTTTTATGCTAATAACTATTTTGACAATTACCAATAGTGTCCACTGCCTTTAAACAAATTTGCAAAGGTGGAGGAATAGTAACTTTAGTTTTCTTGGCTGTGTATCAGAAGTATATCCCACTGGATGTTTAGATAAACGGACAAACTCTATAATTGATAAACCAATCTCCAAACTGTCACTTGCTTCGTCCTTCGGATGGGACGTATATAAGCTGTTGGTCCCGTGTGTTGTGTAACGCTTGAAAAGAACCTAGTGCACTTATCGAAAAGAGAAGGGTCCGCCCCGGTGTTCCTGGCTGTGGCTGCCAAATGCGCCACAGCGCCTTGTAATTGGGTCTCAGAATTCATAACTTCAATATCCTATCTTTCTGTAAAATATACTAAGCGCCTTAAAAACCTCGTTGGTAGATACGTGCGCTTTCAAAGACCTCGATAATAGTATTATTATTAGTATGGATTGTACGTAGCCCCTAAAGGGACATTCTAAAAATAAAAATAAAAATTATTTAAATTATCTCTTGCGCACGACATAATATCTCGTGCGCACGACATATCTCGTTTTTTTTGTTTTTTTTAATGTCCCTTAGGGGCTCCGTGGGGCTGTGATTCCTCTAATCCAATTTTCTGAAATCATACATGACCTTCAGCAGAAGATTGGCTCATTTTTGTGAACTTATATTATTTTATATTCACTCACTATGAGCCGGTTTGCAGACGTAGATGTACCGGTATACGGCCACAGCTACATGCGATCCAATGGCCGAACAGGAACACGTGTACACGCAAAATGCGTAATAATGACAGCCGCCATCGCCAAACAACCAATAGCCAGCGAAGGCTGATGATGACGTCATAGGGTAGCCAGAGAAGGACACGCCCAGATCGCTGGCTGCCATGTTGACCAATAGGTAGTTGATGGACTTTTTACGGAAGGTATTGAACCGAAGTAAGATGAACAACACGCAGATGTTTCCTATGGTTGCAACGAAACCTAATACAAAAAAAAACAAAACACCAAAAAAAAAAACATTTAAAAGCCCGGTTCATACTTCCTGCGAATGCGAATGCGAAGCGAATTTTGGTGACGCAACAATCGGTACGCGCTCCATTTCTCTTTGTGGCGCAATGAAATTCGCATCGCACGAAGCATTCGCAGGAAGTATGAACCGGGCTTAAGTCAAAAAAATTTTAAGTCTGCGTGCTTGAAGTAGAAGCTAGACCTACTCTAAAAAAAAATGTACCTCGTGTGAAAGGACAAAAATTTTTGTTCTACTGTCCGAGTTCTGGCAAAATCAAACATTGCTAAATTTTACAACCATGCTGAAATTTAGCATGGGACCATAGTTAAATTTGATGTCGTGTGAATAGCACTCAAGCTGAAGTAACTTACCAACTGTTGAGACATAAACGGCAATAAAAATCTCTGCATGACGCGTCGTATTGACGTAGAAGTCACCAATAAGTGGCTGGGGATCCATTCTATCGGTGGGTATTCTCAATTAAAGATAATCTGGAGAAGAAAAATAAACACTTTTAAAGGCAGTGGACACTGTTGGTAATTGTTAAAGACGAGCCTTTACAGTTGGTGTATCTCAACATATACAAAATAACAAACCTGTGAAAATTTGAGCTCAATCGGTCATCGAACTTACTTGCGAGATAATAATGAAAGAAAAAACACCCTTGTCACACGAAGATGTGTGCGTTTAGATGGTTGATTTCGAGACCTCAAATTCTAAATCTGAGGTCTCGAAATCAAATTCGTGGTAAATTACTACTTTCTCGAAAACTATGTCACTTCAGAGGGAGCCGTTTCTCACAATGTTTTGTACCATCAACCTCTCCCCATTACTCGTCACCACGTAAGGTTTTATGCTAATAATTATTTTGAGTAATTACCAATAGTGCCCCACTGCCTTTACAAGGCAAAGGACACTGTTGGTAACCACTCAAAATAATTTATAGCATAAAATCTTTTTTGGTAACGAGTAATGGATCGAAAGCTGTTGATAGTATAAAACATTGTGAGGAACGGCTTCCTCTGAAGTAACGTAGTTTTTTAGAAAGAAGTAATTTTACACGAATTTGATTTCGATACCTCAGATTTAAAATCTACGTTAGCGTAAAAGTAATAAGATACTTATGGTGCCAGTGAATTTAACACGCCAACTTGAAATGAAAGTTTTAAATCAGTAAACAAATAAATAATAAAAAAAACTGTCGTTTTTTTCTCTATTGGAGATTTTAGAAAAATATAATCAACTTTTTAATTCAAATTCAAAATTTGTAGGAAAACAAATAACTGAATAAGATAAGAATGGGTCTCATAATTATTCAACATGATGATATGAACGTTAAAGGCACTGGTTGCGACGTTTCTAACAGTATACTCCGCCCGTCTTCAGGAGAAAAAAGTTTGTTGACAGACGCTACAGAAGATGCGTGACTGCCGATGAAAACAACAAGTGCTATAAATACTCGCCTATTAACCTTTTGGCTGAAATCAATGTATTGTGCGGAGTGAGAGTCTTGCCATGTTCGGTCACTATAGAGAGACTTTATATAAATAATTAGGATGGTAATGCAATTATCCAACATAAGCCTCATGGCACGTGATGAATACATTTTATGCAGGCAAAAAATGGCCATCTGACTAAATCAGATTTAACGTTGTGAACTTTTCAACCTTTAGGCCTATACTTTTCCGCTGCGTTAATACCTGAACATCAGATTGAAAGTTTTGTGAAAATGCATTTGTTTCCACTTTTCTGCTCTTTGGCTACCATAAACGCATCATCTGTTCCTACATAAACAGGGCCAAATTTCATAGCTCTGCTTAACGATTAGCAAATTTCCGTGCTTACTGTAGCAGAAAAATTTGCTAAAGTGCACGCGTATTTCACAGGTTAGCAGAACAATTGGGCGGCCATTAAGCCTATTGTGCGTTTACCATGGATTTGTGACGCCATTTATTTTCGTGCGGCATAGCACCGGAAGGTTAGCATGCTGTTTCGTTACAGTTAGCATCGTTATGAAATGCAAATCACACAGTAAGCACAAAATCGGCAGCTAAGTAGCGCTATGAAATTGGGCCCAGGTTCTACCGCAATTTGGGTGTGATCCTGCGGCAGGCTTCTGACTGGCACCCCAAAACAAAGACATTTCTTGACAAAATAGGGAGACTACCAACATAGGGGTGGATAACTCAGTTGGTAGATAGAGCGCCGGCACGTTAATCCAGTGGTCGTTGGTTCGAGCCCACTCTATTGTCAATTGTTTCCTTTTTCAACTCCCAAATCATCATTAACAATTTACACTGTCAGTTTCCTTTGGTTTATAATTGGATGCGTTCGATTAGCTTCCCCGGGTCGACCCCGGTAGACTCATCCGGGTGGCGTATTTTTTTCCAGGACGAACGTGGGTAGATAATTACTCCCACGTTCGTCATGAAAAAGTCGCCAGTGACGTCAGTGCACTTGGGGGAACTTGGGGAACACTTAGGCTGGCCCAAGGTGCACTGACGTCACCACGAGAAGGGTGCGTATTTTTTTCCCAGGAAGAACGTGGGTAATTGTCTACCCACGTTAGTCCTGGGAAAAAAACCAGTACGTCACCCGGATGACCACACTGGGGTCGACCCGGGGAAGCTAATCGAACGCACCAATTTAAATACCTTATGAAACAGAAAAGCAGATTCAACGTTTTCGACCTGTTGATTTTCTCATTTTCTGCAGCCACAGCACAGTGTGAGTCAACAACATCAGGTGCTTGGTTGTGTGTTGTTCAAATGTAAGTTTTCAGATCCAGTTTGTACTATAAGGCCTAAAATAACAAACTTGAGCTGAATCGGTCGTCGAAGTTGCGAGAAAACAATGAAAGAAAAAACACCCTTGTCACACGAAGTTGTGTGCTTTCAGATGCTTGATTTCGAGACCTCAAATTCTAAATCTGAGGTCTCGAAATCAAATTCGTGGAAAATTACTTCTTTCTCGAAAACTACTTCACTTCAGAGGAAGCCATTTCTCACAAACCACCAATCTCTCCCCATTACTCGTTACCAAGTAAGGTTTTATGCTAATAATTATTTTGAGTAATTACCAATAGTGTCCACCGCCTCTAAGCAGCTCTATGAAATTGGCCCGCTGGTGCGCGTGTATTTTCTGCTCGCACTCCAAATCTGTGGAACTTATTAACATCACATCTTCGCCATGCAACAGTCTCTTCAACAATTCAAGAAACTACGTATATACGACTCATTTATACAGAAATACTTGACTGCGTATATTTCACTTTACACTTTTGACTTCTTTGTTGCATCTTCTGTAGACGCTCTGTTACCTTAGGGAAAAGGCGCCTCATATAAATGATGATATCCTATGTATAGGTGTATTATGGGTGCGTTCGTTTAGCTTCCCTGGGTCGACCCCGGTGTGTGGCGGTTTTATCTTCCAGCAGGACGAACGTGGGTGATTATCTGCACACGTTTGTCCTGGGGAAAAAACCCGTCACACACCGGGGTCGACCCAGGGAAGCTAAACGAACGCACCCACAAAGAAAGAAAGCCACGTACCTTACCGCATTGGTATCTCCTTTAGCAGCCACAATGTTCATTCAGCTACACTCTCAGTGCCCTTTCTGTGTCTAGTCAACATAGCTATGCCACATCTGATGACTATCCCGTGCGCTTTGCAACACGTGAGCTGTATGCTTATTAATAGGTGAGTGTCAAAGACTTGCGCACATGTATAACTGAAGCCTCATCTATCTACAAGATACCTTGGGGTTGTTTTATAATAAATAAAGTTGAGAACAGCACAAAAAGGCCCTGATTAAGGTGGTGTTGCGGAGATGTTGTTTTCCTTACGTCACACTATATTGAAGGCAACCGCTTGCACGCAGCTGGCAAACATTGGCTCGGTAATTAGGGATTAATGCCAGCTAATGAATTCAGTGGCCATGGTGGTTTTGGGAGGGCCAGTTTTATAAGGTGGCATTTCATTAAGGGTTTATCATCCAGCGTGTACTAATTATTACGAGTCCATAGTTCGCAGAAGTTTCGGAAACAATATCCAAGATTTGCAAAGTCTATTCGTTAAGGCTTTTACTTGTGGTTATTCCCTTAAACCGGCAGCGCCTGTTCAGAACAGCCTGCAAACTAGGTTATAAGTTTATACAATGATGTCTTCTCTTAATCCAGTTTATGATAATGTATACACCGTTTATGAAGAGAAAAAAAATGTACACAAACATTAACGTTAACTCACCGTGCCCAGTATCGAACACCAAATGTCCTCAATTAAATTTAAGCATCGTTTATTGACGTTTATAATTTTGTTTGCTTATTGGTGTCTGTTTGTTTGTAGTTTTTGTTAGTTGTATGGGGTGTTTGTTTGTGTGTTCGTTCGTTTTTTTTTATGTTGTTGTTATTTTTGGGAGCGACGGTGTATTTGTTTTCGTTTGTTCGTTTGTTGTTAGGGGTGTCTGTTTGTTTGTTTGTTTGTTTGTTTGTTTGTTTGTTTGTTTTTTTGTTTTTTGATTGTTTGTTTGTTTGTTTTTTGTTTGTTTGTTTGTTTGTTTGTTTGATTGTTTGTTTGTTTGTTTGTTTGTTTGTTTGTTTGTTTGTTTGTTTGTTTGTTTGTTTGTTTGTTTGTTTGTTTGTTTGTTTGTTTGTTTGTTTGTTTGTTGAGGTGTGCGTGTGTTCAAGCAACAGGCCCTTATTTTTGTATAAATATATATAAAAGATCACGGTAAAAATACCCAATTATTCTTTAACCAACCTAGCAAGTTACATCACGAGCACTGTTGAGCAGTTTCTTATTTCACAGAATACCAATCTTTTTTTCGTAAGTCAACTGTATGGATTATTTCTGAGTTGACAACACAGAGATGAGGCAGATGACGACTACCGAACTTGTCCATTAGAGCAATTTAATCGACACCTGCATGAGGCTGTCCCGTCTCGCACAAAGCAACATCGACAAGAATCATCGTAAAGGGGTTTGGGGTACTTTTTGTTTGACACAAAACACTATCGCCCACACAGATTTATAGCAAAAAGTTTCCCTTAAAATATTACTTGCTGAGGTGCTGTATTTTTTTGAGAAGTGAGTTAAACAATTTCACGGACATTAGTTTCACCATAGAGTATAAGGACAGAGGTTTAACATGTAAAAACGGTTTCACGCGACTGAAACATTGCCCTGTGATTTTCACATTTTTTTCTCTCATAAAACCTGCCCACTAATGAAGCTGAAACTCCTACAGCTAATTTATATTACATACACCTTCATTCACAGTGAGTAAGGGGTTTCATGTCATAGCCTGCTAAAACTTGATCAGTCTATACAAAGGGTATCAACACCATTCTAGTTCATTAATTTTAAAGACAGTGGACACTATTGGTAATTGTCAAAGACCAGTCCTCTCACTTGGTGTATCTAAACATATGCATAAAATAACAAGCCTGTGAAAATTTGAGCTCAATGCGTCATCGAAGTTGCGAGATAATAGTAAAAGAAAAAAAACACCCTTGGCACACGAAGTTGTGTGCTTTCAGATGCAGTTTGAGTAATTACCATTAGTGTCCACTGCCCTAATTATGTTGGTTATTTCTTGTGAAAGCCGAGTGTGATACGAAAAGAAGTTGAAGGGTTTTGAAACCTTTTGTAGATGACGTTTTGGCCATGACATGATTCCCTTATTGTTATGCAAATGACATACAGTTTCGACCTCATTGTTTGTTTTTGAGGGGGGAAATGGGAAAATCACAGAGTTTTCAGGAGTCTGGTTAATCCGCTGTATACAAAATGTACATGGTGGGTCATTTCTTATGAAAGCCGAGCGTGATACCTTAAAGGCAGCGGACACTATTGGTAATTACTCAAAATAATTATTAGCATAAAACCTTACTTGGTGACGAGCAATGGGGAGAGATTGATAGTGTAAAACATATTGAGAAACGGCTCCCTCTGAAGTGACGTAGTTTTCGAGAAAGAAGTAATTGTCCACGAATTTGAATTCCAAACCTCAAGTTTATAATTTGAGGTCTGTAAATCTAGCATCTGAAAGCACACAAATTCGTGTGACAAGGTGTTTTTTCTTTCATTACTATCTCGCAACCTCGACGACGAATCGAGTTCAAATTTTCACAGGTTTGTCACTTTATGCATACTAAATTGGGATAAACCAAGTGAGAAGACTTGTCTTTGACAATTACCAATAGTGTCCAGTGTCTTTAAACATGGTGCCCTCAAAATACGTGAGTTGACGTGAGTTTACAGTTCACAAAGTGAGAATTTATTCCACAGGGAAATTAATGAGCATACAGCTTTCCTTCACCCGTCTGACCTTTCGGATTGTTGGTTTATTTCATTCATTTTATTCATTCATTCCAATCGTCATTTGTAATGGCTTTACACATTTTCCTGTTTCAGTAGAAAACATAATACCTATAGAAGTGTACAAATAAATACGTATTCGAGTGGAATTGGATTCAACGACCTCAATGTTCTTTTGTCCAGCTCCGAATGATTTATTATTTACTTGAAATCTTCAGACACTGTAAACACCTTGAACAGCGGAAGTACAAAAAATATGTATAATTTACTCAGTCAGTGTTTAAAGGCACTGTACAATATTTGGTATAATTACCATAATAACTGCTAGCATACAAACTTACTTGTATACAAAATTTAATGTATTTTTATATATTTATATTTGGTATGGTTTTTGATGTGCAATTTTTATGTCGTTTTTGTCATTGTGCCCTTTTGTGCCTTTGTTATTTTTATTGTCTGGATCGCCTTTAGATAGTGATTATTTTCGCTTTTTGGTTATCCGCAGGCTTGTTTTCTGTGTAGTCTTATTTTAATTGCCTATTCTTTGTATGTACTGTTTGCCTGGAAATAAATAAATAAATAAAATAAATAAATAACAAGCAATGAAGAGCTGTTGATATAGCATAACACATGGTGAGAAACGGCTCCCTCTGAAGTAACGTGGTTTTTTTTTTGAAAGAGGTAGTTTCTCACTCAAATATTAAAATACTTCATGCCTTATTTATTTATTTATAGGCATCTGAAAACAAGTAATGTGCATCAAGAATGTTTTTTCTTCTTCCAATATTCTCTTGCAACCATTGAACTATACATTTAACTACATTTGTCATTGAACCACATTTTATAGAAGTTCAGGGTGCGAGAATAAAATCCAGATCCTTCATCTCTACAACCAATCAGCCTCAAAGATATTGAAGTCTTAAAAAATAAAATAAAAAGTAACGACAGTTATAAATAACAAAATCATATTCTTCAAAACATTTAATTCAGATAACAAAATATTCAGATAACAAAATAAACATATTCTAACGATTTTGTTTTATACATATTGTATTTGCTAGTTTTTCTGATTCTGTCTACATATAGTATAACACTGTATTTTGTGAACGTTGTTGTCTTGTATCTTGGCCGAATAAATAATAATAATAATAATATTTCATTGGACCAATTTTTTCCTTAAAAGCCACACTACTTGATACATAAATGATGCATTCTCAAAGGCCCTGAACACGTTTGGTAGTTGTCAAAGACCAGTCTTCTCACTTGGTGTAACCCAACATATGCATAAAATAACAATCCATTGAATATTTGGGTTTAATTGGTAGTCGAAGTTGCAAGAAAATGGTGGGGAAAAAACAACGGATTGTTGCACAAATAAGTGTGCTTTCAGATAGAAATAAAAGGCTGCTAGTGGCAAGAAGTCTTTATTATTTTGATGAGAAATTACCTCTTTCTCAAAAACTATGTTACTTCGGAGGGAGTCGTTTCTCACGGGGTTTTATACTATATAAACAGTTGCTCAATACCAAGTAAGTTTTTATGCGAATATACATTTTGAGTAATTACCAAACGTGTACGGTGCCTTTAAAAGTAGTTTAATAAGACCAGTTCAATGATCTACATACAAGGAATGACCATTAACAGTGAGTGCTGCAGTAAAATGCAATTTATGTTAAGTGGAGAATAATGAATATCAACCCATCTCCTCTGTAGGGAATTGTCATTTTATTTCTCGATGGAAAAACCTTCTTTTTTTCCCCCTGTCATTTCCTTTACAAGATAATGCTTTTAAGCAAAGAAATCAACACATTTTTTTTAATACATAAAGATAAAAGAAAACCTTGCATAAGTTTGTTTTTGGGTGTGATGCAATTTTTTGTTTTTCAAGTAATTCCTTTTAGAAGGACAGATGAATACTTATGTAAAGTCCAAAACAAAAGATTAATTTTACAATTTAAATGTTTTCAGAAGGTCCAACTATGATTTTTTTTTTTCAAATAATTCCTTATAGAAGGGGTGATGAACGTTTATGTAAAGTACCCAAAAAATGTTTCGTTTTATCATTTGATTTTTTTTAAGGTCTAACTATTACGTTGCGTAACAAAATTTGCGTAGGTTTGTTTTAAATAATTCCATAATAATTAAATAATTAAATAATTTTTTTCAAATAATTCCTTATAGAAGGGGTGATGAACGTTTATGTAAAGTACCCAAAAAATGTTTCGTTTTATCATTTGATTTTTTTTAAGGTCTAACTATTACGTTGCGTAACAAAATTTGCGTAGGTTTGTTTTAAAATTTTATGATTTTTTTTTCTTCAAAAAGGGCTAAAAAATGTTACAGAAATTACAATTTTTTTTCTTTTTTTCTGAAGGGCTGATGAACATGTATGTACAGTACAATATACATGTTTAATTTTACCATTGGTATCATAAATTTTTTATTTGAAGTACAGAACAAATTTAGAGTTTTACATTTTAATTTTTTTTTCTTTTTTTACAAAGAAGGTCTTACTATTTTGTTGTCATACTATTTTAAATAGTATCCTCTCTTTTTTAGCAGAAATATATCATCATAAAATCTTGCATAGTTTTGTTTTATAATTTCATTGAACACTTTTATCTTTAAAAACATTCCTTTTAGAAGGGCTGATAAACGTTCACTTAAAGTGAAAGAGAAAAAAAAGAAAAAAATGTAATTTGTATTTTTTTTTCCGCAAAAAGATTTTACTATTAGATTACGTTGTTATCCTTTGTAATGTTAGACCTCTTATTAGCATTAATTTTAACTACAGGACCAAATTTAGCAGAAAAAAAGTCACATCCAAACTCTATTCAAATTGAGTTTTTCTGTTCAATCGTTATCTTTTTTAGGTAAACTTCATCAGTCAGACTGTAAGTGATGTCTGATAAACTAATATAATTTGTTTCTTTTTTTACCGAATTACCCTCTCACTTAATTTTATCAACAGAAACTAAAAGGATTACCACTCCAGCTATTCATTAAGGAATTTTAAAAATAATATATAAAAACAACTATAAAATGAAATATTTACAAATCTTGCATTGACATGGCTTGTATTAAAAAAAAAACTAACCCGAACCACTTTTTAGAAAATACTAAATAGAAATATTTCTTTATGAAATGCCATACACATCTTACTTATGAGGCAGTGATATAGTGTACCCTATAATAGGACCCTAAGACCTTAATAATATAATAATATAACAATAGTTTGGGGGGGCTAATCATCCTTACTCGCAGCTAAGAGCTGAATTGCGAAGGACGCGGCTACAACGTGTTCGAGAAGCACGCATGAAGGGCGCCTTTGGCTGCCAGCCCCATCAACCCATTATGACCCATTATTTAGTGGTACAAAGACAAAGATTTAAGATTAAGTGGTAGAGAGTTCCAGATGCCTGGCGCAGCTGAAGAAAAAGACCTGTCAAAAAAATTGTCTCAAGCAGTGCCTTAAAAATGCAATCATTATAGAGCGCTTAATAGTTCAACGGCCGCAAGTGCCACACCATAACGACTTGAAGGCAGACTAACAGCATTACTCCATCGATCAGTCAACGGGTTATACTTAATGACAGTACTCAAACACCGCTTACCGTCAAACCCACCAGCAACGTAAATACACCCATCTCCAGTGACTTTATCATGCAATCATTGTAGAGCGCTTCATAGCTCAATGGATGCAAGTGACACACCATAACGACTTGAAGGCAGACTTACAGCATTACTCCATCGATCAGTCAACGGGTTATACTTAATGACAGTACTCAAACACCGCTTACCGTCAAACCCACCAGCAACGTAAATACACCCGTCCGATACGCTGATTCCAAAACTACTGCGTTCCTGTTTCATAGACGCTACATAGACCCATTGATTGAGCTGGGGGTCGTACTTCTCTACAGTCTTCAGCCATTTTCCATTGAATCCTCCGATAACGTAGATACAACCGTTGAGGACTGTTGCTCCGACGTAGGCGCGACGTTCTTGTAATGGTGCTACGGAGATCCAGCAGTTACCAACTGGCTCGTAATAATGTACACTGGTGTGGTATATGTTGGTTCCATTACAACCTGATGTAAAAGCAAACAAGGAATCAAGTTATTTAGTTTGTTTGTTTAACTTTTATGTCGAGTATTGGTAGTTATGAATAAAGAGCTCAGTGCTAACACACATCAGTGTACAAGGGGTAAAACCAAAATTACACTATTATGGTTTTTAAATTTATTTAGAATTTAAATTTATTTAGAATGATTTTTTATATTAAGTATTGGTAATTCTGAGTGAAAAACAACACATAATAAAACAGTTTGCTAGACTGTTTGTGCTTTTAAAATTTATTTAGAACAAATTACAAATACAATTTTGTTTATCATGAATTGGTGACTTTGAATCTGCTATTAGTTCTAATAAACCAAATACCAGTTAAACTAAAATTGCCATCTGTCCAATGGACTGTAATTATTCCCCGATTCTTGCTACTTATTTGATTTTGAATCCAAAAGGAAGCATGCCAAGGTGCCTCAGTCCATGACACAACAGAAACGTGACTGCCTTTAATTATAGAATGATTTATTGAAGAGGGGCTGCTGCAAGTTCAAATTCAGATGTCTCCAACCTCACATTAGGGCACTGTTTGAAACCCTTAAAGACAGTGGACACTATTGGTACTTGTCAAAGACAAATCTTCTCACTTGGTGTATCTCAACATATATTTAGAATTTAAATTTATTTAGAATGATTTTTTATATTAAGTATTGGTAATTCTGAGTGAAAAACAACACATAATAAAACAGTTTGCTAGACTGTTTATGTTTTTAAAATTTATTTAGAACAAATTACAAATACAATTTTGTTTATCATGAATTGGTGACTTTGAATCTGCTATTATTTCTAATAAACCAAATACCAGTTAAACTAAAATTGCCATCTGTCCAATGGACTGTAATTATTCCCTGATTCTTGCTACTTATTTGATTTTGAATCCAAAAGGATGCATGCCAAGGTGCCTCAATCCATGACACAACAGAAACGTGACTGCCTTAATAATAGAATGATTTATTGAAGAGGGGCTGCTCCAATGTCAAATTCAGATGTCTCCAACCTCACATTAGAGCACTGTTTGAAACCCTTAAAGACAGTGGACACTATTGGTACTTGTCACAGACAAATCTTCTCACTTGGTGTATCTCAACATATGCATAAAATAACAAACCTGTGAAAATTTAAGCTTAATCGGTCATCGAAGTTGGGAGATAATAATGAAAAAATAAAATGTCCTTGTTCACACGGAGTTGTGTGCTTTCAGATGCTTGATTTCGAGACCTCAAATTCTAAACCTGAGGTCCTGAAATCAAATTTGATGAAAATTACTTCTTTCTCGAAAACTATGTCACTTCAGAGGGAGCTGTTTCTCACAATGTTTTATACTATCAACATCTCCCCATTACTTGTAATCAAGAAGGGTTTTATAATAAGAATTATTTTGAGTAATTACCAATAGTGTCCACTGCCTTTAAAGATTTAAGAATAAAAGTATTTAATGTCATGATTAAAAAACCATGCAATTTGTCTTCCACACACCTACACCAGGACATGTCAGAAACAATATGCCCCTTCGGTGACTTCGCCGACCGCAGGGCATAATTATAAACAAAAATCCTTGCCCTAAGCTTTCTTGAGAAAAAGAATTCTTGCAAAAATGACATGTTCACCCTTTTATGAATTGCTCCTCAAAAAGGCCAACTTAGAATATACATTTCTGGTTTTTTTTTATTTTAAGACAATGAGCAGAGCAGCCAATCATGTATTTAACACTCTGTGAACTCATCAGCTCTTTGAAACTACATTCTACAATACAATGTCAAAAAATGTCAATTTTGTCAGTTCTAAAAAAAAAATGCCTTAATGCATGTTCTAAAAATAGGAACATAAAACAATAATTCTTTTCTTCAAGCTGGAACAAGGATGAAAATTTTTAATGATAAAAGAAGGAGTTTTGCGATATGTTTTTGCATTTTGGCTAGGTACACGTTTAAATATCAGCTAAAAACCTATTTTTTTTTACCCCCAAAATTGGCCCAAAACTCCCAAACTCAAAATGGCTTGTTACCAGGCAACTGGCTATGTACTCATTTATAAAGTAGAGTTTGTTCAGTTGAACCCAAAGTCATTTCAAGTTTAATGTAAATCTGTGGACATTTTGTTTTGTGTTACAAAAAGCACCCAAATTCTTTAAGCGTGACATAAATATAAACTATCATTATTATTTATTTCTTTTTAAAAAACATTGTCTTACCTGTCCCACCAATAACATATATGCGACCACCCATGACGGTCGATCCTGCGAATCCCATGATTAGCCAAAGAGTATCCCTTAACTGATGTCAAGTGCATAATGTCTATTACTGGTTTCAGCCCCTGGGGTAAATCGTTCCACAGTAGCGGAATAAGCCCTGCCGTTATGCCCGCCGATGATATACAGCTTGTTGTTTAGCAGACAGGCTTGGCAGCCATGACGGTTTTCTCTCATCGTAAAGAGAGGGCCCCATGTGTTGTCTTCGACGTTGTAACTCTCTAAGGTATCGATGCAATCAGAGGTCGTGGACAATCCGCCTGAAGGAAGTGAAGATTGGTGAAACTGATATAATGGAGGGAATTAAGCTCGGATAGAAATCACAAAATACTCGTCAACAAAGTTGAAGATTTATGACTACTACACAGAATGGGGATACACTTATGAATTGAATACAAGTGGTAAATAATTCCTTTTATACGAATGTTTTTATGCAGGATCAACCAAAGTGAAGATTGGATTAACTGATGTAATGAAAGGAAGTGAGCTTCGATACAAATCACAAAAACATGTCAACAAAGTTGAGTTTGTGACTATTAGACAGAATGGGGGAAAATTTTATGAGTTAAATTGGGACAATTAAGTAAATAATTCCTTTAAAGGCAGTGGACACTATTGGTAATTACTCAAAATATTGATCATCATAAAACCTTTCTTGATTACGAGTAATGGGGAGAGATGGATGGTACAAAACATTGTGAGAAACAGCTCCCTCTGAAGTGACGTAGTTTTTGAGAAAGAAGTAATTTTCCACGAATTTGATTTCGAGACCTCAAGTTTAGAATTTGAGGTCTCGAAATCAAGCATCAGAAAGCACACAACTTCGTGTGACAAGGGTGTTTTTCCTTTCATTACTATCTCGCAACTTCGACGACCGATTGAGCTCAAATTTTCACAGGTTTGTTATTTTATGCATATGTCGAGATACACCAACTGTGAAGACTAGTCTTTGACAATTACCAATAGTGTCAAGTGTCTTTAATATTACTGTGGCTTTTTTGACAATCCCCCTACAGGGATCAAACAAAGTGAACATTGGATTAACTGATATATTGAAAGAAATTAAAGAAGTTGTGTGCTTTCTGATGGTTGATTTTGAGACCTCAAATTATAAACTTGAGGTCTCGAAATCTAATTCGCGTAAAATTACTTCTCTCTCGTAAACTATGTCACTTCAGAGGAAGCCGTTTCTCACAATGTTTTATAACATCAACCTCTCCCCATTGCTCGTCACCAAGTAAGGTTTTACGCTAATAATTATTTTGAGTAGTTACCAATAGTGTCCACTGCCTTTAAGCTTTAATCAGAAATCACAAATACACGAAAACAAAGTTAAAGATTTATGACTGTTAGATTAATCATAGAGTAATGGCTACAGGGATCAAGGAAAGTGAAGATTGGATTAACAGATATCATGAAAGGATTTAAGTTTGAACAGAAATCACAAATATACATTAAACTAATATTTGTTTGGGAGAGATTGGCTGTTGCCAGCTTGGTATTTATATCCCTTTGTGGGAGTTTGCCAAGTTCCCTTAATGGGAAGATCATTCATTCAAACAAACAAACAAACAAACAAACAAACAAACAAACAAACAAACAAACAAACAAACAAACAAACAAACCAACAAACCAACAAACCAAAAAACCAAACAAAACAGACAAACAGACAAACAGACAAACAGACAAACAGACAAACAGACAAACAGACAAACAGACAAACAGACAAACAGACAAACAGACAAACAGACAAACAGACAAACAGACAAACAGACAAACAGACAAACAGACAAACAGACAAACAGACAAACAGACAAAACAGACAAACAGACAAACAGACAAACAGACAAACAAACAGACAAACAGACAAACAGACAAACAGACAAACAGACAAACAGACAAACAGACAAACAGACAAACAGACAAACAGACAAACAGACAAACAGACAAACAGACAAACAGACAAACAGACAAACAGACAAACAGACAAACAGACAAACAGACAAACAGACAAACAGACTAACAGACAAACAGACAAACAGACAAACAGACAAACAGACAAACAGACAAACAGACAAACAGACAAACAGACAAACAAACAAACAATCAAATAAATCATGGTTACCTGCAACATAAATGGTCTTCCCGTCACACGCCATTCCGAAAGCTGAACGTTCAGTGCTCATAGAAACAACCGGTAGACTCTCATGGTCTGGTGACCTGACTCCATGGCTTTGGACTACTGGGAGAGTCCGGGACCATTTGTCACTTCCCTCGGAGAAGACGTAGCAAGAGTTAAGAGAACATCCTTCGCATTCTCCTCCTACAGCAACAAGTATCTAAGACATTGTTGAAGAAAGAGTACCTCATTAGAAATCATCAAGTCAGAATTCAAGCAGTCAAACGAACAGAAGGTACACATTTTTTTACCGTATTTAGTTTATTAGTGTTAGGCATCCCAAACACAGATACTCCCAAATAGGGAGACTGCTTACATTCGGCCTACAAGCCTGTATGCTTTCTGTTTAGAAAGGGCAAGGGCGCCAAGGTAATTTCACCTTGGTGTAGGCCTCCCCATGAGGAAATTCTACTAGAGCATTTTAATAGCACCAAGGCAATAACCAGGGGCATAATGGCAACCGCCTTCGTTGCTTCAGTGAAGTATCACTCAGGCCTGGGCCTAGACATCTCACTTTGTTGAGCGCCGGCAAAGATTTTAAACAAAAAATGTATTCTTACTTTAATTTTTTTTCTGTGTCCTCTAGTCCTTACAGGATTATCCCCCTCGCTGAGAATCTGAAGATTCCGTAGCTGTGCTGCAACAGCCCCCTCTTGTGATAGAATGGGTTCACTCTCTATCTGATCGAGCAAGAATTCCGATGACAGTAAAGGAATGGCGACGTACTTCAGTAACGTCCAGACTTTGGACGAGCGCGTGGATGGGTTCAGTTTGGCCCACTCTACGATAGCTTTGAAGACCTTTTAAAAAGAAACAGACACATGGTCACCAAAGTGAAATGGTTAGACTGCAGGACTTGCAATAACAAGGTTGTGGGTTCTAATCCTACCAAGCAAACCGCCGATATCACAATGATTAGAATGCTCATAATGATCAAACGGTCATTTAAACTAAAAATTCATAACAATTTGAAAAATATGAATTAAAAACAAAAAATAAATGTTTTACTTGGTAAAAATGATCGTTTCTTTATGCAAAACAATATGACTTGAAGATAAACTCCATTGACCAGGAACCCCAAAATATGCAAAAGCAATTTGATGAAATCCATACAAACTGCACTAACAGTAGTCCTAAGTGCAGACAATTTCATATTCAGATGTATACACTGGGCAGTCAACAAAGATCACTGTATTTAATCAATGTTAAAAAGGAACATTACAGAATTGGTTTTTGCTATCAAAACAGTGGCTGGCAGTGAAATCACTTTTTGTAATCCACCATATACATAAACTGACAAACCTGTGGAAGTATGAGATCGATCGGCCATCTGGGTCACGAGAGAATAGTGAAAAACTTATTACACATTTTCCATTGCATCGATGCCAAATAAAAAAAGTGAATAAAACGCTCACTGAGCGATAAACTCCAAACCCGAAAGTAGAAAGTATTTATTTCTCATCAAATATTATGCGTATGACATTTCAGACAGAAATATTTCAAGGGATGTTTTTTCTACAATCATCATCGTTAGGCCGTGTAAGTTTTATGTAAATCTGTGATCTTCACAATTTCTGTTTCTTACCAACTCTTTAACGTTCCTTTAAGTTGCATCGGAGATAAAGATTATTATTTGTGCTTTGAAAGAAAAGCTTTTTGTGTTAAGCACATTTTCCTCAGTACCGCCTTTAATATCAATAATAATATGGCCTCTTAAAATAAATAGCGCAATTCCAAAGAATGATCGTTGTGCTTCTGACACTACTACTACTCCTGGCTACTACTACTCCATTAATTTTATTCCTTAAACCATCTCAGCTCCCTGTAGAATCAATCACAAGAACCATAGCTGCCCTTACACGTACATATTTATACCCCTGGGTGAAAAGAAGCAATTATTGTATCTTGCCAAGGTGTCATTAAAGGGATTCGATTGCACATCCTGATGACAAGGCCGTCAGAGCTTGACTCTAATGCACTAAATCCCAGTTACTAAAGCATATTTAAAATTTCGTTTTTCAACGGTTTATGTATTATTTCCTATGTATCTTTTACTTTTATTTTGTTTATTTATTTTACATAAAAAAATGTTAGATAACAATTTTTTATGAAAAACTTTTTAAGTTTTTAATGATAATTATACATTTTCAGGGTCAAATTTGTGCTACTTATTTCCCTGATGTGATTCGTTTTCCCTTTTGAAATTTGTGATTTTATTTTTTTCCAAAACATAATTTTTTGGTTGTTAATTAATACCAGCCATGATTATACATACTACATGTATGGTATAAAACATATTTTTGGTTTATATAATCCTTTCCTGTAATTGGTGGCTCGTCAGTTGTTGGCTTGGTCAATAAATAAATAAATAACCAAACAATAAACAAATAAATAATCAAAACAAAACTTTCAGGGAATCTGTGAAAGTATTGAGTAACGACGATGTGACCTCTGACGTCACTCGAAAACCATAACATGATTCGCACGCATAACGCCGAGCAAAACCTTTGTGTTTTGGCAGCCAGGGAGAAAGTACCACAATCTTACCATGACTACGCGTCTTTTTGCCCGGCGAAACATGACTTGGACAGAGTTTTGTCAACAGAGGGCGGTTTGCATGTAAACAGAGGTCAAATCATCTATACACAAACAAGTGTAAGAATAAAACACAAATAATATATATACTTTTTAGTTTATAACTGGATGTATTTCTTTTTAAATTAACACACATCAGTGTATGGAGAAAACACAAATATATTAAAGATGAAAGTAAGAGACTTTTAGGAACCTACCTGCTCTTCACAAGAAACAGCTAGATCCTCACAAGCAACTAGCTTCTCAAGATCCCTCCAAGTCAGCAGCTGAAACTCCGCCTCTCCGGCCACCTCCTGGAAATGGTCTCTCGCAAACCTAAAAGATTGCTGCTCTAAATCGTGACTTGCATAGAAAGATGCTAAGCGCCAGATCCCTAAGCAGTTAGCGGCATTGAGATGGGATGCTAAGTAGACACAGCAAGCGTTGTAAACACTGGTGACTTGAAGAAGGTTAGCGCAGGCTAAGATGCTCTCTGCGTTGTCTTGATCGAGCTAAGGAGTGAGAGGTCATTATCTTATTTTACAGATGGGAATTAATAGACTAGTCTTATCTCGAGTTAGAACGAGTGACGAGTTACTCGTCCTAACTAAGGACTAGCCTTAAGTTTTTAAAACTAGAGTCCTAGGACAAGTCCTAAGTTAGAACTATCTTTGTGAAATCGACCCCTGGACACCTTTGGTGTTTGTCAAAGACAAATCACTTGATGTATCCCAATATATTATATGCATAAAATAACAAATCTGTGAACATTTGGACTCAATTGGTCATCGAAGTTGCAAGAGAATAGTAAACCAAAAAAAAAATACCCTTGTTGCATAAAATATTGTGTGCTTTCAGATACCTAAAAAAAAACAACGTTAAGCCTTTTAATTTTTAAGTGAGAAATTACTTCTTTCTCAAAAACTATGTTTCTTCAGAGGGAGGCGTTTCTCACAATGTTTTATACTTTCAACAGCTCTCCATTGTTCGTTACTAAGTAAGTTTTATGCTAACAATTATTTTGAGTAATTACAAACAGCGTCCGTAAGGACCTATGAAACTGCACTGCACGACTTGAATTACGAGGAGGCCACAGAAACAATGGCCTGCGATGCCCCTAGTCTTTGCCTTGGTGCCCCTTCAAAAGTTCCCCATAGACTTTAAGATTTTCCAATGGAAGTGCCCTTTGCAAAATGAAAATGGCCTTGCCCTCTCAAAGATGAAAATTCCAGGTCTCACACTGCTAATATCTGTTGATGATGTAACCTTAATGTCTATTATTCAATAGTAATTATATAAGTGTCACAGTACGCCTAGTGAGGCTCAAAGCACAGATGGCAGGCAAGAAGCCAATTAAAATGCTGCTAAATATAAAACAAATACAAACACAGACAGGAAATTCATAATAAGTCATTGAGACCTTAAAAACATAAAACTGATTTTTGGGGTTAAACAAAGAATTGACTAGAGTGGGATTCGAACCAACGACCTCCGGATTAACGTGCCGACGCTCAGTCAAATGAGCTATCTAGCCCTATATTGGCGGTGTCCCTATTTTGTCAATATCTTTGTTCGGGGGTGCCAGTCAGAAGCCATACAACTGTTAACTGCCGTGTAGCCAGGGATCACACCCAAATTACGATACAACCTGGGAGGGGATGCGACTTTTTGTTTCAGATATCAATATACACCACAAGGGAAACTGACTGGGTAAATTTACCCTTGTGGTTTAAACATAAAACTGCTGACAAGATATAATAATATAAGAACATATTTTTTAATATTATAAAAACAAACCTTGATTTTAGCTGTGTAGGCATAAGTTACTATGGCATCCAGTGCATTTGGATCCATATCTTTAATGATGATGGTACTTTGCTGGCTTTCTAGCATGCTGCCCATAAACATTGCTTGGAAGTATGGACTACTTGCAGCAAGGACAACCCTGAAAGAAACAAATGTTAATAATGTTGATAAAAGGCACTGGACACTATTGGTTATAATTGCTCAAAATACTTGTTAGCATAAAAACTCACTTGGTAACGAGCAATGGAGAGCTGGGCCCAATTTCATAGAGCTGCTAAGCACAAAAATTTGCTTAGCATGAAATTGTTGCCTCGATAAAAAAAGGATTACCAAACAAACTTCCACATGATTTTCAGGATAAGCAAACAATAGCTGAACACCAGTAATAAGCGATATGCAAGAAATGGAAATTTGGTTGGTAATCCTGTTTTATTTTCAAGGAAGAAGTTTCATGCTAAGCAAATTTTCGTGCTTAGGAACTCTATGAAATTGGACCCTGTTGTGAGAAACTGAAGTTTTCACAGCTGAAGCCTTTTACTATGCATCGTAAAGCACGCAAATTTGTGCAACAAGGGTGTTTTTCTTTCATCATTCTCTTGCAACTTCGACAACCAATTGAGTCCAAATTTTCACAGTCTTTTTGTTTTATGCATAATTATTGGTATAAGAAATTGTATGCACAGGCATATAGTTTGGTTTAAAAAAACTGTGTTGATTTGCAACAGTTGTGTTATCCATGTACAGGTCTGAATGCTACATTTTTGAAAGGGCAAGGGTACCAAGGCATTTTGCTCCTTGGTAAAGGGCACCCTATGAGGAAATTGTGAATTTCTGCTGGAGCATCTCAAGGGCACCAAGGCAATGACCAGAGGGCATGGATGCAATCGCCTTCATTGCCTCCATGAAGTATGAATCAGGCCTGCATGTATTAAGGCCGAGTCACACTGCAGCGATAATGAAAACGATAACGATAACGACGCAAAGAGAACGCGTTCTATTGGTTGAATTGCTGCACGCAGAATATGCACATGCGTGTTCAACCAATAGATTGAATGCGTTCTCTTTGCGTCGTGATCGTTTTTGTTATCGCTGCAGTGTGACTCGGCCTTGAGACAGACACTATCTACACCATAAAAAGTCTCAAAAATGATATCAATCTTGGACAGCTATTCTCACCTATGTGCCTTAACACAGTGGTCGCCAATCTTCAACGTCACATCACATAGATGCCCATCAGTACGGAAGCGTTCTAACATTTCTAATACAGTACTCTGGTGACACCCATCACGATGCCATGTACAAGTCTCATCCATGGTATTACTGGTAGGCAAGGAGGTTCTTTATCAACTGTCAATTCTTCACAGAAACTTTGTAACTTGTTGGTCTATAAACATTGAGCTGCAAAAAAAGGAATAAAATTTGATTAAAGGAATAAAAGGGTAGCAACAAGTTCTTAAGTGGCCATTTAAGACCGGCAGGGTCATGGCCATGTGATAAAGGCCCGAATCGCACAGCTACGACCCTGCAAGTTTTTTGGTTAAAGGGGTAATAAAATATGAAACTCTGTAAAACGTATCCATTTTCCAACGTCCTTGAGCTCTGTACGTGTGTTGCAACTGAGACAGTTTTCGGATTATGCATTCGTCGTGCGCGTAGTATGCATCTAAACGTATCCGGAAAAAAACAGCTCCAGCTGGTCATTATCAACCGTTTAAACATCCCCACGTGACGCGCTCTCCACCAATAGGAGTAGCGAAACTCTCTGAGGTATTTATGAATATTAGTTTACAAACAGATAAACTATTATTATATCGCTTACGTAGCACTTACAGTCTACACGATCTGAGGACTTTATTTTTGTCCCTTGTTGTTGTAAATCGTCAATCTCATTCCATTGACAAGTTTTCAGGCAGGGTTAGAATTTTACACTGGACCACCGGCCTGAGGCAAGTGATTTCAGTGTTGGGCCAGTAGGCTCAGGACAGGAAGATCAGGTGGTCTTCTTTTTTTTAAAGTCAACATCTTTGTCTCCAAAGAATGATGTTCAAATGTATGAGTTGGAGTCTCACAACTATCTTCCAATCCAGTTGCGTATCACCCATAAAACAGAAGATCTGTTTTGTGTTTGTTCAAACAAAACAGTTTCTATAGATGATAAAACTGTGTTCTCATTTTGATTGCATTCCTTTCTCATTTTGATTTCCACCACAGAACCCTGCAGCCGATTTCACTAAACTTTACGCAACCGCGTAAGTCAACTGGCGCCACGTTTATGGCACAAGTTGCTCCCTAAACGTTGCACAGGTGGACTGACGCAGTTGCAGAAAGTTTCATGAAATCGGCTGCTGATCTACTAACTGCTTGTGGATGTGAATTCCAGATATTACTTTGTTTCCTTTATATAGCCCTAAATGTTTACCATCTCACTGTTTTTTTTTTCTTTTTTTCGTCATCCTCTAGATGCTAATGAAATTAATGATCTCTTTTAATGACTTGCTTTCCCAAAGGAGGTTTGACTCTAGATGACATTTCTGCCCAGGAAAGCCTACTGGAAGACCAAGTAATTACTAGTACAAGTACTACTAATTAATTCGGCCTCCCTCATCATGCTCCTGTTCAAGGACGAATCTTGATTTCACTTTGGGTCTGGATGGATACTACTATCCATGTATTTCTTTCTTCGCCGCATTTTTTGTACTTCCTTGTAATGTGCGTTGCGCAAGAGTATCAAAATAGGTGCTGCGCAATATAATTGGCCATATTATTATTACAGGTGTACGTAGTAGAGTTAGGTAAGCCTAGGCAACTAGTGCAACAAGTGTCAAAGTCACAACTATTGATTTCTAAGTCGATTCGCGACAACAGTTTCCAACTACTCAGTTAATCGTGCCGCCACACCACTGTACCTACAAAAATTGTTGCGTGTTCCTGCTTGGCCCCCTAGACGACTACAAAAATAGTCGCAACTTCCTGCTCGGTGAACCAATACTTGTGTCCCTCATGACTATTCACGACAAAAATTTTTACTTACGAAACAGGTTCATCACTCATCAGTGACACACACAATCCTTTCAAGCTTTTCCCAAATGCGGCATGAATTTTACTATAATAATAGTATGCCGCATGCAGCAAACAATATGGCGTAATGCATCTTGGGAATCATTACATGTAACAGCCCAACGACGAAAGAGAGCCATAACATCTATAGCCTTTTCGTGTGCATACGGAACCTAGTTGCTATAACGTAACCCTCCTCCCATGTTCGCTGCCGGGAGGAGGGTTAGGATAGCTTTCCGTATGGCGCCACCACGTTTTCACTCATTTTTACAAAAAGGGATATCTCATTGAGGTAAATTGGATACTATATTATTTGAAATACTATTTCATAATCGAATGAAAAAGTGGTGGCGCCATACGGAAACTTTTCCGAGGGTTACACTAGGGAGCTTTCGTTTTGGACGACGGATGGTTCGACGGCGGTAGGTATAGCTTTCAGCCAACCCTGTTGTCGTTTTCAGCACAACGCAGATTCATCCGATTCCCAACCCAAGTACCGTCGTAGAAATTGAGGGGGATGACCATTCCCACAGTCGAGGCATGCGCAGATGACGCCAAGCGCCGTCATTACCGTTGCAGAACCATCCATCGTCCAAAACAAAAGCTCCCTGAAAATCGCAACTAATTATACGGACCCATAATGGCGTATTTGGCAGTGCTATGAAATGCAAATTTCACAGGACAGGCGAGCACAAAAGCGCTATGAAATTATGGGCCCCTTTTTATACTATAGGACCCCTATTTTTGGGGTTTAAAAAAAATTCAACATGGTAGCCCAAAATTAATTGACGGGAAAGATTTCCGTATCCTGCCACCACTTTTTCACTTCTTTTTACAAAAAAAGTAATACCTCATTTGAGTAAACTTGATACTTATTTAATAGTTCATAATCATAGCTGAAGTGATACTAAACATTGATTTGAAAAAGCGGTGGGATGGCAGGAGATACGGAATTTGTTTCCCCTTATTTCTTAGACGGACACTCACCTCTTCTCTAGCATGCAGTTTGGTTGTTTGTGAACCGACTATGGAGTAGACAGTTAGACCTCAGTTTACGGTCAAGGACAGAACAATCAGTAATCATTGAATGCTAAATCAATAAATATGACTAATAAAACATGTTGTCTGACACTCTTCTCCGCTGCCGCGCAACTTTCTGCTGGCAGACAACATCGAAATAAACAGTGCATAATCTAGACGTCTTTCCACGTATAATCTATAAAGAAGTGGGCGCCTGACTACAAGTTACCTTTTTGATCACAATGCCTCGATAAATCGATCCTTCTATTGTTTGAAATACAATAGACTTGACTCTGGAGGTCGTCTGCTCACTACGTATGACCATTAAGGTGATCTAGAGGTCAAAACATGGTTTTATGTGAAATACATTCCTCTTTTCATTGCAGAAACCTTTCAAGGATAAACTAAATCAGTATGAATTAGTCTTCCGAGTTAGTATTTTAATTAGATTTATTCTAAGAAATACATCACATAGTAACTAAAGAAAGAATGAATTTATCAAAGCTCCAATACGAAACAGAGACAAATTAACAGACCTCACAAAAACTCCAACAATATCATTGTATGAATTTAGAACAGTTGTTAAGTGTAAATTTATTGAGCATTATTTAAAACATATCAAAACATAACAGCACAAAGCATTATTCTATAAATAATTATAAAACCAAGCACAAAACATGATTACGTGTGCGTTGTTGCAAGGCTATAGTCAAGAAACCCTAATAAAACACCTCCCTAAAATAAACTGTATGACTACAAATAACCACAAATCAAAATCTAAATATGGCCTTATATACAGCCACAGTCCTAAATATCCCCGCATACCCATTTTTCGGAATGTCATTTGAATGTTGCTTTTCATGTTTCAGTGTATCGTGTTAAGAACATTTTCTCCCAGCTGAAACCAACTTTTCACATAAATTGAATTCGTAATCATCTTTTTAAATTCTAGGTTTAGCGCGAAAGAAAATAACGCCACATCAGAGATGTTGTCAAATTATTAGGAACAGTCAACTCGGCAGAAAGCATTTTTAATAGTTTAATTTCCTTTAGGCTATGTACCCTATAATTGGTAATTTCCATTTTAAAAAAACAACACAGTCAATTGGACAATTTTGGTAATTACTCAAAATAATTACAAAACTGTACTTGGTAACGATCAGTTAATGATAGTATAAAACATCAAGTGAGAAACGGCTCTCTCTGAAGTAAAAGTTTTTGAGAAAAAGGTAATTTCTCACTCGAATGTTAAAACACTTCAGGTTTTATCAGGCATTTGAAGCACAGAACATCGTGCAACAAGGGTGTTTTTTCTTGTCTTGCAACTTCGACGACCAATGAGTCAAACTTTTCAAAAATTTGTTGTTTTTTTGAAACGGTGCCATACGGCCGGCCCCACTAAAAATACACAACTCGGGAAAAGGTAATTTAAAAAACCTTTCGCACAAACTTTATATTTTGATAATATTTATAACAAAGATACTTGCATATGACATTCTGACTGGAATATTGATAAGAAATATGTATTTGATATAATATTCTTTCATCACAGGCATAAAAATTGCTTTTAATAGTTCTATAATACAGATAACAATATACAGATGTGTAGTGTGATAGGACCCTAATAGACAATTCCCGCAATAAAAAGTGAACCGTTTCGAGATGAAGCCTACACCTTGCCAAATTGTGATTGTTTATTTTTGTGATATAAACATTTTGTTTTTGTTTTTTGGGCAACCATGACAAGATACATGATCTCTGTATGATATGATGATATTTTGTTGATTAATCCTTTACTAAAGATTTAAAAACCACTTTGGCTAGAATGCAAGTGAACAAAAAAATAGTTAAAAAAAAAAAACTCGAAGTAATTGTGAAAAAAAGATTGACATCCCATTTGAATTTGACCCAAAGTTGATCACATTTTTTTTGCAAACAACCCTCCCATGTAACAAGTTATAACTTATAAAACTACGCCAGTAAAACAAAACACTTTAATTTGAAACAATGTCACTTAATAGTATCTCTAGAGGAAACGTCAACAACTGTACCCTCAAATTTGTTGAATTATCAAAACAACCAACAAAGCTATCTTCAAGCCAATCGATAATATTGCAAAGGTGATGAAATAAAAAAAGTAAATCACCGTTCATTCTTTCACTAGCCCCCCCCCCCCCCCCAAGTGCCACATTTGTTTGTGCTGTTATTTAGGGATAACTTAAACAACGAACGGACGTCTACGGTGTTATTATATTTTCAATACTAAATAAATATAAGTTTATGGAATTCTGATTCGAGTTTAATTATCACAGAATAGACTTCGTATTGCTCTGTAACAATAAGTGATTTTAAAGACATTGGACACTATTGGTAATTGGACACTATTGGTAATTGTCAAAGACTAGTCTTCTCAATTGTGAAAATTTGAGTTCATATTGGTCGTCGAAGTTGCAAAAAAAGTAACGAAAGAAAAAAACACCCTTGTCAACGATGTTGTGTGCTTTCAGATGCTTGATTTCGGGACCTTAAAATCTAATTCTGAGGTCTCGAATTCAAATTCAAATATTTGAGTGGAAAATTACGTATTTTTCGAAAACTATGATACCAGAGGGAGCCGTTTCTCAACATGTTTTATATTATCAACAGTTCTACACTGCTTGTTACCAAGTAAGTTTTTATGCTAACAGTTATTTAGAGTAATTACCAATGGTGTCCAATGCCTTAAAAATGCCTCTTGTTCACTTGCGGGGATATGTTTCGTTAAGATGGAAACCTTTTATATAATATAGAAACAAAATTCACTGGACCGGCAATTTAAACATATAATAAAATCTCTTCTTTCCAAATTCAGCAAAATAACACTTTCCAGCGGAACTGAGAAAGTACCAACTTTAAAGTTTGTTATTAACCTTTGAAAAAAGAAGAAGAAATAATTGGAAAATATGAAACGAAAAAAGATCAAACCGCAAATGTAAAACAGATAAAATTGAAACCGTTTTGACTCAAAAGGGCAAGACCTTTTTTTTTTTTAATTCAATGTTGACATCTGGAACCATTTGTCACCGAAGTGATCACTTCAGGGATTATTTTCCCAGTTGATTTGACTCCAAAACAGTCACATGATTTTAATTTGAAATGAAACAATCTATTTGAGAAGGAAGTTTAGTTTATGGAGCAGAATACAAAAGAGATAGATATCACAATCAATTAAAGTTTTGGCTTTGCAAAAACGAAATACACCCCCCCCAAAAAAAAAACCAAATATTTGAATGTTACTGAGATTTTATTTTTTATATATAGATATGAAAAAGGTCCGGTTTGGATCAAAAGCCAAGGCCATCTACCCTACTCAAGACATATATGTTTATTTTATTTTTTTTGCAAAGTGGTTCCTCCAGAGTTACTGTGTTTTGTATAAGATCTGGTACCCCTGTTCAAGACACTGGACACTATTGGTAATTGTCAAAGACCAGTCTTCTAACTTTGTGTATCTCAACATATTATGCATAAAATAACAAACCTGTACAAATTTGAGCTCAATGATCGTCGAAGTTGCGAGATAATAATGAAAGAAAAAACACCCAGATCACACGAAGTTGTGTGCTTTCAGATGCTTGATTTCGAGACCTCAAATTCTAAATCTGAGGTCTCGAAATCAAATTCGCAGAAAATTACTTCTTTCTCGAAAACTGCGTCACTTCAGAGGGAGCCGTTTCTCACAATGTTTTATACTATCAACCTCGCCCCATTACTCGTTACCAAGTGAGGTTTTATGCTAATTTACCAATAGTGTCCACTGCCTTTAAACATACTTCTCCATTACTGGAAAATGTTTTCATTGTTGCAAATTTCTTGTGTAGAATAATAAAAGAAGCAATGTACAGAATCATTTTACCGTTCATTCATTATAAAATTGTTTTCCATTGAATACTGCTACGAAAACAACAAGCTTTTGCACGAACATAAAAATGTAAATGAAATTTCTAGAAAATTAACTTTGAATGAAAATGATGTTGTATCTAACTTGTTTGCATCATCAATGGCTGAAATGGTTCAGTTGATAAATATATCTGTTATTAAAATTCCCAATTTTATCCCCAACTTTCAGTCCTCAAAACATGAGATAAAGAACAGGTCAAGAAGTATTTTCCTTTGATTGAAATTACCATATAACAAGATGATTTTATTCATTATGAATAAACAATATAATTAGTTCAGTTGAGGCGTACGCCAAAATAGCACAAAGCCTCAAAAGATAAAATCTCAATTTAAAAAGAAAAACGTTGTCGTTTTAGGTGCGTCACTTAAGGATTCTCCCCAAATGCATGGAATAAAATAGCTAAGATTACATTTTTTTTTTCCTCAGTGATCTGGTTTTGGGATGAAAACAACTTTTTAAATACATAGGATTTTTTATACACAATATATACATCTTCATTCCTAAAAACTTGTAGAGTCAAACCTAAAAAATACATATCAAATAATACAAAAAAAAAAATACCACATTAAAAAACAAATTATATTTCATTAAATTATTTATCTATTACATTAACAGAGTTAAAGGATTGTGGTACTTTATGTAACATAAAACACAATGTCCACAGATTTACATTAAACTTACATAGTTTGAAGATAAATGATAGTAGAAAGCTTCCCTTTAAATATGACTTAATTGGGGGTGCCGTAGTTTTTGAGAAATGAGTAATATAATGTCATGAAAAAGCGTTTTACATGCTTAGAAAAATTTTCGTCTCCTGACTTGTGACGTTTTTTTACTCATTTCTCAAAAAAATACAGCACCTCAGCAAGTAATATTTTAAGGTAGGCTTTCTACCATCATTATCTTCAAACTGTGTCAGTTTAATGTAAATCTGTGGACAGTGTGTTTTGTGTCGACAAAAAGTACACAGACCCTTTTATCTTACAACTGCAGAAAACAAAAATTTGAACAACCTTTTTCGAAAGGTCATCCCTTAGTGAGAATCCGTGCGACAAAATCCAAAAACGAACGTTGCGGATTTAAGATCTCCTACTGAATAAGTCAGCAAAGAGTATAAAGAAAATACAAGACTGTTGATTTGAATCATATTCCCTTAAGACCTCTTAGCAAGTTCTTCAGATTGTAAAGAAAGATATTGCCCTGCAGAAACGATACCTATCAATAAGATTGTTATCATTATTTTATGGCTTTGAAGAAGCTGTAATGAAATCCCCAAATAGGAAACAAATAATCAGGGGTGAGAGTCATTGATGAGAAAAAAAGTCTAAACTTTGATCCAAATCTTGGGATGTCCATTTTTGTCTATAACCCCTTGAGTTATAGGTTCCAACATCCATTTCAAATCAGTATCCCAATCACAAGAGAAGCACATCAAAGAGCACGACTTGTTTTAGGACGTACTTTTAAAAGTCTGACTATAGAAAAAAGGTACGGCATTTCTAAACCTAGAGTTATGCATTGTAACTGAAACCAAGTGGTGTCACTTTTTGGTTACCCCTAAAGTTATAGATTCCAACAACCTTTTAGGGTCAGTATCTTCATTATTAGAGAAGAAGATCAAAAAGCACGACTTTTATTTTGAAAAATTATTCGATTATTTTTTATAAGCGGTGTTTTAAAAGTCTGAATTCAGAAACAAGTCAGACATTTCTCAAACTTGAGTTATGCATTGTAACTGAAACCAAGTGGTGTCAAATGATGGCATTTTCATTTTTTGATAACCCCTGGAGTTATAGATTCCAAAACCTTTTAGGATCAGCATCCTCATCACTAGAGAAGAAGATCGAAGAGCATGACTTATTTTATTTGTAAAAAAAATACTGTTTTTTGTTGTTTACCAAGCAGACTTTAAAAAGTCTGAATCTAGGAAAAAGCAGGCCCTATACTTCACAGAGGCAACGAAGGCGATTGCCTCCATCCCCCTCAATGCCTTGGTGCCCTTGGAGCGCTCCAGTAGAAATATACAATTTCCTTATAGGGTACCGGCCCTTTACAAAAGAGAATATTCTTTGGTCGTCCTTGCCCTTTAAAAAAAACAAAGGATACAGGCCAGAAAAAGGTCTGATATTTCTCCAAGTTTTGACTATGCATTGTAACCAAAACAAAGTGTTGTCTTAAGAAAACGTTCACAACTGTATACCTATTACTGTAGTGTGAGAGACAACCTATCTGCCAAGCACCATGTGTGTCCAAGGTATCAACTTAATTATTTGTTAATAACTTATCAACTTCTTGCACTGATACAACAAAGTTGCATTGAGATTTTGAGATTGAGTTCTAAGCAACGCTGCTCATGAACAAATTCAAATAACTGTTTTTAAAAAACATTGATTCCAAAGAAAAACTAGATAAAAATTAAAAGCCCAAACTATCCCAATTTACTTGAATGTTCACATGCCTGGAGCTTCAGTAAGGCCACAGCCTCCGTTGCCCTAGTCTTGCATGAAAATGGCCTTGCCCTCTCAAAAATGAAATGGTTCACATAGGGCTTTTGTTTGGGCCTCTAAGGTTAGCGTCAACCCCATTCCAACCAGGGGGTAGGTGTTGGCATTGACTAGCTATGTACACAACATGATAGGTTTGTTATTTTACAATTCTTGGTGTATCGGACAGAGAACTTGTTGCATGCTCCTTCTTCCTGTCGCCGTCGATCCCATGTCTCAGTTCGCTCCTTGATCTATCCATCTCTAGTTCTGTCATACCATGGGTATTCCTCAGAGCTGGTGAGATGTCAAAATACGAGTCTTCAGTTAATTTTGACCTCTTTAGAGGTGAACCGCCATTTCCTGTAGGTAATGTTACGGATGCACTTAAATGGTCGTCTGCGTGACGCTTCAACGGCGGTTGAGCGTCACTTTTAGATTCTGAAAAGGTCCTCTTTAACGGCGGGTGAGCGCCACTTTCAGATTCTAAGAAGGTCCTCTTTAACGGCGGGTGAGCGCCACTTTCAGATTCTAAGAAGGTCCTCTTTAACGGCGGGTGAGCGCCACTTTCAGATTCTGAAAAGGTCCTCTTTAACGGCGGGTGAGCGCCACTTTCAGATTCTAAGAAGGTCCTCTTTAACGGCGGGTGAGCGCCACTTTCAGATTCTGAAAAGGTCCTCTTTAAGGAACTGGTGGGAGAACTTAAAGATGCAACACATTTTTTTTTCTTGGGAGGTTCACCTTCTGACAGCGTCTGTTCCGGTTGGTAAGCTTCCATTAATGATTTGATCTTCTCGTCGGTTGGTGGCCAGAGCTTAAATCCAGCATCGTTCTGTAGAAAGAAGATGGCAGTTCCATGTACGGCACGGTAGTACACCTCATTACTGCGTAAAGAATAATAGTTATGTTTTATTTTTCATTTAGCGTTTTACAGAAAAATCTCAAACCGCTGTACAGGAAATCACAAAAAAAATACATGGAACCTGTAAACAAATAGATAGCCAGTTTGATATACCATAGAGCAAAAGCACGATAAGAAGTAAAAACCCTTTGGTCACTAAAACACTATAAATTTAAAATTGCATGAACACCATCAAAGAGTAAACACACCAGTTTTACACAAATTTCTTAAAATTTAATCTAACAGGTAAAAGGTTGAGTTGTTGGCCTCGAGACCAAGTCACATCTAACTGAACTCTTTTTAACAATCATCAACGAGAACATGAGAGGCTCCAGTCTGAGGTAGAATTCGAACCGGGTCCAGTGGTGAACGGTAGGGAAGAATATAATCTATATCTATACTTACTCAGCACAAGAATGTTGTGCACCACTTCGATACTCATGTTCATAAGCAGTCACAGTCGTCTGTTTCCTCTTGAACCTGAAACCAATCATCGAGGGAGTAACTTAGTAAAGTTCTTCAAGACACAAATAAGTGAGCTCGTTTGTTTGTTTAGATGATCTTTCCGACGAGGGAACTCGGCAAAGCCCCCCCCCCCCCCCGCCCCCCACAAGGGGATAATGCACGTATCAATTGTAGTCCCGGCCCTGGGGGACCCGGGACTTTGGCAGAGGTAGCCGGGACATAGACGGGGATGTGCAAAAACCGTGCACCGCCCTACCGGGAAAATAGCGGGGTCTTTGGCGAGGTTGTACAATTTATTTCCCCGCCCTACCGGGAAAATAGCGGGGTCTTTGGCGAGGTTGTACAATTTGTTTCCCTGCCCTACCGGGAAATAGCGGGGTCTTTGGCGAGGTTGTACAATTTGTTTCCCCGCCCTACCGGGAAAATAGCGGGGTCTTTGGCGAGGTTGTATAATTTATTTCCCCGCTCTACCGGGACAATAGCGGGGTCTTTGGCGAGGTTGTACAATTTGTTTCCCCGCCCTACCGGGACAATAGCGGGGTCTTTGGCGAGGTTGTACAATTTGTTTCCCCGCCCTACCGGGACAATAGCGGGGACATACCTAGCCGGCCTTGAATGAAAAGCTGTCCATATTTCGTCGACGGACGCACAGCCAGCAGCAGTGTGGCACGGTTCGATCCGATCCGTTTACGCACGCACACAGGCCGATGTAACCAGTTTCATTTCAGGGCTTTGCGGTAAACGTAATATTTAACAAATTATTTTTGTATTCAATACAAAAGTTAAAATACATTTTATGAAACTTGAAATGAGTATTTCTATTGTTCACATTTCTTCATAGATATAATTTAAAACAAACATTTGATTTAAAAAAGAAAAACAATTATAATATGTTCTTTGTTTAACGTATTTTCTCGTTCCGGTACGCGCGAGACTTGCACAGTCTATTAAACTGGTAATCGCACTGATCAGTGGGTAATCGTGATCAAAAATATCTGTTGGGTACCAGGCAATGTGCTAACTTGACAACTGACTGTTCTGTGTGCGCGCACGTGTGTACGTGTGTTGTGTGATGTTCATGCAATATTAACTGTCAAAAAAGTGCTGTTGATGATCATCCCACGGTTACGTTACATGCACTGGCCCACTCTACTCTAGATCCCAGAGTAAGGACCCCATTGTCAAGAAAACATAAAATCAAACAACAGATATCCTTATCATGGGCTTATAAAACCTGGGAACTGAAATATAAACAAAAACATGCATGTATGCATCAATAATGAAAGCTGATTTTAAAAACGAAGACGTTTTAAATTTTCAGTCCTGATCAATACGACCTCATCAAGCACAACAGCGATCGCAAGTGAAAATGTCAGCTACTGGTCTACATCATATGTACGGCTTCCTTGTGTTGAAAAATAATCATGTTTATTATGCAAATGACGGGTATTGACCGAGCAAAGCATTCTGGGAAATATAAAAAATGGCACGGCAAAATCGTACACCTGGAAACGAGGTTGACAAGGTATTGACCCCCAAAACAGTGGAAATGATAGACGCACATTAATTTGCAGTTGAGCGTTCCGATCCGCGGCTCTCTGCTGCAAGCAAGGGGTAAATAGCCATCAGTCAGAACAAATGCCCCGCATGTCAGGGCCGGGATAGTGCAAGGTTTGTTACAAATGCCCCGTATGTCGGGGCCGGGATAGCACAAGGTTTGTAACAAATGCCCCGCATGTCGAGGCCGGGATCGTGCGGGGTTTGTTATAAATGCCCCGCATGTCGGGGCCGGGATCGTGCGGGGTTTGTTATAAATGCCCCGCATGTCGGGGCCGGGATCGTGCGGGGTTTGTTATAACATGCCCCGCATGCCGGGGCCTGTGTATAGCCGTGGATGTACAAAAAACAAGTGCCCCGCCCGGCCGGGCCGTAGCGGGGCATGGCAGGGACTATCACGCAGAGCCATTTTTACATCCCCGGCCAAGTCGCCGCTAGTCCCGGGTCCCCCAGGGCCGGGACTACAATTGATACGTGCATAAACACCAAGCTGTTAACAGCCAATCTCTCTCATACATACATACATACATACATATAGAGCATTTATATAGCGCCACTACGTCGAGAACGCAGTGCATTAGATATGGTATAGAGAATGTTTGATACACTTCTTAAATGTTCGAAGAGATTTCCGATTTCCTTATTGAGGTGGAGAGTGCATTCCAGGTGTGTGGAGCAAAATGTGAGAATGTGCGACTTGAGGCCGACTTAAGAAGCTTGATTGAGTTAGGTTCCATGAGGCGAGTAGTGTCGGATGCTGAGCGTAGACTTGAGCGGCCAGGCCGATGGAGAGACAGGCAAACATTGGTCTAAAGTCTCTGATTACGAATTGAACTAATCAAGAAATTGTTATTCAGTAACTAGTAGGCCTGGGCGAATTATTTGAATATCCGGTTATAGGCGAATAGGTTTTCCTATCCATAACTGCGAATGACTTTTTTTTCTTAACAGGATATCCGCAATGGGCGCGAATACCTATTTATAAACCGGATAGTTCTGTAATTACAACCAAGTAACCGGATATTCTTTAATATCCGAATATCCGCGGACGTCGGGCGACAACTGATATGAATGTTTTGTCTGAATCCTAATAAAACTTCTATTAAGACAGCATAAAACAGCATAAATTAAGTATTTAACTATGCTCACCTCAGTGAAGAGTTAAAACAATGACATTTCTGACGTAATTTGTTCAAAGATTACAAAAGTTTTCCTTCAAGTAGTCAATCACGATCAAAAGAAAAAGCAAATTGCCATCTTTAAATTAGATCCGGTCATTTTTATGAATGAACCGAGTGACACTGTCTAAAACTAATATCAATCCGCCCATAAGATCTCATTCACAAACGAACAGAGCCTCTAGCGGCAAAAAATTTTTTTTTAATTATTTAAAAAAATTTTTTTTTTTAATAGCACCCTCTAGCGGCAAATAAAAAACTATTCGAATATCCGGTTAATTTCGGATAGTTGGCCAGTGGTATCCGAATAACAAAATTTCACTATACACCCAGCACTAGTAACTAGACAACAATATTTATTCTAGTCTTTTTGAAATCAGCTGTTAGCTGGGGGATTTGAACCCACAACCTTGTGATTGCAAGTCCTGCAGTCTTACCACTATACCACGGTGACTTGAAACAAGACTAACCATGGTGGTTTTTCGATCCCAAAGAATAATACGCGATTGTCAAATGTGAATGCCTTTTCTTTTTTGTGATTTCCTGTAAATTGCCTTAAGTGGCATGGCCCTTACGTCACAAATTTTGAAGAAAGATTTTATGGCTAATGAATTCAAAGTACTAAGAAACCTCTGTTCTGGAAGCCAGTCTAGTACCCTGACCCACTGACCTGCTTTTCTCCATGTTCACGAGAGCAGCTGTTGGTGGGTTTCTCCATTCAGGAATAAAGACGATGAAAGACAATGGATCACATGTGCCTGCCAAGAGACGCTGGAAGAGAAAACAAGGTGAGGGGTATACTAAGAACATTATATCTTTTTATTTTTCTATGGGAATAAGTAGGTTAAAGGAACACGTTGCCTTGGATCGGACGAGTTGGTCTATTAAAAGCGTTTGAAACCGTTTGTTATGAAATGCATTGGTTAGAAAGATGTTTTAAAAGTAGAATATCACTGGAAATTGCACGGTTTTCCTTTTACGTCGCAAACTATCACGGTCGGCCATTTGTGGGAGTCAAAATGTGAGAGGTACCTACTTTGTGTGGAGAAAAGAGAAGATTACACAGGCCTTGAATTAACACACGGCACCCACAGCAATTGCAGTGAGCACTGTGTTTTTGCTGTGATTTTCGCCACAGTAGTGCCCTTTGCCAGAGGGAAATTGCTGTGCCCCTTCATAAGCAAAGTCTTTAAGGCCCTTCATAAGCAAAGTCTTTAAGGCCCGCAAGTAGATAATGGCAAATTCCTTTTTCAAAATACGATCTCTACTACAAAAGCATTTGAGCATTTCTTGTTAAATTAAACACCAATATAGCAGGCATCCTTCAGTCTCAAGGGAACAGGGTTCTGCCCCCTTAGCTGTCCTGGACCCAATTTCATGCTTAACGGCAGATTTTGTGCTTACTGTGCAATTTCAGGGCAGTGCTAACTGTAAGCTAACCTTAATCATTAAAAATACTAACAAAAAATTTTGTTATCGGCACGTTTTGGCCCTTAGTCTTTCTCGAAGGCTACATCCTTTAGCCTTTTAGAAAGACTCTGCTAGGGTTGAAAGTTTGGGCCACAAGCTATATTTATGCAAGCAGCTTGCTACAGCTTATTCTATTTTTTCGAAAACTACTCACCTCAAAATGTGCCACCATTGATTCCATAAGCTCCTCCCCAAAGGGAGGGTTAGCTTCAAATGATCCACTGACTGGATTGAAATCAAGGATGGGACTGTGGAATAAAGATTTACACAAATAAAGCAACAATTTATACTTTCCTACTATCATCTACGGAAATCCACTTATAACAACATCAGCTCTAGCAATGCAAAGGTCGTGGGTTAGAATCCCATCCGAGTGATTTGCTGTTGGTTTTTCCACAGAACTCGGGAAAGTACAGAGTGCTCAATAAACATTGGTGTCAGGGTAAACAAAAAAAAATTATGTTTTTATCCCCAATGCAAAACTTTAATCTATTAAAGACAATGGACACTATTGATAAATGTCAAAGACCTGTCTTCTCACTTGATGTATCTCAACATATGCATAAAATAACAAACCTTTGAAAATTTGAGCTCAAACGGTCGTCAAAGTTTCCAGATAATAATGAAAGAAAAAAATCACCCTTGTCACACAAACTTGTGCGCTTTCGGATGCTTGATTTCGAGACCTCAAACTCTAAATCTGAGGTCTCGAAATCAAATTCGTGGAAAATTACTCCTTTCTCAAAAACTACATTACTTCAGAAGGAGCAGTTTCTCACAATGTTTTATACTATCAACCTCTCCCCATTACTCAAAATCAAGAAAGGTTTTATGATAATAATTATTTTGAGTAATTACCAATAGGGTCCACTGCCTTGAAATTCAACCTTATGGTCATATTCTATGACGAAATAAGCTACAGCAGTTTAGTTTTCTGAAATCTAATAACATAATAATATTTGGAGTGATTTTTATAAACGGATCCATAAGAGTAACCAAGGCAAATCATGTTTCAGTACAGTCCTCTCATCCACTTACCCTCTTGATCCAAAATAGCAGTCCGTGTCAGCAAACGCAGAGCAATACTGCTTGAAATAACAATTAAGGGGAGACGCAAAACATTCAAAGGTTACTCCGAAGTTATCGTTGAGAGACTTGAAGACTGCGACGGGTAGAGCTCCCTGTAGGCCATGACCCTCGTACTTACCAACTCCAAATAACGTCTGAGAAAGGAAGAGAGAAAGGACAGAGGTCATCCGTCAGAAAGATTTTGACAATAGCCAAAGAAGTCAATTCCTTAATTTTAAATATCTATATTCTTAACTTTTGTTAATGATGTAAAAAATAAAACTCAATTCAGCCTCTTCCAGACTGTGAAGCTTTTATTTGTGAAATAAACCAATCCAAAAAATAAATTATTAAATAGTAAATCAGGCCTGTTTGCTTCGTATTTGAAAGGGAAAGGGCATCGAGGCATGTTCTACTTGGTAAAGGGCACACTATGAGGAAATTGTTAATTTCTACTGGAGCATTTCAAGGGCACCAAGGCAATGACCAGGGCGCATGAAGGCATGATCACCCCACTTTCTTGTTGTTTCATCGCTTAAATTCTTCATTATTCAGAAACAAGTTTTGCTTTTGAGACTTTTCACATTCACACACCAAACTGAAAACTTACAAAGAAAAAAATTAACAATTTTTCTAAAGGATTTCTGTCTTCATTTCCCTCCAAGATATGACCATCAAGTAATAAACCACAAAACCCAAACTAAGATGTTTAAACCACGTCTGGATCTCTTACCTGATATCTTCGAAGCAGACACCAAACTCTTGGCAAGAAATTCTGTCTGATTGCGTCGTCTCTACAGTGCAACCTGTAAAGCATCTCCTAAGGTGATATAAAAGAGCAAGAGCTTTGATTAATAAAAATAATAATATCAAAGTCTTATATAACGCACGTATCTACCAAACAAGGTACTCAAGGTGCCGAGTATATACAAACTTTCAGAAATATAGGTCATTGCAGTGATATATTCTGAGACCTACTACGACGCATTCACCAGCCACAGCCAGGAGCACCCGGGCGAACCCCTTCTCTTTTCGATAAGTGCAATTGGTTCTTTTACATGCGGTACACAACAAACGGTTCCAACGGCTTTACGTCCCATCCGAAGGACAAAGCAATGGCTAAGTGTCTTGCTTAAAGGAACACGTTGCCTTGGATCGGACGAGTTGGTCAAAACAAAAGCGTTTGTAACCGTTTTTTATAAAATGCATATGGTTGGAAAGATGTTTTAAAAGTAGAATTCAATGATCCACACAAGTTTGCCTCGAAATTGCGTGGTTTTCCTTCTACTGTGCGAACTAACATGGTCGGCCATTAATGGGAGTCAAAATTTTGACCTCCATAAATGGCCGACGTGTTAGTCGACGAGGTAAAAGGAAAACCACGCAACTTTGAGGCATGTTTGTGTGGATCATTGTATTCTACTTTTACAACATCTTTCTACCCATATGCATTTTATAAAAAACGGTTACAAACACTTTTCACACACCAACTCGACCGATCCAAGGCAACGTGTTCCTTTAAGGACACAAGTGTCAAGGCTTGAGATTCGATGTGTACTAAGCACTATATACACTTTCCACCGAGTACCAAGTAGTCAGTGTTTTGTACACATTGGGGCAAGGGTAAAAATCGAATTATATTCTTCATCCCCGATGCATAAGTATTTTTTTATTAAATGATTATGGTACCCGCTGTAGCATTCAAATCGCCTCTAGCCACAAGGCTGGCTTGGTGGCCCTAGTGGTAAGACATCTGCTCTAGCAATGCAATTGCAAAGGTCATGGGTTCGAATCCCACCCGGATAATTTGTCTGTGACTTTTGTTCTCATAGAACTCGGGAAAGTAGCGAGTATACTTTGAATGATTCCTGTTGAAATGAAACAGCAACTCCTCCCGTAACGACCTCTCCTCTTACCAGTTTCTTCAGGTGAGCTGTATTGAGTTTCATCATTTCTCCTTTATAACGAAGGCATGTTGTGCTTCCTTCCTCATGGATGTCTACTGTGGGTAACCTCGGGCTGGGTACGTAGTTGTACACCGGGTAGCAAGGCATCTTCCTGTCGGCTGGCGCCCTGGGAAATGGTGCCGGCTCTGAACAACAGAGAGAAAGAAAGAAAAAAAAAACGGTTTAAGTAGGACTTGAAACTTTGCACGTTGGAAATAAAATAAGTGACATTTACAGTAGCACCATATGTAAATCTCCTTGGAGTAGTGAGGTTGGTTCTAACCAATAAACACAAAACGCCAATCGGCAATAGAAAATCAGAAAGTAACAAGTTGAAAAGTCCAGCTGTGTTCCCATTTGAACTAAATGTTTGAGCGCATTAAGTTCACCTTCAATCTGATGTTCCTTAAGGAGCTCCCAGTGTTTAGCTCTCAGCTTCTTCACAATCTCACAAGACATGCTACACATCTTAGAGCAGATTCCCTCCACGGAGGATTGGACGGCCGTGTTGAGATGAGGTCCACACTGCTCCTTCAGATGAGCTAAACGTTTCTAAAGAATCAGGAAAAAAAAGGGAACAAAATTACACATTTCTCCTAAAGGATAAGGCCTTTCAAATGTCCAGGGCCCAATTTCATAGAGCTGCTAAGCACAAAAATTCGCTAAACATGAAAAATTTCTTTCTTGATAAAAACAGGATTACCAACCCAATTTCCTGGTGATTTTCAGGATAAGCAAACAACAGCTGAATACCAGTAACAAGCAATATGCAACAAATGGAAATTCGGTTGGTAATCCTGTTTTTATCAAGGAAGAAATTTCATGCTAAGCAATTTTTTGTGCTTAGCAGCTCTATGAAATTGGGCCCAGATTGACACCCACTCCCAGTTAGTAGGATTTGAAACTTTGCATGGTGGGAGTATAATAATTTAGGTGAGGTTTGCGATAACACCGATGTGAAAATCTCTTTTTAAGTATCGTTGGTTACTGGTCAGAACCAGTGGTTGTCAACTCAACGTTTCAATCGGCATGCTCTGATCGTCCGAAAAAATCTTCACAAAACTACAGTTTATTTTGGATATAATGGATTAAATTAGTGGATTTAACAAACAAACTTAAATATTCCCCGGCTTTAAAGGCAGTGGACACTATTGGTAATTGACAAAGACCAGTCTTCTCACTTGGTGTATCTCATCATATGCATAAAATAACAAATCTGTGAAAATTTGAACGCAATTGGTCGTCAAAGGTGCAAGATAATAATGAAAGAAAAACACCCTTCTCACACGAAGTTGTGTGCGTTTAGATGGTTGATTTCGAGACCTCAAATGCTAAACTTGAGGTCTCGAAATCAAGTTCGTGGAAAATTTCTTCTTTCTCGAAAACTATGTCACTTCAGAGGGAGCCGTTTTTCACAATGTTTTATACTACCTCTCCCAATTACTCGTTACCAAGTAAGGTTTTATGCTTATAATTATTTTGAGTAATTACCAATAGTGTCCACTGCCTTTAAATGGTCCTCTTAATCAAAAGCTTCATTGCAGTGTTTTATAATCAAGCCCTGTTCGATGCTGTCAGGGTTATCTGTATGTACCGTTTTGGGGAGTTCAACACAGACCCACAAGGGGCACCCACTTGTCCGTCTTGTTTTTCCAATCATCCTTCTTTATTATTTAAACACGAACAACCAAATGTTCCTTTCTTGTTTGAATGTCCGCTTGAGGTTTTCTTGTATAAATGGCTAAATAAATTCATAATTCTTTTCTTGTTAACTAATTTGGTCCACACATGCCCTCATGTGGTAAAAAACATCATGGATAAACAAAATCAATAATTCCCTACCTACGCTATTTTCAACTGGCATGTATCAGAAACAGAAATCTGTGTTTTTGTCTTACCATATACTCATCTATACTACAGCAGGGCTGAGTTCTCAACCATCGAAACATCTCGTCAGCATTCCACTTAATGATCTTACGACTCTCAGAAGATGCTTTCCTGAAAAGACCAAAAAAAAAAACAAATAGAAAACAATCTCAATCTTTACCTTCTGTGTGCCCTCCACGATGCAGTTTGTAAACATTATTTACTCGTTCTCAGGTTTGTGATATAACGTGGCCCAACATGAAGCCTGAAAGCATATAAACTTGCTTAGCACAAACAAAATCTTGCTCTTGGAGTCTGCAAGCACAACTTGCTCAGTACCAGGCCTGTAGAATAATACAACCTGGTCCAAATGTCAAGAAGCATGTAAGCATAACAAACTTGCTAAGCACAGAAAACTCATGCTTAACAGAAACTCTTGCTTACCAGCCAAAATTCCATTATGCTTACAATGTTGCAACTGGTGTCCAACTCATTTGTTACGCTTATCAACAAAATTTGCTAAGCAGTATTTTCTGCTTAAGGGCTTTATGAAATTGGGCCAAAGATGCTTGGTTGATGGTGAAATCATTCCTAATTTTATTCCTGTGGCCCAATTTGATACAGCTGCTGATTCTCAAACAGTAGCTAGGCACTACAAAACTATGCTTACCAGATTAATGGCTCCCGGCCAAACTACCATGTCTTGTGTGCAATCTGTGGCTGCTATTTCTGCTTAGCAGACAGTTGTAAAGCAATATTTTCCCAAAATTGGGCCAAGATGATTAGAGGGGTTAATCGGTACACACCCAGAAAGTTTTAGTCCTTTCTCAAGATCCCAAGGAAAAAAAAACATATTTTCTTACCTTGTAGCAATGAGTTTCTTTGCAGCTTCAGCGTATCTATACAACAACTTCCGGGCTTCTCCGTACAACTTGGGCCTGTACAATCTGTTCAAGAAATCACAATAAGATGCTCAATCAAGGGGCGGTGAAAGCACTGGATTCTTTTAGAGCATTTACAACACACAGCTTTACGTCCAAAGGACGAGACAATACTTGGTTAAGGGACACGTTGACTTGAATCGGACGAGTTGGTCTATAAAAACCATTTGTTATTAAATCCATATGGTTAGAAAGATGTTTTAAAAGTAGAATAAAATGATCCACTTACAATCACTGGGTACTAAGTTAATGTAAAAATAACTTTTGGGTTCCTAGTCGATAACAATGATTCTAGGTTACCTGATGGGAATATCACTCATAATCTCTCTCTTCATAGACGGCGATACTTCTGGCTTACAGTCACTGGGTAGCATCGGATCTTGGCCTTTGTCAATCACCTTCCTCTCCAGAAGCCAACGATTAAAGGATTCCCTCGGTGCTTGGATCCCTGCAACAGATAAAACAATACATTACAAAATACTCAAGTGTCGTGGCCGAGCGGTAAAGAGCACCGAATTCACACTCTGGTGTTTCTGATCAGCAGAGTGTGGGTTTGAATCCCCAGCCATGACACTTGTGTCCTTAAAGCAAGACACTTAACCATTGCTTCATCCTTCTGATGGGGCGTAAAGCTGTTGGTGTTGTGTAACGCATGTAAAAGAACCCAGTGCACTTATCGAAAAGAGAAGGGGGTTCGTCCTGGTGTTCCTGGCTGTGGCTGCTGTATGCGCCGTAGCACCTTGTAAGGTGCTACAAAACTGGGTTTCAGAATTCATCTCTGCAATAACCTGTCTTTCTGAATATATACTCAGCGCCTTGAGTACCTTGTTTGTGATTGTTAAACCTAGAGAGCTCGAGGTACACTACAATTTCCGATGTATTAGGTTTTTAACTTTTTAACGTTGGCTGAATAAATTATTATAATTCTAATTCTAATGCTAATTTGGTAGATAGGTGCACTATATAAGACTTTGATTAAAATGCTGGCACTCTATCAACTAAGCTACTAGACCTGAGTTGGCGGTCTCTCTACGTTGACAAAATCTTTGTTGGAGGGTACTAGATGAAAGCATTTCAACCTGTAACTACGGTTTAGCTGGAGTTCAAACCCAATTTATGATACAATACAACCAAAATATCCTCCAATGAAAAAATGTATCAACCTTTTAAGCACAAAACTTGCTAAGCACAGGAAAGTACTGCTTAACAGAAACTGGTTACCAGCCAAAATTACTTCAAGGTTACATTGTTGTGACTAGTTCTCTTCTTCAATTTTTGCTTATCAAAGAAATTTTCCAGCAGTATTTTCTGCTTAATAGCCGTGTAAAAAATCGGGCCCAGGTCTCTTGAGACAGTTTTGTCAAAAGTTTTCCTGGTATCTACATTTTGAATCGAATATAAGGGAGGTTTTGCATGCAAACAGATGCGGTTAGTGCGACTGATACATCATCATTATGACGTCATATCATATGCTACTCAATATCCGCTATACGTGCCGACGACACTGATATCCTGCTTGCTACACGTATCCATTAGGGTGTGAAACTTCCCAATTATAAAACATCATAAAGAAATGGGACTTACCTTCGCGTTGCTGACATAATTCACTGTACTGTAAGCGCAGTTTCTGTACTAGGCTTCCCCTCATCAGTTCAATGTCATTATGGGGTGGAGGCAGTACACTAGGGTACCTCTCAAACATTATGACGTTAGTGTTGATAGAGAAGTCCCAGAAAGGGCTACAAAAGACCATGATTAATCAGTGATTAGGATCATCTTCGAACGTCTCAGGAATGAATGATAAAGTAGGATTTTTATTCCACTTCAGTGTTAGGGTACAAATTGTCAACCACCAGTTGTTTTTCTGAATCAACCCTACTGAAAAGAGATCTACACATGGTGCTACCGCAAACATCAGATTCAATGCTGTCACCCTTTTATCTCAGAAAAAGCTGAAAGTTTTCTTGTTATTACAACTTAGTCCAGCAAGATTGCACAGCAAAATATTTAGACTGGAAAGTTTTAAGCACACAAAGTGCTAATATTGTGTAGCAAATGATGATCTTTGAGAAGCAACTGAGATATCTTGCCGAGTGTTTTTCTCTGCTGATACAAGGGAAACCGTTCGGTGCACTTTTCAAAGAGGTTAGGCTGTGTCCGAACTGGCGACTATAGCCTTGGCTACAGCTAGATTTCTGCGTCATCATGCGTTAAAGTACATTATAAGAAGTCCTTAAAGGGAAGGTACACGTTTGGTAATTGTCAAAGACAAGTGTTCTCCCTCACTCCGTGTATCCCATCATAAGCATAAAATAACAAGCCTGTGAAAATTTGAGCTCAACTGGTCATCGGAGCTGCGAGAAAATGATGAAAGATAAAACACCAAGGTTGTTGGACGAATTTGTGTGCTTTCAGATAAGAATAAAAGACTTCTAGCTAGAAGTCTTTTAAGTTAATATTTGTTTTGAGTAACTACCAACTGTGTACTTTCCCTTCAACAGTCGTAGCTGTAGCCGAAGCTGCCAATTCGGATACGGCCGTAGACTCACCCTCTTAAGTCAGCCTGCTTGAACGTTGGGCTGAGAGGAGACTCTTCAATTGACTGTCTTCTGGGTACCAGACCACCAGGTGGAGAGGTTATATTTGGAGGTCCGTGACCGGGCCTTTGGTCGATCTGAATTCCAAGAGGGTCATGCTGTGGGTTGAACAGATAATCAAGATCAAATTACAACCCAATATCTGCTGTAGCAATGCAAAGGTTGTGGGTTCGAATCCTACTCGAGTGATTTGCCTGTGGATTCTCTTTCACAGAGCTCTGGAGAGTACTGAGTATACAGAGTTACAGAGCAGGTATACGTACCTCCTACAGTGATTATTTAGCCATCGTATTCCCGTAAAATAACGATGAATTTCGCTATTAAAAAAATGAAACCAACCAGTTTAAAAGCGGGAATCTAATTTTCTTTCTTACCCGTGATGCGCCTCTCTCTCCGGGCATGGGGGGCATCTCCCACAGTGATTGTTTACTGAACTTATTGAAGTAGTAGTTCCGCCCCTCCCTCTTGCTCCAAAACTGTCTCCAGCCCGCTTCAAGTAGCTCCGGAGGAAGATCATGGACAGGATCTGGGCTCTGCGGCATCTGGGGAGACAGTGTTGACATAGAGCTTTGGCGGAAAGAGTGATTGGCAGGAGCGGGGCTCTGAGGGATGGGTGTCTTGGGCTGTTGCATCATGGGGTTTGGCATTGAATGGTCGACTTGCGGGGAGCTGTGAAGAGGGGCAAAGTTCTTTTTCCTGTCGGGCGTTTGATGTTGGGTCGACATTGTTACAGAAGGATGGACTTCTCTTTGAGTAGGTTACACATGTAGAATAATGTTAGTTGCACGATGGAGAATTCATACACCGATGATGAGAAAACATGCTGCAAACCTCTGAAAAAACAAACGGGTAACATTTTTTAAAGCTTGGTGATGGACTTATGTCTTTTTCAAAGTTAGCATGTTTCATGATTGATCATTACAAATGTTTCCTTAAAAGCTAAAGCCTGTTAAAATTGTATAAATAAAGAAATTGTTGCAGTCACGGCTTACGCTACAAATACAAATACAATACATACAGCAGCCTACGGAATGAAATACGGTAACATAAAAAAACGAGCAAAAACAAAACTCATTAATTTGCCGTCAATGATTCTGTACATGGTAAGGTAAAACAGTCAAATAATGATCTACAATAATCTACAAATTCATTTCTCACCTCAAGGCAAAGGCTTACCGCTGCAAATTCCGTCAGTAAATGAAAATAGCTGGACGATTTTGTAGCCACCAAAACAAAATTCAAGACGCCATTTTGAACTAACACGTCGTTGGCGTTCGACGGTTGAGATCCTTTTACTGGCCAGCACCGGATACCAGTGATAAATTTTCACCTTGGAAGGGCGCCATCATCGTTAGAGCTTTGCAAGGTGAAATTTAACGCGCAGTTATTTCCAGATTGGGGAAATTCCCTGTTTTACCAGTAATTCATAAGATCCTATTAAGTGTGGACAAGGGTATTTCTTTGAGCTTACAAAAAGAATTTTTTGAATTAGTTCAAATCTAAAAGACTGGCAAGACAATTTATTTTACCCTCCACAAATTGCTAAACAGGTGAACTTCCCTCATTGAAATAAGACCAAAGTTTATAAATACTCAAAGCTTTGATAAAACATCACAACAATCAAATAAGTTCATTCATTTTATTTATTGTATGCAGAGTTTATACAATGGTGGTCAAGCAAATTAAAGGCAAACAGCTTTAAAACAGTGACCACTTACTATCAATAAATATGATTTAAACAAACATTGGTCAGATCATTTTCACAGGTAATTGTTTTAAAATTCAAAGAAATAAAAAACTGGACAGCACTCTCTATTTTGTCAACTTGTAAAACGGTAGTACACTGTTCATGATAGCTTGTAACATAATGGGCAAATGAGCAAGTATAACAACAAAAAAACATGGATGAAACTAATATTATTCTGCTCATAAATACATATCTCAACCTCCCCTTGTTAAAGACAGTGGACACTATTGGTAATTGTCAAAGACCAGTCTTCTGACTTGGTGTATCTCAACATATGTATAAATTAACAAACCTGTGAAAATTTGAGCTCAATCGGTCGTCGAAGTTGCGAGATAATAATGAAAGAAAAAACACTTGTCACACGAAGTTGTGTGCTTTTAGATGGTTGATTTCGAGACCTCAAATTCTAAACTTGAGGTCTCGAAATCAAATTTGTGGAAAAATACTTCTTTCTCGAAAACTATGTCACTTCAGAGGGAGCCGTTTCTCACAATGTTTTATACCATCAACCGCTCCCCATTACTCATTACCAAGTTAAGTTTTATGCTAATAATTATTTTGTGTAATTACCAATAGTGTCCACTGCCTTTAATACAAACTTGATAAAAAATTGTTTTCTTCTTCCGCCTCACAACTTTGACATCCTTTAGAAATTCTTAGTTTCCAATAATGCATATATAGAAACCGCAATAACTGAAAATTGTATAAAAAAAATAATAATAATCGTATATAAAAAATTAATATGGAAACACCATGTGTGGAGATTTTGTTAACAAATAGTGTTATGCAGTGTTCACTTATAGACCTTATGCACATGACGTCATTTCAGTAGGGCGCCCTCACCTAGAGGTCAAAAGGAGGTTGTTCATTGGCCAATCCTGTGCGCCGCGCGTACAAATCAGTGCGTTTCGATTGTTTCGTCACCGTTTTTCCACTAAGATGGCCGCTGGATGACGTCAATGCATAAGGTCTATTGTTTCAATTACACAACTTAATTTTCACTTTTGTCGTTCTCAAATATTTTGACAATCTGACTGAATTTATAACTCCTCTTCACACCAAAGGTATTGATATATGTTTGTTTTTCATTTCAAATGTAACCAAAGATAAAATATGTAATAAAAGCAACTAAAAGAGACGGACCTGACAGTAAAAAAGTTGTTTGAAAGTTCAACTGTTCTTTTGGATGAAGTTAGTAAAAGTACCCGACATGTTAATCTCACTAAACTTTTATCTCTAAAAATTCAAGACTACTCTTAAAACATTATAAGATAGTTCTTCACAAGGATGCTTATAAATAATACTGCTTCTGGTAATGAAACCAATGAAAAATCATGTCATAAGCGTGTCTTGGCCGAACGGTTAAGAGCAACGGATTCAAGCTCTGGTGTTTGATCAGCGGAGTGTGGGTTCGAATCCCGGTCATGACACTTGCAACGTAAAATTGGGGAGGTAGTGCTTTCTGCTCTACCGGCCAGGCTTCAGACTGATGATACCCAAGCCTACATCCGTATCATGGACTGTAAAAGGGGCAACCCTGTTTCAGCCCTAGGAGAAGGTGGCAACGGTCTCTGGAATAAAATAATTGTAGCCCACACCGTTAAGTGGCCTTCAGGCCTTGTGTGTCTGGCGATTTGCATAAAAAAAAAATCAAAAAAAATCAAAGGTGTCTTGCACTGTATCCCATGGGCTAAAAGGTACCCTGTGGACGAAAACTAAAAACATTAATATTGTTTTTTTTTAAGAGGAAACTTTGGCTGCCAAACCACTAAGCAGTGAGAATGCTGAATTCAAATGACAGTCAACATGCCATTCAATACACCAGTATTTACGAGACTCTAAAGGCAACTACAGTTTTAAATAAATTAAGGCCGTGTCCGAAACGGCGACTTCGGCTACAGCTACGGCTAGATCGCGCGCGTCTGCCTATTCTTCAACACTAGTAGACGCGCTGATCTAGACAGAGCTGTAGCCGAAGTCGTCGTTTCGGACACGGCCTCACTAACTACAATCAGTATTATTCAGATGATGTACAACTTTAAAAGTAACACTGATACATGCAGAATGTTTTACCCTATAAAACAAAGCAGCAATTTGTTGTGTCAGTGCAGTAATTCTGAGCACACAATCATTCATTTAAAAAAATGAATAATCTTTAATACTAGAAAATGAGAGGTCCTTTTTTATGAAGCTCACAGTAACAAGTTCCTCTAAGAACTTCTTCAAGATCACTAGGGCAAACCTCACGCCATCCAGGACTCAGTTGACAAGTATTAAACGTCTCAAGTTGAGGTGCACCGTCCCTAAGTACCTGGTACAAACAGTGAACTTTCAGAGCAGTTCGTGGTAAGACTGGCCCACCCCAAGCAGTTCTAGAGTCAGTGAAGTTTCTTAAGTTTGGTAGAGTGACACTCCAGAGAAAGAATCCAGAGCAAGTTGAGATGTCAAGATCTTCAAGTGTCTTCGACGTCAAGGTATACTGCGGGTATAAATCCCAGTCCCTAAAGGGTACAGCTACCTCAAGCTTCAACCGTTTTAGCTTCGGAAGATCTTGCAGAAGGCTATTCAACAGCGTTTGAGGTAGAGCTTGAAAGACCCAGTATTTGGACAGCTCTAGGGAAGTTATTTCTTTGAAGTTACATAGAAGAGTGATTGAGTATGATGACCAGTCAAATGGCATTGAGAACATGTTAATTCCAGGACTTGTTTCTTGAAGGACAGTCAGGAACTTGTGGAATGAGTTGACCCTGGATTCTTTGGCTCCCAGTGCCGCACCGTCTAAGAACCACGGAATATGAGGGGTAAAGGTCCAATTACACTTAATTATTTGAAGATCTTGAGCATGCGCCATTTGTAGCAAGTAAACAAGAAGTTTGAGCCATATCTCGTCACCATCGTGGAGATCGAACTCAAAGACAAGTTCTCGAATCAAAGCTCGACGAGACACAAGATGAAACACAAAGTTCTTGACACGTTCCTTTAAGACTTGGCATTCCAGCGCTGGTGATGGGATCGGCATAGGTCTCCTCCTACTGAAGAACATCAACTCGACGAAATCAGCCTTTGTCCACAAGCATGGTGTACGCATTAACTGCGCAAATGATGTACACACTAGAGAAGCTAGGCATTTCTCGACATCAGTCAGGTAAGATAAGATTTGAACTTTGCACTCGTTTGGAAGTTTTTGAAATAGAAAACAGGTTTGTTTCATATTACAAGTTTTTTGAAGATTGCATTTTTGTCTCTTTGTTTTTACAGACTGATGTTTATTCTTTACACACCTTTTGGATATCACTGCATCTGTAGACATTGACAACTTCTTCATCAACTCTGCAAGATAAAATAAAATAAATCAACATTGTTGCGGTAACCACTGCTAACACAAGAATTTGAATACACTTGTGGACTTGAGTTGTTAATGGTCTGCCGCGGTGAGATAGTCGAGTTGTGGCGGTGTTCTTGCAAGATCACTGCTTTCGCGCTGATTGCCGACTTCTAACTCCAAATGGGACCGTAGTCATGAGAGCAATAGTCCCGCGGGGCCAGCAGTCTCGCAAGAATACTGCGGGAATCGCAGGGATTCGGAATAGAGTCGAAACACTATCATCGCGACAGACATTTAACGACTTGTCCACACGCCTAAGATTTGAACTGCCTTAAGTCAACGGTCAAGCTCGCGAGCTTGGTGGTCTCAGTAAGATATCTGCTCTAGCAATGCAAAGGTTGTTGGTTCTAATCCTACCCAAGTAACTTGGCTGTGGATTTTGTGCATAGAACTCGAGAATCTTTTCCTGCACGATCGGTCGATCGCGCAAACCCATTCCTGCACGATCAGTAGATCGCGCAAAGCCTTTCCTGCGCGATCGGCTGATAACGGGAAAAAATACTCGTAGCGCGATCGTTCAATCGCGCAAAGATGTTCATTGCGCGATCGACCGATTGATGCGCGACCGACCGATTGTTGCGCGATCGACCGATTGCTGCGCGACTTAATTGATCTTTCGATAGCGCAGCGCGATCTGTTGATCGCGCAGATATAGTTGCCATAACGTAACCCTCTGCAGGAGGGTTACATTATCGCAACTACGGAGAAGGTTAAAAATAAATTTAAAAAAAATCTTTATTATTTCTGTATGTAAACAATAAAATCACATCTATTTTTTTGTCAAAATGAATAAGAACAAAATTATTGGAATGTGTTAACTGTGTAGTGTCACACCAACAGATATCAGTAAGTTCAGCATATAAGAACAAGCCTCCCTACGAATTTAAACATGTAAAGTGAAAGTTGAATATAATTTGTATTGTCATAAAGTTGTTTTACCATCCTTACCTGACCACCATGTGCTCACTTCAGCCTGGTAACAAACCACAACAATACAAAATCACCGTCTTGTCTTGGCCTTGGCCCTTGGGTTGGGGACCGACAAGAACATGCAAGAAAATTGCATTTTTTTTTCTTCTATTTATAGCTCAAACGAAATTAAAGTATACTTACTCAAAACAATTAACCTCTTCTACTTAAAATATGCAAATCTGCAATGCATAATGTCGTTTTTTTTGCTGCAAAAAGTGCAGTCAATAAATTGATTGTTCGGCGCTCATGTTTTGATTATCTAATTACGCATGGTAACCTTTCCTCTAAAACAGTAAATAATCGTTGCAGACGTCAAGGTAGAAACAGATTCATTGACACTAGCTTGGTACTTGCCATTTGTAACCCGTTTTGCATTGCTAATGTCCGTACAAGGACAGAGCCATGCTAGGGAATGGGGAATGCGTGTGTGGCATAGTTAATAGAGTTCAGTGACCACAGACACTGTTTTACGATGGGTGTACACTTCGTCATGGGTCAGCAATCATAGAGTGGGATAAGCATGTCAAGGCAAGGAGGAAGAAAGTGCTCACAAAAAGTTCAAGAACAAGAAGTAACCAAAACAATGAAATAAAATATGAATGCCGAAGTATCGAACTACCTGAATACTGAATAAACAATAGATGAATAGCACACAATACGGAACCATCCATGCCATCCATACTGTGTGTCTAAGTTCTAACTAAAGTTGGAGTGAAACTGAAAGTTTCATAAGATTTGTCAAGATGTCATCACGAGCTATGAGAAAACTTCATGGAGACAGTATGTTGAATCAACTGCAAGTTCCTTCTTCATCTTCGGAAGATGATGATCGTGATGACGTCAGTGATAATCGGGGTGGATCCAGTGTACCAATCAACCCTTTTGATTTAGTGAGTTAATTCTACATATTGTCCAATATAATGTTATCCTGCCGTCCTCTTGAAATGATATATTTCCTTTGATTAAAATACGTGTGTGAAAAATGGTCATGATGGTGGCAGGATACTAAAAAACATATGTAAACTTTTGACGACAAAAAGAGCATTTTTTATTTTATTTTTTTATAACTTCACCTCGGTCCTTTTGGTTGGTAAGTTGTTTGCAACAGCTTCTAAAGTTCTATTTTCTCGTTTTCATAATTTACTCGCACAAAACAGCGAGTGGTAGTGAAAAGTTATATGGTGCTTCTGCAGCCCATGGAATCGCCGGTACGGGTAGCGGACGTACTGTGTATTTTTTGCATTCACGATAAAGGTTAAAATATAACATTTTAGTTGCTATATGGATTGACCTCTCAGATTGATTGGGGGATTCAAATTTGTGAAGATAAAATATATTATTAATATTTAATACTTTCTGTCAACTTGAAGACAAATTTCAGAAAAAAATTGATTTAGAATGTCACGCATAATTAAAATAACTCTTTTCTTGACTGGCTTTGTCAGACTAAGTTACCAGTAATAATATCTTATCTTTCAAAAAGTTACAAGAGGACGAAAATGAAGTGGAAAGTGATGGAGAGAGAAGAGAAACTTCAATGCAAGGAAACCATGCTACATCGACGCAGAGTGAAACAACCTCAGGAGCAAAGAAGAAGAGGAGGAAAAAGAAGAAAAAGAAACACAGTGAAGCGGAGACCAAAGTCCAAGATGCTCCTGAAGATGTTTGTATTAGGCCGAGTAAAGAAAGAAACATGTTTAGCGTCCGGGTTTCTCAAAAAAGGAAAGAGGGGGGGGCTTTTTATTTTTTATTTCAAGATGGCCGCCTTTCTTTTTAAAATGTCAAATATCCATTGTTTTTTCTACTGTTCAAACACACAATACATAAATGAAACATTTTGGTCAAGACATTCAGACAAGACATTCAGATTGTTTTAGCTGAGATCATTTAAAATAACCTTAAAAAAAAAAATAAAAAAAAAAATGTGCATAAAAAAAAGAGGCGGCCTCTAAAAAGAAAGCGGGCGGGGACGCTAAACATGTTCCTTTTTTTTACTTGGCCTTATTGCTAGAATGTATCCTTATCCACTGAAAGATTTATTCTGGTTGTGAAGCCAGGGACTCTCAGAAAAGCGAACTTAATCACAAATTAGCCAATAAGATAAAAGAAAAGAAGAGAAGGAAGGAAAAAAAAGGAAGGACGGTTCAGTTTTAGTTTCATTTGAATAAACCTAAAGCCTCCATCAACTTTCAAGATAGGCCAGTGTGAAACTGTGCCCGGGTAACTGGGGTTAACAAAGATCATCTAGCCTCCCTCAATCGGGAGTTGAGATACAGTGTGAAAATGGCTTATTATTCGTTTTTTTTATTGGTGGTAAATAAAAACTTTGTATGGTTTTAAGGAGCGTCACAAAAAGTCCTGACATCTCAAATTTGTCAACTACTTTTCACATTCTCTACAAATTTGTGATTATGTCTTTAATTGACTTTTAAAATGATTGAACATTTCATGAAACTACAGGAAGATGAAATTGATGCAAGTATACGACAAGTAAACGCAATGCTTGGAACATTGCCAAATGGACCATCGGTCGAGGGAGTCACATCCACAGCATCCTCATCTGTTACCGTAGATACCAAGGCAGTGTTAGCCATTGAGCACAAGAATCTGAACGCAGAGAATGAGATGAGACGAATCTTTGGGTCCAACGTAGTCAGGCAGAATGACCAGAGGTATTGATGTAGATAGTGGGTGTCCGGGGTTCCAATCCTGCCCAACACTGTTATTTTGATGACCGTGTAGATCCCACCGCTGCCACCATGTAGTATTCAGCAAGAGACTATTGGGGGGGGGGGAGGGGGGGTCTTGAACCAATGCAATGAAGTAATTTACATTCATTTTGGTTTTACCCTTACATTGATGTGTGTTAGGACTGTATACTCAGTACTTTCCCCGAGTTCTGTGAAATTGATATTACTTGGGTGGGATTCGAACCAAAGACCTTTGCAATTCTAGAGCAGTGTCTTACCGTCACTAGACCATCGATATTGCATGGTAGCTAGAGGCCATTCAAATCCTACATTTTAGCAGCGGGTACTGCAACAGTTTAAAAGAGTCCATTTAGGTTTTAACATTTTGTTTTTGTTTTTATTTATAACTCTTTTCCAGGAGAAGAGGAAGGCGTAAAACTTATCAGCGATCAACATGGTTAGTCAATCCCAAAGCAGAATGGCCACACATAGGAAAAACCGGTTTGTCCATGACACAGCTTGAAACTAAAGGCGGGTAAGATGATAATAATAATAATAATAATAATAATAATAATAATAACAATAACACAGCATTTTTAAAGTGCACTGTATCTGTATAACATTCAAAGGCGCTGGTCAAGAACAAGAAGAAAATTTCACTCGATATCTTTATAGGCTAATCTGAAGAGATGGGTTTTGAGAGAATGTTGGAATCGTGAGATGTCATGTGTGTCCTTGAGATGTTGAGGAAGAGAGTTCCAGAGGCGGGGTGAAATGTTACTGAATGCCCTGTCCCCATAGCTGGATAAACGGGTCAGAGGAACATAGAGCATACTGCCCGATGACCTCAGACCCGGCCTGACACTACGGGGCTGAATCAGGCTCTGTTCATAGGTAGGGGCTAGTCCATGGAGAGCCTTGAATGTCAGAAGGATGATCTTGTTTTGAATTCTGAAATGAAGAATTCTAAGATGATTAGTTGTGTTTGAATTTGGCCTTACAAAACAAGTTTTATTTGTCATAATGAATCCCTACTCACTATAAATGAAGTATGTAATATAGTGTACCTTTAGAAGTTTCAGCTTCAGTTTCAGAAGAAAAAAAATTGTAAATCACAGAGCAATGTTTTCAAGAGAGGCGTGTTAACTGTTGTACATGCTGAAATGTCTCATTGGGACGAAAATTATTTTTGTGAAAATGTTTCACTGATTTCTCAAAAACTTACAGCACCTCAGCAAGTAATATTGTAAGGGAAGCTTTCTCCCATCATTATCTTTAAACCGTGTAAGTTTAATGAAAATCTGTGGACGTGTGTGTTTTGTGTCCCACAAAAAGTACCCAAATCCATTAAAGACACTGGACTCCTTTGGTAATTGTCAAAGACAAGTATTTTGACTTGGTGTATCTCAACATATGCACAAAATAGCAAACCTGTGTAAATTTGAACTCAATTGGTCATCGTAGTTGCTAGATAATAATGGAAGAAAAATTACCCTTGTCACACGCAGTTGTTTGCTTTCAGATGCTTGATTTCGGGACCTCAAAATCTAATTCTGAGGTCTTGAAGTCAAATATTTTAGTCGAAAATTACTCCTTTCTCAAAAACTATGGCACTTCAGAGGGAGCCGTTTCTTACAATGTTTTATACTACCAACAGCTCAGCATTGCTCGTTAACAAGTAAGCTTTTATGCTAACAATTATTTTGAGTAATTACCAATAGTGTCCACTGGCAGTGGACACTATTGGTGATCATTCAAAATAATTATTGGCTTAAAACCTTTCTTGGCGACGAGTAATGGGGAGAGGTTGATGGTATAAAACATTGTGAGAAACGGCTCCCTCTGAAGTGCCATAGTTTTTGAGAAAACAAGTAATTTTCCACGAATTTGATTCTGAGACCTCAGATTTAGAACTCGAGGTCTCGAAATCAACCATCTAAACGAACACAACTTCGTGTGACAAGGGTTATTTTTCTTTCATTATTATCTCGCAACTTCGATGACCGATTGAGCTCAAATTTTCACAGGTTTGTTATTTTATGCATATGTTGAGATACACCAACTGTGAAGGCTAGTCTTTGACAATTACCAATAGTGTCCACTGCCTTTAAACGGTGTAAGTTTAATGAAAATCTGTGGACGCGTGTGTTTTGTGTCCTTCCAAAAAGAACCCAAACCCTTTAACAGCGCAATGGGATTGGACCCTGGGTATACCTAGAGATTCAAACCAAATATGAAACATATCTGTTTCTATCATTTTACAATTTCAACAGGAATCATTTCTTCACGCTGGAGCACTCCAAGGATTATCAACAAGTACAGTTTCAATTTCTAGACGCAGTTGAATCTATGAATCCACAGAATCTTACGGTAATACCACCCTACCATGTTGTCTCATTCTTCCTACATGTACCTTACCATAACTCACCTCTGAGCGAGATCCAAAGCTGGTGAACATTTTATGAAAAGTTGAGAATTTTTCAAACTAATCAAAACAGCACTTCAAATAGCAGGAAAAAATACTACTACTAATAATAACAATAATAAAATGTTTGGCCTCGGGAATCCGATCCCTCTTCAGGGGTCGATTTCACAAAGAGTTAAGACTAGTCCTAACTTAGGAGATATTAAACGTATGGGTAGTCTAAAGTTAGGACGAGTAACTCGTCCTAAGTCGAGATAAGTCTAGTCTTAACTTTGTGAAATCCACCCCTGGTCACTCAAAGTCCCTCGGGGGGAATAGACGCACACTTTTTACCTCATTGCCAGTCAATATGAGTATATATAAATTTGGATTCGATGTTGTTTTTATAAAGGCGTTGCTGCAGATGCATCCGTATCACATTGATACTCTTCTTCAACTGAGTGAAGTCTGTAAGATGAGTGAGGACAGACAGATGGCTGCCGAGCTTGTTGGTAAGGACTCAGAACAATATGTTCGGTTGTTTTATTCCTAGATATATACAATTAAACTAACTTGTGACATTTTCATTCCAAAAGGTGTTACCGTCTTTGAGATACATGTAAGGCTGAAAAACCGGAGCGGTTATAATCCGCAATTGGAACTAACAATCTGAGAAACGTTTCATGCAGAACAATTTCTCAGATTTAAATGTTTTAAAAATTCCTCTGTCTAAAACCACATTCGTTTGAAAAGTATCATTTCTCAAAAATGTTATACATTTTAAAGAGCTACAGTGCTTCTTACCAAGTAAGTTTTTACGGTCATACATCTTTTGCGTAGATACCAAAGTTATACCCTCCTTGTAATGGCTGCTAGCTCCAATAATCATTGACTCGCACAGCTCATAGTGAATTTGTGATTACAGTAAATCGCCAGTCAGTTTTCCCGAATCAGAATTTCATTTCAGAGAATGATTTCAACCTCTTCTTTATTTCCCCAGAGAGGGCGCTATACAACATTGAGTGTAGTTTCCATACGCTGTTCAGTTTAACACAAGGGAACTGTCGTCTTGACTATAGGAGGGCGGAGAATCGAGCCGTCTTTCTGGCACTCTTCAGACATCTAGAGTTTGTTGGACAGAGGGGAGCAAATCGCACGGCTTTGGAATTATGCAAATTACTATTAAGGTAAGGTTTGGAATTTTGTTTGTATTCCTACAATATTTGTTCAACATGTGAAAAATTCATGAGCATAAAACAAATTGTAAACAAAATTCATTAAATATTTAATGGCCTGGCGTTTCAACCCTAGCTTTTGAGCAAAACATTTTTGCTCTTTTGTTGGTCAATATATTTTCGTTCATTTGTTGGTTAAATTATTTTTGCTCTTTAACAGAGTCCTACAAAAAGAGGTCGAAACGTAAGGCCATTAGCTATTTTTTTGCAATTATACAATAGGTCTTTTTGGTTTGCAGTTTGCATTTAGCAATTTGCAATTTTCTCATTTTCCTAAACTTAGTGTGTTAATTAAAGGTCAATTTGACCTTTGGCCTAATATCAGTCTGTATAATTGTTTAATTTCAGTCTGGACCCGGACTCTGATCCACTTGGTGTGTTATTGATGATAGACCATTATGCATTGCGTTCTGATCAACATGAGTTTCTGATAAGAATATTTAGTGAATGGGAGGTAGGTAACAATAGCAGTGGATTGATGTCCTGGTTTCCTTAGGTATACCATAAACTTAGAAAAGTCTGACAAGAAATCAGGCATGATGATGATATTCCTCCTCCATTAGTCTGATTTTCGATGTTATTTGCCCTTTGAAACACTGAGAATTGTTGTGATTAAATAGTCTGAAAGGTGTATTAAAGACAGTGGACACTATTGGTAATTATCAAAGACTAGCCTTCACAGTTTGTGTATCTCAACATATGCATAAAATAACAAACCTGTGAAAATTTAAGCTCAATCGATCGCCGAAGTGGCGACATAATAATGAAAGAAAAAATGCCCTTGTCACACGAAGTTGTGTGCTTTCAGATGCTTGATTTCAAGACCGCAAATTCTAAATCTGAGGTCTCAAAATTCAATTCGTAGAAAATTACTTCTTTCTTGAAAACTATGGCACTTCAGAGGGAGCCGTTTCTAATAATGTTTTATACCATCAACCTCTCCCCATTACTCGTCACCAAGTAAGGTTTTATGCTAATAATTATTTTGAGTAATTACCAATAGTGTCCACTGCCTTTAAAGTCGATAATGTAGGTCGGCCCTTGTACTGAATCAAATTTTCCAATCACCAAATATCATGTCTGCAAGAAATACATCTTGTAGTTTATGATTTGATATCTAAATGAAAAATTGCATTCCTGAGGTGATCCCTCTGCTGCCGCTTTCCAGGGCCAAATTTCATAGAGCTGCTAAGCATAACAATTTGCTTAGCATGATATGTTTGCCTTGTTAAAAACAGGATTACCAACCAAATTTTCACGTGATTTTCAGGACAAGCAAACAACAGCTGAATACCAGTTACAGGCAATATGCAACAAATGAAAATTTGGTTGGTAATCCTGTTTTTACCAAGGAAGAAATTTCTTGCTAAGCAAATTTTTGTGCTTAGCAGCTCTATGAAATTGGGCCCTGGTTGTATTATAAACTTGGGTGTGATCCCTGGTTACAAACCGCAGTTTACGGTTGTATTGCTTCTGACTGGCAGCCGAACAAAGATATTGACAAATAGGGAGACCGCTAACATACGAGCAAGTTAACCGAGTTGGTAGAGCGCAGCTTGTTAATCTTGAGGCCATTGGCTTAAATCCTGCTCTAGTAAATTTGTCTTTGCTCAACTCCAAATCATTTTTCAGTAACTTGAGTTTGCCCAGTAAGTTTCCCTTGTAGTTTATTATTACAATGTTGCATTAGTGCAAACAACACATGTCCAATGGAGAGCTTATCTTTGTTTTCTATCTTCTTTGTTTTGTACTTAAAATAGTTAATGGCCTGACGTTTCGACCCTAACAGAGTCTTTCTCAAAGTCTTTCTCTTTAGCCTTCGAGAAAGACTCTGCTAGGGTCGGAATGTCAGGCCATGAACTAGGCCTATGTCTTGCATAGGTTCTTATGGTTCATAGGCCTTTTGTAACCGTTAATACTGGGGTGCGTTTTGGTGGTCGTAACCAATGACAGTTTTGGTCGAACTTGCCATTAGTTAATCACTGGCCAGTGACCGAAACAGTTATTGGTTACGACCGCCAAAACACACTCTTTTTTTTTTACTTTGACTGTTCTGTCCGACAGGCCCACAAGAATCTCTCTCAGCTTCCTAACTTTGCCTTCAGTGTCGCTCTGGCTCATTACCATTCAAATCAAGATGATAATACGACCAAAGCTGACGCTGCAGTACAAACGGCTCTTCTCATGTATCCATCGGTAAGAATCCATATTCATTAAAGGCACTGGATACCTTTGGTCATTACTTGAAATAATTGTTAGCATAAAAACTTACTCGTTCAAGAGCAATGTATAGCTATTGATAGTATAAAAACATTGTGAGAACGGCTCACTCTTAAGTAACATAGTTTTTGAGAAAGAGGTAATTTCTCTCTCAATAAATAAGAAATATTTCTGAAGCTTTCATATCTTGAATATTTGTCTAATCTTTAGCGGAATATTTCTTTACACTGTTTATGATTTTTGTTCCTACTAGGCCTTGATGTTACTCCTGGAGAAATGTGGCGTCCAGCCAGACGCTGCAGTCAAGAAACATCTATTCTTCTCAGTATCAAGTCATTGCAAGTAAGAAACAAATGACAGCATCCCAAACCTACTTACATAAAAACTTACTTGGTAACTAGCAATGGAGAGCTGTTGGTAGTATAAAACATTGTGAGAAACAGCTCCCTCTTAAGTAACGAGAAAGAAGTAACTTTCCACAAATTTTATTTTGAGACCTCAGAATTAGATGTTGAGGTTCCAAAATCAATCATCTGAAAGCACACAACTTTTTGTGACAAGGGTGTTTTTTTCTTCCATTATTATCTCACAACTTCGACGACCAATTGAGTTTTCACAGTTTTTTTTGTTTATGCATATGTTGAGATACACCAAGTGAGAAGACTGGTCTTTGACAATGGACCCTTCCCATGAAATATGCTAATCACATTCACGCATGCGTACAGACCCTGTTGGTTGGCAAACGCCATAGAGTTGTGCACTAAGCAGACGCGCAATCGCGTCTGCGTCACACACCCATTGGCCGTGTACAAAACAGCGCGATGTTCCCTCATTTCGCCAACCAAAACGTTAGTGCACACGCGCTATGTGCAATTTACATATTTCATGGGAAGGGTCTATTACTCATATTGTCCAGTGTCTTTAATACTAATATTTTCACAAATCACCCAATGTTTACCATTTTGTGATATATTTATTACCTATGCCATGTATTTGTTTTCCAGTCAGCCGAAAGCTTTAACTCAGCTGATATCTCTATATGTTGCACGTAACCATGCCATGTGGAAGGTACCTGAGGTTATGAAGTGGTTAGAGACTAACGTTAGCGCTGTATTACAACGGGTGGACAACAAGGAACCGCTGATTAAAGAATACCAGGCAAAGTGAGTTTATTGTTTATTTATTGTCCCAGAAAACGCAGATGAACTGCCAGTTACAAGAAAGGGAAAAACATGGCCGAGCAGTTTAAAGGCATCAAACTCAAGTTCCGGTGGTTAAGTCATCGGGATGTAGGTTGGAATTCTGGTCTGTACTAGGCCTGGGCGAATTATTCGAATATCCGGTTAATGGCGAATAGGTTTTCCTATCCGTAACCGCGAATGCCTTTTTTTTCTTAACCGGATATCCGCATAGGGCGCGAATACCTATTTACAAACCGGATATTTCTGTAATTACAACCGAGTAACCGGATATTCTTTAATATCCGAATATTCGCGGACGTCGGGCGACAACTGACATGAATGTTTTCTCTGAATCCTTATGAAACTTCTATTAAAACAGCATAAAACAGCATATATTAAGTATTTAACTATGCTCACCTCCGTGAAGATTTAAAACAATGACATTTCTGACGTAATTTGTTCAAAGATTACAAAAGTTTTCCTTCACGTAGAGTCAATCACGATCAAAAGAAAAAGCAAATCGCCATCTTTAAATAAGATCCGGTCATTTTTATGAATGAACCGAGTGACACTGTCTAAAACTTATATCAATCCGCCCATATGATCTCATTCACAAACGAACAGCGCCCTCTAGCGGCAAAAAAAAATATTTTTTTATTTTTTATTTTTTATTTTTTATTAAATACCGCCCTCTAGCGGCGAAAAAAATTATTCGAATATCCGGTTAATTTCGGATAGTTGGCCAGCGGTATCCGAATAACAAAATTTCACTATTCGCCCAGCACTAGTCTGTACACTTGTATGCTTTACTATGATTGCTTCTCTTCACTCGTAACAAATAATTCCCATTAGTTGACCTGGGGTCGATTTCACAAAGAGGACTAGTCCTAGGAGATACACAAATTGCATGGATAGTCCTAAGTTAGGACGAGTAACTGGTCCTAACTCGAGATAAGACTAGTCCTAACTTTTTGTGAAATCCACCGCTGTGCTCAACTCCTGTGAAACATTCGAAGACCGTGTGTGAAAACAGCCATGCGACGTCAAAACTTGCTTCACATTCGCATTTGCAGGAATTATCAACCGGGCTTTAGACTTGTTTCTCAGCAAACATATAAATATTTCAAGCGTTTGGCGTCACTTTGTCTTGTGGTTATGAAGAAAATTTCAACATTTGTTTTATTTCAGGAGACAGATGAGATATCAAGGAACACCGAGGAATGTTTATCGTCATATTCTTCTAAGTGACATCAAAGATGCGACTCTATCCTTACCTCCAGAGCTGGCTAATACACCCGTCTTGTCTTATGATCCACTCCCTCCAAAAGACTCTATAGTCTCCTATCATAGACCACCAAGGTATAGTTTTATGTATTAGCTCTGTGGTGTTTAGAAAGGTCCTTTAATTTCAGGGTTGTCATCATGCTCAAGCTAGCACATCAAGCTGAAATGCCCGAAATGCAGGCGGATACCCCCCCGCCCGATAAGCTTACCTCCAGAGCTGACTTATACACCTGTGTTGTCGTATACCACTTTACTGCATACATTCAAGACACTCCTGAAAGCTCACCTGTTTCAGGAGGTGTATCATCAATAACGTTTCTCCTGTTTGTGCCCATACATCAGCACCTTAGAGCAAACTTTTGATTTTGGCGCTTTATAAATTTCTTTTGATTGATTGATTGATTGATTGATTGATTATGATCCCCTCCCTCCAAAGTACACTATAGTCTCCTATCATAGTGTAGACTAGCACTATCGATGCACGCAAATTGCAAGCGGATACCCACCCGCCTGATAAGCTTACCTCCTGAGCTGGCTAATACACCTGTCTTGTTTTATGACCCCCTCCCTCCAAGGGACTCGTTAGTCTCCTATCATAGACCACCGAGGTATGGTGTTGTATATAAGCTCTATGGTGTATAAAAATGGTCCTTTAAAGTTGATTTGAAACATATACATGTACTTCGCTTTGGTTGGCATATATATTCTCATGAACTTCCTAAAGAAAAATGGAAGTGCAAAAATAATTGGCCTGAGGTTTGGACCCTTGCTGAATTTTCTCGAAGGCTTAATGAAACGCAACAAACATGAACACGTGTCACATAAGCAGGCAAGAGGAGTAACATGAATAGAGAATTGCAGAGAAGCAATGAATAGGGAGACGGGGGTTGAGGGAAGGGACTGGTTTGTCCACTAGAAGTTGGAAACACAAAGGACAAGATAGGAAGATGGAGAAAAAGTAATTCATTAGTAAATAAGGCAGACTAAAATGGAGGATATTCAGTCTCCTGACGATGACTAGAGCAAGCTAGTCGAAAAACGTTGGGACCAATTTAAGAACTGACCCCGCGGGAGTACAGTTAGTCACGATCCTAAAAGCTAAAGTAGTAGTCCCAGCCTATTTTCTATACCAACCGCCCAGGTAATAAATAAAAAAGCAGGACAGTTCTTTTCAGAACTGAGAAGTCTCCCGAACCCCCGAACATCTACTTCGCGATAGTGAATACATATTGATACCTCGCCATGCAATGCAGCAAATCCTATGTAGATGATATTCTGGAAAAAAATTCTAATAATTAAATCAACTTCCTATGATTGATTTGATGCAGGCAGCAGGCCTCAGGTATCCCAACCAATCATGGTCTCTTCTCAGAATTCTTCCGTTCCATGATGCCTTCATATTTACCACCAGTAAGTGACTGTCATTCATAGAGTTATATATAAGATCTAGAGGGCGAACAAGCCTAGATACGCGGCCTGGTGTGCGGCCATTTTCCAAGTTGACAAAACAGCATTGCATAGCATGTGTTTATCAACACCACGGCGTTGATTTCACTTTCATCTTACAAAATGGCGCGCGTGTCTCCTTGCAGTCCCGTTACGTTTGTTCCAGCAGTATCACCAGTGCGCCCTCTAGTTCTTATTAACTCTATGTTTTCATTTTAGTCCAGTATCACCCCAGGTGTCCTTCTTGATTGGCAAATGATATTAACAATTTTATTTGTGTACTATATGAGTCCATTGCAGTTATTTTATGTCTCTTATATCACGATTTCCTGTAACAAATTTCCTATTGCCTTTATTAATTTTGTTCAAAGAATCACAGTAGTTCGTTGAGGATAAAGAAACAGAAAGAACTAGCCAAAAAGTTGTCATCATTATAAGGACTCTTTCTATAAAGAATCTTTTGGAAAATGAGTTGATCACAACACTGAATTTGACCTTGCAGTCCCACTTCAAAGGCCATGGACACATTTGGTAATTGTCAAAGACCAGTGTTTTCACTTGGTGTATCCCGGCATTTGCATAAAATAACAAACCTGTGAACATTTGAGCTCAATCGGTCATTGAAGTTGCAAGAGAATAGTGAAAGAAAAAACACCCTAGCTACACAAATTTGTACGCTTTCAGATGCCTAAGAAAGGCTTGAAGTCTTTCTCCGATTTAAATAGTTTGAAAAATTACCTCTTTCTCAAAAACCATGTTACTTCAGATTGAGCCGTTTCTCAACATGTTCATACTATCAACAGCTCTCCATTGCTTGTTACCAAGTAAGTTTTTATACTAACGAATACTTTTTAGTAATTACCAACATTGTCCAGTGCCATCAAGCACATTAATTGGTGACGTACAAACTATATGTACATCAGATTGACTGCTTCTTCTATCTCCTGTTTTGATAATGTATTGTATTGTGTTTGTTTTCTAGCCACCAGGTTCAGCAATACCAGATCTTGCTGCCGTAGTTGATGGAGATAACCCCGAGGGAGCAGCCGGGGGTTACTTGGCTCCTAACACAGATCTACGTCAGAGTCTAGGAACATTGATGGATGCTATGAGAGACTTACTCCACAGTCTAAGACCACCGGACGGGCAACAAGAAGATGAAAATGTACAAGAAATGGAGGAGTTTGATTAGATGTGATTAGTAAGGTGCAAGCATGTATGCTTTGTTTTTTAAAAGAGAAAGGGTTCACCCCGGTTAGTCTGGCAGTGCGTTAATCTTCAATCACGAAAGCTGGACTCGAAAGGAAGAAGAAGAAGATGACGGAGTACCCTACTTCTACAAGGCTCAGACTCTCAAGCCTTAAATAGTTTCTAGAAATAGGACTCCAGAACAGGGGCCGATTTCACGAAACTTTACGCAACGTTTATGGCGTAAGTTGCGCCATAAACGTTGCGCAAGTGGACTTACGCAGTTGCGTAAAGTTTCGTGAAATCGGCTGCTGGACTGCTGATGACTCTTTTACACTAGGAGTGCAGGCCTGTATGCTATGTTTTTGAAAGGGCAAGGGCACCAAAGCAATTTCTTCTTGGTGAAGGGCACTCTGCGAAGAAGTTGTAAATTTCTGGTGCATTTCAAGGGCACCAAGGCATTGACCAGGGGGCATGGAGGCAATGGCCTTTGTTGCCTCTGTGAAGTATCGGGCCTCAGGGTGGTGTAATGTCAAAATTTTATCTGAATTCAGACTTTTTAAAGCCATTGGACACTTTCGGTAAACAGTATTTTCCAAAGGCCCACACTTCGTGTATCACAACTTATATATAAAACAACAAACCTGTGAAAATTTAGGCTCAATCAGTCATCGTAGTCGGGAGGAAATAACGGGAAAACCCACCCTTGTTTCACCGCACGTTTTGCCGTGTCATGACATGTGTTTAAAATAAATCCGTAATTCTCGATATCAAGAAAAGTAAAGCGTTTCATGGAATAATATTTCAAGAGAAGTCTTTCACCATTACCTTCTGTAAACCCTGCAACATATTTGTAAATCTGTGAACTTTTAGTTTTTGTTTCTGTACCGAAAGTGTCCAATGGCTTTAAGTCGGCCTGGTGAAGAAAATCAGCTGTTACTTTTTCCTCATATAAAGACACTGCGGACACTGGTCCTTTAAAGCTCCCCCTCCCCCCCCCCCCAGAGGGTTACCAAAAGGTGGACATTCAGCCATTTTAACAAATTTTAATCGTATTTTCAGAAAGTTTTTTTTTTTGTCAGAAATAACTCTCACTCCTGGTTTATCCAAGATCTGGAAGGTACTCACTCCCAGAACATCAGAGGGGTGGGAGTGTCATCTACTCCCCCTTTTGCCCTACTCACTCCCTTTGGGGGGGGGGCATCTAAACTCCTTTGGTGCTACTCACTCCTCATATGTTGAATATTTATTTCTCTGTCTGAAGGGCGTCAAGTTTTATAACCTGGAGGAAATCCTACATTGATTTTGACTACACTGCTAAGTGTGTATGGAACTAATATTGTCTGTAGTATGCAACTTAGTTTTGAACGAGACCATAGCATTAAATTTTGTTGCCACCTCATTTAAAAAAAAAGATGGATTTAAATACACTTGAAAACTAAAAGGTTACCTAAAACTGCAATACAAAATGTATATCTTCACAAATTTTAAAAACATTAAAAAGAGAAACCAGGCTAAGCAAAAAATAAATAAATAAAAGCAACTTGAAAAATGCATATATTATGCACCAACCACCGCTCGCTGAATGAGTCTACATTATTGGTCATATAGGAGTCGTTCAGACACAGTACTAAAGTCGGTTTAACTCATGGTTCAACCCGATCAAGTTCAAATCTGTGTGTCTGAACGGTACTAAAGTTAGACAGAATCGAGTTCAACCCACAAAAGATCACATAAATTTTTTTTTTTTAAACATGCAGTTTAACTCACAACAGACGACCCATTGACCTCCGTAATCATTACGTAAACACACGGTGACCAATGAACAGGACAATAAACAGGATGTTAGAGTAACGGGTAGCGTTTGCTTTGACCTCTTAAAACCAAAGATAAACCGTATTGGGTTTAACTCAGTGCTGTCTGGACGCAAGGCCTTGAACCCACCGGTTCAGGTCTAACTGTCTGAACGTACCCATAGTGTAATGACATTGGGCTTATTATTAAAGACAGTGGACACTATTGGTAATTGTCAATGACCAGTCTTCTCACTTGGCGTATCTCAACATATACATAAAATAACAAACCTGTGAAAATTTGAGCTCAATCGGTTGTCGAAGTTGCGAGATAATAATGAAAGAAAAAACACCCTTGTCACACGAATTTGTGTGCTTTCTGATGCTTGATTTCGAGACCTCAAATTCTAAACTTGAGGTCTCGAAATCAAATTCGTGGAAATCTTTCTCGAAAACTAGGTCACTTCAGAGGGAGTCGTTTCTCACAATGTTTTATACTATCAACCTCTCCCCATTACTCGTTACCAAGTAAGGTTTTATGATGATAGTTATTTTGAGTAATTACCAATAGTGTCCACTGCCTTTAAGGAAATAATCCTTTGTTGATGGATTGTGTGCTCTGTATGCCCCAATATTATTGTTGTTCTTTTCTTTGTATGATCTGTTCTCATATTATCAATATTAATATGTGTATGATTTAGTCTTTGGCTCAATCCCTTCATGATGGGGTAAGTGTCTCTAGAGGTTTCTAGTCGGGTGACTAATTCTTTGCTTTAATGACTTTGGAATAATTGCATATTGCATTTTAAAGGCACTGGACACCTTTGGTAATTGGCAAAGACCAGTACAGACCTTTATCATGGTGCCGCCATCTTGAATTTTTTCCCATTGATATCAATGTAACCAAACCGAGGCTGGACGAACAAAATAGTCTGGTTCCTATTTGCAAAATGATTATTAGCATTCATTATTTTAATTCAATACAAGGAACATGACAAAGATAAAATAAACTGACAGCATGATAAAGGTCTATTCTCACTTGATGAATCAAAAACATGTGCATAAAATAATAAATCTGTTAAAAGTTGGCCTCAATTGGTCATCGAATTGCAAGAGAATAACAAAAGAAAAAACACCATTGTTGCACAATTTTGTGTGCTTTCAGATGCATAATAAAAAAAGACTGAAACAGGGTTACGACCACAGACATAAAGAACCTAGGTTCTTTATGTCTGTGGTTACGACCCACTTCACAGACCAGAAGGATGTAGCATGTGTGTCATCCACTAGGAGCCTTGCTGCTTGAAATACATTTATCAAAAGTATTGAAAATGTGAATAGTTCATATGTCACGATAATTTATCCTGAATATGCACAAAAGAAAACTTGTTTTATTCATTTGTGTGTCTGTGTTTAACTTATCCATAATATCACAATAAACTAAACAAATATATTTCAACTCGCTGTCCATGTAGTTATTGTGCAAATCTTCAAACCATTTCCCTTTCTAGATGGATAAATTAAACACATACCCACAAATGAATAAAACATGTTATGTTTTGCATATTTAGGATAAATTATGACATATGAATTATTCACATTTTCAATCCATCCACCAATTAGTTATGTTATCAATTATAGAATTATCGCACACACGCACAACAACATTCGGTCTCAGACATAAAATAAAGAATCATTAAAAAATATTATTCCATCTACCATCAATTTCCCGCCAAACCGACTCCCCATCTCACATATTACTGCCCGACTTTAATTCAGCTGATTTTCAAAGTCTTAACCCGGTTAACGATAGACATCTAGAAGGTTTAAGTGCATATTCAGTGATCCCAGAAACATTGCATTATTAACCCATATCTTTAATAAAAATAATAAAAAGTCTAAAATTGTAATGCTGCTGATAAACATCAACTAATCCTGGCTTGGTTGTTTGTCGGTCTGGCTTTGCCGCCATCCTAACCCCCCCCCCCCCCCTCCAAGATCATCCCTGTCGGTCCCTTTGAAATCTGCTCCCTCGAACAACATTTATCATAAGGCATTTAAGATAAATTGCAAGATCATGGGGTGTACACTTCATAATACACTGTAAATATTTATAACCCACATAGGCATGTACTTCCCATTTCTCCCATGTCGGATCCCTTCAAAGAAAAAAAAAAAAAAAAAAAAACAGCCCGTCTAGGAGATTGGAACTTTGAGAAATCACAATAAACCATTTATATTCGTGTTTGGATCAGTCATATAAATATTACCTGATGCAGACTGCAGTCCTCAACGATGCATGTTCTGTGAACGGGTTTGAGTTAAATGGCACTGGAGACTATTGGTAATTACTCAAAATAATTTTTAGCAAAACAACATACTCGGTAACGAGCAATGGAGAGCTGTTGATAACCGTGTGAGGAACGGCTCCCTCTGAAGTAACATAGTTTTTGAGAAAGAAGTGATTTCTCATCAGTCATCACTAAAATGTTATTTGAATTGAATTCGAGACCGCGGCTGAAAGCACACAACTTGCTGTGACAAGGGTGTTTTTTCTTCCGTTATTCTCTCGCAACTTCGATGACCAATTGAGTTCAAATTAACACATGTTTGTTATTTTATGCATATGTGTACACCAACGGGGTTCTACCTCCATGGATACACCAAGTGAGAAGACTGGTCTTTGACAATTTCCAAAGTTGTCCAGAGTCTTTAAGGTGTATCGTGTTGTCTATTGGCACATCAAAGAATGTAGCGACATGATAACAGACAGACAAAATGAAAGTTCACTTTGCAACATGAGTCAAATATAACCACCATATTCCTAAATTAAATTCCAACCGTTTTCTTGAACAGTTATAATGGTTATGAACAATACTCATCACACATTTTAAAATTTGAGTTATGGCTTCTGTTCCCAATGTTTCTTACAGGCGATGACTCTCTAAACAGACTGGGACTCGGTCAATATTGTCGGGTCACCTTTTTATGAAGTGAACCACTTTCATGATAGTTGCAAAGGGGACACCAAAAATTATGGTTACCAACGCAACCTAGACACTACTATTTCATCACTCTGCTTAGCACGGAATTCTGCGCACATATGCCTTGTAGGTGCTAAGCACATAATGTAGTAATCTGTGCCAAGGAATTGGAGCCCGAGATGCTGGACAAGGGGGGGGGGGAATAGAGCGGGATAAAGGCCGACATCCCCCGGAATGCTGTCCCGGACCGGAGATTCTGTTTCCAGAATGGGAAATTAACATGGGCTGGGAGGAGGACGTTAATAAACCGTTAACAGTTCAAACAGACTAGAATGATAACCGATTTCTGTCCCCCCATATGGCGAACTGTGTACAAACTTCTTCTATAGCGCCCTCTTTTGAAAATCATACTGAGCGTATCGTCAAAAGACCAGTATCCTCACTTGGTGTGTCCTAACATGTATAAAGTAACAAACCTGTCAATATTTTGGCTCAATTGGTCATCGAAGTTGCAACGAATAATGAAAGAAGAAAAACACACTTGTTGCGCAATTTGGTTTGTGCTTTCAGATGCATAATAAACGGCTTTAGGCCCGAAGTCTTTATATTTTAGTGTTAGCAATTAGGCCTACCCTTTTCTCAAAAAAATACATTACTTACTTCAGAGGGAGCCGTTTTTCACAATGTTTTATACTAATACTATCTATCAACAGCGCTCCATTGCTCGTTACCAATTAAGTTTTTATGCTCACAATTGTTTTGAGTAATTGCCAATAGTGTCCAGTGCCTTTAATGGGTAAGTGATGAACAACAAAGAAATAAGTGAAACCATAATATTGCGTATCCAGTTACGTGTGTGTTGATTTTCCCCACCTCAATAATGATTGCTATCAACGCCCCATTCGACCCCCACCCCCCCCCCCCCCCCCAGCGCTCCCACCGTATCGCAGCCTGGACAGATCCTATAACAGACCGGCTCCTTCCCAAAAACGAGTTTTCACCGAACAAAGTCTCAAAAGGAAACTATCACAAATCCCTTATAACTGAATCTAGAAAAGCCAAATAAAAGGTTTTCCTTTTCCTTCGATAGATAGAAGATAGAGTCGATAGAAAGTAAAACGACCATGGTTATCAACTTCCAAAAAATACAAAAAAGTCAAGTGACAAACAGCGAAAGAGATCCCCGACATCAACGTTGATGGATGGCGCTTTAGGTAAAAGCGAAATGCACCCGTCTACTAGCCGCTTCGTGAAAGGTCGAAGCAGATGCAAGTAAATCTAACGCTTCTTCCCATGGCGGTCTCTTTGAAACTCATCCTTGCCAAATTGTCTTACGCGGCGTCTCTGATCTTGCCGCCTTCTTAAATATTTATTGTCTCATCTTTAAGTATATCAGTCGCGAGCCGAGCGTAGCATCTTTGAATGAAGGAGGGAGTGGACAAGAAAGGGGGGGGGGGGTGCTTTGGCGTTTAGGATCGGTAGGACTTCTCTCCAAGGTAATGATGTATTGGTAATGATGTACTAGACTATAAACTTCATCAATGGTAATGACTTTCTGTCTCAGCGGGACCGTAGTAGGACCGTGGTGAGACGCCATGGCGCGATAAATAAAAATAATTTACTATAGAATATAAATTTATGACTAAGGGGGGCCCATCATTTTGGGAACAAAGACGACCGGCTTTGTCTTCAAGAAGACAGACTATACAAGTACAAGTTGTGAAGCAATGATGAGTTTACCGGGTGAAACTTTATGTATAGTTTTTCGTCCTTTCTGGTATATAGGCAGGGGGTGATTAGTGGGTTACCCTCCCACCACTCCGAGCCACGTGCCGTGGTGGTGCAAACTTGTGTGTTTTACCATTTTCTCCTCCAAATCGTGAAAACAGAAATTACCTCTTTATTCAAAATCTATGCTACTTAAGAGGGAGCTGTTTCTCACAATGTTGTATACTATCAACAGCTCTCCAATGCTCGTTACCAAGTAAGTTTTAAGTTAATATTTGTTTTGATTAATTACCAAACGTGTACCTTCCCTTTAAAATACTTTTTGGAGAATAACAGCATAATTTTAATACTTTGAAAACAACTTCAAGAAAAGTTGCTTTATATTTAAATTACTACCAAAAAAGGTGAAAATGAAAAATTGTAGTTAAAAGTAACATGTGTATAAAATCAATACTTCTAAAAATATAATAATAATACAGTCTAATATGTATTTTCGTAGTTGTATTCAAACTTTTTTACTTTCCAAAGCTATCATGATGTTGGTTACAACAGAGTCGGCTCTATAAATGTCATTTGGCACCATGCCCGTGTGTTCGTTGTTGCGCATTACAGCTCATAAAAACAATACTTTCAAAATATATGACTCGGATAATTTGTTTTTCATTTTGGGGATCGTCTTTATCCTTGACTGGTCATTTCTAAATGATTAAAACCTGAAAGTAATTACCTTGAGTTCATTTATCCCAATATTTTTCCGAAAGCTGCTGAAGTCATCCATATTGAGGATAATTTCAAACTGATTATCTCTTAGCCCCAGATAGTAATAACACCATAGACCTTCTTAACATGCTCAATTACACTGAAAAGTGTCTCCTTAATTAAGCAGACGATAAAAGACACCAAGAAATGGCGCCAAATTTTGTCTTCCAATCTCAGGGTGCTTCTCTCTGTCCATCATCAATAGCCATTATCTTCTACTTCAACTGGGCCCACTTTCATAGAACTGCTTAAGCACAAACAGTAGCTAAGCACAACAAAATTATACTTACCGAAAATGATTACCAACCAAACTACGATGTCACATGTACAATTTGTAACTGGTATCCTGCCCATTTCTGCATAGCAGATATTGTTAAGCAACATTTTCTGCTTAAGCGACTCTACGAAATCGGGCCCCATGGTTATATTGATAAACCCCTATTAGTAATTTTCTTACACATGCAATCCAAGTGCGACGCGTGATGTTGTTTTTTCCGAAAGGATTTGAGCGGAAAGAAGAAAAACTAATAAGTCCCTCATCATCGTGAGACTGGAACTTGATGGAATTATCAAGCGCGTAATTGTAGAGAAAGAGGGATTTTATTATCTCGAAGTAAATGAAAGGGTAAACCGGCGGCTTTCTTTGAACCGTGCATATCTTATTATATGTTAGGGAGATGTGTTTATAAAATCGATCTTAATAATAATGGTCGCTTCGCTGTAATGGGTTTTTAGTTTATTACATCATTATTGTTTGGGCTTTGAAAAATATAGACAGCAATATCAGCGACTTGGTTTAATCACATACTTACATTACACCTTTCATATTGGAGTATTTTCTCTCTGTGTGTGTGTGTATTTTGTATGTTTTAGTTTGACTGAGCCTATGTGTTACCTTTTCATTCTAATTTCAGTCCGCTCATGCACCATGTCTCCTCCCTTCGATCCCCGGGCTGCCCGCCGTGATGCGCCGCTACGGTCGGCGGATGATCAAAGGCCTGCAGAAGTGGCAAATTATTCCGTGGAATCCATCCGAAATGATTTGATCCTCAGCCGCTCGCCGGGTCATTATCGCTCGGCAGGGCCGGGATTGTTTCGTCATGCAGCGAACATAGTGATTACTAGCTCAATTCGGTAGCTCGTCCTCAGCATCTTCCTTTGAACTCGTGCCGCCAATATTGTCTTGATGAGCTGGCAAGTATAAATAATAACACAATGATCTACGCGGACATTTTGTGTTGAGGGGGCTGAGATGTGCGTGGAGTTTGTTGAGGGAGGTTTTTTGGTCTCCTGACGGGCCGTGTTCTTACAAGCTTCCCGCTTATCTAGCGCTTGCGGGAATGATTAGTTTGTGCATTTGAGGCGATGTGTTAACTATCGACTCTTGTCGTAAAGCATGCGCTTTGGTTGTTACCCGCAGAGCGCTTGTAACAGGCCGCCGGGTTAGAATTGGGACAAGTCCGGGCTGGGCGAGTTTGTTTGACACTCCAAACTCGCTTGTGAGTCCTCACATTTCACGTGTAATTGTATTTTCATTATGTGATATGTACATCAATTACTAGACAACATCCATTAAAGGGGATTGCTGGGATGAGTAGGAATGACAAGTAAATAAATAAGGTAGGCCAGGCCTATATGACTACTCCCCCCCAAATATACATATATATGTGGTTTATTATTTGATATATATATATATATATATATATATATATATATATATATATATAATGAATAGGGTAGATGGCCTTAGCTTTCGATCCAATCCGGACCTTCTTCAGAGGCATAAAACAAGTACAAACAAATACATATCCATTTATATATATATATATATATATATATATATATATATATATATATATATATATATATATATATATATATATATATATATATATATATATATATATATATATATCAAATAATAAACCACAAGGGAAACTGACTGGGTACATTTTTAAATGATTTAGGATTGAACAAAGAAAAATTGACAAGAGCGGGATTTAAACCAACATAAAAACTGACTGGGTACATTTTAAAATGATTTCGGGTTGAACAAAGAAAAATTGACTAGAGTGGGATTTGAACCAACGACCTCCGGTTTAACGTGCTGGCGCTCTACCAACTGAGCTATCTAGCCCTATATATACATATACAAAATGAAATTAAAAAATATAAATATTCATAATGAAGTTAAAACAAATGGTAAAAAAAAGTTAATAAATAAAAATGAAAATGAAAATAAATTTAGAAAATATAACTAGCTGTTACAACAAACTGCTCACCTACCAAAGAACATAGCCCTGCAAACATGTGTTAATATCCTGACCTTTCGACACTAGCAGAGTCTTTCTCGACCAATGACATCTAGGCCCCAAAACCTTCGAGAAAGACTGGTCGAAACGTCGGGCCATTAAATATTTCGTCTTGAAAAAAAAATGTTAACAGAGAAAATTAAACAGGAAGTTTATACATCTTCCTGCCTACACAACTTTTGTTTATTGATTGATTTATATTTGTGTAGGCATATAGGTTCCTATACTTTAGAACACGGCTAATTGTCCAAAATAGTGTCGTTGTTGCAATTGTTAGGCTTCACGAAGCCAACCCAATGATTCTAAAAATGAAAAAAAACCCTGAAAAATGAACAGGAAAAAACCTCCAGTAGATTAAAAAAGACCGTCAAAAACTACAAACAACCAATTAAAATCCAAAGTGACAAAGTGCGCAGTGAATTTTGCCCCGAGGAAGTTCACCTTTTTACCGTGGACTGTTTCCCTGGTCATCGCCGGGTCCACGACGCGTTGGTCACCTTGCCGGAGGTGTTTGTCCGGCTCAGCATTTGTCCGTAGAGGCATTTTGACAAACAACAAGAGTGTGAATGAAGATCAAAAGGACACCGCGGATGATACTTATAAGGAACATCTTTGGTTGTAGTTGACCTGATGTATATACACAGGACACCTAGAGAGGACATCTGACAGGTGGGAGACACTAAGGGGGAACAATGTCACTCTTATAAGAAATGATATTGAGTTATTACAGATAATTAGTAATAGTCTCCTGACGATGACCAGAGAGCAAGCTAGTCGAAACGTTGAGACCAATAAAAGATACACTCCTCGCGGTAGTGAAGTTTGCGGTAATAATGTCACTGCTAAGAAATATATATTGAGATATAGGCCTACAAATATGTTATTAATTTTTCGAACCAATTATTATTGATTTTATTTGTCGGTGCAGTCACCGATATTTTTTTTAGAGTGGAGAGAATTATAACATTGGTTAGGTCGCTTGGGTGTCATCAGCTGAGAGCGAGGACCATCAAATTTATTTTACCAAAAAATAATAATTTGTCATTGCGCAACACAGACTGACTGGCCCTCGTGTAAAACGTCAAGTCCCAATTACTTCACGCAGGCACATTTACAATTTGCTTGGGGGGGGGGGGGGAGATAAAGCTGAATCAAACTTTCGGTTTAAGGCGCTCTGAGCTCTGAAGACCACGGAGAAACTAAACCAATGGACACCATCTTGATTGAGTTTACATCGCTCTATCATCTAGATGCTGAACAGGCTTTGATGAGAACCCACATAGTCAGATGTAGATGTAGATCATTTCAAGAAGTTTGATACAAAATCTGTAATCGCTCTGTTTCGATGATTCATACGGAATACAATGACGTCACTTTAGTAGTGAAAACCGCATCCACCATTATATTTGTGTATAATTAGTGAAACCAGCGATAATGGCGCCATGCTGAGAGGGTGAGATCCAATGAAACTTCTGGGCGGAGAGCCTGATTCTTAGATCCATGGGCAAGACCTCCCCGACGGCACGTCAGGAAGCAACTCGAGCCTTTTCACCACAGAAGGTGATGGACCCTATTTCCGATCCGTATTACCCATGAGTACCTTGTCCCAGTCACGCCTATTAAAGGTACTAGACACTATTAATAATTACTCAAAATAATTGTTTAGCATAAAAACTTACTTGGTAACGAGCACTGGAGAGCTTTTGATGTGAGAAACGTCTCCCTCTGAAGTAAACGTATAGAATTTGAGAAAGAGGTATATTTCTTACCAAAATAAATATTCAGACCCGAAGCTTTTTATTAGACATCTGAAAGCACACACATTGTGCAACAAATGCGTTTATACTTTCATTGTTGTCTAACAATTTCGATGACCAATTGAGTCCAAATTTTCACAAATTTGTTATTTTATGCTTTTTTATTGCTTATGTTGGGATACACCAGTTGAGACTACTGGTCTTTGACAATTACCAAAGGTGTCCAGTGCCTTTAACACAAACTCCCCTACAACTTTAATCACGGTGTCGGCGTTATAAAAGGATGCATTTCGAGTGTGAAGCCGCCCTAAACAACATGAGTATATTTGAACACATGCTAGCATTAAATGAGGAAGCACACAGATTATGCATTCTATTTGTACTGTACGTGTGTCCTTATTATTTCTAAGAGAAAGAACTTCCGTTGGAAACTTGATTTGGAATTGGATACTTGTGATCTAGGCCTATGGCCAGGCATGGTATTTCTTGGGTTTTTGAAACGGTTGAATTGGTTCAATCACATAAAATTATATAAATGTAGTTGTATACAGTAAAACTAACCTGTGTTGTCGCGTTTTTATATTCCCAGATTTCAATTTTTGGGGCGTACAAACTGGGCCCAATTTCATGGCTCTGCTTTACCACGGACTTCTGCGCTTACGTTTCAAATTGTATGCACTTGGTCTATCTCAACAGTGCATAAAATAACAAACCTGTGAAAATTTGAGCTCAATTGGTCGTTGAAGTTGCGAGATAACTATGAAAGAAAAAAACACCCTTGTCACGCGAAGTTCTGTGCTTTCAGATTCTTGATTTCGAGACCTCAAATTCTAAATCTGAGGTCTCGAAATCAAATTCGTGGAAAAATACTTCGAAAACTACGTCATTTCAGAGGGAGTTGTTTCTCACGATGTTTTATAGTATCAACCTCTCCCTATTACTCGAATACCATGTAAGTTTTTATGCTAATAATTATTTTGAGTATTACCAATAGTGTCCACTGCCTTTAACGTGTGAAAGTTTCACGCGTTTGAGAGTACAGAAGAATAATAATACGCAGGAAGGAAAATCACACTCTGAGAAACAATACCGCGGTAACGCTTCTCAGATTCAAATTTTGGCTTTCAAAGTGATATCTCTTTACAAATCAAATAAGCACATTACTTTGAAGTGTAATTTTCTCAAAAGGTTTTGTACTATCAAAAGCTTTCGTAGGCTTCTCTAAAAGCTTGTATTCCCATATTTTAAGAGTATTTATCGAACGTATAACTTCCCTTTTAATGTTTATGTTTATACATTGATAAGACACCCTATTATAGACAATGTGCCAGAACAAAAAAAAGGCAACAAATTAAGCAAACTGTTGTAGGCCTACACCTAAAACATTGGTTATTGGTTGTTTTTCAGCAGATAGAACAAATAGTTCACCATAGCCCAAAGCATCAGCGTGTAATAGTGTGATAACCAAACACAAACACCAATATGAATAGGCCTTTGCCAATTCCAGAGCATTCCGTTTCTGATTTATTGTTTGTGCGAAAAAGGAGATTTGAAATTAACGTTGGGGGGGAATTTTACACTTGATTATAAGCGGAATTCTTGCATGGCGGTTTGATCAAAAGCTTCAACAATCTGTATGGGAGTTCAAGAGTATTACTTTACGCTTGGCTGACCCGGGACCTGTACATTTCTATGGATCATTGACGTATGTACTTTTATCCATTTTAAAGAAATTTATGGATGGTTGGTCTATGATGGTGTATTGGACCCACCGCCGAAAGTATTTGATTAATTTGGGCTAAAAAGTGTGCCGAAATGCTACTCAAGCGAGCAATCCAACCCCAAAATTAGCCACATAATATCCAAATCCACACAGTTTGAGCAAATACACGTAAACAGGTGTTGGTCTTAATTAATTGGCTAACTGCCGGTCACCTAAAAACATATACAGTAGCTTTTGTTCCAATCAAAAGTAGTCCCTTGAAGTAGTACCGCCTTTGTCTGAATGATTGACAGCCACGTGGTCCCGCCCATTTTTGTGGTTTAGTCCAGGGAACTTTCCTGGTGCTCCGCATTGAGTGTAGTGTGATATGAGCTGCGTCGGGTACCAGCGTATACCACTGCAGTGAGTATTTTGTACACACAGAGCACACACACGTATTATTCATACACAACATGCACAAGCCTTTACGTGTATTGGAAATCGAAGGGATTCCCGCTGATAAATGTACTTCAAAAACTACGTTTACATCGATGTTACATCTAGAATGGACACTTGGAATTTACTGTGCTAGTAAGGAAAACTCTTATCGCACCATGATCTTCGACAGTGACATCTTGAGTGCCTGAATTCATGAAGTTTGTTACGAAAGAAGTGCTGCTAAAATCAGACAACCTACCATGGGCAAGGCACCGAGCAAACACATTGGTAATGCACGCTCTAGGTTTTTTGATAAGGACGGCCGTAGTGTGTTGGAGTTTGGTAGACCTATGGCTAAAGAATGTCTTTGGATTTTTACCGTCCTTTTTACTTGGTGTAGTATACGTGGGAAATCTATATTGGAAGTTGACCCTTCTCTCTTGGATGTTGTACCTTAGTTCATCTCTTATGTTGGTCATTCGTGTTCAATTGGTGGAGTATTTATATATCCAACAACCAACTGAATGGTTCGGCATTGAATGTCCATTTTGTGGTTTTGCTTTTGACCATAGATTATGCTTTGACCATTTGACCTAGATGTACAAACACCATATACATAATCAAGTGTTGTTTTAATAATGTTGTCTTTTGAAGTGCATATTTTTGTTGTTAAACTGTCGTTTTAGAAATTAGTGTAAACTTTATTCAGTTTTTGAAGGTGGTTTTATAGTCAATAGTGGTTTTATTTGGTACTCTTCTGGTACTGGTACGTAGGTTTTATCGAAATATGCTAGGTTAATATAAACTAATGTTTTTAATCGTAAAATGGGAGAAAGCAAATTACTCAACGGTATTGGGTTCATCACACGGCGGCAAAACAACGATGATAAATTAGTCTGTTTTGGATTTTATTATTTCATGTAACAATTCTGTGTGAGTGTCACTTGGAGATTATCTGTGACTGACTGAGCAAGTCTAGTAATAATTTATGGAGGTAGAAATAAACCCGATGCGAAAATTTATTTCTAGAAAATACTTTTCCATACAATTATTGCAAACGAAGTGGCGGTTGTTACTCTGATGGTGAACTGTGGAGGAAATCTAACTATAAAAATCATGAGTTGGTTATCATTGAACTCTATAGCCACTCATGTTGTTTATAACAAATCTGATTTTGACACCGAAAAAATAATACAAAATAGGGCCTCCCAAAATAGAAGAAAAAAACTCTACTAAATTTCAGCATTAAATTTATCAACGATTTTACACAGATTAACAAGAGTTACATAATTTATGACTGTATGGACACACAGCGAACAATTTCCCTTGACGATAGCAGAGCAAAACGCTCCACAAAATGTATCAGTTGCTACTCAAAAATCATCATTTGCTTCTCAACATCTGCATTCATTGTGCACAAAATAAAGTTCACACTGTTGTTTTGCTATGATGCAAAATTGCTGGACGAAATCACTCCCTGAAATGTGAAATCAAGAAATGAGTCGAGGGTAATATCTTGGGAATGTTGAATCCATTTGCTTTGTAACTCGCTGAGTCAGCATCGTTCAGCCACGCTCATTATTTTTGATGTATCTGGCATCTGTATGAACTGCCTTGTATGCTGTTAATCCTTATTGCACCTAGGTTATCCCTGGCTAGTCCATGACTCTAAAGAAGTAGACCATCAACAGGGTTGCAAAACTTCAGCTTCAATTTGGCAAACTTGTTGAAATGGCCGAGCAAAATAAAATCAGAACGAAAAACAGATCCAGCTCTCTTTCACTCGCACGCACATTTGTTTGTTTGTTTCCTAGTAAGTTGAGCAAAGTATGTTCTATAAATTATGATAGTTAAGTGTGCAGGGCCTGAAGAAAACACTGGACTGCAGTTCAGAGGCCAGTGATTTTAGCGTCTGCCAGTAAGCTTACGACTGTACATGTCCGGGAGGCTCTGTGTTTTTGAGTAAGAATATAATAACACCTCACTGCATTTTTTATTTAAACTGATAATAATACACTCTTTCAATTCTGTGAAGTGCTTGTTCCAAAAAACAGTTCAAATGTGAAACTGTGTAGTGTTCTTCTCATTTTGATTCTGGTCTTAGGGTCTATAACATATTCGCTGGTCCAGTGAAAGTGTTGAGCTACATGTATGTAGGCCCTAGTTGTACAAGCCTTGAAGTCTTGTGGCAGTTTTCTTCAACTTCAAGCACTGTACACAACTTTTACAAGTTTTGTTATTTATTCATGTTTCTAAAAAACTAAAATGTGTGACAATTCTTTGTCTTTTCCTCTGCAGGTTTGTCAACTTTAGGTTTTACCGGTGCAAGCACAAAACGACGAGAAAACCCAGAAGGTAGGCCTATGAAATAATAAACTTCCCCCCATTTTTCTTCACTCCTCTCAATATATTGTAAGTTTAACAATCGCAAGCCTCAATGTAACCACAGCAATTGCTGTGGAGCCTTCTGCTGGTCCCCTGTGGTGTGCTAGTGCCCATTGCAAAGTTGTTCCAATACAAATTTCCTCATAGAAGTGCCTCTTATCGGAGGAAAATTGCTGCGTCCCTTCAAGAAAGAAGTTCCAGGCCTGTAATTTTAATCACTTGTTTTATAATTTTCTTATTTATACTTTAATTTTTGGTTTTTACCCATACACCGATGTGTGTTAGCACTGTATACTCAGTACTTCCCGAGTCCTGTGAAAAAATATCACAGGCATGTTACTCTGGTGGGATTCGAACCCATATTTATGTTTGTTAATTTGTTTATTTTCAATTCATCAATTAGTCAATCCGTTATAAATTTATGAACCATCTTATCTATGGGATCTATTGCTTTCTCAGTCTTTAGGCAAAAACTTATTGCTATTATTTTCAAACCGTACGCCAATGAATTAACTATCAAAGGATATTTGAGTTGGACTGCTAAATTTAAATGTCACCCAACCCCACTGTATACTTGAAGCTTACTTGTTGCAGTGTGTTATTGTTTATTTATTTCCAATAAACTGTTATAAAAACGGCTAAGTTTATTGAAGTCTTTGATTGAACTTCTTATTTTGAAATCAGACTCTCTTCCTATTAGTATTGTTTGACAAAACTCTGTTTATACCTCCTTGTTGTATCTTCATCAAGGAGGAACGAATGAGTTTGTTTATTGTAGTCTTTGATTGAACTACTTACGTTTATCCATACTCTAAGTGAGTCTATCCCATTTTGTTTGATAAAACTTCCTACCTCCATGGTTTATCCATACCTTCTTACTTCTTCATTTTAGGAGGAACGTACGTCTTGAGTGGTTGTGTGAATGATCAGTTCCAGCAGTCAGAGGAATCTTTGTGGCATTCCAAGGTTGCTCTCCTAGGTTCCTCCTCTAATTCCTCCGAGAAACGGACATTTCATATCAACCCAGTCCAGGTAAGCCTTGTCTTAAGACGTTCAGAGTGATGTGAAGAGAATGTGTTTTCGGGGATTAGAATTATTTCAGACTTTTTTTTATGTCAACTTGGTCACAAAAATAATGTATTTTCTTCAGAGACAAATCCTGGGCCCAATTTCATAGAGCTGCTAAGCACAAAAATTTGCTTAGCATGAAATTTCTACCTTGATAAAAACAGGATTATCAACAAAATTTTCATTTGTTGTATATTACTTGTTACTGGTATTCAGCTGTTGTTAGCTTATCTTGAAAATCACTTGAAAATTTGGTTGGTAATCCTGTTTTTATCAAGGAAGAAATTTCATGCTAAGCAATTTTTTTTGCTTAGCAACTCTATGAAATTGGGCCCTGCTCTTTGATTAAATTCACTAGCTCTGAGAATACTAAGGCCTGTATGCTTCGTTTTTGAAAGGGCAGGGACACCAAAGCATTTTCTCCTTGGTAAAGGGCACCCTATGAGGAAAGTTCAAATTTCTACTTAGCATTTCAAGGGCACCAAGGCAATGACAAGGGGGCATGGAGGCAATTGCCTTTATTGGCTCTGTGAAGTGTCAGGCTTGACTATCAAGTAGCTCCTTGAAATCTATAGCCCAAGAGGTTTGGTTGAAATGCCAACATTTCAAAAGTTGTATGCCATTTTCAGACTTTTTTAAGCAAATGACCTTCGACCCTGGTTTTTAGGCTTGCATGGAAACTGAAAAGAAATTATTCTTACTGACTTTTATTAATATTATTAAGGCAAGGCAGGTCATTCCCCTTTCATTAAACTTAAATAAGATCTCGTCCCCCCATTAGCTTGCCTTCCACTCATTAATCAGCCAATTTGCCTCTACCTCCCTCATAATTTCTCCAAGAATCATTTTCCTTTTCATGCTATCAAACCCAATTACGGATTTCTGAATCCTTAACAAGTTCAGACAGTGCCTTTATTTTCTATTTTTCAATTAGTTATTTTTTTTTTACTTTGCCACTTGCGAGAGATGACAATGTTTGTGACATTCTAAGGCATCGGACTCATTTCGGCCTTTTGTTACAAGTACCCACCCTTCTAAATCTCTGACTGAGTAATGGCCGCCAGGCTTTTGTTGGCAAAACGCGGGATCCAACTCATTTTAACAAGTTTATATTGATCGCCTACCTGAGGATGAAATGTTCTTTTATTCCCAATTGAAATGGCAGCTCCTTTGCCCGTTAATATTTAATGTCAAAGTGAGGGAGTAAAATGCCAGCAGGGACACCTCGGCTGATGTTAGTAAAAAAAAGAGGATCTCCCGACAGTTAATGATGGGCCGTGCTGCCACGCTTCACAGCTTCATTTCTGTAGTCTTGGGAAAATGCGCATTGGGCAATTTTTTTTGTCCAAATTAATTCTGTGACACTGTACCTCTAGGGTGACGAATGGTCAATTAGTGGCGCTGACACTGTCTTTGTCACTGAACGAACCGGGGCTAAAAAACATGACGAACGCTGGCTGTGGACATCAAAGCTATAATATTGCAAGCATGCCTTAAAAACCATAATAGAAATTAACCTGGCATCGAAACATCTCACGCAACTTCTCCCGGAGTTCAATGAAATTACCTTTTCGTCGTTGTCAGTAATTCATCCAGGTAAACCCTACATCCTGGCTAGAGCTTGGTAGATTTGTGATTTGTTAAGAAAGGCAGATGCATTTCTGAGTTTTTGTCGGCATCTTTGAAATGTATCAGAGTGCAACCTTACGACCTACTGCTACAAATCTCCATCCCTCATCGTTGCCTCCAGGGGAACACCTCTCAACCGTTATTATTTCTAATGGATTTTCATTTTCCGAGGGAGATGACACAAAAAGCAATATATGCATTTTTTTTTTTTCTTCTTTCTAATACTGCACAGTCCCTGTATTTATTGAGATAATGGAACCGTAGAACGCTTCTTGTATTTGGGAGTGGGCATGTAATGCATTCATGGTTGACGTGTCGGCAACATCAGAGAGGAGCGGGCACTGCCTTAATGACCTGTAGCACTTTTAAATGATTTGTTACCATGGATTACGGGATGTAAGTTGGTCTTTATGTGTGTCATTCTCTTACGGATAGCCTGGGATCTGGGTTAAATTTTCCGCGAGTGTGCATAGTGTGCTTTAAGTCTCTCTGTTCGTTCCCTCTAATTTGGTGGTTAAGGGAGGACATGGAATGAGTAAGATTGGAGTTTTTTTTTTTAAAGATCTTTTATTCATGATCTAGGAAATTATTTCACTGGCTTTGATGGGATTTGTTTTCTTTTAGTTACAATCAGATTTAAACTGCCTACTGTAACGGGGAAAGTAGGGCGATGATTTTTGTTTGGGGGTTGATGCTAGTAATTTTTTTCTTGGAGCCGATACAGCTAGCTGTAATTTACGACGAGACGAGGCCTGAACTGAATGTTTTGAGATTATGGTATTGATGGAAGAAGCAGCAGGTGAAGTCTTGATCCGGGAAGGTTGGCGGATTATTAAGATACAATTGATCAGAAAAAGTAATCAAGGAGACTGTGTGGGGAACTTGTTGGTACTGCTGTGGGGATGTACAGGTGAAGAGATCTACATATGTAGCAAAATGTCATCTTATTGTTGCACAGTAGTAAACAAATTGAAATACAGCGATACTGCAATTTGATACCATGTTGTAATGGTGTGCATTTCACAGAGTCTAATGTATGTATTAATCTACATTAGGTGTATCCTCAAAGAAAACGTTGGTCTTACATCCAATCTCTATGATCAAATAAAAACCTAATTCAGATTATTGTAAAATTATTTTGGTATAGTATTTTTGACTTTTTTCCCCCCAAAATAACTGTGTAATTTCTTGGAGCCTGAAGCAGATGTACTGGTTCCCAATTGCCACATTATTTATCCACACTGTTTTGTCTTGATTCACACAATAAATGCGTTCCCCACTTGGGGGGTAGTAAACGGTAAATTGTTTTCAGTACAGAGTGCCAGCATTTCTAACGAGGTTTTACGATTGGCCTCTATAAACAAAACTAGGCCAATATACTTGGGACTTTCTATTGATGAATTGATTGTTGGACAGCCTGATGCTTTAACATGCACCATTTGGTACAACAGTAAAAGATACATGATTGATCCGAATGCATTATGAAGTAAGTTGGCTATAAAGCATGATGACCTGGCTATTGCTGGCTGCTCCTGGTCATAATAAAAGACCATCTGACTAAATTGACCTTATTATAGGGGTAGTTTGTTGGGCAATGGTTCATGTATTTGCACTTTTGGATTTTTTGATTCGGTCAAAATGGAAAACTTGATCGGGCAATATTTCAGAGATTTCTGTTCATTCGTCTTGTTAAAGGGAAGGTACACGTCTGGTAATTACTCACAACAAATATTAATTTAAAAACTTACTTGGTAATGAGCATTGGAGAGCTGTTGATAGTATAAAACATTGTGGGAAACGACTTCCTCTGAAGTAACGTAGTTTTTGAGAAAAAAGTAATTTCTCACTAAAATAATAAAAGACTAGCTAGAAGTCTTTTATTCTTATCTGAAATTCGCCCAACAAGGGTGTTTTTTCTTTCATCGTTTTCTCGCAACTTCGATGACCAATTGAGCCCAATTTTTCACAGGCTTGTTATTTTATGGTTATGATGGGATACACCAAGTGATAAGATTGGTCTTTGACATTTACCAAATGTGTACCTTCCCTTTAAATAAAACTTCAGTGAAGGTGTTTATTTTTTAAAATAATACAAATTTACGGATGGAAAATAGAGCGCAAAATACTCACAATTTTTCAGTGACAGTTTACCACTACCTTATGTATCAAGTCTTTTGCCCAAGACATGGGTCCTCAAGTTTTTGAGCAAAAAAAAGTGAAAACCACAAGAGTCCATCTCAGGACTAAAATAGTTTTCGCGAAATTGTTTTACTCATTTCTCAAAAGCTACCGCACTTCAGCAAGTATTATTATATAAAGGGAGCTTTCTACTAACATTATCTTTAATCCGCGTAAGTTTAAAATGTAAATCTGCGACCGTTTGTGTTTTGTGTCAGACAAAAAGTACCCGATCCCTTTAAATGCAAGTTTTATTAAATTGATAAATCCAATCTGCTTGTGCGCTACACTGTACTGGAGCTTCAAGCATTTGTCATATTATTTGTCAGAAAACAAGTATTACAAAACATCACCTTGGACTGCCTAGGAAGTGAACATCCCAGCTTTAGGTCGTTGACTCTCAAGTTATTTACGCTGCTCTCCTGTGGAATTTCATGACAAAAGAATTGAAGATGTTACCAGTGCAAACAAGGTCAACCCTGTGACATACTGGCACCAATAATTCAGGACTACCAACCACACACACTGGAAAAAAAGACCCAGTGCTTGTTGTAAAATATACAGTTTTTTTTTGTGTTGTTAGGAAATGACACCAATTATTGTTTGTTCTGGCCGGCCATTATTTTTCTCAAGTGTGAAATGGCCGCAGTAGTTGCCGTGAGAAAAACTAAAAATAGAAGAACAATCTCATTGTGGGATTGGAGTATATTACCAGGGCTCAATTTCATGGAGATGCTTAAAGACATGGACACTATTGGTAATTGTCAAAGACTACCAGTCTTCTCACTTGGTGTATCTCAGCACTACATAAAATAACAAACCTGTGAAAATTGGTCGTCAAAGTTGCGAGATAATAATGAAAGAAATCAAATTTGAAATCAAATTCGTGGAAAATTACTTCTTTCCCAAAAGCTACGTTACTTCAGAGGGAGCCATTTCTCTCAATGTTTTATACTATCAACAGCTCTCCATTACTCGTTACCAAGTAAGGTTTTATGCTAATAATTATATTGAGTAATTACCAATAGTGTCCACTCACTGCCTTTAAGCAGAATTTTATTTTTATTTTGTTTTAACAATTTTCTGAGCAGATGTGGGCAGACGTGATTAGGATACCAGTAAGATGGTACATTTTATGACATGATTAATTACTATACTCCGGTAAGCAATAAGTTTGTTGTGCTTAGCAACTTATTGTGATTAAAGCAGCGCTACAAAATTGGGCCTAGATGAGTTTATTAACTGCAATGTAGATACCGACGAAGGCCAACCATTGTAATAACTACAACGAAATTCAGTGTAACTAATTCAGTTCTGGCAAAAAATTCCCAAACAGAAGGTTTAACAATGCATGCAGCCTTGTTTTTCTTGCGACATTTTGTTTCAGGCATGCAAATAATCAGAGTGTTTATGTAGGGATGTAAATGTTTCATTGAAGAGCTCAAGAATTTTACAGCTTCATCTACTAACTTAGTGACAAAATAATTTCTTGACGTTAATTCAAGCTGAGAATTTGCGCTGGAAATCTGAAATGGTAAATACATATGATCGCTCACAGATGCTAGATTTATCTATGCCCATAAACGGAGTTACAATTACATGTGAGAAAGTCAGGTAATGATTTTAACAACTTTCGGTGTTTACGTTCAACAAAAAACATCTTTAAATGGTTTTTGTACCTTTTGTTGATCAAGTTTATGGCCACGTCATGAATCCCTACTCGCTGTAAATGAAGATGTGTAATATAATTAACCTGTAGAAGTTTCAACTTCATTAGTCATCAAGTTTTTGAAAAAAAAGAGAGAACATCACAGAGCAATGTTTTCAGGAGAGTCGCGCAAGTCCGTTGTACATTGCTTAAGTAATTTTCGTGAAATCATTTACTCATTTCTCAAAAACTACAGCACCTCAGCAAACAATATTTTAAGGGAAGCTTTCTACCATCATTATTGTTAAACTGTGAAAGTTTAATGTAAATCTGTAGAGGTTTATTTTTTGTGTCATACGAAAAGTATCCGAAGCGAACCCTTTAAATAATGCAAATTTCATGGGAAATATTTCAGTATATTGACGATGTTAGGCAACTATTTTGCCCAGCAATTTAGCAAATTTGGACTCGACTACTTATTTTGTGCACACTAATGCTGATATTGGGTAGCGAATCGTGATTTTTGAGTAGCAATTGAAACAATTTTGCTCTGCTATAAAATCGTTCGCTGGATGTTCAGATCTACACAGCGTAAAAATAATGTTTTAGTTTATGAAGGAAGACTTTGTGTACATTAGTGTTGACATTGTTTGCCATTTGGATTGAGTGCGAATCCACTCAACAAGTAGTTTTTACAGGCCATGTGGTTGTTCAACAGATAAGGACTTCATTTTTATGACCTTTGTTCTCCCATGGATGAAACAAAATGTCAAAATGGTTTTCTTTTTAAGAATTGTGTTATGCTTTCAAACCTGCACTGAAATCAATTCAATTCAATTCAATTCAAGGTATTTTATTCAAATATTTGTAGCCAAAGGCTAAATTACAATTGAATTTACAAGGTAAAAAACATAAAGATTACATACATTGCAGGGAAATAAACAGGAATATTGTTCCATAAAACCAACTATTTTGTTCCATCAACGATGTTGTTCCATACATTGTAATGACAAGACGATGAATACAGTACCATTTGCTTCTGAATTCAATGTCAAGAATGTGAAATAAGCTCAAAAGAATTGTTTTAAATATATATTTGAAAGTTACTGGTTTCACAGAAGAAAACAAAGTAATAACAGGGTGGCTCTATTTTAAGGGTTTGGGTACATTTTGTACAACATAAAACACTAACATCCACATATTTTATGGTTTTACGTTTGAAGATAAGGATAGTAGAAAGCTTGCTGAGGTGCTGTAGTTTTTGAGAAATGAGTGAACAAATTTCTGAAAATCATTCATGACTCACTGAGACGAAAATTATGTTGGCATGCACATAACAGATTTACACAACTCCCCTGAAAACATTGCTCTACTGTGATTTTTTTCTCTCAAAAACTTGTCAACTATAATGAAGCTGAAACTTCAGTACAGGTCACTTAATGGAACAATCTCCCTCTACACATCAAACAAGCCACCACGATCTCAAGTTTCAAGACTCTTCTCAAAACATATCTATTCAAATCTTCATATACTTAATTATTTTTTTGTTTTCCTCTGAGCGCTTTAGAGACTTTCTTTTGGAGGTGTTAGGCGCTATAGAAATACGGTTGTTATTATTATTATTATTATTATTTGGTAAATTTTATCACACATCTTTATTGTAGGGATTCATGTTATGGCCAAAAACTTGATATTCAAAAGGCATGGAAACCCTTTACACCAGTTCTAACTAACTCCATGATTACACAAGGTAGCAATTTGTTTAGCTTGGTAGGGTGTTAAGGGAAGGGGGGGGGGAGTGGTCAGCTTTGGATTAAGCAAATGAATTATTTCCTATGTGTTGTCATGTATTCTCTAAGTGCCATGCAGTGTACAGTACACATACAATGATTGAACTAGTTAATTCCTAGAACGAAGAAGGTGTTTTTGTGGAGCTTTTAGGATGAGTAAAAAAGCTTAAAGGATCCTCAATGGAGGTTCTACTTGGCTCTGTGTATAGGTGATGGTAGAGGTCCTACACACTGGACCAACTGAACAATCAAAGATCCCTGCATGGGTCTTATTCTGATCCTTGACCTTTGTTCTATGACCTGAAGGGTCACAATCTAAAGACAGTGTTGACCAAGAAGTGTGTATAACACCTAGAGTATACACTGTACAGACTCTTAAACCCATAGAATTGCACATGTCCCCCCTGCTGTTTTGGCGATTATTTTTCTTGGAATGTTTTGGTCTTCATTTCCTGTGGTCATTTTGATTCTTGAAGTCTTACTGTTTTGTTTTTGTTTCCCTTTTGAGAAATGTCCTTGAAGAGTCTTTTAGGAAGAGAATGATATAATGAGCTTGATTCATCTTGAAGTCATGATTTCTCCGTACTGTGTGATTGTCTGATTTCTGGGAAGGTTCTTGAGAAAGTTTTGAAGTTCTTTTGGCAGAAGTGAAGTGAAAAAACATGTGAGAATGATGTGTGGGCACGAACTATGTAATATTGGGCATCAACTGATCAACCTGGCACTGGCAGGGTACTCTGTCTTTTAAATGCAATTGAGATATATATATATAATCAGCGTTATTGGCTTTCATACTGGTCTGCTAGCAAAATGCCAGTTAAAAGGCCAAAGAATCAGAGTTGAAATTCTCACCAAGTGGTCCTGCGGGCTAGTTCTTGAACTTTGTTTTTAAGGGGCACAGCAATTTTCCTCTGGTACGGAGCAGTCTATTCATGTAAAATGTAATTTGTGGAACTTTACTAAGGGCACAGCAGCCAAAGCACAGGGCACCATGGCAATTGCTGTGGGTTTATACGAGGCCTGTGATATATGAACTTGTAGTGAAGAACCTGACAGATGTCACAGGTAAAGTTAATGGCAAACCCTAATAATCTCCATTAAATTGAATGTTTTGCCACTTTTCAATCATAAGTTGAAATTTTTACAGACCTTTTGGTTTTTGTACATTTGCTACACGCATGAACAGATGTTGTTACTTTTGTTGGTCGCAATAAAACAAGCCTACACAAAATGTTTAAGGGTATGACCCAACTGTCTATAAAAAAAGAAGTTGTTGTGAAAATGTGGAAACAGCTGTTAAAATCTAGCCTACTTTAAACACCATTTGAACAGTGAGTTTATGTTGGTATGTTTATTAGCTTTCATTTTGTCAACAGTTTCACTGGTCCTTTTCAATAGTTCAATACAAGATTGCACTGCTAACAAAAACCCTCTTGAATGATCTCAGCATTGCCGTTTCCTTCTAAAAGGTCGAGAAGAGGTCACCTTAGGTCAAGGGGCATCCTTGGCTCAGGGGAAATATTTAGTTTCTCCTGTCCAAACTGGAGTGGTGATATTTCCTTTTTGATGGTTCGTTGAATTGGTGTCTCGGTGTCGGTGCGAGTCAAAAGACGCGAAATGGTGGTGTTTAACATTCCTAGCGTGGCATATCCAAACAAACATGTACCATCTAGTGATTGATTCAGGGGGCAAAAGGTTAACTTAGTCTTGTTGAAATAAACCTCAAGAGGGTTGGAGGTGAGTCAGTACCTTGACTTTTTAAAGTTTGGAGAAAGTTTCTTGGAAGTTTAGTTTGTAGAAGGTAATAATCCTTAGTTAAATGTCAGGCTTAAAAGAGAATAAGAAAAAAATAGGCAGTGGACAATAGCTGAGAATCCATGGAAGAGAAAAAACGGGAAACAAAATTTGATTGCCGAGTCAATTGATAGAAAACAACCAGGCCTGATACTTCATGGAGGCAACAAAGGCGATTGCCTCCACGCCCCTTGTCATTGCCTTGGTGCCCTTGAAATGCCTCAGTAGAAAAATGTACAATTTCATCATATGATGCCCTTAATACCAAGGAGAAAAAGTTTTGCCTAGTGCTCTTGCCCTTCCAAAATCGAAGCATACAGGCAGGCCTTGCCCTTCCAGAAACGAAGCATCTTCCAAAAAAAAGAAGCATACAGTCCTATTCCTGTTTTTCTAGCACTAAAGGGCCATTCATAAAAGTCATCAATATTAATTTTTTTTTTACATTTTAAATATAGATTTACTTCACAATATACTCTACAACTAAAGAATAAAGTCATGCCTCAAATTATGCAGATTTATCAGGTCAAACGACTTCAACATCAAGCAGATCGAGCAGCCTTCTTTATTTTATCATGAAAAAATAAAAATAAAAATGAATTTTGATTTTTAGTTATTTCTTTTGACCCACCCACCCACAATTTCGATTTTTTTTCTTTTTTTCTTTTTAACATTGGCTATTTTGAATGGCCCCTAAGTTACATTCTACAGCCTGAATGACTTCATCCATATTTTGAACTCCTTCTTGTAATGCACCTTTAAAAACACAGATGGTTTTCAGATGTCTATTGACTATTGCACACTTGCTGGACAAACCTAAATATATCCTCACTATGCAGTGCATAAAAGTAGCCTTCAATGGTTACCGGTTCAAGAACGCTGTCCTACGATGATACAATACAAGCTATCCAACTATCGCGGTATTGGTACCAGGAACACTTATTCCCCAGATGTGAGCAAAAAAAAAAAAACAACATCCCATGAGATTTTTCTAGAAACCCAATATGCCTTGTGATTATTATTTGGCTTGTTCATCTGTCAGCGGTGCCCCGACACAGCGGTTGGCAGTGGTAGCGAGTTCCAACCCCAAGGACTGGGCCTCTTGACTGTACCCTGTTTGTGAAAATCGTTGAATGCGATTTTCCACTGCCCACTTATGCTTGAGGCCAAATAAAAAAAAATACCAGTTGATCGTCCCCTTATTCATCCTTTTTTGAGGCCGCATTTTTTATTTTATTTTTACTTACTTTTTTTTCTTCAAAAAGGCAACTTGTACAGGCATGCAACTTTTCAGCTGATCAACTGATTTCTTCTTTTTCTTTTCAAAACAGTGCCAAAGAACACTGAAAAACACTGTACAAAAGTTAACTTTGATTTTTGCAATTTGAAAGTTGTATGTCTGATTTTAGGCCCATACGTGTATTTCTCATTTAACTTACTAATCGTTGAAGAACTTGTAAACTACATTAAGGTAAAGTGGTTACTTTAGTTACACTGAAAAATCAATCGGTGGGCAGTAAAATTAAGAAGGCCCTCATCCTCCTTTTTTGGGAAAAAAACCTGTACGATCAACTTTTTATTATTTTACTTGGCCTTACACACTGATGCTCTAGCATTTTAAATTGAACTCACATTGAACTCTGTGGTGATATTTTTGTGGTATATGGAGGGGGGGGGAGGGGGGTTAGAATTTAGCCCCTGTCCATTATGTTGCTCAAGGCTTTATCCATATCTTCTCTCCTATTTGAGAATTGTTTCTAAAGTGGTGGTGAAGTTTCAATCAAAGTGTAGATCGCTTTAAATGTGGATGCTACACATCACCATAACTTGAAATAGAACCCAACTTAAATGAAAACTTTTTATTCTGGGATTTATCAAACTCACTACATCAGAAAAAACTTGCAATCCTCGTGCAGTTTTCAGGCCTGTTTGCTTAATTTTTGAAAGGGCAAGGGCACCAAGACATTTTCTCCTTGGTAAATAAGGGCACCCTACCTATGAACAAAATTGTAAATTTCTAATGGAGCATTTCAAGGGCATCAAGGCATGGGGCATGGAGGCAATTGCCTTCGTTGCCTCCATGAAGTAACGCGTCTGAATTTTCAACAATCATTATTTCAAAGGAGCTGATCGGGAAAATTGTTGGTGAAAAGAGCAAAGTGAAAGGTTGGCACTGTATACGAACAGATATGGATCTGAAGTTTTGATGATAACCAATGTTGAATTTTCAATTGGAACTTGATAATAATCGGCGAACCAACAGAGCCAATGATCCTATGTGCAGTTTGTGTAGAGAGAGAACACTCTTGACTGGAATCCCTAAGCATAACAGATGCAATCTTAAGAAAGGGACCAGACAGGAAGCCCAGCATGGCTCTTAGGGTTTTTTCAGGAACATCCAGCTGAGTTGACCACATTCTTGGTTAACGAGCATCCTCAATTAAAGCTCAATATAAACTTATTAGAATGTCTTGTTGAATGGAGATTGTGCAATCAAACACTTCCTATAATCAAAGCGTGAAGATGAATGGGCTGCTAAAAATTAACGTGCTGACATGTATTTTAAAGCAGGCCGGATTCTTTACAGAGGTAACAAAATGCGATTGCCTTCCTGCCCCCTGTTCATTTGCCTTGGTGCCCTTGAAGTACTCCAGTAGAAATTTCCTCATAGGGTGCCTTTGAGAATTGGTGTCCTTTCCCTTTCTAAAATGAAGCAAACATATTACAGGGCCTGAAATCTAGATATATGTACACAGAAAAAAAAAAAAAAAGTTTACAGATTTACAGATACATGTAACTTACAGGGTTTACAGAAGGCAATGGTGAAAGACTTCTCTTGAAATATTATTCCATGAAATGCTTTACTTTTTGAGAAAACAGCAAAACAATATAAATTCTCGTTAACGAGAATTGCGGATTTATTTTAAACACATGTCATGACACGGCAAAACGCGCGGAAACAAGGGTGGGTTTTTCCGTTGTTTTCTCCAGACTCCGATGACCGATTGAGCCTAAACTTTTACAGGTTTGTTATTTGATGTAGAAGTTGTGGTACACAAAGTGTGGGCCTTGGACAATACTGTTTACCGAAAGGGTCCAATGGCTTTAAAAGCGGTCACATTTCGAGGTATGTCCACACAGGAAAAATAATCCCACACTTGAAGAATAATAAAGAGTTTCACATTCTTCTCAGATTTAAATTTTCGGGTATACATGTAAAAATTATAAATCTGTTATACAAACACATTACAATTATGTTCTTCGAAATTGAAATTTTTCTCCAAAAATATTTTAAACGCTGTTGTATGATTTTTACAAAAAGTTTCTAACTGCTATTATTTTTACCAGAGTGTTTACCAAAATGATACATTCCCTTTAAAATGTTTTGAAATTTTCTAGAAGGTTCAGAAGAATCAGGCGGAGAGGCTGTACTTTGATTCCAGTGTGTATGAACTTTGCAACCTTGTAATGTGAACGATCTTGCCACATGGGTACTTGCATTCTGCATGTAGTACTTCGCTATACTGTGATCTGTAGAGATGAAAATAATGGTACAGAAGTCAGTAACATTTGCTCATCCACCCACACATATTATGTAACATCAATCATTTGTAAATAGACAAATTTATTGCAGAAGACCAACTGAGCTTTGCTATAATTACTTTATTTGAAAGTTTTAGCCAAGATTTTGTAGACAGAAAAGACATCAATGGATACTGTGATTCCAATACAGTTATCGAAATTGTTCAAATGTAAGCGTGTAACGGAACGGGATGGTCGGCCGGTTTATGGTCGGTTATTCGTCTATGGTTTAAATGTGTTATTCAGGTAACTTTGCATTTTAAATTGGTAAAACACTATACTACATGTTTTGTGTTGACCGACTGACATAGTACAGTACTATAGTCTTGTACAATAGCTATTATAATTGTCAAAAATTGGAAAGCCTAAAATTCGCAGACACATTCACTATAGATTGTGTACATGGATCGACCAAGGTTGTTCGTTTGTTTTCCTTTCGCGAGCTTCAAGCTCGCCGTGTATTAGATTGGCCCTGAGTGGGGTATACACAAAGCAATCTTGACCAAGCCACAATTAAGGAAGTCTTTTGTATCGTTCCAATGTCAAGGAGAAGTGAGCTTTTGTGTCAAGTGATTCCTTTGTTCCGCTATTGTTTGGTCGGCTGAATGAAGATGGTTTAGATGAGAGGGGTGAAGGTGAGCCGAGAATAGGTTCGGATAAATTATCCTCGACATGAACAATACCCTTGACCTGATAGCTGGGGAAATTGTGACGGGGAATCTTGATTGCCATGGACTGTTCAGTTATCCATCTACCTCCATGGTTTGTCACAGGCTTTCTACTCGACAATGGACGTCAGATCCAACAGATTGTGGACTTGACTATATTGTGCACTCTAAAAAGGGTTCTCAGAAATCATCAAGTTTGGTTAAATAAAACTTTTGTTGTCTTCATAAATGCTTTGTTTTCATAAAAGCTTTTTAAATACAAGGACAGTTTTTAACATATTTTGAAAGGCCACAACTTTACATCATGTAAAAATTTTACAGCATTTGACAGTGGAACCATGGCAATTTGTTTTAAACAATTTATTTTACAAGGGCACACCTTACAGATGTGCGGTGTTTTTAGAGGCAAAGTATACTTCTGGTTTTTGGAGATGTTCGATTGTTTTAATCATAAATGTGAATGTATGATTATGAAACAAAACTAACATTTGGAAATTTCATGGTTGCGTTTTTGAGATATCGTCGAAAAGCCTGAGCGAATATGTCCAAGCATGAAGATCACTTATATAGGAATACACAATTTGCGAAATGTGGCAGTAAGGCTTTGAGGCATAACAACTTTGGAGCATAAAACCTGATATCTTTTTACATAAAACTACATTACTTCAGAGTGACATGTTTCTCAAAATGTTTTATACTTTCGGAAAGCTGCTCAAGACTTCAAACAAAGAGTGTTTAGAACCATCAATTTTCTAGAGTAATCACTAAATGTACACCTTCCATTTTAACTTCAGTTAATAACAGAAAACCCATTGGCGAGCTGGTTGTTTGCACCATTCTAACCCTTTCTGTTTCAAGTCCCACCATGTCACTACCCATCCCAAACCCCTTTGAAACGATATCCTGGTGTTAGTAAGTACTACAATGATAGTTTACTAGAGCCCCCTTTTCCTGTAGCCAAGAATGAAGACTGGATAAACACTGGTGGGTCCATGTTTGAAAAGAAACCCACGGAGCTTCGGTTGAGTGATTTGATTTGAGTTGGTATAGAAAAGAAACCCAGTAGTGTGCCAGTCATGCAGAAGCTTGCATTTATTGCTTTGGTATTGGAAAGAGAAGAGAGTGTATTGGGACATCGTGAATAATAGTTGTCATAACGACAGATTCATGAGCGATAGTAAAAACAGTTAACTGTATATTGCTTACTCACTAGGGGTAGATCACAAATTTTATAGCAGGTTGACGCTGTATGATGGGAAAGTAATGGGGGGCATGATGGAGAAAATATAATATAGTGTAGGGGCCTTGAAATATCCCACTGCACCTACGGCAACTACTGGATGTATTCTTTCTTGGGGAACTCACAATTTCTTTTAGGAACCATTTGTACAACAATTGGTTTCTTGAGAACTCGCAGTTTGTTAAAAGGGTTTGGTTACTCTTTGTGCATCACAAAACACAAACGTCCAAAGATAAATAATAAATGTAAGGGTTTGAAGATAATGATGGGAGAAAGCTTCCCTTCAAATATAACTCGCTGAGGTGCTGAGGTTCATTTTTTTTTTCCTTCTCAAAAAATTGACGGCTTATGAAGCTGAAACTTCTACAGGTAAATTATATTACATACTTCTTCATTCACAGTGAGTAGGGATTCATTTCATGGCCAAAAACTTGACAAAATAGTACCAAAACCTGTTAAGGTGTTAAGGAAACATTCGATCCACAGTTATTATCAAACTTCAAAGGCTATAGTTGTTTATGCCATAGAAACAGCCAAGTACTTCAAGTCATGTCTGTGATTCAATAGAGCCATAAGTGACCTTTGAGGGTTTTATTTGCTGGAGAGTTGCCTTGACCATCAAGTCTAAATGTAAAATGAACGTCCATGAAACTTCTTTTTTTTTTTAAAGCCATACTGAAGGACAGTTTGTACACCGTGACTCAACTTCAGATCAAGCAGTTAACCTCAAGTGGTAATACAACCGGTACCCTAGCTAGGCTATATGGTGTGTACTTAACTCATGTACAAGGGTTTTCACAGTCAATAGTCACCCTCCTCTTCAATGAATAATCGCTTTGTGCCTCGCTGGCTTTCTACACCGCCTTTTTTTTTTTTTTTTTCTCGGAGAAAATTTTGTGTTTGTTCCGGCCGGCTCTCCACAGGTGTATGTACCTGAGCCCTGTACTCTTCAACTTGGGGCTGAAGGGGGAGAAGGTATTGTCAGAGGTCAGTGAGGCACTCTTAATCCTTATAGAGTTAGCTGTATAGGGTGGCAAAGTGAGGTTTTAATCACATTATGTGTGCATGGCCTTTAATACACCAAAGGGATAAGAGGATCAGATTGAATCGGACAAGTTTTTGGCGTTTTATTTTTTTTATTTTTTTTTTTTTGTTGGAGGAAGGCGTCCAGAAGTAGCAGGCAACAAGCAGTACAACACGGGTCAACAAAAGGTTGGCTGAAAAATGTTTTCATGAGTGGAGTTGTTGGAGTAACAAAGTTGACTCGATGACGGTTGAGTTGGACTTGCTTTTATTGATGCATGGATGCAGTGTGAAGTCGTGGCAAGACGTACAATGTACTTTTGTAGAATCTGTTAGGTAGCACCGTGTGCAGTTCATTGGAAATGCAGTGAATTCTGCGGCTGATCTGTTGTGTAAGGGTTGTGGTGATTGTAAATAATCCTAGGTGAAAATAGAGGGTCCAAGTCGAAGGTAGACGGATTTGTGGCGGAGAGAGGAGTCCATGGTTTTAATGTAGAAGGTCCACATTTAAATATCAAGTAATAAAGTACAAGGGAAACTGACTGGGTAAGTGTGAAATAGTTTGGTTTAAGTTGAAGCTAGAGAGTCTGTGGTGAAGGTAAAAGATTAATTGTGGTGATTGGTAGAGGAACTGTGGTTAGGGTAGTGGATCCATGGCAAATGTAGAGGGCCCCAGTTAAAGGAGAGCACTTGTGGTGAATGTAGACGATTCATGGTGATGGTTCGTGGTGAATGTTGAGGGTCCAAGTTGAAGGTAGAAGATTCGTGGTGATAGTAGAGGATCTAGTGGTGAAGAGGGTCTATGGTGAGGGTAGAGCATTCATTGTGAATGTAGAGGGCCCACTTTGGAGAAGAGGATTTGTGGTGAATGTAGACGATTCATGGTGATGGTTCGTGGTGAATGTAGAGGGTCCAAGTTGAAGGTAGAAGATTCGTGGTGATAGTAGAGGATCTAGTGGTGTATAGGATCTGTGGTTAGGGTAGAGGATCCATGGTGAATGTAGAGGGGCCCAGTTAAAGGAGTGCACTTGTGGTGAATGTAGACGATTCATGGTGATGGTTCGTGGTGAATGTAGAGGGTCCAAGTTGAAGGTAGAAGATTCGTGGTGATAGTAGAGGATCTAGTGGTGAAGAGGGTCTATGGTGAGGGTAGAGCATTCATGATGAACGTAGAAGGCCCACGTTGGAGAAGAGGATTTGTGGTGAATGTAGACGATTCGTGGTGATGGTTCGTGGTGAATGTAGAGGGCCCGAGTTGAAGGTAGAAGATTCGTGGTGATAGTAGAGGATCTAGTGGTGAAGAGGGTCTATGGTTAGGGTAGAGGATTCATTGTGAATGTAGAGGGCCCACGTTGGAGAAGAGGATTTGTGGTGAATGTAGACGATTCGTGGTGATGGTTCGTGGTGAATGTAGAGGGTCCGTGATGATGGTAGAATATTTATGGTAGAGGCTCCTCGGAGTAGAGGATCTATTGGTATTATTAGCTGTGTCTCAGATCAATGCAAAGTGGACAATATTTGAAATCTGTGCTTGGCGGCATTTTGTATTTTTATCAGAGTGCTGGGCAAAAATTGTGAGTCCTGGGCAGGCCCGCCCAGCATCACCCACCACCGTGGCTACAACACATAGTTTACACTCAATTGCTACATGCATTATCACTAGGAACAAGATATTTGTTAACAATTTCAATCAAGTGTTGGCTTTACGAAGCGATAGTTTGCTCTAGCAAGTGATCTGCCATAAGACTAACCAGTTGGAGTTCAGGGTTGACAAGGTTTACTGTGACTCCCCTTCATACACACTCGTCAACGTTTCTACCTGGCTCTATTCCAGCTCTCGTTGTTGATGAAAACCAATTTACTAGATCCAAAAGGTACAAAAGGCTACCTCACACACTCACAGTGGATTTACAGTCGCTGAGTCTTTTTATCGCTGGAGTTGAACCCTCAAGCCAATTAAGCCCTAGAATGGCCAAGATTACCGAGAGAGGAGGAGGACAGTCTTTTGGCAGTCAGGGCTACTCTGGGGCATTGTCTGACGGAAACAATACGCTGGTATAACAAAAGGGTTTGCGAGTTTCTCTTTTGAGAGGGCTTTCCTTTTTATTCTCTTAATCTGTTGGGTATACTGCTTGTGTTTTTTGAATGAAGCGCAATAAATGCGTTACATTGATGATGGGTCGGTGAAACTATCGCCCCTGTTTTGGGTTTAAACAACAAGTTGTGGGTTGGAGGGAGTGATTACAGGGTTCAGAGGTGAGAAGAAAGGACAAGAACATGTGGAAAGAGGGAAAGAGGATTTGCATTAGCTGAGAAGATTTGAAGATACAGAAACAACATCAAAATACACAAATAAGGATGGGTATGGAGTTTATGTGATTTGGGGGCATTGCATGGTGAGGTACCAATGTATATTTGATAAGCGGTAACAGTCACCATGTATGTATACTTGCTTGGAAGATGTTGTTCTTTTGAGCAGTTTTCTTGCCATTTTTTTAGTTTGAGGTAATACCATGTGTTTATCTACTTGCCAGGTAGATTTTATTCTTTTGAGAACATGTCTTGCTATCTTAAAGGCAGTGGACACTATTGGTAATTACTCTAAATAATTATCAGCATAAAACCTCACTTGGTGACGAGTAATGGGGAGAGGTTGATAGTATAAAACATTGTGAGAAACGGCTCCCTCTGAAGTAGCATAGATTTCAAAAAAGAAGTCATTTTCCACGAATTTGATTTTGAGACCTCAAGTTTAGAATTTGAGGTCTCGAAATCAAGCACCTGAAACCACACACCTACGTGTGACAATGGTGTTTTTTTCTTTCATAGTTATTTCGCAACCCCGATGTCCAATCGAGCTAAAATTTTCATAGGTTTGTTATTTATGCATATAAATGTTGAGATACACCAAGTGAGAAGACCGGTCTTTGACAATTACCAATAGTGTCCAATGTCTTTAAGTCTACCATCGCAGGGTAGATTTGGGGGAATTCGGGAGACTTCTCAGTTTTGAAAAGAACTGTCCTGCTTATTAACTACTACCTTGGCGGAAGGTGAAAACTCGGCCGGGACTACTGCTTTTGCTTTAGTGGATCGAGGGGGACCTCTTAACTGCGGTACCTGGGAGTGAGTTTTTAACCTCTTCAGGATTAATGTTTGTTGATGCTGAGCTGATGGAAGTGATGGCAAGATTTGTTTGGTTTCATTGATTTAATTATTAAGGTACATAACATGATAAGATGAATTGACAAGTTAGCATATTAGTTTTCAAATCACTGTTCTTTTGTCTTGTTTAATTTCCCCCAAAAAACTTAGTCTGATTTCCACATAATTCAATGCAAATGAATAAATCCGAACTTCATCATTATAACTTTGCCGCCATGTGAAATTCTTTTTCAATCGGGTTTGTAAATTGTACCTGACCAAAACGTGCACATTAGTTCCCTTTGTACACGTATATTATATGAAGTACATTTTTGTAAGAGTACGATTTCATTTTGAGGGTTGCCACATGTGGAGATTATTCATATTGGGGTTGAGAAGCAGCATGCTGTCTGACCCTCACACAGTATGGGGTTTTAGTCCCAGTATACCTACAACCCTGCTCCTCACCAGATGACCTTTAACCTCTCGGCGTAATGGGGTGCAGAGTAACCCAATGGAGTTGCCACTTTTAGTTCCATATAAGTACATGGTCGGACAATATGGTTATAGAGTCAAACTTTTATGCACAACAAGATTGAGTTGATGATACTTTTTACAAATACAATAAATATTCCCTTGAAAGCTAGAAAAGTAAACCTTTGATTTTTGAAACTGTTCGATTGTTTTGTTAAATCCTATATAAATGTAGATGTAAACAATGAAACTAACCTGTGAAAATTTCTCTTTAAAGGCATTGTACACCAGTGACCAGTGTTCTCACTTGGTGTATCCCATCATAACCATAAAATAACAAGCCTGTGAAAATTTGGGCTCAATCGGTCATCGAAGTTGCAAGAAAATGATGACAGAAAAAAACACCCTTGTTGGACGAATTTGTGTGCTTTCAGATAGGAATAAAAGACTTTGAGCTAGAAGTCTTTTATTATTTTAGTGAGAAATTACCTCTTCCTCAAAAACTATGTTACTTCAGAGGGAGTCGTTTCCCACAATGATCTCCAATGCTCGTTACCAAGTCAGTTTTTAAGTTAATATTTGTTTTGAGTAATTACCAAACGTGTACCTTCCCTTTAAAAGGTGATAGTGTTTTTGAGATAGCAACAAAAATCTGAGCGAATAATATGTCCATGCTTGGAGAATACTCGCTAATAATAATACACATTCTCTTTGACTAGATTTTCTATAACAAAAATTGCGATCTTTGAAACATATAACCACATTTCTTCAAAGTTCAATTTTTCTCAAAATGCCTTATACTGTCAAAAGCTGCTCCCAAAACAGGTAGGCCTATGCTTTCCCTTTCTCAAATAAATTTATGAATAGTGAATCAAATAGAGTATGGGGTCCGACACTCCATATTCAACTTTTATGTTTTGTTTTCTACTTAAATGTGACACAACAAAATAACTATAGAATGACTCCTTTAAAAAGGAAAAAAGAACATCCATAAGATCTTAATTTGATCGTTCCTTTCCAGTTTAAAACGTAAACACGTCATTGTCACTATAATATGGTCATCCGTCCTTGCTTGTCATACGTTATTGAAGTTGTCTATTCATTCGGTCAGATCAGAAGAAATGACAAAAATTCCTTGCCAAAAACTGGATCAATAATCTGCCAATGATGCCTTTGTGTCCCTGCCTACCATGTTTTTTGCTGGTTAGTAAGAAAGAACCCCTGTACAGCTAGCTAGTTAAGTGAGGAAAATAAATCATGTTTACCGTCCTGCCTTTAAAAAAAAAAAAAAAGGAAGGCCGAGGGCCTTTTTGAAAAATAAAAATAGGAAGCCTTTTTTGGGTTTCTTTTTTATATAGCCGGCCGACAATTTTTTTTTTTTAAACAACCAGCGGGACATTAAAAAAGAATGTTTTTCTGTTTAAAAAGAAAAGAAAACAATTCTGAGATGGCTAAAATGTTTCCTTTTTTTTTTCCATTTAAAAAAGGAAAAAAAAAAGGCCTCTAAAAAAGGAAGTGTGCTGGGACGCTAACATGTTTTCTTTGTTGGGGGCATAAGGACACAATGAGGGTTAAGAGAGTTTGGGGTTCATTACATCTCTAAGATTCCGGAGTCAGACTAAGGACACATCATTCAGACTACAAGGAGCCCGCCTGCCGCTCTGAGCAGCTCCAGTCATCATAGAGATGATGAGGAGCTAAATCCTTGTATCATCCAACGTCTTTACAAAAGCCCCCATGAAACCCCTGTAGCGTTGCTTCAGCGATTTCAGTGACCAAAAATAACCCAGGTTTTTATAAAAGCAACCGCACCCAGTCATTCTAGGTTTCGGACATTCCTAGAATGGGAGTTTGGTTGGTGTTTTTTAGGGAACAATTTCAAGGGAAGGTCAGTCACCTTTTGTCATTTGGCCATATAAAAATGAAAACATGCTTAGTGTCCCTTCCCTTTTACTTTTATAGTGGCCGCCTCCTATTTATTTCTTGTTTGTTTTTTTTGTTTTTTTTAGAAAAAAAGATAATTTTGAACGATCTTTTTGAGAAGCCCACCCAGTTGTCTTAAAAAACAAACAAGGCAGCCATTTAAAAAACCAAAAACTTCTTCCTTTTTTTAATAAGGCAGCACGCTACACATGTTTTTTTGTTTTATTTGCCCTTATGTGAGGTCATCTTGGTCTTGATGAGTAGTTTGTTGAAGTAAACGAGGGTTGAACATTCTGAGACCACCACCAAGCTTGTCGTCAAAGAATGATTGGAAACTGTATCGATTGACAGGGTTAAAATAGATTCACTGGTTCCTATCTCATTAGGGTGCATGTAAAATGGCTGGTATCCTTGTGGTCTAATGACGAGAGGAAAGGTGACCACCTTGTTGTTGTGGTTTGTTTGTATAAATTGTTGTTTGATTAACCAAACGCCAAAAATAATATTGTCGTAGAAAGTTTGTTTGGAGTTCGTTTTAACCGAAGTGACCGCTGAGGAGTGCATTTTGAGGCCATCTGAAGTTATCCTGATTGAGTTTGCTCTGAATTTGTGTTCATTGAAGGCTTATTTCTTCCGGCGGTGGAAATTTGTTTAAAGATTTTTATTTTAATATCCAGAATTTGAATGTATTGGAACCTCCCCCCCCCAAAAAAAAAAAAAAAACACCAAAATGTTCAAAACATCACTAAACTTAAAAAAACTACTATATGAGTAGTGAAGACAATTCTACTTTGTATATTTTCTAATAAAAAAATAAAAAATCAGGTTTGTTTCTTGGTTTCTTTTACTTTACTGGTGCCTGGACAAACTCAAACACTTGCCATAAAAAGACTTCTACAAATATTAGTTTTAAGCACCATAAAAACATCACGGATGTGTTTTTTGTGTGTTATTCACCAGTCATAACCAACACATACCAGCACATTGTGCCTGAATACAGACAAAATATAATTTATGAGATGTGAAGAATAGAGAGTCAGTTAGACATTGTGGTTTGTAAGGTGCATAATGGACTCTGTTTTTTTTTACTCTAGACAATTGCTTGTACATCTGTTTTCTTATTGTCATCACATTGGCCCCTTGGTTCCTACATCTTAAAAGTTCAGGGACACTCTGAAGCACCATTTGTAAATACCACACTTTGGAACAAGCTACCTGCCCACATTCACCCCTATAAAACTTGACAGAAGGCATTGGAGGCAATTGCCCTCATGCCCCCTGCTCATTGCCTTGTTGCCCTTGAAATGCTCCAGTAGGAATTTACAATTTCCTCATCTAGGGTGCCCTTTACCAAGGAGAAAAATGCCGTGGAGCCCTTGTTCTCTCAAAAATAAAGCATACAGGCCTTACACGCAAGTTTCAGTCGATGCAAAAAAATAATAATAATATAAAAATTCCTTTTCAATTTCACAAAAGACATCAAGAGATATAATCGTAGAATCTTCGGATTCAGCGTGCTTCGACAAAACATCCAACAATTTGGGGTCCAGAATGACCTCACAGTTTTGAACAAATCCTGGGGAGAATGAACAGTAGAAATTTCACATTCATTCATTCATTTTCCTGGCAGTACTTTTACTTTCACTGGATATTTTAAGATACATTGTTTTGTTTCTTTGTTTCTACTTCTCTGAGCCTTAAGCATAGATTTTGTTTTACCCACAGACTGCTGGTTATTATTTTTTTTATAAGAGCTACATACTTTCTAAGACTTATTTTTTTCCTTCTTCTTTCTCACTTTTTTCTTTTCTCCATTAGTCCTCATCGGATGAGCCCCATCTGTGCCAGTGCGCCGGAACCCACGTCCCCGTAGGTTTCGCTCAGGACAATTGTCACATTCAAGGTAAGTCAGTTAGGAATTCCAAGTAAACATACCTCATACCTGCTTAAAACCATCTCACAAAACAAAAAACCCGCCGCCTTGCAAATTAGTTAAGTGTTTGGCAAACTCCGGCGGGACATGTTCCCAGACTCCCTATTCATTGGGAAAGCATTGAGTTGGTCTGTACTCCCTGAAGGCCCCATGCTTTATTGATAACATCGTGTGGTAATGACTTATGGCATATGATGTGATTTGATTATGTAAAAACACAGCAATGCATCAAACCTACCAGGTAGACATCAAAGAAGCTTTTGTTGCATCGGGCGTCGTTGGGGAAAGTTCACCTGGTGCGAGGGTTTTTCTTGACCATTTAAATCACATCAGAAGTATACACTACAATGTTTTACTTGTTTGTCTCTATGATATGATGGTTTCAACACTCCCTAGCTGCAAACCCAACCACATGGCGCTAACAGACTACCAAAACCACATTGGGGCTACAATGATCTTAATGATTACAGTTAAATGTTTTTTCTTCTCTACTCATGGTCGGGATTGTGATTATTTGTAAAAACTTGTAGACATTTATCCTTGGGTTTTGTAAATCTGGATTTGTAAAGAGAGATGCTACAACCATAAGGAACCAATTTTTAAGGCATGGTATACTATTGGAAATGGTCAAAGACCAGTATCCTCCCAAGATATTTGTTTTAAAATAACAAACCTGTAAAAAACTGTGCTGAATTGGTCAAAGAGAAATGTAACTAAGCATCTATCCAACTTTTCCGAAAGGTTTGAGGCTGCCCATTGCTGCGCTTAAAATCAATGGATGAACAGTGTGACCTGGTCCCAATTTTATAAAGCCTGTAAGCAACACAATCTTGCTAAGCACAGACAAAAACTCTGCTTAGCAGAAAGAGGTTACCAGCCAACATTCCATGAAGTAATACTGTTGCCACTGGTGCCCCACTCATTTGTTGCTCAGCAAAGTTGCTGAGCAGCATTTTCTGCGAAACAGCTTTACGAAATTTGAGATTCATTTAAAGGCAGCGGACACTTTTGGTAATTACTCAAAACAATTATTAGCATAAAACCTTGGTTGGTAACAAGTAATGGGGAGCTGTTGATGGTATAAAACATTGTGAGAAACGGCTCCCTCTGAAGTAACACAGTTTTTTTAAAAAGAAGTAATTTTCCATGAATTTGATTTCGAGACCTCAAGTTTAGAATTTGAGGTCCCAAAATAAAGCATCTGAACGCACACAACTTCGTGAGACAAGGGTGTTTTTTCTTATGTTATTATCTCGCAACTTCAACGACCGATTGAGTTCAAATTTTCACAGGTTTGTTATTTTAAGCATAAGTGAGAATGTGAGATACACCAAGTGAGAAGACTGGTCTTAAACAATTACCAATAGTGTCCAGTGTCTTTAAAAGAAATAAAATATTTTCATTTATTATTTTAATTTTTCTTTAATAGTTGCATTACCACCAGAGGTTTCAGGATCATCGTGTAGTGTTAAGGTAGTAGCTGTTGAGAAAGGCAGCCCTGACGTTGTTAAACCACCTTTGTCTCCAACGATGTCGTCAACTAGTGGCAAAGCAACTGTAGGGGTGAGTCTCGTTGGTTTAATTGACTCATTGAGTATTCATTCACAATCTCGCTGTCAATGATATCACTCATGAGTACTCATGGGTTTGGGTACTTTGTTTATTATGACACAAAACACAAACTTCCACAGATTTACATTCAACTTACAAGGTTTGAAAATAATGATGGTAGAAAGCTTCCCTTAAAATATTACTTGCTGAGGCGCTGATGTTTTCGAGAAATAACGTAAAACAGTTTCACAAAAAGGTTTTTTCTCAGTGAGACGAAAATTATTTTGATTTACGCAACTCTCCTGAAAACATTGCGCTGTGATTTTCAAAAACTTGTGTGTTAGCACTGTATACTCAGTACTTTCCCCCAAAAACTGTTATATATATTTTTTCCACAGAGCTTGGGAGTATTAAGTGCTAACCCATCGGTGTATATGGGTAAAACCAAAATTAGTATTCTTTATCCCCAATGCAAATTTCTACCTATTGACCCATTTCACCTGACGTCATCATCAGAAAAATCTTGAATGCGCCATACTGGTGGGCAATTTCACTGTGCGTTTTCATATATAACTCTATGCATTGAGTATACTAATATTAATATTAATGTAGTTTATTCTTGATATTCCAGGCAGTTGATTGTGATGTATCGTTGGATGGGGAATCAGACCAGCAGGAATGGGCCTTTACTCTCTATGACTTTGATGGACATAGAAAGGTCACTCGAGAGGTCAGTAAACAGTTCCAATTAGCGACGAGTTAAATATAGCTATAACATTTGGTCTGAGATGCTAAACGTATCAATGAAATTGGGTCTAAGAAGCTAAATATAGTATTGAACTTTGGTCTAGGTAGCTAAATGTGTAAATACGCAGGCCTGTATGCTTCGTTTTTGAAAGGGGGCACCGAGGCATTTTCTCCCTGGTAAAGGGCACACGATGGGGATTTTGTAAATTTCTACTGTAGCATTTCAAGGACTTCAAGGCATTTTCTCAGGGCACCAAGGCAATCGCCTTCGATGACTCTGTGAAGTATCAGGCTAAATTTATCACTGAAATTGGGCCTAAGGAGCTAAGTATATCAATGAAGTTAGGTTTAAGATGCTAAATATATCAATGAAGTTTGGTGGCTAGTCCTAAGTTAGGACGAGTAGCTTGTCCTAACTCGAAATAAGACTAGTCTTAACTCTTTGTGAAATCCACCCCTGGAGATATAAAAAACTTAAGGCAAGTCGTCGGTTGAGATGAGTAGTTCGTCCTTACTCAAGGTAAGACTAGTCCTAACTCTTTGTGAAATCGACCCTTGGTTTAAGAAGCTAAATACATCAATGACATTTGGTTTAAGAAGCTAAAAATATCAATGGTATTTGAAGTCAAAGAAGAAAGTACATTTCATTCCTAAGTTGCAAAGAAATGAGAGTTTCTTTCAATTTAAGATACATCATTGTCAAAAGTTTTTCTGGTCATTATTTTGATGATGCTAGTTATTTCTCCCTGTATCAACAAGAATTTCTTAAATCCTGCTACAGTAAATACATTTACAGGCTTTGAACTTCATTCTTGAAACGGCACAGTAATTCTCCTCTGGTAAGGGGTACTTCTTTGGGGAAACAGTAAATTTTCATTGGAACTTTTCAAAGGGCACCACAGCAAAAGCACAGGGCAGCACGGCTATCGCTGTGGGATCTGTGGGTCATTTCAAGGCCTGCATTTATACTGGTACAGCTGTGTAAAGTCGTTTGTTAATTTTCTATTTAAACAGGACCTATCGAGTCTTCTTAAAACCATCTCGGAAGCTCTTGCCTCTACCATCACCTTGCCAGCCAGCGGGAGTAAGAAACTCAGACTTAGACTTTCTGTCGGATCGGAGGATTCCGGCGATCCCAAACCCATCCACTGCGACTCCAACACCGCGGAGAATAAAGAGAACATGGCTAAAGAGGCAATGCCTCATCCTGCTGATGATGAAGGGGTACCAGTGCCTCCTGCAGAGTACCAGCAACATCCTCAAGTGAGGAAGGAGAGCGGTGGGAGGAGCCACCGACGACAGGGGAGGACGATGTCCGCTAGTCAGGCAGATTGCCCGGGTGTGGAGGGGAGGAATAGCGGCAAGAGAAGACATGGACTAAGGTAATACTTCTAGTCAGTATTAAAAGCACGTGGACTCGTTTGGTAATTGTCAAAGACCAGTATTCTCTCTTGGTGTATCCCAACATATGCATACAATAACAAATCTGTGAAAAATTTGACTCAATTGGTCATCAAAGTTGCAAGAGAATAATGAAAGAATAAAACACCCTCGTTCCACAATTATGTGTGTGCTTCCAGATGCCTAATAAAAGGCTTCAGGCCTGAAGTCTTACAATATTTTAGTGAGGAATTACCTCTCTCTCAAAACCTAAGTTACTTCTGAGGGAGCCGTTTCTTACAACGTTTTATGCTATCAACAGCTCTCCTTTGCCAAGTAAGTAATTACCAATAGTGTCCAAGTGCCTTACAGCGTTCATGTTGAACATTGTAATGATCCGCGGCATATCCGACAGTGTCTTGGAACGTTCATATTCCACTCTTTTCCCTCCTCATTCTGTAATGAAGCAGAAATGCTCGGTTTGCCCAATTGCATGCGTGACGGACACGTTGAATACTGTAGTAGTCTGGAATAGAGGTCGTAGCACTCTGCTGATGGATTGAGTGAGATGAGTTAAGATCCACCCTTGAGACGCTATATTAAGTGCATCAGTCATACCTACCAATTACAACGCTTTTAATTGTGCTTTGGGGAAAACAGGAAAAACAATAAGACAGATTTTTACTCTTTTTTTTTCTCCAGGTGAACAACAAGAATTATTCAAAATGTGAAAACAAAACTTCTTTTATTTCATGTAGACATTACCTACCCTTGAGACGCGTTGTTAAGTGCCTGTGTGCATCAGTCATACCTTACCAATTACAACGCTTTTAATTGTGCCTTGGGGAAAGTAGAAACAAATAGAAAGTCGGAGTGTCTTTTCTTTTCTTTCCTTTTCTCCAGTCAACAACAAGATTCATTCAAAATGTACAAAACAAAACTGTTCTTTTAGCTTAACTACATGTGGTCATTATCTACCCCTGAGACGCAATATTAAGTGCCCCTGTACATATTACAATGCAGGGGAAATGGGAACTAATCGAAAGTCGGAGGGCTTTTTTGTTTTGGTTTGAAAGTGTACAACAAAAATCATTCAAAAACAAAAAATTTTCTTATAGTTTATATTCATACTCAGTCAGAATCTGTTATTTGGAGATTTTACCTTATAGGCAGAAGTTGTTCAAATAATATTTGTAATCTATTTAGAAAGATGCTCATTTGTATAGTAATTCATCTCCGTCAATAGTTTGGTTTGGCTAAAGGTGAAGGTAGTGTTTCAAATAAAAGTCATTAAAAAAAACCGAAATGTATTATTTAAGATCTGACACAAATCCACTTGGGTTACAACATTACCAGAAATCAATCATCAAATCAAGGTCAAATTAATTGGTTCTGCAAGCAACCTGGCGTGAGGGGCAAACCTTTAACCAAGTTTAACACCTTAGAAATCTCACCTCCCATTTCCTCACAACCCTGTATCAGGTGAACGTACTTTTAATAGACAGTGAATCTTCTGAATGATCGAGCAGGTGTCGCTCATAGACGTAGTCTCAGGTGTTGAGGTCACGTACCCCTCTCTCTCTCTCTCTCTCTCTCTCTCTCTCTCTCTGCCATCCACTACCTACCTCGTTCCGAAACCTTACCTCCTTCCCTTTGACACATTGGATAAAAACTCTGAATGATTGAGGGTCTGTCGATATTCTCGCCGTTAATCCCGGCGTGTTACACCAAGGTGCTGAAGTTAATCACCCCTTAGGCCTCCCCCAGGGGCTAAGACTAGAGAAAGATCCTACCCTAACCTAACCACCGGCGACTTCACACTTTTTCTGAGGATGTGGCTCCAAGATGTTTCCTCCCCTACATTTCATTCAGGGATTTTTTTTACTCTTGGTTTTTTTTGTAGTGATGTACTTTTAAATGACGAGTCGTCTACATGTCATTGTACTTTAAAAAAAACCCATTAATGTTGATGGAATTTGAGATGCCTTACATAGTAAGCTACAATTTCGTCGTAATATCTTGGTTTAAAGGTACTTGACACTACTCAAAATAGTTGTTACATTTGTAGCATGACCACTTACTTGGTTACGAGCAATGGAGAGCTGTTGATAGTATAAAACATTGTGAGAAATGGCTCCCTCTGAAGTAACGTACATGTAGTTTATTTTAAAGATGTAATTTCTCACTCAAATATAAGACTTCATTCAGCCCTCTGAAAGCACACAAATTTGTGCAACAAGGGTGTTTTTCTTCTTTCATTATTCTCTTGCAACTTCGATGACCAATTGAGTCAATATTTTCACAGGTTTGTTATTTTATGCATTGTTGGGATACACCAAGTGAGAAGACTGGTCTTTTGACAATTGAGGTGTCCAGTGGTCGATTTCACAAAGAGTTGAGACCAGTCCTAACTTAGGACTAGGAGATATTAAAAACTTAAGGCTAGTACTAAGTTAGGATGAGTAACTCATTACTCAATATGAGACTAGTCTTAACAAACTCTCAATGAAATCCACCCCAGTGCCTTTAAATACAGGAAGATACAAATAAATGCTCATTAAATAACGGGGTGTAATTTAGTGTGAAGTCGGACATCCTTCATTCTTGAAATGTGTGGCTGAAAAAATAAATGTCCTCCACACAAAATGACTGTTTGATTTGTAAAAGACTAACTGCAAGTTTAAAGGCAGTGGACACTATTGGTAATTACTGAACACTCAAAATAATTATCAGCATAAAACCTCACTTGGTAACGAGTAATGGGGAGAGGTTGATGGTATAAAACATTGTGAGAAATGGCTCCCTCTGAAGTGACATAGTTTTTCTCCGAATTTGATTTTGAGACCTCAAGCTTAGAATTTGAGTTCTCGAAATCAAGCATCTGAAAGCACACAACTTTGTGTGACAAAGGGTGTTATTTTCTTTCATAGTTATCTCGCAACTCCGACGACCAATCGAGCTCAAATTTTCACAGGTTGGTTATTCTATGCATATGTTGAGATACAGCAAGTGAGAAGACTGGTCTTTGACAATTACCAATAGTGTCCAATGTCTTTAAGATTGCAAATTTTGAGGCTTGGAAGTGTCGAGACATAGTACATAGTACACAGTTATAAACTCATTTGTTTGAAGCTGCTTATTTGTAATCTGCTTATTTGTAGTAATATCTTTCACCCATTGTATAAAATGTCATTGTTCTCTTTATGCACTCTGAGGCTTTTTGCATTAGGCACTTCTTTACAAATGACTTTATTATTATTATTTTATGATGGGAGAGTTTTATTTTTTAGTAAAGTGACCTTTGCAATGCTCAGTGCTGTTTTTTTATAGTAGAATATTGAACAGAAGATGTTTACAGTCAAGCCTTTGATTGCATTTCTTAGTAAGGTTTCAATTTTCAGTGGTCTTAAAAATGTGATTGAACTTATTTTTTTGTTACCATTGTTAAGTGACACTTTCAGCTACTGCTGTTTCAGCTACTGCTGCTCCTCATTTTTTTGTAAAAAACAAAACAATAAATGAAATAAAAAATAAATAAAATACATTTTAAATGGGATGCAAATTTCTTAATAAATGTTGTGGTACAGAATGATGTTGGGTTTTTATTAACAACTGTTTATTTGTTTATTATTTTTACAGGAGACACCAAAGTGCCTGCCATGGAGGTGGTGAAGACACAAGACAAAGTCCGCACCAAGCAAGTAGCTCATCGTCGCCGGTAAGAGATCACGAAAACAGAGAGCGGAGAAATTACTACGAAGAATTGGCAGGGATCGAGAACGACTGCAACCATCAGGAAGACGATGACGTTATACTTGCCCAAGAGAGAGAGGTGGAGAAACAGACACAACTCCCTCATAGAACCCGGCATATCTCCGCTGAGAGGTTACGGAGTAGAGGGCATAGACATTCTAAAGGCGGGAAGCACCACCGACGATCGCGATCGTTCGATCTGGAGTCTTATCCGCAACAGGAGGGGGTGTTGAGTAACGAAGATCACAAACTGAAATGCGGATTGAGACAACGCTATCATAAAGACTATCACATGCTTCTGTTGGAAGCGTCTCGTGCCAAACTTGAAGGGTATCAACCACCCTCACCTCCTCCTCAACCAAACAACTCTGCACCCATGAAACTACCAACGTTCACCACTGCGCCTTCATCACCTACGAAACTGGCCACGTTTACCCCCACGGCTCAGACGAACCTCTACCCAACTCAGATGCACCCGAGTAGTAATACATTTCCAGAGAACTCTACGCCAAGCCCCAAGCTAGCTTCGAGGAGGCGCACTCATAAGAAGCTACGGAAACCCACGCTGCAGCCGTTTACGTATATGCAGCACGAGTTGGCGAGCGGTTTGGAGGGAATTGTTTACGTACCGGTATCTCAGAGACATGAGCATCATCATCATCATGAACATCATCATCATCATCATTATCATCATTATCATAAATGACTAGTAGTCACTACAACTAGACATTGGTGCCAAGTTCATGTTAACTTTGTAGAGTCCCTCACTAAAATCAATATTTGGAGAGTTTGAAGGGTGAGAGATTTGATGAGTATATAAAAACCTGTAGAATGACAAAATGAAAGAAAAGTTGTGATGGGATCAAGCTAAATGAGTCGATTGTCAACCCGTTGATTTTGTATTTGTTGATACATTTGTTGACAGCATTTTTTATGCTGTTAAAACCCCAGGTAAGAACCTTCTTTGGTTCAACAGTTGTGAAAGTAGAAACACCAAGAGATACGAGAGATTGAAACAAAAGAAAAGTAGTTAAAGACACTGGACACTATTGGTAATTACTCATAATAATTATTATCATAAAACCTTTCTTCATTACGAGTAATGGGGAGAGGTTGATAGTGTAAAACATTGTGGGAAACGGCTCCCACTGAAGTGACGTAGTTTTCGAGAAAGCAGGAATTTTCCACGAATTTGATTTCGAGACCTCAGATTTAGAATTTGAGGTCTCAAAATCAAGCATCTGAAAGCGCACAACTTCGTGTGACCATGGTGCGACAAGGGTGTTTTTTCTTTCATTATTATCTCGCAACTTCAATGACCAATTGAGCTCAAATTTTCACAGGTTTGTTATTTTATGCATATGTTGAGATACACTGGTGAGAAGACTGGTCTTTGACAATTACCAATATTGTCCAGTGTCTTTTGAGGAAAAGTACATCTTGGTAATTACTCAAACAGACTCTGACCAAATCATAGGGTAGGTTTTGAAGGATATGGTGTGATTGGGGGGTTTTGTAGGATAAACTCATCGGTACTAAGAAACAATTTGAAGTGTTTTAACTTTCACATTGTATAATCATGGAGATATGTACGACGGAATCAAGGAGGTAAAAACAAGGTGCTTTTTTTCTGAGCATTACTAAAGCAGGGTTAGATATTTTTTATTATCTTTATCTTGTATATAAACTGTATCTTTAAAAAAAATAATGTTTCATGTATTTGTGTAAATAGGTATCCGAAATGTCCAGTGTAAAGAAAGATGTTTTCTTTTGTTGGTTTTTTTTTTTGCATTAATATTAAACAGTAAGCTCATATAATTAATATATTCATTCAATAGTACTTTGATACTTAGTCACAGTTATAGCACTTTGTATTATGCTAAAACTTTAAAAGACATAATTTTGATGATCTTTTCTTGAAAGTTAAAATCTGTTTGGATCCTCCTAAAATGACAGAATTTTCCCTGCAAACGTTTACAGCTTGAAGTCAGAGTGAATATTACAATCCAAGAAAGCTCTGAATGCGGACTAAAGACTATATACATTTATAGACTTCACTCTATTACATTTTTTTAATGGAAAACAATTTCCTGTCACCAGTCCAGGGTCATGTGATTATGTTTGACTAAGAATCACGTATTAACAATATTTTTTAAGAATTAAAATATTATATTTGTAATTATGTACATCACTCTTGATTTTTTTGGTAATTTCTTTTTTTGTAATGCATTTTAAAATATTCTTAAGTTAAACTAGAAACTAATTGCTGAAATGAATAACATAGATTATGGACTGTCATGGCCAATGGCATTCTAAATGCTCTTTTTAATTATTATATAAATGAGGAATTTTGCAAGGTAAACTGAAGTGAGTTATTATCTTTAACGGATGGGTGAGTGACGGAAGAGGGGGTGGGTTATTTTTTTTTTTTAGTTAGAACACAGGTACCAGGGGTGGATTCTATAAAGAGTTAAAGGAACACGTTGCCTTGGATCGGTCAAGTTGGTCTTTGATAAGCATTTATAACTGTTGGCTATAAAATGCATATGATTAGAAAGATATTTTAAAAGTAGAATATAATGATCCACACAAGTATCACTCGAAATTGCGTGGTTTTCTTTTTGGCTTGTCGACTAACACGGTTGTCCATTTATTGGAGTCAAATGTTTGACTCCCGTAAATGGCCGACCGTGTTAGTTAGCAAAGAAAAATTACAAACATGCAATTTTGAGGCAAATTTGTGTGGATCATTGTATTTTACTTTTAAAATATCTTTCTAATCATATGCATTTTATAACAAATGGTTACAAACGCTTTTCAAAGACCAACTTGACCGATCCAAGGCAACGTGTTCCTGTAAGACTAGTCTTATCTCGAGTAGGGACGAAACTAGGACTAATCTTAACTTTTTAATATCTCCTACGACTAGTCCGAAACCTTGCTCTTCGAGAAGTCGACCCCTAGCCTGGAATTTCATCTTTAAAAGGGCAAGGCCATTTTCCTGTTGCATGGCAAAGGGCACTTCTATTGGAAAATCTTAAAGTCTATGGAAAACCTTTGAAGGGGCACCAAGTCCAAGACCAGGGGAGAAGCCGTGTCCTTTATGGCCTCCTTCGTGTCATTCCACGCCTGAGGAATAAAGTTGAATACAAGAATTAATTTTCCTTTTACAAATAAAACTTCTATTGACCCAATTCACCTGACGTCATCTTCAGAATATTATTGGCTGCGCCATACTGGTCGGCAATGTCACTGTGCGTTATTCTGTGAAGTGCGCATTTTAGGCGATGCGGTGTTTACACGTAAACCTATTGCCCACCAACATGGTGAGCGCGGCATCAGTCGCCACGTGTGACATGCGTGCAAGGGGTCAATACTGGATTTTTTCCAATCCATGCTACTACAATCTAATCGGAAAAGAAACCTTATTGGATAATAATAATGTGTTAAATTTGCATCAGGGGATAATTTTGGTTTAACCCTTACAACGATGTATGTAAGCACTGTGCACTCGGTACTTTTCCCTGACATCTGTGAGAAAAAATCACATGCATGTTACTCAGTTGGGATTATCAGCGTGAGTATTTTGCCTACAGATTTTTTTCCCACAGAACTCGGGGGAAAGTACTGAATATACAGTGCTTACACATCGATGTAAGGGTAAAACCAAAATTAGTAATTATTTGAATAATGATTCTTGTTGTTTGGGAATCATTTCAGGATTAATGAATCGTGGAGTCTTACGAGTGAATATTTTGATAGCAAATTATTGACGATTCTAAAGACTTGTTCTTGTTTTCATTTTGTGCATTTTGTGCATTTAGATTATTCGTTTCTCTTAACACTAACCCTGTTACCAGGGTGACCATCGAATAACTAACTTAAAAAGGGTTGTACAATCTTACGTTATTCATTAGTGTTTTTTATATTAAAGTATTTCTCAACCCATGCAGTATTTGGAAGAATATTTTATATTTCACTGTCCACTTTGGGTTCCTTATATTTTTTCTTCTTCTCATTTTTTACACATTATTACTAAAATATGTTTTGTATTATTTGTTGAGCCACTCCAGCAGTGGCGACATTGTATTCTTTATTCAACAGTGTTCTGCTGCAATATTGGTGCAGTTTATAGTATTTATTTTCAAGACATTTATATGGTTTAGTTTCAGATAAACAAAGTATTATCTTCATCACCTTTTTTTTCTAGTATTTCTCTTCCACGGCAGAGTTGGTGCACTAAGACACAGAAGTTTAATTTTTTTGTTAATAACTAAATCAGTATCTTGAGATCTGGGCCCAAGTTCATAAAGCTGTTAAGCAGAAATTACTGCTTAGCAAATTTCTGTGTTCAGCCACCAATTAGTGGGGCACCAGTTGCCACAATGCAAACTTGAAATTCTGGCTGGTAATCGGGGGTCGCTTTCACAAAGAGTTAGGCGGAGATAGTAAAAACATAACTTGAGATAAGATTAGTCTTAACTCTTTGTGAAATCCACCCCAGGTCTTTTAAGAAAGATTTTTCTGTGCTCAGCAAGTTTTTATGCTTACAGGCTTATGGTATTGGGCCATGGTTCTGCTTACCATAAGCATGGGAATCAGGGCAGGAAACTCCGCTCATACTTCATGGGTTAGCGGGGAATATTTTCCATGTTACTAGACATTCTGCGCTTACACAGCTAGCGCAGGAATTTGGTGCATGCGCAGTAAACCGAGAATTGTGATCATATACGGTAATCAGAGCCATAAAGTTCGGCCCAGATAGTCAGCAACCATAGTTTCCATGGTAACAGTGGCATATAAGGAGCTCTATCAGGGATTTTTGCAACAAAATCTATCTTGATTGGATATCGAAAGCATTGTAAGAAGAATGAAGAAAGATTGAAGGTAAAACCACTCAGAGATTCGTTTGAATTGGGAAACTGCACGCCACATGTATACAACCTACGTTAATACTAATCTTACTATCAAAGACATACATGAGACGCTGTTTGATTATTTATTTCAATGTAGAAGTAACTTTTATTTCATATCCAGTAACAACACCTTGTTTACAGTATTTTTTTTTGTTTTTTTGTAGAGTTAAAGCATAAAACCCATCTTTCTTCACACAACGATTTCATTGTATTTTTTTTTTTAGTAATTAACAATGTGTTTATATTGTATAATATAACTCAGGCTGAAATTTAATCTCTTTTTTTTTGTTGTAGAAATTATTTGTCAATTTGTGAATCACAATATCTGGGATGTGTTGTAGCGATACACAAAGCATCCAGATTTTAAAATCATTTGAGCTATCCTTTTATTAAAAACATCATAAATGCAATCCTGGTATCTCTCATTGTAATTATTTTTGCTGTTCTTGGCATGATGGTAGAGAAGATGCAGTAAGATTTAGACAAAACAATAAGATTTTTGGGGTTGAACAAAGAATTGACTAGAGTGGGATTCGAACCAACGACCTCCGGATTAACGTGCCGGCGCTCTACCAATTTTAAATAAAAGGTGTTTTACATGACCATTTTGAGCGGCCCTTTAGCAATAAAACCAAGTAGATAAATACATTGTTTATCAATAAGAGTGTGGTTGAGATTCAGGTCTGTAAACGCTACAGTATCTTTTATCTCATTTCAGTTCAAAGAATTAACTCCGTTCAGATTTCACTCGTGTCTGAAATGTTGTCCCGAACTTCCAAGTTCTTTTGGTATCTTGCAACTATCTTTGGTCCATTAAAGTTAGTTTACCATTATTAAACGTTCGGTGGCCTTTGTAGTTCAGCATAATTCTAGTTAAGATTGCAATATTGATAGAGAAGAAGAGAAGACCAGCCAACCACAGAGTGATGAAAGTGTTCTGTCCTTCAAACTCAAGATAGTACGCAAAATACAACCACAGTGCCTGTACAGAAAATAACACATGGACAACTTTAGGAATGAAATAAATAAAAAAAATGAACAGAAACTTTTGATAAATTTCTGGAATGACATCTAGTACAGAAAAAGTATTTCTTATGTAGCGCTCATATCCATAACTCAGTGACCCTCAAGGCACTTCGACATTATGTTGGACTACGAGAACGTTTGAATTATGAGACCAGCACCTTTTACACAGCGCCATGTAATGGTTAACAAGGTGCTGTGGCGCAATATGCAGCCAATCAAACTGGAACAAGGGGGCAAACCCCCTTCTCTTTGTAAAAGTGCACTAGGTTCTTTTTTGCCATTACATAATACATGGGACCAATGGCTTGTACATCGGAAGACTGAGGTATCATAGTTAAAGTGTCTTGCTTAAGAACAGCGGTGTCAAGGCTGGGACTTGAACCCACACTCAGCTGATCAGAAATATCAGAGCTTTAGTCGGTTTCTCTTAAAGACTCTGGACACTATTGGTAATTGTCAAAGACCAGTCTTCACACTTGGTGTTTCTCAACATAAGCATAAAATAACAAACCTGTCGAAAATTGGAGCTCAATCGGTCGTCGTCATAATAATGAAAGAAAAAATACCCTTGTCTCACGAAGTTGGTGCTTTCAGATGCTTGATTTCGAGACCTCAAATTCTAAATTTGAGAGGTTTCGAAATCAAATTCGTGGAAAAGTACTTCTTTCTCGAAAACTACATTACTTCAGATGGAGCTGTTTCTCACGATGGTTTATACCATCAACCTCTTCCCATTAGTCGTTACCAAGAAAGGTTTTTTGCTAATAATTATTTTGAGTGATAGTGTTGTTGCCTTTAACTACTAGGCCACGACACAATGCCTAAATCCCTCCCACAAGACGCTCCCTCATCATCTCTTAACTGCCCCATAAACAAAGTAATTGTCACCTTACCTGACCAAAGAACCAGAGAGCTGAGAGAAACAAGGTTTCTTGAACCTTTATCCCGAGGAGTGGAACAACAAGAGGTAGGAGGCAAAGATACCACAGGAAGTACTGCAAGAAAGAAAAATTACAATCATTATAAAGGACTATTGGAATGAATTTGGGTTTTCCTTTGCCAATTTTTTTTCCAAGAAGGATATCAGTTTATGGGGTAAACTTTTTTTTTCTAACCCATCAAATTTTGTCAGAAGAACATTAATTAACCCAAATATTTTGATTTGATTTTAACTTAAGCATCAATGCCACGCTTTTTTCAAATGCATAAATTCATGCTCTACAGAAACAAAATAATATTTCTTTGAATGATCACTGCAAGCTGAATAATAGTGGGGCAGAATTGAAAGTTAAAAAGTTAAAAACTAATTGTTATAACAATAAAAACCTTGGGGGCGCTATTCCAAAATACCAGCATACCTCAAAATTATTAATATAAACCAACAGAGGGGGCTATTCTAATTGACTGGTGATAAATTGAGGCCAACATCATAATATTTCTGATCCCAACAGAGGGCGCTACTCAGACAAGAGTTGACAATAGTATTGTTAGAAAGGAGAATAGACTTTATGCACATGCCGTCATTTACATAGGGTGCCTGCACCTAGAGGTCAAAAAGAGGTTGTTCATTGGCCAATCCTGTGCGCCGTGCATACAAATCAGTGCGTTTCGATTGTTTCGTCACTGTTTTACCGCTAAGATGGTGGCTGGATGAAGTCATGAATGCATTAGGTCTATAGGGCAATCCCGAACATTATCCTGATCCATTATGGGTGCATTCATTTAGCTTCCCTGGGTCGACCCCGGTCTGCCCCAGTGCATTCGAATAGCTTTGACGTCATTCCAGCCCCCAGTGCCCTGCTTGTGGAGTGGGTCACTTGGGGTCGACCCGAGGTGCATGACGTTACCATGAGAGGGAGAGTGTGATCGTTCGTGTAGCTCTTGTCTGGGGCTCACCCGAGTGAGCACCGCGGGGTCGATCCAGGGAAGCTAATCGAACGCACCCTATAAGAACATGAAGAGATCCACTTTTTATAGTCAAACTAAATTTAACTAAAATGTTGATTGATTCTGTTTCTGTGTGTTTTACACAATGTTTTCTCACCATGATTGATTTCCTTTCACTTTCTAAAGGCTTCCATAACGTTTCATTGTTTTTCGAACCCCTTCAAATCAGACGACCACTGAGGTTCCTTCAAGAAAAGGAAACTTGAAGAAAACAAGTAAATCTATTGCACCTGAGAGGCACTGGACACGTTTGGTATTTTCACTTGGTGTATCCCAACAAATGCATAAAATGACACACCCATGACAATTTTGGCTCAATTGGTCATCAAAGTTGGGAGAAAACTATAAAAGAAATGTGTGTGCTTTCAAATGCCTGTGGTAACAGGCCCAAAGTCTTTCTCAGATTAAAATATTTGAGTGAGAAATTACGTCTTTCCCCCAAACTACGTTACTTCAGAGGGAGCCGTTTCTCACAATGTTTTATACTATCAACAGCTCTCCATTTCTCGTTACTAAGTAAGTTTTTTTGTTAATTACCAAAAAGTACCAACCTGTGAGGTGCAGACTTTATTGAACGTCACAAACAGGAATGTATGGATGAAACAGCAAAAGGCCACGTCCCTGTAGTACCTCAGAGACACCGTTAATAATAACACAGCCTGAGGTATGAATGCAAGCAGACCAATGGTGACCGACATCGAAGACTCGGACGTCAGATAAAGCATGTAGAAATAAGGAGAGAAGTTGTGGCGGACATCTCGGCGAGTCACATGGTACAAATAGGTCTCATCCAGGAATTTATTACCATAGCTGGACAGAGGAATAGAAGGAAAGGGTCACACAAGTAAAGAGGAATGAACGTACAATAAACCTTTTTACAAATGGCGTTTGAATAGTTCGGTATGCGACTAACAAAATAACCAACAGCAACCCACAGCAATTGCCATGGTGCCCTTTGCTATTGCTGAGTTCTAACATAAATTTACATGTCCCTCATCGAAGTGCCCTTACCTGAGGAAAATTGTTGTGTGTCCATTAAAGAGTAGGTGGCATTGTGCCCCTGACGACAGTTGATTTGGGCTGATAGCCAAAATCAGTTAAATGTAGCCCTCGCCTTGAAGTGGCCGTCTGGCCTTGTGAATTGAGCGATCATAAAATATAATAAATATTACAAACCATTTTGATCTCTTAAGGTAGATATACTTACCAATAGTACATTGATGCTGTCAGCAATATGAAGACGGTCACCGACACACACACAAACAGCAACCTGTCCCGAGTGGGATACAACAGCTCCATCGCCCGTCTCAACAAACCCCTCCTCGAGGGGTCATCTGGTTTTCTTGAAGGAGCTCTCTCCGTAAAGTCAGTGCCCAGAAGGAAATAGATGGGGAGGCAGTATGTGATTGGGTATATCTTAACATGGACTGATACGGCATACAGGAAAGCAGCTGTTTTCGTCCAGCGTTTCATCAGGGCATAAAGAGTCAACAGAACCAAAGCTGACATTACAGACTCGGCATTCCCACGACTCGAGACGGTGATCGGCAGTGGATTCAGCAGCCAACAGAGGGCGCACTTTAAGGCTACGTTCTCGGAATAATGTGAGAGTCTCAGCATCCATAAGATGAGGATGCCTGTGAAGACATCACACAGGATGAAGAGGAGCTTGCCGAAGATTGGTGAGAGGAAGATGTTTGGTGTGAGACACCATGCAAGGAGCGGTGTGTAGCGATAGGTGGCTCTCTCGTAAGGCGATAAACCCTGGTCAAAACAAAGAAGAAATAAATAATTTGATAGAATTCAACAGAGATGATCTTATAATTTGTTTTTACCCTTCCACTGAGGTATCATAAGCACTGTACGTTTACTCAGTACTTTCCCGAGTACTGTGAACAAAGAACAAAACAATTTGGCCGGATTCGAACCCACAACCTTTGCATTGCTAGAGCAAATGTCTTACCACTAGACCACTGAACTAGTCCAGTGGCAAGAGGCAGTTTGAATCCTATGTGTTAGCAGAACCCTAGCAGTGGGTACCTCAACGACTTTAAGCCATTGGACACTTTCTGAACAGAACAAAAATTAAAAGTTCACAGATTTACAAATAACTTGCCGGGTTTACAGAAGGTAATGGTGAAAGACTTCTCTTGAAATAATATTCCATGAAATGCTTTACGTTTTGAGATAAGCTTGGGCAATATCGATTTATTTTATTCACGATATATCGTCGACAATATATCGCGATATTCGATATAATCGCGATTAATAAATTTGACATCATCAGTCTTAAAACTCCAAGTGAAAGTTGTAGAAGAGACAGTCCTAGCATAAGAGAGGTGTTCTAATGACCTATTCTTCTGGTTTTACTCCAAACCTATGGGGTGCAAGATGTCTAAGCTAGCAAATACATCGCGATATTTAATCGATATATCGCGATTATCACGATATATCGCGATTTTATCGATATTTCGATTAAAACCAAATCCATCCGATATGGAAATCGTGACAAATTAATATCGTGATATTCGATAATATCGTGATATCGCCCAAGCTTATTTTGAGAAAACATTAAAACAATTATCAATTCTCAATATCGAGAATAACGGATTTATTTTAAACACATGTCATGACACGGCGAAACATGCAGAAACAAGGGTGGGTTTTCCCGTTATTTTCTTCCGACTCCGATGACCGATTGAGCCTAAATTTTCAGTTTTTTTAATTTTATATTTAAGTTGTGATACACGAAGTGTGGGCCTTTGGACAATACTGTTTACCGATGTTGTGCGATTGCTTTAAAAGATGTTTTTGTTTGCATCATAACACCGAGATGTATTAAGCACTGATTCTGTATCCATCGGTGTTAGGGACAACAAAAATTGTATTCTTTGTCGCTGATGCAAAAATAACATCTATTAGAGATCATTTTAAACTAAGAAAGGGTTTATCACTAACCTGTGTGACGTATCTGGCCGCATCGGTGAAGACATAATAATCCACATCAGTGTATTTTACCAGCATTGTTCTATCTTGCCATTCTCCATACACCATTAGAGCAAGCCTTATGAGAAATGCAGTGTAACAATAGAAACTAGCATCTTGCATCGTGGCTGTGTCGCAGGCTTCTGTTGACATAAAATAAAACAAATGATCTTCAAAATTAAATCAGAAACTTCTACAGCAAAAATGCAGTGACAAAAGGATGCCACTCTGCTAAAATTGTTGTAAATAGAATGTCATCTCCCTTAATGGGTTCGAGTACATTTTGTCACACAAAGTCCACATATTAACGTTGAACTTACAGTTAATAATGATGGCAGAAAGCTTCCCTTAAAATATTACTTGCTGAGCAGACCGTGTAAGTTTAAAATCAACCTGTGGGCTTTGTGTTTTGTTTGTACCTTTCAAAAGTTCCTAAACCCTTTAACCAAATCCCGACAAGTGACCACCTCGGCTCCCAAACGATTGCCTGGACCCTCTATGGGATACGTAGTTACGATAATCATGTCTGCGAGACTGTCAACGGGAGGATGGAGGGCAAACTAATAACTACGTAGTACTACGTACTAGTTGCGATAACATAACCCTCCTCCCGACGGCGAAGCCGGAGGTTTTATCGCAACTAATAACCATGGGCTTTGATAATTTCTAATAGAAAGTACACGTTGTGTACAACATTGCTTGGGGTGTCGTGGCCAAGTCGATAAGAGCACCAAACTCAAGCTCTGATGCTTCTGTTCAGCAGAGTGTGGGTTCGAATCCCGGTCGTGACACCTGTGTCCCTGAGCAAGACACTTAACTATTATTGCTTCTCTCCACCCAGGGGTAAAATGGGTACCTGTGAGGGCAGAGATGGTTCTTGCAATTGGTTTAGCCGAGTAGCGCATAATATTGCGCACAGGCTGTATACTCCCCAGCCAGGGAGCTGAGATGGTTTAAGGACTGATTTAAAGGCCCAGTGACCAGGGGTAATAATGTCAGAAGCGCTTTGAGACACCCTCGGGTGTGAAAAGCGCTATGTAAAAACGGTCTATTAACAATGCAAGCAAGATGCAAGTAGATGTATAAAGTTGGAAAATCACATATTATTTTCACAGGTTGGGAATTACTCTTTTTAAATAACAATATGATAAATGCATATAAAACTATTAATTAGGCCTTTTTATTATAGAGCGAATACACATGACTGAACTATCCATGGTCAATTATAATTTATCTTGTCAACGAACATGGTCAGTGAACTTCTTAGTTCACATAGATAGGAAGTAATTTGACCCACATGAAATTTGGCCCTAGCCTAGGCCTAATCATAACTTTATTGTTTTTTTTGTGGAACCAGATTACAGCATCGAATTCAGAACCTCGAACATCTACCGACCAAAGTTAATGCAGCATAACTTCAATTATTCCTTTCATTTTCAAGCAGACTTCCTCGAATCCGAACCATGATCCATCACATCAAAATGTTGAGGTTTCTGTTGTGTTCAAATCCTATCGCACGTGCCGCCATCCCAGCATTGAAAAAAATGTCAACACCCATGGAGCCTACTTCCGGTAAAACGAGAATGTTCCATTGTTTCTTTGGGGTTGTGTTGGAAAACGTTGGGAAACTACTTTAAAATAATTGAAAAGTTGACGCTGTTCGTTGACTATAAAATTACCTTAGATGTCATTATTATACAACTATTATAACTTTGTAATTAACTGAGGTGAAGATGTGAGATATTTAAAGGATTTTGGTTACCTTTTGAAAATGTTTCTAAATTTCAACCCTTTTGCCATTGACCAATCAAAAGGCGTAAAAATTGACTCGTGGTTATCATTTCAACATGGCGGGTGAGTGACAGATGAAATGTGTAAAATCCCTTCCGCTGAAACGCTGAAATTCTTCGCTTATTTACCAATTTCTCTTTTAATTTACAGACCTCAACTATCTATCTCAGAACTTCGACGACGATTCACAAGACTGTGAGTATTTATTTTTGTTTATTTGTTGTTTAAAACTCTAGATATAAACCAGTTTTGAAACGCCATTCTTCGCCCGTGCACTGGACCGAGTGGAGGCTGACCACATTGCCGTGTGCCGTGGCAGTGGGCGAGCGCGATGTTTTCGTTACCGAGTCAAGTCGACCTAAAACCACCTTGTTGAAATAAACCTAGTATTTTCTGCCAGTCGCTTTATTTTCGTGGAATAACTTCAGGTGTTTAACCAAGTGTTATAAATAGCATTTGTGGATAACAACTTTAATTTGTATAAATGATAAACAAGAAAAATTTGAATGAGAAAATTTGTGAAACTCCGGACCAGAGTTTCAAATGCCAGCCAGTATGCCCAGCCAGCCATCATGATCATAGCCATGCCAGCCAAACAAACGTTTAAAATAATTATGAGGGTAACTGCTACACACTGGTTCTTTTGACTTTTTTTTATTTTAAATGTATGTATGTAAATTGTTGGGTAGGCCTAATTTTGTAGTTAACATTTGTTCAACAAGAAACTTGTCGAGCGCTAGTTGCGATAACGAAACCCTCCTGCCGACGGCGTAGCCGGAGGGTTACGACTTGCTTCAATCGATTCAGGGCGAAATGGTCAAACACGTACAATTTCGACAGCTAGTCAGCAGATTCGATACGGAGTGTTGAGTCAAAGACAACTCAAAGCTGGAAGACGACATACCCACCATTTCAAAGCTGGCGTGTGCAACTGATCCAAAATTTTTAATGGATTACCCGTATTCTTGCATCACAGCATAACTCAGTAAAGATAAATAATTTCATTTAAAGGTTGGGCCATAGATTAGTTTTTGTCAACATTATAAAGGAAAACACAATGAGAGTCACATGAAAGTCTTAACTACGCACAATGTCTACCTCCTGAGATTAGAGCAAAAAACGGTCACTGTATTTTCACAATAAAGTTGACCCCATCCCATCCACCAGGACTGGAATTTCATCTTTGAGAAGGCAAGGCCATTCATTTTGAAAATGGCAATTCAGTTGGAAACACTATAAAGTCTATGGGAACATTTAAAAGGGCACTAAGGCTAAGACCTGGGCAACGGAGGGCATGGTCTCCGTGTGGCCTTCGTTAAATTCCAGGCCTAATCCACATTTAGCAAAGTGACAGCAGATGCCAAACGCATCTCTGGATGCATGAATTAAATCATGCATGAATCATTTCTTAGATTCACCAAGTAAGTTTTTGGTAGTCGTTTACCAATTTATGTAAATGCCTCAAAAGTAAAAGAATCGCCGCCGTAGCCTGAAAGCAGGCCTGTTTGCTTTGTGCTTTTTTCTTTGGTAAAGGGCACCCACCTTTTGAGGAACAGGGACGAGATTGTTCAGACTGGTTACCAAACGGCAGAAATGCCATCATTTCAACATACCTTTGAATCAGTATCCAAGTTTCAGACTATTTTGTTAGTAATGACTCTCACCGGTGGAGGAAATTGTAAATTTCTACTGGAGCATTTCATTGACCAGGAGGCGATTTCCTCCGTGAAGTATCAGGCATGTAAAAGTCTGAGGAAACCTGTAAAAAAGTATACTGCCTTGGACCAGAAACACAAGGGAAACCATCTTTTAGTCTTGGCCACATTTAATGTGGGAATCTTCTGTTAAATGTAGGTGGTGGAGCTTAGCACTTAATATAGGGTTTCTATGCAGTGAAACAATATAATATAATGGCAATAACAAAGTAAGTGTAAATATATATTTGGTTTGCGGAAACACCATGTGTATCTACTTGCCAGGTAGAGTTTGTTCTTGGAGAACTCTCTTTCTTTATTCTACCAGAGTAGATTTATCAGATGTTCAGGAGACTTCTCAGTTCTGAAAAGAACTGTCCTGCTTTTTAACTACTACCAAGGCGTAAGGTTTAGAAAATTTGCTGGGACTACTACTTTAGCTTACATACATGTATGATCGTAATTTACTGTACTACCGCGGAGTCACTTCTTGGATTGGTCTCAACGTTTCGACTAGCTTGCTCTAGTGATCATAAGTGTACATTTGAAGTGAGATGATATAGCTTTTAAAACATTCTTACATAACATGTAGATTGATCTAAATAAGTGGGTTTTGAGTTCAGTCTTGAATAAGTCCAGTGTAGTGGAGGCACGGATGTGGACAGGAAGGTTTTTCCAGAGAGTGGGTGTGGCAATTGAAAAGGAGCGTTTTCATAAGCAAGTGCGAGGGGGTAGGACCAGTGTTGAATTATATGTGGGTGGTAGACGTTGATCGAAGAACACGAGACGATGGTTGCTTTTTAGGAATAAGTAATTCAGAGATATATTTAGGGGCTAGGGCATTATTTAACTTTGTATGCAAGAGGAAGAACTTTATATTGGATCCTTTGAGATAAAGGGAGCCAGTGTAAGGAGTGCAGAACGGAAGTGATGTGATCTGGTTTCTTTGTGCGGGATACAAGACAAGCTGCTAAAGTTAATTTAGTGGATAAGTTGAGAAAACCATTGAAACATTCTTTCGTCAAGTAATCATTTAACTTAAAGGATTTAGGTACTCTTTCTAGGACACAAAACCAGTGTCCACAGATTTAAATTAAACTTACACAGTTTGAAGATAATGATGGTAGAATGCCCGCTTCCCTTAAAATATTAGCCTACGTACTTGCTGAGGAGATGATGTATTTTTTAGAGAAATGAGTAGAACAATGTCACAAAGATGATTTTCGTCTCAATGAGAAAACAATTGTTTTTCAGGTTAAAACTGAGACTTAAATTATTATGCCTTGGTGCCTTGAAGTGTTTTGGCAGTATAAATTTACAATTTCCTCCTAAGGTGCCCAAGGAGGAAATGCCTTGGCGTCCTTGCCCTTTCAACAACGGAGCATATTAGCCTGCTGTACACATGCAAGTAATGTTGCTTATATGTACGTAGGATTTGACTGCGAATCTTCATGTGAAATGAGTACGAGCTCAAAGGTGACTTTGGACGGAGATTGTTGTAGGCTCAAGGCTGATATCAGGCGTAATTCACGAGCCTCGAAGTGTGACGTCAGATGTTCAGGCTATCTCATCTTGAGTCTAGTCCTACATTAATGAGCATGGATTTGTTTCCTCGCTGGACCACACGTCGTCACAGAGTTGCGTTAATAACCCCTTAGTCGCATCTATGTTTGGTTCATGACTCCCACTGATTAGCCTTATGCTTCACTGATAACAAATAATGAGACATTGGCATTCGTCGTTGCACCAAGACTTTGAAGATCATCTTGACTTTAAATGACGTACTGTAGGCTTCTTGCTTTTCTTCAGCCGGTGTTATTTTCCCCTTGATTTTGTAGCAAGATAATTGCTTGGTATTCCCTGTGGAGGAGTAGATAGAGTCTTCGATATCGTGGTATTTTTAGAACAAACGACCACGGGTCTAGCAACATGAATGTCACATGCTTCTAGTACTCACTGTGTATTTTCTTCCTTAGAGGTTTTTCCAACCCGGTTTTTACCCGTACACCAATGTGTATTAAAGGCAGTGGACACTATTGGTAATTACTCAAAATAATTATTAGCATAAAACCTTACTTGGTAACATGTAATGGGGAGCTGTTGATAGTATGAAACATTGTGAGAAACGGCTCCCTCTGAATTAACATAGTTTTCGAGAAAGAAGTAATTTTCCACGAATTTGATTTCGAGACCTCAGAATTAGATTTTGAGTTCTTGCAATCGAGCATCTGAAAACACACAACTTTGTGTGACACGGGTGTTTTTTCTTTCATTATTATCTCGCAACTTCGACAACCAATTGCACTCAAGTTTTCACAGGTTTATTATTTTATGTATATGTTGAGGTACACCAAGTGAGAAGACTGGTCTTTGACAATTATCGATAGTGTCCAGTGTCTCTAAGCATTGTTTCTCAAGTTCTATGAAAAAGAAATCTACTTAGGCAAATCACTCTGGTGGGGTTCCAACCCACGACCTTTGCATTGCAAGAGCAGATGTCTTACGGCTAGACCACCGAGCTAGCCAAGCTGCTAGATGCTTTTTGTTTACTGTTAGCAAAAAATGGCAACAAGATTTCATTAAATTTGTAAAGTTGATAACACCTTAAAAAGAAAACTTTTTTTTTTTTGCTGTAAAGTAATTTTAATAGTACCAACTTTTTATTCTGACTGGCATTTTTTAGTTGTGAAAACCTGATTTAACAAACTTTTATCAGTGGCTGCCGGCCTTTAATTTGGCTCTTGAAGGGGCACAGCAATTTTCTTCTGGTAAGGGGCACTTTTATGAGGAAAATTAAAATTTGCATTGCAACTTTGCAAAGGGCACCACAGCAAAAGCATCTGCCGTGGGTTATTTTAAGGTCTGAAACATAACACATTACAGATGTCAGTCAAACATCATATCTTTTTTAGTTTTACTGACAGTTGTGATGTTTTTCTTGGCTTTAGCTTTAAAGTAAAGTGGACTCAGAGGGGAACCCAGGGGCTGACAGATGTGCAGTCTTACATTTTGTACCGTGAGAAATATACATAATAATGTAGAGTGCCGAGTGGTTAAGAGCATCAAATTCAAGTTCTGGTGCTAAGTCACAGGAGTGAGGGTTCGAATCCCGGTCGTGACACTTGTTTCCTTGAGTAAGATACTTTACTATAATTGCTTCTCTTCACACAGGGGTATAAATATGTACCTGCGAGGGTAGAGGTTGATATTGTGAATGAAAAGCTTTCGGAGCGCCACGGCAGCTCGGGCTGTATACTCCCTAATGGGAGCTGAGAAAGATTAAATGGATGTTTATTGGCCCAATGACCAGGGGACTAATGTAAAGCGCATTGATACGGTTTATTGTGAAATGCGCTATATAAGAATTTGTTGTTATTATTATTACACACATAGACCATGATGTACATAGCTGATTACATGCATACATTTATGAATCGCTGTGCGGTCCCTCAAATCTCGTTGAATGTATTCAAAGTCGAATATGAGGAAATATAAATGGGCAGGCCTGGAATTACATGCAGGACTCGAAGGCCATGGCCTCTATTGTCCCTGGTATTGGCCTTGGTGCCCCTTTAAAAGCTTCCCATTTACTTTAAAGATATTCCAATGGAAGTGCCCTTTGCAAAATGAAAATGGCCTTGCCCTTTTGAAGATGAAATACCATGCCTGAATGGGAAATATTTCCTTGATCTTTATACCCTTGTATTTCAACTTCATTGGGACGAGAGAATAAGATATTTCAGGGAGTCTTATGATAATGGAGGACTTAGTCTTAGAAGCGCTGTGGTATGATTCCGTCAGTGAAGGAATTCTAGAGTGATGTCAAGTTACAACAGACATGTTAATACCTGTACGTAACCTTTTATATAATGAGTGGGCGATTGCTGTGGGTGACTCCCATTTGAAGTAATGCTGTCATGTCAACGTCACGCTCAGGAACTGCCAAAGGCTTTTGGCCATTTTTGTCTGGTCGCATCTTGGAATACAGCGGCAGAAAGCTGCAGGATAGTCGGAAATCCTCACTCAAAAATCATGTAAGGATTAGTTAAGGCATGTTACTTTATGATCGCCTGTTAATATTGCATATGGTGCATTCATAATGTCTGATAAAATACATTATGTATGCAGTCGAGTTAGAAATATCTTTCATTCTTAAGACGCATGTATGCATCTTGGAGTCTTTGAGGATATCGATAAGATGTGTTTTGAATGAGATCATGTCTTGATATCACCTACTAGTGGAGAACGTCTATTTAGAAATCTTGAACTTGGTGAGTTATTTCGTAAAACTTGTTCAATTATGTCTTTGCTTTCTTGTGTTTTGCCCGGGCTTTTGGCTTATAAATAACTTGTGGTCTGCCTCCAGGAAGTATCCTTTATTTTATATATTTTAATCTTAGACTTTTTGTGTAGTTAGCTGTTTAATTTCGTCCATTTGTGTTTTTATGTTTAGGCCTAGTGTTCATTTTTAGTAAGTAATTTCCCTTTTTACAGAACTTCTGCCAAGTCTTGTCACTTTTTTGTACTTAATCTTTGATGTATTTTTATATTTATGCGAGAGCTCCCAATTATCAGCTGTTCTTGATGTGTCACCCCCGTTAAATATCGTTTAATTCAATAATTCAAAAAATTGAAGTAAAGACGGATTGTAGAGCTCGACACTTACACACCTTTAACTTTATGTACAGTAAGCAACAAAGTTAATTACTTAAATGTCCTTAGTTTTCAATTTGGTGTATCTTGAAATGTTAACTTTGACATTTCAATTATACACTTGGGAAAGGATTTAAAACAGGTTTTATTTAGTACTGCACTGAATTATTTCTACTATATTTTTTTTTTATCAATATGAGGATTCCTATTTTGTTTTAAATAAGTACATGATCCTATGAGCAGTTCAGATTTAAAATGGCATTTGTTGTCCCTATTATTTTATTTGTCATAAATCACTTTTTGATACAATACCGTACTATTTTTTATTATAAATGCAAGTTCACCCAATACAAAGAGTAAAGCCACTGTTGGTAAGAAGCTTTTAAAAGGAGACACTCGTTTAAAAGATGACAGTTACTCAGGGGAGCTGAAGGCAGGAATTGATATTCCTCTTAAAACAGTCTAGATTGTAGGATGGAGGGAAACATGCCCCGGGCAAAGAGTTCAAAAGAGAGTTCAGTACAGGGAACAAAGCTGCTGGAATCTGCCTTAAACATCTGTTCAAATTAACAGCTAATATTAATTGTCTTTCCTTACACACTCAGTGGTCATATTTTTATGCTGGTTAATAAAATACATAGATGGAGCGCTATGTAGCTTTTGCAGTAGTGTGCCCTCAAGCCATGGTAAATACAGGATCGTTTAATGTGACTCATAGATTTATTATAGGATATGTAGATGACTAAGTCATATTGCAATGGAGTCTCTCCTCCAGTGAAGTGGGGGGGGGGGGGGGGTAGCTGCAATCTGATATCTTAGCGCTATGAATCGGGCTGTAAAAACCACCTTCAAAGTAGGATTAACCTTGTCTCGGTGCTTGGATAATACCCAGCTCGATTACACCTTGCTTGTGGGCAGAATACAAGCTGGGTATTTACTGTACATGTACATCTTGTAGGATACTGGGGTGTGTTGGAGGACTGTTATTTCATAGTACCGGGACCTTGGTAGTCTACAAATTGTGAGAAAGGATTTTTATTTTAATTTAGTAGAACATGAGTGTGGTGATTTTGATTCACCACATTGGCTGCATATCATACATTGTACTTGGAATGTTAAAGTGGACGCATTGAATACAAGCTTGGCATTTATTATTCATGTAGAATACTTGGGAGTGTGGAGGACTGTAATGTATACCATGTTCTAAGTACTAGGACCTTGTGAGTGTGAGACATTATATTAAAGATTACTTGTGAGAAAGGGTTTTTATTTTGATTTATTTAAAAATGAAGTCTGGGACATTATATTAAAGATTACTTGTGAGAAAGGGTTTTTCTTTTGATTTGTTTGAAAATGAATGTGCTGTTGACACTCCACATTAGCTAGATATGTTAGGGCCTACAAAATTCAGCGGCACAGCAATTTCCTTTGATAAAGAGGCACTTCTATGAGGAAAATGTAAATTTGTAATGGAACTTGCAGAGGGCACCAGTGCAAAGGGACAGGGCACCATGGCAAGTGCTGTGGGTGCAGTAGGTTATTTTGACGACTAATTATACACTGTACTTGAAACGTTGAAGAGGATGCATTGAAAAAGGTCTTTGTTTGAAAATGTGTCATCTTACCGTAATTAAATCCGCGGCATGATCTGTTACTTAACTAGGGAGGGATAACATGGTTTATCCTGATGCACATATCACGAAGTTCACATCTAATACTATGTGACACTACTAAACTTTGCTTACAGGCACCATGTTCTATGCTTCTATGGATTTGGCAAAGCATCTTGCACCGTGGCTATTTTTGTGCAGGGAATAGGAGACATTAAGAGACGCTGGGGGCAGCAGACATAACTATCCTTTCTCCTGCGGGTCTGAGCATGCGCACAACTGGGAAGAACCCTGAAAAGGACCGTCCAGAAGTCCCATTGTGCAAGGGCACATGTAAAGTGGAGTAAGGAATTCTCTGAATTATTTGAATATCCGGTTAATGGCGAATAGGTTTTCCTATCTGTAACCGCGAATGCCTTTTTTTTCTTAATCGGATATCCGCATAGGGTGCGAATACCTATTTATAAACCAGATAGTTCTGTAATTACAACCAAGTAACTGGATATTCTTTAATATCTGAATATCCGCGGACGTCGGGCGACAACTGATAGGATTGTTATTTCTGAATCCTTATGAAAGACAGCATAAAACAGCATAAATTAAGTATTTAATTATGCTCACCTCCGTGAAGAGCTAAAACAATGACACTTCTGACGTAGTTTGTTCAAAGATTTCAAAAGTTTTCCTTCACGACGTTGAGTCAATCACCATCAAAAGAAAAAGCAAATCGCCATCTTTAAATTAGATCCGGTTATTTTTATGAATGAACCGAGTGACACTGTCTAAAACTAATATCAATCCGCCCAAAAGATCTCATTCACAAACGAACAGCGCCCTCTAGCGTCAAGAAAAACATTGTTTTTATTTTTAAATTTATAAATAGCGCCCTCTAGCGGCGAAAAAACTATTAAAATATCCGGTTAATTTCGGTTAGTTGGCCAGCGGTATCCGATTATCAAAATTTCACTATTCGCCAAGCACTAATGGTTAGCCCTTTAAAGCCATGCTGTTGTCAACGCCCCCCCTCCCAATTGCCCCACTGCTCTCCAATGTCCCTCCCCTTTGAACTGCTTGTTTCAATTAGGCTACATGTATACAATATGTACATGTAAATGTCAGGATCAATATTGTTATTATTGCTGCCTCTTCCTAGTTTGACAAGGTTCAATTGAATGCTTGATGGAGAGCCACCTTATTCTTTTGATGAGAAGTGAATTGTCTATTCTTATTTAATTTCCCCCTTGAGTCCACCACAGTTTATTGATCCAAGTGGTACTAACTCATCGTTAAAAATCAAGGCGTATCTTTTGATGTAGAGTCGGGGCTTTCAGTGTAATCTAGGCTGACATTTGACTAGACGCAAATTGATTTTATATTACTCGTGGATGTACTAGGTATAGTCTGTATGGTCTGTTTTAAAGGCAGTGGACACTATTGGCTATTACTCAAAATAATTGTTGGGATAATAACTTACTTGATAACGAGCAATGGAGAGCTGTTGGTGATAAAACATTGTGAGAAACGGCAGGCACCCTCTGAAGTAACGTAGTTTTTGAGATAAAGGTAACTTCTCACTCAAATATTAAACAATTTTTTAAAGGATCTGAAAGCACACAAATTTCTACAACAAGGGTGCTTTTTGTCTCAGTGTTCTCTTTCAACTTCGATGACCAATTGAGTCTAAATTTTCACAGATTTGTTATTTTATGGATATGTTGGGGGACACCAAGTGAGAATACTGGTCTTTGACAATTACCAAAAGTTTTCCTATGCCTTTAATCAGAGACGTAGAGTCATATTGAAACAGGTGAAGCGATAATTACTGTGTAGTAATAAAGTGGTGTAGCTGAGACTTAGTCTGGATTGAACATGACTTGAGACTTAACCACTTGGGAATCAGAGATCTGTGAAGGGCAGGGTTCGAGCAACCTCAAGCTCATCGTTGGGGTTCGCTAAAATATATATCTAGGTGTAAAGATCAAAGATAAACAAGAAAAATTACTAGCTATTATTTAGTCCTGTAATGCTTCACACATTTTTATCAGTGCGTGATATATCCTAACACACAGTAAATAACCTGAGTTTTACCATTTGGACAAATACTGGTACTCTGTAAAACACAACTAGTGGACAGAGATGTTATTTATCCGTTTTTAACAGGAAGTCTGTTTTGTTAAACCCTCCCTCCCTCCCCCCCCCCAAAAAAAAAGTAAGAACAAATAATAGGCTAGTAATAATAATTATCACTCAACTCTTTTTTGGAACTAAGATCAAATTCAGGGCTGTATGCTTCATTTTTAAAAGGGAAAGGGCACCAAGGCATTTTCTTCTTGGTAAAGGGCACCCTATGATGAAATTGCAAATTTGTACTGGAGTATTTCAAGGGCACCAAGGCAATGACCAGGGGACACGGAGGCAATCGCCTTCGTTGCCTCCGTGATGTATCAGGCCTGCAAATTCATTAGATTTTCACCCTATCCCAAGTGTCACGACCAAGATTCGAACCCACACCCTGTTAACTAAACCATTGGAAGTTGTATTTGATGCTCTAAATCGCTCAGCCATTTAAACCCTACACTAAAGCTAGTGTAGTAACCCCCTCCAGGGCTGTATGCTTCGTTTTTGAAAGGGCAAGGGCACCAAGGCATTTTCTTCTTGGTAAAGGGCACCCTATGATGAAATTGCAAATTTGTACTGGAGCATTTCAAGGGCACCAAGGCAATGACCAGGGGACACGGAGGCAATCGCCTTTGTTGCCTCCGTGAAGTATCAGGCCTGCCCCTCACCCTACCGACTACCACCGAAGTACTAAGTACACAGGTGAACATATACAAATGTACACAGCTACTGCATTTAGAAGTGCTCTACTAATGTCACCAAACATGCCAGATGTAGGCTCACATCATTCAGTATGAATATTCAACAAAACTTTTCCCCCCCCCTTAAGTCCTTTGTTTGTTTTGTACAAAGTACTTCATTGTATCCACAGTACACAAACGATGTAGAGGGAGTTCTGTAGTAGCTTGATGTGCTTGATCAGAGTGTATCTGAACCTGTATCAGTGTAAAGGGGCAAGGTCCAAGCTTGGACTTCAAACCCACAGTTTGTCGATTCTCTTGAGTCATGACATGATATGATTAGCGGATGATAAATTGCTTGTTTCTACTGCGTGCACGCAGTTCAAAGTTTGAATTGTTATTACAGGTATAATGGCACCAGGGTGGCTGTATGTGCATATGAAAAGTGTTGGTAAGATCCGTTTGAATGTCAATCCATTTCTTACCAAGTAAAACTCAATAAAGAAAACAGTTTCAGTTTATTTTACAGTTTATTTTTAAACAGTTTCAGTTTATTTTTTGTTTTGAGGGGGGGGGGGGGGCTGTGATTCAATTTATTTTCTTATTTCTTATTTAACAGGTTTTGAAAAGCAAAGTGTACCTTTGGTTTTGGAATAGTTTGATTGTTTTATTTCTATCCTACATAAATGTAGATGTTATATAGATGTTACAACAGAACTGACCTAAGAAAGTTTCATTTCAAAAGATGGTATAGTGTTTCTGTGATAGCGCCAGTGTTGTAGCAATGGTGGGCGGTGCTGGGCGGGCCTGCCCAGGACTCACAAGTTTTGCCCAGCACTCTGAGAAAAAAATACATTATGCCGCCCAGCACAGATTTCAAATATTGTCCACTTTGCATTGATCTGAGACACAGCTAATAATAAGGAGTGAGAAAGAACACAATCCAAAGGCCATTCAACTTATAGCATGGCCCCATACCACGAACAGTTTGGGAACCTGGCCCCACTTCAGCAATAATGGCCCCATTGTTAAACATGAACATTTTGTTGATCTCCTTGCCCCCAGTAGACTTCCAACAAAATTTGATTCACTGCCCACCACGAAAATTGGTCTAGCTACAACCCTGGCTAGCGCTGAATGTGGAGGGATGTCCAGCCGGGAAGAATTATCTGTAACTGGAAAACACAATCATGCAAAAACTTTTCTCGGATTGAAATGTTTTTAAACCCCCCTCTCAAAAACATTCATTAGAGACGAATCGTTTCTCAAAATCTTATACACTATGAACAGCTGACAGTGCTTTTTACCAAGGAGGTTTTTATGGACCCTAATTTTTCGAAGTAATTACCTATGGTGTACCTTCCCTTTAAAAGAAATTAGCTTTTTAAATTAGCGAGTAATTTTTCTAATAAATTCCTTTTCACCCCCAAACCAAATGATTAATATTATCATCTTTTGACTACAACTTGTGCTTTTTATTAGGCAAAGCCAATTGATAATATAGGTGGTGAATCAATGGTCATGGTTTAATTATCTAAAGTAAAAAAAAAAAGGGGAAGATTTGTTTGTGATAACTGAGTTTGGCATTGGTCCAAAACAAGTAAGTCATTTTTTTTTGAAAGATTGTAGTTGAACTCCAATTCAAATTGTCAGAGAACAAAACATTACAGAATGAAAATCCTTCACAGTGAGCTAGAAAGTGAAAAGTGACTAGCGCCCTCTGTTGTCCACAGAAGTACACACAGCCCTGCAGGGTATATAAACTCATGTAAACTGACTCCCAAGTATAATTCTTTAAACAAGAAAACTACTTGAACACGTGTTCTGTCAATTATTTCAGTAGGTGTGCGATGAATTTGAATTTTGTGATGGTTTCGAGTCGACAACAAAATCGCTAATAAGACACGAGATTGATGCAGGAAGGTACATGTAGATCAAGTCGTACCTTTTGTTCTCTTTACAGTAATTATTATGGGTTTCAACATTAAGATGAGGATACATCTTATCTGTTGTCATATTACTGGTACTCTCAAGACATTGGATACTATTGGGAGTTACTTAAAAATAATTATGATTATCAAACCTTTCTTAATTACGAGTAATGGGGAGAGGTTGATAGTATAAAACATTGTGAGAAGCGGCTCCCTCTGAAGTAATGTAGTTTTCGAGAAAGTAATTTTCCACAAATTTGATTTTGAGACCTCAGATTTAGAATTTGAGGTCTCAAAATCAGGCATCTGAAAGCACACAACTTCATGTGACAAGAGTTGTTTTTTTCTTTCATTAATATCTCGCAACTTCGACGACCGATTGATGAGCTCAAATTTTCACAGGTTTGTTATTCTATGCATATGTTGAGATACACCAAGTGAGAAGACTGGTCTTTGACAATTACAAATAGTGTCAATTGCCTTTAAATGTGTTTCTGTGTTTCAAGGGATCATGTTTGTATAGCCCACTGTATAACGGATTTAAACTGGGACACCAGTGATCACGCTAGTAGAACCCACTGATAACTGATTTAGATTAAATAAAACAACTTTGCTTTTAAACATTACAATTCAAAGAATATTGACAATTCTTATTAAGCCCAATGGAACACGAAGGATAAAAATAGCATCACTTAGATTGAAGACTGAGTAAAACCGATAATTTGGTGTGTTTGCAAGATTTAAACCTCGTCTCTGGTTACCAGTGATACCAGTTATCTTGTTAGAGCCCACTGCATATAACTGATTTAAACTAAATAAAACAACTTCAGTTAACGTTTCAACTCAAAGAATATTGACAATTCTTATAAGCCAATTTGAACATGAGAGATAAAAATAGCTCCAGTTAGATTCAAGCTTTAGTTAAACATGCATAAACTAAAAAACCTGTGAAAATTTGAGCTCAATCATTCATCGAAGTTGCGAGATAATAATGAAAGAAAAAAAAAACCAGTTGTGTGCTTTCAATTCTTCAGATGCTTGATTTTGAGACCTCAAATTCTAAATCTGAGTTCTTGAAATCAAATTCGTGGAAAATTGCTTCTTTCTCAAAAACTAGGTTACTTCAGAGGGAGCTGTTACTCACATCGATACATACTATCAACCTCTCCCTGTTATTCGTAACCAAGAAAGGTGTTATGATGACAATTATTTTGAGTAATTACCAATAGTGTCCACTGCCTCTAAACCATTGGAGTAGTACTTGGTGTATTTGCAGGATGACGCTATCCAAGACTCCACTTTGGTTTTTAGACTCTGACCCCACGGAACCAGCATGGTTTCCTTATCATAAGATTCCATCACACTTTCCCACACTCCTTCCACACTGAGACGCCCAACCACATGGGGCTACACATGTTAGCGGTGAAAATTGAATTTTCCTCCAGTTTGAGTCCTTCAATCGGTTTCGCAAACGAGTCTTAATTCTCCCTCGCTCCCCATGTTCCTCTGGAGGAGGACGGGGCCGGGGTCCAGAGCAGACAAATTCAATTTAAGCGGGCCAGTTGTTTTTGCACTGTGTATCCTGAGGTGTCGTGTTACCATAAATTGGCCAAGCCCAGGCTCCGAGCGCATTGCGTGCCTCCTCTCTTGTGGAATGCTATGAATACTAACATTTTTTTTTTTCTAGAAAGAAAAAATCTTGTTACACAGCGAGTAGCTGCGGCGAGGATTTTGGTGGAAAGTCGGGCCAAGTTTGTCTGTCAATTGGTTTTGAAATTTGACATGCAGAGATAACAATTTATAGTATTTGGACTTGTAATCAAAAACATGTTTTTTGATGTGAGTAAGTGTGGAGTTGCACACAGCGGTTTGGTGATAGTGTTGTTCAATCGAGGTGTTGTTGTAATGCAAACATATTTTTATAACGCAGAGAAATTCCAGATCTAACTGTTTAGAGCCCTGCTGTTGTACATGTACTCTGTACATATTATTCCATTGAGCACTTTTAGGCCAAATAAAAAAAATACCAGTTGATCGTCCGGATTTTTCCAAAAAGAGGAGGATGAGGTTTTTTTTGTCCAAGATGGCTGCTAAGTACTTTTAATCAAACAGGCCATGATTTCTTCAATTTGAACTCACCGCAAACTTATTTTATTTTTATTTGTAGCATGAGGACCTGGGTTAACAGGGTCGGATTATTACACAAAAAAGATTCGCTGGTAGGCATTCACTAATTTTGTTTTATGAATCGGACGGTTATACGTGTTCGACAGCATCACGTAAGATTCGGAAAAAGCCCCTAGGCCAGTCATTTTGAAAGGATGGATTTTAAAAATAATAAAAAATTACGAAAAATAAAAAATAGTTAAAAAAAAAGGATGCGGCCCCCCAAAAAGGATGTAGCCCCTCAAAAGGATGCGAGTGGAGTTTGATTTAAAAAAATTAGCAGCCATCTTGGACAAAAAATAACAAATAAAAATACCCTCATCCTCCTCTTTTTGGAAAAAATTGGACGATCAACTGGTATTTTTTTTATTTGGCCATATATATTCAATGTTCATGTGTGTAGCATACTTTATGATGGAGTGGGGTCAAGAGTCAACATTCAATGTGCACCAGTCAGCATATTATACACGTACATGTAGGCCTACACTTCAAGTATTCTCTGCAACTGTTTTCAGTCGTCATGTCTTTGTTTGGCAAACAAGACCTATTTATAAATCATGTTTATGAAACTTTTCACAGTCAGATTCTTTTCCCAGTATGTCTTGACTTGAATTGGATTATCTGTTGAGGAGACTAGAGTTCTTAAAGCAGGGATAAGAATGTTCAGACTTTTATCTGAGTTTTTTGTTAATGTCTGCCTGGTAAATAGAAAATTATGTATTTTTCCCCCAATAAAATAAGTCGAGACTCGTTGATCTACTCACTCTAGTGATGAGGATACTGATCTCAGAAGTTCCTTTGAATCTATAACTCCAGGGGGTATCAAAAGGTGGAAATGCCATCATTTCTCGTATGTAAACCTTCTAAGATCTGGGTCCCAGTTTCAGACTTTTTATTCCAGTTTCAGACTCTTCATCAGCAATCACAAATCGCTCCAGATTTACGGCAATACATCAAAAACGTGACGATAGTTTTATGGCATAGACCCTACATCTGTACATTCAAAACAATCGAACGGTTAAAAAAAACGAAGGTATACTTTGCCTTTAAATCTTCCCTCAGCATATCAACTAAATTTTCAAAACTCTTTTTGTAGTAAATGTTACATACCCTCACTATTTTTATTTTTATCAATATAAACCACAAGGGAAACTGACTGGGTAAATTTGTAAATGATTTTTGGGGTTGAACAAAGAATTGACTAGAGTGGGATTCGAACCAACGACCTCCGGATTAATGTGCCGGCGCTCTACCAACTGAGCTATCTAGCCCTATATTGGCGGTGTCCCTATTTTGTCAATATCTTTGTTCGGGGGTGCCAGTCAGAAGCCATACAACCCTTAACTGCCATGTAGCCAGGGATCACACCCAAATTACGATACAACCTGGGAAGCGGCAGCTAGGGGATCACCTTAAGGGGATGCGACTTTTTGTTTCAGATATCAATATAAACCACAAGGGAAACTGACTGGGTAAATTTGTAAATGATTTTTGAACAAATTCTTGTCTTGCTTCAAATCAACGCAGCAGTCTTGGAAGTAGGTCAGAAGTTTTAAATTGCCTTTAGCTGACTTAAGGGTAATTAGTAGGATTTGAAACTTTGCATGGTGGGAGTATAATTAGGTGAGGCTTTCGGTAGCACCATGTGTAAATCTCTTTTGAGTGGTGTTGGTTCTGTTGGTGTAATTAATGAATGTATTTACTCAACCCTTAGGCCTACTTTCTTAATATTGCTAATTTTCTTTCAGCATTTTACACAATCGATCCTAATGAAACGTAAACACACCATCTTACATACCTTAAGAAACCTAACTGCATCTTGCCTCCTTCCATCTTCCTGCTCCTTCACATCCGCAATCTCATAGAGAACATCTGTAGCCTTCAAAGAGATGTCTGAGCACAGACTCATCTTTATTTTTAAGTCATTGCTCCACCCTGCATGGTTCTCCTTGATGAACCTGGTTCCGGCACTAACAAGGGCCTTCAAGAATGACTACTTCATCTAACGTCGTCTTTCACACACTGTTGTAGACAAGTTAATAAGTTCATTAATATTGAATAATTGGCAAGTGTTTGAGGTGCATGACTCTGGAAGAATGCCAGATGAAGAATGCAGCTGGGGTTTTGGTGAGGAAAGTCTTTAAGAAGAGGAGGAGGCAGGGTTGTACAGGGTGCAATTATTCAGCTGTCGCAACTGCATGCCTGTTATGCAGTTACTTCTGTCAAATGAGAATAGATACACTGGACTGGCTAAGAAAACATCATTTGGAATGTAATGTTATTGGCGCTTACAACATGAACTAAAACTGGCTTGGGTAGACGCACAGCATCATACTTGGAACTATTTAATTGTAGCTACTTCATTCATATATTGATTATTCTTCATCAATCATGATATAAAAGCATGAAATTCCAGATCCTGTGTTAAAAAAAAAAATATCACTCTTCAAAAAAATTAAAAACATAAACAAGAATTAGTCTAAAGAGTACATCACATACAAATTACTCCAACAGCAAAAACACAAAAACTAACATTTACTCGAAGATAAAACTTAGAAAAACCAAAACGGTGGGGCAAAACTTTACAGTAGAACTTCAAGTACATTGCACATAGTTCCCTCAAAATGTGCTTACGTGTAAGACACCATTTTTTGTTAACTTCAACTACTTTTGTTATTATACTTTTTAGTTTTGGTACACTTTTCTCTTGTGGTTTCATAGAAAAATACACCACGAAGACAGGAGAAGTTACAAACATATGATGGTATAAATCATCACTATAAATTTGGACCTTTCAATTTTACTTTAGTGAGATACATCGTTGATATTTGTGTTTGTGGGTGGCGGACAAGAAAATGTAACATATGTATAGTGTTAATTATTGAAATTTTCAGGAGGTACTTCTAATAAGTGCTTTTGATCTTATACCAACAGATGTTTGCATATCATTTTAACGTACTGTTTATAGGCCTAGATAACATTGAAAAGTATTTGCCTCTTATCAAATTAGCAATTAAAACTCACATCCATCAATTTAGCCATTATCTCGGCTATATGAATGAATCACTCTTACGGTGGATATAAATGACCACCACTGCACTAATCGACACCCTGTGTCGCTTAACACGCATGCGTCGGGATAAGATAGTCTGTTGATTAGATTAAAGATTGACCAATAGGAGAAGTAGACAAGGTGTATGATGCGTGTGAATCCCATGCTGTTATAAGTGCCATATGGTCAGTGTCACACTGTCTTGTAAATTACAATATCATCTTAAAGGAAGTTTTATCAGACTGTATCTATTCTCTACAAAAGTCAAAACAATGTATGTATGCCCGCAGTTAAATTCAGTTTTATGTAAAAGTTGTTTTTGAGACTGAACATGTATTGTCAAACAATAAATCTGATCTTATTTTAAGATTGCAAGATCACCAGTCAGCATTTCATTAAAGATGTTACTTTTACTTTACTTTTATTTGAACACAAAAATGACAACATCTAAAATAGAGCAGAGTTCAACTCTAGTAGGCCCACTTCTTGTGTTTTCATCAAAGTAAGACATTTAAATGAAAAACCTTTTTCAAAATATGAAAAAAATTACAGGCATTGAACTTCATTCTTGAAGGGGCACAGCAATTATCCTCTGGTAAGGGGTACTTCAACGAGGAGAAATGTAAATTTGTATTAGAACTTTGCAAAGGGCACCACAGTCAAAAGCATAGGGCACCACAGCAATTGCTGTGGGTGCAGTGGGTTACTTTGTGGCCCGAAATTAATCATGACAACAGTAGTAGGCCTAATTGGAATTTGTCGAAGAAACAATACCGTACCAACCTTTTCTTCCATGGAGAATAGGGACCAATCGTTTGATTTGAGCCTTTGAAAACCAAACCAGCGCTCGTAGAATCGAGAGTAAAAACTAGATTGTATAGATGTAGCGCTAGCCACATGCACTCCGTGTCTTATATCACCGAATGATTTGAGCAATCATTTTATATCGTCTACAAATAATTGCATGACAGCTGAAGAGTTTCGCTAGCTATGGAATTACATTGACTGCATCCGACTGTTGGAGAGATTTCTAGAAGTGTCATGTTGGCCGAGGTATCGTGAGGCAGAGTTCAGTGAAAAACACAGAAAGGGCAAGGATACCGAGGCATTTTCTCTTTGGAAAAGGGCACCCCTGTGAGGAAACTAAATTTCTACTGGAGCATTAAAAGGGCACCAAGGCAATGACCAGGGCGCAATGAGGCAATCACATTCATTGCCTACATGTATGTACGTGAAGCATCATGCCTCAGAATATCTTCAAATTGTCTCCGATATTCATGTTGTAATCTGTCTTGTTTGTTGTAGAATCTTATCATGCAGGGATATCTGAATTAAGACTTTTTAAGCCAACCTGGTGAAGAAAAATCAGTTTTTATTTTATCCACCAACAATGTACAAGGAAACCTTTCCCTTTGATCTATTTTTCTAGCGCTGACAATACCATTCCTAAAACCATGTGAAATGTGAACTGCAAGGGTTACCCGAAGGTGGAAATGTCATCATAGAAAAACGTACCTCCTAAAAGTTGGATCCAAGTTTTAAGCATGTGGTCAGCAATCACTCCCATCCCTAATCATTGTAAATTGAAGATTTTGTGCATGTCGATGAGCTTGAGCAGACTAAACATACATGAATGAATTTCATGTTGTCATAAATAACTCAGCACTTTGTCCAAACTCAGTGTGTACACAGATATAATAGCAAGATCATGTTTGCTATTAGTCCAGTGTACTTCATGTATTATTCACGTCTACAATTTCACACCCCTCCCCTCAACCGTAAAAATTTTGAAAGTGAAAATAAAAACATCCCGGCATTCCCTGAAGTAAACATGTAACAAACCATGCATATTTACTGATTCAATTCGAGCAACTACTAGCGCCTGTTAGTATCACAGTAAAAAAGAAACACCCACAGAATTCAATTTGATCAGTCCCACTCCTCTGGAAAAAATTTACTCGGGGAAGAAAAAAAAAAAAAAACCTGGCGTCTGAAATTTGAATGCATAATTAAATGACAAAGATTTAATTATTGGTGTATTAAATCCGATGTAGTGAGACCACCCTATCGTATTAGGTAGCTCCTTGGAGTGGTCTTATCAGCTTGCTTTTCGTTCCACTGAGCACGAGATAGTTTAAAGCCCGGACTTGATTCCCCCGGAGACCGTAAATAAGGATTTTCATCTCCCTGGTGTCATCCTCATGACCAGTCAGTTAAGAGCTACTCTGTGCTACTCTGTGCGCAGTCGGCCAGCATTCCAATGAGGTAAATTGCCTTGTGCTCTGGTATACTGGAGGTGTATGATCAGACTAACCAAAGAGACAGGCTTGACATTCTGCTAACAAGAAGCTTGTGTTTCCTCCGGTTACGCACACAAACCGGGGCAATTGTCAACTCCCGGTCTCTGAGTGTACTGCAATCAGTTCGAGTCGATTTTCAACTCAATTTTGTTTGATAAGTTAAAATGGTGAGATGGAAACAATTCCAGCCGATTGTGCTGATGAGTTCTCAGTAGTGTTTCCCCACCTTTGAAGTTAATATTATTTTTTTTTTATGAATACGATTTTGTTGTTGTGGCATTGGATGTCAATTTGGTACATCATCGCTACCTACCAGAGAAAGGGACCTACCTACACAGTATAATTGCTTTTACAACTGGGTCTAGTGTATAGTGAGGAGAGACATTCACTGAGTGAAGGATGGATTACGTAGAGGCCTTCAATCAGAAATTGATGGTACTGGCCCACGTCACCATTGGTAAGCTCATAATATCTCCTTGTGATATGGTAACCTCATTTCCTACTTAACATTTTTTTATTTTTTTTTTTTCTCTCGAGGCTGGAGTTTTTCTGAACTGAAAAAGCCTAGAGTCTGACTATTTGAGATGGCCTTCATGGTATATTAAGACTGGACCAAGTTCCCAGTTGGTGTTCGTTTCATCCCAAGGCCCTGTTTCTTCCTGTTTTTTACCCTGTGGCCGCTGCAGGGACACGTGAAAAAAAATTCCTGCACGATTTATTGCTTATGGAGGCAATAAGAATGCAATGTGGGAATGTTATGATGTGTGTGGTGTGGGGACTTTCAGTGGCTCTGTGAATATACCATCTTGTCTTTCTTACTCGGTGACTTTTGAAGTCTTGAGATTGCGGGCGATGATTTGACAGGAAATTGATGGGAAATATGGACAAAGAGATGCTGTATAAACCAGTGGATGATTGGAGAAGCACGGCCAAGAATCGAAGGAAAAAGCCACCTCCGTTTCCGCCACAACTGTCGCCCAAGCCCGTGGCTATAGTCCTTGGTAAAGTCTCACATTCTTTTCTCTAAAAATTTCATCAAACATGGCTTCTATTTGGTGGCCAGTGGTGAATGTTAATATTAATTTCTAGTAATTAATAACAACTAGAACAGACTGAACAACGGGTTTAAAAAACAGATGATCGATGAACGAATTATAAATCTGTATCCACACAGTAAGAAATGGGTGTGTACATGTATTTTTACTACTCATCCCTACCCTGTGAAGGGTTTAAGAGTCTCTCTCACATTCTTTTCTCTCCGTTTCATTTCCACCTCTTGGTGGCCAGTGGTGTCACTGTTAATCTCTAGTAACAAAATAAAAATCAAAAGTAAGTGAGAAATAGGTGTGTATTTGACTGTACTCTTCCCTACCCTGTAAATAGTTAGGGTTTAGTCTCACGATTGTTTCTCTGTTGCAAAGATGGCTTCTAATTGGTGGCGACTGGTATCAATGTAAATTGCTAGTAATAAAATATAAATCTGTATCCCCAGTCAGAAATTGGTATATTTCATTTGACTGTACTCTTCCATGCCATATCATGTGAATAGTTTGGATTTAGGAATTACTCTTAAGAGGTAATAAAACTGATTTTGATTTGTGTGAGCGAAGCAGACATCCAATGATTTATGAGGGATATTTTAAATGTAAACCTACATAGCGTTAAATTGAAATGACATGTGTGAAATGAAATGAAACTGTTTGACTAAATGTCAAAGGTCACAACCTTTATATGCTGAAATATGTGATGTGTTACAGCTGAAAGTGTATGAACTAAATAAACATAAAGTGTGCTATTAATATGTACACTTCTTGACAAGCAAAGTTAGTTTGTTAACATAGAGAGTGGACAGTTTTAATTCATGTTCACTTTAAGAACGTTTTCTAGAAAATAAAAAGTATTATCAACGACAGAAATCAGGTGAAAAGATAATTTTTTATATATATTTTTTTATGTATAGATTTTTTTGCATTGTTACAAATGGGCTACTGAAAAAACTTGCAGGCGACCCAACATTTGTTCGTTGCCCTAAAATAGTTCAGGGAAACACAGTTTACATTGTATGTATGTTCACCTCCCTCGACAAAATATTTCAGTCTTTTTCATTTTTTTTCAGAATCTCATCTGATATTTTACCAAATTGGTCATTGTGATTTTGAGCAAAGGAATTTTTTTAAACAAACAAAATTTTGACATGTTTTTTTTCTTCTTTCAATGTGTGTTTTGAAATAAATGAAGGATTGTACAGCCTTCGAGAAAGACTGGTTGAAATGTTAGGCCACAAACTATTTTTTTTTGCATTTTTTTCAAATAAATTGACATTGTCCAATTTATCAAGAGGGTTATATCAGATTTATTGGGAACACCTCCGTGGTCAGTTGTCATAGCATTACAGGCCTGTAACTACACGGCAACGACGACAGCCATGGCCGTCTATGCCCTTTTAACTGGCCCTGATGCCCCTCGCATGTTTTGCATACCTGAGCAAAGAATGTCGACTGAACTTTTTGTGTGCATACTGAATGCTTAGATTGAGTAGCAATTGGTAATTTTTGAGTAGCAATTGGTAATTTTTGAGTAGCAGTTATTGACATATTTTTTGTGGCATTTTGCTACGCTATACTTGGGAAAGCGTTCAGTGATGGTTATTTACTACAAATCACTAGTATTGTTGTCATCTCATATCACATGTCGCATGTTGCTTTCGTCATCGTATACGGTGTAAGTAAGCGAGTAAATAATGAACTGCTGACGATTGAATATAACATCCATCTTCCCTAATCACCAATAAATCAAATCCTCAGTGGTCTGGCACCCCACCTTCCATAACCACCATACATATGCTGAAGCCAACGGATTGACAGTCAGCCTACATGAAATGGGATCTTTCCAAATAAATAAGGCTGCGTGTGATTGGCTGGAGAGTAGTGATTGATATGAAAGGCTGTTTGTGATTGGGTGTTTGAGGTGTAGTGAAGAAGAGAGAGTGATAGAGTGACCTTTAAATGAGAAATATTTGAAGTACGTCGGTGATAAATTAACTCTGTCATATCCGCGATGGTTGATGCAGTATCATGCTATGCATTGTTTTGGAACTTCTCTCTAATCAATTCTTTATGATACGTGTACCAAATACAAATTGCAGTTTTGTCAAAGACGTGTATAGGACTTGATGGATTGATTTGTTAGGGAAACAAATACAAACTCTGTAATGTTGTTTTAGTATTATTTGTCAATCATAATAAAGTTTTTTTTTTCTGAATGGAGCCAGTAAATCAATATAAATTCAATAGTCTGTTTTTATTATCACACATATTGCACACACAGTAAAAATCCATTCGGGTTTGTAAGTTTAAAGGAACATGTTGCCTTGGATCGCTCGAGTTGGTCTTTGAAAAGCGTTCTGTAACCGTTTGTTATTAAATCGATATGGTTAGAAAGATGTTGTAAAAGTAGAATACAATGATCTACACAAATATGCCTCGAAATTGGGAAGTTTTCTTTTTACCTCGTCGACTAACACGGTCTGCCCTTTTTGGGAGTCAAATTTTTGACTCCCATAAATGGCCGACCGTGTTAGTTTGCGACCTAAAATGAAAACCGTGCAATTTTGAGTGATACTTGTGTGGATCATTATATTCTACTTTTATTAAAACATCTTTCTAACCATATGCATTTCATAACAACGGTTTCAAACGCTTTTTATAGACAAACTCGCAACGTGTTCCTTTAAAAACACATACTACAACCACGTGATACACAGTAAATTGATCTTGAGGCACGCATTCAGAAAACACTGTCATTCACTAACTGAATGTGCCATTCCTTCAGAATACGATTGGGTTTTCTACTTGAGTCAAGATTCATGTTAACATGATGTTTCTTACTAGAATATTCATACTGATAATCATGATACACCTGTTCAGATGATTATCAATAATTGATTGATTTTCATTTTTTCATTCAATTAAATATTCCAATTCCATTGTTGATGTTAGAAATTAAAACACTATAACACCCTGGCTTATTGCATGATGCGATACAACAGCCGTATTACTTGTATGCTGTGAATCTCAAGTATGGCTTCCGGATTGAAAAAAAAGGGAATAACGAGTTTGTTTTATGAGATTACCAAGTTATCAAAGTCCACGTGTACAATCTATGTGTAGTGTACTGTATGGGTAGTGAGTACCAGGGACGGTAGTTTGTACACATGGGTGTAACGCAGCATTGCAGGCCCAGCACTACTCAGGGGTCAGTTAGGTCACATTGGGGTCAAAGAGTTATTTTCCTACAGACTGTTCACACACACATGCAGAGGGGGACATGGTAGGTCTCCTGTGAGTTGTGATGTGGCAAACCACATGGCATTATTTCACTCTACTGCATCAGAATCTCACACAGGTTTTTTTTTTTGACTGACCTCGCCCGAAAAATAGACTGGAATTTGGTGAATTTTCAGTGGTTTTGGGTTAACCTTGGTCTGGAGTGGTTGAGCACTGGTGGATGGAAGAGATCATGGATTGGACTATAACAGGTGTTGTCCATAGTAGTTTGTGTCCTGAGCTGAGGACAGGTTTTAATTAGGTAGTGTTGTTCATCAGAAAGCACAGTGGGGGTGTTGGGGTTGCTTGATGGTGGGTAGCCCACTCTCTCTCTGTGGCTGGTGGTCTGAGTTGCATCAATATGGTCAAGAGATGATCCAATGTGGCAGTGCTAACTTGGTGTTCATGACAATCTCTTGTTTTCCGCTAATTAACTGGTAAGTACTTGTATTGACACTATTATACTGTACTCCATAGATTTAGCCAGGATTTGGCCAAAAGGAGCTAGGGTTTGGTAAAAGGGTGTAACATTGAGAATTTTTTTTAAAACTGAGTGTCCAAGTTGTTCTTTATGTTCATGTAAATGGCAGAAAAAACAGGGTGTCCGAATTTAAAACAGGGTGACCAAAAGACACCCGGACATTCCTCTAGCTAACACTATGCTGTGCTCGTGAGAGTTGCTGAATTACTGATATCTGTGCTGTTATACTCTACTGGAGAAAGACACGTGTGCTGATTTCTGATTTTGTTCCAAAGTTCCAAAATCTATATTTTTCTCGAAGAGTGCCCTCGACAGAAGGAAAAATGCCATCCCTTCAAGAGTGAAGTTCAAGGCTGTCCATGACCCTCCCATGAACATTCAATTATTTAACGGGACTGTTTTCAAAAAGATATTTAAAAACCACAGCATGAATTTCACTGTACACCATTTTGTAACAAGTTTGACATTCAAGTACCAACTACATGTACATGTACCCAAGTACTCATTATTCCGATGGCTTGCAGAGAGTGAGAGAGAGTCGAAAGAACTGAACGTCTCAAATCTGGAGCTACCTCAAAGAAATCACTAAGTGCACGTAGACCTGTCTATGTTGAATTGACCCACATGAAATATAATATTCTCAATTGGACGGGCTCTTGTCATATTCAATTGGGCTCCCGTTGGATTTCTAATCAACTTAGACAAGAACATTCATTGCATGGGAATGAAAAATTTGTAAGTCGTTTTGTGGTTTGATTTGTTACACAAGTTTGGGAGTGAGTGCAGCCAGTCTTGGGGATGGTGGTGTTACATTTCAGACTTGTAATGAATTCGAGCCATTGAAGTTAAAGCAAGATACCTGGAAAGTGGAGCAAAGTCTGAAAACATATTCTATTTAAAAAGGGCATCTTTATTCATCAGGCATGGATGGAACTTGTCAGCTGATCAGCTGATTTTTCTCTTTTTCTTTTTAAAACAGTGCCATAGAAAACTGAAAAACACTGTGCAAATAAAGTTAAGTGTTTGGCCACCTCCTCTTTTTTGCATTAGAAAAGTTGCATGTCTGATTTATGAAGTGTCTTCAGATTTTTAAAAGGTGAACAAAAATACAAACTTTTCTCAGCGTTTTTATTTTGTCGTCTGATCGTTTTTATGAAGGGAATGTGTACATCAGAAAGGGAGTGTTTTAAATGAGGCTGCATGTACTTGATTTGCACTTCCAATTAGTAAATTTAGACGGCTTAAATCAGGAATGCAGTGAATTAAGTTTAGAATTGCCCTTTAAGTCTAAATGTAATATTAACTGAAAATATTGTTCTATTTCTGAAGCGTAAAGGTCATAACGTGTGTGCAATTCAGCATGGCATGGTTCTGGCTTAACTGTTCCTGATGAATGGTCATTATCGGGAATTATCTCCTTAACTATCAAACGATAGAAAACCCAATTTTTGGCGGGAATCAAAGTTCACGGGAACACAGGCACCTGGTGTTCCCTCTATTGAAAAGCTGGATCCCTCACAATAGGAACATACCTAGCTGCCCGGGCCATGGCATTTTGTTGTCAAATATATCGCCTTTCTCTCTTGTTTTACTTGAATTCCAGCGGCTGTTATCGCTGATCAAAACTCTATTACCGACGACAGGGGTATACCACATTGGTATTTAGATGGCTGGGACGGTATAGGTGTGTGCTTTTGACTCCATGCCGAGAGCCTCAGCCATCTAAGCTGTCCTGGGGGCTGGTATGGTAGGTTTCATCTACGATATCCACCAGCATTGACTACTCTTTTTTTTTGCCTCAATTAATTGTAAGAAAATAGGGTCACGTTCCACCCACTGGGCGTCGATCGTACACGTATTACCTCCCTGTCTCCACCTACTTTCTTTGCAATGGCTGATGGGAAAGCGAGTCGCTGCACAGTGGTGGCGGAATGCTCAACGAAGGAAGTACCGGCGTGGTGGCTTATAAACGGGGCGACTCATCGTGTCTGTTAGACACAATGTGGATTGGATTGAGCGGGAAACAGACGAAGGGGTGTGTGGTTACAGGGTGTAGAGGGTCTTGTAAACAGGTGTATTGGTACAGGTGTTGATAGGAGACGAGTAGAGGGGAGTGTGTGTGTACAACAGAGACATCTTTTTTACCCAAGGAGATATTCAAGATGTTGGATATTGCGTGTAGGAGAGCCGATCCAGAGGAAATGAGAAATTGTTGTGTTTCGGCTGAGGCGGCGACCACTGCTACTAGTGCTGTGATTTGTTTCATAATGGTATGTATTTTTTTGATGGGTTGAAAATGCTTAACTTCAAAGAGACTGTCATGATTGAGTGAATTTTATCCATAAAGCAGCCAAAATTGTATCTGTAGTAGTTTTTTTTTAGTGGAAAACCATGATCAGTGTAACGTACAATGTATGTATACATTGTACATCACAAAGAACATGATAAGACTACTATTTTGTTAAACTACAATGTACATTCCTCCCCTTAAGACTGTAGTGGTTACCGTTTGTGGTCTTGCAGCTTTGCAAAATTTATGACACTAATTTATAGGAAATGATCTTTGTGTGTGTGTTATTGGTAGTTTATTTTTTAGTTGAAAATCCATGAGCAGTGTATGCGATGTACATCACAATGAACATCTTAAGGCCTTCTTAAGACTGACTGTTAGTCTTTCATTCAGGCCTAGACTGTTAATATTATTGTGGTCCTGCAGCTTTGCAAAATTTGATGCCAGTGATTATAGCAAATCATCTTTGTGCATTGCACTGTGTCCATGTTTTTGCAGAGCTTTCATTTCATTGTAAACTTTAGTCCAAACTATCATCCCTTCTCTCTCATGAGCACTGTATCAAAATCGGATTCCTAATTGGTAGTAGTAACAGAAAACTTGGATTATTTTGCAAGACTTGGCCCCTTTCACACAAGAGCATTTAAGCAGGGGTCCCATGCTAAATTGGAGCATGGTTGTAAAATTTTACAAAAGTGTACTCGTGTGAAAGGGCATCAATTTTTTTCTACTCAAGTTCTCGTGCAAAATCTTGTCAAACATTGCTATATTTTACAACCTTGCTAAAATGAAGCAAGGGACCTCAGTTAAATTGCTGTTGTGTGAATCAGGATCATGTCATGCATACTTCTCCATGTTACCTTCATTCATTCAGTCATCTGTTGTAAACCATCATCTCTAGCTCAGCCGACATGACATTCCAAACCACACCACTTCCTCCAGCCATTGCCACATTCCGATCATGTATATTTATCCGCTTTCTTCGTGCCAATTTTTTCTGAGCCACAATGTGTGTGATTCTGAGGACCTGGTATTGATATGGGACACACAGGTGCGTAGGAGAAAGGTTGCTTCAAGTCAAAAAGATTTTATTACCCGTTGTTAAAGGTTGATGGTTATTCAAAGAAGACAGTGTGAAGTTTTCCATCATGTGGGATTTTTATTTAAAGGCAGTGGACACTATTGGTAATTACTCAAAATAATTATTTGCATAAAACCTTTCTTGGTGACGAGTAATGGGGAGAGGTTGATGGTATAAAACATTGTGAGAAACTGCTCCCTCTGAAGTGCCATAGTTTTCGAGAAAAAAGTAATTTTCCACGAATTTGATTTTGAGACCTCAAGTTTAGAACTTGAGGTCTCGAAATCAACCATCTAAACGCACACAATTTCGTGTGACAAGGGTTATTTTTCTTTCATTATTATCTCGCAACTTCGATGACCGATTGAGCTCAAATTTTCACATTTGTTATTTTATGCATATGTTGAGATACACCAACTGTGAAGGCTAGTCTTTGACAATTACCAATAGTGTCCACTGCCTTTAAAAGAGTTGCAAAGTTCAGGGACAAATGAGACTCAATGATGGAAAGTAGTTGATGTGGGGTTGAACCATAGAGTTATATATAAGAACAAGAGGGCGCACTGGCCTATAGATATATGCGACCCGGCATGCGCGCAGGCGGCCATTTTCTAAGTTGACAAAGCAGGCATTGCACAGCGTGTGTTAGTGCGGCCATTTTGTAAGTCGACAAAACAGCATCGCATAGCATTCAATAAACACAAACTCCAACGTGTGTTTCATATTCAACACGCGTACAGAATGGGCCGCTTTTCAAGGGCACCAAGGCAATGGAGGCAAATGTAAAAGTACAGTCTTTTGCTCCTACAAAGAGTGTCATCATCAAATACGTTTCATTGCAAGTTCACCGAGGGGGGTGGCAGCTTAAAGTAATCATTTTTAGCAGACCATGACTGAAGATGAGACTTAATTACCAAACGGTTACATCTTGGTTTTATGTGCGAGCCAAGAAATCTAAGCTTGTTTGTCGGACTCCATCATTAATTCATTATTCCATTATTCAATGCCGTGTCTACTTTTAAGAAATGCATCTTAATTATATGCAATGACCATCTGAAAAGAGCAAGCTATTTTTGTACGGCCATTTTCTTGAATGTTGATATTGAAACAACAGCTGCTTCACTGTGTGGGATCTTGGACGTCTCTACAGAGACTAAAGTCTTTTTCTTGTAAATCGTTGAGATGGCGGTGGCTTGTCATTTCATTGAGAGAGGCATAGTTAGTAATGTGTACAATGTGTGTGGTACTGTACTGTCAATATCCTTGGACGATCGAAGTCATATCAAGGATTGAACTACAGTACAAATGTACACTGTTGTACCATACCGGAAATTAGTTTCTCTTGAATTCATTTGAGCATGAAACGATATGTAAATATGCGTAGAGATAAGGATCTGTGTCCAAATATATGCGTACCACTGAAACCTAAAAACTCCTTGATACAAATATTGTAATAATTCGTATTTCCTTGTGGAGATCTAGTGTACAATGTATGTCATGCATGAACAAACTGAGTTTGTAGCAAAGAGCAGACTCGGGCCTCAAACTAACCAATGGCACCAAGGGCAATTGCTGTGGTGCCCTGCGCTTTTGCTGCATTGCCCTTTGGAAAGTTTCAAAACATAAATTGTCCTCATACACTGTAGAAGTGCCCCTTACTAGAGAAAAATTGCTATGCCCCGTCAAGAGTGAAGTTGAAGGCCTGCTGACTTATTTGAATTTATAGTAAATAGACTAACTTACAGCAGTGCATATGTATTGCCCACGCCGGTATGCTTCATTTTTGAAAGGGCAAGGGCACCAAGGCATTTTCTCCTTGGTAAAGGGCACCTTATGAAGAAATTTCTACTGGAGCATTTTAATGGCACTAAGGCAATGGCCAGGGGGCATGGAGGCAATTGCCTTCCTTGCCTCCGTGAAGTATCAGGCCTTTAGAAATGTATGTGGACATGGTACTCTAAGACTAACAACTTGTCACTGAAACTAAATGACTCATTTGTCTTTATGCAAGGAATTTTGCTGGACTGTAATTAGTGGTTAATAAATATTCATAAACAAGTTGAGTGAAGTGCTCATTGAGCTTAGATCTATCCAGCATTTATCCACTTGAGTCTTGACTTGAGTTCAACAACTTTGAAGCGATACGGCTGTATTCAATTATTGAGGTTTCAATTCTAAGCTATTCGTCCCTTGAGTTGAAGAAGCGAACTGATAGTATTTCTCCCATGTGAGTTTTATAATTAAGTCAATCCTTCATGTGGTGTAATCTCAACCGCTCGGCATTCTATATCTTGTCTCATTGTTTTTTGTACTGATGTACACAACGCAGCGGGCGGTGGAGAAACTCATTTCCAGTTCTTGAATTTTGTTCTTGAAGGGCCAGCCCTTTTACTCTGCTAAAGGGCACTTCTATGAGGAAAATGTAAAATTGTATATAATTGGAACTTGGTGAACGGCACCACAGCAAAAACACAGGGCACAAGAGCAAAAGCACAGGGCACCATGGCAATTGCTGTGGGTTACCTTTCAAAACCAAATTTACAACGGTGTTGTCTAGCGATTTCAAACTGTTGGCCTTAAAATAGTACAGAAGAAGATGCCTACTATGTATTCCACACAACAGAAAGTGATCTGTTTTTTTTTTGTTTTTTTAAAGAAAGAAACAAATGAGATTTTTTTTCTGTTTCCTTTTAATAAAATATGAGTATATGTGTATGGTCCATGCAATAATTCACTGTTATATTATCATTTAATAACCATCTGTTTATCAACTGAAACGTGTTGTACAAAGCTAGACGTACATTGGATCTTGAATTGCTAGGGCTACCCTTTGACCTCAAGGTTTTAGTGTCTGTAGGACACATCTTGGAATGGTATTAATCGGAATACAGCAACAGACGTCGTTTCATTCAAGTTAAAATTCATAGTACTAAAAATAGACTGGTATGAGGTAGAAAATAGTCTGGCCCAATTCATGTACGGAGAAGTAGTGCATTCACTCTTGTCGGTGTATACAGGGGACTAGATCAAGACTTGTTCTTTGATCTGATTGCATGTAAAAACAGCATCTAAGGTGGATTTGAAACTTTGCATCGTGGGGAGTATAATTAGGTGCAATTTGTAGTAGCACCCTGTGTAAATCTCTTTTGAGCAGTGTTGGTTGCCAACTCAACGTTTCGATCGGTATGCTCTGAACGTCTTGAGGAGAATGCTGGACTCTGTTGGCTGAAGTACTTACTGCCTTTGAGATTTACTTGGAGTTGGGCTTCGCTCAATGTTTCCCGAAGGCTTCTCTAACCCTAGTCAGAGCTCGATTTAGACACTAGCCCGGTGTGCAATCACTAGTCAAGAGTGCTGCGAGCTAGTCAAGAAAAAAAAAGTGAACGCAAGGCCTGCTTGTTGGACAGGCTTCAAGTACAGGCCTCAAACTTCCGCAATTTTAAGGGAATACAGCGTGTGCTGTCTATCACCAAAATAAAAATAATTAATTTTGATCTAAAACAAAGGGCAATGGAGGTCCAAAAAAAAAAAGGGCAAGGCATTTTTGGCCGTAAGAACGTAAGATTTTCTCAAAGTACCACAGCTTGTTTGAAGAGCACCAGCGGCCCTGGCCGTCATGGCGTCCGGGAACTTTGAAGCCTCCAAGCAAATCCAAACACATTTATGAAATTTACAACTAACTTCTCTCTTTCATTTTCGTTTCTTTTTGCAGTTGGAGATGAAGCTACCGATGATTTTCAGATGTTATCATCTGCCTTGGACTGTCAGATAGCAGATGAACTCCTGACTTCACTGGGACGATTGCAGAAATACGCCTCTAATGACAATGGCTTCAATAGGTTAGTACACCAAAACAATACCTTAATGTTGGGAATGCTGTCAACAAAAAGCTCCACCTGAGTATTGTGACAAAATTTAGGCAAGCACAAACCCTGTGTACTGTGGCCAGTTCACTATGTGGGCAGGCACGGCAAGTCTGTGATGGTTTAAAAACAAAATCAAATTTCTGTTTAGTAAAGAAGTATATCAACAATTTTGCCAGGCGTTTTTGCTGTGATTATTATCACTGTATTACTCCATTTTTTGGGGTTAAACAATCAACTAAATTCAGGGTTTGAAATTAGCGGTTGCCTGGTCGCCAAATGTGAGCTGCGGGTGAGTCAAATCCCATCTTCACTAGTCTTCCAGGTCATAATAGTGTTCCTTGTCACCTAAAATGCGGGCTACGGTGGTGAAATCCAACATAGAGATTGGTTTTAAGTTTGTAAAATTGTTGGACTACTCTGGATTGTGCTAGATTTAAAGACACCGGACACTATTGGTAATTGTCAAAGACCAGTCTTTTCACTTGGTGTATCTCAACATATGCATAAAATAACAAACATGTGAACATTTGAGCTCAAATGGTCATCGAAGTTGCGAGATAATAATGAAGGAAAAAACACCCTTGTCACACGAAGTTGTGTGCTTTCAGATGCTTGATTTCGAGACCTCAAATTCTAAGTCTGAGGTCTCAAAATCAAATTCGTGGAAAATTACTTCTTTCTCGAAAACTGCATCACTACAGAGGGAGCCGTTTCTTACAATGTTTCATACGATCAACCCCTCCCCATTACTCGTAATAAAGAAAGGTTTTATGATAACAATTATTTTGAGTAATTAACAATAGTGTCCACCGCCTTTAATGTGGCCTCGATTGCAATTGCGATCGTTATTTTCAGTATACAAACTTCAAAACATGCATTCAAATTTGAGTCCGACTCTCTTCTCTATGTTTCATACAGCGATATGTTTCATACAAACACACAAATTGTTTCAGGGATTAAACAAAAACTTAAATGAATGATAGCACCAGCATTTTGTTTGTTTAAACTGAGCGAAATAGCTCGAGTATGACGTTGATCTTTGAGGAGGGTGTAGACATTGGTTTCAGGTCGGCACTCAAACTAACCGACTTGGGCAAATTGATTGAAAACAAAAGCAATATCTAACCCGAATAAATGCGATGTCATGGCCATTGGGCTCATTTATATTGGTACCCCCTTACTCCCCTCCACTGGGAACCTGCCCTCAGATAGCCCTAGAAAAACAACCCATTCAACATTGCTAGCCTTGTTACTACTATCTTATGTCAGGCTAGGTCAAAGGTCACAAGGTCAGATTTGGGCGGTAGGAGATATTATTAGTTGCGGAGTGGCGGGTTGCATGAGGTTTTGACTGGCGGGCATGCAGGTGCCAGATGTTGTGAATTGGATCACAAGATATCATTTGTGTGTGATATTATACTAAAGTCAAGCATGGAATGCACACATATGTTAACACCCATAGATTTAAGATCGTGGTTGAGTTTTGGATGAGGGGACATGTATGTATTAAAGTACTTCATTGATTGTGTGGAAACTTTCCTGGGATGAATATTTCGGTTGAGACAAGGGAGTTGATAAATCGGGTCTGTGTAAGATACTCAAGTTGGTTAGAATGTGGACAAGGTGAGTATTTAATGTAATGTTTAATCAATCATTGCGTCGGTTTGTCAATCATTATCGTTTGCAGGGTTCTGTGTCAGGCTTCATTTAAAGACACTGGACACTATTGGTAATTGTCAAAGACTAGCCTTCACATTTGGTGTATCTCAACATTAACATAAAATAACAAACCTGTGCAAATTTGAGCTCAATCGGTCATCGAAGTTGCGAGATAATAATGAAAGAAAAAAACACCCTTGTCACACGAAGTTGTGTGCATTAAGATGGTTGATTTCGAGACCTCAAGTTCTAAACCTGAGGTCTCGAAACCAAATTCGTGGAAAATTACTTCTATCTCGAAAACTATGGCACTTCAGAGGGAGCCGTTTCTCACAATGTTTTATACAATCAACCTCTCCCCATTACTCGTCACCAAGAAAGGTTTTATGCCAATAATTATTTTGAGTAATTACCAGTAGTGTCCACTGCCTTTCAAGGCACTGGACGGTATTCTCACCTCAATATATGCATAAAATAACAAATCTGTGAAAATATGGGCTCATTTGATCATTGAAGTTGCTAGAGAATATTTCAGGGGAAAAAAACCCACCCTTGTTGCACAACTTTGTTGTGCTTTCAGATGTCTTAAGAAAGCTTCAGGCCCGAAGTCTTCTTTATTTGAGTGAGTCATTGTACCTTTTCTTAAAAACTACATTATTTCAGAGGGAGCCTTTTCTCACCATGTTTTAAATTATAACACCCCTTGCAAGTATTGTGCCTGCTCATTGGTTTAGAGCGCGTCACATGACATGTCTTAGTTTTGCTAGACGACGGCCGTGTGATAGAGCGTCGGTTTGCCATGCGCTAGTCCGAAGACTAGCACATGGCGCCGTGCGCTAGTCCGACAGACTAGCCCACGGCGTGCAGTACCCAGACGTCCGTTGCGTGTACGAGGATGATAAATTAATAGTCTGTAACCATTTCGGATTGTCCGACACTACATGCAACACAGTAGGTAAAAGTGTTTGCAATCTGTGTTCGCGTCGTCCGTGGATTGTAGCATTCAGGTCTGTAACTTAATAATAATAATACAGGTTTTAGAAATGTTTGGGGTGTTATAAAACAAATATTGACTGCTTTTTATTTGTATACTATCAACAGCTCTCCCTCGCTCATTACCAAGTAAGTTTTTATGCTAACAACTATTTTGAGTAATTACACCAATAGTGTCCAGTGCCTTTAGAGATATGAAAGAAAAAAACACTCTTGTCGCACCATGGTCACTCGAAGTTGTGTGCTTTCAGATGCTTGATTTCGAGACCTCAAATTCTAATTCTGAGGTCTCGAAATCAAACTCGTGGAAAATTACTTGTTTCTCGAAAACAGCGTCACTTCAGAGGGAGCTGTTTCTCACAATGTTTTATACTACCAACCTCTCCCCATTGCTTGTTACCAAGTAAGTTTTTATGCTAACAATTATTTTGCGTAATTACACCAATAGTGTCCGGTGTCTTTAAGCGAAAGGAAGTGGTGTGTGGACATTGGATTTGTTTTGAGTGTCCTGCTTAGCTGCAGATGGACCCGATGTGTTCACTACACCATGAGCTAAAAATGGTTAGAATGTCCACAAAGGAAGCAAAGCAGACATTACATCGTGGGAGTCTGTAGTAGGACTTCACACTAACTGACCTTGTGATCAGTTGCAACCATGAGAAAGATATCTTTATGAACACCAACTTTCATCTAGAAATGATCTTTTTATAGATCAGTGGTCCTTGAACAGCCAAACTGCCTCACACAAAGTATTGCTTGTAAAGTCATTAATATCAGTTTGTTTGGTCACTTCATTCTATTACTTAAGCAAGATCTATCTTTGCTTTGTTCATTTGTGTGATGGGCATCTTAAAAAAGTGGAGTCTGGCTCTGCAAATGAGGCACTGGACACTTTCCTCAAAAAAAATTATTAACATAAAAACTAACTTGGTAACGAGCAATGGAGAGCTGTTGATAGTATAAAACATTGTGAGAAACGGCTCCCTCTGAAGTAACGTAGTTAACCCGTCTCCAGCTGTAGCCTTTTAGTATGCGTCTGAAAGCACCAAAAGTATTGCAACAAGGATGTTTTTTTCTTTCATTAATCTCTTGCAAATTTTGATGACCAATTGAGTCCAATTTTACACAGGTTTGTAATTCTATGCATATGTTGGGATACACCAAGTGAGAATACTGGTCTTTGACAGTTACCAAACATGCCCAGTGGATTTTTGAAAAGCATTGAGCTGGGGTTGTTTGAAGTTGTTATTTTGTAATATTATGGAGCTACCAGCATGGTTTCTTCATGAAGGAATCCAAGGGGGACCACGCTACCCCTACAGAGGGTTCACACTCGTCACACAAGGTCTTGGATATTAAGTCTTTGATGACCCTAGACAGGTGGCCTGACAAACATGGCCCAGTGCCCCTCCATTTCCCTCCCTTCCTCCCTCCCTGCGTGGCCAGCTAGTACTTTCCCATGGCCTGCTCTCTAAACCGAATACCGAGACGTACTGAGCCAATTTGAGTGTGAGACTTGTCGGAACAGGGGGGTGTCTGTCATGGGTGGTTGTTTGTCCATGTTTTGTCCCGGTACCCCATGGGTATTGGATTATAATGGACAGTATGAAAAAGTGCAGGCAACCAAGTTGACTGGGCGTTGATGTTGGAAGAGTCTGGTTGAACAATACAGCAAATTTTGCTTAATGTGAATTTTAAGTTTTGATTTGAAAATGATGAAAATGATGAAAATGTACTGACCATTTTTGAGATTTTACTCTATTTTTGTTTTTTAAAGCCACAACTCTTCAAAAAAGATGGTGTTGCTAACCTCTCTAGATAGAGAGCCATTCCACCACAAACTCTTGAGCTATTTTTCATGGTGGTGCACAAATCTTACAGACCTGAAGCCGATTTCACACATTTTACGCATCTGTGTAAGTTCACTTGCGCTATGTTTGTTGCGTAAAGTTTCGTGAAATCGGCTGCTCAAATGGTTTTTATGCAAGAGAAGCAAAATGGTTGCAAGAAATGGCATGACAGAAAGATTTAGAACTATGAAATAAAATGTAGTAATCTTTAACTCGTATCTTTGTGGAGCTCATCAGGTTTCATAGAGTATGTTTTTATGCTACAATTGTCAATATTCATCTGAATTTAAATGACAAAATAGCATTTGCCAACCTTCAGTTTTGTTACGAAACCAAATACTATTTAGAGTATAGACGATGTGACCCATGTTTACATTTAAACCGCCCTCTGTTGGAAAAACACTGTATACGTCACGTTTCGCCGGGCAAAAAGACACGTAGTCATGGTAAGATTGCATACACTTTCTAGCTGGCTGCCAAAACACAAAGGTTTTGCCCGGCGGTATGCGCGCGAATCATGTTATGGTTTTTGTGTGACGTCAGAGGTCACATCGTCTATAAGGTATGAAATTACCATCTGTACTTCCACCATGCAAAGTTTCAAATCCTACGTATTTTTATTTTTTTTTTCCTGGAGGGGGAAATTTATTCAAGTTTCTTCGATGTACAAAGCTACACAAACTACTGGTAAAACCAACTACTTATAGAATGATACTAAGAGAGAAATGGCAAATTGCAAAAACAGGAAGTTTGATGATTATGCAAGGCATTTAGTTGGTATAAAATCTAGTCGTGAAGAAAGTATTGCAGAACGAATTGTGGTTTTGGTGGAAGTAATTGCTGCATGTAAACTCAATTAAAAGGTGACTCATCTCTTGAAATTAATTAGCAAAGTGCAGTTAAAGTGTGGCATTCTGTACAAAAAAAATTGAAATTTGTCCAAAGGACGCTGAATTGAAACAAGGTTTGCAGAATGCTTTCTACTCATGCTTATCTCGCTTTTAAATGCCCCTATGTGCCATTATAGTCGGTTTTATCTTGATGTTTTTTGTAATATTAATTAATTTTTATTAATTTTTTTGCCTATCAACCAAAATGTGCACGTTTCGGCACACAATTCTTGAGTATCAGCACAATACGTCAGCTTGTGCATGGGGAGAAACGTGGCAATTTATACAAAAATATCACTCCAAAGAATGCATTTTGAAATTGTTTCTAGGATAATTTAGTTTACAGAATTAACTTTGTAAATCTATGCTACTTTAGGTTTATTAACCCCCCTGCACTGGTAATTTTTCATTAAATTGGTATGAACCTGTAAACTAAAGGTTGGCTGGATTAATTAATGAATTATAAACCCACGTCCGCTTAAAAAACGTCCTGCTCATGAAATTAATATTTGAAAATCCGTCTCCAAAAATGGGAAAACAAAATATTTAAGGCACTTTTCTATATGGGTGTATATGAAATGCATTATTTGCGCGATTCAGTTTGGTTAATTTATGACAGCAAGAAAGCTGAACATTTCAACCAAACAGTGCACACATCTCCACTTGTTTCTGAAATGTTTAATAATTAATCTCACCATAGTGCTTGTTTTGATTAAATTTTGAAAGGGCTTTCTCCTTCGACGCTCAAATTTTAGAAATGATTTTATTTTTACTGTATGTGTTTGCGTCAAACATGGGGCATTGCAAGGGATGTCTAATTAATAAGGGCTATTGGTTGATACATGACTCAAATATAAATCCACTATGAACTGTCGGAGATCCAATACCAACATAACGCCCAGAGCACATCAGCAAAAAGTCATTTCAGACTCCCTTCTTTCACCCCAAGCTCACTCCAAGAGAAAAAAAAACTTAAGACTCATTTTTAATTTTTAATATCAAGGAGGGAGGAATATCTTTACATTGTGTTTTTTCCCTGAAGCTGAAGTAGCTTGGCTGAATCATGGTAATATCGGTAGCCGGAATAACAAAGCATCTGTTGGGGATTTTATTGCGTTTTACAGCGGCGTGTCTGGTTGGGATCGTTTTTTTTTATACACACAATATGGACAATTAATATTCGGATTGTTTTGGGTAGATTTAGGGATAGATCTGTCTTAGAAGAAGGTTGATGGACGGAGGTTGATAGTGGGAGGGTATGGAGGCAAGTCCGGAGGGGTAAATAACAGCTACTTCACCAGCCCTTTATTAGCAAATCATGTAAGCTTTCTTAAAGTCATCGGCTAAATGTCCAATCAGTAAGAGAATCTACTTTGTTTAATGTTAGGATGACAGCATTTCATTTACATCTGAGGCAGGATTGGTTATGGCAGAGATTGGTCGGTGGAATTCAATTTTCTAGATTTCTTATAATACATGAACCAGAATTAAAAGGCTATATTTTGTTGCCTTTTTCCTTTTAACAATCTGGAAATGATACTTTTGTGTTATCTGTATAAAGTAGAACTTTGTGATTGCAGTCTAACTCTGAAGGCACTCAGACCTGTTACTTCACGGAGGCAAATGAAGGCGATTGCCTACATGCCCTCTGGTCATTGCCTTGGTGTCCTTGAAATGCTCCAGTAGAAACTTACAATTTTCCTCATACATAGGGTGCCCGTTACCAAGAAAAAAAATGCCTTACTGTCCTTGCTGTTTCAAACACGAAGAATACAGGCCTGGAAATGTTGCAAAACAAGCATTGAAGATGTTTTATAGAGCATTAATAATATCATGTATTGGAAACAACAGATATGCCCAGACACCACTGTTCAGTCAGGCAGTTTAATTTCCTCTATTTTGTTTAGTATTACCCGTCCAGCTTCTTGCCTTTACAGGCCTTTTTCGATTCCATGGTTTCTGTGCCAGATTCGGCTCAGGCTAGCTTGGCCCCACTGTTGTTTTGACAATTGCAAGTGCTTTGTGTACGTGCTTAGGGCTCCAGACGAGAGAACGGAGCCAGAAGCCAAAGCCGTGGTTTCGAAAAGGGCCGTTGAGAGTTATACATTGTGCACTGTTTCTTCAGTTGAGCTGCTGATATTATATTAAACCTTGGGGGTTGTGGGTTAGGAGTGACTGGGGGAGGAAGTGGAGTAAGTGTCGGAGGGTTGACACAAACTTTGTATCATCTTTCATCTTGTCATCTCTGGCTTGTACTTCTGCTTGAATTCTGCTTGTATTTCTGTCTGCTAATGTCTCAGCTTGTAGGAAGAAACTATAAACAAATAGTAAACTTGCGGGTACAACCCTGTGTATAAAATGTCTCTTTAAAGGATTTGGGTACTTTTTGTTACACAAAACACAATGTCCACAGATTTACATTAAACTTGCACCTTTTGAAGATAATGATAGTAGAAAGCGTATCTTAAAAATTTTAGTTGCTGAGGTGCTGTAGTATTTTAGAAATGAGTAAAACAATGTTATAAAATAAGAATGGCCTTGCCCTCTCTCAGATGATAATCCAGGTCTGTACAGAGAATTAGCATGGAGAGCCTGGTGGCTGTTTTCATAGTCGACAAAGACGAAATGGTAGGACTGTTCAAAAAAATTATTTCAGTTGTCTTTCCGATTGGAATTGAACTGAGTTGAATTGAATTGAGAAACTCATTCATCCTAACGAGCGTTTGAAAAAAAACCAAAAAAACTGTGAGAGTTTGTCGTTGTGCGCACAATCCTGTGTGAGGCTTCTCACACTGAGGGGACTATAGTGGAGTACAAAGGTCAACCCACACTCTGCTACCATAGCTCATGGTTGATTCCAACACCAGGACTAGCTAATATACTCTATATTAAGTCTACAAATGCCTCCAGAGTGAGCCACTCTATTGAATTATGGAGTAATTTAATAGAAGAGTAGGCCAAGTGTGTATGGGGCTGACTGTAGTACTCTGAGTACACCATAAATAAAGATGGATAAAGTATGGATTGGGCTGGAGATTTTTTTTTTAGCGGAGATTTTTTTAAGTTGGACTCGGATTAGGTTGCTCTTGATATAGTGCTGTCGAAATGTTACTTGTATCGGAATGTTGAGTATTTATGAAAGTTTGGAAATCAAACTCTTGTCGTTTTATAGGCAGAGATGGACATTGTGGTAATGGTGGCTAGTAGATCTTGCTGGTCGCGCAAGTGGGACAGAGTGACCAGCCAACCATTGTCATGGAACTACATGCGTGACTTGGTCTAGCCCACCTTGTTGGGCTGTCTTTTAATTTGTCTACTATGATAAGACCGATGTTAAAAAGAGAACCAGTAAGCCTGGTTTATACTTCCTGCGAATGCGATACAAATTGTGGCGCCACAGAGCTGTTTCTGTTTTCGCAGCTGAAAGTTTTGCAGGAGTTGAGCACAAGTCAACTGACTCGAATTATTCATTGCGAATTTGTGACGTCAAAACTTGTTTCGCATTCACATTCGCAGGAAGTATGAACTGGGAAATAACAGCTCAACAAGGTAAGCTACACTGTTCCAAGTTCATGTTTCTTACACAGTGTATGAGCTGCGATTACCTTACATTGACCAACTTTCTAAACTTGAATTTGGGGATTGAATATCCCACCTCCATCTCAACAGTAATTACACCTTCCCAGGTGCACATTAATAACCCATTTCCTGCCACTGACCCCTATAATTTTGCTTCTCTGTTTTTATATTTAGCAATATTTTGTTTTGTTTGTTTGACCCAGGCAAATGGCAGCAAGGGGTCTACTGGACTCGTTGCGGACAATCTGTGACCCGGAGGACCGTGACATGGGGTTGGAGGTCATGCTTCGGCTATCGGAGGACCAGGGTAAGATATTTTTTAAGACATTGTACAACAAATTAATCTTGGTGTTACCTTTTTATTCTTGATATAATTTTTCATTGAGTTGACTAACCGTTTAAAACCATTCAACTACACTGTGTGGATGAAATCACCTCATGATATCACAGTAGGAGGGTTTACTGTGTACTGTGTGGATTAATTCACCACATGATACATTGTATTGTACATGTATTGCACGCTGACTGAGTTTACCTATCATTCATCGATATTGAATGGCCAGACAGTAAGAGGGTTAACCGTGTAGTGTGCAGGGATGTGATTCCTACGTTTTAAAACGGAATTCCATTTTTTTTATTTATTTTTTATTTTTGAAAGATAAAAATCTTTAAAAAAAAATTGAGATATAACCATAAATATAACGCCACAGATTGCAGAGTAAAGATTTTAAAAATAAAGATAAATGTTATCAATTGGACTTTATGCCTGCAAGTTTTTGAGCTCGCATGCTTTGCGCTCAGTGTTCAGTTTTTTTTTCTCAACAGCCTATCACATCCCTGACGGTGTGGATGAATTCACCGCATGATATCCTATTGCAGGCTGGCTAAATTTATCTATCATTTAAAACCACAGTGAAATTGAATGGTCAGACATTATTATTAATTTTTTTTTTTTTTCAACGTAAGGTTTTTTTATCTTCACTTGAAGTTATCGATATCCAATACTGAAACCATTACAGTCTCAATCAAATTACAGTAACTCCAGTTCAAGTTTCAAGAATGTCTTTTCTTTTGGACCAAGAGAGAAATGTCTATTTTACGTTGCTATGTAAATGACAAGAGAGAGAGAGAGAGTCTCGCACAGAAATGCCCTGTGGGTGTTGTGCACATGGAGCGTCCTGAACTGCTCATAATTAAATAAAGGTTTGCTGTCGGCGTGGCGAGGTGTGCGTTTTATGAGACGGAACAGCAGCTTATCTGTCTCTTTTATCTTGGTAGAGAGTACTCGGGCCCCCATTGTACCACGCTTCAGGGTTTAATTAGTGACTTACTACAGTCGCTGGTGGTAACGATTGAGTGCATAGATGCACGCCTCCTGCTTCTTCGTTTTTGTCGCTGATCTCAAAAAACTTGTCCAATCAATTATGATCTGGAGGGATTGCTTTGTTTAGAAGGTTTTGATATTTTCTGCCCAATCGGTTGTTTTCACCAAGAAGTATTGTCATTGATGCTACTCATGAAATGTCTTTCTTTTTCATTAGAGCTCCCCGAAAGTATTTTTCTTAACATTTAATTTTGTAAAAAAAAGGAGTTTATTGAAATTTTAAAATAGTTTGAAGGCATTTTTTTTTAAATTCTAGTTGATGAAATGGGCAGATTATTTTTTTTTTTAGCTTCGAAATAAGCTCTGGCTCCCATAACTATTTCCGTGGTGCCCTGTGCTTTTGCTTTGTGCCCCCAGCAAGGTTCCAATACATTCCAACCAGAGGAAAATTTCTGTGCCCCTTCTAGAATGAAGTTCAAGGCCTGTAAAGAGATCATACTAAAAAAAAAAAAAAATAGAACTACTGTAATCTATGGCCCTTTACGAATCCACGACTTTGGCTTTGGATTCCACTTCAGGCTCAATTGTCTGGTCTGAAGCCCTGAGCCCGTACGCAATGCCCGCGCAATTGCAAAAACAACTGCAAGCGCCAAGCTAGCCTGAGCCGTATCTTAAGCCGAAGCTGTGGTTTTGTAAACGGCCTAGATGAAAACACTTAGATAAAAGGTATGGTTCCCTACTCATGTTGTCACTTATTGTCAATGCATGAGTGAAGGGAATCTATTAATAACCTGCAAGGTACGTACACTCCGCATCTCATTCAACCTGTGAAAACAACAACCCAAGGCCGATAAATTAATAAGACATTTGATAGTTTTCCTTTTTTTGAAATAATGAGGTGAATCTGTTCTTTAATGAGGACCAATTCTCAGCCGAAAATACAACTGTACATACGCAGTTAAAGTTTGAACCCACCTACGTATATATGTACAAATGATGCTTTCTGTGTGGCCTGAAGGCCTTCAGTTGTCTAATTTGTCTTTATTGTAAGTTTGAATCTTCAAGAAGGGGGTACTGTTGTAGAGCTAGCACGAGTTTATACTTGGAAGTTACTTTGTAAGTTTGTGTGTTATGTATGTTTAATGTATGACGTCTCAGCAGTTGTACAGCGTAAGCCTGTTTCATTATTCTTGCGAACGCAATACGAATTTCCACGCCACATGGCTGTTTTCGCAGCGAATGTCATTTCAACTGTTGCAAATTATTTTTTGCAAATTATTTTTTGCGAATTCGTGAAATTATTATTTGCTTATACCATAACCTGTCCTTTTGGTTGGAAAGAAGCCTGCAATGGATGCTTATTAAATTCAAATATTTTAGTGAGAAATTACCTCTTTCTAAAAAAACGACATTACTTCAGAGGGAGCTGTTTTCTCACAATGTTTTATACTATCAACAGCTCTCCATCATTGCTTGTTACCAAGTAGGTTTTTATGCTAACAATTATGTTGAGTAATAAGGCCTTCTTACCAATAGTGTCCAGTGCCTTTAACATCACATCACCCTGTACAGGATGACTGGGCCCTAAAGTTTCACAAAGAGTTGCCGTCAACATTCATGGGATTGGGTTCTAAGACAACCTCAAAAAACTTGCTCCCTATGACCCATTGAGGGCAACATACATGTTCGTCTTGCCAAATTATTCTTGGTACCCGGCATACATAGCACAAATAGGTAGTCACCAGTTTGAGTCGGGGGAGGGAGCAATAAAAGTAATTCCTGTGGATGAATCACGATTGATCGTCTGGAAGAGCGTCTTATAAGTTTCCCAAATTCATCCATTAATGTTTTAAGACGTACAAAGATTTCTACTCTACTCCAGATGGATACAACGCTTACATATCTTGGTAAAAAAGTTCTTCAAATTTCTTATATTTTGGGGTTAGTTTCAGTTATGAGAAGTTACTTACAATTTCCAAATAATTATTTACAAGTACATGTAAAAAGAGATAAATGCATCAGCCTTCTTGTCCCCTTTAAAGTTGTCTGAAGTTCTCGAATGTGTTTTGACTTCCTTAGTAGTTTAAGTCTCAAGTTAATACATAATGCATGTGGCATGACCTTTAAAGGCAGTGGACACTATTGGTAATCACTCAAAATAATTATTAGCATAAAACCTTTCTTGGTGACAAGTAATGGGGAGAGGTTGATGGTATAAAACATTGTGAGAAATGGCTTCCTCTGAAGTGCCATAGTTTTCGAGAAAGAAGTAATTTTCCACGAATTTGATTGCGAGACCTCAGATTTAGAATTTGAGGTCTCGAAATCAACCATCTAAATGCACACAACTTTGTGTGACAAGGGTGTTTTTTCTTTCATTATTATCTCGCAACTTCGGTCACCAATTGAGCTCAAATGTGCACAGGTTTGTTATTTTATGCATATGTTGAGATACATGTACACCAAGTGAGAATACTGGTCTTTGACAATTACCGATAGTGTCCACTGTCTTTAAGTTATGTAAGGACTTTAGGATGTTCATAACATTCATTAAGGGCCCCGACAAATCTGCGCTCCAAAAATATGATTTGTTGAATTCCTTCATCGTTCTGTTGTCTACACAAGAAGCTTCAAACCAGGGCCTGATTTAGACACTAGCCTTGCATGCAACACTAGCCTGGCATACACAACTAGTCATAGAGTTATACATAAGAACTAGAGGGCGCACTGGCCTATATACGCGCCCCGTATGCACGCAGGCGGCCATTTTCTAAGTTGAACAAACAGGCATTGCTTAGCGTGTGTTTGTGCGGCCATTTTGTAAGTTGACAAAACAGCATCGCGTCAGCGTTCAATTAACACAAACTCCAATGTATTCGTCATATTCAACGCGCGTGCAGAATGGCGCGCGTGTCTCCTTGCGGTCCCATCGCGTTTGTGCAAGACGCACCAACGGTGCGCCCTCTAGTTCTTATATATAACTCTATATATATAACTCTATGACACTAGTCAAGATTGGTGAGGGCTAGTCAAATACTGTACTTGTCTGACATTAGTGACTTACACAATGTACCTGTATTAATTAATATACTGTAAATGCTAGTCGAAATTTGATTGGGCTACTCAAATATACAGCTGACTAGTCTGGGCGTGCCAGACAAAAAGTAAGCGCATTTTCTTATTTTCGTTTCTATTTTTTCTTTTCAGAGCCTATGGTCCGAGCCGAGCTGATGGAACAAATACCCCACATAGCCATGTTATGTCAGGAGAATCGCAACTTCTTCCCGAACACTGTGCAGGATTACATCCTACCTACTGTGGTGCGCTACCTCACCGACTCCAATAATCAGGTAAAAATAAGCATCACTTTTTGATCCACTGTCTGACTAGGCACACAAATTGAAAAGTTCAGGGCACAGTTTCCCTGAGTGGCTCTGCTTACCGCCGTATTCTGCGCTTATGATTACCATAATTTCTGCGCTAGCTGTTAAGCATAGAAAGCCTAGTAACATGTACACACGCGCACAAGCCAAAATTCCCTGCTTACCCTGCGAAATACGCTTGACTTAAGCACAGAATTCTCTGCTTTCTTTGCTTGTGTTAAGCAGAGCCATGAAATTGGGCCCTGCTTAAGCACAAAAAGTATCTATGCACAACAAAATTGTGCTTAGCAGAATAAGGTTACCAAGAATATGGTTACTGGTTGCAAAACAATCTATGCTAATCTAAGCAGAATATAAAGCAGAATATCTAAGCAGAATGTAAAGCATTTTTTGTTGAGAAACAGATCTTTATAATCACGTTGTATAATTAATTGAATGGTTTCTTGAAGAATTCATGCAACACTCTTACTTTGCTTTATAATCTTAGAAGAGATGATTCACGTCAGATTTCAGAACGGCGAGATTTAACACAACGGTCTTCATAATGATGTCTTTGTTTGTCCGTGTCATCCGTTCTCGTTTCAATCATTCAATCATTGTTTGCTATCATCTGTTGAGTGGCATGATATTGTTTCCTTTTCCAAACAATAGCCGTCATTGTTACGGATGTCTATTGTTTTTAGCAGCAGCTGTTCCCGTGACCCTATTTCAGGGGGGGGGGGGCCTCAGATTATTTCATAAAAACAACATCGAGAGTCAAGTTTAAATAATTGAATAATCTTTTTCTCAATGGAGATAATTTTCTGGGTGGATTGGGGAGGTTTCTTTTCTTGATGAGTCAGCTTGTTCTCACAGCTGGGTAGTCGAGACCCCAGGGTGGTAGCTCCGGTTGTTGGAATGTAGCTTGGTGCACCTGTGACTTGTTGTTTAACGAGACCATCCGTTGAGCACTATCTCAAACTTCTGGTGTTTTGGGATAACTTGGAGGGGAGTTTTAAAGCAATAGTGCATCAAGCGAGAGATGTCGTCATCAAAATGATCGAAAACGTCATCTTAAAGGCTCTTATATTTAATAGAATCTACATTTTTGTAGCAACAGAGTCCCGCATACTCCTGAAGACTATCAGAGGGCACTTTCCAGAAGAAACACTACTCAAAAGAGATTTACACATGGTGCTCCCGCAAACCTCACCTCAGAACATTAAGAAAGAATGTTAAAATATTCTCCATTTCAGTTCGCTTGAGTAAAACGCTTTTCAATTTACCACTGTTAAAGTCGAGAATTAGCCAATATGTGCAGTATGAGTGAGTTGATCACTTGCGTTAAAGGCAGTGGACACTATTGGTAATTGTCAAAGACTAGCCTTCACAGTTGGTGTATCTCAACATTATGCCTAATATAACAAACCTGTGAAAATTTGAACTCAATTGGTCGTTGAAGTTACGAGATAATAATGAAAGAAGAAAACACGAAGTTGTGTGCGTTAAGATGGTTGATTTCGAGACCTCAAGTTCTAAACTTGAGGTCTCGAAATCAAATTCGTGGAAAATTACTTCTTTCTCCAAAACTATGGCACTTCAGAGGGAGCCGTTTCCCACAATGTTTTATACCACCAACCTCTCCCCATTACTTGTCACCAAGAAAGGTTTTATGCTAATAATTATTTTGAGTAATTACCAATAGTGTCCATTGCCTTTAAAGGCAGTCAGTCCGTTAAACAGTATCAGTTATATCGTAGTCCAGAACTTTTTATATTGAGATATAGTCAGTTCTGTTGGATAGTTCAATTTGAGATACATGTGGAGTAAGTTCCTTGTAGAGGAACAACAACTTACCAAAAGCCCAGGACAAATTGTAATACATGTCTTCTTTTCATTTGGAAGTAGGTCGATCAAAACATAATATTTAGACAGAATTGTAATCATTTTTTACATCCAAGTAGTTCACAAATAGCTGTCTTTAATTTGCACACCAGGAACCGTGTAGTTAAAGTGCATTCTAAGATTCTGTTTCTCATATCCTGCTCATATCCGCTGATTTCATGCAAATGTCTCTTGGTTTCCTCATGAGTCTATACTTAAACCATCTCTGTACGTATGCTGTATGCATACTACAATGTACATTAAAGGGGAATGTCAGGGGTTTTCCCTTTTTTTCTGAGAGAACTGTCTTGCTATATTAATTCTACTACCGCGGAGTAGATTTTTCGGGAGACTTCTCAGTTCTGAAAACAACTGTCCTGCTTTTTAACTACTACCTTGGCGGAAGGTAGAAAATCGGTACAGTACTTTAGCTTATAGGATCATTTGTAAGTGCTCTACCACCGAGTGAGTTCTTAATTGGTTTGACTAGCTTGCTCTAATCATCGTCAGGAGACTGAAGAGATATGAGAGAAGTGGGCCTATTTATAGGGATTCAGATGTTTTACTCGCTAATCAAAATGTTGGGTTTAGGCCTGGAATTACATGCAGGCTACGGAGGTCATGGCCCCTGTTGCCCCTGGTTTTGGCCTTGGTGCCCCTTCATAAGTTTCCCATTGACTGGAAGATTTTCCAATGGAGGTGCCCTTTTCAAAATGAAAAATTAAATTCCAGGCCTGTAGGTTGCTCTTACGTTTTTTTAAAATAACAAACCTGTGAAGATTTGAGCCCAATCGGTCGTCGAAGTTGCGAGATATTAATGAAAGAAAAAACACCCTTGTCGCCCCATGGTCACACGAAGTTGTGTGCTTTCAGATGCTTGATTTCGAGACCTCAAATTCTAAATCTGAGGTCTCTAAATCAAATGCATGGAAAATTACTTCTTTCTCGAAAACTACGTCTCTTCAGAGGGAGCCGTTTCTCACAATGTTTTATACTATCAACCTCTCCCATTACTCGTAATCAAGAAAGCTTTTATGATAATAATTATTTCGAGTAACTACAATAGTGTCCACTGCCTTTTTAAAACAACATCTTGGTATTTTATGTCCTTATTGTTTAGGTGCGCAAGACCAGCCAGGCAGCTCTACTGGTTCTCCTAGAACAAGATCTCCTAGATAAGAGAGACATTGAAGAGCAAGTCTGCCCCATCCTCATCCAATTATCTGGACAAGGAAGCTCGGAAGATTACCGAAATGAAGCTGTTGCTGTAAGTTTATCTTCATAATACTTCTAATAATAACAGCAATAATAACATAACAAGTCTCTGTGGTGGTTGATTAAAGACAGTGGACACTATTGGTAGTTGTCAAAGACCAGTCTTTTCACTCGGTGTATCTCAACATATATACATAAAATAACAAACCTGTGAAAATGTGAGCTCAATCGGTCGTCGAAGTTGTGAGATAATAATGAAAGAAAAAACACTCTTGTCACACGAAGTTGTGTGCTTTCAGATTCTTGATTTCGAGACCTCAAGTTCTAAACTTGAGGTCTCGAAATCAAATTTGTCGAAAATTACTTCTTTCTCGAAAACTATGTTACTTTAGAGGGAGCCGTTTCTCACAATGTTTTATACTATCAACCTCTCCCCATTACTCGTTACCAAGTAAGGTTTTATGCTTATAATTATTTTGAGTGTTCAGTAATTACCAATAGTGTCCACTGCCTTTAAATGACAGATTGAAAAGGTAAGTCTGGAGGTGTGCCCCTCAACTCGTCTGGCAAGGACTTCCAGAGACGCGGTGCACAGCTGGTAAGGGCACGGTCATTGTAGCTTGCCAGGCGAGTTTTGGGAACATAGAATATATTGTGTGATGTGTGTCTTTTATGTCACATCTCCATTCTGCTTCTCGCACACTAGAATCATCTTAGAGATGCTCACTCTACAATTAATTATCTTGGTGATGGTCGCACAACACTTAAACTTAAACTATCATTTTTATTTCCTGTCAGTGGTTTATCTATCGAATGCTGTATTGCATAGTATGTTCACCAGTGTCTCTGTTGAAGCAATAAGGTACCACATGGTAATAATTTTTTATTTGATCGGGTTTTTCTGTTTCCTTCCAAGATGAAAACACTGCAAACAGAAACCAGCTGATAATGGTCACCTTTATTGTTCCACTGAAGGAATGGAATACATGTAGTAGGTTAATAACTACTCTATGAAAAAGCTTGGTCGGCAAAGCACAGTCCCTCAAAAACTTGTTTACTAAAAACTACACAACGTGTATGATTTTTTAAATGAAATTATTTGGTACTGTTTTGTGTACAGTGTGCTGAAATAATTGTATGTGGTGCACTTAGCATGTTCTAAGTTCAATTAATGATTTAGACTCTATTTCTATTCTTTTCCATTTTTCAATGGTCTATTTACAGTCCTAGTGATTATTTCTACCCTTGAAAGTTCCTAACAATTGAAGACTTACAAACATTAGATTGGTAGAAACTCTACAACAAGTCTAGCGGCCTTCTTCATTGGTGGAAATAACTCTCTTACTCATGTTCAATGGTAAAAGGGCTTTCATTAAACCGACCGATGTTTCATCCAGCTACAACGGGAATACCTGTAATCCCATGTGACATTATTAACCAATCACATCGCCAATCAAGCTGACTCCCAGATCACATGATCAGATTGTGATTTTGAGTGACGGCGCGTGGTTACCATGGAATCTCACACGAATATAGCCCTCGTTGTCGACGCTAAGAGTTAAAGGTGCATACGAAATGTAATGAGCCTGAGGCGAATGAAATTAAGATGATTTTAAAATGAAAGGAAAGCAGAGGGTAGTTACCTGGAAGTGGATGTTGATCAATCATCTTTGGCTAAAAAGTACACCAAGTCTAAATCAACCTACATGTAGAAATTATGGGAAACAATTAAAAGAACTTTGAAGGAATAAATATATATTTTTTGTTACCGTTTGTTTGTTTTAATCCTATCAAAACGTAGATACAACAAAAATGTTCTGCCAATTTTCATTTGAAAACAAAGGTGTTAAAGCATTTTTGATGTATCACAGAAAATCCGGGGCGAATATGTCCACTTATTACTGAGAAATGTATCTGAATCTGAAAAAAAAAGTTGCACCCCCGCTTCCCAGGTTGTATCGTAATTTTGGGTGTGATCCCTGGCTACACGGCAGTTTGTATGGCTTCTGACTGGCAACCCCGAACAAAGATATTGACAAAATAAGGACACCGCCGATATAGGGCTAGATAGCTCAGTTGGTAGAGTGCCGGCACGTTAGTCCAGGGGTCGATTTCACAAAGAGTTAGGACTAGTCCTAGGAGATATACAAATTGCATGGATAGTCCTAAGTTAGGACGAGTAACTGGTCCTAACTCGAGATACGACTAGTCCTAACTCTTTGTGAAATCCACCCAAGAGGTCGTTGGTTCGATTCCCACTCTAGTCAATTCTTTGTTCAACCCCAAAACTCATTTCAAAATTAACCTAGTCAGTTTCCCTTGTGGTTTATATTGAACAGGCATGCAACTCTTCCGCGTTTCCGCGGAATTCCGTGTTTTTGTTTTTGTTTTAACGTGAAAAAACACTTTTTTTTTTTTTTTTTTTTCTGGATTTTTTTTTTAGAGCCTAATATATGCCTGCCATTAACAGTGTACAACTACAATCATGTAAAATAAGCCTAGTACATGCTAAAGATGCACCTAAGAGCATAATAAACCTCAACATTTTCTAGGGTACTGTTGTGGGTATCATGTCCCGTGGTGTTTCGGCTGCCTCGCTCCGCACTTGGGTTGTGCCTTTGAAAATGTTCCTCTTTTTTTTTTTCAACGGGCAGTTGCATGCCTGATTGAATCTGACAGTAACTGATAAATTTTTTTCCATAACCACATTTCTCAAGATGAAATTGTTCTCAAATTGCATTAAACTGTTACTGTCCAAAGCTGCTGTACTTCTTAATGAGTGAGTTTTTATTGCCATTAATTTAAAGGAACACGTTGCCTTGGATCGGTCGAGTTGGTCTTTGAAAAGCGTTTGTAACCGTTTTTTTATAAAATGCATATGGGTAGACAGATGTTGTAAAAGTAGAATACAATGATGCACACAAACATGACTCGAAATTGCGTGGTTTTCCTTTTACCTCGTCGACTAACACGTCGGCCATTTATGGGGGTCAAAATTTTGACTCCCATAAATGGCCGACCATGTTAGTTCGCACAGTAGAAGAAAAACCACGCAATTTCGAGGCAAACTTGTGTGGATCATTGTATTCTACTTTTAAAACATCTTTCCAACCATATGCATTTTATAAAAAACGGTTACAAACGCTTTTGTTTTGACCAACTCGTCCGATCCAAGGCAACGTGTTCCTTTAAAGGGAAGGTACACTTTTGGTAATTGTCAAAGACCTGTCTTCTCGCTTGGTGTATCTCAATATATGCATAAAATAACAAAAATTTGAGCTCAATTGGTCATCGGAGTTGGAAGTAAATGATGTAAGAAAAAACACCCTTGTTGGACGAATTTGTATACTTTCAGATGGGAATAAAAGACTTCTAGCAAGAAGTCTTTTATTATTTGAGTGAGAAATTACCTCTATTTCAAAATCTATGCAACTTCAGAGGGAGCTGTTTTTACAATGTTTTATACTATTAACAGCTCTCCAATGCTTGTTACCAAGTCAGTTTTTTTAGTAAATATTTGTTTTGAGTTAGTAATTACCGAACGTGTACCTTCCCTTTAAGGAGTGATTAACAAACGTAAACTTCCCTTTAGGCTGCTTGCTAATGATATGCCTTCCCATTTTCCATTGTTCTATTTCTACAATTCAAACCTGTGTTAAAATTAAATCTTTTAACCACCATAACAATGTGTTTAATAACACATTGCAAACAAGGGAAAACTAACATTCTTCTAACAGTGTTAAAACTATCTTCTATCTGTGTGCTTCCTAAGATGGCGTGGTGCCGATGTGCTTTCTCTCTCTCTTATGCAGTGTACTTTGTGAAAGACATGGGTAGTGAGATTGTAACGTTATAAGACTATCCCGCTACTCTGTCTCTCACCAAGGTATACTTGCTCCTTCTTCTACGGGATGCAAGATGGTTGCTCTAACAAGACTTCAAGATGTTGTGTGTATTTATAACATTGTTTCAGATCCGAGACTGCAGTGGATTTTAAAGTATTGTGTGAACAATGTCCTTGCCAACCCAACAGTCAGTCCCAAGGTATACTTGCTCCTTCTACGGGACGCAAGATGGTTGCTCTAACATCCAAGACGTCAAGACTTTGTGTGTATTTAACATTATTTCAGATCTGAGACGATTTCTGGCATGGAGAGTTGAATCCATCAAAATCTAGGGTAGATCGAGAGGTGGATTTTAGAGTATTGCGTGAATAATGTCCTTGACCGTACATTATTATCAAAAATCATCTTTCACGGAAATCAACTAACTTTGTTAAAGCCATTATACACTTTCGGTAAACAGTATTGTCCAAGTCCCACACTTCGTGTATCACAATTTATATATAAAATAACAAACCTGTGAAAATTTAGGCTCAATCGGTCATTGGAGTCAGGAGAAAATAACGGGAAAACCCACCCTTGTTTCCGCACGTTTCGCCGTGTCAGGACATGTGTTTAAAATAAAACCGTAATTCTCGCTATCAAGAAATGATATTTTTTTAATGTTTTTTCAAAAAGTAAAGCATTTCATGGAATAATATTTCAAGAGAAGTCTTTCACCATTACCTTCTGTAAACCCTGTAAATTATTTGTAAATCTGTGAACATTTTTTTTCTTTCTTTCCTGTACCGAAAGTGTATAATGGCTTTAATGCGTGATGTTCTTCCTACTTTGGTCTGATTTTTGAGAAAAAAATTTGCCCTTGGAAAAATTAGAAGAACTGATTAAATAACATGAAAAGTCTATTAGAGCCTACACCATGTGTACATGTAGAGCAGCCCTTGTACTTGTGATAAAATGTTCCTACCTTTTTTTGGAAGGGCCAAATTAATATCATACCTGCATAATAGACACCATTCATTCAGTGATGATGACCCTCCAAACACTCATCTATAAATTCTATTTGTTGTCCTCTTTCTTTACAGCTGATGAGTAAAGTTGCCCCATTGGTTGGACGAGACATTACATTAAAACTTGTGCTTCCACAGTTCTCGGAGCTGTGTTCGGACAGTATGTTCCATATACGCAAGGTAAGTCGGACTGCACTGGAGATCAATCACTCAAATGAAGATCAAATATTTACTGTGTTCCGTTGAGTTTGATGTTTCGTTTTAGTTTTAGTTTAAATTAGACTTTACACTGGCATAAAAATATAAATATACAAGTCGATACATAAAGAAACAAAGAATCAAAATAGCTTGAAAATACCAAGCCAGTGAGTGGCGAGGAGGAACAGGTGACCAGCACCTCTACAAAGCCGTCCTTCCACAAAGAATGTCCCCTAAAACCCACCCCACAGTTAAAAACCACCCATCCCACTAAAAAAAAAAGAGGGGAGGGGGGGGGGGGGCGCTCGAAGGCGGGATTGACAATTGCAGACGACAACAAGAGCAATGGCAATGCGACACAATGTACTTCTGTTAGCTCACGTAGTAATAATCCAAGTCAAGATTTGACATCCTTTTGGACAACAAATAACTCTAGGAATTGATATTTATGGTGTTCATGGCATGCCTGGAATTAGGTCTTTGAGAGGGCAAGGCAAGTTTCATATCGCAAGGGCGCTTCCCTTGGAAAAGTCTCAAAGTCTATGGGAAACTTTGGAAGGGGCACCAGGGCCCACGAAGGCCATTGCCACCGTCACGCCTGCATGTAATTTCAGGCCTGCACCGCTATTAGAGGCTGGTCCCAATTTCATAGAGCTGCTTAAGCAAAAAAATTTGCTTAAGCAAAAAAAATCATTGCCTAGTTAAATAAGACTACCGGCCAAGACTCCACTCAATTGTTATGCTAAGTAAACAACAGCTAAATACCCTGTCACAAGCAATGTATATGGCATGAAAGTTTGGCCAGTAACATGTGTAAAATAAGCGAGCTATTTTCGTGCTTAAGCGAATCTTTTGCTTAAGCAGCTCTATGAAATTGGCCCCAGGTCACCAGCAGGTCATACATGTATAGCTGTGTACATGTAGGTCATTTATTGCAGTGAAAGGAATTTTGTTCAAAGTATTTGAAATACAAGCCAATAAATTCACTACATTTCAATACTTGAAAGTATTCCAATCACAACAGGCAGATCTAGTGTACAGTCTCTTTCATGTAAAAACTTCATGTAAACTTGAACAGGCCTGATGTACTTCATGAAGGCAACGAAGGCGATTGCCTCGACACCCCCTGGTTATTGGCTTGGTGTCCTTGAAATGCTCCAGAAGGAATTAACAATTTCCTCATAGGTGCCCTTAACCACAGGAGGAGAAAATGCCTTGGTGCCCTTGCCCTTTCAAAAACGAAGCACACAGGTCTGCTTGTAAATATTGCTACCAACAATAATATCTAGCTCGGCGTCCGATTAATAGAGGTGAAAGTTGTGTGTCTACAAAGCCTGCGCCAATAATTGAGTTTTCATCTCTTTACCTTCCCCCCTTTCTCTTCTCACAAATTACTTCTTCACCTTCTGTATCCCAAGGCAGACATCGATATGAAATCACATTATCCACTGCGCTAATGACCTAATTCACATGCCACGAAGGCTGCTAATCTAATGGTTGCGTGGCATAAGGGACTGAGCCGCAAAAGGCTACAAGCTGAGGTTGAGTCACACCGCGGCCTGTCGGGGTCTGTCGGGCCTGGGTCCGGGGTAACCAAATATCCCCTGGCTATCTCAGAAATGGTACTGACCACGGGGCAATGTGTGCTTGAAAAACCGTAAAAAAAAACTAAAAAAAACGAGAGCATCTGACCTGAAGAAGGGGTTGTGTTAGAGTGTGTGAAACATTGACATGGCTCCAGGGTATACTGGTTTAAAGAAGTTGCTGTAGGGTAGTAATTCAACCTTTACCAGTCCCAGCTGTATTGCAAGACGCTGAATTAGTAATAGCAGTCGGCAAAATTGATGCAGATTTGCAGAAGTGGAGCAGCACAATGAAAAGAAGCTTACAGTAATATGCATGAGATAGTCCAAGATACATCCATCTTAATCTTACATTTGTTAGTAAACCAAAATACCAAACAAGTTATTGGTCAATGAGTAAGGTAGATGGCCTTAGCTTTAGCATTTCGATTGAAACCTTTTTCAGAGGAATAAGAAAAAGTACAAACAAGTGATTGTTTCATGTAAAGGTATCCCAGGCCTGATACTTCATGGGGCAATGAAGGCGATTGCCTCCTTGCTTTGTGCTCTTGAAAAATGCTGCAGTAGAAATGTACAATTTTCCTCATAGGGTGCCCTTTAGTAAGGAGGAAACGCCTTGGTGCCCTTGCCCTTTCAAAAACGAAGGGATACAGGCCTGCAGCTGATTTCACGAAACTTTACGCAACTGCGTAGGTCCACTTGCGCAACGTTTATGATGCAAGTTGCTCCATAAACGTTGCGCAAGTGGACTTCCGCAGTTGCGTAAAGTTTCGTGAAATCGACTGCTGGTATCCTAGCGTTTTACCAGAGAAAATTACACTAATGTCAGGTCGTACTTTCAAGCACTATAGAATTCATGTGAAAAAAATACCCACAAGATATGAGCTGTGTTGGTGTCAGGCACTTTCCTATAACTATGGTTCTTGTAATTAAGGGTACAAAGAGTACTACTATATATAACAGCTATGGATATTTGTTATCTCTTAACAGGTTTGTGCCGCTAACTTTGGGGATATATGTAATGTAGTTGGAGAAGAGCCGACAGAAAAATTATTGGTGAGTGCAAATAACTAAGCGATTATTTAAAGGCTATGAACGAGATATATCTATGATATTAGTATCATTTGAATCCTGGTCCCAGTTACATAGAGCTGCTTAATGACAAAAAGTATCTTAGCACAACAAAATTATGCTTACCAGAGTACGGTTACCAGCTAAAAAGTACCTTGAACCTGTACAATTTGTGATTGGTATCCTGCTAATTTTGGCTAAGCACAAAATTTGTAAGCAAATTGTAAGAAAAAAAAAAAAAAAAAAAAAAGGGACAAATTTCTGCTTAGCAGGTATGATTGTAGTTCGTTGATAACATTATTCTGGAAGCATATTTTGTTAGTGCTTAGCTTTTATTTTTGCTAAAGCAGCTGTATGAAGTTGGGCCCTGTTCCACTAACTAATAACAAGTACTTTCATTTTATCTACAGCTACCTAAATTTGAAGACCTATGTGAGGATAGTGTTTGGGGAGTACGTAAAGCATGCGCGGAGTGCTTCATGGCGGTATCGTGGGCCGTGTCGAGGACTGTACGCAAGGATAACCTCTCACCTCTCTTTGTCAAACTTTTATGTGATCCATCAAGATGGGTAGGTTATCTTAAAGACATTATGTGTCAATCTGTGATTGGTTGTTCTGTAATTGGTCGATCTGTGATTGGTCGATCTGTGATTGGTCGTTCTGTAATTGGTCGATCTGTGATTGGTCAAGCTGTTATATGTCAATAGGTTATTGGTCGATATGTAACTGGTCCATCTGTTATTGGTCAATCTGTGATTGGTCGATCTGTGATTGGTCGATCTGTAATTGGTCGATATGTGATTGGTCGATATGTGATTGGTCAATCTGTGATTGGTCGATCTGTGGTTGGTCGATCTGTGGTTGGTCGATCTGTGATTGGTTGAACTGTAATTGGTCGATATGTAATTGGTCGATTGGTGATTGGTCAATCTGTGATTGGTCGATCTGTGATTGGTTAAGCTGTAATTGGACAATCTGTGATTGGTCAATCTGTGGTTGGTAAATCTGTGATTGGTCAATCTGTGATTGGTCGATTGGTGATTGGTCAATCTGTGATTGGTCGATCTGTGATTGGTTAAGCTGTAATTGGACAATCTGTGATTGGTCAATCTGTGATTGGTCAATCTGTGGTTTGTAAATCTGTGATTGGTCGATCTGTGATTGGTTAAGCTGTAATTGGTCAATAGGTAATTGGTCAATAGGTAATTGGTCAATCTGTAATTGGTCAATCTGTGATTGGTCAATCTGTATTTGGTCAATCTATAGTTTGAATCAAGGTTGTACAAAGTATGTTGACAGCAGGTCTTGAACTTTCCTCTGGTAAGGGGCACTTCTATGAGGAAATGTGAATTTGTTTTGGAATTTTCCAGAGGGCACCACAGCCAAAGATTGGGGCACCACAGCAATTGCTCATTCTAGTGTCTCAGAATAGTGAACTCAACTACATTTGACAGGATGTGAGGAAATTACAAGAATTTTTAGTATTTAAAGATAAGCGCATAGTGGGTGCGTTCGATTAGCTTCCCTGTGTCGACCCCGTGTTACTCACTCAGGTGAGTCCCTAGCCAAGAACTAATCGATCGATCACACTGGCCCTCGTGGTGACGTCATGCACCTCAGGTCACCCTCAAGTGACCCACTCCACAAGCAGGGCACTGGGGGCTGACCCGGGTGAGCCCCTGGAATGATGTCAAAGGTATTCGAACGCACCGGGGAAGCTAAACGAACGCACCCAATGTCTAACTTACATCTTGTGTTTATTTGTTGTTTATCCTGTAGGTACGAATGGCTGCTTTCCAAACTTTAGGCCCTTTCATCTCAACCTTTGCTGATCCAGCCGTCTCAGGTGTTCAAGTCGTTTACAATCCCGACGGATCGGTTCAAATCGCGAGTGTAGTCGATAACAATGATTCAGAATCTGACGAAATCCCTTCCTTAGTTTTCTCGGAATCGTCAAATCAGTCTTCCTCAACAACAGAGCAATCCGGAGCCGAACAAAGAACTCATTATACGAGCGAAGCCGTCGCTATGGAGGTTGATGAAACCCTCGGAGCCTCGGGAACGATCATTCTCGGCCAAGGAGCAGGCCCTCTAGAGGCCGATTCAAACCAGGCATCGCATGCCTCTAGTAACATTCACCAGGGTATCGGACATGTAGAATTCACAATGGATGCAAGGGCTGTTGTATATAAGCCTGAAATCTCATCAGATTTTAACTCGTTCCTGTTCTGGCGGAACCCGATCCCGGTCATAGACGCTCGACCGAAATGCACCGAGGACGATGAGGAATCGTCATCAACGGAACGATTCACAACGATGGCTGAGCTTACCTTAGAGACCAACAATCCACCCAATGAGAATAGCCAACAACAAGAATCACCCGACTCGGGTATCAATAGTCCAGCGGGGGCTCCCGGATCCCCTGCCGGTAGCGACGGCGAAGGTCCCTCATCAGACAGTGAACAGAGTAAAGAGACTAAAGATGACACACAGAATGTCACGGAAGACATCAGCGGGCAGATGTCTGACGTACATCTAGAGGAAGCAACAAATCCCGAGCCGGAAGAAATTGACAATAATGCAAATGTAAACACGTCTAGTGAGAGTAAAGGGGAATCCCCACCCCAGGGGGAATCCCCACCCCAGGGGGAATCCCCTGCCCAAGGTGAATCATCAGGTGGTATGGAGCTCCATAAAGCTAATCTGACAGAAGCCGATCAGGTCTTAGAGACGGTGTCTAACATCTGCAGCACGCATGTGATTGGTCAGCGTTTGAACGAGAAGACATTGACGTTTGTCAATGGGATTGTGGAAGAGGAGGTTGTTCCTGAATGGTCCGACTCGGATCCGTCTGCGAATACATCCACCGAGGCGCGTACACCGGAACGTATTCCAAGACAAATGCAGGTCAGTTGAAGATACACTCTGTCTCAAGTAATATTACACGCATTAAGGGAAGACTTTTACAGGGATAAGATTTTTTAGTTTTTAACCGGCAATCAGGTTATAGAACGCCCCAGAATGTAGAGTAGGACTTTCAAAATCAAAGAACAATGTATATAAGCAGGGTTTGCGCTCACAGTTCAGTTTTTTTTTCCAACAGCCTATCACAACCCTGCTTTAAGTATAAAGAGGTTTTTGTTTGAACACTTTCCTTTTCAAGACACTCTACAGGAGCCAATTTCATAGAGCTGCTTAAGCAAAAAATGTGCGAAAATAGCTCGCTTATTTTACACATGTTACTGGCCGAAATCTCATGCCACAACATTGCTTGTGACTGGTATTTAGCTGTTGTTTACTTTAGCATAACAATTGAGTGGAGTCTTGGCCAGTAATCTGATTTTACTAAGCAATGATTTTTTTTTTGCTTAAGCAAAATTTTGTGCTTAAGTAGCTCTATGAAATTGGGCCCAGGTCTTTGCATCTTTCAAAAAGTGTTTATCTTTTTAGCATTTTCGAAAAATGCAAATATTTGAAAGTTTAACTTAAAATTAAGATACGTCTTGCTGATTGTATCAGGAATTTGTAACCAATTTTCAGAAATTTAATCAAGAAGACGATTTTCAATGAGAGTGATTTAATTTTGTTTAAACTTTTTTTTTTTTTTTTGACAGGATGTGATTCCAGCTGAGTTACTAGATCTCTACCTCTCCATGACGGACTCGAGTCGAGCTCAAACTGTAGATACTGAGATAGCGAGGCACTGTGCTTTCAGTCTCCCTGGCGTGGCGTTAACAATGGGACGTAAGAACTGGATGTGCCTCAAGGAAGTCTATGAGATACTGGCATCAGATATGCAGGTACAAAATAAATAGTACACCAAAGTGAAAGAAGACTTTGTGCGCCTCCCTAAAGCCTGGTTCATACTTCCTGCGAATGCGAATGCGATACGAATGTTGACGTCACAAAATCACAACGAATAATTCGCAGCAGTTCAACTCTGATCAACTCACTTGCGAATATCGGTGCGAAAGGAGGGTTGTGAAGTCAAATTCACGTCAAATTCGCTTTGCATTCCCATTCGCACGAAGTATGAACCGGGCTTTAGTCTTGGCTCAAGAATAGCTTTTAGTAAAGTGCCCTCTCTTGGTGGCATGGGACGATGACAAGTAAAATGGGACATAACGCTAACAAAAAATGAACAACAATGGCTTTAGATCAAAGACTAACGCGAAGCTTTTTACTAGGTCTAGGCCCCGTCTCATGTGTCAAAATCAAATCTAAATTGCTTCCAGATGGCTGGTATTTAGTTGCACAGCTGTTTGATGATCGATGTTGGACAGGGAAATTTTTTTGCCATTAACGGCAGAGACAGGAAAAAAGCGGAGCCCGCAGTTTCGCAACTAAATTATTATGTTGTTGAACAGCCGTGTTTGACACAATAGGTTCACCAAGCAGGTAGTCGCGACTTTTTTTGTAGTAGTCTTGGCAGCACGATTAACTGAGTAGTTGAAAAACGGTAGTCGCGACTCGGCTTTACTATCAATAGTTGCGAACACTAGTCCCACTAGCCGCCCAGCACCATTACTGAGTGACGAATATGAGCATTATTATTATTGAGCACACTTGATCTTGAAACAATTCAATCCAGTCAACCTAGCCTGACCCTTTCTCTTCTATTCTTCTCCTCTCCCCTAGTGGAAGGTACGTCGTACCCTGGCGTTCTCAATCCATGAGATGGCCCTCATCCTCGGTGATGAGGTCACTACAGTCGACCTGGTACCCATCTTCAATGGTTTCCTTCGAGATTTGGATGAAGTACGCATCGGAGTACTCAAACATTTTGCCGACTTTGTTAAGGTAAGTTTTTTTCAAGATCAAATCAAGGGAAGACGTTTCAATTCATTTAATTTCAAGACGTTTATTTCCATTCCAACAAAGAATCTTCCTTAAAATAGAACAGTAATTTTTCAAACAACGTCTTACAATCCCCAAGAAGAAAATGTGTCCATCTAAATGAGAATTCCTTTTTCTTCTTAGCGATTGCCCGGAACTGGTTGCCTGTAAATTGCCTCGTGTGTCAAAACTTTGTACTAATAATCTTTAAATCTGATTGTTTTTCTGTAGTTATTGAAGCCAGACCTTCGTAGACAGTATCTGAGCAGAATGACTGATTTCTTGACAACAGATAACACTCGCAACTGGAGGTTTCGTCTTGAACTTGCTGAGTAAGTTGGACTGGTGTACTCTATCTAAGCTCATAGATGAAACTCCAGAATACTGTGTTAATGCTGAGCATATCGTTGTGGCGTGTCGTGGCCGAGCGGTCTAAATCCAAGCTCTGCTGTAGTCAGCAACAGAGTGTGGTTTCTAAGTGTGTCTTTGTGGTGTGTCGTGGCCGAGCGGTCTGAATCCAAGCTCTGCTGTTGTCAGCAACAGAGTGTGGTTCCTAAGCGTGTCTTTGTGGCGTGTCGTGGCTGAGCGGTCTAAATCCAAGCTCTGCTGTAGTCAGCAACAGAGTGTGGTTCCTAAGTGTGTCTTTGTGGTGTGTCGTGGCCGAGCGGTCTGAATCCAAGCTCTGCTGTTGTCAGCAACAGAGTGTGGTTCGTAAGCGTGTCTTTGTGGCCTGTCATGGCCGAGCGGTGTAGTTCACTGGACCAAAGTGTTGTCAGCAGCAGAGTGTGGGTTTCAATCCCGGTCATGACACTTGTGCCGTTGAGCAAGGCACTTAAACCATAATAAGGGAATAAAAGGGTAGCGACGAGCTCTTAAACGGCTGTTTTAAATCGGTAGGGTTGTTGCCGTGTGATAAAGGCCGTGCCGAAGGAGAGGGCTTTTATCACACGGCAACGACCCGGCAAGGTTTTAAACGGCCATTTAAGAATGAGTCACTACTCTTTTATTCCCATTCATAAATGCCTTTTTGGTTAAAAGCTGTTTAAAGTAAGAAACTTTGTAAAACTTATCCATTTCCGACGTGCTTGAGCTCGTACGTCCATCTGTTGCATTGTTATAACTGAGACGACAGTCTCCAGATCCGTTCGTGCGCAAAAAGTCTTGGTGCAAGACAATCTCATTTTCCTTCCACACACGGCGCGGCCAACTCACCGACACCGACAGGTGCAAACTCGCGTGTCACGCCCATGTTTCAACACTTTTTACTGGTCATAAAGAAAGGTTTATACATACCCCATGTGACGCGCTCTCCACCAATAGGACTAGCGGAACTGTCAGAGGTATTTATGAATGGTTCGTTAAGTGTTGGGAAGGTAGTGCATTCTGCTCTACTAACCAAGCTCCTGGTGGATGATACCCATGCCTAAATCCTTATGGACTGTGGCGTGTCGTGGTTGAAGCGTTCAAGTTCACCTCACCCAAGCTCGGGTGTTGTCAGCAGCAGAGTATGGGTTCGAATCCCAACTATGGCACATCTTAAATCCTTCATACCATTCGCTGTCTGTATCCTCGGATATCAGCCCGGATATTAATTACTTTCTGCCAAGATGTTGTTAAATTGATCTAGTTAATATTCAGCATATTTTTGTTTGTGTGTAATTTATATGTATCCTAGGAAATTTTCCTCCATGGTAGAACCATTACACTGAATTGATTTGAATTGAATCTGCAGGAATCTGATTGGTTAAAGTAGGTCACCAATCAAGTCTTATTCCTCTGTTTCATTTACCCATAGACAACTGATCTTACTGTGTGATATGTACGACCCCGGAGATGTTTGTGAACATCTGTTCCCGATCGCGTTATCGTTGGCTGGAGATAGAGTTGCTGATGTAAGATTCACTGCTTATAGATTGGTAAGTCTCTCTGATTGGTTAGATTCACTGCTTATTGATTGGTAAGTCTCTCTGATTGGTTAGATTCACTGCTTATAGATTGGTAAGTCTCTCTGATTGGTTAGATTCACTGCTTAGTGATTGGTAAGTCTCTCTGATTGGTTAGATTCACTGCTTAGTGATTGGTAAGTCTCTCTGATTGGTTAGATTCACTGCTTAGTGATTAGTAAGTCTCTCTGATTGGTTAGATTCACTGCTTAGTGATTGGTAAGTCTCTCTGATTGGTTAGATTCACTGCTTAGTGATTAGTAAGTCTCTCTGATTGGTTAGATTCACTGCTTATAGATTGGTAAGTCTCTCTGATTGGTTAGATTCAGTGCTTAGTGATTAGTAAGTCTCTCTGATTGGTTAGATTCACTGCTTAGTGATTGGTAAGTCTCTCTGATTGGTTAGATTCACTGCTTAGTGATTAGTAAGTCTCTCTGATTGGTTAGATTCACTGCTTAGTGATTGGTAAGTCTCTCTGACTGGTTAGATTCTTTGCTTATAGATTGGTAAGTCTCTCTGATTGGTTAGATTCACTGCTTAGTGATTGGTAAGTCTCTCTGATTGATTAGATTCACTGCTTATAGATTGGTAAGTCTCTCTGATTGGTTAGATTCTTTGCTTATTGATTGGTAAGTCTCTCTGACTGGTTAGATTCTTTGCTTATAGATTGGTAAGTCTCTCTGATTGGTTAGATTCACTGCTTAGTGATTGGTAAGTCTCTCTGATTGATTAGATTCACTGCTTATAGATTGGTAAGTCTCTCTGATTGGTTAGATTCTTTGCTTATTGATTGGTAAGTCTCTCTGACTGGTTAGATTCTTTGCTTATAGATTGGTAAGTCTCTCTGATTGGTTAGATTCACTGCTTAGTGATTGGTAAGTCTCTCTGATTGATTAGATTCACTGCTTATAGATTGGTAAGTCTCTCTGATTGGTTAGATTCTTTGCTTATTGATTGGTAAGTCTCTCTGATTGGTTAGATTCACTGCTAAGTGATTGGTAAGTCTCTCTGACTGGTTAGATTCACTGCTTAGTGATTGGTAAGTCTCTCTGATTGGTTAGATTCACTGCTAAGTGATTGGTAAGTCTCTCTGATTGGTTAGATTCACTGCTTAGTGATTGGTAAGTCTCTCTGATTGGTTAGATTCACTGCTTATAGATTGGTAAGTCTCTCTGACTGGTTAGATTTACTGCTTAGTGATTGGTAATTCTCTCTTACTGGTTAGATTTACTGCTTAGTGATTGGTAAGTCTCTCTGATTGGTTAGATTCACTGCTTAGTGATTGGTAAGTCTCTCTGATTGGTTAGATTCACTGCTAAGTGATTGGTAAGTCTCTCTGACTGGTTAGATTCACTGCTTAGTGATTGGTAAGTCTCTCTGATTGGTTAGATTCACTGCTTAGTGATTGGTGAGTCTCTCTGATTGGTTAGATTCACTGCTTAGTGATTGGTAAGTCTCTCTGATTGGTTAGATTCACTGCTTAGTGATTAGTAAGTCTCTCTGATTGGTTAGATTCACTGCTTAGTGATTGGTAAGTCTCTCTGATTGGTTAGATTCACTGCTTAGTGATTGGTAAGTCTCTCTGATTGGTGAAAGCTAGTAACAAGCACTATGCAACAAGTGGAACTTTGGCTGGTAATCCTGTTTTTATCAAGGAAGAAATTTCATGCTTAGCAAATTTTTGTGCTTAGCAGCTCTATGAAATTGGGCCCAGGTCATCTCCTATACGCTGCCCCAGGTAATTGAAGTAGATAATTGAATGATATATTTCACTGGTGATATAGAAAGTATTCTGATTTAATCTCCTCTAATCCCATCTTGATATTTTAGCTTGGTGTGATCATGAAGAGGATTAACATGTCCGGTAATCCCGTGTTGCGTCAAAATTCCATCGATGGTATCATCAATAAATACGCCAAGAGTGATCGCTGGTTTGGACGACAAACGTAAGTCAATTCTTATAGCTCGTCAATAGACCGATCCATTAGGCTCCGCCCACTCCTCTCCAATGCCATTCTGCACAACTCTGCCACACGGGCCAAGCATACGTGCATGTATGTCGGACCTTTATTTGTCCGACTTTTGGCTGCGATATGGGTTGTGATTGGTCAATACGTAATGGGGCAGGGCTTATTGGATCGGTCTTTTAGTTTATGTATTATAAGAAGTATGAAGGCCGGTATGTACTTAAGCGAATTGATACGTCACATGGCTATGTTAGCAGTGAATGTTTCGCTCGAGTTGAACACAGTTCAACTTTGGCGAATTATTTGTTGCGAATTTGTGATGTCTACATTTGTATCACATTAGCAGGATGTATGAGTTGGGCTTTACTATGCATAGCAGTAGACCGATCCATTAGGCTCTGCCCATGACGCACGTGCGAGCAAGAATACGTGAGCCTCTCCAATGCCTTTCTGCACAACTCTGCCGCGCACGCCAAGCATATACGCGCACGCATGTCGGATCTTATTTTGTCGGACCTTCGTTGCCTTGTGATTGGTCAATACGCAGTGGGGCGACGCTTAATGGATCGGTCTATAGCCAGAGGGGTGTGTAGGTGTCTCACCCACCTTGTTATAAAAGTTGACAACCTGTTTTATCTGTCATTTACAATACATGTAAATGTTTTGTAAGTAACAAATTTGGCGACCCAGTTCTTAAATTTCCAGAAAATTTGGACACCCTTGAACTAATCCTGGCTAAAACTTGTTAGTATGCCCTTGTAACATTTTCTGTAAACTTCCCCGATTAAACACAGGAAGTTCCTCGGAGAGCAATTAATGTCTGCAGAAATATTGATTTGATCCTTAATCCTAGCACCCACTGAAATTAAATCACGGAACACATTTGGCTTCAGGCATGAAACCCTTTATCAGGCATCTGAAAGCACATGCATTTGCAGACATCGATGGTGTTTTTCTTTCATTATTTTCTTCGGTGACCAATTGAGTCCAAATTTTCACAGAGTTGTTATTTGATGCATTTGTTGGGATACATCAAGTGAAAATACTGGTCTTTGACAATTACCAAACTTGTCCAGGGGTCGATTTCACAAGGAGTTTGGACTAGTCCTAACTTAGGACTAGGACTAGTCCTAGGAAATATTACAGGCAGTGGACACTATTGGTAATTACTCAAAATAATGATTAGCATAAAACCTTACTTGGTGACGAGTAATGGGGAGAGGTTGATGGTACAAAACATTGTGAGAAACGGCTCCCTTTGAAGTGATGCAGTTTTTGAGAAAGAAGTAATTTTCCACGAATTTGATTTCGAGACCTCAGATTTTGAATTTGAGGTCTCGAAATCAACCATCTAAACACACACAACTTCGTGTGACAAGGGTGTTTTTTTCTTTCTTTATTATTTCGCAACATCAACAACCGATTGAGCACAAATTTCTACGGGTTTGTTATTTTATGCATATGTTGGGATACACCAAGTGAGAAGACTGGTCTTTGACAATTACCAATAGTGTCCAGTGTCTTTAAAAACAGAAGGCTAGTCTCACTCGTCCTAACTCGAGATAAGACTAGTCTTAACCCGTTGTGAAATCCACCTATCCAAGTTCCTTTATGAAGACTGTTTTAAATTTTCTAAAGGTTTTAAATATCTGTATCTGTCTGTGTATTTTCCCTTAGGTTTGCTCATCTGTGTCAGAGCCTGATAGACGTACAGTCGATAGACAACGAGCAATTCGCTCGTGATTTATTACCGAGCCTACTCCTCTTAGCAAACGACTCTGTACCTAATGTCCGTATCACGCTAGCAAGATTATTAACTCAATACGTACTGCCTATAGGTAAGTTAAAGGAACACGCTGCCTTGGATCGGTCGAGTTGGTCTTTGAGAAGCGTTTGTTATAAAATGTATATAGGTAGAAAGATGTTGTAATAGTAGAATACAATGATCAACACAAACATGCCTCGAGATCGTACGGTTTTCTTTTTGCCTCGTCGACAAACACAGTCGGCCATTTATGGGAGTCAAGTTTTTGACTCTCATAAATGGCTGACCGTGTTAGTTCGCACAGTAAAAGGAAAACCACGCAATTTCGAGGCAACCTTGTGTGGATCATTGTATTCTACTTTTAAAACATCTTTCCAACCATATGCATTTTATAACAAACGGTTACAAACGCTTTTTTATAGACCAACTCGTCCGATCCAAGGCAACGTAAAACACAGATGTCCACAGATTTACATTAAACTTGCACGTTGTGAAGAAAACAATGGTAGAAAGCTTCCCTTAAAATATTACTTGCTGAGGTGCTGTAGTTTTTGAGATACGAGTAAAACAAGTCGGGACATTATTTTAGCATGTGAAAGGATACGTTTTACATGCTAAAACTCAGAAGAAAATTACTTTTGTGACATTGTTTTGTTCATTTCTCAAAAACTATATCACCTCAGCAAGATATATTTGAAGGGAAGCTTTCTACAGAAAAAGAACGCAAAGCCTTTAAAGGGTTCTGGTACCTTTTGTGGATCAAGTTTTTTTTTCTTCTTCTTTTTTTTTTTTTTTTTCTTCTATCCAAGTCGCCTGACACACAAGGCCTGAAGGCCACTTCAAGGTGTGGGCTACAATTATTTTTTCCAGAGGCTGTTGCCACCTACTCCTAGAGATGAAACAGGGTTACCCCTTTCACAGTCCATACGAATGTAGGCTTGGGTATCATCAATTCGAAGCCTGGCCGGTAGAGCAGAAAGCACTACCTCCCCAATTTTATGTAGCAAGCGTCACGACCGGGATTCGAACCCACACTCTGCTGGTCAAACACCAGAGCTTGAATCCAGTGCTCTTAACCCCTCGGCCATGACACTGCCCCACCGGCATGAAGATGTGTGTAATATAATTTACAAAAGGGCACAAGGACAAAAAACAGCCCCAGTTTTGTTTTTGTCGCCATCATCAGTTAACATAACTCACTTATACTCTTGATTTATTCCGCAGAATTTTACCAAACTATGGCGAATCCATGCTATGAAAAGATGATCGAAGTTCTGACCGAGTTGCAGAAAGATTTAGACCAAGACGTGCGTTATTTCAGTAGCTGTAGTCTTTCCAACAATCTCCACAACATACAAGTAGTAAGTATATTTATTTAACCCTAGATGGTTTTTTGTAAGTTTGTTTTAGCCCATTTGTACTGTTTTATAGCCTACACCATGTGTACATATACGTCAGCCCTTGTTAAAATTATGAAATATTTCTACTTTTTTTTTTCTAGGACCAAATATCATGTCAGTTGACGATTTTTGTTTTGTTTTGTGAAGCGCTTTGAGGCCTTGCTTAAGGCGCTTTAAATAAATGCTTATTGATATTATGATGTTGTTATATTTCACTACCATCTATTCTGTGACTTATTCAATTCCTTCACAAAAATGTCCATCAAAAAGAAACATTTCAACCATGACAGTCAGACAAATCAAACGGTGAATTTAATTCACTATGAAATGGTAAAGCCCTCTGCCACCCTCAGGTAAACAACTCCTTATAAGGGAATGCTGTGCTCATATCGCGTGATGTGGCACAACTGTTTCAGCCGTTGCTCTCGACCAATAGGAATGAAGAAACTGTCTTATAGGAACAGGTGCAAGGTCGCGTGTCACGCCCATGAATTAACACTTGTTACCGTTCATAAACAAAGGTTTATACACACCCACGTGACGCGCTCTCCACCAATAGGAATAGCGAAACTGTCTGAGGTATTTATGAATAATCAATTATGATGCCTTCAACTCTCCCTAATTAACCAATATTTTTTTTTTTTTTTGCAGGAACCACCAGTTTAAAGCCCCAGTGACCTGACACCATAGCTAGACATCAACGCCTCCATGAGTCGCTGTTGATTTATAAGTAATTCTAACAAAGAGGGTAACTTGTTTCAGCTTAATTTTTGTAATCCAACCGTCCAGTTATCGCCAGGTTTTAGTATCGGACGCTATCAATGGTACTGAGGATATTTCAAAAGTGTGAAGGAATTGTGTTCATAATTTTTTGTTCATGGAATTTCTTCTCAAACAAGACTAAAGGCCACTTTATAGTCGGTCGCACGGTAGTTGCGCAATGGAAATCTTGACGCGTGATCCTAAAAGTCATCGCCAAGGCATATAAACTGGTTTTTTTTAATGATCGACGCATCAAGATTTCCATTGTGTGACCATCGTGCGCCTGACTTTAACCCATCACTCTTGCTAGGGGCAACAAGAAAAACATCTACGATTGATGTAAAGTTGAACTTTCTAATGTTGAGTGATATTCATTTGGTATTATTACTGACTTTTACCTTCCATCAAAGAACAATATTGTTAAATTTGGTTTTACCCATATATACACCGATATGTGTTAGCACTGTACAAGCATTCTCAGTACTTTCCAGAGCTCTGTCAACAAAATTACAGGCATATGAGTAAAGCCAAAATTAATATTCTTTATTCCTGATGAAAACTTCCATTTATTAAACAATAGTTGATTTCGTCATTTGTAAAAATTTGATCCAGGAACTTTTAAAGGAACACGTTGCCTTGGATCGGTCGAGTTGGTCTTTGAAAAGCGTTCGTAACCGTTTTTTTATATAATGCATATGGGTAGAAAGATGTTGTAGAAGTAGAATACAATGATCCACATAAACATGCCTCGAAATTGCACGGTTTTTCTTTTACCTCGTCGACTAACACGGTCGGCCATTTATGGGTTTTTGACTTTTTATAGACTGCTTTTTATAGACCAACTCGTCCGATCCAAGGTAACGTGTTCCTTTAATAGATTCTACAAAAAGCAATATTTGGCCTGACAATGACTTGCAGTAGGGATTGGTGATAACACACTGTTTGTGAGCATGGGACTATTGACACCTTAAGGACCTTTGCCGACAAAAATTACCCACTCAAAATAAACAACATCACAATATTATCTGCAATATTTATACTGTCTGTTATTATTTGAACTAAGCAGTCGGTTGATGATATTTTCAGGCAATCTCTGAACATCGTGTCGAGTATTTGGGCGGTAAACTGACACGATCTCAACTCTTAAACCTCATTTCTCATCAGGGATTTATTTAATATTATTTTGTAGAATTCAAAACAAAATACGTCCCCACCTTTTGCAGCATTTTGTTTGTTCCCAGTGTTTATACAAATTAGGTTTAAATCGTCATATCTATTAAGACTTCTTCGATCAAAGTAAGAGAAAGTTATAGATGAGTAAACAAAAGTTATCGACGAGTGCAAAAACTGATCAATGTTCACTGATCGTGGAATTAAGATTTCTTTCTCTACTAAGTTTTAAATTTGTTTAAACAATGTCAAATCGTTCTGGGTCTGAATTTGGCTATACCAGGCAGGACATCCTTCCTACTTTGAGTCCGATTTCCGATTCGTTTGCTCTCTTAGGGGAATATCTTAATGTTTTTGATTTAGAGGTAGGTCCACCCTTAAACTCAACAAAATGTTCCTACTTTTCTCCCAAGGTTCAAATATCATGCGTGCAATACATTTGAACAACGTCGAGAACTTCCTTATTTAGTTTGATTTTCGATTTTGTTTTCTCATGGAAAAGTGTTTTGATTAAAGACAGTGGACACTATTGGTAATTGTTAAAGACCTGGGCCCAATTTCATAGAGCTGCTTAAGCACAAAATTTTGCTTAGGCAAAAAATTCATTGCTTAGTAAAATCAGATTACAGGCCAAGACTCCACTCAATTGTTATGCTAAGTAAACAACAGCTAAATACTAGTCATAAGCAATGTATATGACATGAAATTTTGGCTAGTAACATGTGTAAAATAAGCGAGCTATTTTCGTGCTTAAGCAAATCTTTTGCTTAAGCAGCTCTATGAAATTGGCCCCAGTCTTTTCACTTGGTGTATCTGAACATATGCATGAAATAACAAACCTGAGCTCAATTGGTCGTCGAAGTTGGGAGATAATAATGAAAGAAAAAACACCCTTATCACACAAAGTTGTGTGCGTTTCGACTAAACTTGAGGTCTCAAAATCAAATTCGTGGAAAACTACTTCTTTCTCGAAAACTACGTCACTTCAGAGGGAGCAGTTTTTCACAATGTTTTGTACCATCAACCTCTCCCCATTACTCGTTACCAAGTGAGGTTTTATGCTAATAATCATTTTGAGTAATTACCAATAGTGTCCACTGCCTTTAAATAGTCCGACTGTTTACAAGTAGGTCTGCTCTTGAACTCAATACAATATTTCTACTTTTTTTTTCTAAGGTGCCCATGTCATGTCTGTGCTACATTTTAATCATTGTCAATGAGTTGTTAGGATTTGTGGAGTAAGTTGCTCCAAGCCTTGTCTTTGATTATTTCACTTTGGATCTTTCACCATAAGCAGTTTGTGCGGATGGGATGATGTTTTGCACACATGTGTAGAACACAGATAACTAATTAACCTGTTGATGTTATTATTAACAATCGTGCCTTCAGAACTGTATAAATCCAGTCGTTGATATGCATTATGATGTCCTTACCAAGTAGATCAACATCAATGCGATTTTGTTTATATTAAAAAGGAAAAACAGATAAACGTAAAGTTGTGATATAGGCACTTTTCGAAACCTCGGCTTTGGATTCGGCTCGGCTAGCTTGGCCCCCGGTTGTTTTGACATTTGCCCGTGCTTTGTAAACGCGCTCAGGGCTTCAGACAAGTGGACGGAGCCCGAAGCCAAATCCAAAGACGAAGCCGTGGATTCGAAAAGGGCCAGAGTAAACAGTGCATGACAATAACCAGCCTCTGGAAAGAGAACTGGATCTTTTTATCTTTCATTGTGCAGTAATATTTGTAAGTTTTTCTTTTACGGTGGTGCTTTTTTTTTATCGGGCATTTCAAGATGCTGCATTCAAATAATGATTGGAAGGCTGAGTAAAGGAATTGGATTCATGAGTGAAGATAATTGGACTTAAAGGCACTGGACACCTTCTGTAATTGTCAAAGACCAGTATTCTCACTTGGTGTATCGCAACATATGCACAAAATAACAAACCTGTAGAAATTTGTGCTCAATTGTTCATCAAATTTTGCAAGAGAATAATGAAAGAAAAAACACACCTGTTACTTTACTTTGTGTGCTTTCCAGATGCATAATAAAAGGCTTCAGCTTAAGTATTTTATTATTTGAGTGAGAAAGTACCTCTTTCTAAAAAAAACTAAGGTACTTCAGAGGAAGCAGTTTCTCACAATGTTTTATACTTACCAACAGCTCTCCATTGCTCGTTACCAATTAAGTTTTTACGCTTACAGCTATTTTGAATAATTACCAATAGTGTCCAGTGCCTTAAAAAAAAAAAAGCGACTTGGTGTGATGCCACTAATTACTGCCAATTGATCATAAAAATACAGGGAATGTTTTAAGTGCAAACTGGCGCCATTTTGTCTGATTGGTCAGTTGTTGTTATATTTTATAGTAATAGGATGACATTTAATGTGGGAAACTCCAGCCTTATAACCAGATGATACCAAGTCTTTCAAAAACTGAGGACGGTTAGTTTTTTTGGTTGTTTCTTTGATTATGTAAATGTCACTTTTTTTTGCGAGATAGTGACGAGCAAGTTGGATGAGATTGGAAATTCGTTGTCCTTTGTCTTTATTACTCGGGCCGTGTCCAACTGACGGCTACGGCTACGGCTAGAATTCTGCATTATCATGTGTTGAAGTATAGGACGTCCCTTAGCAACTCCATTAGCAACAGCCGTAGCCTTAGCCTTAGCTGTAGTAGCAAATCGGATTCTGTCTTAGTTGTTTGTTTTGTGTGTGTGGGGGGGGGGGGGGGGGTAAGGGGTTAGGGGTCATCTATCTAAATGCAATGTATATTAAGGCACTTCGTTACTTGACACTTTTTTTATGAGTAACCATGTATGACTTTAAACAAAAATGAGATTTATATATTTACTTTAAATTCACGATGACTTAAGTTTAAAAAAAGAAAAGAAACTAACAGTATTTCAAATATTTTAACTCTATTTTGGCATAATGGAATCTTCTGTTGCAGGAAAGAAAGATCCGTTTAAAGTAAGTTTATGAAAAGTGTAATTATTATAGTATTGGGATAAGTTAAAGTGGAAACAAGTGGGCCAGGCAATCCTCGAGATAAATTGTTCACCTCTAATTACAGTTTCTTTTTTTTTCCTGGTGTTTCCCAAACAAGACCAGTGAGACACCTGTCTCATAAGGAAGGTACATGTTTGGTAATTGTCAAAGACCAGTCTTCTCACTTGGTGTATCCCATCATAAGCATAAAACAACAAGCCTGTGAAAATTTGAGCCCAATTGGTCATCGGAGTTGCGAGAAAATGATGAAAGAAAAAACACCCTTGTTGGACGAGTTTGTGTGCTTTTAGATAGGAATAAAAGACTTCTAGCTAGAAGTCTTTTATTATTTTAGTGAGAAATTACCTCTCTCTCAAAAACTACGTTACATCAGAGGGGGTCGTTTCCCGCAATGTTTTATACTACCAACAGCTCTCCAATGCTTGTTACCAAGTCAGTTTTTAAGTTAATAAGTTTTTTGAGTAATTATCAAACGTGTACCTTCCCTTTAAAGGTTTTTAGGAATTGTTGTCATCATTTAATTGGTACACTTACAAAATATAATACATTACTACATTGCGTGGAAATTAGCATAAAAAAAATGTTGCTCCTTTCAATACATTTCAGAGACTCGATTTAATTTTTCAGAGCTAAAAGTGTCTGAAACTTTTCACTGCTGACTGTACGATGTAACAATATTCCATTACCCCATACACTATCTGTATTCTTAACAATGAAAGGGATTGCTTACCGATGTCAAAGGTTAAAATTATCTTTAATTTCCTTTGGAGTGTTTTGACATGGTTTTGAAGAGTAGATTGACCCCTTATTTACATAATTAAGTTTAAGGTGCCACTCATGATGTAATATTAGATTTAAGTTGATTTAGGAACCTATAATCATGTTTTTTTTTAGGAGCATTAATGTGTTCTTACCATACATGGCCACCTGTTTGATTTTTTTTTAAGTGCTGCATTTTCATGAAGCAAATAAGAAAGAAAGAATGATGGTGTAACGTGAATGAGCAGGATACCAGCCACTAATGTACATTGCATAGCATTCTGGCAGGTCACCAGTGTAGGCCTACAAGCTTTTACACAAAAACATCAATATCTACCATAATAGTAGAATACCCAACGATTTTGAAGAAAGTATGGTGTTCCTTCAAAAATAATGACATCTGAAAGAAATATCGTTTTGGTAATGTTGAATTCCCACTGCTTATTAGTGATTAATGGGTAAAATCTTTTATTATCATAATTATAATGTGATTATGCAGATTTTTTTTTTTTCTGACTGTGAATAAACGATTGTAAATGTTTTAAACATTCTGTGTCCATATTGAGTTATCATTTGTAAATCTGTTTTAAATATTACATTTTCTGACATTTAAGACCGAATTACACAAACGATTAATTATGTCATGATTGTATGGGCTTTTAATGTGGGCAGACCCACCGTCCATGGGCCCTGAAGTTCACCCTCACCTTTTCAAATTGCATATTATTTTACACTTTATTTAAATAAATAAATATACAAAAAATAAACTCTTCAGCTAAAGTGAAATGGAGGGTAATGGGAAGTTATTTAACACCAGTGTTTATGTTTGGTTCAAAGGGTTGGACTGTCTTGAGTTGGTGAATCCGGTGTGATTCTCTATGCTTGCGGCGTGTGTCATCACCCTTGCGAAGCTTATGTATAATTGTGTGGTTTAAAATTTAATATTTGTAAATAAAGGTAAAATAATGGACGAATAATGAATTACGTGTTGTATGATTAACTATTTTGTAAATATTGCTTTAAATTATTTGTTTTACTGTTGGTGCCCCATAGAGTCGCGACCCCAAAACTATGGTTATGACGTCACTTGGAAAAGTTTGTGCGTATAAGCCACTTAGGAATGTCAGCTGCGCATGTCTGTTACTGCTGACAAAAGGTTCGTCTATCTCCCATAACCTTTTGACAATACCCGCTGGTATTGTCAAAAGGTTATGGGAGATAGACAAAATCCGTTGTCAGCAGTAACAGACATGCGCAGCTGACATTCTGAAGTGCTCCGCATTCACTCCAATAAACCTGTTCTCGTGAGCACATTTGGACGGCGAGCGCGACAAGGAATCCCTCGCACTGTACTGTGTATGCTACGTGTTGTTTTATAGTAAGTTTGAATATATGCTTCGGGACCTCTCACACGAGAATGGGACTTGAATCAAGTCTACAGTGCAACTCGACCTTTTATTCAGGCGACTTGTTGAACTCGTCGACTGCTGTACCAATGTGCAAAAGGTCGAGAGGTCATAACTTTGGCTGCTTCAGCAAACATTAGGCTGTTAAGATAAAACGGTAGCGTGTAACTCCCTAATGCATCTTTGACGGTTCCTGAAAAAAAAGTCAGATGTCACAATTACATAAAATAATGATCGTAGTAATCTCTGGTGACTTTATGTCAAGTAATAGTTTGGTCAATGAACTATCATGCGGATTTTTATCTTTGCAAAAAGGATAATAACCCATTGCGGGATTTTCTTTTAAAGGGAAGGTACACGTTTGGTAATTTGGTAATTGCAAATTAACTTCAAAACTGATTTGGTAACGAGCATTTGGAGAGCTGTTGATGGTATAAAACATTCTCAAGTATCATCGATTTTGAGAAAGAGGTAATTTCTCACTAAAATAATAAAAGACTTCTAGCTAGAAGTCTTTTATTCCTATGCACACAATGACAAGGGTGTTTTTTCTGTCATAGTTTTCTCGCAATGACAAATTGAGCTCAAATTTTCACAGGTTTGTTATTTTATGCTTATGGTGGGATACAGCAAGTGAGAAGACTGGTCTTTGACAAGTATCCAAGGTGTACCTTCCCTTTAAAGAGTTTGGGTACATTTCGTACGTCACAAAGCTCAAAAGTCGTCCTCTACACCTTTATTCAGCCGAGACTCAGGACCCAACCCACAGCCAAGCGCTATACTACACATTGTCCATAGTGAAAGCTGTAAAAACCATCAATCTCTTGTTAAGCCATCTTTCCTTGTTATGTTCAGACTGAGTTGTACTTCCTGGTTCGTTGTCAACACGTCATTATAACAACTTTGGGTCTGGCCCAAGTCCAAAACCAATCCTCGAGTCTGGTTGAAAGTTGTTCACACGACACTCTCTGAACTCTGACCTACCTACATAGTTCCCGAGTCAGTCTCTCTTAAAGGCAGTGGACACTATTGGTAATTACTCAAAATAATTAACAGCACAAAACCTTACTTGGTAACGAGTAATGGAGAGCTGTTGATAGTATAAAACATTGTGAGTAAAGGCTCCCTCTGAAGTAACGTAGTTTCCGAGAAAAAAAGAGTTTGATTTCGAGACCTCAGAATTAGATTTTGAGACCCTCGAAATCAAGCAACTGAAAGCACACAACTTCGTGTGACAAGTGTATTTTTTCTACCATATTATCTCGCAACTTCGACGACCAGTAATGAGCTCAAATTTTCACAGGTTTGTCATTTTATGCATATGTTGAGATGTGAGAAGACTGGTCTTTGACAATAACCAAAAGTGTCCAGTGTCTTTAACGTTCAACGGCTATTTCCCCTAAGAATCCAGGTCGCTCTAACAGTATATCAGGAAGAAAAACAAACTTTAATGCGGGTACCATCTGTTCAACATAAAATGATCTACAGATAGGCTGTTGCTCACTCATCTTTACACTTCTAATCTATTCGGCAACGAAAGGAGTCGTGTTTTGTAGTTGCAGTTATAATTGAGCAAAATGGGGTTGTTTATCCGTTCGCTCTTGGTCGTTCTGATTGTGAAGTCTGAAGTTGAACTACAAGTTGAAGCTTCCAGACATCAGAGAACGGTTTCATGTAATGTAGACACAAATAGTAAGGTAGACGAGTTAAGGCTTATAGTAGAAAACTACCTGGTCATTATTGACGATGAACTCAGAAACACACAAGACCAGGTGAAAGAGCTCAAAGTAATAATGACTGATAGTCATGAAACTGTTTCATCTGAGCTGGAGGACACAAGACGTACGATGGCTGCAATATCAACCAACCGAGAAACAGCCACCTCTGGGCAAGAGGAAACACGTCGAATGGTTAGTGAGTTGCAGGCTGCAATATCAACCAACCAAGAAACAGCCACCTCTGAGCAAGAGGAAACACGTCGACTGGTTAGTGAGTTGCAGGCTGCAATATCAACCAACAAAAAAACAGCCACCTCTGCGCGAAAGAAAACACTTCGAATGGTTAGTGAGTTGCAGGCTGCAATATCAACCAACCAAGAAACAGCCACCTCTGAGCAAGAGGAAACACGTCGAATGGTTAGTGAGTTGCAGGTTGCAATATCAACCAACCAAGAAACAGCTAGCTCTGAGCAAGAGGAAACACGTCGAATGGTTAGTGAGTTGCAGGTTGCAGTATCAACCAATCAAGAAACAACTACCTCTGAGCAAGAGGAAACACGTCGAATGGTTAGTGAGTTGCAGACTGCGGCAAGACGTACAATGGCTGCAATATCAACCAACCAAGAAACAGTCACCTCTGAGCAAGAGGAAACACGTCGAATGGTTAGTGAGTTGCAGACTGCGGCAAGACGTACAATGGCTGCAATATCAACCAACCAAGAAACAGTCACCTCTGAGCAAGAGGAAACACGTCGAATGGTTAGTGAGTTGCAGACTGCGGCAAGACGTACAATGGCTGCAATATCAACCAACCATGAAACAGCCACCTCTGAGCAAGAGGAAACACGTCGAATGGTTAGTGAGTTGCAGACTGCAGTTGGGCGTCAGGTGGAAGAGCTCCAGGAGTCAGTTTCTACGTTGACGAAGATCCATGGTAGGTTTTGTTTGCTCACAATAGTGGTTAAACCATACAGGTAGAAATAGACACAAGCAGACAACACTAGTTTAGGGGAGACTGTTGTACACAAAAGACCCCTATTGGCGGCCACCTTTAATGTCAATCTATCAACGCGCGGTAACGCGCTGCCCATTACTCTCCGCCAAAGATGGCCCTTAATGGACCTCAGTGGCGACATTATGCAAGGGGTCTATTTAATCACCATTCGAAACGTACTCGCCCCCCCACACCTGATCGTTAGCATTACACCTTAAACTGTCCATTATAAACGTGCGTTCAAATTTACTCGTACACAAAAGTGCGACGACAAGGGTGTTTTCACTCCGAGTGGTATCACTTTCGCTCTTTTGAGAGTAAAAGTCAATCTGTGTTACTCTTTTTGAGTTAAATTGGAACAAACCTCACTCTAAATTGAGTTGAAAGTACCCGTCTTTCACTCTAAAAAGAGTTTTTCGTCATATGGCTCTTTGCAAGAGTGGTATGGCGGACAAAAGGAGTGTTTTTTCACTCTTTTACATTAAGAGAGTTCGTATGTTTAAAGGCACTGGACGCCTAAGTAATTGTCAAAGACCAGTGTTTTCACTTGGTGTAACTCATCAGTAAAAAAATAATGCATAAAATAACAAACCTGTGAAATAAGGGAGTCAAATAGTCGTAGAAGTTGCAAGAGAATAAAGAAAGAAAAATCACCCTTGTCACACAAGTTGTGTGCTTTCAGACGCTTGATTTCGAGACCTCAGCTGAGGTCTCAAATTCAATTGAAGTATTTAATACTTCGTTCTCGAAAACTACGTTACTTCAGAGGGAGCCGTTTCAATTCTTACCCTGTTTTATACCATCAACAGCTCTCCATTGCTCATTACCAAGTAAGTTTTATGCTAACGATTATTTTGAGTAGTTACCAATAGTATTCAGTGACTTTAAAGAGAGGGATATAGCAGATGATTCTCATTTCAATCTTGTCCCGGTATTCTGTTTTCCATCTATACTAAAATCATTATCTCGTTTTTATACAAGGAGTCAGAGATTGTTCCGACGTGCTCGCAAGGGGTGAGGCACGCAGTGGCGTTTACGCCGTAAAGCCGGACTCCGGTAGGCCATTCAAGGTGTACTGTGATATGGAGACAGACGGCGGAGGCTGGACGGTAAGACAATGGAGGACTTTCCATCCAAAATACACATTTTTAGAAGTGTAAAGTCTAAAATGTTATGTGAACACAAAGCCATTCAAAATGATGTGCGTTAATTTTTCTTCGATAGGTTTTCCAGCGGCGTCAGGACGGCAGTGTAGATTTCTATTTGGACTTTGCCAGCTACAGCCGGGGCTTTGGGAATCTAGAGGGAGAGTTTTGGCTCGGTAACGACAACTTGCACCGTCTGACTGCTCAGGGCGAGTACGAACTCCGGGTAGATCTCACAGGCTTCGACGACGATACCGGCTTTGCCTTGTATGGCACGTTTAGCATCGCCGATGTGAACGATAACTACAGGGTGACTGTAGGAAGTCACTCTGGAACCGCAAGTACGATTATAAGTGGATACTTGTAGTTATGCAGAAATATTGCAGGGTAATCTGTGTCCATCGTTGTGACCGATTGCTTTTGGTAGGTGTCAATGAAAGACAGAAAAGCAACATCGTGATTCAAATAGTTGAATGAGAAATCCCCTCTTTCTCAAAAACTACGCTCCTTCAGAGGGAGCCGTTTCTCACAATGTTCACATCTCCCCAATGCTAGTTCAAGTAAGTTTCTAAAAATCATTTTGAGTAATAACCAATAGTGTCTGGAGTGCCTTTAAAAGTGGAGGGGAATTGTCTATGTTTTGTTCCTCAACTCCAGACGGAAGAGGAGGGGTAGAATTTTGCACCCCTTGTAGCCAAAACTAAGCGAAAAAGAGGAAATTCAAACTTGTTAGAAACATCTTTATTGAATCGTTAAACCACACTTTGGAGGGGAAAATTATAACGTATAAACGTTGCTTAAATTCAATAGCAATTTTAAATACAACTTTAAATGATAACTTTAAATAAAGAAAACAAAATGCAGTTAAAAATGAACCTGATTGTGAAACATTTACTTCACTTTTCCCAATATCCCAGTTCCATTAATTGATAAATTTGTTTCTAATCACACCTCATCGGCCTAAGTTATGTTCAAAACAAATTAATGTTTAAAGTTACCTCCTGTCAACATCGCCTTTATTTACACGTATGACTATAATGGCTACGTGTGTTATCTTACAGCAGACAAGTTGTCAGTCCACAATAACCAGGCCTTTACGACCAAAGACCGAGACAACGATACCTGGAGTAGTGGTAACTGTGCTGAGCGATACCACGGAGCCTGGTGGCACCGTTCCTGCTACAGCTCCAATTTGAACGGGAGATACTTCAATGAGGCCACTACGAACGGAGAAGGAAATAGGTGGCATGGCTTTTCGGGTAGCCGCTCACTCAAAACAACTGAGATGAAAATTAGAAGGAAAGTTTAGTCCTTAATTAAGATGGATACCATTATAAAAAGGTATGCAGTATTAACATCTTCTTATAAATCACCGGGGCAAAATTTCATGGCTCTGCTAACGGCAAGCACAGAATCGGCGCTTACGGAAGCGGGAATTCTGTGCTTACGGCAAGCGTATTTCACGGGTTAGCGGCGAGTTTTGGCTTCTGCGCGTGCGTACTCCACGTTACTAGACATTCTACGCTTACAAGGCTAGCGCAGAAATTCGGCGCTTGCACGTAAGCGGGGAATCATGATCGTAAGCACAGAATTCGGCGGTAAGCAGAACGATGAAATTGGGCCCTGATCACTTCATCTTATTAAGTTTCTAGTAATTTTTTAAACCAAAATAATTAAACCTGTACTTTGAAACCTAAAACAGGGAAAACAATTTAATGTGAATTAACTTTTAATGCAATGGATTAAATGAGACATGTATAAAAATCGTGACATCGGGTAGCTAAAATAGTTGCAGAAAGTAACTAATAAGGAATGTCACTTTTAAACTCATAAGACTTCCGAGTACAAACGCATTGCTTATAAAACGAATACAATTGAATCGAATACAATATTTTATTTTGTCAATTTTGTCGTGAAAGATCCGGTATTGTAAGTTGTTCACATAGAATTTAGATATATACGAACATTAAAAATGGCTTAATACGGTTCCATACTAAATCGATGCCTTTTTTAAAGGCAGTGGACACTATTGGTAATTACTCCAAATAGTTATTAGCATAAAACCTTGGTAACTAGTAATGGGGAGAGGTTGATAGTATACAACATTGTGAGTAACGGCTCTCTCTGAAGTGACGCGGTTTCGAGAAAGAAGTAAGTGTCCACGAATTTGATTTTGAGACATCAGAACTAGATTTTGAGGTCTCGCAAAGCATCTGAAAGCACTCAACTTCGTGTGACAAGGTTGTTTTTTCTTTCATAGTTATCTCGCAACTGCGACGACCAATTGAGCTCAAATTTTCACAGGTTTGTTATTTTATGCATATTAGATACTCCAAGTGAGAAGACTGGTCCTTGACAATTACCAATAGTGCTCATTTCCCAGTAATTGTTCTGTTTGGGTCCCCCCCCCCGCAAAAGCTTTGAAACAAGCAAATGGCGGTATGGTGGAAATAATTTATTCTCTTAGTAGGCCTAATAAGACTAATATTAACTGCAATGGATATGTCCTGGTTAATTAATGCTCAGATATAATCTATGACAGAAGTATAATCTATGAATGGAATCAAAATAAACAACTGTGTAACAAGTAATGATCCATCTTGGGTTAGTTTCTAATTTCCTGTACTCAAAATCTTTCGGGTTGGATTCACTGGCTATCCCAATGTGATGAAACTTTCACAGATTGGTTATTTTGCTAATCAAATCGTGAACTTGAGGCTGGTGACTTATTGTTATATCTTTGAGTAACAATCATATAGCAGCCTGGCAGCGCAAGGAGCACTTCCGGTTTATCTCTCTGTCTAAGTTTTAATTTCTACATAGTTTTGCCTGCTTCAAGTGTATTTCCTGCTAATAATTATGGAATCAGTTTCAAAAGCCATTTTGATTTTATTTTGATATTCTTTTTTTTTTTTTTTTTTAGCTTTGGTCAAGGTTTCTTATAGTTTATTTTGGTTTAGGTTTAACTTGGTTTTCTTTGTTTGAAGTTCCGGACAGAGTTTTTTAAGGTTTAGATCACAAGTTCATCTGTTTTTGGTTTGCATTGTTTTATACTGCTTTTGTTAAATTGTCTTATAATCAATAAAGTCATTTTTTATTTTTGTTTGATAAACCTATACTTTGTGTCATCTGTTCCTATTTTGTTTGTGCATTTCCTCGCGTCTTTTCCCCACCCGATCTTGAGTGTGTTTTATTAGTTATATTCAATATAGTTTTCATAGTGTACCCTTTTTCCAGGTTACATTTCATCACACGGCGATTGTTATAATTTATGCAACCTCTTCAATTAAACGAGAAGTACCCATTGGCCACAACTGATTTTGAGGTAAAACATCGTTTTTGTTAAGCATGATAAGTTAGTCAGTTCAAAGTCTAGTTTAAAAAATAAAAAATAATAACAACCAAATAAAATCAGCCCAGACAGTGCAATGATTTTTGCTACCTACCGCTGTATACAAAGTGTAGTGCAGTGTACATGTATGTACTTCATACTTTCTGGAATATTAACCCGTGTAGGTTAATGGATAGATCGAAAAACAACGTTGTTGGTGTACGTTTTGGTCCAATGATTGACCAAAAAAAACGCACAATATTTTTGTGCGCAAAGCAAATAAGCCAGTGTTTTCACTGTGGACCAAACATTTTTGTTAGTGCATAAATAAGTCGTCTCGTCTAAACTGAATTTCCCATCTGGGATAATAAAGTGAATTAAATTGAATTGAATGTTGCAATTAGAATTAAAGGCACAGCAGCCGATTTCATGAAATGCTAGGATAAATCCTATCTCGAGTTAGGACGAGTAACTCAGGGTGTCGTGGCCGAGCGGATAGGTGCTCTGGTGCTTCTGTTCAGCAGAGTGTGGGTTCGAATCCCGGTCGTGACACTTGTGTCCCTGAGCAAGACACTTCACTATAATTGCTTCTCTCCACCCAGGGGTAGATGGGTACCTGTGAGGGCAGAGATGGTTCTTGTGATTGATTTAGCCGAGTAGCGCAAATTAATGTTGCACAGGCTGCATACTCCCCACCAGGGAGCTGAGATGGTTTAAGGAGTGATTTAAGGCCCAGTGACCAGGGTTAATAATGTGAAGCGCTTTGGGATGCCCTTCTTGTCTAAAGCGCTATATAAAAACGGGTTATTATTATTATTATTAACTCGTCCAATAGGAGATGGGTTCAATGCGTCGTAACATCTAGGCCCATGGTTAAGGAACTAAACTCGTTCTAAGCCCTAAAATTGATTCTAAAGTTTGGCAGAGTTTGGTGAAAATGACGGCTGGACACGTTTGGTATGAACTGTCAAAGACCATTCTCACTTGGTGTATCTCAACATAATGCAGAAATAACAATCTGTGGAAAAGTGGACTCAACTGGTCGAAGTTGCAAGAGAATAATGAAAGAAAGAAAAAACGCCCAGATAAGCTAGCTATCGTGCCCCCCAACTCGCAGTCGTAGGGCAAACGACTGATGTTAAATCTGATAAAGGGGCGCTGGCTATCGGCTAGACTATGCAGAAATAAACAATCTGTGGAAAAGTGGACTCAACTGGTCGAAGTTGCAAGAGAATAATGAAAGAAAGAAAAAACGCCCTAGGTAAGCTAGCTATCGTGCCCCCCAACTCGCAGTGGATAGGGCAAACGACTGATGTTAAAGGAACACGTTGCCTTGGATCGGACGAGTTGGTCTATAAAAAGCGTTTGTAACCATTTTTTATAAAATGCATATGGTTAGAAAGGTGTTTTTAAAGTAGAATACAATGATCCACACAAGTTTGCCTCGAAATTGCGAGGTTTGCCTTTTACTGTGCGAACTCCCATAAATGGCCGACCGTATTAGTCGACGAGGTAAAAGGAAAACCGTACAATTTCGAGGCACGTTTGTGTGGATCATTGTATTCTACTCTTACAACATCTTTTTACCCATGTGCATTTCATAACAAACGGTTACACACGTTTTTCAAAGACCAACTCGACCGTAGGCAACGTGTTCCTTTAAATCTAACAAGGGGCGCTGGCTATCGGCTAGACTAACCATCGCAGACACCAGCAGTGCGCCCACAACATGCAGACGACCAAATCTGTGTTTTGATGATTGGTCCAATGTGATGTTTGTCAGCTGTACCCACATCACCTCTGACCAATTGAAATACAGATGTGGAAAGCTAACGTCACTTCACGTTTATCCAATGAAATCATTGTATCCAATGAAATCACTGATGGTGCAAAAGCAAGTATAGGGCCGCTACTATACCCAAAGGGTTTTCAGGGTGTAGGCCTACACACATTTTCCCTATTGTGACTTGGGGTTGTTGACTACCATCTTGATGTATGATTTGGATGAGTCCCTAAAAAGTGGCATTATTGACTTGGAGGCCAGCAGGGAGACTAACTCGACAGGCCTAGGGACTACTCATATTAAATTAAGCAGAGTATTTAAAGGCAGTGGACACTATTGGTAACTACCCAAAATAATTATTAGCATAAACCCGTACTTGGTTACGAGTAATGGGGAGAGGTTGATAGTATAAAACATCGTGAGAAACGGCTAAGTGACGTAGTTTTTGAGAAAGAGGTAATTTTCCACGAATTTGATTTCGAGACCTCAGATTATTTCACTTTTCGAAACCTCGGCTTTGGATTCGGCTCGGCTAGCTTGGCCCCCGGTTGTTTTGACATTTGCCTGTGCTTTGCGTACGCGCTCAGGGCTTCAGACAAGTGGACGGAGCCTGAAGCCAAATCCAAAAACGAAGCCGTGGATTCGAAAAGGCCCATAGTAAACAGTGCATGACAATAACCAGCCTCTGGAAAGAGAACTGGATCTTTTTATCTTTCATTGTGCAGTAATATTTGTAAGTTTTTCTTTTACGGTGGTGCTTTTTTTTTATCGGGCATTTCGAGATGCTGCATTCAAATAATGATTGGAAGGCTGAGTAAAGGAATTGGATTCACGAGTGAAGATAATTGGACTTTAAGGCACTGGACACCTTCTGTAATTGTCAAAGACCAGTATTCTCACTTGGTGTATCCCAACATATGCACAAAATAACAAACCTGTAGAAATTTGTGCTCAATTGTTCATCAAATTTTGCAAGAGAATAATGAAAGAAAAAACACACCTGTTACTTTACTTTGTGTGCTTTCCAGATGCATAATAAAAGGCTTCAGCTTAAGTATTTTATTATTTGAGTGAGAAAGTACCTCTTTCTAAAAAAAACTACGGTATTTCAGAGGAAGCAGTTTCTCACAATGTTTTATACTTACCAACAGCTCTCCATTGCTCGTTACCAAATTAAGTTTTTACGCTTACAGCTATTTTGAATAATTACCAATAGTGTCCAGTGCCTTTAAAAAAAAATCGATTTGGTGTGATGCCACTAATTACTGCCAATTGATCATAAAAATACAGGGAATGTTTTAATTGCAAACTGGCGCCATTTTGTCTGATTGGTCAGTTGTTATATTTTATAGTAATAGAATGACATTTAATGTGGGAAACTCCAGCCTTATAACCAGATGATACCAAGTCTTTCAAAAACTGAGGACGGTTAGTTTTTTTGGTTGTTTCTTTGATTATGTAAATGTCACTTTTTTTGCGAGATAGTGACGAGCAAGTTGGATGAGATTGGAAATTCGTTGTCCTTTGTCTTTATTACTCGGGCCGTGTCCAACTGACGGCTACGGCTACGGCTAGAATTCTGCATTATCATGTGTTGAAGTATAGGACGTTCTTAGCAACTCCATTAGCAACAGCCGTAGCCTTAGCCTTAGCTGTAGTAGCAAATCGGATTCTGTCTTAGTTGTTTGTTTTGTGTGTGTGGGGGGGGGGGGGGGGTAAGGGGTTAGGGGTCATCTATCTAAATGCAATGTATATTAAGGCACTTCGTTACTTGACACTTTTTTTATGAGTAACCATGTATGACTTTAAACAAAAATGAGATTTATATATTTACTTTAAATTCACGATGACTTAAGTTTAAAAAAAGAAAAGAAACTAACAGTATTTCAAATATTTTAACTCTATTTTGGCATAATGGAATCTTCTGTTGCAGGAAAGAAAGATCCGTTTAAAGTAAGTTTATGAAAAGTGTAATTATTATAGTATTGGGATAAGTTAAAGTGGAAACAAGTGGGCCAGGCAATCCTCGAGATAAATTGTTCACCTCTAATTACAGTTTCTTTTTTTTCCTGGTGTTTCCCAAACAAGACCAGTGAGACACCTGTCTCATAAGGAAGGTACATGTTTGGTAATTGTCAAAGACCAGTCTTCTCACTTGGTGTATCCCATCATAAGCATAAAACAACAAGCCTGTGAAAATTTGAGCCCAATTGGTCATCGGAGTTGCGAGAAAATGATGAAAGAAAAAATACCCTTGTTGGACGAGTTTGTGTGCTTTTAGATAGGAATAAAAGACTTCCAGCTAGAAGTCTTTTATTATTTTAGTGAGAAATTACCCCTCTCTCAAAAACTACGTTACATCAGAGGGGGTCGTTTCCCGCAATGTTTTATACTACCAACAGCTCTCCAATGCTTGTTACCAAGTCAGTTTTTAAGTTAATAAGTTTTTTGAGTAATTATCAAACGTGTACCTTCCCTTTAAAGGTTTTTAGTAATTGTTGTCATCATTTAATTGGTACACTTAAAAAATATAATACATTACTACATTGCGTGGAAATTAGCATAACAAATGTTGCTCCTTTCAATACATTTCAGAGACTCGATTTAATTTTTCAGAGCTAAAAGTGTCTGAAACTTTTCACTGCTGACTGTACGATGTAACAATATTCCATTACCCCATACACTATCTGTATTCTTAACAATGGAAAGGATTGCTTACCGATGTCAAAGGTTAAAATTATCTTTAATTTCCTTTGGAGTGTTTTGACATGGTTTTGAAGAGTAGATTGACCCCTTATTTACATAATTAAGTTTAAGGTGCCACTCATGATGTTATATTAGATTTAAGTTGATTTAGGAACCTATAATCATGTTTTTTTAGGAGCATTGAAGTGTTCTTACCATACATGGCCACCTGTTTGATTTTTTTTAAGTGCTGCATTTTCATGAAGCAAATAAGAAAGAAAGAATGATGGTGTAACGTGAATGAGTAGGATACCAGCCACTAATGTAAATTGCACAGCATTCTGGCAGGTCACCAGTGTAGGCCTACAAGCTTTTACACAAAAGCATCAATATCTACCATAATAGTAGAATACCCAACGATTTTGACGAAAGTATGGTGTTCCTACAAAAATAATGACATCTGAAAGAAATATCGTTTTGGTAATGTTGAATTCCCACTGCTTATTAGTGATTAATGGGTAAAATGTTTTATTATCATAATTATAATGTGATTATGCAGATTTTGTTTTTTTTTCTGACTGTGAATAAACGATTGTAAATGTTTTAAACATTCTGTGTCCATATTGAGTTATTATTTGTAAATCTGTTTTAAATATTACATTTTCTGACCTTTAAGACCGAATTACACAAACGATTAATCATGTCATGATTGTATGGGCTTTTAGTGTGGGCAGACCCACCGTCCATGGGCCCTGAAGTTTACCCTCACCTTTTCAAATTGCATATTATTTTCAGTTTATTTAACGAAAATAAATATACAACAAATAAACTCTTCAGCTAAAGTGAAATGGAGGGTAATGGAAAGTTATTTAACACCAGTGTTTTTGTTTGGTTCAAAGGGTTGGACTGTCTTGAGTTGGTGAATCCGGTGTGATTCTCTATGCTTGCGGTGTGTGTCATCACCCTTGCGAAGCTTATGTATAATTGTGTGGTTTAAAATTTTATATTTGTAAATAAAGGTAAAATAATGGACGAATAATGAATTACGTGTTGTATGATTAACTATTTTGTAAATATTGCTTTAAATAATTTGTTTTACTGTTGGCGCCCCATAGAGTCGCGACCCCAAAACTATGGTTATGACGTCACTTGGAAAAGTTTGTGCGTATAAGCCACTTAGGAATGTCAGCTGCGCATGTCTGTTACTGCTGACAATGGGGTTCGTCTATCTCCCATGACCTTTTGACAATACCCGCTGGTATTGTCAAAAGGTTATGGGAGATAGACAAAATCCGTTGTCAGCAGTAACAGACATGCGCAGCTGACATTCCGAAGTGCTCCGCATTCACTCCAATAAACCTGTTCTCGTGAGCACATTTGGACGGCGAGCGCGACAAGGAATCCCTCGCACTGTACTGTGTATGCTACGTGTTGTTTTATAGTAAGTTTGAATATATGCTTCGGGACCTCTCACACGAGAATGGGACTTGAATCAAGTCTACTGTGCAACTCGACCTTTTATTCAGGCGACTTGTTGAACTCGTCGACTGCTGTACCAATGTGCAAAAGGTCGAGAGGTCATAACTGTAGCTGCTCCGGCAAACACTAGGCTGGTAAGATAAAACGGTAGCGTGTAACTCCCTAATGCATCTTTGACGGTTCCTGAAAAAAAGTCAGATGTCACAATTACATAAAATAATGATCGTAGTAATCTCTGGTGACTTTATGTCAAGTGATAGTTTGGGTTTCGGTCAATGAACTATCATGCGGATTTTTATCTTTGAAAAAAGATAATAACCCATTGCGGGATTTTCTTTTAAAGGGAAGGTACACGTTTGGTAATTTGGTAACTGCAAATTAACTTCAAAACTGATTTGGTCACGAGCATTTGGAGAGCTGTTGATGGTATAAAACATTCTGAAGTATCATCGATTTTGAGAATGAGGTAATTTCTCACTAAAATAATAAAAGACTTCTAGCTAGAAGTATTTTATTCCTATCTGAAAGCACACAATGACAAGGGTGTTTTTTCTGTCATAGTTTTCTCGCAACTCCGATGACCAATTGAGCTCAAATTTTCACAGGTTTGTTATTTTATGCTTATGGTGTGATACAGTAAGTGAGAAGACTGGTCTTTGACAAGTACCAAAGGTGTACCTTCCCTTTAAATGGTTTGGGTACATTTCGTACGTCACAAAGCTCAAAAGTCGTCCTCTACACCTCAGGACCCAACCCATAGCCAAGCGCTATACTACACATTGTCCACAGTGAAAGCTGTAAAAACCATCAATCTCTTGTTAAGTAATCTTTCCTTGTTATGTTCAGACTGAGTTGTACTTCCTGGTTCGTTGTCAACACGTCATTATAACAACTTTGGGTCTGGTCCAAGTCCAAAACCAATCCTCGAGTCTGGTTGAAAATTGTTCACACGACACTCTCTGAACTCTGACCTACCTACATAGTTCCCGAGTCAGTCTCTCTTAAAGGCAGTGGACACTATTGGTAATTACTCAAAATAATTAATAGCACAAAACCTTACTTGGTAACGAGTAATGGAGAGCTGTTGATAGTATAAAACATTGTGAGTAAAGGCTCCCTCTGAAGTAACGTAGTTTCCGAGAAAAAAAAAGAGTTTGATTTCGAGACCTCAGAATTAGATTTTGAGGCCCTCGAAATCAAGCAACTGAAAGCACACAACTTCGTGTGACAAGTGTATTTTGTCTACCATATTATCTCGCAACTTCGACGACCAGTAATGAGCTCAAATTTTCACAGGTTTGTCATTTTATGCATATGTTGAGATGTGAGAAGACTGGTCTTTGACAATAACCAAAAGTGTCCAGTGTCTTTAACGTTCAACGGCTATTTCCCCTAAGAATCCAGGTCGCTCTAACAGTATATCAGGAAGAAAAACAAACTTTAATGCGGGTACCATCTGTTCAATATAAAATGATCTACAGATAGGCTGTTGCTCACTCATCTTTACACTTCTAATCTATTCGGCAACGAAAGGAGTCGTGTTTTGTAGTTGCAGTTATAATTGAGCAAAATAGGGTTGTTTATCCGTTCGCTCTTGGTCGTTCTGATTGTGAAGTCTCAAGTTGAACTACAAGTTGAAGCTTCCAGCAACCAGAGAACGGTTTCATGTGATGTAGATACAAGTAGTAAGGTAGCCGAGTTAAGGCTTATTGTAGAAAACTACCTAGTCATTCTTGAAGATGAACTCAGAAACACACAAGACCAGGTGAAAGAGCTCAAAGTAATAATGACTGAAACTGTTTCATCGGAGCTGGAGGACACAAGACGTACGATGGCTGCAATATCAACCAACCAAGAAACAGCCACCTCTGAGCAAGAGGAAACACGTCGAATGGTTAGTGAGTTGCAGGTTGCAATATCAACCAACCAAGAAACAGCCACCTCTGAGCAAGAGGAAACACGTCGAATGGTTAGTGAGTTGCAGGTTGCAATATCAACCAACCAAGAAACAGCCACCTCTGAGCAAGAGGAAACACGTCGAATGGTTAGTGAGTTGCAGGTTGCAATATCAACCAACCAAGAAACAGCCACCTCGGAGCAAGAGGAAACACGACGTATGGTTAGTGAGTTACAGGTCGCAGTATCAACCAACCAAGAAACAGCCACCTCTGAGCAAGAGGAAACACGTCGAATGGTTAGTGAGTTGCAGGCTGCAGTATCAACCAACCAAGAAACAGCCACCTCTGAGCAAGAGAAAACACGTCGAATGGTTAGTGAGTTGCAGGCTGCAATATCAACCAACCAAGAAACAGCCACCTCTGAGCAAGAGGAAACACGACGCGTCGTGTTACCTATTGCTCAGAATTCGCGACGTATGGTTAGTGAGTTGCAGACTGCGGCAAGACGTATAATGGCTGCAATATCAACCAACCAAGAAACAGCCACCTCTGAGCAAGAGGAAACACGTCGAATGGTTAGTGAGTTGCAGACTGCAGTTTCGACCAACCAGCAAAAGGTAACTGTCGCACTAAGAAACACAACACTTCAGTTAAAAGACACAAGACGTGAAATGGGAGTCATTGGGCGTCAGGTGGAAGAGCTCCAGGAGTCAGTATCTAGGTTGACGAAGATCCATGGTAGGTTTTGTTTGCTCACAATATTGGTTAAACCATGGAGGTAAAAATAGACACAAGCAGACAACACTACCTCTTAAATATCCAAGACTTTGTTGAGGGGTGACTGTTGTACACAAAAGACCCCTAGCATTGGCGGCCACCTTTAATGTCAATCTATCAACGCGGTGACGCGCTGCGCATTACTCTCCGCCAAAGATGGCCCTTTATGGACCTCAGTGGCGACATTTATGCAAGGGGTCTATTTAATCACCATTCGAAACGTACTCGCCCCCCCCCCCCCCCAACACCTGATCGTAAGCATTACACCTTAAACTGTCCATTATAAACATGCGTTCAAATTTACTCGTACATAAAAGTGCGACGACAAGGGTGTTTTCACTCCGAGTGGTATCACTTTCGCTCTTTTGAGAGTGATAGTCAATCTGTGTTACTCTTTTTGAGTGAAATTGGAACAAACCTCACTCTAAATTGAGTTGAAAGTACCCGTCTTTTACTCTAAAAAGAGTTTTTCGTCATATGGCTCATTGCAAGAGTGGTATGGCGGACAAAAGGAGTGTTTGTTCACTCTTTTACATTAAGAGAGTTTGTATGTTTAAAGGCACTGGACGCCTTCAGTAATTGTCAAAGACCAATGTTTTCACTTGGTGTAACTCGACAGTAAAAAATAATGCATAAAATAACAAACCTGTGAAATTAGGGAGTCAAATAGTCGTAGAAGTTGCAAGAGAATAAAAAAAAGAAAAAACACCCTTGTCGCACAAGTTGTATGCTTTCAGACGCTTGATTTCGAGACCTCAGCTGAGGTCTCAAATTCAATTGAAGTATTTAATACTTCGTTCTCGAAAACTACGTTACTTCAGAGGGAGCCGTTTCAATTCTTACCTGTTTTATACCATCAACAGCTCTCCATTGCTCATTACCAATTAAGTTTTATGCTAACGATTATTTTGAGTAGTTACCAATAGTATTCAATGACTTTAAAGAGAGGGATATAGCAGATGATTCTCATTTCAATCTTGTCCTGGTATTCTGTTTTCCATCTATACTAAAACCATTATCTCGTTTTTTATATAAGGAGTCAGAGATTGTTCCGACGTGCTCGCAAGAGGTGAGGCACGCAGTGGCGTTTATGCCGTGAAGCCGGACTCCGGTAGGCCATTCAAGGTGTACTGTGATATGGAGACAGACGGCGGAGGCTGGACGGTAAGACAATGGAGGACTTTCCTTCCAAAATACACATTTTTTAGAAGTGTAAAGTCTAAAATGTTAGGTGAACACAAAACCATTCAAAATGATGTGCGTTAATTTGTCTTCGATAGGTTTTCCAGCGGCGTCAGGACGGCAGTGTAGATTTCTATTTGGACTTTGCCAACTACAGCCGGGGCTTTGGGAATCTAGAGGGAGAGTTTTGGCTGGGTAACGACAACTTGCACCGTCTGACTGCTCAGGGCGAGTACGAACTCCGCGTAGATCTCACAAGCTTCGACGACGATACCGGCTTTGCCTGGTATGGATCGTTCAGCATCGCCGATGTGAGCGATAACTACAGGCTGACTGTAGGAAGTTACTCGGGAACCGCAGGTAAGATGCTATAAGTGGATACTTGTAGTTATGCAGAAATATTGCAGGGTAATCTGTGTCCATCGTTGTGACCGATTGCTTTTGGTAGGTGTCAATGAAAGACAGAAAAGCAACATCGTGATTCAAATAGTTGAATAAGAAATCACCTCTTTCTCAAAAACTACGTTCCTTCAGAGGGAGCCGTTTCTCACAATGTTCACATCTCCCCATTGCTAGTTCAAGTAGGTTTCTAATAATCATTTTGAGTAATAACCAATAGTGTCTGGAGTGCCTTTAAAAGTGGAGGGGGAATTGTCTATGTTTTGTTCCTCAACTCCAGACGGAAAAAGGAGGGGTAGATTTTTGCATCCCTTGCTGCTCAAACCAAGCCGAAAATTGGAGGGGTGTAACTTTTATTATCCTTTGCTGCCCAACACCAAGTAAAAAAGAGGAAGATGATGTTTATCCCTTGAAACTAAAAAATGACAAAATGTACGACAAATAACTTGAATTCAGCAATTTTAAACTCGCTAGAAACATTTAACTGAATCGTAAAACCACAATTTGGAGGAGAACAAATATAACGTATAAACGTTGCTTTTAAATCCCGTTTCGATAGCAATTTTCGAACTATCTTATTAAACTGTAACTTAAAGCAATTGCACAACATCGGTTAACAGTATTGTCCAAAGGCCACTCCGTGTATCACAACGATATAAAACAACAAACCTGTGAAAAGTTAGGCTCAATCGGTCATCGGAGTCGGGAGAAAATAACGGGAAAACCCACTCTTGTTTCCGCACGTTTTGCCATGTCATGACATGTATTTAAAATAAATCCGTTATTGTTGATATCGAGAATTGATAGGTGTTTTAATGTTTTCTCAAAAAGTAAAGCGTTTCATGGAATAATATTTCAAGGGAAGTCTTTCACCAGTACCTTCTGTAAACTTTGTAAGTTATTTGTAAATCTGTGAACTTTTAATTTTTGGTTCTGTTCAGAATGTGTCCAATGGCTTTAAAAAGAAAACAAAATGCAGTTAAAAATGAACCTGATTGTGAAACATTTACTTCACTTCTCCCAATATCCCAGTTCCATTAATTGATAAATTTGTTTCTAATCACACCTTATCGGCCTAGGTTATGTTCAAAACAAATTAATGTTTAAAGTTACCTCCTGTCAACATCGCCTTTATTTACACGTATGACTATAATGGCTACGTGTGTTATCTTACAGGAGACAGGTTATCACACTACCACAATAACCAGGCCTTCTCGACCAAAGACCGAGACAACGATGCCTGGAGTAGTGGTGACTGTGCTGAGGAATACCACGGAGGCTGGTGGTACAAGTACTGCATCAACTCCAATTTGAACGGGAGATACTTCAATGAGGCCACTACGAACACAGAAGGAATTAGGTGGTTAGGCTTTTCGGGTGGCCGCTCACTCAAAACAACTGAGATGAAGATTAGAAGGAAAGTTTAGTCCTTAATTAAGATGGATACCATTATAAAAAGGTACGCAGTAATAAACATCTCATAAATCACCTGATCACTTCATCTTATTAAGTTTCTCGTAATGTTTTAAACCATAATAGTTAAACCTGTACTTTGAAACCTAAAAATGGAAAACATGGAAAACAATTTAATGTGAATTAACTTTTAATGCAATGGATTAAATGAGACATGTATAAAAATATTGACATCGGGTAGCTAAAATAGTTGCAGAAAGTAACTAATAAGGAATGTCACTCTAAACCCAATACGACCAGTATAGTATGTAAGACTTCCGAGTACAAACGCATCGCTTATAAAACTCTCAAGATACCCTTTTAAATAACCCGTTCTAAATCCGACTCGTATAATGAGAGTGGATGCTACATCTTCACGAGTAGCGCATACTAATGTTGCACAGGCTGCATACTCCCCACATAGAATTTACATATACGAACATTAAAAATGGCTTAATACGGTTCCATACTAAATCGACGCCTTTTTAAAGGCAGTGGACACTATTGGTAATTACTCCAAATAGTTATTAGCATAAAACCTTGGTAACTAGTAATGAGGAGAGGTTGATAGTATACAACATTGTGAGTAACGGCTCTCTCTGAAGTGACGCGGTTTCGAGAAAGAAGTAAGTGTCCACGAATTTGATTTTGAGACATCAGAACTAGATTTTGAGGTCTCGCAAAGCATCTGAAAGCACTCAACTTCGTGTGACAAGGTTGTTTTTTCTTTCATAGTTATCTCGCAACTTTGACGACCAATTGAGCTCAAATTTTCACAGGTTTGTTATTTTATGCATATTAGATACTCCAAGTGAGAAGACTGGTCCTTGACAATTACCAATAGTGCTTATTTCCCAATAATTGTTCTGTTTGGGTCCCCCCCCCGCAAATGCTTTGAAACAAGCAAATGGCGGTATGGTAGAAATAATTTATTCTCTTAGTAGGCCTAATAAGACTAATATTAAGGGTATTTTTGTTTCATTGCTATCTCGCAATTTGTACGACCAAGTTCAAATTTTCACAGGTTTGTAATTGTATGCATTATGTTTAGATACTCCAAGTGAGAAGACATAGTCCTTGACAATTACCAATAGTGTCCAGTGTCTTTAACCACAACTGTCTCATTTCCTAACAATTGTTCAATTTGGGTTGTCCCTCTTGCAAATGCTTTGTAAGCAAATGGCGGTTTGGTAGAAATAATTTATTCTCTTAGTAGGCCTAATAAGACTAATATTAACTGCAATGGATATGTCCTGGTTAATTAATGCTCAGATATAATCTATGACAGAAGTATAATCTATGAATGAAATCTAAAATAAACAACTGTGTAACAGGTAATGATCCATCTTGGGTAGGTTTCTAATTTCCTGTACTCAAAATCTTTCAGATTGGATTCACTAGCAATCCCAATGTGATGAAACTTTCAAAGATTGGTTATTTTGCTAATTAAATCTTGAACTTGAGGCTGGTGACTTATTGTTATATCTTTGAATAACAATCATATAGCAGCCTGGCAGCGCAAGGAACACTTCTGTTTTATCTCTCTGCTTAAGTTTTAATTTCTACATAATTTTGCCTGCTTCAAGTGTATTTCCTGCTAATAATTATGGAATCAGTTTCAAAAGCCATTTTGATTTTAATTTGATTTTAATTTGATTTTTGTTTTGTTTTTTTGTTAGCTTTGGTCAAGGTTTCTTATGGTTTATTTTGGTTTAGGTTTAACTTGGTTTTCTTTGTTTGAAGTTCCGAACAGAGTCATTTTTAAGGTTTAGATCACAAGTTCATACGTTTTTGGTTTGCATTGTTTTATACTGCTTTTGTTAAATTGTCTTATAATCAATAAAGTCATTTTTTATTTTTGTTTGAGAAACCTATACTTTGTGTCATCTGTTCCTATTTTTTGTTGTGCATTTCCTCGCGTCTTTTCCCCACCCGATCTTGAGTGTGTTTTATTAGTTATACTCAATATAGTTTTCATAGTGTACCCTTTTTCCAGGTTACATTTCATCACACGGCGATTGTTATAATTTATGCAACTTCTTCAATTAAATGAGAAGTACCCTCCTTCGGCCACAACTGATTTTGAGGTAACACATCGATTTTGTTAAGCATGATAAATAGTCAGTTCCAAGTCTAGTTTAAAAAAATACAAAATAACAACAACCAAATAAAATCAGCCAAGACAGTGCAATGATTTTTGTTACCTACCGCTGTATACAAAGTGTAGTGCAGTGTACATGTATGTACTTCATACTTTCTGGAATATTAACCCGTGTAGGTTAATGGATAGATCGAAAAACAACGTTGTTGGTGTACGTTTTGGTCCAATGATTGACCAAAAAAAACACACAATATTTTTGTGCGCAAAGCAAATAAGCCAGTGTTTTCACTGTGGACCAAACATATTTGTTAGTGCATAAATAAGTCGTCTCGTCTAAACTGAATCTCCCATCTGGGATAATAAAGTGAATTAAATTGAATTGAATGTTGCAATTAGAATTAAAGGCACTGCAGCCGATTTCATGAAATGCTACGATAAATCCTATCTCGAGTTAGGACGAGTAACTCAGTGTGTCGTGGCCGAGCGGATAGGTGCTCTGGTGCTTCTGTTCAGCAGAGGGTGGGTTCGAATCCCGGTCGTGACACTTGTGTCCCTGAGCAAGACACTTCACTATAATTGCTTCTCTCACACCAGGGAGCTGAGATGGTTTAAGGAGTGATTTAAGGCCCAGTGACCAGGGGTAATAATGTGAAGCACTTTGGGATGCCCTTCTTGTCTAAAGCGCTATATAAAAACGGGTTATTATTATTATTATTAACTCGTCCTATAGGAGATGGGTTCAATGCGTCGTAACATCTAGGCCCATGGTTAAGGAACTGAACTCGTTCTAAGTCCTAAAATTGATTCTAAAGTCTGGCAGAGTTTGGTGAAAATGACGGCTGGACACGTTTGGTATTGACTGTCAAAGACCATTCTCACTTGGTGTATCTCAACATAATGCAGAAATAACAATCTGTGGAAAAGTAGACTCAACTGGTCGAAGTTGCAAGAGAATAATGAAAGAAAGAAAAAATGCCCCAGGTAAGCTAGCTATCGTGCCCCCCAACTCGCAGTGGATAGGGCAAACGACTGATGTTAACGGAACACGTTGCCTTGGATCGGACGAGTTGGTCTATAAAAAGCGTTTGTAACCATTTTTTATAAAATGCATATGATTAGAAAGATGTTTCAAAAGTAGAATACAATGATCCACACAAGTTTGCCTCGAAATTGCGAGGTTTGCCTTTTACTGTGCGAACTCCCATAAATGGCCGACCGTGTTAGTCGACGAGGTAAAAGGAAAACCGTGCAATTTCGATGCATGTTTGTGTGGATCATTGTATTCTACTTTTACAACATCTTTTAACCCATGTGCATTTCATAACAAACGGTTACACACGTTTTTCAAAGACCAACTCGACCGTAGGCAACGTGTTCGTTTAAATCTAACAAGGGGCGCTGGCTATCGGCTAGACTAACCATCGCAGACCCCAGCAGAGCGCCCACAACATGCAGACGACCAAATCTGTGTTTTGATGATTGGTCCAATGTGATGTTTGTCAGCTGTACCCACATTGAAATACAGATGTGGAAAGCTAACGTCACTTCACGTTTATCCAATGAAATCATTGTATCCAATGAAATCACTGATAGTGCAAAAGCAAGTATAGGGCCGCTACAATACCCAAAGGGTTTTCAGGGTGTAGGCCTACACACATTTTCCCTATTGTGACTTGGGGTTGTTGACTACCATCTTGATGTACGATTTAGATGATTCCCTAAAAAAAAAGTGGCATTATTGACTTGGAGACCAGCAGGGAGACTAACTCGACAGGCCTAGGGACTACTCATATAAAATTAAGCAGAGTATTTAAAGGCAGTGGACACTATTGGTAACTACCCAAAACAATTATTAGCATAAACTCGTACTTGTTTACGAGTAATGGGGAGAGGTTGATAGTATAAAACGTCGTGAGAAACGGCTAAGTGACGTAGTTTTTGAGAAAGAAGTAATTTTCCACGAATTTGATTTCGAGACCTCAGATTATTTCACTTTTGATCGTTCACCACAAGCAGTTTGTGCGGATGGGATGATGTTTTGCACACATGTGTAGAACACAGATAACTAATTAACCTGTTGATGTTATTATTAACAATCGTGCCTTCAGAACTGTATAAATCCAGTCGTTGATATGCATTATGATGTCCTTACCAAGTAGATCAACATCAATGCGATTTTGTTTATATTAAAAAGGAAAACAGATAAACGTAAAGTTGTGATATAGGCACTTTTCGAAACCTCGGCTTTGGATTCGGCTCGGCTAGCTTGGCCCCCGGTTGTTTTGACATTTGCCCGTGCTTTGTGTACGCGCTCAGGGCTTCAGACAAGTGGACGGAGCCCGAAGCCAAATCCAAAGACGAAGCCGTGGATTCGAAAAGGGCCAGAGTAAACAGTGCATGACAATAACCAGCCTCTGGAAAGAGAACTGGATCTTTTTATCTTTCATTGTGCAGTAATATTTGTAAGTTTTTCTTTTACGGTGGTGCTTTTTTTTATCGGGCATTTCAAGATGCTGCGTTCAAATAATGATTGGAAGGCTGAGTAAAGGAATTGGATTCACGAGTGAAGATAATTGGACTTAAAGGCACTGGACACTATTGGTAATTGTCAAAGACCAGTATTCTCACTTGGTGTATCGCAACATATGCACAAAATAACAAACCTGTAGAAATTTGTGCTCAATTGTTCATCAAATTTTGCAAGAGAATAATGAAAGAAAAAACACACCTGTTACTTTACTTTGTGTGCTTTCCAGATGCATAATAAAAGGCTTCAGCTTAAGTATTTTATTATTTGAGTGAGAAAGTACCTCTTTCTAAAAAAAACTACGGTATTTCAGAGGAAGCAGTTTCTCACAATGTTTTATACTTACCAACAGCTCTCCATTGCTCGTTACCAATTAAGTTTTTACGCTTACAGCTATTTTGAATAATTACCAATAGTGTCCAGTGCCTTAAAAAAAAAAGCGACTTGGTGTGATGCCACTAATTACTGCCAATTGATCATAAAAATACAGGGAATGTTTTAAGTGCAAACTGGCGCCATTTTGTCTGATTGGTCAGTTGTTGTTATATTTTATAGTAATAGGATGACATTTAATGTGGGAAACTCCAGCCTTATAACCAGATGATACCAAGTCTTTCAAAAACTGAGGACGGTTAGCTTTTTTGGTTGTTTCTTTGATTATGTAAATGTCACTTTTTTTTGCGAGATAGTGACGAGCAAGTTGGATGAGATTGGAAATTCGTTGTCCTTTGTCTTTATTACTCGGGCCGTGTCCAACTGACGGCAACGGCTACGGCTAGAATTCTGCATTATCATGTGTTGAAGTATAGGACGTCCCTTAGCAACTCCATTAGCAACAGCCGTAGCCTTAGCCTTAGCTGTAGTAGCAAATCGGATTCTGTCTTAGTTGTTTGTTTTGTGTGTGTGTGTGGGGGGGGGGGTAAGGGGTTAGGGGTCATCTATCTAAATGCAATGTATATTAAGGCACTTCGTTACTTGACACTTTTTTTATGAGTAACCATGTATGACTTTAAACAAAAATGAGATTTATATATTTACTTTAAATTCACGATGACTTAAGTTTAAAAAAAGAAAAGAAACTAACAGTATTTCAAATATTTTAACTCTATTTTGGCATAATGGAATCTTCTGTTGCAGGAAAGAAAGATCCGTTTAAAATAAGTTTATGAAAAGTGTAATTATTATAGTATTGTGATAAGTTAAAGTGGAAACAAGTGGGCCAGGCAATCCTCGAGATAAAATGTTCACCTCTAATTACAGTTTCTTTTTTTTCCTGGTGTTTCCCAAACAAGACCAGTGAGACACCTGTCTCATAGGGAAGGTACATGTTTGGTAATTGTCAAAGACCAGTCTTCTCACTTGGTGTATCCCATCATAAGCATAAAACAACAAACCTGTGAAAATTTGAGCCCAATTGGTCATCGGAGTTGCGAGAAAATGATGAAAGAAAAAACACCCTTGTTGGACGAGTTTGTGTGCTTTTAGATAGGAATAAAAGACTTCTAGCTAGAAGTCTTTTATTATTTTAGTGAGAAATTACCTCTCTCAAAAACTACGTTACATCAGAGGGGGTCGTTTCCCGCAATGTTTTATACTACCAACAGCTCTCCAATGCTTGATACCAAGTCAGTTTTTAAGTTAATAAGTTTTTTGAGTAATTACCAAACGTGTACCTTCCCTTTAAAGGTTTTTTATGAATTGTTGTCATCATTTAATTGGTACACTTAAAAAATATAATACATTACTACATTGCGTGGAAATTAGCATAAAAAAATGTTGCTCCTTTCAATACATTTCAGAGACTCGATTTAATTTTTCAGAGCTAAAAGTGTCTGAAACTTTTCACTGCTGACTGTACGATGTAACAATATTCCATTACCCCATACACTATCTGTATTCTTAACAATGGAAGGGATTGCTTACCGATGTCAAAGGTTAAAATTATCTTTAATTTCCTTTGGAGTGTTTTGACATGGTTTTGAAGAGTAGATTGACCCCTTATTTACATAATTAAGTTTAAGGTGCCACTCATGATGTAATATTAGATTTAAGTTGATTTAGGAACCTATAATCATGTTTTTTTAGGAGCATTAATGTGTTCTTACCATACATTGCCACCTGTTTGATTCATTTTTAAGTGCTGCATTTTCATGAAGCAAATAAGAAAGAAAGAATGATGGTGTAACGTGAATGAGCAGGATACCAGCTACTAATGTACATTGCACAGCATTCTGGCTGGTCACCAGTGTAGGCCTACAAGCTTTTACACAAAAGCATCAATATCTACCATAATAGTAGAATACCCAACGATTTTGACGAAAGTATGGTGTTCCTACAAAAATAATGACATCTGAAAGAAATATCGTTTTGGTAATGTTGAATTCCCACTGCTTATTAGTGATTAATGGGTAAAATGTTTTATTATCATAATTATAATGTGATTATGCAGATTTTTTTTTTTTTTCTGACTGTGAATAAACGATTGTAAATGTTTTAAACATTCTGTGTCCATATTGAGTTATCATTTGTAAATCTGTTTTAAATATTACATTTTCTGACCTTTAAGACCGAATTACACAAACGATTAATTATGTCATGATTGTATGGGCTTTTAATGTGGGCAGACCCACCGTCCATGGGCCCTGAAGTTCACACTCACCCTTTCAAATTGCGTATTATTTTACACTTTATTTAAAGAAAATAAATATACAACAAATAAACTCTTCAGCTAAAGTGAAATGGAGGGTAATGGGAAGTTATTTAACACCAGTGTTTATGTTTGGTTCAAAGGGTTGGACTGTCTTGAGTTGGTGAATCCGGTGTGATTCTCTATGCTTGCGGTGTGTGTCATCACCCTTGCGAAGCTTATGTATAATTGTGCGGTTTAAAATTTAATATTTGTAAATAAAGGTAAAATAATGGACGAATAATGAATTACATGTTGTATGATTAACTATTTTGTAAATATTGCTTTAAATAAAAATTTTTACTGTTGGCGCCCCATAGAGTCGCGACCCCAAAACTATGGTTATGACGTCACTTGGAAAAGTTTGTGCGTATGAGGCCGTGTCCGAAACGACGACTTCGGCTACAGCTACGGCTAGATCGCGCGCGTCTGCCTATTCTTCAACACTGGTAGACGCGCTGATCTAGACGTAGCTGTAGCCGAAGTCGTCGTTTCGGACACGGCCTAAGCCACTTAGGAATGTCAGCTGCGCATGTCTGTTACTGCTGACAATGGGTTCGTCTATCTCCCATAACCTTTTGACAATACCCGCTGGTATTGTCAAAAGGTTATGGGAGATAGACAAAATCCGTTGTCAGCAGTAACAGACATGCGCAGCTGACATTCCGAAGTGCTCCGCATTCACTCCAATAAACCTGTTCTCGTGAGCACATTTGGACGGCGAGCGCGACAAGGAATCCCTCGCACTGTACTGTGTATGCTACGTGTTGTTTTATAGTAAGTTTGAATATATGCTTCGGGACCTCTCACACGAGAATGGGACTTGAATCAAGTCTACAGTGCAACTCGACCTTTTATTCAGGCGACTTGTTGAACTCGTCGACTGCTGTACCAATGTGCAAAAGGTCGAGAGGTCATAACTTTGGCTGCTTCAGCAAACATTAGGCTGTTAAGATAAAACGGTAGCGTGTAACTCCCTAATGCATCTTTGACGGTTCCTGAAAAAAAAGTCAGATGTCACAATTACATAAAATAATGATCGTAGTAATCTCTGGTGACTTTATGTCAAGTAATAGTTTGGTCAATGAACTATCATGCGGATTTTTATCTTTGAAAAAAAGGATAATAACCCATTGCGGGATTTTCTTTTAAAGGGAAGGTACACGTTTGGTAATTTGGTAATTGCAAATTAACTTCAAAACTGATTTGGTAACGAGCATTTGGAGAGCTGTTGATGGTATAAAACATTCTGAAGTATCATCGATTTTGAGAAAGAGGTAATTTCTCACTAAAAATAATAAAAGACTTCTAGCTAGAAGTCTTTTATTCCTATCTGAAAGCACACAATGACAAGGGTGTTTTTTCTGTCATAGTTTTCTCGCAACTCCGATGACCAATTGAGCTCAAATTTTCACAGGTTTGTTATTTTATGCTTATGGTGGGATACAGCAAGTGAGAAGACTGGTCTTTGACAAGTACCAAAGGTGTACCTTCCCTTTAAAGGGTTTGGATACATTTCGTACGTCACAAAGCTCAAAAGTCGTCCTTTACACCTTTATTCAGCCGAGACTCGGGACCCAACCCATAGCCAAGCGCTATACTACACATTGTCCATAGTGAAAGCTGTAAAAACCATCAATCTCTTGTTAAGCCATCTTTCCTTGTTATGTTCAGACTGAGTTGTACTTCCTGGTTCGTTGTCAACACGTCATTGTAACAACTTTGGGTCTGGCCCAAGTCCAAAACCAATCCTCGAGTCTGGTTGAAAGTTGTTCACACGACACTCTCTGAACTCTGACCTACCTACATAGTTCCCGAGTCAGTCTCTCTTAAAGGCAGTGGACACTATTGGTAATTACTCAAAATAATTAATAGCACAAAACCTTACTTGGTGACGAGTAGTGGAGAGCTGTTGATAGTATAAAACATTGCTAGTAAAGGCTCCCTCTGAAGTAACGTAGTTTCCGAGAAAGGAGTAACTTTCCCCGAGTTTGATTTCGAGACCTCAGAATTAGATTTTGAGCCCTCGAAATCAAGCAACTGAAAGCACACAACTTCGTGTGACAAGTGTATTTTTTCTTCCATATTATCTCGCAACTTCGACGACCAGTAATGAGCTCAAATTTTCACAGGTTTGTCATTTTATGCATATGTTGAGATGTGAGAAGACTGGTCTTTGACAATAACCAAAAGTGTCCAGTGTCTTTGACGTTCAACGGCTATTTCCCCTAAGAATCCAGGTCGCTCTAACAGTATATCAGGAAGAAAAACAAACTTTAATGCGGGTACCATCTGTTTAATATAAAATGATCTACAGATAGGCTGTTGCTCACTCATCTATACATTTCTACTCTATTCAGCAACGAAAGGAGTCGTGTTTTGTAGTTGCAGTTATAATTGAGCAAAATGGGGTTGTTTATCCGTTCGCTCTTGGTCATTCTGATTGTGAAGTCTCAAGTTGAACTACAAGTTGAAGCTTCCAGCAACCAGAGAACAGTTTCATGTGATGTAGATACAAATAGTAAGGTAGCCGAGTTAAGGCTTATAGTAGAAAACTACCTAGTCATTCTTGAAGATGAACTCAGAAACACACAAGACCAGGTGAAAGAGCTCAAAGTAATAATGACTGATAATCATGAAACTGTTTCATCTGAGCTGGAGGACACAAGACGTACGATGGCTGCAATATCAACCAACCAAGAAACAGCCACCTCTGAGCAAGAGGAAACACGTCGAATGGTTAGTGAGTTGCAGACTGCGGCAAGACGTACAATGGCTGCAATATCAACCAACCAAGAAACAGCCACCTCTGAGCAAGAGGAAACACGTCGTATGGTTAGTGAGTTGCAGGTTGCAGTAACTACCAACCAACAAATGGTAACTGTCGCACTAAGAAACACAACACTTCAGTTAAAAGACATAAGACGTGAAATGGGAGTCAGTGGGCGTCAGGTGGAAGAGCTCCAGGAGTCAGTATCTATGACGAAGATCCATGGTAGGTTTTGTTTGCTTGCAATCGTGGTTAAACCATGGAGGTAGAAAAAGACACAAGCACACAACTTTATCTTTTAAAGGAACACGTTGCCTTAGACCGGTCGAGTTGGTCTTTGAAAAGCGTTGATAATCGTTTGTTATTCAATGCATATGGTTGGAAAGATGTTTTTTTTTTCTTTTTTGGTAGAGTTTTTCAGCGCGTCCACATCGCAACTGTTAGAGCTCCGGTTTTTCTTTTAAAGTTTGGTGTTTTTTGCAGATATTTGTGTGGTGCTTAACATTCCGCCCCTCACTGAAAGACTTGAACAGCTCTCTTTGAATTTTGGTAATTCGGACCTGTCCTCAACCACATAGAGAGTGGCTGCCTCCTGCATGGAACAATAACCTTAGGAATTCCGACTCTTTGTCTAGTATCAGGTGCAGAACCAACCGATACAGGTCTAGCGCCATTCACTACCTCACCAGTATTTTGAACATGGAAGTGGTATTTTGTCAAAATAAAGCTTTTGTCACTAAAATATGTGGTTTGATGAGTGGAATATGAATAAACAATTAACTATGGTTTTAAAAAAATTAGTTTCCATTTTATTTACAAATTTGAAAATTAGCCCGACCCGAGAGGGCGCTGTTCGTGACGTCAATCGAGGCGCGATGAATCGCATGCAGTACCAACACAAGATAGTGACGCTTGGCGAAAGCTAAAAACATGCCCTAAAAGTTGAAACAATACCTGATTTTTTGTCACGTTAGGCAACTGCTCATTTAGGTTCGTTACGTCTTTCAGTTACCTTCTTCGACTTCCCCACTAGCTGGACAAATTGTTGGGATGGCGTTATGTTTAAGAAAAGAACTTCTTTCTTCATGTCATCTTTAGTTGTTTTGCTGCATCCAGCAGCAATACACCTGGTCGACATTGCCGGAAAAATGCAAGAAAAAAACTTGTTCCAAACGTACAAACTCACGACTAGGACTTGAATGTACTTGCACGTACGTGTGTTCGAATTCGATGTTCGATCGAGGCAAAGTCTGCCTCGATTGACGTCACAAAAGGGGTAGGCGGAGTCACCCCCACACCACTTTATTAATTTTTTTAAGCATATAAATCGTTAAAAACAATTACTCAAAAATTATTTTATTGTTTAGAAACATATACTCTAATGTTTGAAGATTTTTTTTTATATTTCCAGATGACTTTAAAACATTTTAGCAGGCCTCCAATTTTTTTTGTTTTGTTTGTTTGTTTGTTTGTTTGTTTGTTTGGGTTTGTTTGTTTGTTTGTTTGTTTGTTTGTTTGTTTGTTTGTTTGTTTGTTTGTTTGGATGTTCGTTTGGGTGTTTGTTTGGGTGTTTTGGTGTTTGGGTTTGTTAGTTAGGTGTGCTTGTTAAAATGTATTGTCTTTGTTTTATCTAATTTAAGTTCTCATAACGTCTCTTTTGTAAATGTAAATCTGTATTTTAATTTTTGTTATTTTAATTTTTGGACTGCGACAAACAGATGTTTTTTACAATAAACCACTAATAATATAATAAAAAAAAGTAGAATACAATGATCCACACAATATGCCTCGAAATTGCGTGGTTTTCCTTTTACCGCGTCGACTAACGGTCGGCCATTTATGGCAGCCAATTTATTTGACTCCCATAATGGCCGACCGTGTTAGTTCGCAAAGTAAAAGGAAAACCACGCAATTTCGAGGCAAATTTGTGTTCCTTTAAATACTCAAGATTAAGTTTAGGGGAGACTGTTGTACCACAAACGACCGTTTGCATGGCGGCCACCTTTAATGTCAATCTACGGAAACCTGCACTCGTGTGTACGCACTGCGCATGACTCTCAGGCAATCAGTGGCGTCATATGCAAGGGGTCGATTTAATCACCATTCGAAACGTACTTCCCACCCCCCCCCTCACACACACGCATACACACCCGATCGTAAGCGTTACACCTTCTGTCTGTTATAAACATGCGTTCAAATTTACTCATACACAAAAGTGCCACGACGAGGGTGTTGTCACTCTCTTGTCCGAGTGGTGTCAGTTTCGCTCTTTTGAGAGTGAAAGTCAAACTGTGTTACTCTTTTTGAGTGAAATTGAAACAAACTAACTTCACTCTAAATCGAGTTGAAAGTACCCGTCTTTCACTCTAAGAAGAGTTTTTCGTCATATGGCTCTTTGCAAGAGTGGTATGGCGGACAAAAGGAGTGTTTTTTCACTCTTTTACATTAAGAGAGTTTGTACTGGACGCCTTTTAGTAATTGTTAAAGACTAGTGTTTTCACTTGGTGTAACTCGACATTATTATGCATAAAATAACAAACCTGTGTAGTCGTCGAATTTGCAAGAGAATAAAGAAAGAAAAAAACACCCTTGTCGCACAAGTTGTGTGCTTTCAGACGCTTGATTTCGAGACCCCAGCTGAAGTCACAAATTCAAATCAAATATTTTAGTGGGAAATTACTTCTTTCTCGAAAACTACGTTACTTAAGAGGGAGCCGTTTCTTACACTGTTTTATACCACCAACAGTTCTCCATTGCTCATTACCAAGTAAGTTTTATGCTAACGATTATTTTGAGTAGTTACCAATAGTATTCAGTGACTTTAAAGAGAGGGATATAGCAGATGATTCTCATTTCAATCTTGTCCTGGTATTCTGTTTTCCATCTATACTAAAATCATTATCTCGTTTTTTATATAAGGAGTCAGAGATTGTTCCGACGTGCTCGCAAGAGGTGAGGCACGCAGTGGCGTTTATGCCGTGAAGCCGGACTCCGGTAGGCCATTCAAGGTGTACTGTGATATGGAGACAGACGGCGGAGGCTGGACGGTAAGACAATGGAGGACTTTCCATCCAAAATACATGTTTTTTAGAAGTGTAAAGTCTAAAATGTTATGTGAACACAAAGCCATTCAAAATGATGTGCGTTAATTTTTCTTCGATAGGTTTTCCAGCGGCGTCAGGACGGCAGTGTAGATTTCTTTTTGGACTTTGCCAACTACAGCCGGGGCTTTGGGAATCTAGAGGGAGAGTTTTGGCTCGGTAACGACAACTTGCACCGTCTGACTGCTCAGGGCGAGTATGAACTCCGTGTAGATCTCACAGGCTTCGACGACGATACCGGCTTTGCCGTGTATGACTCGTTTACCATCACCGATGTGAGCGATAACTACACGCTGACTGTAGGAAAACACTCTGGAACCGCAAGTACGATTATAAGTGGATACTTGTAGTTATACAGAAATATTGCAGGGTAATCTGTGTCCATCGTTGTGACCGATTGCTTTTGGTAGGTCTTAATGAAAGACAGAAAAGCAACATCGTGATTCAAATAGTTAAATGAGAAATCACCTCTTTCTCAAAAACTACGTTCCATCAGAGGGAGCCGTTTCTCACAATGTTCACATCTCTCCATTGCTAGTTCAAGTAGGTTTCTAATAATCATTTTGAGTAATAACCAATAGTGTCTGGAGTGCCTTTAAAAGTGAAGGGGGAATTGTCTATGTTTTGTTCCTCAACTCCAGACGGAAAAAGGAGGGGTAGAATTTTGCATCCATTGCTGCTCAAACCAATCCGAAAATTGGAGGGGTGTAACTTTTATTATTCTTTGCTGCCCAACACCAAGTAAAAAAGAGGAAGATAATGTTTATCCCTTGAAACTAAAAAATTACAAAATGTACGGCAAACAACTTGAATTCAGCAATTTTAAACTCGCTGGAAACATTTAACAGAATCGTAAAACCACAATTTGAAGGAGAACAAATAGAACGTATAAACGTTAAATCCGGTTTCGATAGCAATTTTCGAACTATCTTATTAAACTGTAACTTAAAGCAATTGCACAACATCGGTAAACAGTATTGTCCAAAGGCCACTTCGTGTATCACAACATATATATAAAACAACAAACCTGTGAAAAGTTAGGCTCAATCGGTCATCGGAGTCGGGAGAAAATAAAGGGAAAACCCACTCTTGTTTCCGCAAGTTTCGCCATGTCATGAAATGTGTTTATAATAAATCCGTTATTGTTGAAATCGAAAATTGATAGGTGTTTTAATGTTTTCTCGAAAAGTACCTTCTGTAAACTTTGTAAGTCTGTGAACTTTTAATTTGTGTTTCTGTTCAGAATGTGTCCAATGGCTTTAAAAAGAAAACAAAATGCAGTTAAAAATGAACCTGATTGTGAAACATTTACTTCACTTCTCCCAATATCCCAGTTCCATTAATTGATAAATTTGTTTCTAATCACACCTTATCGGCCTAAGTTATGTTCGAAACAAATTAATGTTTAAAGTTACCTCCTGTCAACATCGCCTTTATTTACACGTATGACTATAATGGCTACGTGTGTTATTTTACAGGAGACATGTTATCATACCACAATAACATGGCCTTCTCGACCAAAGACCGAGACAACGATGCCTATTCTAGTAACTGTGCTGAGTGGTACGGAGCCTGGTGGTACCGTGCCTGCTTCGACTCCAATTTGAACGGGAGATACTTAAATGAGTCCTCAGCTATAACCCGAGGAGAAATGAGGTGGAATGGCTTTTCGGGTAGCCGCTCACTCAAAACAACTGAGATGAAAATTAGAAGAGAAGTTTAGTCCTTAATTAAGATGGATACCATTATAAAAAGGTATGCAGTAATAAACATCTCCTCATAAATCACCTGATCGCTTCATCTTATTAAGTTTCTCGTAATGTTTTAAACAATAATAATTAAACCTGTACTTTGAAACCAAAAAATGGAAAACATGTACAACAATTTAATGTGAATTAACTTTTAATGCAATGGATTGAATGAGACATGTATAAAAAATATTAACTACAATGGATATGTCCTGGTTAATTAATGCTCAGATATAATCTATGACAGAAGTATAATCTATGAATGGAATCTAAAATAAACAACTCTGTAACAGGTAATGATCCAACTTGGGTAGGTTTCTAATTTCCTGTACTCAAAATCTTTCAGGTTGGATTCACTGGCAATCCCAATGTGATGAAACTTTCAAAGATTGGTTATTTTGCTAATTAAAACTTGAGGCTGGGTGACTCATTGTTATATCTTTGAATAACAATCATATAGCAGCCTGACAGCGCAAGGAGCACTTCTGGTTTATCTCTCTGCTTAAGTTTTAATTTCTACATAATTTTGCCTGCTTCAAGTGTATTTCCTGCTAATAATTATGGAATCAGTTTCAAAAGCCATTTTGATTTTAATTTGATTTTTGGTTTTGTTTTTTTGTTAGCTTTGGTCAAGGTTTCTTATAGTTTATTTTGGTTTAGGTTTACCTTGGTTTTCTGTGTTTGAAGTTCCGAACAGAGTCATTTTTAAGGTTTAGATCACAAGTTCATCCATTTTTGGTTTGCAATGTTTTATACTGCTTTTGTTAAATTGTCTTATAATCAATAAAGTCATTTTTTATTTTTTTTTGAGAAACCTATACTTTGTGTCATCTGTTCCTATTTTGTTTGTGCATTTCCTCGCGTCTTTTCCTCACCCGCTCTTGAGTGTGTTTTATTAGTTATATTCAATATAGTTTTCATAGTGTACCCTTTTTCCAGGTTACATTTCATCACACGGCGATTGTTATAATTTATGCAACTTCTTCAATTAAACGAGAAGTACCCTCCTTCGGCCACAACTGATTTTGAGGTAAAACATCGTTTTTGTTAAGCATGATAAGTTAGTCAGTTCAAAGTCTAGTTTAAAAAATAAAAAATAATAACCAAATAAAATCAGCCCAGACAGTGCAATGATTTGTGTTACCTACCGCTGTATACAAAGTGTAGTGCAGTGTACATGTATGTACTTCATACTTTCTGGAATATTAACCCGTGTAGGTTAATGGATAGATCGAAAAACAACGTTGTTGGTGTACGTTTTGGTCCAATGATTGACCAAAAAAACACACACAATATTTTTGTGCGCAAAGCAAATAAGCCAGTGTTTTAACTGTGGACCAAACATTTTTTGTTAGTGCATAAATAAGTCGTCTTGTCTAAACTGAATTTCCCATCTGGGATAATAAAGTGAATTAAATTGAATTGAATGTTGAAATTAGAATAAAAGGCACTGCAGCCGATTTCATGAAATGCTAGGATAAATCCTATCTCGAGTTAGGACGAGTAACTCAGGGTGTCGTGGCCGAGCGGAAAGGTGCTCTGGTGCTTCTGTTCAGCAGAGTGTGGGTTCGAATCCCGGTCGTGACACTTGTGTCCCTGAGCAAGACACTTCACTAAAATTGCTTATCTCCACCCAGGGGTAGATGGGTACCTGTGAGGGCAGAGATGGTTCTTGTGATTGATTTAGCCGAGTAGCGCACAACTAATGTTGCGCAGGCTGCATACTCCCCACCGGGGAGTTGAGATGGTTTAAGGAGTGATTTAAGGCCCAGTGACCAGGGGTAATAATGTTAAGCGCTTTGGGACGCCCTCTGGGTGTGAAGAGCGCTATATAAAAACGGATTATTATTATTAACTCGTCCAATAGGAGATGGGTTCAATGCGTCGTAACATCTAGGCCCATGGTTACGGAACTGAACTGAACTCGTCCTAAGTCCTAAAATTGATTCTAAAGTTAGGCAGAGTTTGGTGAAAATGACGGCTGGACACGTTTGGTATTGACTGTCAAAGACCATTCTCACTTGGTGTATCTCAACATAATGCAGAAATAACAATCTGTGGAAAAGTGGACTCAACTGGTCGAAGTTGCAAGAGAATAATGAAAGAAAGAAAAAACGCCCCAGGTAAGCTAGCTATCGTGCCCCCCAACTCGCAGTGGATAGGGCAAACGACTGAAGTTAAAGGAACACGTTGCCTTGGATCAGACGAGTTGGTCTATAAAAAGCGTTTGTAACCATTTTTTATAAAATGCATATGGTTAGAAAGATGTTTTTAAAGTGGAATACAATGATCCACACAAGTTTGCCTCGAAATTGCGAGGTTTGCCTTTTACTGTGCGAACTCCCATAAATGGCCGACCGTGTTAGTCGACGAGGTAAAAGGAAAACCGTGCAATTTCGAGGCTTGTTTGTGTGGATCATTGTATTCTACTTTTACAACATCTTTTTACCCATGTGCATTTCATAACAAACTGTTACACACGTTTTTCAAAGACCAACTCGACCGTAGGCAACGTGTTCCTTTAAATCTAACAAGGGGCGCTGGCTATCGCTAGACTAACCATCGCAGACCCCAGCAGTGCGCCCACAACATGCAGACGACCAAATCTGTGTTTTGATGATTGGTCCAATGTGATGTTTGTCAGCTGTACCCACATCACCTCTGACCAATTGAAATACAGATGTGGAAAGCTAACGTCACTTCACGTTTATCCAATGAAATCATTGTATCCAATGAAATCACTGATGGTGCAAAAGCAAGTATAGGGCCGCTACAATACCCAAAGGGTTTTCAGGGTGTAGGCCTACACACATTTTCCCTAATGTGACTTGGGGTTGTTGACTACCATCTTGATGTACGATTTGGATGAGTCCCTAAAAAAGTGGCATTATTGACTTGGAGGCCAGCAGGGAGACTAACTCGACAGGCCTATAGGGACTACTCATATTAAATTGAGCAGTGTATTTAAAGGCAGTGGACACTATTGGTAACTACCAAAAACAATTATTAGCCTAAACCCGTACTTGGTTACGAGTAATGGGGAAAGGTTGATAGTATAAAACATTGTGAGAAACGGCTAAAGTGACGTAGTTTTTGAGAAAGAAGTAATTTTCCACGAGTTTGATTCGAGACCTCAGAGAATTTGAGGTCTAGAAATCAAGCATCAGAAATCACACAACTTCGTCACCGTGTGACAAGGGTGTTTTTTCTTTCATTATTATCTTCAACTTGTTTGTGTATTATAACATTATGCACAGCTGTGCTCGGGAGTTCATTTAGTGGTGCTGTGCACCCACATACCTTTTCGCAAATACCATTGCGCAGGCGCAAACTGTCGAATGAGGTGCATGCTGGTCTAGCTAGTACCCAAATTTGACAGCTATAGCTAGACCACCATGCATCTCATTCCACGTCTATTGTGCACGTACAGAGTATTTGCGACAAGGTTAAAAATTACGACCTTGCCACCAACTTCTGGCCGTTTTTATTGTTTTGCTACAGCAATCTTTTATTGCCTCAGTCTTTGTTTGACTCATTAAATATACACAAAAACAAAACAACTCAACAGCTTTCTACTGAATACAACATTCTGGACCATTTAAGTTTGGTTTAATAATTTCAAACACTTCAATTGGCATACATACATGTACATGTATACATCATTCAATAAATGAAAACACATCGTTTTAGAAGACAAAGTTTCCTGGGGGAAAATAACTACTCTCAATGTGAAAACTCACAGATTTAAATGGTTCATACCAGTACCAATCCTCCAGATAATTACTTCCATCTAACACACCATCAAAGCTTGAGTAAAATAGATTTTATAACCTTGCAAACAAAACTGCTTATTAGTTCAATTGTTGCAATCAAAATGAGCCTAAAATATACAAGCTCGAAACTCCTTATAACAATAAGAAAGCCCTTTTGTTTGTGGTCACTGAATTTGATGAATATTTCAAGTATGTTGATTTGGTTGCATGGTGTGACAATTGAAAGCTAAAAGATGAACTTAATCTAATCTTCTGCACAATGGCACATGTACACCTTAAAAACATATAAAGATGTACAACTAAAAAAATAAAATGTCTACCAATGAAACACTGTAAACAAATAAATATCACCTCAGCAAAGATTTGTCCTATATTACAGTTGTAACTATAATATCTAAATTTCACAAGATTGAATATCCTCATGATTAGTTTTTTTTTAATTATCCAGTTCATATGGGCTCAATTTCATGGCTTTGCTTACTGCTGAAGTCTGCACTTACGATCACCATTCTTCGCTTACTGTGAAAGCCAAGCACAGGTTTTCTGTACTAGCTGTGTAAGCAAAAAATGCCTAGTATATTGGAGTATGCACCAGCTAAGTTCCCAGCTAACCATGAAATACGCTTAACATCAGCATGGAATTCCCTGATTCCGCAAGCGCTGATTCTTTGCTTACGGTATAAAGCAGAGCCATGAAATAAGGTCCCTGTCTGTCACAGATGTCTACGATGGTTCAGAAATTAAATGCACATATACAAAGATTTTTTCTAAAAGATTTGTTCATTTAGTTAATAACAAGGATTGCATTTGACAGTGTGTGATTGATTTAGAAAAATTACTCCTATCCTAAAGATAAGAAATGCATTGATAGTGTAAAAAGAACAGATACGACCAGGTCAGTATTAATCCAGGTAAATATTGCACCCAACTAGATAGATACCTTCCAATTAGGAAATTGGGCAATCTCTGTAAGCCAAGAAATTACAAAGACATCTATTCTAATGTTTCACGTTTTCCTTTATAAAACATTTTTGTTTTTTATTGGAGAGTGGTCAATTTGTTGCCACAGGTTTGCCCTTTACTTTTTTAGTGACTGGCCAGCAAGACCTGGGCCAAGTTTTATGGCTCTGCTTACTGTAAGCAAAGAATCTGCGCTCGCGTAAGCACGGAATTCTGCACTTATGTCAAGCTTATTTCACTGGTTAGCACGGAATTCTGCACTTATGTCAAGCTTATTTCACTGGTTAGCACGGAATTCTGCACTTATGTCAAGCTTATTTCACTGGTTAGCACGGAATTCTGCACTTATGTCAAGCTTATTTCACTGGTTAGCACGGAATTCTGCACTTATGTCAAGCTTATTTCACTGGTTAGCACGGAATTCTGCACTTATGTCAAGCTTATTTCACTGGTTAGCACGGAATTCTGCACTTATGTCAAGCTTATTTCACTGGTTAGCACGGAATTCTGCACTTATGTCAAGCTTATTTCACTGGTTAGCACGGAATTCTGCACTTATGTCAAGCTTATTTCACTGGTTAGCACGGAATTCTGCACTTATGTCCAGCTTATTTCACTGGTTACCAAGTGTATTACATGTTACTTAGGAATTCTACGCTTACAGAGCTGGCGCAGAAATTCGCCACTTGCTTGTAAGCGGAGAATGATGATCGAAGTGCAATAGAAGTAGAGTTATTAATAGTTGGCTGTTGTTGCTGTTTCAAAGTGACCGTCTCTCCCGATGTGACACTGACCACCTCCTGGTCAGGGGTCACCATGATCGTTATCATCCGTGAGCTTCCTGCCATCAGATCCTCATCTTGTTGATGCTGTGCGGATTCCATGGTTGGCTTTCTGTCTCTCCATCTCCTGTCGTTGCTGCTCCTCCAAGCCACTCCTGATAGCCTCTAAGTCTCTCTCAATATCCTCCGTCGATCAATTCGGGATTTTTCTCTTCTGAGTGACACGTCTTGGCCTGCCTCTTGCTCCGCCACGCCCTCGTCTACTCCTCGGAGCCATCCTCGTGACCGTGTTGTCAAGCATATGAACCTTCTATAGAGAAACCAGAGTGCCTGAGTCTGACTTGCCTTGTCTTGGTTAAGAGAACTGGATGTACTTCTTCGGGTTTCTCATTATGTTCGGAGATGTTGTGAGATGGAGTCTTGGCATCGACGATGGATTCAGTTTGTTTCAAAGCTTCGTTTGACAAATCACCAAGGACAGATTCATTCATGTCACATTCTATATTGGATTTCAGTGCTTCCCTTGTTTGTGCCCATCTCGGACAATTATGAGCATTCTTATATTTCTCACGGGCGAATCCTTTATTACATACTTTACAACGAATGGTATAGTCATCGGTATGAATTCGCATATGCTCCGCCAAATTGGGACGTCGGCTGAAACACTTGAAACACTGAGGACACTTAAAGGGCTTGATGCCGCTATGTGATATGATATGTGCTTTGAGTTTATCGGGACGGTTGAACATCTTCTCACATCCAGTCAAGGAGCGGAACGGACATTTGAGTTTCTTGACAGGATCGTGAGTGAGGTTAATGTCTCTTTAGCTTATCCGGGCGGTTGAACGTCTTCTCACAAGCGTCACACTTATACGGTTTATCCCCGCTGTGTATGAGCAAATGAGACTTAAGATATAGTGATCAGTCTTGAAGGATTTCTGACAGATGTGGCATGTGAACTGCCCATAAGCGCTGTGGGTTGGGAGATGGCGACGGAGGTAGCGTTCACAAGGGAAGACCTTCTTACAGTGTGGGCAGCCGTAGTGATGGGTCGTTGTTGCCAAGTGGTGTTCTAAGGCCTCCGGGGTTGAATAACGGTTCATGCATTTATTACATCGATACTCCCTGCGTAGAATAAAATGTAAAACTCATTAGTATACGGTTACCTAAGCTTATTAAAGGCAGTGGACACTATTGGTAATTACTCAAAACCTTATTTTGTAACGAGTAATGGGGAGAGGTTGATAGTATAAAACATTGTGAGAAACGGCTCCCTCTGAAGTGGCATAGTTTTCGAGAAAGAAGTAATTTTCCGCGAATTTGATTTCGAGACCTCAGATTTAGAATTTGAGGTCTCGAAATCAACAATCTAAAAGCACACAACTTCGTGTGACAAGGGTGTTTTTACTTTCGTTATTATCTCGCAACTTCGACGACCGATTGAGCTCAAATTTTCACAGGTTTGTTATTTTATGCATATTATGTTGAGATACACCAACTATGAAGACTAGTCTTTGACAATTACCAATAGTGTTTAGTGTCTTTAAATATCCTTTGAACATTTCCTACTTGGGGTTTGTTTTCCCAACTGTAACCAATAACTGTTGCAGTCATTGGCCAATAATTGACTTAAGGACAATTCAACTGAAACAGGTTTTGGTTATAACCACCACAATGCAACCCAAATCTAGTCATAATATAAAGCTTTGAAATGTTGACTTGTATGGCATATCGCAACTGTTGTGGCTAAAACAGATTTGTTGCTTTTTGGTGAAACAGTGCAGTAAGAACTGAACGTATCAACTTGCATCTTCTTCTGTGTGAGTAAATTTATTTCTGTATTGACAGCAGACTTGAATACTCGATTCTGATTGTTCGACCCTTAGCAACAAGAGGTGTGATTTATATTGCATGGCCCATATCACACCCTGCATATTGTGCTGTTTCAACACCGCATATTGCGTTAAGCTGCGCATCATGTTTGCCTGAAAGCTTGTGTATAGAACAATATAGTGCGTCTGGGTCCCTTATCCATTATCCAACAAGGCCGAAGGGAAACAGAAGTGCTATAATTTGTCATTATACCACTCGCACTAGAGATTGGCTTACGGTCTCATGGTTTCAAGCGTGCGCCCAGCCGCAGTGCGGTAATCTTCAATTATTGAAGCAGCACTTGAAAGGAAGAAGAAGAAGATTTTTATTCATTCAGTCGATGCGGAGCATCGGATGATCGCCCTCCAAAAACGTTGGTCCTCCATTGCTGTACGCATCTCTTCCCGACGCAGTCCAGAGTCCCGGCACAAGGTGTCCACATGGGTGGTTTGTGGTCTGCCTCGGGAACAGTGACCTTGAGTAGGGGCCCAAAGCACAAGCTTGCTCACTGCCAGCTCAGCATGTCTGAGGCAGTGACCTGCTAGTCTCCTCAGCCTTCTTGCCCTTATCTTGGTGCTAACTCTCGGTAGTCCACCGTAAAGTTCCAGGTTTGTGACATGCCTCTCCCAATGAATCTGTTTAACACAGCGAAGCATTCTCGTATAGCAGCCGTTCAGTCTCTTCTCTAGACGACTGGCTAGTGTCCAGTTGTCGATTTCACAAAGAGTTAGGACTACTCCTAACTTAGGACTAGTCCTAGGAGATATACAAATTGCATGGATAGTCCTAAGTTAGGACGACTATCTGGTCCTAACTCGAGATAAGACTAGTCCTAACTCTTTGTGAAAGCCACCCCAGGACTCGCATCCATACAACAGTACTGATTCCACAGTAGCAGTAAAGAACTTTACCTTTAGGGACTGGGACATCTGACTTGACCATATGTTCTTCATGGAGTTGAGTGCCTTCCAGGCAAAAGCGATACGACATTTCACATCTTTCTCGGTGTCATTAACCCACGAGCCCAAGTATTTAAAATCTGTTACCCGGTTCTGCTCGGAACTGACGGTTGTCTTTAAGGGGGTGGTAGTGTTGCTGCACTGCAAAAACGTTGGTCAAATTATTTGTTGAGCAAAGTAACTTCAACAATTATTGGTCGATAATTGCCCAACAAAACCAATAATTGGTGTTGTTGGGCAAACATTTTGTTTGCCAATTTTTTGTTTAAAAAGCGGAACAAAAGTTGGGCAAGTGTTGGGCAAATAATTCGTAATCTGAAATTATCATAACTGTTGGTTACACTTTTGCTTATTTATTGGGCAACTTTTTGGGTAATTTTAATTACTTTTGATTGTTGGTTAAAATGATGCACATTAGTTGGTCAAAATCATCCGATCATGCGCACTACGATCAAAGAGTTGCCCAAAAGTTGGGTATGGTATAAAAAACATAGCGATATTTTCCAACATGGCGAGTGGAGGAGTGGCTGTGACGAGCGGGGTTGTCCAGTAGATATAGATCCAATTTGAAGGTTAGTTTTTAACTAAATATGAAGTTGTGTTTTCTATTCAGTCGTGCACAGTCGTGACAGTTGCAGAGCGAGCAACACAGTGACACAACTGTTGAATTAGTTTCAGTTTTTAGTTTCAGTTTTATCATGCCATTATGTGCAATGCCGGTTGTGGCAAGTATGCGTGTGCTTGCGCTGCAACTGTCACGACTGTGTACAACAACTGAACAGGAAACAAACTGTATTTAGTTAAAAACTAACCTTCCAAAGCATCTACAAACCACTGAGCACCCTCTCGATTTTGAGAGAGATGTCGAGGTCACAGCTCACTACCGTTTGCCATCGTGGAAAAGATATTTTCTATGCCTGGTTGTATGACGTATCACAGGAGAAACTGTAAACCAAAGGGTTAAATATATTCACCATTGTTGGATAACACCGAAAAGGGTTAAATCATTAATAAAATCATCGCCCAATAAGTGGGTTATTGATAATGTATTAAATACCCAGAAAATGGGTAAACAAAATATTACCCAACTGTTGGTTAGCAAAATATACCCAACTATTGATGAGGAAATATTACCCAATTATTTGGCAATCAGAGTGCCCAACTTTGATGGGTAATATTTTGCCCAAAAGTTGGAGGAGTTCACTATTCGCCCTTAATTGGGTAAAAGGTTGGGCATTTTTTTACCCAATTTTTTTACAGTGTGTTAAACATCATGTACTGCGTCTTCCTGGTGTTGAGAAATAGCTCCACTCTGGCACATTCGGTCTCTGTTCTTTGCAGAATCAGCTGAGCTTGCTCAATCTCATCAGATATCAGAACGATTTTACTAAAAGAGCCTAAACCAACGCCTTTGAATGTTGAACAGAGAAAGTGGGTCCTACAAATGCTGTGTAATTATTATTAGTATTCTTACTTCTAATGTTGCCTTGGTCCTTGGTTGGGATATAGACTATGTGAGTACTGATGAACACCGAGCTCATACAACGATGGGAAGTGTTTACTGCATAGATGACATCGGTATGACATCTCACTCTCATGAGCTTTAGTGTGCTCCAAGAAAGAATACAGATCCTTGTAGGTTGTGTTGCAGGATTTCAGAACGCACTTGTACACCTGCAACAATGATAATCATACTTGGGGTCAAATTGGGTTTCAAAGCCTCTATAATGTGCATCAGACCTCTTTAGTTTGCATTCATAAAAGGCTACTTCAATTCTCTGGGGTACTGTGTGTAAAAAGACCTTTAGATCAGGAAAAAGTATGTCTCTTCTCCCATTCCATGTCAACATGGTCCAGTGGTTAGACTGCAAGACTTGCAATAGACCGATCCATTAAGCCCCGCCCCATTACGTTTTGACACCAATCACAACCCATTGCGCAACCAAAAGTCCGACAAATTAAGGTCCGACATGCGTGTGCGTAGGCTTGGCGCACCCGGCAGAGTTGTGCAGAATGACATTGGAGATGCGCACATGTTCTTGCTCACACGTGCGCCGTGGGCGGAGCCTAATGGATCGGTCTATTGCAAGGTTGTGGGCTCCAAACAAATCGCGGATTTTACAATGACTAGAATAAGTATTGTTTCTTGATTTGTATAATTCTTAATCGTAGACATTAAACCAATGTTTTTATAAGAGAGGTTGGCTGTTGCCAGCTTGGTGTGTATATCCCCTTGTGGGAGTTTGCCGAGTTCCTTTAAGGGTTATCTAGAAAAATGGACAAACGAACACCTGTTCTTACCTGCTCATTATTATGGATGGTCATGTGCGTCTTGAGGTGGTAATATGTCTTCAATTTCTTGCCACAGTACTGACACACATAGGAGCTATCAATCAATAATTCCTGCCCATCTTCTGTGGTCGCAATAAAAGTATTACCTCCCTCTGAATGGAACAAAAGTTAATTAAAATACTTTAAAGGCGGGGTATAAAGTATAATGGCAATTACTCCAAAAAATAAATGACCATGAAAACTTCCTTTGTTAAAGCAATCGCACAACATCGGTAAACAGTATTGTCCAAAGGCCCATACATCTTGTATCACAACTAATATATAAAATAACAAACCTGTGAAAATTTAGGCTCAATCGTTCATCGGAGTCGGGAGAAAATAACGGGAGACCCCACCCTTGTTTCCGCACGTTTCGCCATGTTATGACATGTGTTTTAAATAAATCCGTTATTCTCGATAACGAGAATTGGTAATTGTTTTAATGTTTTCTCAAAAAGTAAAGCATTTCATGGAATAATATTTCAAGGGAAGTCTTTCATCATTACCTTCTGTAAACCCTGTAAGTTGTGCGATGTGTGTGCCAGCCACACATCACAGTCAACCCGCCAGTTTGCAGACGATCCGTTCCCGTGAACTCCGGTACCGGCGGCTACAACTGTACGACCGTCCAGGAAATACTTCATACAGTATCAATAAATCAAGAAGATACAACACGTAAAGTAGATACTGTTTCCTCCGAGCTGACCGATACTAAACGTACAGTCGAGGAAATGCAGAACACAGTCTCAGCGGTCTCCTCGGAGGTACAGGGTTTAAGACGACAGCTTGAAGATCTTCAAGTGTCTGTTTCTACCTTGGTTGAATTCCTTCATGTTAGACGTAAGTTTATTGCTTTACAGACATTGTAATAAAGGCTATATAAAGATTGTTCACGAAGCCGAAGATAACTTTGTTGCAGTTTAAAGCAGTTTAAAGTCACCTGGAAGTGGTATTTTTTTCAAAATAAAGCTTTTGTCACTAATTATATGTGTTTTGATGAGTGGAATGTGAACAAACAGTTAACTAAGGTTTTAAAAAATCAGTTCTTATATTATTTACAAATTTAAGAGTAGACCCCGACCCGAGAGGGCGCTGTTTGTGACGTAAATCGAGGCAGACTTTGCCTGTAATGCGTAGAGTAAACACAATTGCAAAGTACATGTACGGACCAAGTCGTGAGTTTGTACGTTTAAAAGAAGAAGGAAAAAGTTTTTTTCCCGTCACTACCGACCAGGTGTATTGCTGCTGAATGCAGAAACAAACTTTTTGAAATGTACCAACTCACGACTTGGACGTACATGTACTTTGCACGTGTGTTTACTATACGCATTGCAGGCAAAGTCTGCCTCGATTGACGTCACAAAAGGGGTAGGCGTAGTCAGCCCCCCCAAACAACTTTAGATATTTTTTAAACATATAAATCGTGACAAATAATTACTAAAAGAATTATTTTATTGTTCGTAAGCATATACTCTTATGTTTGAAAGAAAAAAAAAATCATGTTCCAGGTGACTTTAAAGTCACCTGGAAATAGATGTTTTTTTTCAAACATTAGAGTATATGTTTCTGAACAATAAAATAATTTGTTGAGTAATTGTTTTTAACGATTTATATGTTTAAACAATTAAATAAAGTTGTGTGGGGTGACTCCGCCTACCCCTTTTGTGACGTCAATCGAGGCAGACTTTGCCTCGATCAAGCATCGAACACACGTACGTGCAAATACACGTACGTGCTGATGGCTGGATGCAGCAAACCAACTAAAGATGGGGTCAGTTTGCAAGTCTTTTCCAGCGCTGTGCACTCTCTTAAATTATAACATCTATGTCCTTACAGTTGGTGAAATAAAAACTTGTTTTTATTTTATTGTTTACATATTGTGCAGTTGCCCCTCCAAATGTCTGTTCCGAGAATCTTGCGAGGGGTGAATTGATCAGTGGCGTGTACCTGGTTCAACCTCTAGACTCCGGTGAAGCTTTCCAGGTATACTGTGATATGGAAACAGACGGTGGTGGATGGACGGTAAGTTTACGGATTATAGTGAATGAGATAGCACTCATGTCTAGAATATATTTGTAAATAAGAATAAGTTTGATCAAGTCAAAGAAGACCAGGGTTATTTTAAAAACCTCCACGTTCTCTTGATAGGTTTTCCAGCGGCGTCAGGACGGCAGTGTAGATTTCTATTTGGACTTTGCCAGCTACAGCCGGGGCTTTGGGAATCTAGAGGGAGAGTTTTGGCTCGGTAACGACAACTTGCACCGTCTGACTGCTCAGGGCGAGTACGAACTCCGCGTAGATCTCACAAGCTTCGACAACGTTACCGGCTTTGCCTTTTATGGGTCGTTCAGCATCGCCGATGCGAGCGATAACTACAGGCTGACTGTAGGAAGTTACAATGGAACCGCAGGTACGATTATAAGTGGAAACTTCGTAGTAATACAGAAATATTGCAGGGTATTCTGTGTCCATCGCTGTGACTGATTGTTTTTGGTAGGTGTCAATGAAAGACAGAAAAGCAACATTGTGATTCAAATAGTTAAATGAGAAATCACCTCTTTCTCAGAAACTACGTTCCTTCAGAGGGAGCCGTTTCTCACAATGTTCACATCTCTCCAATGCTAGTTCAAGTAGGTTTCTAATAATCATTTTGAGTAATAACCAATAGTGTCTGGAGTGCCTTTAAAAGTGGAGGGGGAATTGTCAATGTTTTGTTCCTCAACTCCAGACGGAAAAAGCAGGGGTAGAATTTTGCATCCCTTGCTGCTCAAACCAAGCCGAAAATTGGAGGGAGTGTAACTTTTATTATCCTTTGCTGCCCAACACCAAGTAAAAAAGAGGAAGATGATGTTTATCCCTTGAAACTAAAAATGAAAAAATGTACGAGGAATAACTTGAATTCAGCAATTTTAAACTCGCTAGAAACATTTAAAAGATTCGTAAAATCACAATTTGGAGGAGAACAAATATAACTTATAAACGTTGCATTTAAATCCCGTTTCGATAGCAATTTTCGAACTATCTTATTAAACTGTAACTTAAAGCAATTGCACAACATCGGTAAACAGTATTGTCCAAAGGCCACTTCGTGTATCACAACGTATAATAATATAAAACAACAAACCTGTGAAAAGTTAGGCTCAATCGGTCATCGGAGTCGGGAGAAAATAACGGGAAAAACCCACTCTTGTTTCCGCACGTTTCGCCATGTCATGAAATGTGTTTATAATAAATCTGTTATTGTTGATATCGAAAATTGATAGGTGTTTTAATGTTTTCTCAAAAAGTAAAGCGTTTCATGGAATAATATTTCATGGGAAGTCTTTCACCAGTACCTTCTGTAAACTTTGTAAGTTATTTGTAAATCTGTGAACTTTTATTTTTTGGTTCTGTTCAGAATGTGTCCAATGGCTTTGAAAAGAAAACAAAATGCAGTTAAAAATGAACCTGATTGTGAAACATTTACTTCACTTCTCCCAATATCCCAGTTCCATTAATTGATAAATTTGTTTCTAATCACACCTTATCGGCCTAAGTTATGTTCGAAACAAATTAATGTTTAAAGTTACCTCCTGTCAACATCGCCTTTATTTACACGTATGACTATAATGGCTACGTGTGTTATCTTTCAGGAGACGCGTTAATAGCATGGCACAATAACCAGGCCTTCTCGACCAAAGACCGAGACAACGATGCCCATGCTTTTAACTGTGCTGAGTTATACCACGGAGCCTGGTGGTACGGTTACTGCTACAAATCCAATTTGAACGCGAGATACTTCAATGATGCCACTACGAACTCAGAAGGAATTAAGTGGTATGGCTTTTCGGGTTACCGCTCACTCAAAACAACTGAGATGAAAATTAGAAGGAAAGTTTAGTCCTTAATTAAGATGGATACCATTGTAAAAAGGTACGCATGCAGTAATAAACATCTCCTTATAAATCACCTGATCACTTCATCTCATTAAGTTTCTCGTATTGTTTTAAACCATAATAATTAAACCTGTACTTTGAAACCTAAAAATGTAAAACATGTACAACAATTTGATGTGAATTAACTTTTAATGCAATGGATTAAAAGAGACATGTATAAAAACCGTGACATCGGGTAGCTAAAATAGTTGCAGAAAGTAACTAATAAATGTCAGTTTAAACCCAATACGACCAGTATACTTAGTATGTAAGACTTCCAAGTACAAACGCATTGCTTATAAAACTCTCAAGATATCCTTCTAATATAACCCGTTCTAAATCCGACTCGTATAATGAGAGTGGATGCCACATCTTCATGAGTGTTTTATAAGCAATGCGGTGGCTCGTTGAATCGAATACAATAATTATTTTATTTTGTCAATTTTGTCATGAAAGATCCGGTATTTTAAGTTGTTCACATAGAATTTAGATATACATGTATACGAACATTAAAAAGGGCTTAAAGATGCTATGTCGGATTTTTGGCCTCAAACATTATTTAAAAAAATATTTTTTTGAGTGACTGGTATTTCAATTTCATCACCCGCTCTAACGAAAAAAAGATTAACTTTTACTTTCAATGGTCAGAAACCATGACAAAAATTTAAAACGTTTCTTATAAAACACATTAATTGGCGGGCTTTTCAAGCAATGGCTCAAATGAAAGCTTGTAACTTTCTCCACCCCCATCAAAATACCTATTGAATTTTAAATCAAAGTTTGTGGGTCAAATCGGCCAAAAATCTGACATAGCATCTTTAATACGGTTCCATACTAAATCGACGCCTTTTTAAAGGCAGTGGAAACTATTGGTAATTACCCAAAATAATTATTAGCGTAAAACCGTACCTGGTAACTAGTTATGAGGAGAGGTTGATAGAATAAAACATTGTGAGAAACGGCTCTCTCTGAAGTGACGTAGTTTTCGTGTGAAAGGGTGTTTTTTCTTACATAGTTATCTCGCAATTTCGACGACCATTTTTGAGCTCAAATTTTCACAGGTTTGTTATTTGATGCATATGTTGAGATACTCAAAGTGAAAAGACTGGGCCTTGATAATAGTGTCGTGTGTCTTTTAACCACAATATTGTCTGTTTAGTTTCCTAATAATTGTTCTGTTTGGGGTTTTCCCCCCAGTTTTGTAAAAACTGAATAGCAGTATGATATTATATAAAATCGTTTATTATTGTCTTAGCAATAAAACTAATGCTAAATGCAATGGATATGTCCAGGGGCCGATTTCACAAAGCAATAAAATTCATCGCAACACAAATTTTCAGTATCACCATAGTGATTTGTATTGTGACATCACACTTTACTACGCAACTACGATTGATTTGCAGTTACGATCAATTTTAGATCTTTGTGAAATCGGCCCCTGGTTAATTAATGCTCAGATATAATCTATGACAGAAGTATAATCTATGAATGAAATCTAAAATAAAAAACTCTGTAACAAGTAATGATCCAACTTGGGTAAGTTTCTAATTTCCTGTACTCAAAATCTTTTAGATTGGATTCACTGGCTATCCCAATGTGATGAAACTTTCAAAGATTGGTTATTTTGCTAAATGGATTTTGAACTTGAGGTTGTGATTGATTGTATCTTTAAATAACAATCAGATAGCAGCCTGGCAGCGCAAGGAGCACTTCTGGTTTATCTCTCTGCTTAAGTTTTAATTTCTACATAATTTTGCCTGCTTCAAGTGTGTTTCCTGCTAATAATTATGGAATCAGTTTCAAAAGCCATTTTGATTTTAATTTGATTTTTGTTTTGTTTTTTTGTTAGCTTTGGTCAAGGTTTCTTATAGTTTATTTTGGTTTAGGTTTAACTTGGTTTTCTGTGTTTGAAGTTCCGAACAGAGTAATTTTTAAGGTTTAGATCACAAGTTCATCCATTTTTGGTTTGCAATGTTTTATATTGCTTTTGTTAAATTGTCTTATAATCAATAAAGTCATTTTTTATTTTTGTTTGAGAAACCTATACTTTGTGTCATCTGTTCCTATTTTGTTTGTGCATTTCCTCGCGTCTTTTCCCCACCCGATCTTAAGTGTGTTTTATTAGTTATATTCAATATAGTTTTCATAGTGTACCCTTTTTCCAGGTTACATTTCATCACACGGAGATTGTTATAATTTATGCAACTTATTCAATTAAACGAGAAGTACCCTCCTTCGGCCACAACTGATTTTGAGGTAAAACATCGTTTTTGTTAAGCATGATAAGTTAGTCAGTTCAAAGTCTAGTTTAAAAGTCTAATGTTGCACAGGCTGCATACTCCCCACCAGGGAGCTGAGATGGTTTAAGGAGTGATTTAAGGCCCAGTGACCAGGGGTAATAATGTGAAGCGCTTTGGGACACCCTCCGGGTGTGAAGAGCGCTATATAAAAACGGGTTATTATTATTATTAACTCGTCCTATAGGAGATGGGTTCAATGCGTCGTAACATCTAGGCCCATGGTTACGGAACTGAACTCGTCCTAAGCCCTAAAATTGATTCTAAGTTAAAGTGGAAACAAGTGGGCCAGGCAATCCTCGAGATAAATTGTTCACCTCTAATTACAGTTTCTTGTTTTCCTGGAGTTTCCCAAACAAGACCAGTGAGACACCTGTCTTAAAGGGAAGGTACACGTTTGGTAATTGTCAAAGACCAGTCTTCTCTCTTGGTGTATCCCAAACCTGTGAAAATTTGAGCTCAATGCGAGAAAACGATGAAAGAAAAAAACCCTTGTTGGACGAATTTGTGTGCTTTCAGATAGGAATAAAAGACTTCTAGCTAGAAGTCTTTTATTATTTTAGTGAGAAATTACCTCTCTCTCAAAAACTACGTTACTTCAGAGGGAGTCGTTTCACACAATGGTTTATACTACCAACAGCTCCACAATGCTCTTTACCAAGTCAGTCTTTAAGTTAATATTTGTTTTGAGCAATTATCAAACGTGTACCTTCCCTTTAAAGGTTTTTAGTAATTGTTGTCATCATTTAATTGGTACACTTAAAAAATATAATACATTACTACATTGCGTGGAAATTAGCATAAAAAAAATGTTGCTCCTTTCAATACATTTCAGAGGCTCGATTCAATTTTTCAGAGCTAAAAGTGTCTGAAACTTTTCACTGCTGACTGTACGATGTAACAATATTCCATTACCCCATACACTATCTGTATTCTTAACAATGGAAAGGATTGCTTACCGATGTCAAAGGTTAAAATTATCTTTAATTTCATTTGGAGTGTTTTGACATGTGGGCTTTTAATGTGGGCAGACCCACCGTCCATGGGCCCTGAAGTTCACCCTCACCTTTTCAAATTGCATATTATTTTACACGTTATTTAAAGAAAATAAATATTCAACAAATAAACTATTCAGCTAAAGTGAAATGGAGGGTAATGGGAAGTTATTTAACACCAGTGTTTATGTTTGGTTCAAAGGGTTGGACTGTCTTGAGTTGGTGAATCCGGTGTGATTCTCTATGCTTGCGGTGTGTGTCATCACCCTTGCGAAGCTTATGTATAATTGTGTGGTTTAAAATTTAATATTTGTAAATAAAGGTAAAATAATGGACGAATAATGAATTACGTGTTGTATGATTAACTATTTTGTAAATATTGCTTTAAATAAAAAATTTTACTGTTGGCGCCCCATAGAGTCGCGACCCCAAAACTATGGTTATGACGTCACTTGGAAAAGTTTGTGCGTATAAGCCACTTAGGAATGTCAGCTGCGCATGTCTGTTACTGCTGACAATGGGTTCGTCTATCTCCCATAACCTTTTGACAATACCCGCTGGTATTGTCAAAAGGTTATGGGAGATAGACAAAATCCGTTGTCAGCAGTAACAGACATGCGCAGCTGACATTCCGAAGTGCTCCGCATTCACTCCAATAAACCTGTTCTCGTGAGCACACTTGGACGGCGAGCGCGACAAGGAATCCCTCGCACTGTACTGTGTATGCTATGTGTTGTTTTATAGTAAGTTTGAGTATATGCTTCGGGACCTCTCACACGAGAATGGGACTTGAATCAAGTCTACAGTGCAACCCGACCTTTTATTCAGGCGACTTGTTGAACTCGTCGACTGCTGTACCAATGTGCAAAAGGTCGAGAGGTCATAACTTTGGCTGCTTCAGCAAACATTAGGCTGTTAAGATAAAACGGTAGCGTGTAACTCCCTAATGCATCTTTGACGGTTCCTGAAAAAAAAGTCAGATGTCACAATTACATAAAATAATGATCGTAGTAATCTCTGGTGACTTTATGTCAAGTAATAGTTTGGTCAATGAACTATCATGCGGATTTTTATCTTTGCAAAAAGGATAATAACCCATTGCGGGATTTTCTTTTAAAGGGAAGGTACACGTTTGGTAATTTGGTAATTGCAAATTAACTTCAAAACTGATTTGGTAACGAGCATTTGGAGAGCTGTTGATGGTATAAAACATTCTGAAGTATCATCGATTTTGAGAAAGAGGTAATTTCTCACTAAAATAATAAAAGACTTCTAGCTATAAGTCTTTTATTCCTATGCACACAATGACAAGGGTGTTTTTTCTGTCATAGTTTTCTCGCAATGACAAATTGAGCTCAAATTTTCACAGGTTTGTTATTTTATGCTTATGGTGGGATACAGCAAGTGAGAAGACTGGTCTTTGACAAGTATCCAAGGTGTACCTTCCCTTTAAAGGGTTTGGGTACATTTCGTACGTCACAAAGCTCAAAAGTCGTCCTCTACACCTTTATTCAGCCGAGACTCAGGACCCAACCCATAGCCAAGCGCTATACTACACATTGTCCACAGTGAAAGCTGTAAAAACCATCAATCTCTTGTTAAGCCATCTTTCCTTGTTATGTTCAGACTGAGTTGTACTTCCTGGTTCGTTGTCAACACGTCATTATAACAACTTTGGGTCTGGCCCAAGTCCAAAACCAATCCTCGAGTCTGGTTGAAAGTTGTTCACACGACACTCTCTGAACTCTGACCTACCTACATAGTTCCCGAGTCAGTCTCTCTTAAAGGCAGTGGACACTATTGGTAATTACTCAAAATAATTAATAGCACAAAACCTTACTTGGTAACGAGTAGTGGAGAGCTGTTGATAGTATAAAACATTGCGAGTAAAGGCTCCCTCTGAAGTAACGTAGTTTCCGAGAAAGGAGTAACTTTCCCCGAGTTTGATTTCGAGACCTCAGAATTAGATTTTGAGGCCCTCGAAATCAAGCAACTGAAAGCACACAACTTCGTGTGACAAGTGTATTTTTTCTTCCACATTATCTCGCAACTTCGACGACCAGTAATGAGCTCAAATTTTCACAGGTTTGTCATTTTATGCATATGTTGAGATGTGAGAAGACTGGTCTTTGACAATAACCAAAAGTGTCCAGTGTCTTTAACGTTCAACGGCTATTTCCCCTAAGAATCCAGGTCGCTCTAACAGTATATCAGGAAGAAAAACAAACTTTAATGCGGGTACCATCTGTTCAATATAAAATGATCTACAGATAGGCTGTTGCTCACTCATCTATACATTTCTACTCTATTCAGCAACGAAAGGAGTCGTGTTTTGTAGTTGCAGTTATAATTGAGCAAAATGGGGTTGTTTATCCGTTCGCTCTTGGTCGTTCTGATTGTGAAGTCTGAAGTTGAACTACAAGTTGAAGCTTCCAGCAACCAGAGAACGGTTTCATGTGATGTAGATACAAATAGTAAGGTAGACGAGTTGAGGCTTATAGTAGAAAACTACCTAGTCATTCTTGAAGATGAACTCAGAAACACACAAGACCAGGTGAAAGAGCTCAAAGTAATAATGACTGATAGTCATGAAACTGTTTCATCTGAGCTGGAGGACACAAGACGTACGATGGCTGCAATATCAACCAACCAAGAAACAGCCACCTCTGAGCAAGAGGAAACACGTCGAATGGTTAGTGAGTTGCAGACTGCGGCAAGACGTACAATGGCTGCAATATCAACCAACCAAGAAACAGCCACCTCTGAGCAAGAGGAAACACGTCGTATGGTTAGTGAGTTGCAGGTTGCAGTAACTACCAACCAACAAATGGTAACTGTCGCACTAAGAAACACAACACTTCAGTTAAAAGACATAAGACGTGAAATGGGAGTCAGTGGGCGTCAGGTGGAAGAGCTCCAGGAGTCAGTATCTATGACGAAGATCCATGGTAGGTTTTGTTTGCTTGCAATCGTGGTTAAACCATGGAGGTAGAAAAAGACACAAGCACACAACATTATCTTTTAAAGGAACACGTTGCCTTAGACCGGTCGAGTTGGTCTTTGAAAAGCGTTGATAATCGTTTGTTATTCAATGCATATGGTTGGAAAGATGTTTTTTTTTTTCTTTTTTGGTAGAGTTTTTCAGCGCGTCCACATCGCAACTGTTAGAGCTCCGGTTTTTCTTTTAAAGTTTGGTGTTTTTTGCAGATATTTGTGTGGTGCTTAACATTCCGCCCCTCACTGAAAGACTTGAACAGCTCTCTTTGAATTTTGGTAATTCGGACCTGTCCTCAACCACATAGAGAGTGGCTGCCTCCTGCATGGAATAATAACCTTAGGAATTCCGACTCTTTGTCTAGTATCAGGTGCAGAACCAACCGATACAGGTCTAGCGACATTCACTACCTCACCAGTATTTTGAACATGGAAGTGGTATTTTGTCAAAATAAAGCTTTTGTCACTAAAATATGTGGTTTGATGAGTGGAATATGAATAAACAATTAACTATGGTTTTAAAAAAATTAGTTTCCATTTTATTTACAAATTTGAAAATTAGCCCGACCCGAGAGGGCGCTGTTCGTGACGTCAATCGAGGCGCGATGAATCGCATGCAGTACCAACACTAGATAGTGACGCTTGGCGAAAGCTAAAAACATGCCCTAAAAGTTGAAACAATACCTGATTTTTTGTCACGTTAGGCAACTGCTCATTTAGGTTCGTTACGTCTTTCAGTTACCTTCTTCGACTTCCCCACTAGCTGGACAAATTGTTGGGATGGCGTTATGTTTAAGAAAAGATCTTCTTTCTTCATGTCATCTTTAGTTGTTTTGCTGCATCCAGCAGCAATACACCTGGTCGACATTGCCGGAAAAATGCAAGAAAAAAACTTGTTCGAAACGTACAAATTCACGACTAGGACTTGAATGTACTTGCACGTACGTGTGTTCGAATTCGATGTTCGATCGAGGCAAAGTCTGCCTCGATTGACGTCACAAAAGGGGTAGGCGGAGTCACCCCCACACCACTTTATTAATTTTTTTAAGCATATAAGTCGTTAAAAACAATTACTCAAAAAATTATTTTATTGTTTAGAAACATATACTCTAATGTTTGAAGATTTTTTTTATATTTCCAGATGACTTTAACACATTTAAGCAGGCCTCCAATTTTGTTTGTTTAGTTGTTTGTTTTGATGTTCGTTTGGGTGTTTGTTTGGGTGTTTGGGTTTGTTAGTTAGGTGTGCTTGTTAAAATTTATTGTCTATGTTTATCTAATTTAAGTTCTCATAACGTCTCTTTTGACTTTCGCTTTTTAAATTTTTAATGTTTCTTGTGTATAAATATTCTCATGTGCTTTTTAAAAATTTTATATAAAAATGTAAATATGTATTTTAATTTTTGTTATTTTAATCTTCGGACTGCGACAAACAGATGTTTTTTACATTTTTCCCATTTATGGGAGCCAATTTATTTGACTCCCATAATGGCCGACCGTGTTAGTTCGCAAAGAAAAAGGAAAACCACGCAATTTCGAGGCAAATTTGTGTTCCTTTAAATACTCAAGATTAAGTTTAGGGGAGACTGTTGTACCACAAACGACCGTTTGCATGGCGGCCACCTTTAATGTAAATCTACGGAAACCTGCACTCGTGTGTACGCACTGCGCATGACTCTCAGTCAATCAGTGGCGTCATTTGCAAGGGGTCTATTTAATCACCATTCGAAACGTACTTCCCCCCCCCCTCACACACACACCAATACATGTGTACACTGCAGATTGAGGACATACTTTTCATACTATCCAATGGCGGACATTGCCAAAAGTCGAATGGTACCTATCGATGTGAGGGCATAACACATGAATCCTTGTTCTTGCGGTTCACTAATGTGAATGTGTATACTGGCCTTCTAGGAAATGTTGTTGGGGGTAGTACATGTATTTTCTTGTTCTTGGGGGGGGGGGGCGGGGGGCAGGCCAAAGGTCTAGACTAATAATTTGGCTGTGCCTACAGAGTCACTCTAGGTTATGACTGTACTTTGGTGGTGCATGAGACCTTAAATTTGTTGAAGTGTCATCGTGTTTCTACAAAAGTCCTTAATGTTTCTCCAAGTTCTGGTCTGCAATGCCACAGGACAGGACGATTCAATGTCACGTTTCCCTGGAATCTTCTTCAGCAAAAAGAATCTCTGCAAGCCCTCGGTGACGTCTTTCTTTTCCTGGGCAGTCCAGGGGCGTCGCTTGAATTGTCGACGCTTGACTTGTCGATCTTTTGGAGCTGGATCCGTTTGGGTTGGTGGCCTTCCTACAACACACAGGAAAGAAGAGGTAAATTAGTCAACATAATCAAATGGGGCGTATACATAACCTAAATATGTTCATGTTACCGATGTGACATTTACTCCTCGAGTAAATCAATACGCAACTGAGCACAAAAGAATGCGATAAAGGTACCTGCAGAAAATGCCTGACAAGAAGCAGCCATCTTGTTTCATGCTACCGTACAAAATGAGTTGCCGAGATGGGCTAATCACTTGGCTGTGCCTACAGAGTGACTTTAGGTTATGACTGTACTTTGGTGGTGCATGACACCTTCAATTTGTTGAAAGCAAACGGAGTCTGGCATCTTATCGCATGTTGGTCTAGGGGGGGGGGGGGGGTCAACAGGGAATAGGACCAGCATATGCAAGAGACCTACAAGAGATATAGGCAGTCACAAATATTACAAACTGACTGTCATCAACACTGTCCTCCAAAGCTGGGTAACACGAGTCACCTGAATCACTGCTGTCCTCATCGCCGGTGAAGCCTTCTGCAATAAAAAGAAATTAAACTTCTACACTTAGCTTTGATTGCTTTCTGGCACACAAATAAAAATGTGGGCCAATCCGTTGGGTTGGGTGTGTGGGGTTTGGGGTGTACAGTGAATGATGTTCAAAAGGGGGGGGGGGGTTAGGTGATGACGGCCACAGGCCGAGTTATCAGGCCCCAAAAACAAAGAGCAATTGTTACATTTAGGTTTGCTTGCTTTTTGGCGCACACACCTAAACATGTTGGCCAATCCATTGGGGGGTGGGTGGGGGGGGGGGGAGGTTGTACAGTGAATGAATGTTATGGGAAGACAAGTTAAAAACGGGTTTGTTTACCTCCAGTAACATGCAACTGCTCCAAAGATTTGCCATGTTGCGAATCAATTGTTGCCTCTCTCCAAGCTGAGGAAAAGTCGAGACAGTTTGGTAACCCTCTGGACAGTGTCTGGCAACTGGTAGTACTCACGATGGACCCGCAAATCATGACCCATGAAGTCTGCAAGTGTTTCAAGCTGATGTTCATTCAAGGCCAGAATTTGTGAAACAGTCGCTACATGTTTACGAAGCTTTGTAGACCGCATGCTATCAGCATTCTCAAGGCCCGCCTGATTTGCATATGCTCGTAGACAGTCGCTTCCTCGTATATGACCTGAGCCTCCGTAACAACTTCGTGCGAATAAGAATATATTGTCTTGTGCCACTCCAGCTGCATTTCTATTTGCGACCAGAGCCTTCAACCACGCCATCACATCAGTACCAAGAAGCAATGGAACAGTTCTGCCCCTCTTACCAACTATTTCAATGACTTTGAACATTTTACAGAGGTGCCGTTCAAGATCAGTCATCACGCAATCACCATTCACAATGGCTGCACTACTGCGCTTCTGAAAATCTTCAAGTTTCATTTTGGATACTTCCCCCTGTCGTCTGCGGTTGAAGATAATGAGATGGCACAGTGTGACTTCATTCAATTTCTTCCAAGCTGGTGTAATTTCATGGCCCTTAGCAGAGTGTAGGAGCTGCACTTCCCTGTTGCCAGTTTCATGAAGGAACGATGAGATTTTCACCACATCTGCATTTGTGGGGAGATCAGCAGGTTTGTTGCGCTTTCCTTGGTACAGTGTTCTGTGGGCGTGCGTTGACACAAGTTCTGGCCACTTTATTTTACATAACTGCCTAAACTGTTCGGCCTGTTCCGCTTTTTGCCTAAGATTAAACTCTAAAGCACTTGCTTGAAGTATGAGTGCACATCTCTTGATGGAATGTCCAATCTTGAGTGCTAGAGATGGAACGTGATACATCTGTTTTCCTTCACTGAAGCCGGCGACATCATGAACAGCCTTGACGATATCATTCAGATGGCGGGGATGCACGAATACTTCCAGTGATGCATTTGGTTGGTGGGTGTTTTGTCTCAGTTGTATAACAAGACGACCAAGTTCTCGTAGTTTGTTCCGAATGTAGCCATGTTGGGTAACATCGTGGCCAAGTCTAAGGTATTCACGTTTGGCAACTTCCAGAATCAAAGAATCATTCTTGACAATCAGACCAACATTGTCTCTCCTCATAGAACTAAGAACCTTGTTCAACTGGAAAGATACACCAGCAGGGGGTGGTTTTAACAAATCACTCTTGTTAGCTACTCGCCCCCTAACACGACCTCTCCTACTGCTACCATCAGTCGGTCCATATGCGTGTGGAGATGCCTCATGATTTGGTCTGTATACTATAATAAGGACACCCTTTCCCTCTCTAAGGACTTGGCAATTGTGTCTGTGATTACCAATATTGCGGATGTATAACAGAAGTTTCTTGCGGGCACTAACGTCGGTCTCCGATGCTATCTCTACAACTTCCCTCTCCTCTTTGTGACGCGACTGAAGATGACGGGGTAACTTGGCCTGAGGCTCATCACAGTAAAACAATAGTGTTTTTTGTCCCATTTCCTTTGTCCACCGACATTATCGGTCTGCATGACTGTTACGGCACACTTCTCACTCGAATCATTTGTTTCACATCCTACAGCTTCATTGCTTTGGTGAAGCTCGGCAGTTTCTAAAATAGCTTGTGGGTCATCGTCATCCCAGGAACTGGTGTTGGGGTTGACACAACTTGAAGGATCAGACTGAAAAATAGCTTGTGGGTCATCGTCATCCCAGGAACTGGTGTTGGGGTTGACAGACCTTGAAGTATCAGACTGAAAAATAGCTTGTGGGTCATCGTCATCCCTGCAGTTGGTGTTGGGGTTGACAGACCTTGAAGTATCACACTGAAAACCTGATGTTTGATGGGCCAGCTAGCAAGGAAAAGATAAATGACATAATTAACACCACTGAGATATGATTAGGATTATGACACGGATTAAATATATACGGTTGAGTGGATCAGCGTGCCCTTAAATTGATAGGCAAATAATACATAAGCACTAAGCTAGTCAGAACTTAAAGGAACACGTTGCCTTGGATCGGTCGAGTTGGTCTATGAACAGCGTTTGAAACCGTTTCTTATGAAATGCATATGGTTAGAAAGATGTTTTACAAGTAGAATATAATGATCCACACAAGTATCACTCCAAATTGCACGGTTTTCATTTTACGTCGCGAACGAACACGGTCGGCCATTTATGGGAGTCCAAGTTTTGACTCCCATAAATGGCCGACCGTGTTTGTCAACGAGGTAAAACGAATACCTAGCAATTTTGAGCCATATTTGTGTTGATCATTGTACTCAATGTGGCAGGATTGGTTATTATGCAGCTTTTACTATAAAGCGAGCCGCTTGCCGTAAACAGCAAGTGTTTTTGCACTCTGTTACATTTAGAGAGGACATTTGTTTGCCTCAACACATCAACCTTGGAAAAACGTCTCAATTGTACAGAACATAAAATATTATGAAGACACATAGCATGTTATTAAATTAATATCGATGGAATTAATACATGATATCATCATTTACTCACCTGGTGCTCAAATAAGGAGCGTGTGATGCCATCATCAGTGTAACGCACACAGTACTTGATGAGTGACTTCCCTGAAAAATGAAAGGCAAACGGGTTTATTAATTTTCATTTCATTTGGGGGGGGGGGGTGGGGGAAACATACAACTTTGTGCCATCTTTAAAACGTGCTTGGGTATCAGTACACCTGGGTACGAATTGACTTGGCTACGAATGAACTTGGGTACGTATTGACTCGGGTACGAATTTACTTGGGCACGAATTGACTTTGGTTCGAATGAACTTGTGGAATTCCAACTGGGGTACGTATTCTTAGGGGTTATTTCTTAATCACATGCATAAACATCAATTTGTCATGTCCTAAATCATTCAACTATGTGTTTGTTGACAAGTGTGTGTAAGAAATCGTTAACTGGTCAAACGACTGTATATAGTATAGTGATGTAGTCAGTACAGTAAAGAGTAAGGATTAGGCCTACATGGAAATTTATTTACGCTCAGATCACTCACCATTTCTTGTCTTCTCTCGAGAGCTGTCATGGGTCGAATGGTTGACTCTAGGGTCCTGGTGGATGCAATGCACTCAATGTTTATGATGCGTCCCCATGACAGCTGCAACCGGCCACGCTACCCGACTCAAATCGAATAAGCTAACCGTCATGCATAAATGAGTTCAGATTTAGAAATGGCCGCCTCTACTACCTACAAGAAGGAAACTTCATATCAACAGAGGGCGATGTAACCATCCAAGAGTGCTAACCCACCGCTCCGGCAACAGAATTGTGTTAACTCACACATACTCCTCTCGTAAATGACATAAACCGAGGATTTATGTCCCAAAAAGCTTAGATATCTCAGTGGCGTCCAAACTGGCTATAATGCTGCATTTATCACAATTTTTCAAAGCGAGGACGTCCTCGCTGTGCTAAAAGTCCTCGATGTGTGAGTGTGTATTTACACAGTAGAGCTCGGTTTGCAGCGATGACAAGTACGCCTACACACCCGATCGTAAGCGTTATACCTTCTGTCTGTTATAAACATGCGTTCAAATTTACTCATACACAAAAGTGCGACGACGAGGGTGTTGTCACTCTCTTGTCCGAGTGGTGTCAGTTTCGCTCTTTTGAGAGTGAAAGTCAAACTGTGTTACTCTTTTTGAGTGAAATTGAAACAAACTAACTTCACTCTAAATCGAGTTGAAAGTACCCGTCTTTCACTCTCAGAAGAGTTGACCGTCATATGGCTATTTGCGAGAGTGGTATGGCGGACAAAAGGAGTGTTTTTTCACTCTTTTACATTAAGAGAGTTCGTATGTTTAAAGGCACTGGACGCCTTCAGTAATTGTCAAAGACCAGTGTTTTCACTTGGTGTAACTCGACAGTAAAACAATAATGCATAAAATAACAAACCTGTGAAATTAGGGAGTCAAATAGTCGTAGAAGTTGCAAGAGAATAAAGAAAGAAAAAACACCCTTGTCGCACAAGTTGTGTGCTTTCAGACGCTTGATTTCGAGACCTCAGCTGAAGTCTCAAATTCAAATCAAGTATTTAAGTTGGAAAATACTTCTTTCTCGAAAACTACGTTACTTCAGAGGGAGCCGTTTCAATTCTTACACTGTTTTATACCACCAACAGCTCTCCATTGCTCATTACCAAGTAAGTTTTATGCTAACGATTATTTTGAGTAGTTACCAATAGTGTCCAGTGCTTTTAAAGAGAGGGATATAGTAGATTCTTCTCATTTCAATCTTGTCCTGGTATTCTGTTTTCCATCTATACTAAAATCATTATCTCGTTTTTTTTATAGAAGGAGTCAGAGATTGTTCCGACGTGCTCGCAAGGGGTGAGGCAGGCAGTGGCGTTTATGCCGTGAAGCCGGACTCCGGTGCGCCATTCGATGTGTACTGTGATATGGAGACAGACGGCGGAGGCTGGACGGTAAGACAATGGCGGACTTTCCATCCAAAATACACATTTTTTAGAAGTGTAAAGTCTAAAATGTTATGTGAACACAAAGCCATTCAAAATGATGTGCGTTAATTTTTCTTCGATAGGTTTTCCAGCGGCGTCAGGACGGCAGTGTAGATTTCTATTTGGACTTTGCCAGCTACAGCCGGGGCTTTGGGAATCTAGAGGGAGAGTTTTGGCTCGGTAACGACAACTTGCACCGTCTGACTGCTCAAGGCGAGTACGAACTCCGCGTAGATCTCACAGGCTTCGGCGACGATACCGGCTTTGCCTTATATGGCTATTTCAGCATCGCCGATGTGAGCGATAACTACAGGCTGACTGTAGGAAGTTACAATGGAACCGCAGGTACGATTATAAATGGAAACTTCGTAGTAATACAGAAATATTGCAGGGTAATCTGTGTCCATCGTTGTGACCGATTGCTTTTTCGAACTATATTATTAAACTGTAACTTAAATAAAGAAAGCAAAATGCAGTTAAACAAATGAACCTGATTGTGAAACATTAACTTCACTTCTCCCAATATCCCAGTTCCATTAATTGATAAATTTGTTTCTAATCGCACCTTATCGGCCTAAGTTATGTTCGAAACAAATTAATGTTTAAAGTTACCTCCTGTCAACATCGCCTTTATTTACACGTATGACTATAATGGCTACGTGTGTTATCTTACAGGAGACAAGTTATCATACCACAATAACATGGCCTTCTCGACCAAAGACCGAGACAACGATCGCTGGAGTGGTGTTAACTGTGCTGAGACATTCCACGGAGCCTGGTGGTACCATGCCTGCGTCCTCACCAATTTGAACGGGAAATACTTCAATGTGGCCACTTGGGACATAGAAGCAATGGGGTGGTCTGACTTTTCGAGTGTCCGCTCACTCAAAACAACTGAGATGAAAATTAGAAGGAAAGTTTAGTCCTTAATTAAGATGGATACCATAATAAAAAGGTACGCATGCAGTAATAAACATCTCCTTATAAATCACCTGATCACTTCATCTTTTCTAAGTTTCTAGTAATTTTGAAAAAATAATAATTTTACCTCTACTTTGAAAACCTAAAAATGTAAAACATGTACAACAATTTAATGTGAATTAACTTTTAATGCAATGGATTAAATGAGACATGTATAAAAACCGTGACATCGGGTAGCTAAAATAGTTGCAGAAAGTAACTAATAAGGAATGTCAGTTTAAACTCGATACGACCAGTATACTTAGTAAGTACAAGTACAAACACATTGCTTATAAAACTCTCAAGATACCCTTTTAAATAACCCGTTCTAAATCCGACTCGTATAATGAGAGTTGATGCTACATCTTCATGAGTGTTTTATAAGCAATGCGGTTGCTCGTTGAATCGAATACAATATTTTATTTTGTCAATTTTGTCATAAAAGATCCGGTATTGTAATGTTCACGTAGAATTTAGAACGGGCATTAAAAAAGGTTTAATACGGTTCCATACGAAATCGATGTCTTTTTTAAAGTCAGTGGAAATTATTGGCAATTACTCAAAATAGTTCTTAGCATAAAACCTTACTTAGTAACGAGTAATGGGGAGAGGTTGATAGTGTAACACATTGTGAGAAACGGCTCCCTCTGAAGTGACGTAGTTTTCGAGAAAGAAGTAATTTTCCACGAATTTGATTTTGAGACCTCAGAACCAGATTTTGAGGTCTCGCAAAGCATCTGAAAGCACACAACTACGTGTGACAAGGTTGTTTTTTCTTTCATAGTGATCTCGCAACTTCGACGACCAATTGAGCTCAAATTTTCACAAGTGAGAAGACTGGTCCTTGACAATTACCAATAGTGCTCATTTCCCAATAATTGTTCTGTTTGGGTCCCACCCGTGCAAATGCTTTGAAACAAGCAAACGGCGGTATGGTGGAAATCGATTATTCTCTTAGTAGGCATAATAAGACTAATATTAACTGCAATGGATATGTCCTGGTTAATTAATGCTCAGATATAATCTATGACAGAAGTATAATCTATGAATGAAATCTAAAATAAACAACTGTGTAACAGGTAATGATCCAACTTGGGTAGGTTTCTAATTTCCTGTACTCAAAATCTTTCAGATTGGATTCACTAGCAATCCCAATGTGATGAAACTTTCACAGATTGGTTATTTTGCTAATTAAATCTTGAACTTGAGGCTGGGTGACTTATTGTTATATCTTTGAATAACAATCATATAGCAGCCTGGCAGCGCAAGGAGCACTTCTGGTTTATCTCTCTTCTCAAGTTTTAATTTCTACATAATTTTGCCTGCTTCAAGTGTATTTCCTGCTAATAATTATGGAATCAGTTTCAAAAGCCATTTTGATTTTAATTTGATTTTTGTTTTGTTTTTTTGTTAGCTTTGGTTAAGGTTTCTTATAGTTTATTTTGGTTTAGGTTTAACTTGGTTGTCTTTGTTTGAAGTTCCGAACAGAGTCATTTTTAAGGTTTAGATCACAAGTTCATCCATTTTTGGTTTGCATTGTTTTATACTGCTTTTATTGGTTGATTAATAGTCAATTTGTTATGTTTGTTTGAGAAACTTATACGTGTCACTGTTCCTATTTTGTGCATTTACTCGCGTTTTTTCACCGCCCGCACTTGATTTTCTACACTTTGGTGTGTTTTATTAGTTAATATATTCAATTATTATTTTATTAGTTAATATATTCAATATAGTTTTCTAAGTGTACCCCATTATCCAGTTTACATTTTTATCACACGGCGATTTTATAATTTATGCAACTTCTCCAATTAAACGAGATGTATCCTCCTTAGTCCACAACTGATTGCGAGGTACTAAACGTCGAATTTGTTAAGCTTCAGTTCCATGTCTAGTTTAAAAAAAGAAGACAAATAACAACCCGTAAAATCAGCCCAGACAGTGCAATGATTTTTGCTACCTACCGCTGTATACAAAGTGTACTGCAGTGTACATGTATATTATGTACTTCATACTTTCTGGAATATTAACCCGTGTAGGTTAATGGATAGATCGAAAAACAACGTTGTTGGTGTACGTTTTGGTCCAATGATTGACCAAAAAAACACACAATATTTTTGTGCGCAAAGCAAATAAGCCAGTGTTTTCACTGTGGACCAAACATTTTTGTTAGTGCATAAATAAGTCGTCTCGTCTAAACTGAATTTCCCATCTGGGATAATAAAGTGAATTAAATTGAATTGAATGTTGCAATTAGAATTAAAGGCACTGCAGCCGATTTCATGAAATGCTAGGATAAATCCTATCTCGAGTTAGGACGAGTAACTCAGGGTGTCGTGGCCGAGCGGATAGGTGCTCTGGTGCTTCTGTTCAGCAGAGTGTGGGTTCGAATCCCGGTCGTGACACTTGTGTCCTTGAGCAAGACACTTCACTATAATTGCTTCTCTCCACCCAGGGGTAAATGGGTACCTGTGAGGGCAGAGATGGTTCTTGTGATTGATTTAGCCGAGTAGCGCAAATTAATGTTGCACAGGATGCATACTCCCCACCAGGGAGCTGAGATGGTTTAAGGAGTGATTTAAGGCCCAGTGACCAGGGGTAATAATGTGAAGCGCTTTGGGACACCCTCTGGGTGTGAAGAGCGCTATATAAAAACGGGTTATTATTATTATTATTAACTCGTCCTATAGGAGATGGGTTCAATGCGTCGTAACATCTAGGCCCATGGTTAAGGAACTGAACTCGTTCTAAGCCCTAAAATTGATTCTAAAGTTTGGCAGAGTTTGGTGAAAATGACGGCTGGACACGTTTGGTATTGACTGTCAAAGACCATTCTCACTTGGTGTATCTCAACATAATGCAGAAATAAACAATCTGTGGAAAAGTGGACTCAACTGGTCGAAGTTGCAAGAGAATAATGAAAGAAAGAAAAAACGCCCCAGGTAAGCTAGCTATCGTGCCCCCCAACTCGCAGTGGATAGGGCAAACGACTGATGTTCAAGGAACACGTTGCCTTGGATCGGACGAGTTGGTCTATAAAAAGCGTTTGTAACCATTTTTTATAAAATGCATATGGTTAGAAAGATGTTTTAAAAGTAGAATACATTGATCCACACAAGTTTGCCTCGAAATTGCGAGGTTTGCCTTTTACTGTGCGAACTCCCATAAATGGCCGACCGTGTTAGTCGACGAGGTAAAAGGAAAACCGTGCAATTTCGAGGCTTGTTTGTGTGGATCATTGTATTCTACTTTTACAACATCTTTTTAACCATGTGCATTGTATAACAAACGGTAACACACGTTTTTCAAAGACCAACTCGACCGTAGGCAACGTGTTCCTTTAAATCTAACAAGGGGCGCTGGCTATCGGCTAGACTAACCATCGCAGACCCCAGCAGTGCGCCCACAACATGCAGACGACCAAATCTGTGTTTTGATGATTGGTCCAATGTGATGTTTGTCAGCTGTACCCACATCACCTCTGACCAATTGAAATACAGATGTGGAAAGCTAACGTCACTTCACGTTTATCCAATGAAATCATTGTATCCAATGAAATCACTGATGGTGCAAAAGCAAGTATAGGGCCGCTACAATACCCAAAGGGTTTTCAGGGTGTAGGCCTACACACATTTTCCCTATTGTGACTTGGGGTTGTTGACTACCATCTTGATGTACGATTTGGATGAGTCCCTAAAAAAGTGGCATTATTGACTTGGAGGCCAGCAGGGAGACTAACTCGACAGGCCTAGGGACTACTCATATTAAATTGAGCAGAGTATTTAAAGGCAGTGGACACTATTGGTAACTACCCAAAACAATTATTAGCATAAACCCGTACTTGGTTACGAGTAATGGGGAAAGGTTGATAGTATAAAACATTGTGAGAAACGGCTAAGTGACGTAGTTTTTGAGAAAGAAGTAATTTTCCACGAATTTGATTTCGAGACCTCAGATTATTTCACTTTGATCTTTCACCACAAGCAGTTTGTATGGATGGGATGATGTTTTGCACACATGTGTAGAACACAGATAACTAATTAACCTGTTGATGTTATTATTAACAATCGTGCCTTCAGAACTGTATAAATCCAGTCGTTGATATGCATTATGATGTCCTTACCAAGTAGATCAACATCAATGCGATTTTGTTTATATTAAAAAGGAAAAACAGATAAACGTAAAGTTGTGATATAGGCACTTTTCGAAACCTCGGCTTTGGATTCGGCTCGGCTAGCTTGGCCCCCGGTTGTTTTGACATTTGCCCGTGCTTTGTGTACGCGCTCAGGGCTTCAGACAAGTGGACGGAGCCCGAAGCCAAATCCAAAGACGAAGCCGTGGATTCGAAAAGGGCCAGAGTAAACAGTGCATGACAATAACCAGCCTCTGGAAAGAGAACTGGATCTTTTTATCTTTCATTGTGCAGTAATATTTGTAAGGTTTTCTTTTACGGTGGTGCTTTTTTTTTATCGGGCATTTCAAGATGCTGCATTCAAATAATGATTGGAAGGCTGAGTAAAGGAATTGGATTCACGAGTGAAGATAATTGGACTTAAAGGCACTGGACACCTTCTGTAATTGTCAAAGACCAGTATTCTCACTTGGTGTATCGCAACATATGCACAAAATAACAAACCTGTAGAAATTTGTGCTCAATTGTTCATCAAATTTTGCAAGAGAATAATGAAAGAAAAAACACACCTGTTACTTTACTTTGTGTGCTTTCCAGATGCATAATAAAAGGCTTCAGCTTAAGTATTTTATTATTTGAGTGAGAAAGTACCTCTTTCTAAAAAAAACTAAGGTACTTCAGAGGAAGCAGTTTCTCACAATGTTTTATACTTACCAACAGCTCTCCATTGCTCGTTACCAATTAAGTTTTTACGCTTACAGCTATTTTGAATAATTACCAATAGTGTCCAGTGCCTTAAAAAAAAAAGCGACTTGGTGTGATGCCACTAATTACTGCCAATTGATCATAAAAATACAGGGAATGTTTTAAGTGCAAACTGGCGCCATTTTGTCTGATTGGTCAGTTGTTGTTATATTTTATAGTAATAGGATGACATTTAATGTGGGAAACTCCAGCCTTATAACCAGATGATACCAAGTCTTTCAAAAACTGAGGACGGTTAGTTTTTTTGGTTGTTTCTTTGATTATGTAAATGTCACTTTGTTTTGCGAGATAGTGACGAGCAAGTTGGATGAGATTGGAAATTCGTTGTCCTTTGTCTTTATTACTCGGGCCGTGTCCAACTGACGGCTACGGCTACGGCTAGAATTCTGCATTATCATGTGTTGAAGTATAGGACGTCCCTTAGCAACTCCATTAGCAACAGCCGTAGCCTTAGCCTTAGCTGTAGTAGCAAATCGGATTCTGTCTTAGTTGTTTGTTTTGTGTGTGTGTGGGGGGGGGGGGGGGGTAAGGGGTTAGGGGTCATCTATCTAAATGCAATGTATATTAAGGCACTTCGTTACTTGACACTTTTTTTATGAGTAACCATGTATGACTTTAAACAAAAATGAGATTTATATATTTACTTTAAATTCACGATGACTTAAGTTTAAAAAAAGAAAAGAAACTAACAGTATTTCAAATATTTTAACTCTATTTTGGCATAATGGAATCTTCTGTTGCAGGAAAGAAAGATCCGTTTAAAGTAAGTTTATGAAAAGTGTAATTATTATAGTATTGGGATAAGTTAAAGTGGAAACAAGTGGGCCAGGCAATCCTCGAGATAAATTGTTCACCTCTAATTACAGTTTCTTTTTTTTCCTGGTGTTTCCCAAACAAGACCAGTGAGACACCTGTCTCATAAGGAAGGTACATGTTTGGTAATTGTCAAAGACCAGTCTTCTCACTTGGTGTATCCCATCATAAGCATAAAACAACAAGCCTGTGAAAATTTGAGCCCAATTGGTCATCGGAGTTGCGAGAAAATGATGAAAGAAAAAACACCCTTGTTGGACGAGTTTGTGTGCTTTTAGATAGGAATAAAAGACTTCTAGCTAGAAGTCTTTTATTATTTTAGTGAGAAATTACCTCTCTCTCAAAAACTACGTTACATCAGAGGGGGTCGTTTCCCGCAATGTTTTATACTACCAACAGCTCTCCAATGCTTGTTACCAAGTCAGTTTTTAAGTTAATAAGTTTTTTGAGTAATTATCAAACGTGTACCTTCCCTTTAAAGGTTTTTAGGAATTGTCGTCATCATTTAATTGGTACACTTACAAAATATAATACATTACTACATTGCGTGGAAATTAGCATAAAAAAAATGTTGCTCCTTTCAATACATTTCAGAGACTCGATTTAATTTTTCAGAGCTAAAAGTGTCTGAAACTTTTCACTGCTGACTGTACGATGTAACAATATTCCATTAACCCATACACTATCTGTATTCTTAACAATGGAAGGGATTGCTTACCGATGTCAAAGGTTAAAATTATCTTTAATTTCCTTTGGACTGTTTTGACATGGTTTTGAAGAGTAGATTGACCCCTTATTTACATAATTAAGTTTAAGGTGCCACTCATGATGTAATATTAGATTTAAGTTGATTTAGGAACCTATAATCATGGTTTTTTAGGAGCATTAATGTGTTCTTACCATACATGGCCACCTGTTTGATTCATTTTTAAGTGCAGCATTTTCATGAAGCAAATAAGAAAGAAAGAATGATGGTGTAACGTGAATGAGCAGGATACCAGCCACTAATGTACATTGCACAGCATTCTGGCAGGTCACCAGTGTAGGCCTACAAGCTTTTACACAAAAACATCAATATCTACCATATAGTAGATACCCAACGATTTTGACGAAAGTATGGTGTTCCTACAAAAATAATGACATCTGAAAGAAATATCGTTTTTGTAATGTTGAATTCCCACTGCTTATTAGTGATTAATGGGTAAAATGTTTTATTATCATAATTATAATGTGATTATGCAGATTTTGGTTTTTTTTCTGACTGTGAATAAACGATTGTAAATGTTTTAAACATTCTGTGTCCATATTGAGTTATCATTTGTAAATCTGTTTTAAATATTACATTTTCTGACATTTAAGACCGAATTACACAAACGATTAATTATGTCATGATTGTATGGGCTTTTAATGTGGGCAGAGCCACCGTCCATGGGCCCTGAAGTTCACCCTCGCCTTTTCAAATTGCATATTATTTTACACTTTATTTAAAGAAAATAAATATACAAAAAATAAATTCTTCAGCTAAAGTGAAGTGGAGGGTAATGGGAAGTTATTTAACACCAGTGTTTATGTTTGGTTCAAAGGGTTGGACTGTCTTGAGTTGGTGAATCCGGTGTGATTCTCCATGCTTGCGGTGTGTGTCATCACCCTTGCGAAGCTTATGTATAATTGTGCGGTTTAAAATTTAATATTTGTAAATAAAGGTAAAATAATGGACGAATAATGAATTACGTGTTGTATGATTAACTATTTTGTAAATATTGCTTTAAACAATTTTTTTTACTGTTGGCGCCCCATAGAGTCGCGACCCCAAAACTATGGTTATGACGTCACTTGGAAAAGTTTGTGGGTATAAGCCACTTAGGAATGTCAGCTGCGCATGTCTGTTACTGCTGACAATGGGTTCGTCTATCTCCCATAACCTTTTGACAATACCCGCTGGGAGAATGACAAAATCAGTTGTTAGCAGTAACAGACATGCGCAGCTGACATTCCGAAGTGCTCTGCATTCACTCCAAAACCTGTTCTCGTTAGCACATTTTGACGGCGAGCGCGCACTGTATGTACTGTGTATGCTACGTGTTGTTTTATTGGGTGCGTTCGTTTAGCTTCCCTGGGTCGACCCCGGTCTGCCCCGGTACGTTCGGATAGCTTTGAGGGGGCTCACCTGGGTCAGCCCCCAGTGCCCTGCTTGTGGAGTGGGTCACTTGGGGGTGACCTGAGATGCATGCCGTCACCACGAGAGAGCGAGTGTGATCGTTCGATTAGCTCTTGTCAGGGGCTCACCCGAGTGAGCACTGCGGGGTCGACCCAGGGAAGCTAAACGAACGCACCCATAGTAAGTTTGAGTATATGCTTCGGGACCTCTCACACGGGAATGGGACTTGAATCAAGTCTACAGTGCAACTCGACCTTTTATTCAGGCGACTTGTTGAACTCGTCGACTGCTGTACCAATGTGCAAAAGGTCGAGAGGTCATAACTGTAGCTGCTCCGGCAAACATTAGGCTGGTAAGATAAAACGGTAGCGTGTAACTCCCTAATGCATCTTTGACGGTTCCTGAAAAAGTCAGATGTCACAATAACATAAATAATGATCGTAGTAATCTCTGGTGACTTTATGTCAAGTGATAGTTTGGGTTTCGGTCAATGAACTATCATGCGGATTTTTATCTTTGAAAAAAGGATAATAACCCATTGCGGGATTTTCTTTTAAAGGGAAGGTACACGTTTGGTAATTTGGTAATTGCAAATTAACTTCAAAACTGATTTGGTAACGAGCATTTGGAGAGCTGTTGATGGTATAAAACATTCTGAAGTATCATCGATTTTGAGAAAGAGGTAATTTCTCACTAAAATAATAAAAGACTTCTAGCTAGAAGTCTTTTATTCCTATCTGAAAGCACACAATGACAAGGGTGTTTTTTTCTGTCATAGTTTTCTCGCAACTCCGATGACCAATTGAGCTCAAATTTTCACAGGTTTGTTATTTTATGGTTATGGTGGGATACAGCAAGTGAGAAGACTGGTCTTTGACAAGTACCAAAGGTGAACCTTCCCTTTAAAGGGTTTGGGCACATTTCGTACGTCACAAAGCTCAAAAGTCGTCCTCTACACCTTTATTCAGCCGAGACTCAGGACCCAACCCATAGCCAAGCGCTATACTACACATTGTCCATAGTGAAAGCTGTAAAAACCATCAATCTCTTGTTAAGCCATCTTTCCTTGTTATGTTCAGACTGAGTTGTACTTCCTGGTTCGTTGTCAACACGTCATTATAACAACTTTGGGTCTGGCCCAACTCCAAAACCAATCCTCGAGTCTGGTTGAAAGTTGTTCACACGATACTCTCTGAACTCTGACCTACCTACATAGTTCCCGAGTCAGTCTCTCTTAAAGGCAGTGGACACTATTGGTAATTACTCAAAATAATTAATAGCACACAACCTTACTTGGTAACGAGTAATGGAGAGCTGTTGATAGTATAAAACATTGTGAGTAAAGGCTTCCTCTGAAGTAACGTAGTTTCCGAGAAAAAAAGTCAATTTCCACGAGTTTGATTTCGAGATCTCAGAATTCGTTTTTGAGGCCCTCGAAATCAAGCAACTGAAAGCACACAACTTCGTGTGACAAGTGTATTTTTTCTTCCATATTATCTCGCAACTTCGACGACCAGTAATGAGCTCAAATTTTCACAGGTTTGTCATTTTATGCATATGTTGAGATGTGAGAAGACTGGTCTTGACAATAACCAATAGTGTCCAGTGTCTTTAACGTTCAACGGCTATTTCCCCTAAGAATCCAGGTCGCTCTAACAGCGTATCAGGAAGAAAAACAAACTTTAATGCGGGTACCATCTGTTCAATATAAAATGATCTATAGATAGGCTGTTGCTCACTCATCTATACATTTCTACTCTATTCAGCAACGAAAGGAGTCGTGTTTTGTAGTTGCAGTTATAATTGAGCAAAATGGGGTTGTTTATCCGTTCGCTCTTGGTCGTTTTGATCGTAAAAGCTCAAGTTGAACTACAAGCTGAAGCTTCCAGACATCAGAGAACGGTTTCATGTAATGTAGATACAAATAGTAAGGTAAACGAGTTAAGGCTTATTGTAGAAAACTACTTAGTCATTCTTGAAGATGAACTCAGAAACACACAAGACCAGGTGAAAGAGCTCAAAGTAATAATGACTGAAACTGTTTCATCGGAGCTGGAGGACACAAGACGTACGATGGCTGCAATATCAACCAACCAAGAAACAGCCACCTCTGGGCAAGAGGAAACACGTCGAATGGTTAGTGAGTTGCAGGCTGCAATATCAACCAACCAAGAAACAGCTACTTCTGAGCAAGAGGAAACACGTCGAATGGTTAGTGAGTTGCAGACTGCGGCAAGACGTACAATGGCTGCAATATCAACCAACCAAGAAACAGTCACCTCTGAGCAAGAGGAAACACGTCGAATGGTTAGTGAGTTGCAGACTGCAGTTGGGCGTCAGGTAGTCTTGGCCCAAGACGATGGTGCTTGATTCTGGATAGTGTACTACGCGCGGTTGAATCGCCAAAGCGCGCCCGCCACGGTATGATTTAGTTACGTGGACGGCTCGAAATCTAGACTACACTCTGCAAGCTACCATCGTCTTGGCAATCCTGCAGCGCTGTGTTAACTTTTTCATTGTTTTCTTCTACAGCTTTCTGTAGAACCAATCAGCGTGCGATCGTTGTAATAAATTAACATAATGTTTAGTTGACCCCGGGGTCATTCATGTTATGATTACACGGCATTGGCAGCTCCGTGTTTGTCGTGGAGGAAAAATCGTAAGAAAATAGGAAATATTCACGATTATGATTATGAATGTTAAAGATGAACAAGTGAGCCGAAGCTATATTGATCTGCTATCTAGATGGCAATTAATGAACGACTATGTCAAAATATACCAGCTAGTGCCCTCTCTGCGGACGGTCTGGTTTTGCGATAAACTCCGTCAGTTCTCGTGTGCTTCGTCTGCTGCATGTGCAGGCAGCAGTTGTACTATGGAGGTAGGATGTCCGGGTGTGAATAAACTATAGGGAACTAGAGCATGACACCACATACGACCAACGTTTGCAACTGAGCAAGTCATGGATGGATCCCAAGTCATTATGTAACTGCCAGTGTCACAAAGTGGTGAGTGGAGAGAATCTTGTTTATATTGATCGAATCTGTATAGAATTAGAAAACGTAAAGTCATACATTGTAAGTAGTCATTGTTTGTCATGTTTGAATACTTCAAAACTTGTTGTTATTTATGTAGGTAGACCTCCTTCCTGCTAAATAGCAGTGCTATTTCATCATGCGAAGCACAATTTTCTTGTGTCTCACTTATGGAAGGGCAGCTCGTAAAAGTATTGCCTCACCAAAATCCACTTTGCATTCACATTCGAAGGAAGTATGAGCCTACTCCTTGGTTTTGTTTCGGTTTGGAACGAACATAGCCCAGCTTTATGTGAGATTGGATTTGTCTGACTTGAGTCACCAACACTTCAATGCACACAGATTCATATCCCTCGATTTGAAAATGGCTCATTGGCTGACATTTTTTTTTTTAACTTACATTTTTCTTCTGTGCACAAGCAATTAACACTTGTTTGCAATTACTATAGTTGGGTTGATTGATGATCGTAATATTAATAATCAAAACAGATATACATTTTACATTAAGCTTGATGCAGAAAAAGTTTAGCACAATAAGACCCAATATAATCACTGAACTTATTCTATGATTTGTATTTGTTTCATTCTTCTGATAGGGCACATTTCCAGGAAAGGCTTTTAGAGAACTGCTGCATGCCCACCTTGGAGTACTGATACTTTTTAGGCCTCGTCTTTTCAGATGAATGGGTAGTCGACTGCTCTGCAATTAAGGAATGGAGTTCTTGATTCAAGAGAGACAAATCTGTGACAGAATCAAGATTCAAGCGTATATAATTGTGGAAGAGATATTTTGCTGTTTTGCAGAGGAAGTCTCAAGAGAAAAGGAAAAGATGGAACATCATATTAACTGTCAATCAAGAAAGACGTATGTGAAGAACTGTACTCTACATTTTGCTGCAAAGTTCCACCACTGTATCACAATTTATTGTCGACATGTATCATACCATACCAATACAGAGATTGACTTTCAAGATGAGTTTACATAGCTTTTTCAACACTGTGGGAACTGTGTGCATACTCTTAGCAACCGATGCTTTTGGACTGGGGTTGATGTTTGTCATTATTTTGAACACCAAGATGAAAATGTACAACTAAGTGGAAGAGTTGGGCGAGATGAGCAACATGGTCTTTCAACTGCCATAAACTATCTAAGACCAAGAGAATTAGATGAAAACTGCATTGCACCCCACAATGTAGAAGAGTGGTCGTAGGCTCAGCCGCTCACACAAGTACATAGTACAAACAGTATTGTGTATAACTGCTGTGATACCTGTGCACTTTAAATGCTGCTGTGGGAAAGCCTGTGATTGGCGATTAGTGGTACGCACTACGATTGATGTCGAAATCGCAACTAGTTATTGCTTAGTCGAGTTGCGACTGCCATTATTCACCTACTCCGTAAATCGAGCCACCACAACAACTACAATAGTTGCGACTATTCCTGCTTGCTGAAAAAATTGTGTCGCTCACAGTCACGACTTTTCATGACAACATAATTTACCTATGAAACACAACCAGACATCAGTAAGCCTGGGCCACTTGTGTAAGTTACTACTCAACTAGTCACACCTCAAAAAGTCATGACTACGACACTAGTCATGACTTGTTTGCCGCAGGGGCAATATGGTAAATTTCGTGCTTAGAGGATTGAAGGATTGTCACTGGTGTCACTGACTGTGTTTCGTAAGTAAATTATGTTGCCATGAATAGTCGTGAGCGATACAATAGACAGTTCACCAAACAGGAAGTTGTTACTATTTTTGGAGTACACGATTATTCAATTAGGAATTAAAAAAAGTAGTCGCAACACGACTTGTGATTTTAATAATCTCGACTGTGCGACAAGTTTGACACTGTGTCGCACTAGTCGCCCAGCCCTAGACATAAAGTGACACAATCCTTAAATCCTTTCAGCGTGAGTTTTACTCTATTGCACCTGCAGCAAATAATACGTCGCAATGCATTTTGGGGCATGAAAAATGACTAGTGTGTTGAAGTTGCGACTATTTGAGGCACGAATAGTTGAGAAGCAAATTTCACTAGTCGCTCAGGCTTTAATTGTGGGGTATCGTTGTTATAGCCTGTTTACAAACCTGATCATTTTAATAGCCACTGTTCTGTGAAGAATTTGTGTTTGGCAATAAAGAAAGAAATCAATTTTATGAACAAGTAATTTGTGTTGGCCTTTATTTAGAAATAATTTGAATTAAACTGTATCAATTGTTTTAAGACACAATACATCATTGTTAATTATAACGTACTGACTATTAGGTATTCATGTGATTGTGACACAATTAGTAGCCCTAAAGTTTAATACATGTGCAAAGTCATATAAGTCGATGCCTCAGAACGACAATAAATTGTACTTGTACAGTGAATAGTGTTTGCTGTAGTAAAACTACTATATACGGTAGTATCATGGAGGTTTCTACCTCCATGTGAGTATAATCATGTAGGTACCTCCATGGTGTAATATATGCACTGAGGGTAGTTCGTCTGTCTGTGGTTCATGTGATCTGCCCACGACAAATCATTCGGGAAGTATAAAACCATAAAACAAACACGACACGTAACGAAGCATTTTGTTACTTAATTCCTCCTTAGTCAGTTTTCTCTCAGACATTCTGTAGTCAGCTATTCTTCAGAATAACGACAATAATTATTAATTGGTTTTCTGGGAAAAGGGGATGTAGAACTTAAATCCCTGCATTGCGTTCGTTAAGTATGGCCATGGAGGAATTCCTCCATGGTATGGCTAGGCAAACCATATTATAGTATCACTCGTTCGTCCCGTACGTCCGACCGTGGCCCGACTTCATTTCATGCTGCTGGGCGCAGCCATGTTGTTCACATGTTGAATATGCATTACACAACCTCGACAACGGCCTTATTAACATAATACGGCAACGCCCACAGTGCACGCAGCGCTGCAGGATTGCCAAGACGATGGTAGCTTGCAGAGTGTAGTCTAGATTTCGAGCCGTCCACGTAACTAAATCATACCGTGGCGGGCGCGCTTTGGCGATTCAACCGCGCGTAGTACACTATCCAGAATCAAGCACCATCGTCTTGGGCCAAGACTAGGGGTCTATTTAATCACCATTCGAAACGTACTCGCCCCCCCCCCAACACCTGATCGTAAGCATTACACCTTAAACTGTCCATTATAAACATGCGTTCAAATTTACTCATACACAAAAGTGCGACGACAAGGGTGTTTTCACTCCGAGTGGTATCACTTTCGCTCTTTTGAGAGTGATAGTCAATCTGTGTTACTCTTTTTGAGTGAAATTGGAACAAACCTCACTCTAAATTGAGTTGAAAGTACCCGTCTTTTACTCTAAAAAGAGTTTTTCGTCATATGGCTCATTGCAAGAGTGGTATGGCGGACAAAAGGAGTGTTTGTTCACTCTTTTACATTAAGAGAGTTTGTATGTTTAAAGGCACTGGACGCCTTCAGTAATTGTCAAAGACCAATGTTTTCACTTGGTGTAACTCGACAGTAAAAAATAATGCATAAAATAACAAACCTGTGAAATTAGGGAGTCAAATAGTCGTAGAAGTTGCAAGAGAATAAAAAAAAGAAAAAACACCCTTGTCGCACAAGTTGTATGCTTTCAGACGCTTGATTTCGAGACCTCAGCTGAGGTCTCAAATTCAATTGAAGTATTTAATACTTCGTTCTCGAAAACTACGTTACTTCAGAGGGAGCCGTTTCAATTCTTACCTGTTTTATACCATCAACAGCTCTCCATTGCTCATTACCAATTAAGTTTTATGCTAACGATTATTTTGAGTAGTTACCAATAGTATTCAATGACTTTAAAGAGAGGGATATAGCAGATGATTCTCATTTCAATCTTGTCCTGGTATTCTGTTTTCCATCTATACTAAAACCATTATCTCGTTTTTTATATAAGGAGTCAGAGATTGTTCCGACGTGCTCGCAAGAGGTGAGGCACGCAGTGGCGTTTATGCCGTGAAGCCGGACTCCGGTAGGCCATTCAAGGTGTACTGTGATATGGAGACAGACGGCGGAGGCTGGACGGTAAGACAATGGAGGACTTTCCTTCCAAAATACACATTTTTTAGAAGTGTAAAGTCTAAAATGTTAGGTGAACACAAAACCATTCAAAATGATGTGCGTTAATTTGTCTTCGATAGGTTTTCCAGCGGCGTCAGGACGGCAGTGTAGATTTCTATTTGGACTTTGCCAACTACAGCCGGGGCTTTGGGAATCTAGAGGGAGAGTTTTGGCTGGGTAACGACAACTTGCACCGTCTGACTGCTCAGGGCGAGTACGAACTCCGCGTAGATCTCACAGGCCCCGACGACGATACCGGCTTTGCCGGGTATGAATCGTTCAGCATTGCCGATGTGAGCGATAACTACAGGCTGACTGTAGGAAGTCACTCTGGAACCGCAAGTACAATTATAAGTGGATACTTGTAGTTATACAGAAATATTGCAGGGTAATCTGTGTCCATCGTTGTGACTGATTGCTTTTGGTAGGTCTCAATGAAAGACAGAAAAGCAACATCGTGATTCAAATAGTTAAATGAGAAATCACCTCTTTCTCAGAAACTACGTTCCTTCAGAGGGAGCCGTTTCTCACAATGTTCACATCTCTCCAATGCTAGTTCAAGTAGGTTTCTAATAATCATTTTGAGTAATAACCAATAGTGTCTGGAGTGCCTTTAAAAGTGGAGGGGGAATTGTCTATGTTTTGTTCCTCAACTCCAGACGGAAAAAGGAGGGGTAGAATTTTGCATCCCTTGCTGCTCAAACCAAGCCGAAAATTGGAGGGGTGTAACTTTTATTATCCTCTGCTGCCCAACACCAAGTAAAAAAGAGGAAGATGATGTTTATCCCTTGAAACTAAAAAATGACAAAATGTACGACAAATAACTTGAATTCAGCAATTTTAAACTCGCTAGAAACATTTAACTGAATCGTAAAAACACAATTTGGAGGAGAACAAATATAACGTATAAACGTTGCTTTTAAATCCCGTTTCGATAGCAATTTTCTAACTATCTTATTAAACTGCCATCGGTAAACAGTATTGTCCAAATGCCACTTCGTGTATCAAAACGTATAATAATATAAAACAACAAACCTGTGAAAAGTTAGGCTCAATCGGTCATCGGAGTCAGGAGAAAATAACGCGAAAACCCACTCTTGTTTCCGCACGTTTCGCCATGTCATGACATGTGTTTATAATAAATCCGTTATTGTTGATATCGAAAATTGATAGGTGTTTTAATGTTTTCTCAAAAAGTAAAGCGTTTCATGGAATAATATTTAAAGGGAAGTCTTTCACTAGTACCTTCTGTAAACTTATTGTAAGTTATTTGTAAATCTGTGAACTTTTAATTTTTGGTTCTGTTCAGAATGTGTCCAATGGCTTTAAAAAGAAAACAAAATGCAGTTAAAAATGAACCTGATTGTGAAACATTTATTCACTTTTCCCAATATCCCAGTTCCATTAATTGATAAATTTGTTTCTAATCCCACATTATCGGCCTAAGTTATGTTCGAAACAAATTAATGTTTAAAGTTACCTCCTGTCAACATCGCCTTTATTTACACGTATGACTATAATGGCTACGTGTGTTATCTTACAGGAGACTCGTTATCAAGGCACACTAACCAGGCCTTTACGACCAAAGACCGAGACAACGATCCCTTGAGTAGTGCTAACTGTGCTGAGCGATACCACGGAGCCTGGTGGTACAGGCAATGCATCGACTCCAATTTGAACGGGAGATACTTCAATGAGGCCACTACGAACGGAGAAGGAATTAGGTGGTATGGCTTTTCGGGTTTTCGCTCACTCAAAACAACTGAGATGAAGATTAGAAGGAAAGTTTAGTCCTTAATTAAGATGGATACCATTATAAAAAGGTACGCAGTAATAAACATCTCCTCATAAATCACCTGATCACTTCATCTTATTAAGTTTCTCGTAATGTTTTAAACCATAATAGTTAAACCTGTACTTTGAAACCTAAAAATGGAAAACATGGAAAACAATTTAATGTGAATTAACTTTAAATGCAATGGATTAAATGAGACATGTATAAAAATCGTGACATCGGGTAGCTAAAATAGTTGCAGAAAGTAACTAATAAGGAATGTCACTCTAAACCCAATACGACCAGTATAGTATGTAAGACTTCCAAGTACAAACGCATCGCTTATAAAACTCTCAAGATACCCTTTTAAATAACCCGTTCTAAATCCAACTCGTATAATGAGAGTGGATGCTAGTGTTTTTATAAGCAATGCGGTGGCTCGTTGAATCGAATACAATATTTTATTTTGTCAATTTTGTCGTGAAAGATCCGGTATTGTAAGTTGTTCACATAGAATTTAGATATATACGAACATTAAAAATGGCTTAATACGGTTCCATACTAAATCGATGCCCTTTTTAAAGGCAGTGGACACTATTGGTAATTACTCCAAATAGTTATTAGCATAAAACCTTGGTAACTAGTAATGAGGAGAGGTTGATAGTATACAACATTGTGAGTAACGGCTCTCTCTGAAGTGACGCGGTTTCGAGAAAGAAGTAAGTGTCCACGAATTTGATTTTGAGACATCAGAACTAGATTTTGAGGTCTCGCAAAGCATCTGGAAGCACACAACTTCGTGTGACAAGGTTGTTTTATCTTTCATAGCTACTCGCAACTTCGACGACCAATTGAGCTCAAATTTTCACAGGTTTGTTATTTTATGCATATTAGACACTCCAAGTGAGAAGACTGGTACTTGACAATTACCAATAGTGCTTATTTCCCAATAATTGTTCTGTTTGGGTCCCACCCGTGCAAAAGCTTTGAAACAAGCAAACGGCGGTATGGTGGAAATCGATTATTCTCTTAGTAGGCCTAATAAGACTAATATTAACTGCAATGGATATGTCCTGGTTAATTAATGCTCAGATATAATCTATGACAGAAGTATAATCTATGAATGGAATCAAAAATAAACAACTGTGTAACAGGTAATGATCCAACTTGGGTTAGTTTCTAATTTCCTGTACTCAAAATCTTTCAGATTGGATTCACTGGCAATCCCAATGTGATTAAACTTTCAAAGATTGGTTATTTTGCTAATTAAATCTTGAACTTGAGGCTGGTGACTTATTGTTATATCTTTGAATAACAATCATATAGCAGCCTGACAGCGCAAGGAGCACTTCTGGTTTATCTCTCTTCTCAAGTTTTAATTTCTACATAATTTTGCCTGCTTCAAGTGTATTTCCTGCTAATAATTATGGAATCAGTTTCAAAAGCCATTTTGATTTTAATTTGATTTTTGTTTTGTTTTTTTGTTAGCTTTAGTCAAGGTTTCTTGTAGTTTATTTTGGTTTAGGTTTAACTTGGTTTTCTTTGTTTGAAGTTCCGAACAGAGTCATTTTTAAGGTTTAGATCACAAGTTCATCCATTTTTGGTTTGCATTGTTTTATACTGCTTTTGTTAAATTGTCTTATAATCAATAAAGTCATTTTTTAATTTTGTTTGATAAACCTATACTTTGTGTCATCTGTTCCTATTTTTTTTTTGCATTTCCTCGCGTCTTTTCCCCATCCGATCTTGAGTGTGTTTTATTAGTTATATTCAATATAGTTTTCATAGTGTACCCTTTTTCCAGGTTACATTTCATCACACGGCGATTGTTATAATTTATGCAACTTCTTCAATTAAACGAGAAGTACCCTCCTTCGGCCACAACTGATTTTGAGGTAAAACATCGATTTTGTTAAGCTAGTCAGTTCAAAGTGTAGTTTTAAAAAAATAAAAAATAATAACAAACAAATAAAATCAGCCCAGACAGTGCAATGATTTTTGCTATCTACCGCTGTATACAAAGTGTAGTGCAGTGTACTTTCTGGAATATTAACCCGTGTAGGTTAATGGATAGATCGAAAAACAACGTTATGGGTGTAGGTTTTGGTCGAATGATTGACAAAAAAATACCCAATGTTTTTGTGCGCAAAGCAAATAAGCCAGTGTTTCCACTGTGGACCAAACATTTTTGTTAGTGCATAAATAAGTCGTCTTGTCTAAACTGAATTTCCCATCTGGGATAATAATTGAATGTTGCAATTAAAATTAAAGGCACTGCAGCCGATTTCATGAAATGCTTGGATAAATCCTATCTCGAGTTAGGACGAGTAACTCAGGGTGTCGTGGCCGAGCGGATAGGTGCTCTGGTGCTTCTGTTCAGCAGAGTGTGGGTTCGAATCCCGGTCGTGACACTTGTGTCCCTGAGCAAGACACTTCACTATAATTGCTTCTCTCCACCCAGGGGTAAGTGGGTACCTGTGAGGGCAGAGATGGTTCTTGTGATTGATTTAGCCGAGTAGCGCATAACTAATGTTGCACAGGCTGCATACTCCCTACCAGGGAGCTGAGATGGCTTAAGGAGTGATTTAAGGCCCAGTGACCAGGGGTAATAATGTGAAGCGCTTTGAGACACCCTCCGGGTGTGAAGAGCGCTATATAAAAACGGGTTATTATTATTATTAACTCCTCCTATAGGAGATGGGTTCAATGCGTCGTAACATCTAGGCCCATGGTTACGGAACTGAACTCGTCCTAAGCCCTAAAATTGATTCTAAGTTAAAGTGGAAACAAGTGGGCCAGGCAATCCTCGAGATAAATTGTTCACCTCTAATTACAGTTTCTTGTTTTCCTGGTGTTTCCCAAACAAGACCAGTGAGACACCTGTCTTAAAGGGAAGGTACACGTTTGGTAATTGTCAAAGACCAGTCTTCTCTCTTTGTGTATCCCAAGCCTGTGAAAACTTGAGCTCAATTTGTCATCGGAGTTGCGAGAAAAATGATGAAAGAAAAAACACCCTTGTTGGACGAATTTGTGTGCTTTCAGATAGGAATAAAAGACTTCTAGCTAGAAGTCTTTTATTATTTTAGTGAGAAATTACCTCTCTCTCAAAAACTACGTTACATCAGAGGGAGTCGTTTCCCGCAATGTTTTATACTACCAACAGCTCCACAATGCTCGTTACCAAGTCAGTCTTTAAGTTAGTATTTGTTTTGAGTAATTACCAAACGTGTACCTTCCCTTTAAAGGTTTTTAGGAATTTTTGTCATCGTTTTCAGTTGGTACACTTAAAAATTATAATACATTACTACATTGCGTGGAAACTTGCATAAAAATTGTTGCTCCTTTAAATACATTTTAGAGACTCGATTTAATTTTTCAGAGCTAAAAGTGTCTGAAACTTTTCACTGCTGACTGTACGATGTAACAATATTCCATTACCCCATACACTGTCTGTATTCTTAACAATGGAAGGGATTGCTTACCGATGTCAAAGGTTAAAATTATCTTTAATTTCCTTTGGAGTGTTTTGACATGGTTTTGAAGAGTAGATTGACCCCTTATTTACATAATTAAGTTTAAGGTGCCACTCATGATGTAATATTAGATTTAAGATGATTTAGGAACCTATAATCATGTTTTTTTTAAGGAGCATTAATGTGTTCTTACCATACATGGCCACCTGTTTGATTCATTTTTTAAGTGCTGCATTTTCATGAAGCAAATAAGAAAGAAAGAATGATGGTGTAACGTGAATGAGCAGGATACCAGCCACTAATGTACATTGCATAGCATTCTGGCAGGTCACCAGTGTAGGCCTACAAGCTTTTACACAAAAACATAAAGATCTACCATAATAGTAGAATACCCAACGATTTTGAAGAAAGTATGGTGTTCCTTCAAAAATAATGACATCTGAAAGAAATATCGTTTTGGTAATGTTGAATTCCCACTGCTTATTAGTGATTAATGGGTAAAATGTTTTATTATCATAATTATAATGTGATTATGCAGATTTTTTTTTTCTGACTGTGAATAAACGATTGTAAATGTTTTAAACATTCTGTGTCCATATTGAGTTATCATTTGTAAATCTGTTTTAAATATTACATTTTCTGACATTTAAGACCGAATTACACAAACGATTAATTATGTCATGATTGTATGGGCTTTTAATGTGGGCAGACCCACCGTCCATGGGCCCTGAAGTTCACCCTCACCTTTTCAAATTGCATATTATTTTACACTTTATTTAAATAAATAAATATACAAAAAATAAACTCTTCAGCTAAAGTGAAATGGAGGGTAATGGGAAGTTATTTAACACCAGTGTTTATGCTTGGTTCAAAGGGTTGGACTGTCTTGAGTTGGTGAATCCGGTGTGATTCTCTATGCTTGCGGTGTGTGTCATCACCCTTGCGAATTGTGTGGTTTAAAATATAATATTTGTAAATAATGGACGAATAATGAATTACGTGTTGTATGATTAACTATTTTGTAAATATTGCTTTAAATAAAAATTTTTACTGTTGGCGCCCCATAGAGTCGCGACCCCAAAACTATGGTTATGACGTCACTTGGAAAAGTTTGTGCGTATAAGCCACTTAGGAATGTCAGCTGCGCATGTCTGTTACTGCTGACAATGGGTTCGTCTATCTCCCATAACCTTTTGACAATACCCGCTGGTATTGTCAAAAGGTTATGGGAGATAGACAAAATCCGTTGTCAGCAGTAACAGACATGCGCAGCTGACATTCCGAAGTGCTCCGCATTCACTCCAATAAACCTGTTCTCGTGAGCACATTTGGACGGCGAGCGCGACAAGGAATCCCTCGCACTGTACTGTGTATGCTACGTGTTGCTTTATAGTAAGTTTGAATATATGCTTCGGGACCTCTCACACGAGAATGGGACTTGAATCAAGTCTACAGTGCAACCCGACCTTTTATTCAGGCGACTTGTTGAACTCGTCGACTGCTGTACCAATGTGCAAAAGGTCGAGAGGTCATAACTTTGGCTGCTTCAGCAAACATTAGGCTGTTAAGATAAAACGGTAGCGTGTAACTCCCTAATGCATCTTTGACGGTTCCTGAAAAAAAAGTCAGATGTCACAATTACATAAAATAATGATCGTAGTAATCTCTGGTGACTTTATGTCAAGTAATAGTTTGGTCAATGAACTATCATGCGGATTTTTATCTTTGCAAAAAGGATAATAACCCATTGCGGGATTTTCTTTTAAAGGGAAGGTACACGTTTGGTAATTTGGTAATTGCAAATTAACTTCAAAACTGATTTGGTAACGAGCATTTGGAGAGCTGTTGATGGTATAAAACATTCTCAAGTATCATCGATTTTGAGAAAGAGGTAATTTCTCACTAAAATAATAAAAGACTTCTAGCTAGAAGTCTTTTATTCCTATGCACACAATGACAAGGGTGTTTTTTCTGTCATAGTTTTCTCGCAATGACAAATTGAGCTCAAATTTTCACAGGTTTGTTATTTTATGCTTATGGTGGGATACAGCAAGTGAGAAGACTGGTCTTTGACAAGTATCCAAGGTGTACCTTCCCTTTAAAGGGTTTGGGTACATTTCGTACGTCACAAAGCTCAAAAGTCGTCCTCTACACCTTTATTCAGCCGAGACTCAGGACCCAACCCATAGCCAAGCGCTATACTACACATTGTCCACAGTGAAAGCTGTGAAAACCATCAATCTCTTGTTAAGCCATCTTTCCTTGTTATGTTCAGACTGAGTTGTACTTCCTGGTTCGTTGTCAACACGTCATTATAACAACTTTGGGTCTGGCCCAAGTCCAAAACCAATCCTCGAGTCTGGTTGAAAGTTGTTCACACGACACTCTCTGAACTCTGACCTACCTACATAGTTCCCGAGTCAGTCTCTCTTAAAGGCAGTGGACACTATTGGTAATTACTCAAAATAATTAATAGCACAAAACCTTACTTGGTAACGAGTAGTGGAGAGCTGTTGATAGTATAAAACATTGCGAGTAAAGGCTCCCTCTGAAGTAACGTAGTTTCCGAGAAAGGAGTAACTTTCCCCGAGTTTGATTTCGAGACCTCAGAATTAGATTTTGAGGCCCTCGAAATCAAGCAACTGAAAGCACACAACTTCGTGTGACAAGTGTATTTTTTCTTCCATATTATCTCGCAACTTCGACGACCAGTAATGAGCTCAAATTTTCACAGGTTTGTCATTTTATGCATATGTTGAGATGTGAGAAGACTGGTCTTTGACAATAACCAAAAGTGTCCAGTGTCTTTAACGTTCAACGGCTATTTCCCCTAATAATCCAGGTCGCTCTAACAGTATATCAGGAAGAAAAACAAACTTTAATGCGGGTACCATCTGTTCAATATAAAATGATCTACAGATAGGCTGTTGCTCACTCATCTATACATTTCTACTCTATTCAGCAACGAAAGGAGTCGTGTTTTGTAGTTGCAGTTATAATTGAGCAAAATGGGGTTGTTTATCCGTTCGCTCTTGGTCGTTCTGATTGTGAAGTCTCAAGTTGAACTACAAGTTGAAGCTTCCAGACATCAGAGTGGGGTTTCATGTAATGTAGACACAAATAGTAAGGTAGACGAGTTGAGGCTTATTGTAGAAAACTACCTAGTCATTCTTGAAGATGAACTCAGAAATACACAAGACCAGGTGAAAGAGCTCAAAGTAATAATGACTGATAGTCATGAAACTGTTTCATCTGAGCTGGAGGACACAAGACGTACGATGGCTGCAATATCAACCAACCAAGAAACAGCCACCTCTGAGCAAGAGGAAACACGTCGAATGGTTAGTGAGTTGCAGACTGCGGCAAGACGTACAATGGCTGCAATATCAACCAACCAAGAAACAGCCACCTCTGAGCAAGAGGAAACACGTCGAATGGTTAGTGAGTTGCAGACTGCGGCAAGACGTACAATGGCTGCAATATCAACCAACCAAGAAACAGCCACCTCTGAGCAAGAGGAAACACGTCGTATGGTTAGTGAGTTGCAGGTTGCAGTAACTACCAACCAACAAAAGGTAACTGTCGCACTAAGAAACACAACACTTCAGTTAAAAGACATAAGACGTGAAATGGGAGTCAGTGGGCGTCAGGTGGAAGAGCTCCAGGAGTCAGTATCTATGACGAAGATCCATGGTAGGTTTTGTTTGCTTGCAATCGTGGTTAAACCATGGAGGTAGAAAAAGACACAAGCACACAACATTATCTTTTAAAGGAACACGTTGCCTTAGACCGGTCGAGTTGGTCTTTGAAAAGCGTTGATAATCGTTTGTTATTCAATGCATATGGTTGGAAAGATGTTTTTTTTTCTTTTTTGGTAGAGTTTTTCAGCGCGTCCACATCGCAACTGTTAGAGCTCCGGTTTTTCTTTTAAAGTTTGGTGTTTTTTGCAGATATTTGTGTGGTGCTTAACATTCCGCCCCTCACTGAAAGACTTGAACAGCTCTCTTTGAATTTTGGTAATTCGGACCTGTCCTCAACCACATAGAGAGTGGCTGCCTCCTGCATGGAACAATAACCTTAGGAATTCCGACTCTTTGTCTAGTATCAGGTGCAGAACCAACCGATACAGGTCTAGCGCCATTCACTACCTCACCAGTATTTTGAACATGGAAGTGGTATTTTGTCAAAATAAAGCTTTTGTCACTAAAATATGTGGTTTGATGAGTGGAATATGAATAAACAATTAACTATGGTTTAAAAAAAATTAGTTTCCATTTTATTTACAAATTTGAAAATTAGCCCGACCCGAGAGGGCGCTGTTCGTGACGTCAATCGAGGCGCGATGAATCGCATGCAGTACCAACACTAGATAGTGACGCTTGGCGAAAGCTAAAAACATGCCCTAAAAGTTGAAACAATACCTGCTTTTTTGTCACGTTAGGCAACTGCTCATTTAGGTTCGTTACGTCTTTCAGTTACCTTCTTCGACTTCCCCACTAGCTGGACAAATTGTTGGGATGGCGTCATGTTTAAGAAAAGATCTTCTTTCTTCATGTCATCTTTAGTTGTTTTGCTGCATCCAGCAGCAATACACCTGGTCGACATTGCCGGAAAAATGCAAGAAAAAAACTTGTTCGAAACGTACAAATTCACGACTAGGACTTGAATGTACTTGCACGTACGTGTGTTCGAATTCGATGTTCGATCGAGGCAAAGTCTGCCTCGATTGACGTCACAAAAGGGGTAGGCGGAGTCACCCCCACACCACTTTATTAATTTTTTTAAGCATATAAGTCGTTAAAAACAATTACTCAAAAAATTATTTTATTGTTTAGAAACATATACTCTAATGTTTGAAGATTTTTTTTATATTTCCAGATGACTTTAACACATTTAAGCAGGCCTCCAATTTTGTTTGTTTAGTTGTTTGTTTTGATGTTCGTTTGGGTGTTTGTTTGGGTGTTTGGGTGTTTGGGTTTGTTAGTTAGGTGTGCTTGTTAAAATTTATTGTCTATGTTTATCTAATTTAAGTTCTCATAACGTCTCTTTTGACTTTCGCTTTTTAAATTTTTAATGTTTCTTGTGTATAAATATTCTCATGTGCTTTTTAAAAATTTTATATAAAAATGTAAATCTGTATTTTAATTTTTGTTATTTTAATCTTCGGACTGCGACAAACAGATGTTTTTTACATTTTTCCCATTTATGGGAGCCAATTTATTTGACTCCCATAATGGCCGACCGTGTTAGTTCGCAAAGTAAAAGGAAAACCACGCAATTTCGAGGCAAATTTGTGTTCCTTTAAATACTCAAGATTAAGTTTAGGGGAGACTGTTGTACCACAAACGACCGTTTGCATGGCGGCCACCTTTAATGTAAATCTACGGAAACCTGCACTCGTGTGTACGCACTGCGCATGACTCTCAGTCAATCAGTGGCGTCATTTGCAAGGGGTCTATTTAATCACCATTCGAAACGTACTTCCCCCCCCCCCCCCTCACACACACACCAATACATGTGTACACTGCAGATTGAGGACATACTTTTCATAATATCCAATGGCGGACATTGCCAAAAGTCGAATGGTACCTATCGATGTGAGGACATAACACATGAATCCTTGTTCTTGCGGTTCACTAATGTGAATGTGTATACTGGCCTTCTAGGAAATGTTGTTGGGGGTAGTACATGTATTTTCTTGTTCTTGGGGGGGGGGGGGGGGGCGGGGGGCAGGCCAAAGGTCTAGACTAATAATTTGGCTGTGCCTACAGAGTCACTCTAGGTTATGACTGTACTTTGGTGGTGCATGAGACCTTAAATTTGTTGAAGTGTCATCGTGTTTCTACAAAAGTCCTTAATGTTTCTCCAAGTTCTGGTCTGCAATGCCACAGGACAGGACGATTCAATGTCACGTTTCCCTGGAATCTTCTTCAGCAAAAAGAATCTCTGCAAGCCCTCGGTGACGTCTTTCTTTTCCTGGGCAGTCCAGGGGCGTCGCTTGAATTGTCGACGCTTGACTTGTCGATCTTTTGGAGCTGGATCCGTTTGGGTTGGTGGCCTTCCTACAACACACAGGAAAGAAGAGGTAAATTAGTCAACATAATCAAATGGGGCGTATACATAACCTAAATATGTTCATGTTACCGATGTGACATTTACTCCTCGAGTAAATCAATACGCAACTGAGCACAAAAGAATGCGATAAAGGTACCTGCAGAAAATGCCTGACAAGAAGCAGCCATCTTGTTTCATGCTACCGTACAAAATGAGTTGCCGAGATGGGCTAATCACTTGGCTGTGCCTACAGAGTGACTTTAGGTTATGACTGTACTTTGGTGGTGCATGACACCTTCAATTTGTTGAAAGCAAACGGAGTCTGGCATCTTATCGCATGTTGGTCTGGGGGGGGGGGGGGGTCAACAGGGAATAGGACCAGCATATGCAAGAGACCTACAAGAGATATAGGCAGTCACAAATATTACAAACTTACTGTCATCAACACTGTCCTCCAAAGCTGGGTCACACGAGTCACCTGAATCACTGCTGTCCTCATCGCCGGTGAAGCCTTCTGCAATAAAAAGAAATTAAACTTCTACACTTAGCTTTGATTGCTTTCTGGCACACAAATAAAAATATGGGCCAATCCGTTGGGTTGGGTGTGTGGGGTTTGGGGTGTACAGTGAATGATGTTCAAAAGGGGGGGGGGGTTAGGTGATGACGGCCACAGGCCGAGTTATCAGGCCCCAAAAACAAAGAGCAATTGTTACATTTAGGTTTGCTTGCTTTTTGGCGCACACACCTAAACATGTTGGCCAATCCATTGGGGGTGGGTGGGGGGGGGGAGGTTGTACAGTGAATGAATGTTATGGGAAGACAAGTTAAAAACGGGTTTGTTTACCTCCAGTAACATGCAACTGCTCCAAAGATTTGCCATGTTGCGAATCAATTGTTTTCTCTCTCCAAGCTGAGGAAAAGTCGAGACAGTTTGGTAACCCTCTGGACAGTGTCTGGCAACTGGTAGTACTCACGATGGACCCGCAAATCATGACCCATGAAGTCTGCAAGTGTTTCAAGCTGATGTTCATTCAAGGCCAGAATTTGTGAAACAGTCGCTACATGTTTACGAAGCTTTGTAGACCGCATGCTATCAGCATTCTCAAGGCCCGCCTGATTTGCATATGCTCGTAGACAGTCGCTTCCTCGTATATGACCTGAGCCTCCGTAACAACTTCGTGCGAATAAGAAAATATTGTCTTGTGCCACTCCAGCTGCATTTCTATTTGCGACCAGAGCCTTCAACCACGCCATCACATCAGTACCAAGAAGCACCGGAACAGTTCTGCCCCTCTTACCAACTATTTCAATGACTTTGAACATTTTACAGAGGTGCCGTTCAAGATCAGTCATCACGCAATCACCATTCACAATGGCTGCACTACTGCGCTTGTGAAAATCTTCAAGTTTCATTTTGGATACTTCCCCCTGTCGTCTGCGGTTGAAGATACTGAGATGGCACAGTGTGACTTCATTCAATTTCTTCCAAGCTGGTGTAATTTCATGGCCCTTAGCAGAGTGTAGGAGCTGCACTTCCCTGTTGCCAGTTTCATGAAGGAACGATGAGATTTTCACCACATCTGCATTTGTGGGGAGATCAGCAGGTTTGTTGCGCTTTCCTTGGACAGTGTTCTGTGGGCGTGGGTTGACACAAGTTCTGGCCACTTTATTTCACATAACTGCCTAAACTGTTCGGCCTGTTCCGCTTTTTGCCTAAGATTAAACTCTAAAGCACTTGCTTGAAGTATGAGTGCACATCTCTTGATGGAATGTCCAATCTTGAGTGCTAGAGATGGAACGTGATACATCTGTTTTCCTTCACTGAAGCCGGCGACATCATGAACAGCCTTAACGATATCATTCAGATGGCGGGGATGCACGAATACTTCCAGTGATGCATTTGGTTGGTGGGTGTTTTGTCTCAGTTGTATAACAAGACGACCAAGTTCTCGTAGTTTGTTCCGAATGTAGCCATGTTGTGTAACATCGTGGCCAAGTCTAAGGTATTCACGTTTGGCAACTTCCAGAATCAAAGAATCATTCTTGACAATCAGACCAACATTGTCTCTCCTCATAGAACTAAGAACCTTGTTCAACTGGAAAGATACACCAGCAGGGGGTGGTTTTAACAAATCACTCTTGTTAGCTACTCGCCCCCTAACACGACCTCTCCTACTGCTACCATCAGTCTGTGCAGGGAGCGCAGGCTTAAGTGGGCACTGATGACGCCAAAGATCAAGACGCACGTAATAGCCATAACAATGTATGCATGGTCCATATGCGAGTGGAGATGCCTCATGATTTGGTCTGTATACTATAATAAGGACACCCTTTCCCTCTCTAAGGACTTGGCAATTGTGTCTGTGATTACCAATATTGCGGATGTATAACAGAAGTTTCTTGCGGGCACTAACGTCGGTCTCCGATGCTATCTCTACAACTTCCCTCTCCTCTTTGTGACGTGACTGAAGATGACGGGGTAACTTGGCCTGAGGCTCATCACAGTAAAAGCAATAGTGTTTTTTGTCCCATTTCCTTTGTCCACCGACATTATCGGTCTGCATGACTGTTACGGCACACTTCTCACTCGAATCATTTGTTTCACATCCTACAGCTTCATTGCTTTGGTGAAGCTCGGCAGTTTCTAAAATAGCTTGTGGGTCATCGTCATCCCAGGAACTGGTGTTGGGGTTGACACAACTTGAAGGATCAGACTGAACAATAGCTTGTGGGTCATCGTCATCCCAGGAACTGGTGTTGGGGTTGACAGACCTTGAAGGATCAGACTGAAAAATAGCTTGTGGGTCATCGTTATCCCTGCAATTGGTGTTGGGGTTGACAGACCTTGAAGTATCAGACTGAAAACCTGATGTTTGATGGGCCAGCTAGCAAGGAAAAGATAAATGATATAATTAACACCACTGAGATATGATTAGGATTATGACACGAATTAAATATATACGGTTGAGTGGATCAGCGTGCCCTTAAATTTATAGGCAAATAATACATAAGCACTAAGCTAGTCAGAACTTAAAGGAACACGTTGCCTTGGATCGGTCGAGTTGGTCTATGAACAGCGTTTGAAACCGTTTCTGATGAAATGCATATGGTTAGAAAGATGTTTTACAAGTAGAATATAATGATCCATACAAGTATCACTCCAAATTGCACGGTTTTCATTTTACGTCGCGAACGAACACGGTCGGCCATTTATGGGAGTCCAAGTTGTGACTCCCATAAATGGCCGACCGTGTTTGTCGATGAGGTAAAACGAATACACCCAATTTTGAGCCATATTTGTGTTGATCATTGTACTCAATGTGGCACGGATTGGTTATTATCCAGCTTTTACTATAAAGCGAGCCGCTTGCCGTAAACAGCAAGTGTTTTTGCACTCTGTTACATTTAGAGAGGACATTTGTTTGCCTCATCACGTCAACCTTGGAAAAACGTCTCAATTGTACAGAACATATAATATTATGAAGACACATAGCATGTTATTAAATTAAGATCGATGGAATTAATACATGACATCATCATTTACTCACCTGGTGCTCAAATAAGGAGCGTGTGATGCCATCATCAGTGTAACGCACACAGTACTTGATGAGTGACTTCCCTGAAAAATGAAAGGCAAACGGGTTGATTAATTTTCATTTCATTTGGGGGGGGGGGGGAAACATACAAGATTGTGTCATCTTTAAAACGTGCTTGGGTATCAGTACACCTGGGTACGAATTGACTTGGCTACGAATGAACTTGGGTACGTATTGACTCGGGTACGAATTTACTTGGGCACGAATTGACTTTGGTTCGAATGAACTTGTGGAATTCCAACTGGGGTACGTATTCTTAGGGGTTATTTCTTAATCACATGCATAAACATCAATTTGTCATGTCCTAAATCATTCAACTATGTGTTTGTTGACAAGTGTGTGTAAGGAATCGTTAACTGGTCAAACGACTGTATATAGTATAGTGATGTAGTCAGTACAGTAAAGAGTAAGGTTTAGGCCTACATGGAAATTTATTTACACTCAGATCACTCCCCATTTCTTGTCTTCTCTCGAGAGCTGTCATGGGTCGAATGGTTGACTCTAGGGTCCTGGTGGATGCAATGCACTCAATGTTTATGATGCGTCCCCATGACAGCTGCAACCGGCCACGCTACCCGACTCAAATCGAATAAGCTAACCGTCATGCATAAATGAGTTCAGATTTAGAAATGAAGTTTCCTTCTTGTAGGTAGTACTACCTACAAGAAGGAAACTTCATTATCAACAGAGGGCGATGTAACCATCCAAGAGTGCTAACCCACCGCTCCGGCAACAGAATTGTGTTAACTCACACATACTCCTCTCGTAAATGACGTAAACCGAGGATTTATGTCCCAAAAAGCTTAGATATCTCAGTGGCGTCCAAACTGGCTATAATGCTGCATTTATCACAATTTTTCAAAGCGAGAACGTCCTCGCTGTGCTAAAAGTCCTCGATGTGTGAGTGTGTATTTACACAGTAGAGCTCGGTTTGCAGCGACGACAAGTACGCCTACACACCCGATCGTAAGCGTTATACCTTCTGTCTGTTATAAACATGCGTTCAAATTTACTCATACACAAAAGTGCGACGACGAGGGTGTTGTCACTCTCTTGTCCGAGTGGTGTTAGTTTCGCTCTTTTGAGAGTGAAAGTCAAACTGTGTTACTCTTTTCGAGTGAAATTGGAACAAACTAACTCACTCTAAATCGAGTTGAAAGTACCCGTCTTTCACTCTCAGAAGAGTTGACCGTCATATGGCTATTTGCGAGAGTGGTATGGCGGACAAAAGGAGTGTTTTTTCACTCTTTTACATTAAGAGAGTTTGTATGTTTAAAGGCACTGGACGCCTTCAGTAATTGTCAAAGACCAGTGTTTTCACTTGGTGTAACTCAACAGTAAAACAATAATGCATAAAATAACAAACCTGTGAAATTAGGGAGTCAAATAGTCGTAGAAGTTGCAAGAGAATAAAGAAAGAAAAAACACCCTTGTCGCACAAGTTGTGTGCTTTCAGACGCTTGATTTCGAGACCTCAGCTGAAGTCTCAAATTCAAATCAAGTATTTAAGTTGGAAAATACTTCTTTCTCGAAAACTACGTTACTTCAGAGGGAGCCGTTTCAATTCTTACACTGTTTTATACCACCAACAGCTCTCCATTGCTCATTACCAAGTAAGTTTTATGCTAACGATTATTTTGAGTAGTTACCAATAGTGTCCAGTGCTTTTAAAGAGAGGGATATAGTAGATTCTTCTCATTTCCATCTTGTCCTGGTATTCTGTTTTCCATCTATACTAAAATCATTATCTCGTTTTTTGTATAGAAGGAGTCAGAGATTGTTCCGACGTGCTCGCAAGGGGTGAGGCAGGCAGTGGCGTTTATGCCGTGAAGCCGGACTCCGGTGCGCCATTCGATGTGTACTGTGATATGGAGACAGACGGCGGAGGCTGGACGGTAAGACAATGGCGGACTTTCCATCTAAAATACATATTTTTTAGAAGTGTAAAGTCTAAAATGTTATGTGAACACAAAGCCATTCAAAATGATGTGCGTTAATGTTTCTTCGATAGGTTTTCCAGCGGCGTCAGGACGGCAGTGTAGATTTCTATTTGGACTTTGCCAGCTACAGCCGGGGCTTTGGGAATCTAGAGGGAGAGTTTTGGCTGGGTAACGATAACTTGCACCGTCTGACTGCTCAGGGCGAGTACGAACTCCGCGTAGATCTCACAGGCTTCGACGACGATACCGGCTTTGCCGTGTATGAATCGTTCAGCATTGCCGATGTGAGCGATAACTACAGGCTGACTGTAGGAAGTTACTCTGGAACCGCAGGTACGATTATAAGTGGATATCTTGTAGTTATACAGAAATATTGCAGGGTAATCTGTGTCCATCGTGGTGACCGATTGCTTTTGGTAGGTGTCAATGAAAGACAGAAAAGCAACATCGTGATTCAAATAGTTGAATGAGAAATCACCTCTTTCTCAAAAACTATACGTTCCTTCAGAGGGAGCCGTTTCTTATAATGTTCACATCTCCCCATTGCTAGTTCAAGTAGGTTTCTAATAATCATTTTGAGTAATAACCAAAAGTGTCTGGAGTGCCTTTAAAAGTGGAGGGGGAATTGTCTATGTTTTGTTCCTCAACTCCAGACGGAAGAGGAGGGGTAGAATTTTGCACCCCTTGCTGCTCAAACCAAGCCGAAAATTGGAGGGGTGTAACTTTTATTATCCTTTGCTGCCCAACACCAAGTAAAAAAGAGGAAGATGATGTTTATCCCTTGAAACTAAAAAATGACAAAATGTACGACAAATAACTTGAATTCAGCAATTTTAAACTCGCTAGAAACATTTAACTGAATCGTAAAAACACAATTTGGAGGAGAACAAATATAACGTATAAACGTTGCTTTTAAATCCCGTTTCGATAGCAATTTTCGAACTATCTTATTAAACTGTAACTTAAAGCAATTGCACAACATCGGTAAACAGTATTGTCCAAAGGGCACTTCGTGTATCACAACGTATATATAAAACAACAAACCTGTGAAAAGTAAGGCTCAATCGGTCATCGGAGTCGGGAGAAAATAACGGGAAAACCCACTCTTGTTTCCGCACGTTTCGCCATGTCATGAAATGTGTTTATAATAAATCCGTTATTGTTGATATCGAAAATTGATAGGTGTTTTAATGTTTTCTCAAAAAGTAAAGCGTTTCATGGAATAATATTTCAAGGGAAGTCTTTCACCAGCACCTTCTGTAAACTTTGTAAGTTATTTGTAAATCTGTGAACTTTTAATTTTTGGTTCTGTTCAGAATGTGTCCAATGGCTTTAAAAAGAAAACAAAATGCAGTTAAAAATGAACCTGATTGTGAAACATTTACTTCACTTCTCCCAATATCCCAGTTCCATTAATTGATAAATTTGTTTCTAATCACACCTTATCGACCTAAGTTATGTTCGAAACAAATTAATGTTTAAAGTTACCTCCTGTCAACATCGCCTTTATTTACACGTATGACTATAATGGCTACGTGTGTTATCTTTCAGGAGACAAGTTATCACACCACAATAACCAGGCCTTTACGACCAAAGACCGAGACAACGATGCCTGGAGTAGTAACTGTGCTGAGCAATGCCACGGAGCCTGGTGGTACAATGCCTGCTACCAATCCAATTTGAACGGGAGATACTTCAATGAGGCCTCTAGGGACCTAGAAGGAATTAGGTGGTTAGGCTTTTCGGGTTCCCGCTCACTCAAAACAACTGAGATGAAAATTAGAAGGAAAGTTTAGTCCTTAATTAAGATGGATACCATTATAAAAAGGTACGCAGTAATAAACATCTCCTCATAAAGCACCTGATCGCTTCATCTTATAAAGTTTCTCGTAATGTTTTAAACCATAATAATTAAACCTGTACTTTGTAACCTAAAAATGGAAAACATGGAAAACAATTTAATGTGAATTAACTTTTAATGCAATGGATTAAATGAGACATGTATAAAAACCGTGACATCGGGTAGCTAAAATAGTTGCAGAAAGTAACTAATAAGGAATGTCACTTTTAAACCCAATACGACCAGTATAGTATGTAAGACATCCAAGTACAAACGCATTGCTTATAAAACTCTCAAGATACCCTTTTAAATAACCCGTTCTAAATCCGACTCGTATAATGAGAGTGGATGCTAGTGTTTTTATAAGCAATGCGGTGGCTTGTTGAATCGAATACAATATTTTATTTTGTCAATTTTGTCGTGAAAGATCCGGTATTGTAAGTTTTTCACATAGAATTTAGATATATACGAACATTAAAAAGGGCTTAACACGGTTCCATACTAAATCGACGCCTTTTTAAAGGCAGTGGACACTATTGGTAATTACTCCAAATAGTTATTAGCATAAAACCTTGGTAACTAGTAATGAGGAGAGGTTGATAGTATACAACATTGTGAGTAACGGCTCTCTCTGAAGTGACGCGGTTTCGAGAAAGAAGTAAGTGTCCACGAATTTGATTTTGAGACATCAGAACCGGATTTTGAGGTCTCGCAAAGCATCTGAAAGCATCTGAAAGCACACAACTTCGTGTGACAAGGTTGTTTTTTCTTTCATAGCTACTCGCAACTTCGACGACCAATTGAGCTCAAATTTTCACAGGTTTGTTATTTTATGAATATTATTAGATACTCCAAGTGAGAAGACTGGTCCTTGACAATTACCAATAGTGCTCATTTCCCAATAATTGTTCTGTTTAAGGCCCCCCCCCCTGCAAATGCTTTGAAACAAGCAAATGGCGGTATGGTGGAAAATCGGTTATTCTCTAATAAGATTAATATTAACTGCAATGGATATGTCCTGGTTAATTAATGCTCAGATATAATCTATGACAGAAGTATAATCTATGAATGAAATCTAAAATAAACAAGTGTAACAGGTAATGATCCAACTTGGGTAGGTTTGGATTTACTGGCTATCCCAATGTGATGAAACTTTCACAGATATTATTTTGCTAAATGGATTTTGAACTTGAGGTTGTGATTGATTGTATCTTTGAATAACAATCAGATAGCAGCCTGGCAGCGCAAGGAGCACTTCTGTTTTATCTCTCTTCTCAAGTTTTAATTTCTACATAATTTTGCCTGCTTCAAGTGTATTTCCTTCTAATAATTATGGAATCAGTTTCAAAAGCCATTTTGATTTTAATTTGATTTTTTTTTTTTTTTTTTTTTTAGCTTTGGTCAAGGTTTCTTATAGTTTATTTTGGTTTAGGTTTAACTTGGTTTTCTTTGTTTGAAGTTCCGAACAGAGTCATTTTTAAGGTTTAGATCACAAGTTCATCCATTTTTGGTTTGCATTGTTTTATACTGCTTTTGTTAAATTGTCTTATAATCAATAAAGTCATTTTTTAATTTTTTTTGAGAAACCTATACTTTGTGTCATCTGTTCCTATTTTTTTTGTGCATTTCCTCGCGTCTTTTCCCCACCCGATCTTGAGTGTGTTTTATTAGTTATATTCAATATAGTTTTCATAGTGTACCCTTTTTTCAGGTTACATTTCATCACACGGAGATTGTTGTAATTTATGCAACTTCTTCAATTAAACGAGAAGTACCCTCCTTCGGCCACAACTGATTTTGAGGTAAAACGTCGATTTTGTTAAGCATGATAAGTTAGTCAGTTCCAAGTGTAGTTTTAAACAAATAAAAAATAATAACACCCAAATAAAATCAGCCCAGACAGTGCAATGATTTGTGTTACCTACCGCTGTATACAAAGTGTAGTGCAGTATACATGTATGTACTTCATACTTTCTGGAATATTAACCCGTGTATGTTAATGGATAGATCGAAAAACAACGTTGTTGGTGTACGTTTTGGTCCAATGATTGACCAAAAAACACACAATGTTTTTGTGCGCAAAGCAAATAAGCCAGTGTTTTCACTGTGGACCAAACATTTTTGTTAGTGCATAAATAAGTCGTCTCGTCTAAACTGAATTTCCCATCTGGGATAATAAAGTGAATTAAATTGAATTGAATGTTGCAATTAGAATTAAAGGCACTGCAGCCGATTTAATGAAATGCTAGGATAAATCCTATCTCGAGTTAGGACGAGTAACTCAGGGTGTCGTGGCCGAGCGGATAGGTGCTCTGGTGCTTCTGTTCAGCAGAGTGTGGGTTCGAATCCCGGTCGTGACACTTGTGTCCCTGAGCAAGACACTTCACTATAATTGCTTCTCTCCACCCAGAGGTAAATGGGTACCTGTGAGGGCAGAGATGGTTCTTGTGATTGATTTAGCCGAGTAGCGCATACTAATGTTGCACAAGCTGCATACTCCCCACCAGGGAGCTGAGATGGTTTAAGGAGTGATTTAAGGCCCAGTGACCAGGGGTAATAATGTGAAGCGCTTTGGGACACCCTCCGGGTGTGAAGAGCGCTATATAAAAACGGGTTATTATTATTATTATTAACTCGTCCTATAGGAGATGGGTTCAATGCGTCGTAACATCTAGGCCCATGGTTAAGGAACTGAACTCGTTCTAAGCCCTAAAATTGATTCTAAAGTTTGGCAGAGTTTGGTGAAAATGACGGCTGGACACGTTTGGTATTGACTGTCAAAGACCATTCTCACTTGGTGTATCTCAACATAATGCAGAAATAACAATCTGTGGAAAAGTGGACTCAACTGGTCGAAGTTGCAAGAGAATATTGAGAAGAAAGAACAACGCCCAGATAAGCTAGCTATCGTGCCCCCCAACTCGCAGTGGATAGGGCAAACGACTGATGTTAACGGAACACGTTGCCTTGGATCGGACGAGTTGGTCTATCAAAAGCGTTTGTAACCATTTTTTATAAAATGCATATGGTTAGAAAGATGTTTTAAAAGTAGAATACAATGATCCACACAAGTTTGCCTCGAAATTGCGAGGTTTGCCTTTTACTGTGCGAACTCCCATAAATGGCCGACCGTGTTAGTCGACGAGGTAAAAGGAAAACCGTGCAATTTCGAGGCATGTTTGTGTGGATCATTGTATTCTACTTTTTCAACATCTTTTAACCCATGTGCATTTCATAACAAACGGTAACACACGTTTTTCAAAGACCAACTCGACCGTAGGCAACGTGTTCCTTTAAATCTAACAAGGGGCGCTGGCTATCGGCTAGACTAACCATCGCAGACACCAGCAGTGCGCCCACAACATGCAGACGACCAAATCTGTGTTTTGATGATTGGTCCAATGTGATGTTTGTCAGCTGTACCCACATCACCTCTGACCAATTGAAATACAGATGTGGAAAGCTAACGTCACTTCACGTTTATCCAATGAAATCATTGTATCCAATGAAATCACTGATGGTGCAAAAGCAAGTATAGGGCCGCTACTATACACAAAGGGTTTTCAGGGTGTAGGCCTACACACATTTTCCCTATTGTGACTTGGGGTTGTTGACTACCATCTTGATGTACGATTTGGATGAGTCCCTAAAAAAGTGGCATTATTGACTTGGAGACCAGCAGGGAGACTAACTCGACAGGCCTAGGGACTACTCATATTAAATTGAGCAGAGTATTTAAAGGCAGTGGACACTATTGGTAACTACCCAAAATGATTATTAGCATAAACCCGTACTTGGTTACGAGTAATGGGGAGAGGTTGATAGTATAAAACATTGTGAGAAACGGCTAAGTGACGTAGTTTTTGAGAAAGAAGTAATTTTGCACGAATTTGATTTCGAGACCTCAGAGAATTTGAGGTCTCGAATTCAAGCATCAGAAAGCACACAACTTCGTGTGACCATGGAGGAAGAAGTGTTTTTTTCTTTCATTATTATCTTCAACTTGTTTGTGTATTATAACATTCTGCACAGCTGTGCTCGGGAGTTTATTTACTAGTGGTGGTATGCACCCACACCCACGAAGACATCAAAAACAAGTAAATAGCGACCTCTGCCGTTTGAACGGAACTATCACATGACACAGTCACATGACATTGTTATTTCCTACGTCTAATTTTCACGTGATGTTTACAAACTTTTAAAAACTAAAATCATCAGCTGTTTCTTTCACTTTGTTCCAGTTTTCCAACATGCATACCAGGGTGTCCTTGTTCGTCTTGCAGGTTCTGTTTGTAGGGTGCATTTACGCGGCACTTGATGCTCCATGCTCCAGGCCAGACATAGATAAGTTGTTCAAAGAAAAAAGGTGAGTGTTTCTTTGTTGTTTGCTTTTTTTTAGCCAGCCGGGAGAACGGCATTAATTGTATCATAGGAGGTCCTGTTTTCAAGGTGTCCAGAATCGTAGCAAATCTTTTACCTCTCTGTGCGCGATGTAAACAGTCCCTAGATAAATTGTTTTGGGGTTTGACTTGCCAAGCACAGAGTCTCCTCTCCCTTGACCAAACTTAGAAACACGTATAGGCTCCACTGGTTAGTTAGTTGCATACATGCAAACAGTTTTGTATTTTAGCAATTCTAAAAAATGTGCCCACCGCAAAAGTTTCATGAAACACTATTTCAATTCACTATTCATGATGATCAAATCATGTGACTAAACATTCTATCGAGCCTTCTGGGGAAAAAATACAGAGGTTTTAAGGAGCCATGTGCCTTATTTAATTTTCTAATATATTTTGAGAATTTGTTTTAACCCAGTCATGTCAATAATATTATTATTAATATTAAAATTTAAACATTGTCTTGGTGATTTACTTGTCACTGTTTATTTATACGCTTTTTATTATAAATGTTAAGAAGAAAAAAAAAAGGAAAAAAACTTATCCAAAATCAGATTTGAAAGCCAATAATTTTTCACACTTTTTTCACAGAACAGAACAGAACACTTGTAGTCACTGATCTATGTTTATTTCACGTATGGCTTCCCCGGGAAACCATTCTTTCTTGTTTGCCTTGAAAACAGGAAAAACTCAAAACAAATGGGACCAGTTGAAGTCATCGAAGATCGTTGTGTGGTGTAAAAATTTCAATGTCCATCAAGTTTTAATATTATATTTGCATACTTCTTATAAACAAATGAAGGTAACTAGGGCAAAAGTTGATATTATATGGCATCATTATTTTATTTTTTTTCCAATTCAAAGACAAAAAGCCATAATACCGTGAGAACAGGACAGTGGAGGATACTGGATGTATCACTGACTGTTTGCTGAGCGCTGAGTGTCACGTTTACGTTGGTTTACTCAGCAGGATCCACAAGTTTGCACGTAATGCTAAGGGTGGTGTCAGTCTCGAGTCAGACAAGAGACAATCGCACCATCTTCAAGTCTTGTGCATGATGCACAATTAGTCCCATAAATTGGTCCTCCAATCCACTCCGTATCCTTCCAAGGATCGGACGGATTTATTGGGCTTGTGTGCACAATGTGTGGATGGGAGTGGGAGGGCATACTTACATAGGATGTCCTTAAAAAAAATTGTCTCGTGATTTGCTGGAGATCTCTGGGCAAGTCTTTAATTTAAATCGTGGACAGTTGGATAAAAAAATCTGTTGTCATTCATGATTCTTGACTTTGTTTCAAATCCACATTTTTTTTGTTAACCATTATTTTCAGCTTTAAATTATCTATGTTTGGTTTTTTTACTTTTTTTTATTGATTTGTAAACAAAATAGGTTTCAAGAATTTTCTGTGATGGGATCTCTGTATCCTACCAAATACGACTTTTTCAAATATTAAATAAAGTATCATGTTGACCTTTGACCTTTCAGAACATACCCTCGACCTCACTGGGATGTGAACCCTAAGGATCTACCAACACAGTGGGATTGGCGTAATATGAAAGGAATGAATTATGCAAGTACAACACGCAACCAACATATCCCACAATATTGTGGAAGTTGCTGGGCTATGGGTGCAACCAGTGCTATGGCAGGTCAGTTTTTACCTTCCAGTATCTTCAAGTTTTTTTTTGATATTCTTAAAGGCAGTGGACACTATTGGTAATAAGGCCTACTCAACATAATTATCATCATAAAACCTTTCTTGGTAACGAGTAATGGGGAGAGGTTGATAGTATAATACATTGTGAGAAACAGCTCCCTCTGAAGTGACGTAGTTTTCGAGAAAGAAGTAATTTTCCACGAATTTGATTTCGAGAACTCAAGATTAGAATTTTAATCAACTCGCAACTTCGATGACCGATTGAGCTCAAATTTTCACAGGTTTGTTACTTTATGCATATGTTGAGATACACTAAGTGAGAAGACTGGTCTTTGACACTTACCAATAGTGTCCAGTATCTTTAATTGAGGTAATGAGGAAAGAATTCAAGACACTGGGGGCCTTTCTTAAACCCCGGCTTGGACTACGTCTCCGGCTTAGGCTTCGAGCACTGTGTACGCAGTGGAAACGCAACTCGGCCTTCAGGCCTTCAGATTTTTGGAGCAGTGTGTGTTTTGCATGCGGAGGTGGTTCGAACATCAGACAGTGCCTGGAGCCCAAGCAGAGGTTTTAGAAAGGCCCCGTGGCCCAATTTCATGGCTCTGCTTACCATAAGCAAAGAATCGGCACTAGCGGAAGCAGGGAATTCTGTGCTTACGGCAAGCGTGTTTCACAGGTGAGCAGGGAATTTTCACTTGTGTTCGAGCAAACTCCATGTTAGACATTCTTCGCTTATAGACGACGTGACCTCTGACGTCACACGAAAACCATAATATGATTCGCGCGCATACCGCAGGGCAAAACCTTTGTGTTTTGGCAGCCAGCTAGAAAGTGTACGCAATCTTACTATGACTACGCAACTCTTTGCCCGGCGAAACATGACGTATATAGTGTTTTGTCAACAGAGGGCGGTTTAAATGTAAACACAGGTCACACCATCTGTACAGCTAGCGCAGAAATTTGGCACTTGCACTGTTAGCAGAGAATGGTGATTTCAAACGCAGAATTTGGCGGTAAGCAGTGCCAAGAAAATGGGCCCAGAAGTGATAACTTGTTAATGTACACTTAGTTTCTAAACCTTGAATCTTTTATTTGTAAATGGGAGACTTTGAGACGGTAGGTGGCAGCAGACTTACCAGGTGAATTTCCATTGTTTACGTAGTTCTGAGCGTGCGCACATGACCGAAAACATTGGATTTTACCTGGTAAGTCTGCTGCCACCAAGCGTCCCAAAAGTCTCCCATTGGCCTAACTCTGAAAGTTCCTGGGCCCGAATTCATAGAGCCAAAAATAGCCGCTTAGCACATGATTACCAGATTAAGGTTACCAGCCAAATTACCATGTCATATGTAAAATTTATGACTGGTATCTTCCTCATGTCCGCTAAGCAGAACAATAAGTATTTTCTTCTTGAGCAGCTCTATGAATCCTGTCCCTGCTCCCCACACTGTAACTGCTTAATTCAAAATCAATCATTGTCACCATTATTTCGTTTTTTAGCAAACACCTATACTCATCTCTTGAACTTTTGCCAATTGACCCCTTGCATGCGTGTTACACGCAGCGACTGATGCCACGCTTTCCATGTTGGTGGGCAAGTTAGGTTTACGTGAATTAACGCCGCGTCGCCTAAAACGCGCACTTCACTGCTAACGCACAGCATACTTTATGCAAAGAGTTACATATGAAAATGCCGCACAGTGAAATTGCCTACCAGTATGGCGAAGATTTTTCTGATGATGACGTCAGGTGAAATGGGTCAATAGTGACTCCGGTTCAAACACAACTGAAACTACAGACAAGAAATAATCAAACCGGCTGAAAATAAAGCTACTAATGAATACAACAAAATTACATTTATTTGAATTTAGTAACTTTATGAAAACTATGTTTAACTCTGTCGGTTCGGCTCTTGAATTCTTTCACATTCGTTGTCTTTTATAACACCCAAATTGTAAATACACTTCTGGGTGAAACAACTGTAATTTACTCATCACGGAGGAGTTCAACTCCAGAACAAAGTTTTCTTATTGATTCAAACAATCTTCAACTTCAGTTCAACTTATGGATTATTCCAACAAGTTGTTTTTCACTTTGTGTCTTTTTTTTTTAATCAGATCGTATCAACATCAAGAGGCAAGGTGCTTTCCCCTCCACTTACCTTTCCCCTCAGAATGTGATTGATTGTGGAGACGCCGGAGACTGTGACGGAGGATCGGCGATGGGGGTTTATAGCTACGCAAACACCCACGGAATACCCGATGAAACGTGTAATAACTACCAAGCCAAAAACCAAAGTAAGATTTTTTTTTAATAAACTTTAAATAACAGTAAACTTGCACGTACAACCACGTAATAATTCTCTTTTGAGGGAGTGTTGGCTCTGAAAAGAGCTGGTTTGGTTTCGGCGTTTCGAACAGTATACTGCTCTTCTTCAGGAGAAAGCCTTCAAAAGAAAAGAGAATTAGGCCGTTTCCGAATTGGCGGCTACAGCTACAGCTACGGCCGGATCGTTGCGTCGTCTTGCGTTGAAGTATTGGACGCCCTTAGCAACACCCCTGGCAACAGTCGTAGCCGCAGCCGTAGCCACCAATTCGGACACGGCCTTAGAACATGGTTGTACCCACAAGTTTACTATTATTCATAGCTTATTCTTAACCTTCACACCATGCAAAGCTTCGAACATCACTTAAGATTTCAGAAGTTTAACTGCATCAAGTTTGTGTATTTGAATTCAAACTGCCTCTAGCCAATGGGCTAGCTTGGTGGTCTAGTGGTAAGACATCTGCTCTAGTAATGCAAAAGTCGATGGTTTGAGTGATTTGCCTGTGGTGGTTTTCTTTTCACTGAAGTCGGAAAAGTACGGAGAGTATGGAGATAGAAGACAAGACAGGAAGTTCAGTTTGACATGTGGGAGGAAAACCCCAGATAATTTTTCCAGGGGGAAAACTGACATAGTCTGGTAGGAACTGCAAGCCCAATCAACATAGTGCCCAGGTGGGATTCAAAACCAGGTTCTAGATATGGAAGGTAGAATTGGGGAAGGCAAGGAAGGATACCACTATGCCATTCCTGTTATTTATAGTTTATCAATAGAGACAAAGACACATTTCTGTTGTAGTATCATCGGGCCATGTTCTCTAACTCTCAGGAATCACATGTAATACAAGATGGCTGCCTATAGTTGACAACACAAGAGGGCGGTATAACATATAACGTAACAATTCCCAAACTGACAATCTTTTTGATTAGTTTCCTTTTCAATGATTAGTTGAAGAAATTAACCGGGGAGATTGAAAATGTCTTATACTGGGGTGCTGCAAAAGAACACCGGTGTAGAATCAACAGATGTGGCCACCCTCATGTAAAACAAGAACTAATTGGAAAAAGCCATATTCGAGCCCGCCTATGGGAGTGAGTCAGCAAGATTGATCATATCTTATATTTTTCATTCGACTTTTATTTTGTTATTTCAGAATGCGAGGCATTCAACAAGTGTGGGACTTGTACAACGTTTGGAGAGTGTTCCGCCATAGACCAAGGTAATTACACATTATGGAGGGTTGGCGATTATGGACTGATACAAGGAAGGCAGAAAATGATGGCAGAAATATTCAAGAATGGACCAATCACGTTAGTATAATAATTTGCTGTTTGAAGTAGGAAGGAAAAGAAAACGAGATTTGAGTTTACTAAGTAGTTTGTTTTGGGAACCACATTCCTGGATATAAAATTATAAAAAGAACCATTTAATTGGTGCTTTTCTTTATACTTTTAGACAATTGTTTCTAGACAAATGCATTTGTCAAAAAAAAAAAATTTAAAACTAGACTTGCAATTTTGTTTCAGCTGTTTGTTGACTGAGTCTTTCTCTAGATCTAAGATGAAAATGTTTATGTTTTTTTATCATTAGTTTTTCTTGTCACTCCAA